>NW_026991722.1:8077500-9327500 GCF_029215605.1 Mirounga angustirostris | reverse complement strand
AATAATTAGTCTAGACTATTCAATATCTTATTTGACATTTTAATATGTTTTCATTTTTATTGTCTCCTACACACAGTTAAAGATAATTGTGTATCATCTGTAGAATGCTTGAAACATAACAAGCATCGTCTAAAATAAAAAAGAATCAAAAGCATGACAAATTCACAGCATAGTTATGAATATCAAAGCCTCTATTTGCTATGGCAACTAAAGTGGAAATCTCCCCTGAATGGGCAGTAAGTGTCTGATTGTCATAACTTGTTATTAAGGTCTTCTAAGCAACATAAAAGATTATTAGAGATGTCAAAATTTATGTTTCAAAAATAATGTTTTTATCAGGAAGAATGGCATGATGTCACAGTGTGTATTTCTTCCAGCATCACAGCTGAGAAAAAATATATAGAGAAGTAAATAGCTGCAATAATTAGCAGGTTGTGTTGGGGGTTAGCCAAGATGCATGGAGGAGGTCACTGTGATGCCAACATGGGTGGTATGGTCTGGAAAAATCTGCATTGACTTGATGGCAACATCTTCTGGCCGGTGAGACACATCTTTTTCAATATTGAATTTTGCTTAAATTGCTTTAATAAAGTAAGAATGAATCTTTTATTTCAATGGGCTTTTCTTCTATGATATGTTCTCTTTGTATTTTTGCTTTCAATAACCTTCCAGGAAGTTCGTTTCACAAAGAGCTATCAAAGGAAGACTTTAGTCAAAGGTGTTAGTGCTTGCGTAAAGGGATATAAGCACAGAAGTCCACTCATCAGCACACAGGATAATATAAAAACTTTGTGAGAAAAATATAAAATGTGATTATGTGCGTACCAAAACCAATTTGCCGAGAAATGCAATTAAAAACATTTTTTATTCGATTGCTATCAGGAGACGATTCTCCACAAGTCTGCCATGTTTCCACATGTCTTAAGAACAGAGACACTGACAACTACATCTTTTGCTCCAGATGATCTTTTGATGATGTTTGTAGAGTAGTCAGCCAGGAAAGACAGAAATTGTGCCTTCTTCTAGAGCAGAGAGAGAGTCATTTTGCTTTCCAGGATAATAAAGATCTCCCATCCTGAAAAGGGTCTAGGTAAGTTGTAGCCCATTATAAATGATTGGGATTCCCCAAGCTTGGGGTCTTCAGCTGTAATACAAACCCATTTTGTACACAGTATCCACCTGGGGAATCCACAATGCCCCATGGAACTTGAGGGACAAGGAGGGCCAGCAAAAGCAACGTTCTGTGCTATAAAATGAAGTCCTTTTTTCTGACCCAAGAATCTCATGTTTTCTGCCAGCATCCATGAAACTGTCAGGTTAACTTCATAGTTTACAATTAAACCAATATCTGAGACCTACCATAGTTATTTACAAGTGACATTTTAGGATTTGGCACAACGATTCTCATGTACGTTGGAAAACAATTTAGAATGTCCTCCTAGAGAACAAATAAGAAATAATTAAGCCTTTATTAATTGTAGTACTTTTCCCCCTCAGTTATAATAATTCTTTATAGCAAGGATTGACAACTTTTTTCTATGAAGTGCAGATATGAAATATTTTGAGCATCATGGGCCATATGGTCTCTGTTGCGACTACTTAACTCTATCACTGTAGTGTATAAACAGCCATATACAATGTAAAAACGAATATAAAGCAACACATCTTCCAGGTCATTCATTTTGTTGGTGTATGATAGTATTTCTGTGGCATCAGTTGTAATGTTTCTTCTTTGTATTTGAATTTTCCCTCTTTCTCTTAGTTTAGCTACGATGTGTCAATTTTGCTTATCTTTCCAAGCCCCGATCATGCAGCCCACACTACTGATATGGATAAGTGCTATTTTATCTCTAACATCCCTCTCCCCATTTGACCTGCCCATCACTTCCACTATTGACTTTCTAATACACAAATCATAGTGTTTAAATCTTGAACTACCTCAAGTGCAGTCACAGGATGCCATTTGCACTCCGCTCTTGTCACACCATTCTCTGTTCCACAGCCAAACCATACACTTTTAAATCTTTTTGGAAACTAGCTCATGCTGTTCTTTTTAAGTGGAATATCCTCCCAAATCCTTTTGTCTATTTCATGTCTTCCTATTCGATGGTTCCTCCATTCTGTGGCTTTGCACATCATCTTACCTATTCTGATCAAATGAATTCTACCTTATTTGTAATTCTGTAACATTTTAAAGTCACTGTGACAACAGCTATGATGTTGTATCATACTCGTACATTTGCTTGTTTGTCTTCCCTAGTAGAAAGTAAGCCTTTATGGACCTTTCCTTCTCCTAATCCAAAGCACTGGGTGCAATGCCAGACACATAACAAGTATTCACTAAATGTTTGTTCAATTGAATGGCCCTTTTTAACACATGTCTGCCACTGCTAAAATACTTGATTCGTTTACTGTGTTTTCCAGAGCTCTTTTTATCTATGTTAAAGGTGCATTGTTTTTGTCCTGGTCCTAACTCAAACATATTCATCATATTAAAGTAGCTCCTAAAGCCTAAGACCCCCATTCAAAAAGAACTTCAAATGTTAGATACATTGAACAAATATGTATTTAGCAATGACTGTGTACTTAGCATTCTGCTAGGCCTTGCAAATAAAATCATAGGTTAGAGAGGTCCCTGAAGTATGTATTTTTCTTAGAAGATACTACCTTGACATACAGAAGAAAATAGTTAAGATTTGCGACTAGTTGTGAAATCTTGGGAAATTTACTGTATTTGCATAAATCTTCTTGTCTTTAAAGCCAAGTTAATAATAGCACTTATTTTCTTTGGTTTCAATGATGATTTGATGGATTAACATATGTTGAGTACATTAGTTAAGTGAATGCTGAATGAATATTAGTTGTTATGACTGTTATTTGTATATTGATGTTGGTGATAGTGAATAGTAAATAATTGAAAGAAAACAATGGCACTCACATTATAATAATATAATATATTATAATAAAACAAGCAACAGTTTTCAGGGCGCAAATTTATGTTAACACATTTATAAGGGAAGTTTTAATTTAAAGGGTTTAGTTAGATGTCTTTGAGCTGCTTTTCTGGACATAACAAGTCACTTTGGGGCAATTTTGGTTTTGTCCCATTGTCTAGCTCCTCTTCTTAACATGTACGTAAGTAGGAATCAATAAAGGAATCAACTTTATACACTACAGTGATAGAGTTAAGTAGTTGCAACAGAGACCATAAGGCCCATGATGCTTAAAATATTTCATATCTGCACTTCATAGAAAAAAGTTGTCAATCCTTGCTATAAAGAATTATTATAACTGAGGGGGAAAAGTGCTACAATTAATAATCAAGGATTTTGAGTTCAATTAACCAAATGAATTGATCAATATCAAATGGGAAGTTTTGTTTGTTTGTTTTTGTTTTCCCAAAGAGATGATTGTGACTTGGACAAGACTCTGCCACTTCACTTTTATAAGCAAAGTTTACTGCTTAGAAAGTATTGCAAAAGTTCACATGATGTGTGGAAGCACTTTGATAGGAAAAGAAGGAATGCCGATGCATTGCAAAACTTAATTTTCTTAGGAAAAGCTGGTTATTGAATTGAGGTCTCCAGTTCTTTAACCTAAGGAGACGAAAACATGTTCTTTTATCTAATAAGAAAATAACAGTGGGAAATCTAGAGAACTGGAGAAATTCCTGGAGAAATAAGAAGCTTCAGATAATATGTAGTATAACTAAAATTTGTTTTATAATGCAAAAATTTTAAAGTAGATCTGTTTCATAAAGTTTAGGTTGAGACTGAATCTATAAATCATTTTAACAAATATTTATTCTTGGACGCAATCCAGTTCATCTAGTTCAATAAATATTTGTTAAGCTTTACTATGTCCAAGATACTATAAAGGGCCCTGTGAATACAGCCATGAATTACATTGGTCTGTCCTTACAGTTTTCACTGTGTAAGAGGGAGACAGATAATGCACCAGGTACACACAGATATGGTAATGTATATAGTTAGGCATCTAATTAAAAAAAGAAGTCATGTTAACATTCCTGGAAGTGTTAAGATATAATCTGAGTTCTAAAGAATGACCAGAAGACGGGCAAATGACAGGAAAAGGTGCCAGAATCAGGCATTCCTGGCTTCCTGGGGAACTTAGGCAAAGTTGAGAATGAAGATTGAACCACGTGAATTGTATTCAAGGAGTCTGGTAGGGTTGGAATACATATACAGCAGTGTTGTGATGGACAAGTGGACAAGGGCCAGCCCTTTGTGTGGCTTACGTGCTCTGCTGTGGAGTATGGCTTTTCACGTATAAATATGAGAGCAAAGAGCACAGCGTTGTCAGACTTAGAATTTATTCAGAATCATCATTCACCCTGAGTAAAAGGTGGACTGAAAGGGTCTAAGACAAGGGGCTAGGAAGCCCACAAAGTCATTACTGAGGTATACTGCATGAGTGACCATGATGGCAAATTAGAATCAGGATAAAGAAGAAAGAACTGCTTTGGGATATTCCTGAGAAGAACTTTGCACAAGTTAATGATTGATGGAAAGCAGGGGCTGACTGACAGGCAGGTTTCAAAGTTGACTGCCAAGTTCATAACTTGGGTAAATTGGAGAATGATGGTTCCACCTACTAAACGAGAAACTAATCGATGGAAAATAGGTTTCACTATTTGAGATAAGTGTGTGGGTATCCATTTTCAAAGTAAAAATCGCAATCACAAAAATCACTCATTTTTAGGAATTCATGTCAGAGAAACGTTGAGGACTTTTTAGTGTCTTCACTATATCCTCAACATCCAGACTTTGACATAAAAACTGCAATATTATCCCAAGGAAAATAATTTAATACTTCTCATTAATAAACTGTATTGCAAAATATAGTACTCAAGTATTATTTTCTATTTTTTTTTTAAATATTTTATTTATTTATTTGAGAGAGAGAGACAGCACAAGCAGGCGGGGCAGAAGGAGAGGGAGAGAGAATCTCAGGCAAACTCCATGGGGCTCAGTCTCAGGACCCTGAGATCATGACCTGAGCCGAAACCAAGGGTCAGATGCTTAATCCACTGAGCCACCTAGGTGTCCCTCAAGTATTGTTTTCTATATTTAAATTTCATCAACAGAAACTTTGGGAACTGTTGTTTTCAATCTTTAAGTACCCACATATTATTCTTGATTTTGCCTTTTGGCCACAAAGCCTAAAAGATTTACTGTTTAGACCTTTACAGAAAAAAGTTGCTGACTGCGAAGTTCCTACTCAAATTATATGAAGGATTCCATCAATTGGTATGAAAAAGCCAGGAAACTCTAGAAAATTGTTTGAAACATCACAAAATAAGGTAACTAAATGACCACTAAAACATATACAAATATTCTCACCCTAATTAGTAATCAGGAAAATGCAAATTAAAATTGCAAGTGATAATGCTGCACACATATCAAGTTTGGCAAAAAAAACCCTGAAAAACCTTGTCAAAATAAGTAATGGTCAGAATTTGGAGGCAAATAATTCTTATGTTATTCACACACTCTTCTAGTAGAATTCAGATGTGTACACAGAATTCAGAAACAGTTTTTCATTATGTAGTAGATTTGAAGAAGTGCTTCCCCATCGTAGTATTTCTGCTCTTACACAAATACTCTAGGGAAATTTAGAAGACACATAATAAATGTTCATAGTAAAATAGTTTGAAATAGAATAACTGGAGACGAAATCAAATAAAATGGATCATTGTATTTTCATACCATGGAACAGTACCTCAATGAAAATGAAAGATTAGTTACATGCCACAACATAATGAATAAGACACATGAACATACAATTATACACATAAACACACAAAATGTTGGGAGTAAAAGTCATGGCACCCCATTTTTTTTAAAGTTCAAAATCAGACAAAACTTACATATACTACTTTAGGGTAAAAAGTATAAAGAAAAAGTAATGCTAGAGGGAAGAAAGCTAGTTACACTCAGAGTTGGCACATGTGGGAATCTGGGTACAAACTGGACTGGAGATGTGGCGGGAGAAAGGGTAGAGGAAGAGGAAGAGAGAGAATCTCGAGCAGACTCTATGCTCAACATGGAGCCCAACAAGGGGCTGGATCTCACAACCCTGAGGTCATAACCTGAGCCGAAATCAAGAGTTGGCCTCAACTGACTGAGCCACCCAGGTGCCCACGATTATTTTTCTTTAGACATCCTAATCCTTAGACACTTCAGATATTTTTCTGGATAGGTCCAGTTTTTAATACATCACTTACTCTTGTTCTTTTTGTAACAAGTTCTATTGATCATACATTAATCATTTAAATGTTTGGTTCTCTTCTCTGAATGTGCTAAAATGAAATGACTGAATTGGGATAGACACATGAATATTTATATCACTGAAACAGTTAACTGATGTCCTTTATTTTCTACGTAAATGCTGGAAATAAGACACTGCCATTAGGGCTTTCTCCATTAGGGCTTTCTTGCCTTTTATTTATATCATACTGTTCTGCCTTAGATAAAATAATATTGATAATTAGTGTACACATTAGATTTTTGTACTTTATTTTAAACTCCAATAAATAATATAATCTTATATTTAGCTAACATAGGTTTAAAGGGGCTGCGTCTGTTAGATTAAATTTTCTTAGCGATGGATATAAGCATTTCATTACTCCTCATAAATTTGGTCTCTTTTTATACATTATTTCATATTTGGGGGGCTTAGTTCAGATCTAGATATTTCAAGATGTGCATTGGCTTTAATTCAAGAGACTATATTCATTTGTAGATGAATAATAAGTAAATGGGCCAGCTCCATTCTGTGCTATATTATCTTTTTAATTGCTAGCTGTTACCACAAATTACCATCATCATTTTGATAAATACCTATAATTCCTTAAATTTTTCCAAGCTAAAGTGCTTATTTGCATAAGGAACAAATTATTCAAAATAGCTTTTGTACAGGACATTGATACAAAAATCCTCACTCGGGGCGCCTGGGCGGCTGAGTCATTAAGTGTCTGCCTTCGGCTCAGGTCATGATCCCAGGGTCCTGGGATCGAGTCCCACATCAGGCTCCCTGCTCGGCGCAAAGCCTTCTTCTCCCTCTCCCATTCCCCCTGCTTGTGTTCCTGCTCTCGCTATCTCTGTCTCTGTCAAATAAATAAATAAAATCTTTAAAAACAAAAACAAAAACAAAAAAATCCTCATTAATGATGTGATAGCGAATGAGAGTACAACTAAATAATTCAAGTATAGTAAAGTAAAAACAAGAATTTTCAGGGAGATTATATAGATAAAGTCATAAATAAATAAATAGATAAATGCAACTTCTGAAAAAGACCATACAATGAATATTTTTCCCAAATGTATATAAATTGGGAAGCAGAAAATTATCCCTGTACAAAACAAACTGCATTAAAACAATGATCACTGTGCTTGGAAACTTTATTAGGTAGACTATTTTATTTTTATTATTTTATGCACAGTTATATGTAATGACTGTTTTCTTTATATTTTCTCGCAAACGAAGTCACCAGATACTATAACCCTAAACATAATTGTCAAAAAATAGGCTTTATTGCTTTCGTGGCTGGACTAAAAGTGTGAGAAAGTATGAACCCAGAGATTTACGCATAATAGTGAGTCTGGCAACATTTATTATTATTTTTAAGATTTTATTTATTTATTCGACAGAGATAAAGACAGCGAGAGAGGGAACACAAGCAGGGGGAGTGGGAGAGGGAGAAGCAGGCTTCCCGCCGAGCAGGGAGCCCAATGTGGGACTCGATCCCAGGACCCTGAGATCATGACCTGAGCCAAAGGCAGATGTTTAACCATCTGAGCCACCCAGGCGCCCCAAGTCTGGCAACATTTAGATTTAACTGGCAATACAACATGCTGACAATACAAGAATATGCCTCACTTCTAAGTTATTTTTGTTGCCAAGGTGTTAAAAGATGACCAAAGTTTAGCTTATTGTCTCCAAAATACTCTTTTTTTCTTTTTCTTCCTGTTTAATATTTATTGTTTACATTTTCTCTTAATATTGCAATTTAATGAGAATTTCCAGAAATAAACTTAGCAATATGCTAAAAGTAATTGTAGAGTTTCTTAGCTAGTTACTTGATTTCACTTATGCTGAATTTTAAAACAAATAAGAATCATCCGGAGGAGACACCAAAAAGGCCAGCAATAGTAAAGAACAGTCATAGCATTTGTAACCGAGGTGATGTCTTTGCAATTAATGAGTATGACAATCAAGTCAGTTTTTTTTTTTGCCACTAGTTTTCATTCGATATGGACACACATGCTTGAGAGTGGAAATAGAAAAGTAGAACTTTCTAATTGACTTATTTCTGGAGGGTTTAGCATTTGCCCAAAAGCTCCTAATGTTTCAAAGTGCTAAAAACTGAAAGCTGTATTTTTTATCCATTTTCACATAAAATTTAGCCTACTGGTCTCACTGAACATGATAACCATTACTCAAAGTGAACAATGTGGGTCCTTGGAATTGACACCACCTGAAAGGTGGTCTAAAGCTTTAAATGCATAGGATATCATTGTTTTATCCCATGATTGCTATTCTGTACATGCATTGAGAAAAAAAAAGTCTACTTTCACATGTATCATTATGGTAATCATAAGCAAACATTTTTTTTTAAGATTTTATTTATTTATTAGAGAGAGAATGAGAGGCAGAGAGCACAAGAGGGAAGAGGGTCAGAGGGAGAAGCAGACCCCCTGCTGAGCAGGGAGCCTGATGCGGGACTCGATCCCAGGACTCCAGGATCATGACCTGAGCCGAAGGCAGTCGCTTAACCAACTGAGCCACCCAGGCGCCCCATAAACAAACATTTATAGAGAACCTAATATTTGCAAGGTACTTGAGACTTCATTATAATAGGAGGAAAATATGTCACAATTAATTACATACAATTTGATGGAAGTCATTACACTTATGTAAATAAAATAAGGGGAACACAAAACTAAGCAACCAAATCTCACTGGGGAAATAAAGACAGGACTGTCAGATAGTCTCACTAAAGGTAGCATTTGACCTCGGTGTTTACAGATTGGAGTTTTTCAGTGAAAAACGGACTCAGAGTGAAGGAAAGAACACAGGTAAGTGTGCAGGTACAAGACAACCCCTGGACTGCTTTTTACAATACATGGCAAATGAATTCAGAGAAAAGTAATTGAGTTTATTTTTTTTAAACTCAATAGACTAAGAATATTTAATAAGGAGAAGAAAGTACAAATGTCTCCAAATACTTGAAAGACGTTAATAAGAAAAGGAAATTAGATTTGGGGAGGTAGCAAAGTTCAGAACTGAATATGGGCGCAAAGGGCAATTTGTTAGTGGTCAGATTTCACTGAAATGGGAAAAGCCTGGCTGGGAGGGGTCTGAGCTGCATGACACTGGAAACACTCACGCTTAGGTAGTGTGGCTTTAAATCTCAGCTGTATCTATGTATTTCCCGATTTATTTTTAAACAAATATGTGCTGATATATGTTCAAGTGATATGGAAAATTCTACTGCAAATTACATTAAACTCTAATGAAATAATTGTTTTTCTCATGTGTCTTATTTTTTATTAGAGAACAATGATTTTCATATTGTAGGAAAGATGAACATGTAATTGCTACAATGAAATACACACTGTTACTATACAAAATCCTCCCTCATGTTCTTAGATTTGGGTAAGGCAGGTGATAGAAAGTAACCATTCCTTTCAAATGTACATTCCCAAAAACCCATTGGGCAGCTACTGTGGTGGTTAGAAGGCCAAAATGGAATTACTCAGAAGTAGTGAGAATATTGCACATTTTCTTGGAACATTCTGAATTCTCTTGTGTTTTTCAGCAAATTTCCCCAGCCTCGTTTAATATTTCTTAGCTACTTTCTCTGCCTCCCAAAGCTGTCTTCTGACCATCATCATCTGGGATAATAATGTCTTACAAACAAATGTATTATTTTCCCCTAAAACTGCTATATCTTTATTTGCCTTAGAAGATGGCAACTCTTGGCTTTCAATGAGTTTATCATGATTTAAAAAGTTTAAATAATGGTTTAATAGATTATTTAATGATAAAATTAAAATAATCAAATAATCAAATGATGTCAGTTTTTCAAAATATACATACAGGAAAATAAACAAGACATAGGTACAGACACATTTTCAGTTTCAGATTTTTTGCCACTCTGTATACATCTGAGTAACTAGATTCCAAACCAAGAAATGGAATGCTATCCTTGTCTTAGATACTCATCTTCAACTGTTTCCCAAGTGGAACCGCAATCCTGACTCTTGTCTTGAGCATATATATATATGGAATTATAAAGTATATTCTCTTTTGTTTCTGCATTGTTTCCCTCAATATTTTTTAAATCAAAATTTTAACATGTTTCTATTTATTTTCACTGCTATAATAGTATTCCATTACAGTATTATTAATTTTTTAATTTAGCCTATGGTGAAAGGATATTAGAAGAGAATTTGTCATTATACTTACTACAAATATTCATCTTATGAACAATTTCCTATATTTCTTTATTGAATATTAGTACACATTTCTGTTGTGTGTCTTTCCAACTTTGTAAATTACTTTTCTCTGGCAAGCCAATATATGTTTGGAGTTTGTTGTGATTTTATGTGTAAAAATAAAAACATATTCTTCAAACTGAAACATTGAGATACAATAGCATTGAATCACCTTTCTTTCTGGATAAATTTAAATTTTAGGAAGACAAAGAAGTTCAATTGGGAACAAATAAATTGGCTTCCCCATGAAGTAAATCCAATGTACAAATTCAAGAAAATCTGAAAAACCTTAAAGATCCATTCCATAAATTTTTCACCCTTTGCTTTTTTTCTAAAAAGTGTTCATTATAAATGTTTGCAACACAATAATACAGTGAACTCCTCTCCATGTAATTACTTTATTACAGAGGAGATTGGAGCTAAACTCTAAGATGAAACAAAAAATGAACAAGTAGGTTGTACTTTCATAGTATTATCTTCATCCACTTATTGAACAGATCAAATAAGTTCTTTGAAAAGCTTTCCCTGTGTACCAATGTTGAGTTGGGCCTAAAGGAATTACTTTTTTTTTTTTAATTAAGTTCACAGTTGAGAATATCTGAATGTTATAGAAAAGTGTGTCTATACTTCTTATGAATAATGTGTCAATAGTTGGAGTTTTATTTTTGTTTTTGTTCCACTATTCTTATAGTTGATGCAAAGGAGTGATGTTAATAATTTGTAACACTTAGTTTGCCCCGTAATTGATTACTTTATTAGCCTCCTAGCAAAGATGATTAACTGATTTCCAAATAAAATTGGTTTGTTTTTTGTTTTT
The DNA here is from genome assembly GCF_029215605.1 of Mirounga angustirostris. Lineage (NCBI taxonomy): Eukaryota > Metazoa > Chordata > Mammalia > Carnivora > Phocidae > Mirounga > Mirounga angustirostris. The sequence continues at coordinate 9,316,160 of NW_026991722.1, read as the reverse complement.
TGTTTTTAGAGAAAGAGAAAGCGCATGAGTGGAGGGTAGGGGCAGGAAGAGAGAGAATCTTAAGCATGTGCCACACTCAGTGTGGAGCCCCATACGGGGCTTGATCTCACAACCCTGAGATCATGACCTGAACTAAAATCAAGGGCCAGCCGCTTAACCAACTGAGCCACCCAGGAGCCCTAAAATTGTTTTTTAGATAACAATACTGTGCCAATAGAGAAAAACAGTTTTAGCCTTCAGCTGTGGTTTATTATTATACTTTAACATATAGAGTGATTGAAAAATGTAGATTCTTAACTTGGAAATGGTAATTGTTGGCTTTTAGTGTGTTTTATCCAAAACGTTTTGTAGAAACTAATACAATGATCGTGTGCAATTTCAAAGTCCCAGTGACTAGCAGGGGGCAAGTTTCCTCTTGTTTCAGTTCTCAGTGTTAGAGTCTTTCCTTTTATCATGATGGCAAATTTAACTTGATTTGGGGACAAATGAGTAAAATAGACTTTCTTTGCATTTGGGCAAGTCAGTCAAGCAAACCTTATGGGGCATAGAGTTGAAGCGCGTTATTGGCATTCCTACTGGGGACTGGAACAAAGCATCTTATGGAAATAATGTGTTAATTTGCTTCACTTTACTATTGTTTTCTGTACATATATTTCCATCAAGAACTTCTCATGTATCTGTAACTATGAGTTGCATGATGTTTATGAACATGGAATCTAGAGCCTTTCTGTCTGGTACCAAATATTGAGTCTATCGCTTAACGTCATTCTTGTGATTTTATACCTTTTACCTCTGTTTTGTTTTGTTTTTCATTACAAAAGGACATAAAAATAGAACAAAGTCATGGGTTCTCATGAGGTGGAGAAAAAAGTTATACAGTGCTATAAAGGTATTTAAAATAATAATTATTACCGTGGTGGGCAGTCGTAGGGTTGACAGTTCTCCAAAGATTCAAATATCCCTGAGGCTTTCGTTCCAGACCACCTTATAACAGCTTCATCTCCACAGCATTCTAGTATGATGTTGAGGTAATTCTTTAAGACTGGGCTGGCAGGGGAGCCTGGGTGGCTCAGTCGTTAAGCGTCTGCGTTCGGCTCAGGTCATGATCCCAGGGCCCTGGGATGGAGCCCCACGTCTGGCTCCCTGCTCTGCGGGAAGCCTGCTTCTCTCTCCCACTCCCCCTGCTCGTGTTCCCTCTCTCGCTGTGTCTCTCTGTCAAATAAATAAAATCTTTAAAAAAAAAGACTGGGCTGGCATTCAAGTTCTGGTGATTTCCCTGCACAATTCAGATCCCATTCTATTTCATCACAGTGGTTTCTCCTTGCCACAACTTTGGAATCTGCCTTTGTTTTTCCTACTTGTATACTCTCTGTCATTGTTCCTTTGCATTCTACATAATACCAGAATAGTTTAGTTCTCTAAATGCACAGCAGAGAGAATTTAGAAAAACCTAATATCTTGCCGGAATGTTCTAGTCTATTAGAATATATCTCCTTCAGTAATTATTTACTTATTTTTATTCAGAGATGAAGTATCAAATGTTCTGAGATTAGAGAAGCACTTCTCCATATGGATTTCTACATTTAAAACTGCCAGCAATCTGGGCGCCCGAGTGGCTCAGTCGGTTAAGGGTCTGCCTTCAGCTCAGGTCATGATTCCAGAGTCCCCAGATTGAGCCTCACATCGGGCTCCCTGCTTAGTGCGGAGTCTGCTTCTCCCTCTCCCTCTGCTTCACCCCCAGCTTGCACTCTTTCTCTCTCAAATAAATAAATAAAATCTTAAAAAAAAAAACCCACCAGTACTCCTTTCCCTAAAAAAATAGTAGAAAAATAACTAAAATTTCATTTTTGATAACAGAAATTTAATATATGCAAGACATAAATAATTTACTCTCCACTCTGCTTGGTTTGTCCGCATAGTCTTAACATGAATCTTTGAGTAAGGTGATATTTTTTATTGTCTATATTTGCCAAAAATTATGTTTTACCACATTTTACCATACGGAAGATAATTCTTGTCAGCATTAATATAAGCATTTTGAAATGCTGTCTAAATATTATATTTCAGCTCTGACTAATTCTTCAGCTTTTAAGAGTTCAAATAAATATTCAAGTGTTACTAAATTGTATTTAAATATCAATGAAAGATAATAGAAATGATTCTGAGTTATCATAAGTTATATTGTACAATGAAAAAATAAAGCTATTATTTTGATGGTGACATATTAAAATAATTTCCATATATAAACTTTCAATAGGAAAACATATAGGGAATAAAATAATTTCAGAAATAGAATTTTGATTGTTATGTTTAGAATATGCTCAATTTAAAACCAATAAAATAAACAACATATTATAGAATCAGAAAAAAAACAGACATACACTTTTAAGGCATTATTTGGGCCAGGGGGTTGTATAGTATCATGATCAATTATTCTCCATCTAATTTTCAAAGATTTTCAAAGGAGAATATTGTGCTTTAGAAGTCAGCTTCAATGGGCAATTCTAGTTAAATAGGCATTCTTTATAACCAATCATATAAACCATATAAACTTGATAAAATGTAAATCCTTGAAGAAAATAAGGAACTTAGTGCATACACACTATTTTATACACACAAGCACAACGAATGAACTTAATGAACTTACTGGCTCATCAAACTTCCCTTTTTTTGAGATAACAAGACCACCAAACCATTCTGGGACTATGAGCAACACATAGCACACAAAGTAACTAAAATGAATTCTTTACCCTTATGTATCCAAAGTATGATGAATTGTTTATTTGCTCATATATGTTTTCTTAAGTTGAAAGAAAAAATGTTATCATGATACTCAGTAAGCTTAATTTGGGAAATTCACCATCATTTCACCATCATTCTATCCTTGGCAACTTATATAAATGTTTTACATATTTCTAGAATAGTGCATTAGGCATCCTCAAAATAAATGCATTGCCTAAATCCAAGCTGAGAAAAGCATCAAAATTAATTTACAATATGAAATTGCAAAGGGAGCAATTGTGGTTCCAGAAGACAATTTAACTCCCCACTAGAATATATTGTTCATTATCACAAGACTACACTTTTCCAGAACTCCTATTACTATTGAAGATCTCATACAATGAAAGAGGCATTCTATTTAAAAATAATGATAATAAGCCATTTTTTTTCTTTTGAAATAACAACCTATTTCAACAAAGTTGTCTCCTGGAAAAGAAGTAAGTTGAAAATATAGCAAATACACAAAATTTTTTCTGAAAGAATAGAACCAATGAATCAAATACTGTTTTCTCTTTTCTCTTCCTTTTTTATACCTTTACCAAAAGTAAGCTTGACAAAAGAAATAGAAGCATTTTTCATGATTACCCTCCCACTCTTGATATTATCCTAGGTTACTGATGATAAGGCCAGGTACTCTAACTCTGGCTCATTGTTTAGAAAGAGAAAGGAAAGGATCTTAAAGCATTTTATTAGTGGAGAGAATGATGCAATTTCTTCTCTAGTATATTCTTTAATTTAAATTTCATTCCTTAAAAAGCCCACAAATACCCTGTAGTAAAATATAGATAGTGATAAAAAGTACAAAATGAAGGAAAGCTACACTTTTGGAAGAATTCAAGCGTTGTACTAATGTGCCCAGAGGTTTTATATAGTCAGCCAACTGTTTATGTGCCAACAGAGAGAATTCACTTGTCAATCAACACTCACAGGCCTGTGATTTTCCTTTTCACCTCAGTAAATCTTTCATGTCAGCCTATCAAATATTATTTTTAGGACCATACCAAATGTAATCAACTCTTTTTCTAATCAAAATGTTCTTTGTGCACACCTCAATACATATGCTCTAATAATTCACTAATGAGGAAATATCCTGCTTCAATTAACAAATTCTTTCCTTCTCCATATCTGATCATGTTGTTTTCTTGTTCTTTTTGTGCTCACCCTCCCTCCTTTCTTCCTTCCTCTCACTCTTCCTTTCTTCTGTGTTATCTTTGCTTCTTCATTTTTCTCAAACCTTCTAGAACATAATTTTTCCTGATGCATACTGAACACTGACATGAAAACAAGGCCCCTTATAATCTTGAGAGTAACCTGCATCTAGAATTTCTCCTTTCTACCTTAGGGTGTTCTAATCTAGTCTGTGGGACAGAAACATTTCCTTGTTGTATTTCTTTGGCTTGTGTAGCTGCAACAGGAGAGAAATCTGTTCTGAGGCCAAAGGCAGCTTTTTGCTCTTAAGGGCAGTCCCTCACAGAAACAAGTTAAGGTTACTTCAGCATCATCTTTCAGTGACAAGCAAACATATTCTACAAACATCTGCTAAATACTAACTCACAAATTTAGTGGTCAGAAAGCAAGGAATCATTTTTTCTTATGGGACATTATACCTTCCATAAAAGAAGGATTCAAAGGATTAGTAATAATCTCTGTTCTGCCCAAAAGAGTAATGGATGAGAAAAAATACAGAAATTACATAATCTAATGTTTTTCCCAAGGAGTAAAAAGCATTAAAAAGTACAAAGGAAGCAATATAGTTTATTGGCCCACAATTTAATTTACCCCCCAAATTCCTGAAGCTCTCAGAAAGTATATCAATTGCCATGGGCCAAATAGAAAATGACACACTCAGAACTGGAATTCAGATCTTTTGATTTCTGTTCCAAAATACATTCAGCAATACTATATTATGCCCTTTGTTATATCCATCATCAAAATATTCCCAGGGTCAAAGAAAAAATTACACCAGACCAAATTAAACAGGCAAAGAAGACTCTCTTCTTCAAGGCTGTTACCATAGGCAGAAAGGCCAGAACTGAGTCTCAGCTCAATTCTGTGGAAATGAGAGGCAGTAAGTGTTTAAGAAATCAGGGGGCGGTGGTAAGCCCTTTGTGTTAGCTAATTGGTTTTACAACCTGGAGCAGGCACTGGCAGAGGTCAGGCTCCTACCAGCCCACAGAGACTGGGAGATGGGGGAATTCTTTCCCTTGATTTACATTTCAGAGAGAAAGACAACCCTGGGATGTCAAACTAGCAAGAGGCTTAAAAATTTTTCATCTCAGATGTGCACTGAGAGAATGTACAATTAGGAGTTTTCTACAGTAAATTATCCAAGAAAAGGGAGATTGAAGGCCCGAAGTCAGGAGGACTTAGTCCAGCTAAGAGGACACTTCCCATCATCTTTGTCATTAGTCATAGTTGGGAATAACAATATGGCTGTATTAAAAACAGTAACTCAAATTTATTCACCTATTTCACTCATCCGCACATTTCTGTATATCAAGTTCCCCTCAATACAGCCAATTTGCAAGTGTTTTTTGTTTGTTTGTTTTTTAAATCATTTCTAAATTTGTCTTAGTCCATTCAGACTGCTATAACAAAATGGCACAAACTCAGTAGCTTATAAACAGAAATTCATTTCTCCAATTCTGGAGGCTGGAAGTCCAAGATCAGGGTGTCAGCATGGCCAGTTTCTGTGAAGGCCTTCTTCTGGGTTGCAGACTACTAACTTCTCACTGGGTCCTCACAGGGTGGCAGGGATGAGGGAGATCTCTAGGGTCTCTCTTATACAAACACTGATTCCATTCATGAAGGCTCTGTGCTCACGACCTAAGTATGTTCCAAAGGCCCAGCTCTGAAAACCATCACATTGGGCATTCGAATCTCAGCATGTGAACTTGGGGTTGGCGGGGGGGGGACAACACACACAAGCATTTGGACCATAGCACCGCCCTGTAAGTGCACAGACGTTCCTAAGTATCCTTTCGGGTCTTTCCACTCTAAAATCTCCCCACATGGTGCTGCCTGTCTGCTGAACTCCCGCTGTTGCCCTTCACAAGAGTGTCAACTCCTTCTCCACGGGGTTGTCTCCCAGTGGCACCACCTCATTGTGAACCCTGAAGCTTGCAAGTAGCCTCATGTCCCCATCAACCTTTAATTTGCTGGACTCACACCTTTTTGCTAGCCCCATGTCATGCGACATTGCCAATACCCATATGGTTCAGCCTCTCCTCTTAAAAGAAAATGTCCTGAAGCATCTATAGGATTGAGAAATAGAAAAGTAAATTTACCATCAACAAGTTTTCCAGGAAAAGTCCTAAAGGGGTGGGCTTCCAAAAACTAAAGCTTATTCAAGTCATTTACATTTTAAAATTCACTGAGACCGATATTTACTCTGAATTTTACATTCTGCCTTGTGATTATGGGACGTTATCATCATGATGCAGCTATAGGGACTACCATCTGGTAGAGTAATTTTAGTCCCTCTAATAATTATAGTTGCTACCACATATTGCTCATTTACTCTGGGTGAGGCCCTATATCAAGGGCTTTCCATGCATCATGTTAATGACAGTGTTTATAAGAAAGAAATACTTATAGCATTTATGGGAAAGTGAGACTCAACTGAGTGGAAAGAAAACAGTGATGGGCTGGGAAGGAGCTCGATCGCTGCTGTGTGGTTGTGGTTGTGGTGTTTCTCTCCATGACACAGCACTGTTTCTTTTTTGTTGTTTTCCTATCTTCCTGAAGACTTTGGAATCCTGACTCTGTTACAGAAAAATTAGAACCATGGCATATGCATCAAAATGTACACTGTTGATTTTATATATCTGTAGAGATATATCATGGTTGTTCCTTATTTTTTTTGTACATTTAAAAAATATTTTATTTTAGAATAGTTTTAGATTATAAAATCTCTGCAAAAACATTGCAGAGTTTCATATGCCCCTCGCAGATATCCCTATTGTTAAACTTTTACATTACTATGGTACACTTTCTTTCTTTCTTTTTTTTTTTTTTTTTACAATTGATAAACCAATTTTGGTACGTTTGTATTAACTGAAGTTCGTACTTTATTCAGATTTTCCTAGTTTTTAACCTAATGCTCTTTTTCTGTTCCAAAATCCCATCTAAGACAATATATTATAATTAGTTATCATGTCTTCTTCGGATCCTCTTGGTTGTGACAATTTGTCAGGCTTTCCTTGTTTCAGTGACCTTGTCAGCTTTTAGGAGTACTGGTCAGTTATGTTTTAGAATGTCCCACTATTGAGATTTGTCTGATATTTTTCTCATGATTACACTGGAGTTCTTTTTATTATTATTATTATGTTATGTTAATCACCATACATTATATCATTAGTTTCTGATGTGGTGTTCCATGATTCATTGTTTGCGTGTAATACCCAGTGCTCCATGCAGTACATGCCCTCTTTAATACCCATCACCAGGCTAACCCATCCCCCCATCCCCCTCCCCTCTGGAACCCTCAGTTTGTTTCTCAGAGTCCATAGTCTCTCATGGAGTTTGGGTTTTTGGTAGAAAGACCAGACAGAAAGTGCCATTCTCATCACATCAAACCAAGAAGATAAACTATCAACATGATTCATCCCTGTTAATATTGACCTTGATCACCTGAGGTAGCGTTAGCCAGGTTTCTCTATTGGAAAGTTGACCTTCCCTGCATCCCCCTTTCCATACTATGCTCTTTGAAAGGAAGTCATGGTGTGCATATATTTATTTATTTGGTCATTTATTTATTTATTTCAGTTATTTATTTATTTATGACTGATTCTAGAATCCATCAAGGCTCTATTATTTTTCAAGAGGTATTAGATATTCTCTAATGATATTAGAAATCAAAATGTAGGCTTGGAAAGTTGGTTGCTATTAAAGTGCCATTGTTTCTGGCTCTCTCACCTGACAGAGCAAGAAAATATAGATGTGTATATACCATCCCATATATAAAATATAAACATATATTTCTATAAGAAAATATTCATAGCTTTATTAAGCAAAACATGAGCTCTAACTCAAATCCATTACCCATGTGGATTATTTTAGCCTCTTCCCCTTACATGTGTGTACTTCCCACTCTAACAGTGAGAAACTTGGCTCCTACTATTTGCCATCCAATCCAATTCCATGTGCATGAATAACATTACCAGTTAGACTTTGTTAACCAGTACGGTCTTAGGAAACAACTTTACAAACTAGAGTAAGGTGTTAAAGTACAGATTTTTGTTTGTTTTTCCTTTAGTCTTACTGACTTAACTTATTTTAAAGTTACTTAGGTTAGCAGCTCCCCATCCACCTTCCTTCAGTGAGATGGTTTCATATATTCATAACAGAGTCAGATTATCTTATCACATTTTGCACTCTATCTTGAGATTCTCCTGACATCCTAAATGATTTTTTTTATTTGTCAATATTACATTTCATACTTGGTGATGAAAAGTTCAATGGGTTTTGACAAATGCATACTGTCATGTATCCACAATTACAGTATCATACTGAATAGTTTCACTACCCTAAAAAAATCTCTTAAGCTTTGCCTTTTTATCCTTTCCTCCATCTCTGAGATTCTGATCTGTCTTACTGTCTCTGTAGATTTGCCTTTTCCAAAATGTCATGTAACTGGAATCAGACTGTATTCAAGCTTTTCAGACTGGATTCTTCACTTACCAGTGTGCACTTAAGATTCAAACTTAGCTTTTCGTGGCTTGATAGCTCATTTATTTTTATCACTGAATAATATTCCATTGTATGGATGTACTATTGTTTGTTTCTCAGTTCACATAATGAAGTGCAACTTGGTTACTTCCAGTGTCATTGAAAAGACTATATCCTTTTTTCATTGGATTGCTTTTGTTCCTTTGTTAAAGATCAGTTGACCATATTGGTGTGGATGTATTGTAGGCCTTCTATGCTGTCCCATTGATCTATACGGTTATATTTTTGCCCACACTGTATGGCTTGGAATATCAGAAATTAGGTAGCGTGGGCCTTCCAACTTTGTTCTTTTTTCAGTATTAGGTTGGCTATCCTCACTCTTTGCTTTTGCACATGAACACAGAATCAGTATCTACAAAATAGCTTGCTGTGATTTTGAGTGGATTGTACTAGATCTATAGATCAAGATAGGAAGAGTTGATAATTTTATAATATTGTATCTTCCAATTCATGAACATAGACTATCCCTTCCATTTATTTAGATTTTTTTCTATTTTTCAGATGCACATAGATACTACATATTCTCCTAGTATTTAACATCTATCTATTTCATTTTTGTGTTACTGTAAAGTGTATTTTTAATTTCAAATTTTTCATTGCTGGCATTGGAAAACATTGAATTTGAATGTTAACTTTGTGTCAGGAGTTGAATTGTGTTCCTCCAAAATACCCCCTCTACCGCAGAAAGTGACCTTATTTGGAAACAGGGTCTTTACAGAGTTAATTAAGTTAAAAAGAGATTAGGTCTGCCTTAATCCTACATGACTGGTGTCCTTACAAAAAGGAGGAATTTGGTTACACAGTCACCAACAGATGGAAGAAAATAATAACACACACAGAAGACAGCCATATGACTGCCATGATGCCTCCACAAGCCAAGGAAGGCCAACATCAGAAGCTAGAAGAGGCAAGGAGTGATTCTTCCCCAGGCTGTCAGAAGGAGCATGGCTCCACTGACACATTGATTTCAGACTTTTAGCCTCCAGAATTATGGAATAATAAATGTGTGTTGTTTCAAGCCATCCAATGTTTGATATTTTGTTATGGCAGCCAATACATCTTGCATATTGCAACCATACTATACCTGCTCATCTGTTCCAGATTTTTTTTTTCAATTCTTTTTGATGTCGTTCATAAACATCATACATACATAAACACCAAAGATAATTGTATTTATTCCTTCCAAAACTACACATTTTCTTTTCTTGTCCAACTGCATTAAGACTTCCCATATGATATTCAATAATTGTAGAGACAGTATTCTTATTTTATTCCTAATCTTAGGGGGTGAGTGTTTGGTTTCTCACTCTTAACCATGATTTCAGCTGTAACTTTTTATATAGAATTTTTTTTTCTCAAGTTGAGGATGTTCCCCTCTATTCCTAGTTTGCTGAGAGTTTTTATTATGAATGGGTGTTGCATTTTACCAACTGCTTTTATTGTAATAATTTATGTGATCATATGATTTGTGTTATTTGATTTAATGATATGATGCATTAACTGATTTTTCAATGCCTAACCAGTTTTGCATACCTGGAATAAATTCCACTTGAACATGGTGTACAATTTTTTATACATCCTTGAAACTGATTTGCTAATACTTTGTTGAGGATTTTTGCAACTGTGTTTGTGAAAGATACCAGTCTGTGGTTTTCCTATTTTGTAATATCTTTGTCTAGTGTGGTATTAGGGTGATGCTTGCTTCATTGAATAAGTTAGGAAGTATGATCTCAGCTTCTATTTTCTAGAAGAGATCGTGGAAACTCGGTATAATTCCTTCATTAAATATTTGGTACAATTCACTAGTAAATTCATCTAGGCTTGGAACCTTCCTTGTTGGAAGGCTCTTAATTTTTAAATAAATATAGGACTATTCAATTTATGTATGTCTCCTTATGTGAATTTTGGTCTTTTGTATCTTTGGATATTCCAGGATAATCTTTCCATCTCAAGATTGTTAATTTAACCACATCTACAAATTATCTTTTTCCACATAAGATAACATATTCACAGGTTTCAGGCATTGGATCTTAGACCTTGTAGGGGAGTCATTATTCTGCCTACCACAGTCTGCCTTCTCTCCTCCAAAAATTTATGTCAGTTTCCCATGCAAAATGTATTTATTCCATCCCAATATCCCCAAAGTCTCCACCCATTAAACTTGTCAACAAACATGTGAACTTAAAAAGAATATATATTTTGCTGGTGTTAGATGGAGTGATCTCTAAATGTCAATTATATTAAGTTGATTGATATTGCTGTTCAGGTCAACTGTATCCTTAATGATTTTCTGCCTTTTTGATTTATAAATAGCTGACAGGGGGTATGGAAGTCTTGAACTAGAACACTGCATTTGTCTATTTCTCTTTTCAGTTCTATATTTCCCCCATTTATTTTTATATTCTTTTTTTATTATTTTGATGTTTATATGAGTTTCACATACATTTAGGATTGTTATGTCTTCTTGGAAAACTGGCACCTTTATTCATGTAGTGCTCCTCATTATCTATGATAATCCTCCTAGTTCTGAAGTTTGCTTTGTCTGAAATTAGTATTGATATTCAATCTTTCATTTCATTAGTGTTAACATGGCATACCTTTCTCCATTCCTTCACTTTGAACTTGTGCCTTTATATTTAAAAAGTATTTTGTAGACAACAAATGATTGGGTATCATCTTTTTTCTGCACTTTGACGATCTCAGTCTTTTATTTGGTATACTAGATTATCCACATTTAAAGTGGTTATTGATATGGTCAGATAAATATCATATCTGAAACTGCTTTCTATTTCTTGAATTTGCTTTTTGGTTTTTTTCCCCTTTTCTTGAATCCTCTGGTTCTGTTGAACATTATATGATTTCATTCTGTCTCTTCTCTGAGGGTATCAATTATACTTCTTCAAAAAAAAAACTAGTGGTTGCCCTAGCATTTACAACACATTTTTTAAACCAATCTAAATCTACCTTCAGGTAACAATATACTGCTTTGCATGTAATGCAGGTCACTTATAACAAAGAATTTCCAATTCTTACCTCTTGTTTCTCGGGATATTGCTGTCATTCATTTCACTTATCCATATGCTACAATCACCCAATACATTGTTGCTATTATTATTTTGATAGCTATTTGTCAAGAGTTCTGAGCATCCAGGTGTTATGCTGGTCAATCAAGACAATGAGCCAAACTGTAAGTGAATTTTTTATTCACTCACTGCAACAGTGTAAAGAAAAGGTTAAGGAGGAGAGGGACGTGGCTCCTGCCATGTTCCATGTTTCCCCACAGAATGGCAACAAGGGAGGATCAGATGGATCAGCACAGATAGGAGGGGGACTTTCATATTGCCAAAAGAGCTCCAAGCAGGCTTCTGCAACTTATGGGCCTGGTGGTCAGGGAAAGGGGTGGGGGGGCGGCGGTTAGGAGAGGAAAAGTAATGAGTACTGAGTCAGAATGGAGGAAAATGTCTTGAAGGCCCCAGACAAGAAAGTCTCAGCAGAGATGCCTGGGAAAGGCTTCAGGTGAGAGCCCTGCCCATAAAGAGGCCTCTGCGTGTGGACACCTAGGTTAGAAATGCAGGTATGTGTCTGCGCCTGGACCCCCAGGGCAGGCTGATCCTCTGCTCCAGAGCCTGCAGTGCGAGGATGTGCATCGAGTACGTTGGCAAAGTCAGCTTCCCCCATAAGGTCAGGGAGAGCCTCGTAATTGCCCATAGTCAGGCCTGAAACATCACTTCTAAGATTATGGCACAGAGCTGGACTCCTCATAATCTTTGTAGATCAATTAAAAATAAGAAAAATAACATATTTTATTTTGTTTCCATTTATTTCTTCTCTGGAAGACTCCCCTTCTGAACATATATTGGAGTTTCTAACTTACATTTCCGTCTGTAGGAACAAGCTCAATTTTTAGAACATATTTATTAAAGTATATCAAACAAACTGAAATGTGCACAAATCTTAAAGGTAAACCTCAGCGAAATATGAAGTGAACACAACCCAGGTCAGAAACAGAATATAACCAGGAGCCCAGATGTCTTCCACCTATATGCTTTGAAACATAAATATTTTTCCAGACCACTCACTATATACGTACTAAGGAAATAAAACAACTATTTTTAAGGGAAATAAAGCAAGCAACATGGTGGCAATGAGATATAATATAGATATAAATACAGATACAGATAAAGGTATATATATATATCACATATCAAGAGATAATATGTATGTATATATAAATATGTATGTATGTCTATACAATACATTCCCCTGTAATGGGAACGAGTTTCCTCATTGTTTCCACCACACTCTAAAATCTTAATAGGTATAAAGAAATGTTATTCTATATGAGCAGATACACCTTCCTTGATGAGAAAATGCAGAATCCTCTACTTTCTGTGACTAAAGCAATCTGTGTTTTTCAGCATCTCAATCATTACGTAAATTAAACATACTTTTTACTTAGTAGTATTAAGTAAATACTTCCATTTACTTCAGTTACTTCAAAATAAGTATTTTGGCTAAACATATGGAAGAGATTGTGTTAGGTGATGGGTACAGAGCAGGGATTAAAATAGACATAGAGTCTGGTCTCATGTAGTTGAAAATACCAAGATTAATTGACATACACAATGGCCAGAGGATGGAATTACAATTATGAGCCCATGACAAAATAAACAAATAACATTTTGAAAATAAATAAAATAAAATAAAATAAAATAAAACAAAAAATCATTGAAAAAGTGGCAGATGGTTTAGAGGAAATTTATTGTGTTTTGAGAGTCGCAGATGTTTCTCTTTTTCTTCTTACACAATACAAATACTAATAAATTCACTTCCTTTCTTCTTAAACGTTTTAACATATTGTCTCAATGACTATAACTTTATAATTAATCTTGGTATTTGTCAGGGTAAGTCATTCTGCTTTGTTCCCATACAAAACTGTCTTTAATGTTCTTCTTGACCATTTGGTCTCTTATATGAGTTTCATAATAGGTTTGTCAATTTTCATACAAAGTCCTAGAGGAAATTTTTACTAGATATCATTGAACTGACAAGTCAGTTTGGAGGGAATTCACAACTTTATTTTATTGAGTTTCCCTGTTTATACACATGGTACATCTCTTCACTAATTTAGATATTTATGTTTTTCAGTGTATTAATTGGAGGGTTGGACAAGATTTTGCCTGTGTCTTATTCAAATATAGGATATATTTGGTCCTCAGTTCGCTTGAGATGATGACTAAGTGCAATATTCTTGAGTTAGGAAGTACATAGATGGGGTAAAATTTACCTCTCTCAGCAATTGAGAGTGCACAGCAAAAAAAAAAAAAAAAAAAAAGAAAAGAAAAGAAAAGGAAACTTCTGGTGTCCTTCCATTTCCCCTCTCTTCTACTTAAATATTATAAATATTGTAAGCCATTAGAAACATAATTGTGGCTTCTTATTTTCTTAGTAACACAATCTTCTTTTAAGAGTGACTGGTCTTTTTTATAGAACATATTTATTTATTTCACATCTTAGTACAACATTATATAAAACCCAGGAGATTATATACCATCATGGAAGAAGGTAATAAAATAAGTGCCCTGAATCTTACATTGTGCTTTACAATATAAAAAAATCAGATTCATAATGCTGGATGTTCTAAATAGGTACTCTAATGGCTTAAAAAGTAGTTTCAAAACTTGAGTTTTTAGAGTCAAAGATATATCTGGAGAATAGAGAAAGGTTATAGACAGTATACCACCTACAAATCTAACCTAAAGAATAAGAAATCTAAGACCAGTAGGTATCTGGTTCAGGTTCTTAAAGACTGATTAGCTTCTGGAAATCAAATTTATTTGTTTTATCCTTGCATTCTTTAATAAAAAAAAAAGCATCATCAAACTTGTAAGCACTTGCATTTTAAAGTAAAACGAAACAAATGGAGGGCTTAATGGCCTGACCTGACAAATCTCAGGGAATGGAAATCTGTAATAGCCATTGTTTTGTTTTTCAGCTATTACCAATAAAAGGATATGAAATTTAAGCTCATGTGATCCTGTGCTCTATTTATGGTTTCACGCTCCATTATTTATATTAATACCTCAATCAAATAATTTATCATAGTTTATTTACATATTTCCCCCATATAAAAAAAAGAAAAATCATAACTCCTTCACATATTCTCATTCCTAAATTATATTGATATTTTTGTAAAGATCTTAAATGTAAAGAATCCTAAGAATATCTTAGTTCTCTACTCACTTCTACAGTTCAGTATATATGTTATTTAAGTTATAAGAGATAATTTATGAGTGCAAAAAGATATCTATTTAAAAGATAAACTTTTCCTTAACTACAGGGAACCCATTATGATACTAGAAAATGCTCTCCTTGGTGTTAGAACACCAATTTTTAAAAGTACACAGATTTCCTCATATTTTACTCACATTCACATGTCAAATTTTGTGATCCTGCTCCCTATCCTGATTGGGCAACTGATATTGCTGGATCATTTAACCCTTAAACGTTTTTCTTTGGCAAGAATTGTTAAATGCCTATATGCAGCTTATTCATGCAGCAGAACACAAATGTAGAATTATGCATGCATTATCTATAAAAATTCTGTCAAGGTACACAACCTCATGTATATATGTGTATATATATACATGAAAATAGCATATTTAAGCTATGTGGAAATTTAGATTTGAAAATAGTAAACATTTGGAGTAAAGATTTGGCTTAAAAAATAATTAGGTGTTTACAGTCATTTGCTATGCTCTAGGAGAAAAGCAGAAAGTACATTTACTGCTTTTTACTATCATGCTGTCAATAGACTGAAAAAGGAATCAAATTTCTTAGACCAATCATACACATTTTTTATTACAGGTTTGCATAACTTAAGGCTTATGCTTTATGTTTGATTGTATTTGGTGCCTATTCTCTTGAAAACATATAATCATATAATAGAAATACACTCATAACATCAGAAGGAAAACACACACTTACCTCATCAGACTATTATGAGCCATCTGTTTCTGTTCAACTATAAAAAAGAAAATAAACTTATTTGTCAAGAGTCACATACTTAAGAGATTCAATATTGATATTTTATATTATTTTTGGAATTATGTTAAGATAAGCAGCACTGCCTGCCATTTGGTCTTCAAATGGTCTAATCTGCGCTCATCCTTATGCTGAAAGTGATCTCCCATATCAAAGAGATACAGTGAGGAACTGAGGCACATATATCCCTGCATATTCCACAAGATTGGCGTCTCATTCATTCTAAATGTGCAATATACATTTAAAGAAACCAATTGTGTATATAGTACAAGCAGGTTTGACCTACATTTTTTCTTTTCCAAGGGTGAGCTTTGTAGTGACAGATACAACTGCAGTGAATTGACTAGAATGATATATAATGCAAGATACTGTGACATCTCTTAAGATGACCAAGAATGATGTTTAACTGCAATCTTCCACGGTTTTGTAGACTGACAAGAAGAAGAAAAAATTGCTATTTAAGGAGACCTGTTGACTTTTATAGCTCAGAATTGATTTCAGTCACAGCAGTCTCTTCATCTTTATATCCTAAAAAGGGCTGGCTCTGCAGGAGAAATACAAACAGGAAATTTCACAACGTCCCTTCTCTGAGATAAACACTATGATGGCAATAGGAGATCCTAAGTGAGCAAAGCCCATTCATTGTTACATAAAATAGAGAATTCATGAAGTTCTTGCATATACAATGTAATTTTATTCATATAATAATTTTTCATAGATCCTTTGTGCCCTAGTTGAGAAAATCCCCATGTTAGCAATGAGTATTAGATCAGCAAATAGTCATTTAATCATCCAAATATATCAAGAATGCTTTTATCTCTCAAAATATAAGTTACATGTTAAATCAATAATTTATTTTATTTTTTGTCTTTTTTTTTTAAAGATTTTATTTGTTTATTTGAGAGAGAGAGAGCATGAGAGGGGGGAGGGTCAGAGGAAGAAGCAGACTCCCTGCCGAGCAGGGAGCCCGATGCGGGACTCGATCCTGGGACTCCAGGATCATGACCTGAGCTGAAGGCAGTCGCTTAACCAACTGAGCCACCCAGGCGCCCCTAAATCAATAATTTAAACAAAAAGTCTACATTTTAAATATCTTAGAATCAGGTGAAAAATGAACAGGTTGGTGATCACTATCATCAATATTTTTCTTGTCTCCCAAGTAATAAAAAGTGGTATAGGGCCACCCATGCATGTCAGGAAGTTGGCTGAAACTCCTTGGAAGAAGAGCAATAGTTAAGATTGAGCAACCAGCAGCAAGTACTCTGCCAAGGGCTTCATCTGCCTGACAGCTTCCTTCCACTGGACACTAGTCTGGGCTAGGCATTGCGCCAGGCCCTTCACCTTTACAGAGTATTTTTATACACATTTAAGCATTACATCAAATCCACCGTGTGAAGAAGAGACAGATCCAGGGCTCCCACCCATGTTTGAGCAATCTGAAACCCTATGCTTTTCTAAAACATCACACTGCTTCTTCTAATTTTAATTATTTAAGCCTAACATGACCCATGTATCAGAAAGAGTGAAGATGGCTGTTTTGTTTTTATTTAAGCAATTTTTATAAGTCCCTCCTCCAAACCCCAAGTCCACAAGTGCTTCTTAGAGAGTCCCTTTGGACACCAGAATAATTTCTCCTGCCATTTTGAATGTTCAAGTTGGCCGATTCCACTGTGGTTATTTCGACCCTCTTAGCTCACCCACATTCACTGGTATAGAAAACTTATGGTTAAAGTGACTGTAATAAGTCAAGACAGATAATAAACTCATCTTATGAATGAAAGATAAGCCTGACATCATTCTCTTAGATACTACCGTCAGACTTAATATGCAAGTTGCCCAGATGAAGTCATGTTTTCCCTGACACATTCATGTCACAGAAAGGGGATCACAGCAGCACTCAGTGGGAAGTCAGACAACACCCGAGGCCTCTTGACTCTGGGCCACGGTGTCCTGTATGAGATGCATATTGTACAATTCTTTCCAATATTCGTGTTTTGTTTGGATTCCCATATCAGCCTCAATCCTTCCTTTGGCCCCATTCCATCAAACTACCTTAAGTATATACTAATATAATATAACATGTAATGTATTCAAGTACAACACATAAAAAAATGCAGAATTTGGCTTGATGAATTTTTGTAACGTGAACATACCTGTGTACCTAGACCCCAGGTGGATAAAATAGAATATTGCCAGTGCTAGAGAATGTTCTTCCAGTCACTTCCCTCTTCCAAGGTTACTCATGGTCCATACTTCTGACAACAAATTAAAGTTGTGCCATTCATTCATTTTATAAAAAAGTAATCACACAGCATGTTGCTTTTTGTGTCTGACTTCTTTCTTTCCACATTATGATTCTGAGTTTCATCTATATTGTTCTGTGAATGAGTACTTCATTCATGCATAGGCTATACCATATTTCTCTGTACTGGAGTACTCTCATTTATTTCCCATTCTATTGTTAATAGGCATTCTTGTACATGTCATTGGTGAAAATCTATAAGCATTTTTTCCTGGGTAAGTGCTCAGGGGTGGCATTGTTAGTCATGGGACATAGATTTGTTAAACATTAGTAGATACTGCTAAATGATTTTCCAAAATCATTATACTCTACCAGCCATGTATGTAAGATCCAATTGTTTAAGATCCTTGTTGATATTTTGCACTTTATGTCTTTTCCTTTTAGTTAAAGTCATGTTGTTATAATATAATTTCTCTAATGACTCATGAAACTGAGCAGCTTTAGATTTATTTACTTATTGGCTATTTCTATACCTTCTTTTGGGAGGTAACTTTTCAAGCTTTTTGCCTATTTTTCTGAGTTGTCTACTAGATAAATGTAATGTAGAAGATTTTACATTTTATGGATATGAATATTTTGTCAGATATATGTATTAAAATTCCTTTACCTACTATGTGACCTCCCTTTTCATCCTTTTAATAACATCTTTGGATGTTGTTTTACTGGACTGGTCACAAAGGAGCCTAAGGCTTAAATGGTCTATTGCAATAACGTCTTTCTTGTCACACTTTTGCAGACTGAGAGGCTATCAATAATGTATGTATCACAACATTCATGGATTGTCAGGAAAAGCTGGTCACTGGTAATGTGTCAGCAAATTGGTTCATAGATTACATTTATGATAACACGATGGGTGCTGGTTGGTATTTCCTCCTTTCCATCAGAGCAGTAATTTTTTTCTGTGTCTATGTTATTATATAAACATTAAAATGATAGACACAAAGGTATTTCACAACATGTTGATAAATAATTTACAGTTCTGTATATTGATTTCTAAACATAATGACACAGTCATCTCTTCACATTTCATTATAACAATTTCCTAAGATATTTGTTTCCATGACTCCAGAATAAAAATATTTTTTGCCTCAGACTTCCGATGAAAGTATAAGAAACTGAAGATAAATTTAGTAGAGAGAAAATCCAACAAAGTGCTCACAAAGAGTTATTAAATAAAAAATGAATGAAATTTTTGCAATATTTAGTTTATCAACAAACAAAACAAAATAATAAAGACAGACCCATACATGGGAATTAGAGGAAGAGCAACTTTCATTCAATATAAAGATGATAAAACAGCTTGAAAAAAAGCTGCCCAAGATCGGTGGACAGTGACAGGGCAGCTGGAAGGCAAACAGTGGATAACTATATAAGAATAAGCTGACCGGGGCGACTGGGTGGCTCAGTTGGTTAAGCGACTGCCTTCAGCTCAGGTCATGATCCTGGAGTCCCAGGATCGAGTCCCGCATCCGGCTCCCTGCTTGGCGGGGAGTCTGCTTCTCCCTCTCCCGCTCCCCCCTCTTGTGCTCTTTCTCTCTCTCACTCTCTCTCTCAAATAAATAAATAAAATCTTAAAAAAAAAAAAGAATAAGCTGATCAATTCATTTGCTATGATGTCATACATATAGATCTGGTATTTAACAGTGTTTGTTCTAATATAAGTGCATTTTAAGTTTCTTTTCTGCACTGAGATTGTGTGATTCAGTGACTATAAAAAAAAAAAATCCCTCACTTTGGTAGACAAACACTTTCAGAATAATTATGTGTCAAATAATTTTCTAAAAGGCAAATCTTGGGGGCCTGGGTGGCTCAGTTGGTTAAGCGTCAGATTCTTGATTTCGGCTGAGGTCATGATCTCAGGGTCCTACATCGGGCTCTGTGCTATGTGTGGAGCCTGCATAAGATTCTCTCTGGTCCCCAACCCCCCTTCCCGCCACTGTGCACGCACATGCTTTCTCTTTCTCTTAAAAAATAATCAATCAATAAAAGACAAATTTTATCTAGTCCCTAATTTACATTTTATATTGGTGTTACAGGGTACTGGTATAATTGGTGTTGTATGGTCCTGGTAAAAACCATTAAATCAAGAAGTTTTAGTGAAGACAAAAGAGGGCAACAATAGATTTCACCAGATGCTGAAGACCCTTGTAAATTACCATTACTGTAAGTATTTAAAGCTGTACCTCCAAAGCTAGTAATTTATTTATTTTTTCTATTTATGTGCTCAAGTAGAGTTCCTATAGCATCATCTGGCTACCATTCAGAGAACACTCAGAGAATTCAGAGTATTCCATACTTGGGAATTTTCTTGAGTCCATGTCCACCTCTCCCAGAATTGTGCTTCTTTTTCCGACACTATTTTACTTGTCTAATTTATAAATAGTGTGATTTTAAATCTATTTATACTAAAAGATCCTAGAATTAAGTACTATATGAAAGTTGTTCTTTAAAAAGTACCAGTAAGAGCCCCTGGGTGGCTCAGTTGGTTAAGCCTCTGCCTTTGGCTCAGGTCATGATCCCAGGGACATCGATGGAGTCCCGCATCAGGCTCTGGGCTCAGTGGGGAGTCTGCTTCTCCCTCAGCCTCTGCCCCTCCCTCGTGCTTGTGCGCACGTGCACACGATCTCTCTCTCTCAAATAAATAAAAATCTTTAAAATAAATAAATAAAAAGTACTAGTAATAATAGTATATCTTGAAATTAGAAATGTAATAAGAAGTTGAATATTTATAAAATTTGAAAGAAAGTAGATCTATTTATAATAATCAAAGTTATATCCATTTCTTTCTTAAAAGATTTTATATCTTACTTTGTATCTATAGTTTGTATTTATGCTCTAAGGATTCCATGCTTTAGTCGCACACACATGTGCACACACACATACACACACGATTTTGGAAGTATTTTGGCATTTATGATAGCATGTGTAAGGCTAGCAAAATGAGTGTGAAAGACATTAATTAAGACGTATTATTATTTTGGAAAGCATAAATGTATTTTTCATAATTTTGCAACATAATTTATAAGCACAAACATGCATGTGTGTACATTACATGTATCAGAAAGCAATTGTCCACTGATTTCCTGCCGAATTTTACAGCATTGCTATGACACATGGCATTTCAGAGACAATTCTGCTACCGTGCCTTAAATAGATCATACACAGTACTAAACTTACAAGGAGCATACGACACTAATTTTTCTAAGAGAGCAGAGAGGTCTACTATCTTTTATATTTTTATTTTATTTTAATTTTTTTAAAGATTTTATTTATTTATTTGACAGACAGAGAGAGAGAGCACAAGCAGGGGGAGTGGCAGAGGAAGAGGGAGAGGGAGAAGCAGACTCCCCACTGAGCAGGGAGCCTGATTCTGTAGGGCTCAATCCCAGGACCCTGGGATCATGACCTGAGCTGAAGGCAGAAACTTAACCAACTGAGCTACCCGGGTGCCCTAATCTTTTATATTTTTAAACAACATAATGATTATTATAAAGTTTTTGTGAGGTATAAATAATAACTCCTAGAAATTAGAAAAACAGAGAAAACGCCAACTTCAGGAGAAGAACACATTCTAAAGCAGAAATGCGTTCCCATACACCTGTGGGAATATATCTTATTTTCTTGGGTCTCCATGGCTTTTTGATATTACCTAAACCATGCTGTGCCTATATTCCCTGGAAACTAATATTTGTCTTTTTTCACTGTTAGATTATAAGGCTTTCAAGATGAGAAACAAAATATTAAGTTTTGAAAGTCTATACAGTGCCTGAAAGAATCTCTTATGTATAATAGTTGCTCAATAAATATTAATTGAAATTACATTTTATTATGCTTTTAATGTATCTAAGAATACATGAAGTAGCTTTTTTTTTTAAATATTTTTTGTTTATTTATTTGAGAGAGAGAATGAGATAGAGAGAGAGAGCATGAGAAGGAGAAGGGTCAGAGGGAGAAGCAGACTCCCCGCCGAGCAGGGAGCCCGATGCGGGACTCGATCCCGGGACTCCAGGATCATGACCTGAGCCGAAGGCAGTGGCTTAACCAACTGAGCCACCCAGGCGCCCTTTTTTTTTTTTTTTAAGATTTTTCGTTTATTTATTTGAGAGAGAGAATGAGATAGAGAGAGCATGAGAAGGGGGAGGGGAAGTAGTTTTTTTTAATTTTTATTTTTTCTTTGTATTTTTAGATTGGCAAAATACATTAGGCAGACTAAAAACATCTTTAATAAAGTAATTTTTAATATGCTTCTCTAACCCCAGAGAATCTTTTAATAAAGAGATTAAAGTGTTGAATTTTTATGCCCTGCACTCAAGGGGACAACGTGTGACCCTGGTGACTAATTTAGAACAGCGTTTTATTGTAGTACACTGGGCATTGGATGCTAATTACATCAGTTAGAACATTTTCTTAACATTATCTATTCATGAGGAAGTCAAATACATAGGGGACAGAATTTAAAATAACCTTTAAAATAAAAAAGAAAAGAGACGAAAATATTTAATTGGGAACATACATTTCAAATTAAGAATCTTCACTTAATATTTATTCATTAGAGTTAAGCATTATCAATTTCCCCTTCCGACCTGTATGTTACCGTAGAAACACACAGATGTGTATGTCTCTATATACTACACATAGGTGTTTGTGTAGGCTACAGTAATTTATCTATACAGTTCCCATTAAAGGAAACACAGTGTTATTTTACGACTCTGGAATATTTCTTTTCACTGTGAACAATTATGATTGCGACAATTTTGCTTCCATATATTGCATTAATTTATTAAATGTGTCCCAGTTTTAGGAGGTCATTTTAGAGTGACCATGAAAATTAGAATGGTCTCAAGTTAACAGATCTGAACGAATAGAACATGTCAGTTAAAAACCAGGACACAATCTTAATAAGTATCACATATAATGTAAAGGAAAGTTGTGCTGATAGTTCCATTCTTTGCCTTTTAAATCAGTTGTTGACACAGGCAATAAGCCAACTTACAGAGAATGAACTTTCTCTAATAAAAGGAGATTTAGTGGGTGGGAGATGGGGTAACTGGGTGATGGAGGGCATGTGATGTGATGAGCACTGGGTGTTATATGCAACTGATGAATAACTGAACTCTATACTGAAACTAACGATGTACTATATGTTGGCTAAATGAATTTAAATAAAAAATTAAATTAAAAAAAGGAGATTTCTCCTGTAGCTGATCAACATGGAGGAATGAAAAATGGCCTCTGAGACCCTCACAACTTATAACTCCCTACATCATTTAGAACCTCCTCAGAGGTTAAGACAAGTTATTTAATATTTCACCGATTTAGTAATTTTTTTTAACTTGGAGAGACAGGGAAAGTCTTTCCAGTTTATTTTAGTTGTGTTTAATTTTATTTTAAATGGTGGAAGAATATAACAGAGAGAAGGAGCGTCTATTACTGACATTTGTTTTCTAAAATTTAATATACTAAGGGGAATGGAGAGACATAAAAAGAATAGATCAGAATGGCAATTTCTACTCATCTCTGAGACCAGAGAGAAAGTTAAGATTCCCTGCTGCTCTCGGGGAAAGAAAAAAGGGGAGAAGACAGAGTTTGATTGTAGAGAAATGGTCTAGGAGCTCTGTTCTCCAATGCCTCTGATCCCTGTTTCTAGTCTACTCCTGTCTCAAAACCAGTGACCCAAGGGTAAGTTCTGAGTGTACCTTAGCAAGAAACTAGAGAGCAAAGGGCAGAGTGAGCCCAAGCATGAAGTGCTACATATCCTCAGAGATAGAGCCATGCTTTGGCCTGGAAACAAAGTAACAAATGATTCTGATTCTCCAAGCCTGGTGTTGAAGGAGCAGAGAGAGCAGCTAGAGGGAAGGATCCAGATGGTCAATATTGATGCACCTTTTTGTGTCTGTCTTTGTGGATCACTGACTAAAAAGACCAGGTTTATTAGAACACAGTGGACACCCAAGGAGAAAAAAATAACTGTTTCTTCCTAAGATGCTTTGGAACCATGCATTCCTTCCAGAACTAAAATGCAACCCTAGGAAACATGGGCAGGATAGTTGGGTAACTAGGAACGTTAAGAGTTGGGTTATGAGGTTCTGCACCTGATTTTGAAAAATAAAATAGAATAATTGGATTAAGTAAAAGATAATATAGAAAAGATACAGTTCTTACATGTCTAAATTGTGGACAGAGAGTGCTCTATTAAAGGCACCATACTAGGCATGGGAAAGACAATGGTGACACAAGAGATGTAGATGCCTTCATCAGAGTTGACCTTTGGCTAGGGAGAAAAACGTTCAATCATGAATCCTTTAACATATATGAAAATGAAAGTCCAATGTGTTGTTACACGGTATACTGGAATGATTTTTTTGTATGTGTATTTGTTGGTTTTGTACTTGGGACCAGAGAAAACTTTTCTGAAAATGTTACATTTTACTGGGAGAGGATGAATGAATGTGAGTCATTTGGATAAAACCAGAGGAGAAGATTGTTCTAGGAAGGGAAACACACACACACACACACACACACATCCTGATGTGGGAAGTAGTTTTATACTTGCAAGGCATAGGGATGAAAGCCACTAAGGAAGGAAAATGATGAGGCTGGATTAGAGAAAGGAGTGGAGTGGCCGGCAGGTGCTGGATCCAGTAGGAGGTCAAAGGCCATATTGTGAACTGTTCACATGAGCATAAGAGCAATGGGTTCTCATTGGAATATTCTGATCTGGAGGAGACAACACTGATATACATTTGAAGAAAACTGTTGTGATTAATGTGCATAGAGGAAGTTGAGAGAGTGGGAAACCTGGAATTAAGAAAACCAGTAGGAACATGTTTATCTGGCAAGTGTGATCTGTCTTCAGTTGAGATTATGGTAGCGGAGATGAAAAGTGAAGAAGGGAAGAGATTTTTGCCAGTTATGGAGAAGAAAGTAAGATAATGGATTTAATATGCAGAATTAAGAGAACGAGGTGATTGGTAGGACAAAGTGTGAAAGCAGGAGGCACTGTCAAAGACCAAACAGACCTAAGTTTCTGGCTTTTATACCTGGATGGTGTTCCTGCCATTCATTTAGATATACATTGTTGATTCTCAGTTTGGGGGTTATCTTGCTAAAATACAGATTCTGACTCATTAGACCTGAGGCAGTCCTAATCTGCATTTCTAAGAAGCAATTAGGTGATGCTGGTGATGCCGGTCCTCGTTGTACACTTTGATCATGGTGGATACAGAAAACAGGAAGGAGAGGTAGGACGCCGTGGGCCCAACAGCAAGCTCAAGCTGGGATATACCAGATCCTGAGGAACAATGGCACATACAAGTGGAAATTACCCCAAGATAATTGGTTTTAGGTTGATCAATTAATCAGTGGCCTCGAAACAATATATCAACACCAAGGACATGCTAACTGCAGATTAAATGCTTAGTAGACAGGATCTGGCTCCACCACCAAGCTTGTGATCGAATTAAATGGGTTATTTGATCCTTTTTCCCCTGCCTATACATGACATCATCCTGGGCACACTTAGATGCACGGATTCATCTAAGTTTACACATTTTTGTTTACTTCTTTCTGTTGTTACAAAAGCATCACATTTTGAAAACCCCAAAGATAATGGCACATAGGTCATTTCACAAAAAATAAGTATGTAACCTGCATCTGGTTTATATTAATTCAATAATCATTTGTTAAGTCAACAAGGGATCTAGTGAATTGTATCAATTACTGCTCACTTGGCTCTTGATTTGGGTCTTTTCCTTTTGTTGTAAAATCTGTACATTCTTAGATTTTTAAAAAAGTGAAAAGGCATTCTTTAAAATAATTTAAACTTAATTCGCAATTATTTAAACCCTGAGTACCATGGCACCAACTGCTCTTAACACCTAAAGAATACTGATGATATGTGTTTATATCAACTTTGAGACCCTGGGAACAGACAGGAAATCACCCCAACTCCATGAGTCTGACTGGGAGGGAGGTAATTCCCAGTAGGGTGTATTTAGTACCACGAAAAATGAAATCAGAGGTTGCTAAGATTCAACCTATTTAGTTGCTTCATTGAACAGTTAACTCACTACTTTTTTTTTAATGTAGCACATCCAGATAGGAAAATTACCTTCCCATATTAACCAAACTCTTTTAAGTCTCATAATACC
The DNA here is from genome assembly GCF_029215605.1 of Mirounga angustirostris. Lineage (NCBI taxonomy): Eukaryota > Metazoa > Chordata > Mammalia > Carnivora > Phocidae > Mirounga > Mirounga angustirostris. Next base: position 9,290,153 of record NW_026991722.1, on the reverse strand, counting down.
AGGGTCCAAGAGGCATTGAGTAAAGGGAAGGCCTGATTCTTCAGAGAAGTCCTCTGATGGCCTCTTCTTCCCATGAAGTAAACAGAAAATCAGCTTATGCAAGATTTATTGTAAATTTTAAAATTTACAAAGGTTTCTCTTCAGTAATCCAGAATGAAAGCATAATTATTTGAATCACCTTAAATGATTTTCTTAGCTATGGAACTAAAATTTATACATTCCTAATAAATTTATTGTGACATTTAATCATCTGGTATTTTTTATCTGAGGGTTTAAACACTTAAACATCTGTTATTATCAAACAGCTTGAAGATAACTGCTGTTTTTAGATAATACCAAGCAAAGTTAAAATAAACAGATCAAAACATCTAGAACAAATTAATCTTCTATAAAAGCATCTTAATGTTAATATTTCTTATTTTAATTAGTTTTCTTCTCAAATTGTAGGTAGGCCATTGCAAGTTAAATTACCTCTAATTAGACTTTTTAATCTTTAAATTTCAATCATTTTGATCCATAATAATCCACTTAGATTGAAAATTATCTTCTCTGGTTTACTTAATTTTGAAAATGCTACATATATCACTTGCAATTTTTTTTTGCTAATTATAATTTGACACTAATATGTTTGTGAAGAATGACATATCACAATAAAAATAACTATGTATTTTCAATATAATTTTGAAATACCATAAATACAGTTGAATGAAATTACCTAGGATAATAAGGGAGACAAAGGAAGTCTTTGGTCTATCATTTTTTTAACAAAATAACATCCACTTTCTAAAAGAACTCTTTGCTAATACCTAGAATAGAAATTTGTCTAACCTCAGAGACTTATTTTCCTAACAAGTACTCAGTTGTCTTCACATTCCTTTACTGCAAAATTGACATATAGAAATATTTAAGTATGGAGGAAAAGATGAGAAAGTAAAAATTAAAAAATAGGAAAATTCCAAGAAAACATAAGTACATGAGTGACTTGTCCATGATAATCACCAAATATTGAGACATCTTTATGACAATTTATAATTCCTATGTATTAGGCTAGAATTAGACATCCACGTTTCTTCCAAAATGCTGAATCATTAGTGACTGAGGGAGCTCACTCCTTTGACATAGTCAATCTAAGGAACAAGGGAAGAAAAAATATGAAAATAAAGGGAAAGTTGTGTGTAAATCTCAGGGAGATTAAGACTGATGTGAACTAATGTGTTGGTACAAACCATGCCTTCTCTAGGCTTTGCCATAGCCCTCTTTTTTTTTTTTTTTTGAGAGACAGAGCGAGAGAGTGAGAGAGCTCACAAGTGGTGTGTGGTGGGGAGAGGCAGAGGGAGAGAGAGAATCTTCTTTTCTTTTCTTTTTTTTAAGATTTTATTTATTTATTTGACAGAGAGAGACACAGCGAGAGAGGGAACACAAGCAGGGGGATTGGGAGAGGGAGAAGCAGGCTCCACGCAGAGCAGGGAGCCCGATGTGGGACTCGATCCCAGGACCCTGGGATCACGACCTGAGCCGAAGGCAGTCGCTTAACCGACTGAGCCACCCAGGCGCCCGGGAGAGAGAGAATCTTAAGCAGGCTCCATACCCAGCATGGAGCCCTATATGGGCTTGATTTCATGACCCCGAGATCATGACCTGAGCTGAAGTCGAGTCAGAGGCTTACCCTGCTGAGCCACCAAGGCGCCCATGCCATAGCTATCTTGATCAGAGTTTTAGGGTGAGTGCCCTTAATAGTAAGAGCAAGGAAGTGTTGGATAGCCTAGAGGATAGATATAAGGAAAACAGGAAGGTCACTTTCCACCTGTTTCTCCTGATCCCAGAAAGACAGATTATAATGCCATGACTCTAAAGCATGGCTTACAGTGGAGTCACCTGGGGGAACAGTTATAAATTCCAATGTCCAAGGCACACCCCCAACCAATTAAATCAGAATCTCTGATTATTGGATTTTCTTCCTGTATTGCACTTCCTAGCATATCTAATACCAAATTGAAAAAAAAAATGGTATTGATTTTATAGAGAAGATTGTCACACTTCATCCTTAAGTATGGTATTTCTTATACATTAATTTTGTAGACACCATTTGTTAAATAAGTATTTATCAAGAGTTAACATTTAGGGGCACCTGGGTGGCTCAGTCATTAAGCGTCTGCCTTCGGCTCAGGTCATGATCCCAGAGTCCTGGGATCGAGCCCCACATCGGGCTCCCCGCTTCGTGGGAAGCCTACTTCTCCTTCTCCCACTCCCCCTGCTTGTGTTCCTTCTCTCGCTGTGTCTCTCTCTGTCAAATAAATAAAATTAAAAAAAGAAGAATTAACATTTAATTCTATCAAATGTCATTTTTTGCATCTATTGTGATGCTCAAAAATGCTCCCTCTATTCTGTCAATGCAGTGAATTTTCTTTATTAATTTTCAAAGGTCGTACTATTTTAGGATTTCTGTAACACAAATTAACCAGTAAGTTTTACTTATTTAATGTATTGATTAGATAAGCTAATATTTCCTTTAGGGTTTTTTAAATGTTATTTATTAGCTCATTTGCTTATATGTTTAATGTAAAATGTTCAATTTTGTTATCAAGAACGTTATAACCTCATAAAATAAATTGAGAATTACTCTCGTTTTCTCTTTTCTCTGGAAGAATTTTATATAAGATAAATGTTAAGTCTTACTTAAGTATTTGAAAGAAATCAGCAGTATTTTTTTTTTTTTTAAGATTTTATTTATTTGACAGAGAGAGACACAGCAAGAGAGGGAACACAAGCAGGGGGAGTGGGAGAGGGAGAAGCAGGCTTCCCGCTGAGCAGGGAGCCCGACGCTGGGCTCGATCCCAGGACCCTGGGACCATGACCTGAGCTGAAGGCAGACACTTAACGCCTGAGCCACCCAGGCGCCCCCAAAATCAGCAATATTGACATGAAGATGACTTTCTGGGAAAATTTTTAAATACATATTCAATTTGTATAATAATTTTACATTTACATCTTTCTTTTGTAAGAGTTTGGTGGCTTGTGTTTTTCTATGAATTTAGGTGTTTCATCTAAATTTTAAATGTATTGACAGTTATTTTTTTTTCATGAGTGTTGAAAGGTTAATTTGCTTTCTCCTTTTTTTCTGAGCTTTATTGAGCTACAATTGATAAACTAAAATTTCATATATTTAATGTATACATTTTAATGAGCTTGGATATATGTATACATCCATGAAAACATCGACCACAGTTAGGGTACTAAACATACCTATTATCTCCAAAAATTCCTTGTGTTCTTTTGTGTATGTATTTGTGTGTGTGTGTGTGTGTGTGTAAAGGTAATAACACTCAATGGGGAGGGGCATGGAGGGATGGGGAAACTGGGTGATAGACATTAAGGACAGCACATGATGTAATGGATACTGGGTGTTATATAAGACTGATAAATTGTTGACTTCCACTTCTGAAACTAATAATATATGTTAATTAATTGAATTTAAAGTTTAAAAATTAAAAAAATAAAATTCTTATAAAAATATTCAAAAAAAGAACACTTGATATGAGGACTATCTTCTTAACATATTTTAAAGAGTACAGTACTATGTTGATAACTATATGTACTATGTTGTACTATGTATGATTTCTCTAGAAATCATTCATCTCGTATGACTGAAACTTTATACATATTGAGCAATAATTCCTCATTTTAAAAAATCTCTATATAGGATACATGCTATGGACTAAATGTTTGTGTCCCCCTGCAAATTCATGTGTTGAAATGTATTCCCCAATGCGATGGTTGTTAGGGTTGGTGGCAATCACGGGGATGGAATTAGTCCCCTTATCAGAGAGACTGCAGAGAGCTCTTTGCCCTTCCTCCTATGTGAGGAACAGCGAGAAAATGGCCATCTATGAACCAGGAGGCAGAGCCTCACCATACATCAAATCTGTTAACACTTTTGTCTTGGACTTCCCAGCCTCCAGAACTGTGAAAAATACATTTATCTTCTTTATAAGTCACCCAGTTTAGCATATTTTGTTATAGCAGCCTGAACACACTAAGACACTCTGTATTTGACCCCCCCGTTTTTTCTTGACACTCATTCCTTGTCGTTTTGTCTTCTAGTCTTGATCAATCTTGCCAAGATCTTCTTATAATTTTGTGAAATTATGTCTCATAATTAATGTCAATCAATGTTTTTAAGCAACAAAATTTTAGATTTCTTGATCTTTTGGGTTTGGTGAGTGTTACATTGACTTGTGTTCTCATTTTCATTATTTTTTTTACTGGTATTTTCTTTGGATTTGTTTGTTTATTTGTTTATGCATACTGACTTATGGGGATATTTCTTTAGTTAATTGATTTCTAGCATTTCTTTTGCAATATATGCATGTAGTACTATTAATTAGCCTCTAACCATGACTTTAATGCTTCTTATGAGTTTTGCTATGTTGCATTTTCAATATTATTGAGTACAAAAATTTTTTCTAATTTTCATTGTGACTTCTCCATTAATTAGTGGATTATTTTGAAATATAAGTTAATGCATAATTTCATTTTGTTTTTCTGTTCTTTTACGCCATCCTGTGAGTTACTTGAACTTTTTTAAAAGTCTCATTTGATTTCTCTATAGTTTTGAGTTTATCTCTTTGTATAGTTTTTTTTTTTAACTGATTGCTCCACATATTATATGCACATAATTTATTTATTTATATATTTATTTTTTAAAGATTTTTATTTATTTATTTGACAGAGAGAGAGATAGTGAGAGCAGGAACACAAGCAGGGGGAGTGGGAGAGGGAGAAGCAGGCTTCCTGCCGAGCAGGGAGCCCTATTTGGGACTCGATCCCAGGACCCTGGGATCATGACCTGAGCCGAAGGCAGACGCTTAACGACTGAGCCACCCAGGCGCCCGCACATAATTTATGACAGTCTACCGATGTCATCCTCTTACCAGCTGAATGAAATCCAGAAATCTTAAGTCTTTTTAATTCCTTTACCTTCCCTCAATTATAATATAACTGTCTTCAAAAAATTTCCTCTACATACAAGTAGAAACATACCAGAAAGTCTTAACAGTTTTTCTTAGCATCAAAAGTAATTTAGAAATCTCAATGGGAAGGGAAATGCCTATGGCAGTTACCCATATTTTTGGTTACCTAGTTCTTTCTTCCTTTCAACTATTCCAAAAAGAATGAATGAATGAATGAATGAATGGGTGAATGAATGAATGGTTCCCTTTCCATTCAGAGAACTTCCTTTGGTTGTTTTTTTAGGCTAAATCTGCTGATTACAAATTCTCTTACTTTTCCTTTATCTGAGAATATTTTGGTGTCCCCTCACTCTTCAATAATATTTTTGATGGATATAAGGTTCTGGGTTGACATTTCTTTTACTGTAGCATTTAATAAATATTGTGCCCACTCTGTTTCTTTGTTAAAAATCCTCTGTCATTCACATTTTTTTAAACTCTTCTATAGGCAGATGTTACTCTTCACTGATAGTTTTCAAGGTATTTTCTTTGTCTATAGTTTTCAAATATTTTATTTTGATATGTCCTGACATGAATTTGAATTTATACTGTTTGAGGTACACTAAGCCTCTTGAATCTATAGGTCTATGTCTCATGACAAATTTGGGATTCTTTTTCAGCCATTATTTCTTCAAGTAACTTTTTAGCCCTAATTTCTTTCTGGTGTTTTGCTGAGACATTGAGGGCATGAACACTGGATCTTTTGTTGTGGTCCCACATGTCCCTGAGACTCTCTTCAGATTCCTGAATCTATTTTCTTTCCGTGGATCATATCAAGTAATTTCTGTTGCTACATCTTCAGTTCATTGATTCTTTTCTCTATCAATTCTGTCACGCAGCCCATCCACTCAGCTTTTTGTGTAGGTTATTGCATTTTTTCATTTCTCATACTTAATTTAGTTTTTCTTTATAACTTCTATTTTTTGCTGAGACTTTCTAAATCTTTCCTGAAGCTTTCTATTTTTTTTTTCAATCTTCCCAAGTGTGTTTATAATTGCTCAGTGAAGTATCCTGAATAAGGTTTCGTCTAAAGGGGTTTGTGGGTCATCTGGCTGGCTTAGCTGGTGGAGCATGCAACTCTTGCTCTTGGAGCTGTAAACTCAAACCCCATGTTGGGTGTTGAGATTAAAGACAAATAAAGTCTTTAAAAAAATAATAATTAAATAAAGGGGCTTGAGCCACGATTCCCGATCCTTTTTTGCTTCAGGGAGTCTTTAGTGTCTCAGTAATTTTTTCATGTTTTTCCTAGGTCAAAAGATATGCCTAATGATGCCATGCATTTGGCATTAGGTCCAAAAGATTCAATTAAGAATTATGTCATGACTTAATATTCACTTGAAAAAATAAGGCACATACTTGGAAATAAAATTAACATTTTATAGAAAATAATTTAATTTACCTATAGCATTATTTATTTTGTTTAATTCATTTGTTTTACAACCTTCGATAAATTTAATATTTTTTTACCTCTACACTGTAAATACTGATCTTGATGAGACTCATGTGAGGATTTGTGCTCTTTCTTACATTTCTCTGAGAAAAGATGAATTTTGTGGAGCTTTCTTTTTCTGTAGTTTGCAATACAGAACATAATACTTTTTCTTGTTTTTTTTCTTTAATATAGAATTACATGGCTTATTGAATATGTACTTTCAAATTTTGTTTATCCCTTTCTGTTTACCATTTTGATGTGTCATATACTCCTATAACCTCCTCACCCCCTCAACTGGGCACTGCTTTAAATAAAAGGTAAGTTATTTCCCCAGTGCTGGAAAAAATACAAAAATAATCATGAAAAAAACCAACAAGTCCAGGATACTTACAGAAATAATGGATATTGGGGAGAAAAGCTCCCAAGACATAATACAAAAATGTCTCACTTTTTCAAGTCCCATTTTAGAAACTTAGATTGGGTAAGTAAGTAGTTTAGAAAAAGCATCAGTGGGCGCCTGGGTGGCTCAGTTGGTTAAGTGACTGTCTTCGGCTCAGGTCATGATCCCGGAGTCCCTGGATCGAGTCCTGCATCGGGCTCCCTGCTCAGCAAGGAGTCTGCTTCTCCCTCTGACCCTCCCCCCTCTCATGCTCTCTCTCTCATTCTCTCTCTCACAAATAAAAAAAAATCTTTAAAAAAAATAGAAAAAGCATCAGTAATTAAATGATGGCCATATATTAGTAGACCATTAAACATCAATAATTAAATGATAATGGTATATCAATGGCTGTTTCAATGATTAAGCCATGTGTAACAAAAATAATGTTTCTTTTGTTAAGGTTGAAATACTAAATTCAGCCTCACATTCTCAATCTTGACTTCTGAAAACATTAATAAAATAACTCCTAGTATTTTTATGGATGAGATGGAGAACTGTAGTTAAACGAAATTGCAGCATGCTTTTCCCTACTTATTGAAATAGAAATGGTTTTGCTTGAGTCATAGCTTTCTTTTTCCTAAAATAGTATGTCTACAGAGCTCTGAGAACTGCCCCCACCCCAGAATAGATGACACCTTCAACTGAATTTTTCCAATTTACTTATTTTCAACTGAACAATTTTTCAACGTTTTAAATTAGAGTGAAACGTTGAAGCACTTTTGTTTTTTGGTTTTTGGGTTTTTTTGAGAGAGAGAGGGCATAGAGGGCATGTAGGGGCAGAGTGAGAAGGAGAGGAAGAACTCCAAGAAGGCTCTACACCCAGCGTGGAGCCAGACCTGGGGCTCAATCTCACCACCCTGAGATCATGACCTGAGCCTAAATCGAGTTGGACACTTAACCGACTGAGCCACCCAGGCACCCCTGAACCACTTTTAAGTCACTTGCGTGTATCATTAGTAATATCTGAAGGTATGTATTACATGTATGAATTAAAACATTCTGAACAGGAACCAAACATATTCTGCTTTTTAACTTTCTGTAATTTAATTAACTCTTAGGTTTATAAAACATGCTTTTAAAACTTGAAAAAGCATTACTTACAAGAACAAAATAAACCTGGAAGAAGACATGTGATGGCATGATACGAGGTTTGAGTTTCACATACTTAGCTCACCATTTAATGGATTGTGGGTACACTAATTTTATATAAAAAATTATACACTAATTTTACATGTATTTAACACTAAGCATGTTTGTTAGATGGGCTTTATTAGTTTTTATTTGTAGTAGTGTTCTCTTTATTGTTAGTTTCAAGCTATTCTATAATTATATTTTTGTTTTCTCTTTGATCCAAAATACTTATCTAAAAATTCTTTCATGATTGAGGTATTTCTTGGTATTTTTGTTGCTCTTATTTATTCTTTATACATTGTAGTTGGGATCAAGCTTCACTGAATTTTTATAAGAACATTGCAGCTTGGTTATTCCTGGTTTGCGGAATGTCAAATTTTCTTCATTATCTTTTTTATTTTAAAAAGTGGTACTCAAAAACAAGGCATGGAGGACACAAATTATGATAAATGTTTCCCTTATCTGCAAACAATTGATTTTCTTTGAGTACATTTTATCATTTCTTTACTGTTTGCTCTGTCAAAGACCAAAGATACACAAAATTGTCTCATAATTATTTTAAGCCCGTGTCTATTTTTTTTAAAGATTTTATTTATTTATTTGAGAGAGAATGAGATAGAGAGAGAGAGCATGAGAGGGGGGAGGGTCAGAGGGAGAAGCAGACTCCCTGCTGAGCAAGGAGCCCAATGTGGGACTCGATCCAGGGACTCCAGGATCATGACCTGAGCCGAAGGCAGTCGCTTAACCAACTGAGCCACCCAGGTGCCCAACCCGTGTCTATTTTTCTAACAGTACCTTTCTATATGTCGAAGCCACATCACACGGTTCATAAGTGAATGTAAAAACTGTAGCACTATTATGAGTAAACTCCTTCTACATTGGAAATAAAGGTCAGAGAGTCCCTCTTCTCATATATTTCTTTTTTTACTTAAAATACACTCTGTTTAAAATGAACTTTAGTTTGACTTTGTATCTGTCTACTGTTTTATCATTTAACTTTACCCTTTCTATATCAGTTTGTTTTAGTTGTCTCCTGTATACCTCAGGTTGGATTTGTTTTTTCCCTACAATCTGTATTTTAATATATTTACTCAAATTTCAAATTAATTACTATTTATTAATTTAAAGTCACACAATGATTAAACAGTAAAGCCAGAATTTCAACATGTAACTGCAATTTTTAAGCCGTATGTTACCAGAAACATAGATTTTGAGTATTACACAACAAAAATAATAGTTTTCTTTGTCAACTTTGTAAAAATTGAGCTACAGTATCATCAGTTTGGGGTGACTGAAAGTTGAGTTTTCAAAATTAATTTCTCACTACTTATTCTTATTCATGGTTAGTGTTAACTGCAGATCATCAATGTTTAGGTTTTGGTCTTATTTGTACATATCAATTATTTTTTAGCTTAAGAAACTTTTAATATAATTTCAATTCAACATTATCCATGTGCAATTAGTTCTATGAAAGTGTTTTTTTCTTTCACATATATTGATTTGGGCTCATACATAGTATATCTTCATTCCATGCCTTTAACAAACACAAAACATGTGATGAGATTATTGAAAAGAATCTGAATTAAGAGATAATAAATAATACCCTGTCCCTACCTTTCACCATGATCTTTTATGGAGTATGTAGATTAACAATAAATGTTATCTACTTGGCAGTCACCTATGAAATATTGAAATAAATCATGTCAAAAAAGGCTATCTGTAACACTAAGCCTATTTAGTGATAGAATGATACGTCACAGAATTTATCACAATCATTAATACATGTTGTTTCTGTACAGTTGTAAACACTTCAAACTGGAAAGAAATTCTAGGCAATATTTTCCAGTAACTTAAGCAATACAAAGTATACAAAAGTAGTCAAGTGTGGCCCCTTGCCTGGGAGACCTCACAGCCTAACAGTAATGCTTCTTGAAGTGGCATGTCAGAGTGATGTTTCATAAAGGGACCAGAAGAGGACAAAGGTCTGTGCATGCAAATAGCAAAACAAAACCTCCTATTTAATATTATAACTTTTTTTTTCTTCCTTTGCTCTTGAGAAGTGAATAAATTCTGAATTGCTTTTATAATTTGAAGCTACTGTTTTATAATGAAAAGTGTTACTCATTTTAAAAGGACTTTCTTCCCTCCTAAATTATAAGCTTCGTAAGGAAGGAAACATATCTGTTTTTGCTTAATCATTACATAGCACAGTGTTTGATGCAAATAAATGCCTAATAACTCCCTGTATAAATGAATACACAGACTAAAGTTCAACAAAAATCTTCTTGAGTAGTAAAGCATGGATTAAAACTATTGAGAAATGCAGCAAAAAAAATGGGTCTATATCTATCTGTTCTGGGTTCTCTTTCCTGCTTGATGGTGATAGGAAGTCTGGGTAAGGGGTTCTACTGTCATGTTAATAAGAGAGAGAAGCTCCAACAGATGGACAGAAAGGTGTGGGAAGCCTGGAATCATGTCAAGGTACAGAGAGCAGTGGTTGGCAATTCAAAATCTTCAGGTTGACTGAAAAGCCTGCGGCGTAGGCAATGTGTGTCTTGCAAAGAGATGGAACAGGCAAGCCAACCTTGGCTTGATGCCTCGGGGCAGGAGAGAGAAGCAGAACTGGGTGTCGCATCTTCTCTGACATTTTCTGTCTTGTAATGAAGGTAACATTAATAATGACATAGCTCTTAACCATTTGGAGTGATATTGCTTCAGGAATGTTCAAATTTAGAGGGAAAGTTATTTAAATGAACATCATATAGTTTCTTATCTGAAAAATATAAAAATCACTGTCTGTCTCAGTGGGTTGTTATGAGGTTGCAGTGAGATCATGAAGGAGAAGATTTAGCGGAGTATTTCCTGAGGCAGATTTCAGTAAATTTTTGCCAAGCAACCAGTGACAAAGCCAAATTATGGCTTTTAACTATGGGCATTGTTACAAATAACTTCCCTGCTTTTTTTTTTTTTTTTTTTTTAGATTTTATGTATTTATATGAGAGAGAGAGAATGAGAGAGAGCACATGAGAGGGGTTAGGGTCAGAGGGAGAAGCAGACTCCCTGCCGAGCAGGGAGCCCGATGCGGGACTCGATCCAGCGACTCCAGGATCATGACCTGAGCCGAAAGCAGTTGCTTAACCAACTGAGCCACCCAGGTGCCCTAGCTTCCCTGCTTTCAAAATATTACTCCAATAATTTTAAACCTTAAACCAAGAACTCTATGAAGACGATCAAGTAGGTAAAACAATGGCAATGATAAGCAAAGTATGAAGTATAGAGGTATGATTTATTTTTTCAGGACTGACAATCACATTCTATTTGCATGCATGACGACAATAGTTTAAGCTTAAAAATCAAAACAGTATTATCAGATAACTGCATTCATTCTGGTTCCATTTTTTTTCTAGATTAATAATTTATTCCTATTATTTTGCCACACCAGCTGTCCATCCTTGTAGGAGTTAAGTATTCATTGCTCTTGTATCATATCCAGGTTTGATGCCTGAGTGTTAACCCACAAGCAACATACCTAGCTCAAACCTTTGCTTATCTTATTGTAAATCAGAAAGTTTCCAAGCTGTCAATCAAGATTTTTCCCATGTGAGATGGAATCTAGACATGAGCCATCTTGATGTACAAGACTATACTACATTCAGATATTTTCTATTCACCAAGAAATACAGAAACAACAAAAGGAAGGTTATAATATGCCTGAACTCCATTTTTCAGTCTAGATAGACATAAAAATAATAATTTCATCAATCTATTTTGAAAATACAGACAACATTAGGCATGGGTTATATAAGATTATCTCTATATGAAAAATGGTGGTAAGTAATAATATAATACTGAGACAAAAAAAAGAAAGGAATTAAAAGAGAATATAATTATTTATGTTAAAGCTAAGTTGCCAAATTTAGCAAACTATTATTCCCTAGTGAAAAGTGTTGTGGTCTCTTTAGGAGCCATAAATAATCAAGATCTTGATATTTTATCTCAATAAAAGTATAGTTCCCCATTAACAGAACTCTATGAGGCCAGGGAAAAGGCAATTGTTTGATCTGACCCATTGGTAAAATGCTAACCCCCTGGTGAGCTCCTACTTAGTTACTTAAAACATCTAAATAAAACTAGCCAGCATCATTAATTGCAGAAGCAGTAAAATACTTGCCAAATTTTATTCACAGGAAAGAACAAAGAACTATATACATATATACGTGTGTTATTATAATATAAACAAAAGTAAATGAAAGATTTAAGAGAATGATCAACCAAGATGTGCACAGTAACCTCAGTATCAAAATGCAAACTTTATTTTACATAACAAAACATCATCTAAATAGAATTAATCTATGTTTAAATCTTCCTGTAAATCTATTTTTTGGAGAAAGAATCACTTTATTGTGTTAGGAATAATGCTATTCCTAAGTGATTTCTTAAACTGAGAAATGTTATTTTAAAATATTTTCTTTTCTTTTCTCCAAAGATAAAATTCATTTTCTTTTAAACAACAAAAGAATAAAATCGTATTGTATGCTGTGCTCTTAGCATTTGACATTTAGAGGCATGAATGATTGATAACTCCACTTTACTTAGCAGGGAAATTAATCTGTATGTAGATTCAAAAGTAGGAAGAAAGAGACATTCACATTTCTCTTTTATACAAGGACTGCTGTAAATTAGAAGTGCCAAAAAGTAATTTGTCAATTTATATGCACAGAAGTAACTCTATTTTTGTTTAAATGTCTGAACATTAATGTTTCCCATAGAAGGTAACCAGTACATATTTGAAATATCATAAATTTATAATTTATGTCTATGAAGTTACCTTCTATCCTTTTATTGGTGATTCGCTGAGCAATTTAGAAAGCTATTCAAGAACCACTGGACGTTAGGTTGAAAAATGAGTCGTGAGTGATGGAAATACAGTGCTTGCGTCTACAAAGTTTACACATGAGATTACTACACATTCACAGCACCTATTAATCATAAACTAAGTTTACATATACTGGAAGAATGTTTTTAAAAAGTTTTTTAATATTAAGAGCAATGTGATTATTAAAATAGTTTGACTTACTCTTTTTTGTCAAAATTCCAATCTAACTGTATTTATGTAATACCCCTCACATCTCATTTATTTTTTCTTATGTACATTTCTCATATACATTTTTTCTCATATACATCTCATACTTCCATAAATCCAAGTTACCTCATTGGAATCTAATGAATGCAGGATTAATTAACAGCAAGAGAAGTCTACATTCTAGTGATACATTGAACAGAAGTGTTTAAAGGGTTTCACTGAATGGAAAGGAATATGATGGTTAAAAGAGAAAAAGGAGGAAATGAATATGGGAATGGAAATTCTTGTATGAGGCCCTGGACACATCCTGGGCAGCTGTTATGCCCCCACTAGGAAAGATGGAATTCAAGGTCATGGGACTGACTGTAGCAAATAATATGGGAGAAAAGAAAGAAAAAATTCTGAAAGGTGGAGGATCTTACAATGAGGACTGAACAGAAGGGAGAAACAAGACAAATAGAATCAGGAGAATGTGGTGTCATAGAAGCAAAGTAAAGAAACTACTTCAGGAAAGAGATCAGCTTTATCAACTTACAGTTAGAACAACATGAAGACTGAGGGTCAGCTATTGGTTATGACAATGTCATTAGTGACCTCGATTAGGGAATTTTCGCTGAAGTGTTGGGGAAAAGCCTGATTTAAATTCATTTAAGGGAGAATGGAAAGACGGAGACAGCCAGTATGGAACAACACTGTGAAACTTTTCCTAGAAGGAGGGAGAGAGAAATTGAGTGGATGGAGGTTGATGTGGTCAAGAAAAGTTTTGGGGCTTTTTTAAATCTTTGCTTATTCATTTGTGTGTTTGGTTGGTTTACTGATTTTTGTTTTGTGTTTATTTTGACATGGGAGATATTATGACATGCTGAAAAGAATAATCTGATTTACGGTGTAATTTAGCAGGGCTGATGTAGCCACATCCCTTGCCAGAAATAATTTTCTAAATATTTTTCATTATGCTTACTTTTTCTACCTTTAGAGAATAAAAGGCCTTCTGTATCATGCTAGGTGCCCTCTTAGAAAGGAGAGAGGCAAATATTGTCTTCTGTACATTTTGCATGGCATGAAACCTTTATTTACTTTGGTGCCCTAAGTTGTCTTCTGCTCTTGGACCAGGAACTAAAATGTGCTCCACCATGCACTTTCTCTAAACTCCTACATGATCCTGTAGTGCTTCTGAGTTTCCCTGCTTCGAACGTACAAGTCCGATCTAAAAAGCTGCATTTCTTGCCAAGAAGGATCTTGACTCCCATAGAGAATAGTGTTCTTTGCTTTCCTGACTAAAGAATTCTCCTCGATCTGGTAACATTCTCTCTTACACCAGCTTTTTAATAAAAATTCACTGTTTGGATGAAAGGAGGGTCTAGTCAGTGAATTTCAGATCAAACAAATTAATACTGAGGCTCACTTGTAATTCTCCTTGACGACAATTTTGGTTTTTACCATCTATGTGACCTTCAAGCAAATGTTTCGTTTTCTACCGGACACCAAGATTCCATAATCTTAGTGTTGCCACAAGAGAGAAGAGTGTTATTAGAAGATAAACAAATTGAACATTGGAACAGCTTAGAGTACAGAAACAGACCAATATGTAAATGGAAATTTGATATATGAAACAGGGGACCACTTATTCTAGGATAGTAGAATAGCTAATTTTCCCTGTGAAAAATAATTTGCTTTTTGTTCCCACTTTAAATGATACCAAAAAAATTTCTTCTAGGTCACTAAATATGAAAGCAAAACTTTAAAGCATTTAGAAGCACATACAGGAGACTGCTGTTCTCAAATTTGAATAGGGGCAGCTTTCTCAAGATAGAAAACCAAAACTATAACAGAAAAGATAAATAAAATAATAAATATATTATAATTTGAGGCTTCTGTTCATCAAAATTTACCATAAGACAATTAAAGGTACGCTAGGAACTGAGATACTATGTTTGCAGCACGTATAAGCAAGACAGTATTAGTATCCAGAATATACAAAGAAATTCTAAGAAAATGATAGTGATTTCTAATAGAAATATAGTAAAAAAAAAAGAAAAATCATAATCAAACCTAAATGGCAATCAGGGAAGCACAGCATAAAACTGAAATGCACAAAATTGTTATGTATGGGAGGTAGAATTTAACATCTGACAATGAAAAGATTAAGATCAAAAATATTTCCTCTGAAATCCTGTTTCTCAAATACTTTTAGGAAAATTGACAAGAATGCACTAAGACTCCATTCAGACCATCCAGCTCTTAGCCCTTGTTTCTTCCATATTAAACTTTAAAGTTACATATTTCTTCTCCTATATTTTGCTTTAAAATAAAGTCATATTATACTTTGAAGGCCAAAAGTTCTTGGTATACCAAAAATATTCATATGGACTGACCTAGACTCGGCTAGGCACTGTAAATGACAAGGTAATGACTCAGGGTGGTGGATGGCTTTGTTACCCTGCTAGATCCAACAAAGTATTCCAGACTCACTTCAACAAAAACACCTCATCTCTATTCCAGAATTGGTTGTGTTCTATAATGTACCTGTTCACATGTCCCATGTCTAGTCCTCTCTCTTTCTACTTAGAGATTTGTTAATGCTTTGATTCCTTTGCGTTTTTGAAGAGCATCCTCATGCATATTTATGAAAATTATGCATATTGAACACAACTGGTTTTTTTTTTTTTTGGCTTTTGTTTTTAGTTGTTTTTTTTTTAAGTATAATACTATTAGAAAGGATGACATTCTGTTCTATTTCTTAGCAGAAGAAATATCTGCATATTCGAATATATCTTACACGCAGCCTGATGATCTTCTCTGGGAAATTGAAAAAGCTATCCTCTGGTTGTCAGCTCTGATATAAAATCATAAAATAGAAATCAGATAGGATTTTTGTTTAAACTTTCAATGATGAATTAAATAAATAAAGATAATTTTTAAGCTCAAGGTGATGCTTTTATAATCACAAAAGCTCATAACATTCTCCCAAATGAAGTTTTCAAGGATACTGATGAGGGACACATCTGTTTACTAAGACAGAATGACTCATTCAACTATTGTGCGCCGTGAAGGGTATCCTGTCACTTTTTTCCCTAACATTTAATATTAAGGCTCCGGCTACATCCTCTTCTCACAAAATAATGTTTTATATACTTCATTATATTGACTAATTTACATTAAGAATGATATAGCATTGATCTCTAAAATGTATTTTCTATAGTTTTTTTGTTTGAATGCAAGAATAAAGAGCAAAAGTAATAATGATTGTATAAAGAAAATTATTGTATCTCCCTCAACTAGAAATATATTATTGCTAATGTTGATTCTTCTATAAAAATAAATGTATTTGTTTAAAGAGTTTATTTAGAGATAGATAGAGCATGAGGGAAGGGGGCAGAGGGAGAGGGAGATAGAGAATCTTAAGCAGACTGTGTGCTGAGCACAGAGCCCAGGAGCCTGAAGCAGGGCTCGATCTCATGACCCTGAGATCATGACCTGAGCCAAAACCAAGTGTCTGCTTCTCAACCGACTGAGGCACCCAGGTGCCCATATAAAATAAATTTATTGGGGTGCCTGGGTAGTTTAGTAGGTTAAGCAGCTGACTCTTGATTTCGGCTCATGTCATGATCTCAGGGTCCTGGGATCCGGCCCCATGTCAGGCTCAGAGCTCAGTGGGCAGTCTGCTTGAGGATTCTCTCTCTCCTTCTGCCCCTCCCCCCACACGTGCTCACGCTCTCAAATAATAGATCTTCAAAATTAAATAAATAAATAAATGTATTAAAAAAATAAAAGACGCATGTTATGATATACCACTACATTTTATGCAAAATTTAGCTGATTCCCTAAGTAGTAGTATAATGTAGTGAGTATCAGGAAGAAATGTTTACTCCATAGTTTTGGCCAATTCTCCTACTGGCTGAAGGAGTAGATAATTCTACCTGAAAAATGAATAGGTTACTCTTGATCTGACAGACGAAAAGCAGGCAAGAGTGCAGTCAAGGAAACAGCATTGCAAGGTTAAAGATCATGGGATTTGAGGTCTGATAAGCACATTAGATAAACTAATTTTATACATTACTTTTTCTGTTAATTAAGGAACTACTTTTACAGCCTAATTTAATCAATTATAATTTAAAACAATATTCTATATTCTTAAGGAAATATAGTCTTATAAATAACAGTAATAATACAACTATAAAATATAATAAAACTAATATTTTAAATTATATTTCCTTGTAGTTCTATCATTCTTATCACTTTGCTACTAGGATTTCCAGGAGTATTTAAAAGATATAGAGCTATTTGCATTGTTATAAAGTTTTTATAAGTGGGGCACCTGGTATCTCAGTCAGTTAAACATCCAACACTTGATTTTGGCTCGGGTGGTGATCTCAGAGTCCTGGGATCAAGCCCCATGTCAGGTTCCATGCTTAGCACAGAGTCTGCTTAAGATTCTCTCTCCCTCTCTCTCCGCCCCTCCCACTCATGTGTTCTCTCTCTCTCTCAAATAAATAAATAAAATCTTTTTAAAAAGTTTTTATAAACATATGTGAAAAAATTTTTAAAAAGATATAGAATTAGGTAATAACTTCCTCAATTATTTGCACTACCAATTTTAATATAATATATGTAAGACATAAGATTTTATTTTGTCAATCAAAATGTGTGCATTATCACCATTTACAGTAGAGATTGCATCTAGATACACAAGGCAACATGCTACTGGAAAAATATATTCTCTCATTAAGGTAAAGATGTGCTTTCACAGACAAGAGGCAAGTCGGATGGCAAACATGTAGATGTGACCATTTGGGGCCTTTCTATTGTTTGAATTAATGTTAAGTTTTACAAACATAGGGAGGAATAGATGTGCCAACCTATGTTTCAAACCTGAGAGTGCAGAATTTGGAATACTCCACAGAGATTAATTTATAAAGATTTGAAGTCGATTATTCCCAACACTGACCTCGACTATAAATGCCAACAGAGGATATTCACACATGACAGGAGATCAACATGATGGTGTTATCACTGTAGGGCTTTTTTCTTTTTTCTTTGCCCAAATGGAATGTTATTTTCTTACACATTTTTTTTTTCTCCCTGAGACATAAGGAGAGCTGAGGATGATTGAAAAGAATTAAGTATGACAGCAAGGCAGGCAGAGAGAGCCAAGAGGATCAGGAATATACATACACATTGTTTTCTGACTTTGAATTTGGCTTAACTCAATTACACACAAGTATTGCAGGCATATTCTGAGGGTCATGACAATCTATTAATTTATAGTCCTAAAATGCCTTTTACTGTAGTATGTGAAGATAAAAGCAGGACTTACAAGCTAGGACGGCAATTCCCTATAGGTTCAGTGTTGCACCATGTGAAATACTGATTTCTGTCAACAAAAACACATTCTCACTATATTTTAGGTGCATGTTATAATTTGCTTGTATACATGTCTTTACATCCATTTAAGATCAATTTTATAACATAATAAAATGAGTGCAGTTATCAAAACAAAGAAAAGGAATGCGGTTTTGATTTTTGGGTTGTTGTTGTTCTTTTTTTTTTGGATGTGTTTGTTTGTTTTTAATCAGCTAAAATGCCCTGGGACCCACAGATCTTCATACTCAATAGACTAAAATTAGCGGCGCCTGAGTGGCTCAGTTGGGTAAGCGACTGCCTTTGGCTCAGGTCATGATCTCAGGGTCCTGGGATCAAGCCCCACATCGGGCTCTCTGCTCAACGGGAAGCCTGCTTCTCCCTCTCCCACTCCTCCTGCTTGTGTTCCCTCTCTCGCTGTGTCTCTCCCTCTCTGTCAGTTAAATAAATAAAATAAAATAAAATAAAATAGATTAATTTAACAATTAAATTAGGTGGGATAGCTTGATAGGTTAACATCTAATTAATGTAAAAATCTTGTGTATTTCAGTGGAACTAGCACTAAATTGGGATTAGTAATAACAGAACACTATAGACTGGTGGCTAATAACATAAATTTATTTTCACAGTTCTCGTTTCTCGGCCTTTTGGCTAAGATCAAGTGTAGTATTTTTCACAGTTCTGAAGGATGAGAAGTCCCAGATCAAGGCAGGGGCACATTGGGTATCTGGTGAGACCCACTTCTTGGTCCATAGATGTTGTCTTTTGGCTGTGTCCTCACGGTGGAGCTCTCTGGGGTCTTTAGGACACTAATCCCCCTCATGGGGGCTCCACCTTCATGACCTAGTCACCTCAGAAAGGCTCCACCTCCTAATATCATCACATTGAGCATTAGATTTCAACATGTGAAATTTTGGAGGGACCTAAACATTCAGTCTATAGTAGCACTTTTAAAAGAATCACAGCATAGGCTGCATAAAGTGATTTCTTTCCAAATTCCCATATACAAATATTATATTTAATTACATTGTACCATAGCTTATTGTATTGTGTTAGAACCTGACCTTAAAAGTCAGTAATCAGTCCCGAATACCTGATATCACAATTACTCTGCAAAAGTGTGCTCATGTCACAAGTGTTCACAGTGAGAATAAATGACAGATTTTGAATGTCAAGATTAGGAAATTACAATTGAGCAATAATTAATGATATAAAATATGGTCATTGACAGAAAACTAAAGAAGATATACAGACATATGATTGAAAATAATAAGATAGTACAGTGAGGACACTATATAAAAAAAGGTGAGTCAATTTGTTAGACATATGAGGAAGCGCTGGATTGTTACCTCCACTTCACATAGTCAATTTCAATTCTATTATCGTATGCTGGTCTTCATGACAAAATAGAGTTTCTTTTTTTAATATTCTTTTTTTCCTTTTTTTCAATTTTTTATTCAAATTCTAGTTAGTTAACATATAGTGTAATATTGGTTTCGGGAGTAGAATTTAATGATTCATCACTCACATACAACATCCAGTGCTCAACATAAGTGCCCTCCTTAAACCCATCACTCATTTAGCCCATCCCCTGCTTACCTCTCCTCCAGCAACCCTGTTTGCTCTCTATAGTTAAGAGTCTTTTGGGGCGCCTGGGTGGCTCAGTCATTAAGCGTCTGCCTTCAGCTCAGGTCATGATCCCATGGTCCTGGGGTCGAGCCCTGCATGGAGCCCCGCATCAAGCCCCGCATCGAGCCCTGCATCAGGCTCTCTGCATCGAGCCCCACATTGGGCTCCCCGCATCGGGCTCCCCGCTCGGCAGAAAGCCTGCTTCTCTCTCTCCCTCTTCCCCTGCTTGTATTCCCTCTCTCACTGTCTCTCTGTCAAGTAAATAATAAAATAAAAAATCTTAAAAAAAAGTAAAATCTTAAAAAAAAAAGTCTTTTATGATTTGCTTCCCTTAGAGAAGAGGTTGTTAATGAGTAAATTCAAAATAAAGAAAAATATTGTTAAATTGAATTCCATTATATTAAAACAAAACTCTGTTCATTCAAAAACTCCTTAAAAATAAAGATAATCACAGACGAGTGATACATAAAACACTACTGAACAAAACACTGTCTATTCAAAAATATTAAAAACTTCTGGGGCACCTGGATGGCTCTGTCAGTTAAACGTGGGACTCTTGATTTCAGCTCAGGTCATGATCTTAGGGTTGTGAGATGGAGTCCCACATTGGGCTCTGTGCTGGGTGTGGAGTCTGCTTGAGATTCTCTCTCCCTCTCCCTTTATATAGATATAATTTATATATTTATATATACATATATATTTCTTATATATACATATATTTATGTATGCTTATTATATATATTTTATATGTATATGTATGTATAAAACTTCTATATACAAATATAAAAGAGATATAATCCAATACACAATTAAGGACAATATATAAATGTACAATTTATAGTGGAAGAAACATGATGCCAATAAACACGAAAAAATATCTTCACTGGTAATAAGGATAGGAAGAATTAGAGATACATTTGAAACTCTTCACATAGGAAACAATTTTAAAAAGCTTTAAAATAACACTCTTCCCAAGAATGTAGAGGAACAGAAAATCTATTATATTTTTGATGAAGATGTAAATTGGATAATCAGTTTGGAGAACAACTCAGCAAATGTTAAGTAAGTGAAGATCCCATTGCTAGATGTATATCTGAGAGAAACTCTTGGGCATATGTTTGGAAAGAATTGGAAAGTAGCAGCATTGTTGTAACAGAGAAAATTGGAAACAATCTAGAAGTTCATTACTATTTCATTATAAAATTAGATAAAGTTTGCTACAGGTTTCTCTCGCTATCTGAAAGTAGAGGGTTCCTACGACACCTTTTATGAACCAAAATGGTGTAAAGCAAAGAAGCACTTACCATTAATTTATATGGAAAAATGTGTGTGTTTCCAGACCCCAAACGTAAACTCTTTTGGGCTTTTCTGATACTTTAGGACACATCTTGCCAACGGATGTATAAAATCAATTGAGATAAAGCACAGATGTTCACGGACAGTTCAAAGCTTTGGCAGCTTTGAGAGTGGAGATGCACAGCGCAGTTCTTGCTGCACCACGCCCTGCCTCTGTAACTGCCCCCTGCAAAACAAACGCTGCACGTTATTTTTGTTTTTCACCTTTTTATTTTAAAGTGAAAACCTCTGGGTTTCTTTCAGTAAGCAAAAACAGAAACCGATGTAGGTCTCTCATAAAAGCAAATGGTAGAAAGTGAACTGTTGAAAAGTGGGAGATACCTGTAAATGCATGACCTGGAACTCCAAGCTTTAATAAAAAATGAATGAGGTACAACTCCATTTGTCAATATATAGGAACTTTGACATTTTTGAGCACAAAAAAAGCAATTTGAAGTATACATGAAGAGTCTAAAAGAATGTAAAACAATATGGATGAGTAGTTTAGAGATAAATAGGTAGTAAAATTTTTAAGAGTAGCATGGGAATGAAATGTGCCAAATTCAGAATAATGCTTACATTTTAGGGGTTAGGAAAAGGTTGTGATTGTAAAGGAGTACATATAGGACTTCTGTTCTATTTATAAGTTTTGTTTTCTTAAGCTGGGAGTTAGATGCATGGATTTTTTTTTAATGCTATGCATCATACCTTTAATGTCTGAAATATTTCATAATAAAGAGAATAGGTTAAAATTCTTAACCACAGCTTTTTAAAATCCTGTGTGGTTTCATAAATATTTAAGTGATATTTTTCAAAATAGATTGTAGAGTGCTTTATAACTCAAATATGTCCATTTGGAAATAAGCCTAGCTCTTTGTCACAACCGTAACAGGGAAAAAAGAATTGTGCACATGCCTGAATACCCATATGTCTACAAATCTATAGTTTCTTTGCACCAAAACACACATGATTGTAAAGTTCCAGTATCTGTCATTTAAATGGAAATTGGTAACACAGACTGATTTTGAAAGCATTTAATACATTCTATTATCACTTTATTTATATATAGATGGATTTTTTTTAGTTTAGAGGAGTGATTATAATTCTATCAAATTTTATATTAATTATGGCACTATTACATCTGGCATATATCTTCTATTTAGTTGTAAAATGGCAAAAATATATAAATTTATTATAAAGGAATGTTTGTGATTTCAAGTTTATTTAAAACTATATAGCTTCCAAATCACAAAGTAATCCACATGTATTGGTCCTCCACTCATTCATTCAGCTATTTATTGAACACATACTGTGTGATAAGCTCTGTTGTATGCTTTTGGAAGATCATAATAAAATAGTCAGAAAAGGTCAATAACCTGAATAGGTAGTCAATAAACACATCAATAATATTGCCTTTAGTCACATAAATTCTGTGAAGAGAAATAAAATGGGGTCAAAGGAAAGAGGTTTAAAGGTAGCATGGGTGAAGTTAATTTCTATGTGTTAGACAGGCATCACAAGAAGGTATCATTTATTTTGTGACTTGAATAATGAAAATGAGCCATGCATGAGATCTGTGGTAAAAGACTTCCAAAGGGTGGGATCAATTTTTGTTAGAATTGGCAGCATAGCATGCTTAAGGGAGAGAACAAATACCATTACAGAAGGTACCAAAAAGGTAAGCCTGAGCCAACTTCATCTCCCATGATATAAGTAACTGCAGAAGGAAGACACTTGAGGATTTTAAGATGTTAATAGTGGGATCTGATATGCATTGTGAAGGTGCTGCCTGGTTTCTAGAGCTAGTGAAAGCTCTTAGGAGGGATGTTGAAATGGCCTGTGTAGGTGATGGGGGTTTTATTTTGGTTCTACTGAGTTTTGGAGTTTGGAATTGAAGTGATGTATTTTAAATGGTCATAAAATGGGTAGTTGCATACAGGTAAGAAGGTTGATAATGTAAGGTGATACAGAGTAAATGACTTTGCATAGGGAGAGATACTTTGAGAGCAGGCTGTTCTCTTAAATTAAAAAAAAAAAACTATTCAGAAGTATGTATAATCTTGTCTAACTACTTGGGTGGCATTTCTAGTTAAAAGTCAGTTGGAGCAAGAATTGTCTGTAGAATAAATGGAGGGTAGTAAACCACCACAAGGTTTTACATTGTATTCTGTAACAGTGTACAACTAGAAACATTAGCTAAAGCTATAAAATGAGTGGATAGGGCTATGAACTTCAAGTTTCTTTTTGAATTATAGACAAACTCGACATGTTCTACAGCTACTAAAAATGCCTTAAAACAATTAACTAACTCTCCAGACTCAGACTGTTGAAGACAGAGAAAGATCAATGAATAATGAAGACCAATAATGGAAGAGAATATAAATATTATCAGGACAGAGATAATACTCTTAGTCACACATAATCAAGTATGTCATTAATTCCTCAGGGAGATGAGACTGGAGATATCAAGTATGTTATTCTATATGTCATTTGTAGTTCACTGTTTTTCATTCAAGCATAAATTAACTTCTCAAAACATTTTTATTCCATACAAAGTTTGATTATTTTCGAATTTTGATTGTCTTTCTAAAGTTCAAAATTTAAAGAACAACAAGAAGAAGAAAGGTTTAAGGACTGCCATATAATGAATTTTGCCAGAATTATATGGGCCCAAACTGATATTTGTAGGGGAAAAAATGCATGCTGGGAATCGACAAGCATGGTGTCAGCGTGTCTTACAGAATGATGATTCATTAGCTCTGTTCACATCCACCTATCTCCAATCTTCAAAGACAATGGCAGTAAGTTGTCCTTTTCTCAACAAATCCTACCACAGTTCTAGCAGCCTTCAGTATGGATCCTGGTTGACCATTTACATCCAGGGTTTTTTGTCCCCTGCTTGTCTTTCCCTTCAACTCGTTTCAGTGAATGTACCTCATGACCATACCCTGTATTTTCTCTCTCTATGAAATAATTTAATATGGATCACCTTGTCTGACAATTTTGCATATAGTAAGAAATAAATGTCAGCCATGTATATTATTATTTAACATCATTATTGTTACTGTTATCATTTTGTTATTCTTTTTTTAAAGATTTTATTTATTTATTTGAGATAGAGAGATACAGAGAGAGAGAGAGCATGAGCAGGGGGATGGGGCAGAGGGAGTGGGATAAGCAGACTCCCCGCTGAGCAAGGTACCTGATGTGGGGCTCAATCCCAGGACCCCAGGTTCATAACCTCATGACCTGAGCCCAAGGCAGATGCTTAACCATCTGAGCCACGCAGGCGCCCTTCGTTTTGTTATTCTTTTCAGTCCCTTTGTTCTGTTCTTTCAGACTGCTGGTTCAGCCACACTTTCCTTCACTACTCTGACCAGGATATGCAATCCATTGAACCTTTTTAAAAAAATTCTCTTTCTTTCTCCTTTAGCCTCTTTTAGTCTTCATTCTTTCCCTATGCAGCCTGGACCCATAAATCTTGTAAATGTAAATCACATGGTTCCTATTTTCAGCTGCTGTCTTGCCAACAGTCTTAATTTACTGGTCCCATTTTCTTTCCCATTCACCATGGGAATGAAAAATAGGATGATTCCCAACTACTGCCCTCCCCATTCTTTTATCTCAGCCGCTCCTGGAAAAAAAATAAAATCATATTATAAACTCATGACCACCAAACTTCCAGGGTGATGTATATGTTATAGACTCGCTTACTTCACAAGGCAAACAAAGTATCATAAATCATTGTCACACAGATCTTCAAATCTACAAACGTAGAGCTCATTGTCATTGTTGCATAGGTAGGTAATAAAGCTGGATTGACCTGTCTTCAAATTCTTTCTTTACACTACACCATTTTACCTCCTCTAGGCCTCCTCAGTTCCCGTATGTATAAAATACAGGGAGTATTCGAAACCATTATGAAAGATGATATATGAAATGTTAGAACACTGCTGTACAAATGTTCCCATTGTTCTATGTATTATCATTATGGTCATTTGTGCTTATTTCCCTTCCTCTCTTCATTCACCTGATTTCCATGGCTGTTATCTCTACCTGTGGTTAAGAACCCGTTATCTCCTAAAGAACTATTTCAAGAATCTTTCAAAAGAAATTCTCAGCCATTACTTCTGAATATGCACTGTCTTCTCTAATAAATCCTTCCCATGCACCATTTATATATGATTAACCCTCCCCCATTTAAAAAAATTCCCATAAGCTCTTTACGCATTACCCTCCTTAATCAGAGCTAGGATTTTTGAAGAACTGGTTTTCACTTTATTTTCTTGGAACACTCTACTTCAATCTGTTCCAGTAGCTTCTCTCCTATGTAGCCTGAAACAGTTCTCATCCTGGGAAACAGTGATCTCCATGTTGCTCTGCCTAAAGTGTACTTTTTGTCCAGATCTTGAACTAACCATGTAGCAGTATTCAGCAGCTCAGGTGGTCCGTGGACATATTCTCCAGATTTTCTTCTTCTTTTATATCTTCAGAATATCCTTTACATTGTTTCTTTTCTCTATCTTAACTTGAAACAATGGAGAGTTTCCCTGTGCCTTTGCAATTCTCTATCTATATGTTCTTCTAAGGAATTGGGTCTACTATTATGGATTCAGTTTTTATTTCTATGCTGATAACATCTGTCCTGAATCCCAGACCCATAAGACCAATAGCCAATTGTCAAATTAATGCTTCCATTTGATCATCTCAAAGAAATATTAATAACTCTCTCTCCATATACACATATAATGTGTTCTACATGTAGTATATATTATGTATAATTATGTACATATGTTATACACATATAAACATATCATGTGCTTTATATGCATACATACATAAAATCAAACTCATTACCATTCCCCCAAAGCAAGTTATTATTCATCATTTTTATCCTATATCATTCTGTATGATAAAGAACTATGCTTTATTTCCCCCTTTTTTAATAAAGTTTTTTTTTTTAATTTATTTATTTAACAGAGGGAGAGACAGCGAGAGCAGGAACACAAGCAGGGGGAGTGGGAGAGGGAGAAGCAGGCTTCCCGTGGAGCAGGGAGCCCAGTGCGGAGCTCGATCCCAGGACCCTGGGATCATGACCTGAGCCAAAGGCAGATGCTTAATGACTGAGCCACCCAGGCGCCCCTTTTTTCCCCCTCTTAAACCTGCACCCAGATTATTGCAAAATTATTTTTTATACCTCCTAATATGTCGTGTTTCTCTACTCAACCAATCATATGTCTATTCGCACCACCATAATTTAAGCCATAATAATTTTTAGCCAAGATTTCTACAATAATCTCTGCTTAATCTCTCTGAACTTGAATTTAACCTATGTTATTTCATTTCACATTTTACATCCAGAAAGATATTTTGTGAAATGAAAAGTCAGAGAGTCTCTTTCTTATTTAAATCTTTCCATAATTGTCCATGGGATGTTCAAACTTACAAAGACCACTGTTATTTGTGCTTGGAACATCTCTCCAGCATCACAAAGAATTAAGGCAGAGATTTGCTAAATGTTAAATGAATAAAATTTTAGGAGATCATGATGATATTCAGAAAAAGGAGAAAATAAAATAAAAACCCCTTCATCATGACCACCATCAACAGCAACATGAATACATAACTATTGGCAGAAATTAATGAACCTACCCTTACAATTAATATTGATAATTATGGGGAAAGATTAAGAACTTAATCTGTCTTTTCCATTTGAGCCATATTGTCCCAAAATATAATAAGGCACAGTTATTCTTTACAGAAGACTTTAAGCTAATAAATGCAACTTAAAAAGTAATCAATTCAGATAACTATTATCAATGGACTTAATTTCATTAAGTAAAATGGGAAACTGGATGTTTGCCAGGTGCCAAATTATCATCCTACAGGTTACTTGACAGCCAAATAAATAAATAAATAAATAAATAAATAAATATTAAAAGCAACTTTACAAAGGAGGGTATGAGACTACATGATTTTTGTGACAAATTTGAGCATCATTAGATGTGGAATCATACTATGTGCCTGCTGATATCAAGCCATACAAAAGATAACACATCAACAATTAAATATTCTAAGAGAAAGTTAAATCTAAATATAATTGAGCCTCTAGTTTGAATCTCCAGTTTACAGAAGACAAAGGGATAGAGGAATAACTCAGATGACAACATAACAGACTAAGCAGACACACCGAGACATGGAGGCATAGTAGAGGACCATTTGAGTCTTCAACATATTAATGACATGAAAAATAAAGGGTGGAGACTATTCTAGATTGAAGGGCATTTAAGAGACCTTAAAAAATTACAAAGTTTACATCTTCTTGGATGGTGATTTGAACAAATCAAATGTAAAAATACTCCATTTAAGACAAACATCATGTACTTTCCATAAGGATGAAGTATTCGATAATATTAAGCCATTGCAATATTTCAGGTGCAGTAATGTTCATTTGCTTATATCAGAAAAATGTTCTAACTTTATAGATCTAAAGCTAAACTATTCAGAGGTAAAATGATCTGGAATTTTGCTTTCAAATAATTCAGCAGAAGAAAAACAGATAAAGAAAATGTAGCCAAATAATAATTGTGATAGCCAAATAGTAGATACATGGGATTTCTGTATCGGTTGGAGAAGTAAAAAGTACAGGGGCCACCACTGGACTTTCGACACTGAAGACATCATAGTGGCTGGATCCAGATGTTGGCACTTATAATGTCCCTACTACCGCTTCTCAGAGCACTGATAGTTAGATGGTGGAACATGGCATGCACTGGCTGCAAACATCCTCTTCTCTGTTTAATTAATACTTCAGTCTTGTAAATGTCAATGAGAACACATCGTTAGCAAAAGCTAATGCATATCCAGAATGCTGGCTTCAATGGAGTCTGAGAACATCTTGTAAACAGCTCAGGCGGCCACGGTACAGGAGGAATTTAGAGGTGAGGGGATGGGCTGGGTATAAATAAGAAACATCTAGCTCTCTGCATACGGGCTGGTTGACAAGAAAATCAGTCAGAATAAAGAACTTTGAAAAACAATGATAAGCCAAAGGATAAAAGCAAATGGAAAAACCAGTCCCACTAGAATTAAAACCAACTTTTGTTCTATCTTCTACAATGTACTATTTCTTAACTAGAAAATAAAGTAAGATTCATGTAGGTATGTTCTGTCCATTCCAAAGATCGCCTAATGTATTTGTTCAGTGCTGTTCTTGTTAGAATACTGTTCATTACATATCATAATTCTCATTAAAAAAAAGAGAAAAGTTTCCTCAAGACTCCAAGAACACTTAACCTCATTTGAAAATGGCTGTTTACTGGAAAAATTGCTTTGCCTAAAAAAAAGAACCACAACTGAAATAAACTTTGAACACAGTAGATATTGATTTGAATGATATAGACTAAAAATGCTTTCTTGGATTTGCTTTTTAAATCACATTTACATATCAAACATACATAAATAACATATTATATATATGATAATGATAACATAATACATTGTAAGTTTTATCAACAATCATAACATTTGATCTAAAATAAACCCTTCACCCCTAACCAAAATGTCTCTTTTACAAATTGGCTTAAATACAGCAGACCCACTTGAGAGAAACCATATCTGACCTTATACGACTTATGACCTAAACTAATAAAGATAAAAGCAAGGCATCATGTTTTTCTGATGAAGAATACTAGTATGTAAACTCTTCAATTTATAGAGGAAGAAAAAAATGTTAGATTATTAAAGAGTCAATTAAAGAACGATGTATGAATTTCTCAAAACTGTATCATGTAATCCAGATGCATAATGAACTTAAATCTTTAGTTACTCTGAAATAGTATTTGATTATAACATTTTCAAATTTTGGGAAATATCATTGGTTCACAAATCACTGACTCAAACTAGATTCTATTAAATAAAACTTTCATAATTTTATGCATAATTCATAAATAAAATCAACATACAAGTTGATTACAAATATGTCAGTATTCAGGTTAAGATAGTGAATTCAGTGCATTTTGCAATTTCTCAGCTCTTTCTGAAATGTAATCTATATGTCTAATCAACATAAAACTTTTCCTTAGTGACCTTCCAAAAACCCAAGTGCCCTCCCCAAGATTCCCTTCTCCTTATAAAACTACTCCTAACTCAGAGCCTTCAGGAAGCTTTAGTATTGCCATACTCTAAATCTATTCTAAAACTTATTTGCCTTGTATTTCATTTCTTCCATGCCCAGGGGCTCTGTAAATAATGTGGAAAATGAAAATAATATTGCTGAAAATGCTCCCAGGTAACACATATTTAATTCAATTGGGACTTTCCAAAATTCATATTTATTTTTCCTAAATGATTAAAGATTTATTGGAAACTCAGGCATGAGAAACTATCTAGGAAAGTTACCTTCAGGTAGCCTTGATTTTATGTTGATATGCAAACTCTTGGTGCCTACTTCTGTCCTTAGGGTCAGTCCTGCACAAAATATGGCAGTCTTATTAAATTATGTGTGTCATCACTGAATATATATGCACTGGGCTCTTAAAATCACAGTGGGGAGAAATAGTCAATAGGTAACCCCCTATTAAAAATAATTTGATTTATTTATTACCCAATAAATCTGGCTGAGCATAGTTCTTAGCTACTTAATCAATAAACATTAGGTGCATTAATAGATTTTGGGAGGTTTACAAGTGTTTTAAGCACAACTAGTATACATTTTATGATTCCCTTCAAGATTCCATACTTCAGAATCAACCACATTTCCTAATCAAGATCATGAAATATGTCTCTGAAATGCATCCTCTTGGTTAGCTAAGTCCCAGCTTTACTTGTATGAATTTACATATAATTTAAAAGTTGCTTGGCACAATATATAATACTTAATGGTCCTGGTAGGTAAAATTAATAGTTTTTTTGTTGCTGTTCATAATCACTAAATCTGTGAGTTTTGATTAATTGGTAATATGAAGTGGAAGTGAAATATAACAGGGTAATAAAAGAAGACCCTGTACAGCCTAGGGGTCCTCCATCTCTAGAGTACCTCAAATGTCCCGTATGTCTCCTGCAGTCACCTCCCATTTATAGGTGTGTCCTGTGTGGTGATCGATTGTGGAGACATTGGTGATGTTCTGGGCAAGCACTTTGAAAGACGGGTGTACTGGCAGCTTCCAACAGTGGCTACATTGTCTGAAAACGTATCAATATTTTACCAACTTGATATTGTTTAGATTGGCACAAACCTGAAATTCTCTACCTGCACTTGCCATGTTTCAACTCTGGTTGGTACTTAATTTTAAATCTTACCATACTGATGTTGGCTAATTCTTACTCTCTGCCTTTATTTTTATATAATTTGATGAAACTTTGCCAATAAGTTTAGAATCCGATATACTTTGAGGCTAAATTTTGTGCTAAGTTCTGGTCACTAATATGGTTATTAACTACTAAAATTTAGCATTAAAAAATGTAAAAAAGAAACAAATAAAACACATGTAATACAATTTGGACAGGGATGGAAGAGAACATGAATGATGTGATATTAAAACTATGCAGAAAAATATGTTCAGGATAAAAGGAATTTGAATTAGTGGTTGTGTTCTAATATATATGTTATGCAATACATCTTCATAGAGTTACCTCTCCTATTGTCTTTCCTAAAAGAGGCATTTTAAAAACCAGTTAATCACCAATTTTATAGGGCGCCTGGGTGGCTCAGTTGGTTGAGCGACTGTCTTCAGCTCAGGTCATGGTCCCGGGGTCCTGGGATTGAGCCCCGCATCGGGCTCCCTGCTCTGCGGGGAGCCTGCTTCTCCCTCTCCCACTCCCCCTGCTTGTGTTCCCTCTCTCGCTGTGTCTCTCTCTGTCAAATAAATAAATAAAATCTTTAAAAAAAAAAAATCACCAATTTTATAAACTCAAATATGCAACTTGCTTTTTGCAATTTTTTTTCACAATTTTATAACCTTGTCATTATCTGCATTATTGTAATTCACACCTACCATTATCCACTTCATAGGTCAGAAGAGCATGTGCTCTTACTATACATATACTGAAGGAATATGAGAACAGGGATAAAGATAAATTAAGAAAAAGGAAAGAGTGAGAGCACCCATATGATATACTGTGCGTCCAGAAAAGATTTCTAGTGGTTACCCTTTCATAGCATATGATTCTGATGAGTGCTAATTTTCAAGAACTCCTCTCTATTTTTTCAAAAGAGAATGCATAAGAAAGATGAGAAAAGCACTACAAGTCGGGGTACCATATTAATTTAAGCCTTGGTAGTCTCTGTCTGATATTCCCACAGTTGAGAAAAATGATTTGCATTTCAAAGAGAAAAAATAAAAATAAATTACATATCACTGGAAAAGGCATGTATATCTATCTAAAGCTGATATAAGAGTCTACTGAGGAAAGTCTTTATGAGGTGAAGAGAAGAGTGTATTAGTGTGGTTGGGTTATGGAAAAGAGAACGACTTCAGAGAGAGACTTACTTGTCTAATAGTGAGAAGCTGACTCAGAACCAGCTAGGAGGGTGCTTATTGCAACATTTTGAAAAAACGTAGGCATGATTTTTACTGCTATGGGTGGTTTAAAATGTAAGCAACTGCCTTCTTCACATTTTAGCTGTATTCTATGTTTTGCCTGAGTAACATTTATTTTTATTTATCCTGCTAAAGGGTTTGTAAATCTTTGTGAAAATGTAAATTGATACCTTTCATGAATTTTAGTAAGTTCTTGGTTCTTACCTCTTCAAATTGTACCTTTCTTCTTTCTCTACTTTCCCTGTCTGATAATCCAATTACATGTGTGTTAGTCCCTCTCAGTAGTAGCTCTGAACTATTGTTATTAAAACAAAATTCTCCTCTTGAGTTGGAGATCTGCAAAATGTAAGCAAGAGACCTCTACTAAAAAAAAAAAAAAAAATACTAATGGGTTTTCTTCAGCACAGAGAAAAAAACCCCAGGTAGAAGCCAGAAGATGAGAAAGGAATGAAGAGCAATGGGATGGTGGGAAATGTGTGGGTAAATGCAAATAAGTATCGATGCTTATCATCCTGGAAAAATCATTGGTGGCGTTTGCTGCAGACCTGGAATGAAGGCACCTTTATGCAGAGAGGTTTTTGATTTGACGCTATCAGTTGCCGAGGGCTCTAACAATATGGCATCATTTTAAAATAAGTTCACAATTTGAGATTTAGTCAATTCTCTACTGCTAATTTGTTGAAATTGTCAAGATATGAAAACAGCCTATTTTGCTTACAGGGCTGTTCTTTTTCAAGTTAACATACTATCTATCCAACTTCAACAGATTTTAACCCAGTTTTTCAGATGATTGACTTTCAATAGTCAGTGGTGTCTTCTTCACTAAGTACCAGCTCCTAACTCAACTATTATAAAATTATGAAGAAAAATAAAAATGGTACTAACATTTCAACTGTTGACAACATTTTTTTACAAAGAGAATAGTTAATATTTGGGGTTTTTTTTTAAGATTTTATTTATTTATTTGAGAGAGAGAGACACAGCGAGAGAAGAGCACAAGCAGGGGGAGCTGCAGAAGGAGAGGGAGAAGCAGGCCTCCCGCAGAGCAGGGAGCCCGATACAGGGCTGGATCCCAGGACCCTGGGATCATGACCTGAGCCAAAGGCAGACGCTTAATGACTGAGTCACCCAGGCGCCCCTTAATATTTGTTTTGAAATAAAAGACACTTTATCTTTCTTACCTGGATACAAGATTTTACATTCTATAAAAGGTACCATCAGTCATAAATGACCACTTAGTTTTAAGAAAATCATGAAGTATTATAGCAAGACCTGTGTGCAACTATAGGACAAGTGATTTGGCCATGTAGTGCATGTAATTTTCACCATTATTTAAAGGACAAAAATTAAAATTAAATCAATATAGAATGTGACGATAAAGTTAAAACCACTATAATCCATTATGACTTGAGATTTTTAAATAAGATTATCACTTACTTTACAAAGAGAAAAAAATCACATACTATACAATGCTTTCAACAAGGATAGACATCATAAAGGAGCTAGTCAGAGAGGAGATGGGGCTTATGAACATAATGAAACGATATCATTTTATAATTTAAGATGAAATCAGTATTTGTCTTTTATATCATATCAAATATCCCATTCTCAAAACATCTGTGTCATACCATGTACTTCTTATAGACTATTCTAAGAAGTTATGTGCTCTGTGCAGAATTTTCTAGTTTCCTTTGCTCCTCTTGATTGTAAACATGATACCTTCGATGTGAAAGCCATAATTTATTATGTTGCTAAACCACTGCATTTAAGGCCATCAATCTATCAAATAGAAGACTAAGCCCCTTTAGTTCCAGAGTTTTATTTATTTTTTATTTTTTTTAAAGATTTTATTTATTTATTTGACAGAGAGAGACACAGCGAGAGAGGGAACACAAGCAGGGGGAGTGGGAGAGGGAGAAGCAGGCTCCCCGCAGAGCAGGGAGCCCAATGCGGGACTCGATCCCAGGACCCTGGGATCATGACCTGAGCTGAAGGCAGTCGCTTAACCAACTGAGCCACCCAGGCGCCCCCCAGAGTTTTATGCTGGTACAGAGGACACCCAATTGGGATTATTTTCTCCTACTTACAATTTAAGCCTAAGGCAGACGCTTAATGACTGAGCCACCCAGGCGTCCCTTTGCCCATTTAGTTCTGATGAGTCATTTTCCCTAGTGATTTGGTAAGATGCTTTTATCTTTGACCATAATTATCACAATTAATGGACCCCTCAAGTGCCCCCCATCTGAGGTTGAGTATTATCATTTTTCAGAGGCTTCTGCAAAACCTCACCTACTGGATTTGAAATTATAGTATTATGACACTGGTCCAGATAAAAACTAGTGCCCATTCAGATATTGTGAGTTAGACTGAAGGTTACTAACCTGTCTAGGGAAACAAATCCATTGCTGAGTGGGTTTCTTTAGTTCTGGTTTATCTCCTCTACCCTCCCAAGATGCCCCCTGACCAAGTCCATATGCATTATGATATGGGATAGTGATTACATCAACTATACACATGTTACAGGTTGTTTTGACAATCAGTGAAATCATGTATTTGAATGGTTTTTATAAGCTGGAAGAACACAATAAAAATGTCAGTTACTTACAAAATTACTTCAATGAATATTTATATTTTTATATCAAAGAGGTATAATTCTTATCTCATGAAGTCTGTTTGCTTTTGATTGACATTCCGTAGTTGAAAATGTGTAGGAGAAGAAATAATGCCACAGGAAAACTGTAAAAACACTAGGGGGTTCCATGACATCGGAATTGCCCGAGTTAGGGCATCAGCACATAGGACTAGAGACCTCCACCACGATGTACATGGCTCCTCTCGGAGTGGAACAGGCAAGACCAGGTGACGAGTCAACAGAATTGTAGAATTTCTTCCCTCAGTGGAATGCAATTTAATAGAACTTCTTTTTATTGTATGATGAAGATCATTTATTTTGATTGGCTCCCATTTATTTATTTTTTAAAAAATTTGACTGCTTCTTGGTTTTTATGATTTTAAACGGCTTACAAGGTGATGTGAAAAGACGTGAAATATCCATGACTATGTAATCACTTCAGCATTCACGACATTAACAAAGAGCCTCATGCCTGTAGGCAAGCATGTGCCATCTGGAGCTGTGTAATTGCCAAAAACTCAAAACTGCACGGGAAGTATTCCAAAGATTCAAGCCAACACCACAAATCCATGCTCAAAGGCTTACAATAAAAGTTCTGCACGAGCTCCTAAGGCATATTAGACCTGCAGTTGAGGAGGAAAAAAAACTTAAAAATGGTCTTCCTGTGTCTTTCTAACTGCTCTAATCAGAAACCCAGAGCACATATTTATCTCCTGAGGGCCATCTAGCTTTGACTATGGCTAAAGGAACAGACCTGGCTGGGAGGCTAGTGTTGGTTCAGCATGGATACAACTGCAGTTTCCACCTCCTGCCCCTGGGACTTTGGAAGCCTGTATTCTGTTGACTTAAACATTATCACATATATTTTTACTTTAGGAAAATAAACAGGCTACAAGAAAAAGCTGAATTTAGTAAACTTTGCCTATAATCAAAACAACGTATTTTATGAATTACGATGTGTGAAAGAGCCTGAAAAATTAATAAATCTTTCTCCCACTCTGACAACACGGGCTCTTTAACATTCGTGAAAGGTAACGCACCAGAGAATTCCACTCGGAGGGACCGTCCCTTCTATTGCATATCTGTCTCGCCCATTGCTTGCACCCTTTTATTTTCCCATTTCAGTGCTCCCTAATTTCACATCATCCCCAATATGACTAACATCTCTTTCCTTGCTGACAGAGATCTTACTACCCACTATAGCTCAAAATCTTGACGTAGCAGGAGTTGCCATATGGCATATTCAAAATTGTTTTCTATCTGCATAATGCCATTGGACCTTTTGATTAAACACCAAACAGCAAGAACAACTCGGGATGGCTCAGCAAGCCTGCTGAGTCTTAAAGGATTTAAGTGGTGCCCACAGGAGTTAAGAAAATAAAAACTTGGGTTCCAACCTTCAGACACACCCCCCCACACACATATGCACGCACATGTGCACATTCAAATCGTAAACTTGCAGATACGAGAAATTTTGATAAACATGAAATTTTCTTTTGAGATAAGAATATAACAATGACTGGAGAAATTTTTAGTATTTCTATAATTTAAAAAAAGAGCAGATCTACTTATCCTCAGAATTTTCAGTCATACACTAGATAATGTGAAATTTGGGCATAAACTACCATTTATTATGCTTGGTTAAAGGGAATAACTAAAATGATGCTCCTCCCATCCATTTTTCCCTTCATGGACCATATTTGTTGTTTCCATCTTTGAACAGTTTATTCTTCATCTTCACCCGGGAAACCTAATAGGCGACATCTGTATGGCCAGCCCCTCCCAGCCTGTTCCCCCTTTCCCAGCACCACCCGCCCCCCAGCATGGCCGAAGGCACTGGTTACTCACAGTGCCAAATCATAACGTGTTGCCCAGCACAGGACTCTGGAGGATTAGTTATTGTCCACCAAATGGATCTGACACATGAAACAACTTATTTTTCATCTATCTTAAGTTAGCCAGATGATCTCTGACCTCAAAGATGCTATCCTCACATTGTCTTTATCTTTTTAGAAAATCAAATTCTAAATCACAGGAATTATTCCTTAATGTATATGATTGAATCCTATAATATTAGACTTGGGAGAAAACTAAGTGTTCCTCTGATGAACTCGTAATTTTATAGAAACCAAAATGAAGGACTAGAATTATTAACTAACTTGTACGTGTTTTTCACTACCACTTAGCTGTGAATTCCATGGTGCAACACAAATATCTGCGCTCTATGCCTGGGCATCATTCCATGATGACACATTGTTGTTCTGCATAATTTTAAAGAACAGACAAAAGTTTTATATTTTTAAGTGTTTAGAATACCCTATCAGAGACAAACTATCATTTGCTCATTGTCAGTGCTTTTTTATTCAAAAGTTTTAAATTACAGGGGTGCCTGAGTGGCTCAGTCAGTTAAGCGTCTGCCTTCAGCTCAGGCCATGATCCTGGGGTCCTGGGATCGAGCCCCACATCGGGCTCCCAGCTCAGCAGGGAGTCTGCTTCTCCCTCTGCCCCTCCCCCCTGCTTGTGCACTCTCTCTCTCTCTCTGACAAATAGATAAAATCTTTTTAAAAAAGTTTTAAATTACAATAGCAATTCAACATTAATTGTATATTTACTATAAGAGAGATACTCTACTTATCACTTTCCACGGAACTAATATTTATGACAACTTTCACTGACAGGTGCCTGTTCACACGCAGATTTATCTTACTCGACTTGGTCTTCCCATGTTACACTGGCTCTTCTACTGCGTTCTTTAAGTTTTAGTTTAACCAAGGGAAAATGCACATAACATAAAATTAACCGTTTTATGTTAAGTGTACAACTCCACGGCATTTAGGGCAACCACAGTGTCGTGCAATTGTCACCTCTATCTACTTCCAAAACATTTTCACTGCCCCAAAAGGAAACCCCACCCCCATTAAGGAGTTACTCCCTATTTCTCCAACCTCCTAGTCTCTGGCAACCACTAATTTGATGTCTATCTCCATAGATGTACTTATTCTGCACATTTCATATAAATAGAATCATACAAAATGTGGTCTTTTGCTGCTGGCTTTTTCCACGTAAAATAATGTTTCCAAGTTCCTCCACATTGAAGTGTGTGTTGGGACTTAATGTCTAGATTCTCCATCTCACATGTTGATATATTCCATGATCTATATGTTCTTTGGATTTTAACATACTTTGGTTCAAACACACACACACACACATGAAATGAAGCCCAGTGAAATAAAGGAAGAGAGGAAGCTTTCTTTTACACACATTGTTTCAGATTTCATATCTGCCAAAGGGAAAGATGCCTTTATAGTTCTCCCACCTTCTGCATAATTAGGGACATCTTTGGGGGTCTTTGAAACTCTCCTACTTAGGTGAACTCTTCTAGCCCAGTCCACCCCATCCTCCTTTCTAGAAGCACCTTTCACTCCATGTTTCTTCATTTTTTGCAGATCCTGGGACTAAGTACGGTTTCCCCCTGTGATCTTCCATAAAGACAATCCTTTCCCGACCCTGGCATTGTTTCTCTACTTCACAGTGAGAACAGAGGAAAGGGGAGAAATTGCATCTGCATTCCTTCAGAGAATGTTTTGTAGGTCTCCCTTGCAAGAATTTATAAGTCTAATCCAAGAAGTATCTCTCACAACCACAGCTTCTCCACTACTAAAATCATATAAAGCCACTTAGAGTAATTTGTCAGGAGTAATCCCCTGGACTGGGTTAATTGCATTTGTCCCTGGCTTACGATTCACCCAGAAGATAGCACAAAATTTGTTTAACACTTGTTTATCGAATGCTTGCTGGGCCAGCCCTATAATCAACATCGCAGTTGGGGAACATAAATAATTAACAAATCTTTCATGTCCAAAAGGGGTTCAGCCTTGGGTTGATCTCAGAAGAGGTAATGTGGTTAATTCTATGGAAAGACCCAAAATAAAAGTTTAAGTTCTAAAATAAAATGTCAAGTTCTGAATACCCAAATTTCCTTGAAAATAATTTGCGCATTGCTCCACTAACCCCAAAAACATGGATGAATATATGAGGATATAAACTGAGATCTCTCACCTCCTTGCACTTGATGCAGGTGTGGGGTTGTCTGCCTTTGGGACGATGTATCAGTGAAGTGTTAGCAATAATATAGTACTTCAGAGCCTTTTTTGCTAAGATTCTACAATGCAAATGAATCTCTTCTGAAGGTTGTAAAGTTTATGAGGTATGTAAATTAGTCAGAGTTAATAACATCCTCATACTCAGTTTAACATAGAGGGACTGGGGTCCTAAGGAAAGATTCTGAACTTGATACTAGTGAAGGAGAACATACTTGGTAAAGAAGGAGGCCGTTCCTAAAAACTGTGTTTCATAGACTCTAAACAGATTCACCCCATTGGGACTGATCTTACTGGCAAAATCTAATAGGTATAAGCTGAAGTGATCTTTATGGATATATACATATTTAAAAGCCAGACTATCTGATATTTCTCTCCTAAGAGGTTCTTCTTTAAAATAGTCAACATAGTCTGAAAGTGGTCAAATATATACACTTTGACCAGCATCACTCCCCGTAATGAACACTGTTTGTACCCCACCTTCCATCTGCCCGGTACTCACCATACCTCTGTGGGTACCCAAGTATCTGCAATTCTCTGCATGAAGGCCTTCTCTTCTCAAGGCACTGTGCTCTGTGCAGTGTGGAAGGCAAGTTGGAGATCTTCAGTAAACAGCCCTAATCAAATAGGGGCCTCAGTAGATAAGTCTCATGATTCTTTCACCCTTGGTGGGGATGCTGTTAAAGCATACTCCGCACGGTTCTGTATGTGTTTCAGCGAGATAGAGATCCAGCTGACCTGTGTTAACTGCTCAGAAGCACATCATACATTTTTTTTTTTTTTTTTTTTTTTTAGCTTCACTCCTGTCTCATTTTCCTCCCTTCATTCCTATGTGTTCTGGGATCCCCTCTGTTCTAGTTGTCCATGGAGGCAGATGGACTCCCATCCAGAGTATGGTTTTGGTGTCAGTGTTGATAATAATGTCTTACATATACCAAGAGGGCAGGAAAAGATTAACATCTACGTAATTGAGGTTTGTGGGGAGAGCAGGACCGTCCTCTCAAGCAGGTCTGCAATGGCTGGAGAGAGAAAAGCAAGGGAAACTGGCCTGGATGGTTAATGTTAATTAAGGGTGGGGCGAAGGTGAGGAGTCTCACAGATTTCATAGAGACCTTCAAGGACCTGCTTGGACTCCTCCTGCAATGCCAAAGTGGGGAGCACCCAGACTTTCCCCTCACCTTGCACACACATGAGGCAGAAGAAGAGATAGGCATAAGGCATAACAGTTGTCAGCATTCAGACATCAAAAAATGGGGTTAGACATTGGATTACAACTCACCCTGATGTTTGACTGATGACTGAAATGTGACATTTGATTTCACTGTATTTGAATTTAAGCCAGTCATTATGGCGCTCTATGGGACCTGCGACCTGAGGCCGGTAGGGAGGTGAAAGTTCTATTGAATGAGCACACTTCCATTCACAACATTTTCAGGAATCTGACTGGAGGAATCGGACTTGCGCTATGTGTGGAGCAATGGTTCAGCCCTCTTTGGAGGCTCTTTTGTGAGTATCTACATGTCCTTGAGAAGTGTGTCCAAGTGGCTCTCCCTAGAGGAGGATGTGATCCATGTCATGCCCCATCCATGCCCTGGAGAGAGATGGATGCAGTTCAAGCCTTTCCTGAAGAGTTCGTGCATGATGGCAAAGCTATTCAGATACGCCACTGGCAGCCAGGTTAAGGTGTGTTGTGTCTCTGTGGAGAGGAAAGCAACTTGCTGCTAAGAGGTTACTAAAATAGGCACTGAAGAGAACCTATTAGGCAAATATAGAATTGCAAAACATTTACTGGTTGCTAATTGGAAGGAGTCCATAATTTGAATAATATTGGGTGTGGGGACCTTCATGAATTTTACGATGTTCAGTTTGAGGTAATCCACCTGGAAGTACCATTCAGTTTTTTGCCAGGTTTAAAAATAGGCTGAGTTAGGTTGTTAAATGCAGAAGTAGAGATATTCACCCCTTCACAAATTAGCTCTTATATGTATACACACATATATATATATATATTCATTCTTATATTAGTTTCAAACCCTGACAACTCTGTGTAACTTATATTAGACCATATAAACTATTTTAACAGGGAGGTAAGCTCCATGGGGTCCCATTTTTTCAAGCCAATTTGTAAGCACCAAAAACCTAATTTAATTTTAATTTATTATCCATTCAGTCATAGTATCTATACCCTCTATGAAATATTTTAGGGCAGTGGATGCTATGACTGTGGGGAATTTCAGTAAAGCAGCAGTACCAAAGACACATATCTATTTGTCCTCTATTGTATATCCAGTGACTCCTTTAAGTTAACTGATGATATCCTGTTTAAATCTAGTACAGTCTCCAGGTTTAACTTTTTTTTTAAAGATTTTATTTATTTATTTGACAGAGAGAGACACAGCAAGAGAAGGAACACAAGCAGGGGGAGTGGGAGAGGGAGAAGCAGGCTTCCCGCCGAGCAGGGAGCCCGATGCGGGACTCGATCCCAGGACCCTGGGATCATGACCTGAGCGGAAAGCAGACGCGTAACGACTGAGCCACCCAGATGCCCCTCCAGGTCTAACTTTAATATGAGTCCCAGTATTAACCATGAAGGTTTGCAGTTGGTGCATTTTCTGCAGATGTTAAAGTTCATTCAAAACCTATATGACAGAAGCGTAAAACCCATTCAGCACTCTTTCGTCTTTTGGTTGTGTATATTTTTTTTTTTAAGTTTTGAATTTCCAATTGGGTCAAATTGTGGACATTTGTTTCAGCTTTTTTGTTGTTGTTTTCTCTTTCCTTTCCCAGTGTCCGGGTGTCTTTCTATTTTCTATTCATTTCTGTCTGTCTCTCTCTCTCTTTTTTAATCACTAGATAAACTCCAGGGTGATCCTCTCTACCCTACTCAGCTTTATACTTTTCTTCCTTCAGGAAGCTACAAATCAGTATTGTTAGGTTAGGGACCTTCCCTAGGGCAATGAGTGCTTTATAGGGCTTAAAGCCCCAGGCCTGAGTTGGGCTGGGATTAGCCTCTTTGCTGTACCACAGGTGTGCTAATCCTGGTTTTCTGCATAACTCTCAGGACCGGGACCTTTGTAGTGACAGAAGTCTAGGCAGTGGTGGCAGTAGCAGGAGGGGTATTTAAGGATATTTATATGATTGAAAGTATGGGTCTTAAAATGCCTAATAGCCATTTTTCTCCCTTTTCTCTTCTCGCTTCTCTCTTCACTCTGTGTCTACATACACTCTAAAGACTGCTTCTTCATGAGCAACCACCCAACGAGCCTATGTCTCCCACCTGGCAAAGTTTTTTCCTCTGAGTGCTCTATAGACAGACCGGGGGCCAACACCTGATTGACTCACACATATAATCTGTCATAGGTATAGTTTTCCTCTGAGCCTAGCTAACTAGCATCAGTCACCACTTCATTCAAAAACACAGGAGGCAGGTTTTGGCTGAGATGTACAACCAGGGTCACCTTAAGGAAGGCTCCGATCCCATACTGCCATACCTAAGTCCCAGTAACTTTCAAAACTATGGCCTTAGGTTTATCGTTTATCTAAATCTATAACAGACCTTGGTGGAACTCAACAACGCAACACACACACACAACACACAAAACACAGCTCAAAGCACAAGCTGCAGTGCATCATGACTCTCAAGCAGAGTAACAAATCCAAGCAAGAGAAGAAAAACCCATGGCGATGGTGGTGGTTGTCTAGACATCGTGGTCACATGGCCAATTTGTTATGGCCCACTTGCCTCTGCAGGTAAAAACATCTTCCCAAATAAATGACATAATCCAAAACCTGATCCCAGGGTCTGCTTCTGATGTATCCAGCTTAAGACATAACCCTTTTATCCTAACCAAATTGCTCACCTGGATTAGGCGACCATTTTTTTTAACTTATGCTATTCATGGTTGCTAATCATGTTAGGCAGTGAGTTAGACGTGAGCAAAGAGGGACAAAGCAGGTGCTGGCCACATTCTCAGAGCCACCTCTGAAGATTAACAGCCTCAACTTCGGAGCCGCCACCAAGAGCTAACAGAACAAGAAACACCTAGCCCCAGAGCTGACTCAAAAGCCACAAAGGGGCTCCCAAGAGCCAAGCATGCGCACAAGGGGTGCAGTGTGCCCTTAGGTACCTTTAAAGTC
Source organism: Mirounga angustirostris (assembly GCF_029215605.1). Lineage (NCBI taxonomy): Eukaryota > Metazoa > Chordata > Mammalia > Carnivora > Phocidae > Mirounga > Mirounga angustirostris. The sequence goes on along the minus strand of NW_026991722.1, from coordinate 9,247,324 downwards.
ACAACAAAGCTTGTTAAAAGCCCATAAATACGCAACGCATAAATAAATACAATTATAACAGAATGCGTCATGGCTAGGTGCATGCACAGAGGCCAAAATGTTACAGAACCACCAGCTGTCAGTCAAAACGGTCAATCAAAGCCAAATTTACATGTACACAAAGCAGGGTTAAAAGGAAGCAGCTAGAGCTTCTTGGGGCTTTTGCCACTCTCTCCCCAGCAGTGGCCAGCTTTCACTCTTGAACATGTACTACCCTTATCTACTCTATAAACTCTATCTCCCCATTTTGGTCTTGGGTTTACAATTCTTTGGTGCCTCTGGGACAAGAACCAAGTGACCCAATAATAATCACACTACCCCCATTCTCTTTGGGCACAAGAAAGGGTGCGCAGTCCACGGTTAACCAGTCAATGTCCCAGGTAACTGACCAAGGTCCAAGAATTGGGCATGTAACTCAGTCTAGGTCAATACTAAGTCTTTCTCTGAGATTTTATTCTTTAACTGTTTAGTGGAAAAAATAATTTCTCTTCATTGAGGCCTTAAGGTGGGCTAACATAAGCCTGCAAGCATGTTTGTTGACACATGAAGAAGGTTTATCTGTGGAAAGAGACAATATAACCGTTATGCAGAAAGGAACAGGTACAGATTCTAGGTTGGGGGTGGAGAGCAAGAGTGAGAGTCCAAGAGAGAGCCAAAGCCAGAGAACAAAAGAACGCAGTGAACGATATAATAAAAGTCCATGGATCCATGACCAAATATTTAAAACAAATATTTAAAATATTTAATGATCGGATATTTAAAACTAAAACAAAGTGCTTGTGCGTGCATGCGCGCACGCACACACACACTCACACACACACACACACACTCACACACACATTTGCTTAAGCTAGGTTGTTTTCTGACTTGCCAGTCAAAGATTCCAGATAATCAATATCATATCCATATTGTTTACTTATGTGGAATATGGAGCAGATTTAGTTGGGGAGGACAAAAGATTTTTTTTCCTAATAGCATATCAAAAAAAAAAAATGAGTTTAATTGCCTATTGCCTTGAAAGAATGAGCCCAGCAATCACAGATAAGTTAGATAAGTTTAAGGAAGGGTTTGTTCTGTTCTGTCCTTATCCCATGTAACAATGTATATTGTTGCACGTCCTCTCTTTCTTATGAGACATAAGTAATGTAAACACAGGATCCACCATCAATAATGTTCCTACTACCAATTACATACTCCATAAATATTTGTTGAATGAATGGATATAAGGATAGAGCTGAGATAACCTTTAAAACATAAAAAAGTAACATAAAACTTAGATTCTCTGAAATATCATTTGTCTCACCCCATTTCTGAAAGTGCTTGACGGATGAACTGTTTGTTCCATTCAGAATATTTCAAAGAGCAACCATCCCATATGGCATAAAAATAAAGATCTTAAACTCCAAACCTGAAACTTCAAAGGAAAATGAAGGCATTTCTAACGTATAAACGTTAGATTTTTTGTTGTTGTTGTTTCCCTATAAATCAATGACTTTGTATGTTTTGCATTTGTTTCTAGACACCTAGTCTTATGGAAAAAAGCATTAATGTTACAGCTGAACATGAATCTGAGATAGGATGCTACTGGTGATGAAAGAAAACAAGTATAAATGTGTATATTCTGAACATCTGACTACCTTAAGTAATTTTATTATTCAGCCAAATAAAAATTTTAAATTTACTGGCACCTTTCTTTAATATTCTTTTTTGTTTGGACCTAATTCATTTTATTGCATTACAAATAGATTTCCAGATATAAGATAAATAATGGTTAAAATGATCAAAATATTGAAGATTCCAGTTTTAAAATTCCGACAAGTCATAAAATTTCTATTTAAATTTTCTAAATAACTTATACCTGTACTTTCTAGGTTACATTTTCTCAAAGACTGAAGCTGGAGCATAATGATTTGCTACTGTTCCATAGTCTACATTCCTTTATTTCTATATTCCGTAATGTTTATTCATTACTTTGAATATGGCTTTAAAGTCATGCATAGGGATATATGGTATTAAAGGAGTCTTTATTACATTCAAAGCCATTTTAATCTGAGCTGAATGTAAAAAGAAATCATTTAGCTCTTGCTCTTGACATATGTTTTTAAATGAATTCTTTGTTTTCTGAAAAGCAATTACAGGTGCAAGTAGTACTTTTCTGTCACTCAGATCTCACGGTTTGTTTTGGATCTACAAAACACAAAGGGGGAACTGAGTACCATAATATGCTGGGTTTGGACCAAAGCTAAAACACTTTGCTTAAATTACGTTTTTGCAAAAAGCTTTGTGACAGAGAGATTTATGCTGACAGCTAATGATATTATTTTTATAAATACACAGAACAGTAATGTTAGCTCTTATGGGTCTTTCTGTAATACAATGAGGATTTTCAGCATACTTGAGAAAAAAAGAGGATTATTGAATTCCCAAGATTTTCTCCTTGCTGTTACATGAGGTATTTCCCTCTTCCTTACTAAATTCTAACAGTTCAAATGCAAGGTTTTCACAGTCTTCTTTACATTCCTCATGAAACCTTGCAAAATATTTTACATACAGTCGTCCCTAAAAACCCTGATATCCTATGGACACAACTCAAAAGGCTCTGGAACCTACCAATGATCCAGAAAGAAACCTTGTGTGATGCAATCGCCTAAAGCAACAAGCAAACATGTAATAAAAAGAAGGAAACAATCACTTCAAAGCACTGATTGAAAGGATGAGAATCCTGAGCTGAATGTCCATGGTTTGGGTTCTCTGGCACTCTGAACTTCTCCACACCCCCCTTCTACATTTTAGTTGCTCTGCACTCCATGTTCTGGAACCAAAGTATACACTTTAACCAAAACTAGTTTTGTTAAATTGAGTACAAGAAAAGAGGGAAGAAAAGAGGGAGGGAAGGAAGGAAGGAAGGAGGGAAGGTAGAAAGGAAGAAAGGAAGGAAGGAAGGAGGGAAGGAAGGAGGGAAGGAAGGAAGGAAGGAAGGAAGGAAGGAAGGAAGGAAGGAAGGAAGGAGGGAAGGAAGGAAGGAAGGGCTTCCTTACCTGACTTCTGGTCAATTAAATCAAGACATTTTGCTACATAATGTAGTTGGTATAGAATATTCCACCATGGACTAAATTAAGCTAGGGGAACTCTAGATAATTTTAGGGAAGATTTGTTTATCCATAGCGACTTAATTTGTGTATATCTACCACAAAATGAGGGGGTCATTGGTAATTTTCAGTAAATTTTATCACCAAATACTGGGAGATTGGGTCTTTTGCTCCATAATGACATTTCCTTTGGTATCTTGGATTCTGAGCTGTGTTTTCTCCTCCCATAATCCTTTCCGATCCAGCCTCCATACTTTGCACATTTTGAATCTCTCCCACATCTAGTTATTGCCATTCTGTATTGTTTCCAATCTGTGCCCTCTTCCAAAACTGTGTCTATACAAAATTTTAGGAAATTAAAACTCAAAGCATATTTCTCCTTTATTTTCCTAGAGGGTTTTTTTTTTTTCTAGAAGTTTTGAGTCAGAAAAAATAAAAGTAAAGTAAAAATTATTATTAATTAATCTTATATCATTCTCTAAGGTCTAATCTTTTTTATTATCAAAAAAGAATAGCTAGATAAAGTTTGGACAAACTGGGTCAGATCTCAAGGAGATTCTTATGTGATACTGCTATGGAATTTTCTCTCCCATCACACCTCCAGTGTTCCTGTTCCCAGCAAGAGACGTTCAGGATTATTTTGAAGTTGATACATTTCTAGCTTCTATAATAAAACACTCTCTGCTACTTATGTTCTTTTTTTTTTTTAACTTCCAGAACTAATTTATTTTATTATTTTTTTCAGCATTCACATCCCTAATAAAGCCTATATTTTATTTCTTTCCCAAAGTTTTTATCTAAATTCAAGTTAGTTAACATATAGTGTAGTATTGGTTTTAGGAGTAGAATTTAGTGATTCATTACTTACATATAACACCCAGTGCTCATCACAACAAGTGCCCTCCTTAATGCCCATCACCCATTTAGCCCATCCTCTCCCCACCCACTTCCCCTTCAGCAACCCCCATTTTGTTCTCTATAGTCAAGAGTCTCCTATGGTTTGCCCCTCTCTGTTTTTATCTTATATTATTTTTCTTTCCCTTCCCCTATGTTCATCTATTTTATTTCTTAAATTCCACATATGAGTGAAATCATATGGTATTTGTTTTTCTCTGACTGACTTATTTCGCTTAGCATAATACACTCTCATTCCATCCACATCCTTGCAAATGGCAAGATTTAATTCTTTCTGATTGTTGAGTAATATTCCATTGTGTGTGTGTGTGTGTGTACCCCACATTTTCTTCATCAATTCACCATTTGATGGACACTTGGGCTCTTTCTATAGTTTGGCTATTGTTGATAATGTTGCTATAAACATCGGGGTGCAGGTACCCCTTCAAATCTATATTTTTGTATCCTTTGGGTAAATACCTAGTAGTGCAATTATTGGATCATAGGGTAGTTCTATTTTTAAGTTTTTGAGGAACCTCCATACTGTTTTTCAGAGTGGCTGCACCAGTTTGCATTCCCACCAACAGTTCATGAGGGCTCCCCTTTCTCTGCATCCTCATCAACATCTGTTGTTTCCTGTGGTGTTAATTTGAGCCATTCTGAAAGATGTGAGTTGGTATCTCATCATGGTTTTGATTTGTATTTCCCTGATGAGTAATGTTGAGCATCTTTTCATGTATCTGTTAGCCATCTGGATGTCTCCTTTGGAAAAAAGGCTATTGTTGTCTTCTGACCATTTCTTAACTGGATTTGCTTTTTGGGTGTTGAGTTTGATAAGTTCTTTATAGATTTTGGGTACTAAATCTTTATAAGATATGTCATTTGCAAATATCTTCTCCCATTCTGTAGGCTGCTTTTTAGTTTTGTTGATCATGTCCTTCAATGTGCAGATTTGTATCTTGATGAAGTCCCAATAGTTCATTTTTGCTTTTGTTTCTCTTGCCTCTGGCAACGTTTCTAGTAAGAAGTTGCTATGGCTGAGGCCAAAGAGGTTATCGCCTGTGTTCTCCTCAAGGATTTTAATGGATTCTTGTCTCACGTTTAGGTCTTTCATCCATTTTGAATTTATTTTTGTGTATGGTGTAAGAAAGTGGTCCAGTTTCATTCTTCTGCATGTGGCTGTCCAATTTTCCCAACACCATTTGTTGAAAAGACTGTCTTTTTTCCATTGGATATTCTTTCCTGCTTTGTCAAAGATTAGTTGAACATTTAGTTGAGGGTCCATTTCTGGGCTCTCTACTCTGTTCCATTGATCTATGTGTCTGTTTTTGTGCGAGTACCATACTGTCTTGATGATGACAGCTTTGTAATAGAGCTTGAAGTCCAGAACTGTGATGCCGCCAGCTTCGCTTTTCTTTTTCAACATTATTTTGGCTATTTGGGGTCTTTTCTGGTTCCATACAAATTTTAAAATTGTTTGTTCTAGCTCTGTGAAAAATGCTGGTGGTATTTTGATAGGGATTGCATTGACTGTGTAGATTGCTTTGGGTAGCATAGACATTTTAACAGTATTTGTTCTTCCAAATGGTTTATATTCTTAAACCAGGCTTTGTCTAAAATATTGTTATTAGCAAACTCTACTGTGTAATTTTAAAATTATTCTCAGAATTAATATGTATTTCCTGAGTAAAATCTCTCCTTGTATGCTCATGGCTTATAAACAAATGATGTATTTATGCATACCCATCAGACACATAATTATACGTATCAACAAATGTAAGTAAATAGAAAAAAAGTTAGGTAGTCTTTGTTAATATGGGGAAACATTTCATCACATACAATGAGTAAATAGCATCTCACTGGAGGCATGATTCTTAGAATATATGCTGCTTATTCCATTCCATGCACATTTATTTAGAACTTACTATGTCAGGCCCTCTGCCTGTGTCAGAAGATGTCACAGTAAAGCTTCTCATTTATTTTAAAAGAAAAAAAAATCCAGGCCAATAAGTGTGTGTAAGGTGCTTCACCATGATTAAGTTCCAGGAAAAAATTTGAGTCTTGAAGCTAAGTGAACATCAGCAGGAAACCTGTGTGACCTCAGAAAGAGTGGACAAACACTTCAAATTATGCTATTTTTCAAGTCTGAAATTGTCTTATGAAAACAAAAGAATGGGAAATTTCAGAAAGTAATTTATTTGCATCTATAATTTCCTATAGTTGAGAATAATGCATATTATTTGAGGAAACTTTTACATAGAAATCATTTATCCTGCCATCAGATAGAGAAGAATTGTTCAGTTCAAAGGGAACCAACAAAAAGGATTTCAGAATCATTTGGTGATGAATTTTAATAAGCTTTATAATTATAGAGATTCATGTGCTAAGACATTTTGAATTGATCCACAATAAAAAATGTGCATAGATGTCTAAAGACATTAAATTACACAAGTCCCATTGCATCTGAATGCCAACTATTTAAAAAGCACTACACTAGCATTCATATGCATATCTACTTTATAATTTCCTATCAACAATCTGATTTTTAATTTACATTCAACAATAACTGATTTACAAATTAAAACTATCTTTGAAAGCCGTGTTCCTGATGTTTACAGCTCTGAGGAAACTGCTAGAGTTGTTCTCACACCCTCACCTCCCAGAAAGTGCCTGAAGGTGCATCCTACTTACTACAGAAATATTTTGAATATACCCTATCATCATTCCCCAAACAATATTATCAGTAATTAGCGGCCAATATTTGAAGAAGTAGCTATACATTAAGCCCTCTTCCCAGTGAGTCTTGTCATGTGTCAGCAATATTGAGATGGCTAGGATATGGGAGGAAAACAAAGAAAAGACAATGATGACAGATTTCTGCACACAGGCATCTTTGAGAAAAGTTACAAAGAATGCATCAGAGGGGTGGTGGTTTTCACAGAATTTCCCTTCCTGATGTTGTATGCACTGAGGAATGCCCAAAGGACTGAGTCACCTCACTATTTACAATAATATTAAAATAATAATTATTATTTCTAATATTGTTTCACATCTATGATTATTTAAGATGAATAATGTCACTTGCCTATTTACATATATGAAACTCCAAGCCAAATTTATGCATGTTTTATAATCTGGTTCAAGATAAAAATGATTCATCAGGAACTTTGTATCTTGCATGAATAAACTCTGCAGTACACCCAAGAGAAAACATTTGGAAAGTCAAATGGGGGATATTTTTTTCTAAAAGTTAGCATTGAGCATAGAAAAGAAACAGACTTATCTCTATAAATGCTTAGATTGTGATACAGAGATGTGTACATTGAGCACTTAGCAAGAAAAATGACAGAGATCATGTTGTTCCTGTTGAGTTTTATTAACTTTTCTGTTAAAACCACAACCTTTTGGTATTTATAGATTCTCAAGAAGAGATTGCCTTCCTTTGACAGATTCAATGAGAAGCTAATAGCCAATAATTTAATTAAGTTTAATAATAAGGAATGCCTTCAACATCTGGCATGGAGATTGCTACTTCAATCTGAACTTGAAAAATACTTTTACTACATAGAATGTTTATATTTACTAGAGCAGCAATTGAATAAAGGGCTAATCATATGTCTTATAAAGTGTTAAACAGAAAGCAAGAATACTTTCTTATTGGAGTAACAAAATGGTGAAGCCAAGAAGTAACAGACCAGTTCTCAGGGGGGAAAAAGTGGGTCATAGAAAATGTAAAGTCAAGTTGAAACCATGTAATAGACATATAAATATTTGTGGAGTCAGAAAATATCATTATTCAGCTAAAAGATATTCAGAGTAGCCTGAGAACTGAAAACAGAAGATATAAATGGGAATGATTAGAGAGCAAACCTTAAAGTGCCGGTTATTAACTCAGTGCCAAATTACAGAGATCTGCAAAGGAAGAGCAAATGTTCTGAAAGTCCACAGTGTCAACAAACCTCCCAAATAGGAGGAAAGTTAGTATTAGAAGTCTCCACAAAAAACAGAGAGAAAAAAAAAAGTCTTAAGTCCAAAGTAATCAGGAGGTTAGTTGCAGGGACGTCTGCACATGAAATATGGTCGCTGAAGGTGGAACTCTAATCGATTGCCAGTTCTTGGAATTTTAAGAAGGCAAAACATAATCCTAGTCCTAAAGTGAAAAGGACAAAAAGGAGAGCCAGACCTAAGCCTTTTCAGACCAAGGTACATTTTCTAAAACTGTGTTTCAAAGCAAGTATTTGGCCACCGGAAAATAAGGCAAGAACCAAACCACTAAATTAGGAACTTGAGTGGAGTTGACTGGCAGCCACTGCTCCCTTGACCTGTGCTGTTCCCCATTACTAGCATTCTATGATGGGCTGGAATCCTGAGTCTGATATGGGTCTGATAAACAAAGACCACCCAAATGAGAACAAGCAAAGACTATTAGGAGCTTGCTGCAGAGAGGGAGTCAGCCACCATCAATTACATTTGGCAAGGTCCTAAAGGCAGCAGGAAAGTGGGAAAGTTTTAAAGTGGGGGAAAAAAAGAAAAGAAAAGAAAGAGAGAGAGAGAAGATGACACCACTATCCTGATTAAAGGTCGTTGGCATGGGGAAGCAGGAAATAGGCTAACTAGAAGCAGGACATCTTATGTGATTGATTAGTGGTGCATACTGCATTTTCTTTAATCCTAAATTGGAATTGGGGGCAAAAATTATGGAAGCCAGCATTTTTGTTTTTGTTTTTGTTTTATCAAGTCCTAGTAGTTTGGGGCTCTGGAAATCCTGGTTTGGCTTCCCAGGCGAGCTGCGGCAGAGATTGTGGGTCAGAGTTCAGTTGTTATACAGGATCTGACCTTGAGTGTTGGTAAAGCCAATCTCTCAGTGAGTTAATGGCTTTAAATATAAGTTGGGCAAAGCAAAGGAGAAAAGCTATAAGAAGTGGGTAATACCTCTGTCATAAGGAGAACTGTTGGTACACGGCAAATGTCAATCTGGGACTTCCTAAGCAATAATCAATAATTCTCATCCTTAGGAACAATGATGAAAAATAGGTAGAACCCAATGCCCAGAAGACAGGGCCATAGGAAGGAAGAAATGGAACTAGTTCCATGGAAAATGTGAAGGAAAAAACTACATTATCTCATTTTTTTATTGAGTTATAATTGACATATATCATTGTATGAGTTTAAGGTGTACAATGTGTTGATTTGACACATTATACAGGGCAATATGATTACTTCCTTACCTTTAGCTAAAACATCCATCCCATCACAAAATTACCATTTCTTGTTTGTGGTGAGAACATTTAAGATCTAGTTTTAATGACAAGGTGTGAGCATTTAAGATTATATTGTTACTAAAGCACTGACCTATGGATTCCTAGAAATCAAAAGATTGGGGATGTATCTTAACTTGTATAATAAGGGAAGTTTGCACAAGAGATTGACCTAATCCTGGTGTTAGGGACCAGAGGTGCTGCAGATCCAGAGAAGATTTCAGAAGGTGTGGATTTACACTCAACAGATGTTTACACTGTCAGTTCAAGATTATTGACTGGTTTCCCCACCTCATAGACTCTAGAATTTAGTCAGAGAAGGGAATAGTGTAGATAAAATTCTAATCTACCGAGTTAAACTGGGAGTAATTTTAAAAAAGAAGGAAAGGAAGGAAGGAAGGAAGGAAGGAAGGAAGGAAGGAAGGAAGGAAGGAAGGAAGGAAGGAAGGAAAGAAGGAAGGAAAGAAGGAAAAAGTATGAATTGATTAGATTTTACCCTGAAGTGTCCATATTTATTTTCTGTTTTCTGGGATAAATGATGCTTTTGAAATAACTAAGATCTATTAAATATTTTTTAAATTTTTTATCGCTATGTTAATCACCATACATTACATCATTAGTTTTTGATATAGTGTTCCATGATTCATTGTTTGTGTGTAACACCCAGTGCTCCATGCAGAACATGCCCTCTTTAATACCCATCAACAGGCTAACCCATCCTCCCACCCCCTCCCCTCTAGAACCCTCAGTTTGTTTTTCAGATTCTATTGTCTCTTATGGTTCGTCTCCCCCTCCAATTCCCCCCCTTCATTCTTCCCCTCCTGCTATTTTTTTTTAAGTTACATTGTGTATAGTTAAGATCATGTATTGTAGAAGTAACTATGTCTGATAAGCATCAGATACTCCTGGTAGAAGGAGGGATATCAGGCATACATCTCCACTCTCAAGTTTACTGGAAAAAATGAAATTCTCCAAAGTGAAAAAAAAAAAAAATCCAACACAGAAATACAAAAGAAGTTTCCCTTAGAGCATTTTTTTAGGTTCTTAGAGTAAATTTACTTTTTTACTTTTTTATGATTATAAAATTAATACAGACTTTTCACAGGAAATGTTGAAAACACAATAATGAAGAAAGAATGAAAATATAGTTACTAAAAGATGACCAACAAACAAAAGAAGTTTGTAAATGATCATTTTGTTTAGATTTCAGCAAATTTTTGCAAAGATTAGCTTTAGGAGAAGGTCTAGTCCAGAGAAACACCTAGATCTCCCTTTCTCAGAGTGTAATTCGGTGAGCACTATCCCTGATAGGCTTCTCTCAGAAAGAGCTATTCTTCTACTATATTTGGGAATGCCGTGGTACAGTCTCTCTCCCTTTTGCACATGGAAGCATCAGAGTCTCTCAAAAATCCTGTAGTAAGGAAATCTAGCTAATTTACTGGGATCATTGGGCCATTTAAATGTCATGAGAGAATGGGACATCATGGCAGAGTTCACAGAGAGAAGGGAATGTGTGCTCTTTATGGTGCACCAAGCAAGCTTGTGCCCACCTAACATGAGTGTAGACTCAAGACTACAATGAGGAGCAAACAGGAAACCAGTCTCCAGGAATCACAAATGCTTACATCCCAAAGAAGAAAAATTACAGGGTGCCTGGGTGGCTCAGTTGGTTAAGCATCTGCCTTGGGCTCAGGTCATGATCCTGGGGTCCTGAGGTCAAGCTCTGTGTGGGGCTCCCCATTCAGTGGGGAGTCTGCTTCTCCCTCTGCCCTTCCCCTTGCTCATGCTCTCCCCCCCCAAAATAAATAAATAAATAAAATATTTTTTAAAAAGAAGAAGAAAAATTATATATTATGGTGATGATTCTTTGAAGAAGGATTTATAGAAGACAGGAAAGAGAATACAAGACCTCTTCAGATATTCAGCTTACATTTAGAAAAGCGGTATTAAAAATTTCAGACAAAAATGGGAATGATTCTATGGTCAGATTGCTTAAGACAGATGAAGGGTCAGAAAATACAACTGCAAATAGAATAAAAAGTAAAATTCAGAAAATACAAGCCAAAGTGACCTCTGTCGTAAAGGAAGGTGGTAAGGGTAGGAAACTCTCAGTGAGGGTACTCAAGCAGCTCTGGAATTTTAAAAGGACTTGACCAAAATACAGGAAGAATAATGAAGAATAAAATCAAGTAATAAAAAATAAAATCAAAAGCAAAGCACAAAGATTCAGGGATAATTTTTCAAAGTTTAACTACTGGTATGAAATTTATGAAATGTGAACAGGAAATTTAAAGAAGAAACTTTAAATAACAAGAAAAATTGGGAAAAAAACCCTACTATTTGGTGTGAATATGGGAACAGGGCCAATAATCTCCTATGTAACTTCTATCTCCAGAAGAAAGTATAATTACCTTCAAATTGCGAAGAACAAAGTTAGTTAGAATGTAATTGAAGGCCAAGTGGGTTGAAGAGTAGAAAGAGAACCTTTTAAATGAGGTCATTGCTTTAATTATGTAAGCCTCCATTATTAAATGAAATGGAAGATATTTTCAAAACTTGAAGGATTACAGGAAATATTTCAGAGGGGTAAAATTTCTTATAGAAAATAAGGAATAAAAGACACATTTCATAGAAGTCAAATATCAGATTATACACACTGGTTAATTCAAATCAGCCTTCTGATATACCCTAAGCAGAATTATCAAATTGCTGCTAGATAAACCCTGAAAAATAAAATGGTGAACACTAGGAGTAAGCAGGTTTTCAGATTTAGTAGCTCTAGTCTGAGTGCTGCTAGAGAAAATCTGAAAATCTGTATAGCTCTGAGCACTTTTGTCTTCAACCAAAACTTTTCAAGGGCTGGGAAGCTCTCTGTCTCAGGTGATCTCCACCTTCACCATGGGATGGATCACTGTTGAAAGCCTACATCTCTGATCTTAAGCTCCCCTCCTTTACCAGCTCCTCCTCATTCTCAAACCATGATTTCATAACTTCATTTATGGGAAAAATAAGATACATGTTTAGTATCTCTATGTATTTACATTATTCTGAACATAGGAGAATTTGGGCAGGGACAGAAAAAAGTATTACTCATCATTAATACACTGGTTCTCCTTGACCCAAACCCTTCCCTGTTCTGTGGCAATATGATGAAAACCAGATTTCATCTGGTACCTCTGTACTGTGTAAGTGATGAGCCTTGAAGTCAAAACTCTGAGAGCTTATAAAAGACAGTGAAAACTGTAATGGAATGAAATGGAAAAAAAGAGAGAGAGAGAATAATCATGGGATGTTACTTTATGGAATGAAAATAAATGTTTCTGGGGTAGAAACAGGAGCAATATCTCAGGATTTGTAATCTCTGGAATGTTTCCATGGCTCTGAGACTCATCTTGAAACGTAAACACATACCTCTAGGAAGGCACATTTCTTCAGAGATCTCTTATCATTGAATCACCCTTTTACTTAAAAGGTTTGTCCATTAACCCAATTGTAATGAAATTTGCTTAGAAAACTCTGTGAAGAAACATAAAAATATGTTCTCTACAATTCCATGGGTTGGATACTCAAACCTCAACTCTTCTCCAAACCCCAGCGATAGTACTGCCATGTTTATCCTTGTCTCGTTGTATTCATTTCTTGCCCAGTGTGTGTTGACTAAGGTGTTCTTCTCCTGGACAATTGGTTAGATTCCATCTTGAGGCTGTTAGCAGATTCAACTCTTCGCTCATGTCTTTCCAATATCCCCTCCTTTCTGAGTCCCTCTTATTTATATTTAATAATATTCTAATGTCTTGAGATTTTTATCCCCAGCCTATGTTACTACTTTTACTTGTCTTTTATTTCTCAGAAAAAACCTTCTCATTTAAACATTCAAACCAAGCAACCATATGTTAATAATATCCAGCTTGGTACATCCTCCCTGTCCTCTATGGAGAAATAAGTTTTAGCTTTTGTAAAGGAATTTAGTTTTTGACTCTAAAGCTCCAGTAAGGGGGTGCCTGGGTGGCTCAGTTGTTAAGCATCTGCCTTCTGCTCAGGTCATGATCCCAGGGTGCTGGGATTGAGTCCAACATCGGGCTCCCTGCTCAGCGGGAAGCCTGCTTCTTTCTCCCTCTCCCACTCCCCCTGCTTGTGTTCCCTCTCTCGCTGTCTCTCTCTCTGTCAAATAAATAAATAAATAAAATCTTTAAAAATAATAATAATAATAAATAAATTTCCAGTAAGACTATGTCAAAGAATCTTCTTGTATCACTGTTTTGAACACTTCTTTCTATATGAAATGATAGATTATGTTCTCCATTTAGAGAAGAGCTTCATAGGAAATCCCATTGGTGATAGCAAGTCAAATTTAGTATATATTTTCTAACTTTTCTATCTTTTCTCAAGACTTGTTTATAGCAACATGAAGAAATTTAAAAAAATAAATAATTCATTATTTTTTAGTAGATTCATATCATTGTTCTAAATAGAAAGTTTTTCACAAGGTTCACTTAAGACAAAAATCTCAAGTTTCCAGGACATAAAGAAAGGCAAAGTGGGGGTAAATATGACACATACTACGTATATTTTAAACATTATAATCCCACCCTCCACAACACATATCCAAAGGAGTATATTAGCAAAGGTCACTTAAAAAAATAAACTGAGGAACTTAAGATAAATACCTTGTCACATAGAGACAAATGTTCAATCTGCAGTCAGAATGTAAATTTTACAAACCAGTATAAAATATAAACAATTTGACAAGATTTTTGATCAATACACCACTGCATGGTAATTTAACCTTGGTTGTCTGTGTTGTCGTTGATGTGCTAGTATACAATAATGATTTAGAAAGGTGATAGGCACACTCTTTTAATAAGAGCCAGATAGTAAATATTTTAGACATAGCAGCAATATTGTCTCCATTACAACAATTCAGTTCTGCATGATAGCATGAAAGTAGCCATACAAACCACATAAGCAGACAATCATGGCTGTGTTCCAATAAAACTGTATTTACAGAACCTGATAACAAGCTGGATTTGACACAGTGTCCATTATTTTTCAACCCCTGATTTAGAAAACAGGGTCTATAAAATGCTTTGGCTCTATAAAGAACTATTTGTTACTCCATGTCCATTATTGGAACAGTGGAATTGTTTTCTTATAAATATTGTATTTGCAAATCAAGGTATTTTGCACTTGGATTTTTAGTAATTATCCCATTCCTAAAATACCATTCCTGTTTTAAGATTAGTATATACTGTATGGTTGTCTATGCTTTACAATGAATGTGTTAGAAAGCTGGCAATCTTTAGGCTAGTTATACCATTAAACAATATTTTTTCCCTTAGATATTTAACATTATTTAAAGAATATAGTAGATTCAGGTAAATGTGATAATAAGGCTCAATAACAAGATTGCTAGTTTTTTGAACAAAGGATGGAGTGTATTTTATAATTGTCAGATATTCCACACAATAACCACCATGCAGAAATTCCTGATTGAATAATCATTGATTTCAATGTGACTTTCCCTTTTATTTCTCTAAAAAGAGCTAAAATATCCTATTTTGGGATAGGGTTTTATTTTTATATTACAATAAGAAGAAAAAAAATCTATGTTCAAAATGTAAACATTTCTCAATGTAATATCTACAAAATAGTCAACAACATAATTCTGAGGTAACTATTTTTAAAATGAGAAGGAAATATTCCATTGTGTTATTATACATGTTAAGTTTATCTTTAATATTCCATCTTTTATTTTTGGTAGGTATTAATAAAATAACAATATCAACACAACATTCCTAGCATTTACTGTAAATCATCTCACCAAAAGAAATACTCATGTATTTTAATCTAAATTATAGCAGAGTAGAGATTGCATTGTTTTCCTCATCTAAATTCAGCCTTACAATTGTAATAGCCCTGCTCAATTTGAAATGCTGAATTGTCATGATTATTTCTATTCTGGGGTCTAACATATGTAATGTTCATCCATTAAGAGCCTCACCCTTCAGGCAACTTCTTATTTACTTTGTTTCCAGTGATCCTATGAAATGTTGCTATACAATCTTTTTGACAAGCTTTTGCAATGACTAAAAATACAATGTCCAAATACATCTTTAAGGGAATTTGATGCATATGCAAAGAACGTCATTAAGGACCTTTTAGACTGAGAATAGCCTGCTGTTGATATCATTTATCTTGCATTTATATACTGCTGTATCCATATGCTGCATAGAAGCATCTCTGCCTATATTTCCTGCGGTTAATTTAAGATTAAATAAATTGCTATTCTCTTGAAATCTCTTTTGAAACAAATGATAATAAATTCAAAGCAATTGAGAAATTTCTACTCAGTATTTCCAAAAGAATAATGTCTCATCTTTGCTTATTTTATAGCAAATGTGCAACAAAAACAATATTTACCTTTTTAAATTGAGTGTATTTCCAATTACATGACTCATTAGGGGAGTTTAAACAATTTCCATTTTTCTCATCATTACAATATAGACTTCAAACAACACTAAACATATCATTGAAACAGTATTTCAAAGCTCTTAAACAGATTCTTAGTTTCTATATATGGAAATCCATGCAAACAGGCAAATTATGCCAGAGAGAGAAGCAAAGACTAACAAAAGTATGAAGTGGTTTGGAAGTGAACCACTCTCTTACTTCCTGTCTATCTTGCTTACTTCACAGGAGCAGTCAACTCTAGCAATTAGAAGTCATGCCCTATTAAAAGGGAAGAATTGAGGAAAGTTTGAAATATTAAAACCTTTTAGGAGCAGAAACTAAATTAAAAGGAACACAACAAGCAAATTGACACCACAAAAAGTGCAGTCTGAAATAAAGAATAGAAATGAGAAAAGTGAAGAAAATACACATAAATAAGAAACAGAATAAAAAGGCTTTAGGAAGAAAGGAACGATATAGAAGATGGGTAAAGAAGGTCATATTAGGACAGGCTACAGGATTTGTGGGGCCCAATACAAAATGAAAATACTGGGGCTCTTGTCCAAAAAGTAGGGAAAATTGCTGTTAAAAGAATTGAATATTTAGGCAGCTTTCAAAATTTCTTCTACAATCTCTCTCTCAACCTCTGATGCTTTTTATTTGCTGTCTAATGTCACAGTCCTTTGGGCAGGGAGGTGTTCCCCAAGTGAGTATAGAGACTCACGGTTCCTGCATCCCACCTTATACCCTGCTTTGTGTGGTCCATCATTGCTGATCCCCCTTTTCCCAGTTGCTGGACCAGCAAGCTGCCCATGGTAGGTCAACAAAATCCAACCAGATATCTCCTCTTCCCCTGACCAGCTGTTTTAACTTATAGCAGAGAGGCGAATCCAAGGGAATGTAGCCTCCCTGTCAAGTCTCACCAGTTAATTGAAAGGGATGGACCAGAGGCTCCCAGGCAGCCAGCCACTGGCCCAACGTGTTATGCAGTCTCCAGCCTGGGTGGGAATGGCCACTGTTCTGCCATGCAGGACTGGTAAAATAAGGCCCCATGCCTCAGGCACCTACTGCATTGTCCATAGGCCTTCACTTATAAAATACAAATTTAAATAAAATTATTGAGACATTCAAGACAGCCACCTCTGAGCATGAAACTCCCAACTACAAGGTCCTTCTGAGCTTGAGTCTCTATGCAATTGCATGGGTCGCACGCAGATCAAGAGAGATGGCCCTAGATCTGATATTAATATAATTGGAGTTCTCTACGCAGAAAACCAAAGAAACAAAACAGAAGAAGTATTTGAAAGAATAATTACCTAAAACTTTTCTGAAAATAAAAATTGAGCCTACACACTGGAAGTACACTATGTAAATAAGCATCCAGCCCATAATATTCTGCAGGGGACTATCTTCCTTAGTTCCTCCTAAGAGCAAGAAAATAAGATTGTTATCAGACTTTTGGAAGCAACATATTGTGCTAAAAAGCAAAAGAGTAATGTTTACAAACTATTCAAGAAAATACTCAAGAAAAGACAAATGTAAGTGAAGGATTTTAGATTCAGTTAGGCTGTCCTTCAATTATAAAGGGCACAGTAAAATCAGTTATAAATATGCAAAACTTCAAGACGTATTGTACCCATGAGCCTTCTTGAGGAATGGATTAGAAAATGAATTTATGGCAACGAAAAATATTTAGGGAAACTATGGCATGCCTATTTGTGGCTCAAGGAAATTCGAAAGCACTTGATGGAACTTTTATTATTTGCCTGGAGGCAGCACAAATCAATTTTCCCCACATTCAATTATCAAGAACTTCATCACATGGCTTCAATATCCTGCAAAAAGGGAGAGGTCCTGTGTCCAGCTACAATTCTATTACTTTGGAAGAAATGGAAATAAATACTTCATAAGTGGCCAAAATGCTAGGGCACACAGGATTTGTCAATTTTCCTTGTAATCTTGTCAATGTTCGGTTTACATATTTTGAGATTATGCTATTAGGCGCATACAAATTTAGTACTGCATCTTATTTGTAAATTTAATATTTTATCATTTATCATTTTATCTATTTGATAAATTATATCAATTATTAAAATATAAACATTATGGTAAAATATTTTTGTTAGAATATTTATGGACCTCTGAGAATTTATACTATGCTACATTGTCACATAGTATGTGGTGTTAGCCTAAAAGAGATTTCTCTAAATAACTGAGAACTATATTTTTTAATGCCCTCTACTGCAAAGACTTTGTATTTTATTATATTGTCTAAGAGACACATAAAACTGCATAAGATTTAAACTCAGTTTCTGGAATTTAGCTTGTAGAAAAAGCATCAAGCCAGTTAAATATAAGGTTTAAATCATAAGTAAAAGGCTAATAAATTACATTTATATCCTTAACATGAAAGAGACTTCATATTCCACTAATTCTCCAAATGCATGTACACTCTTTCTGTATACAGATTTAAAACCTAAAGATACACCATATGTAGATATGTACTTTTTAACTTGTATTTATTTTGGAAAGAATAATTCTGATTAATGCATAATCTTCAAATGTATGATTCAGTTTTTTAAAGAAGATTTTTAAATCAATTACTCTCTAATCATACTTTTTTTTTTTTTTAAAGATTTTTTATTTATTTGACAGAGAGAGATACAGCGAGAGAGGGAACACAAGCAGCGGGAGTGGGAGAGGGAGAAGCAGGCTTCCCGCCGAGCAGGGAACCCGATGTGGGGCTCGATCCCAGGACCCTGGGATCATGACCTGAGCCGAAGGCAGACGCTTAACGACTGAGCCACCCAGGTGCCCCTCATACTTTTTTTTTTTTAAGATTTTATTTATTTGACAGAGAGAGACACAGCGAGAGAGGGAACACAAGCAGGGGGAGTGGGAGAGGGAGAAGCAGGCTTCCTGCAGAGCAGGGAGCCCGATGTGGGGCTTGATCCCAGGACCCTGGGATCATGACCCAAGCTGAAGGCAGATGCTTAACGACTGAGCCACCCAGGCGCCCCTCTCTAATCATACATTTAATGATTTTTTCATGTAATGTCATTTATAGAAAATGTCAAAAGTATTAATTTGTCAAAATAAAAATTTGTCATGTTTCTTAACTATACACTCAATCTAAGTCAAACTATTTTATATTAATAAGAAAATACCATGTAAATTAAAATATATTGGAATGTGAGCTGCTCCATAAGTAGATGAGAATAGTTCTTCTGAGTAAAAATAATAAAAACAAATGTATCAACCTCATAATGTTAATAACTATTTAACATTATATATAGAAACCTCCATCTTTCATTATACTCTGAAATTGGATTTAACAATTCAAATTTGTTTCAATTAAAAATAATACATTTCAATAAGCCAATATTTAAAACTTTTTTATTATAAAAATAATATAAGAAAGTGCAGAAGAGGGTATGTGCTATGGTGAGTGCTGTGAATTGTGTAAGACTGTTGAATCACAGATCTGTACCTCTGAAACAAATAATACATTATATGTTAAAAAAAAAAAAAAGAAGAAGAAGATAACAGGAAGGGAAAAATGAAAGGGGGGAATCGGAGGGGGAGATGAACCATGAGAGACTATGGACCCTGAGAAACAAACTGCAGGTTCTAGAAGGGAGGGGCGTGGGGGGATGGGTTAGCCTGGTGATGGGTATTAAGGAGGGCACATACTGCATGGAGCACTGGGTGTTATACTCAAACAATGAATCATGGAACACTACATCAAAAACTAATGATGTAATGTATGGTGATTAACATAACATAATAAAAAAAAAAAGACAGTGCAAAAAAATAGTTTTATAGGTTGAATTGTGTCCCTAGAAAGATGTATGTTGAAGGGCTAACCTCCAGTTCTGTGAAAGGAATGTTATTGGAAATAGGGTCTTTGCAGATGTAATCAAGTTAAGAGGAGGTCCTACTGAATAGGTCGGCCCTAATCCAATATGGCTGATGTCCTTATAAGGAGTGGAACAGAGACAAAGACACAGAGGGAAGATGGCCTGTGATGAGGGACACAGAGTTTGGAGTTACGCTGCCAGAGCCCAGGAATGCCTGGGGCTCCCAGAAGCCGGAAGACAAAAGGAAGTATCTTCCCCCAGAGTCTTCAGAAGGAGCATGGCTCTGACATCTTGATTTCAGACTTCTAGTCTCCAAAACCATGAAAGAACATATTTGAATGGTGAACTACAGAATCATAAGAAAATGCATACTTTCTTTGGCAATAATTTTTTGAGCTCCAAGGTTGATTTGAGCACCATGTTAGTGCTAGAGATTCAGAAATAAGTTTGCCTATTTCCTGATGGGCATCACAGTCTAATGTGTGATAAATATGCACCTATGTGTAATTGTGTAAGATTCCGTAGCTAAACTAGAAACTAATCACAGGGGAATAGCTCCTAACACACAAGAGAGTATTGTAAGTGAGTCTAAGAAGCTTATTTTGCAGATTAGAAAATTGTTATCTGAGGACATTAGGTTGCTACAGTAAAGACCAAGAAACCACATAGAAATACTTGGACCTCAAATTTCTACACTCCTATTAAACCCGCACTCAATACAAAGTGCAGAGAACATGCTATGTCTTAACAGTAGAAGACCTACAATCTTTTTTTTTTTCAATCTTTCTTTCTCCTATCTGACAAGAGAGAAATGTGCAATGAATGAATGAATGAATTGTGCTCTATGTTTGAATTACATAGCTGTATTCTGTAGGAAGACATTCCAAAATTACCAGAATAATCAGAATTAAAGGATATAGCTGAAAGAATTAACCAAATTTATCTAGAAGAGTCATTACTATAGTTATGAAAAAAATAAAACGATAAGCAAAACTGTTGTAAAAGGAGGAGGGCATTCTCAATGAAGAAGAAACAAAGTATGGCTCTGTACCTTATTATATATGCATGTTTGTGTTCTATCTAATGACCTGGCTGCTCTTTACCTGCCCTCCTTCCCCTACCATCACCCTACCAATATAGCAAAGCATTCTAGCAGGCAAAACAAGGACACTTGGATCAATTTCTACCTACTTAGCATAGGGAGAAGGTAGGAGTAATTAACTAGAATTTGGGTCTTGCCAATTTGGGTCTACTTTAACTGTGAAACCACTACACCATCATTATAATTACCTCATTGATCATCACCTCCTTGTATTCATACACCATGTCAGTAGTGAATGGACAGCTGTTAAAACTATTAGGTGAAATGTACTTGAAAAATTAGCCTTATTTAATGTTTTAAGGACAATATGTACAGAATCTATCAAAGTGTACAAAGTGCCTCAGATAAAGGTCTTCTCTGAATAAATGTTCAAAATAAATTAAGAAGACAAAAGTCATGTTCTCAATCTTATTGGGAATGTTGTTAAGTGTAACAGAACTGTTGCCTAGCTCCCAATGGACCAATGACAAGTCCCCAAAGTGTCATAGATCTAACCACAGTCCTCTAGAAATCTTGTACCTATTTCAAGTCAAGGACAGATGTGGCCATGCCAACTTTAAATAGGCCAGAATACCACCTCACGCCAGTCAGAATGGCTAAAATTAACAAGTCAGGAAACGACAGATGTTGGAGAGGATGTGGAGAAAGGGAAACCCTCCTACACTGTTGGTGGGAATGCAAGCTGGTGCAGCCAATCTGGAAAACAGTATGGAGGTTCCTCAAAAAGTTGAAAATAGAGTTATCCTATGACCCAGCAATTGCAGTACTGGGTATTTACTCCAAAGATACAAATGTAGTGATCTGAAGGGGCACTTTCTCCCCAATGTTTATAGCAGCAATGTTCACAATAGCCAAACTATGGAAAGAGCCCAGATGTCCATCAACAGATGAATGGATGCAGAAAATGTGGTATATATATACAATGGAATACTACTCAATCATCAAAAAAATGAAATCTTGCCATTTGCAATGACATGGATGGAACTAGAGGGTATTATGCTAAGTGAAATAAGTCAATCAGAGAAAGACAATTATCATATGACCTCACTGATATGTGGAATTTAAGAAACAAAACAGAGCATCATAGGGGAAGAGAGGAACAAATAAGACGAAATCAGAGAAGGAGACAAACCATAAGAGACTCTTAATCATAGGAAAAAAACAGGGTTACTGAATGGGAAGGGGGTAAGGAGATGGGGTAACTGGATGGTGGACATTAAGGAGGGCACGTGATGTAATGAGCCACTGGGTATTATATAAGACTGATGAATCACTGACCTCTACCTCTGAAACTAATAATACATTATATGTTAATTAATTGAATTTAAATTTAAAAATGTTTAAAAATGGGGGCGCCTGGGTGGCTCAGTTGGTTGAGCGGCTGCCTTCAGCTCAGGTTGTGATCCCAGAGTCCTGGGATCGAGCCCCACATCGGGCTCCCTGCTCAGTGGAGAGCCTGCTTCTCCCTCTCCCTCTGCCTGCCTCTCTGCCTACTTGTGCTTTCTCTCTCTCTCTGTCAAATAAATAAATAAATAAATGAAAAAAAGAAAAAAGAGGTAGAGAAGATTTTTTAAATGAATTAAAAACAGTTACATCAATACAAAAATGGGATATAAAAGACAGTAAATTAATTTAAATTTTTTTTAAAGGGCCAGAATAGTAGGCAAGATTTTTCCAAAAATGGACAAAATGGAGGGCTTTGTATTATACCCCCAAGGTCCATAGACATTGAGCCAAGCATTCAGTGAGATTCCATTAGATGCTAAGAAATAATCTTAATATTTTATGACAGAAATTCTCAAAGTTTTCCTCATAATAGTGATAATCCCTGTACCTGTGTATACACACACACACACACACACACACACAAACACACACACACGCTATGGCCCACCCTATCCCAGATCAATTATCTTGTATTTTCAGTCAGGGGAATTTACACGTGAGTATTTTAGGAAGTTTCAGGTCATTTTAATGTGCATGCAGGACTATGGACACTTCTTTAGATTGATTAAGGCTATATAATTACCAACTTTTAGCTAAAATCGGAGGCCCCCAGTGCATTTCCTAATGGAAGTCAGAATAAATACCCCATTGACATTATAAGCTTTTACTTTCTATCTACTGACAATTTTAAATGGTAGAAGATAGTAAGATACTATCAAGAAAAAAACAGAATCTCCATACCACAGAGTGAGTTTTATTTCACTTCCAGCCAGTAGAACAGATGGAGGAACTAGAGGTTTCAATACGTGGTGAAATAAAATGAAGAAGCAGTAGATTTAGTATCCCAGATACTAACTGACATTTGTCTCCACTCTTCTGCATAGACTTAAGTACACACTAAACAAAATCCTATAAACAACAGCCTCAACAGAGCCAGTGTAGAAGACTAGCTTCTGAAGACAGAGGCAGAATAACTGAAGAGAGAAATGAGATTGGAATCATTTCCTTTTTAATTTAAGGGAGCCCTTGTTCATCTTAATGAAGAGGAATTCACCCAAAGATTAGTTAAGTGACCACCATATTCATGGCTTTCTGGCTGTCATTTATGTTTCACTTATGAAGAAATTAATTAAAATAATTTGATAAAATGAAAGTCACCATCTGTTCACAATGTTTAGCATTTCGAAAAAAATTCCTGCATTTGGTTGACATACTTTAACACTAAGCAATGTTTTCTAAAAACCCTATGAACATTTTCCAATTTTCAGTACCATGATAATAAAAAGTAAATTACAACAAAAGCACGATATTAATTTCAAGCTCCATTAGAAACACAGGGTGGGGAAAAGCTACTGTTTTCCAATTGAAAGGGATAAAATTAGTAGGGAACCAAATCCCATTTAAAGTCTTAAAAGGGGATTACAAACAAAAGGCAGTAAAAAAAAATTACACTATGAAAAACCATTTGACAGTATTATTTTAAGGCACATTATCTCACTTAATGGAAATACATAGCACTCACTTAATTTCATCAGTTTCCATACAATGAGGTAATGTGCTGTAAAAGTCAAACACTTGTAAGGGGGGAAGATTACAATTTAAAGTTTCATGCTAACTGCTAAAACCCTTTATAGTACCTTTTATGCATGTTGATGTATTCAATGCTATGTTCCACTCTAAACCTGAAGTAATCAGGAGATAAGGTTTTATTAAAATTAGTTTAATTTCTCTATTCAAATATATCAAAAATATTTCTTTAGGTTACTTAAACAATTGACTAGATATAGTGGATGATAAAACTCAGTATGAAAGGAAAAAATTTAA
This sequence comes from Mirounga angustirostris, assembly GCF_029215605.1. Classification (NCBI taxonomy): domain Eukaryota; kingdom Metazoa; phylum Chordata; class Mammalia; order Carnivora; family Phocidae; genus Mirounga; species Mirounga angustirostris. The sequence continues at coordinate 9,223,362 of NW_026991722.1, read as the reverse complement.
ACGCAAATAACTCTAGTGTAAAGGAATGATAACTTATGTTCAACTGGCATTAACAACTAACATCCATGAATCTTTGGTGAAATTCCCATCAAATACCTCAATGTGCATTTCAAAAATTCACATTCTCTGTGTCAAAAGGCATTCTCAATATACTGTTCTATTTAAAATAAAATTGACAATACTTCACTAACAATATTAAAAAGAATGGTGTTGGGAAATCTTATGCTTCCTGAACTGACTAGAGAACCATCTAAGTGACCTTTATAATCAACATAATTGGAGTAGTCTCTCTGACAGTGTAAATATGCTATTGTATATCAATGTCTTTAGTACTAGGAAAACTCTGCTTTCCCATGCAGACTGCAAATATAACCTTTGTTCAAAACAGTATGCTAATTTAAAATGCTTACGACTAGAAATGGCTCAAAAAAAAAAAGTTACCGTGATGTTTTATCCCAACTGAAATAAAAATATTCAGTTAAATAAAATATTCAGTTAAATCCTAGCTTGGAAAATAAAGAAGGTAGCATCCGCTATTAGGTAACATTGACCTTTTTTTATAAATTAACTTCCTGAAAGGAAATAGGGCTGAAGTAAATTTCATACCTGTTCCCTGCTACATAAGCTTCATAAAAACAGTTTATTTCGTATTTGTTACTTATTCCATTGATGGATGTGAGCTTCCAGCATTGATAAGAAAAGCACTCTTTGATCACCTCTGAAGGAAAAACATGCAGGATAGTTAGAAGACATAATTTTCTTTTATAGGTCAAAATATTTTCATAGTATTTTCAATTAAAGAACTTATGGATCACTTATTTCCTGCGGATTTTATCTTTTTTTTTTTTTTTTAATTCCCCAGTGATCTGATTTCCTTGTTAAGTCTCAATATCACTGGGGAGCGGGGAAAGAAAAGCAAAAAGGAATTTATTTCAATTAGTGAATCTGGTCAGATCCATATTTTTAATGGTCACTGAAGGCATCTCAGTGTTTTTGGAAACACTTGCATGCATTCTCACTTTTTCGGGATCTCATGTGCCTGATGTCTGTTTTCAAAGTGGTGTTCCGGGATACATTAGACTCATGGTAAGGGATGAGAGTGTGTCCTCAGCTCATGAATTTCCATCAGCTCTTCTCTCGTTGGCTCCATGGCCGGGTCACCAGTAAGGTTTGACTGGTTATATTTGGAGACACCATCTGGGGGCATCCACTACTATAGTTTGTGGTCTCATCATTTGCTACTGATCCTGAAATGTACAAACATTATAGACTCTTCCTTCCAATTCCAAGACTCCAATAAGAAGGCCAGCCTCTCAGCACCACATGCTTTAGTGCACAAGTTTATTACATCTTTATACAAGAATTGGCTTCAGGGAACCAGGAAATTCCACAAATTTTAATCTATTCCATTTCTGCTAACACTACTATAATACCATTTCCATGCATTTTTGAAAGGGACCTCAGTTTTGTTTCTCCTGATAGGTACAGGGGAGCAAGCCACTATTGTGGACTTCCTACAGCTCCCCCATACCCTCCTACAGCTCCAACATACATCATGTTTCTGAAGCCCATCCTCCCACAGGCAGGCCGAGAGTTGTGGGTCAGTAGCTGTTATAGCAAGAACAGGAATTTTCTTGCCTGTTTGTCTTTTGGATTCTCTTCGGGGTGTTTAAGTTACCTTCAACTGGGATGGTAAAAAAGCAGGCCATCTGGAAGAGCATAACATTGCCAGTTCTTTACTGACCAATATAGCTAGAAGTTGCACCTGCAAATTGCTTTCTAGTCATATAATTCTGAACCATGGGAAAAAAGCCTGACTGGATTATAATTGCATTAGGTTGAGTCAATTTTTCATTTCATCAATTTTGTAAAACTTGACATCCAAATAATATTGAGCCTTTTGATCTATGAGCATGGTAAATACCTCTAATTTCTTCTGTAAATATTTTGGGTTTTTAAAAAGTTTTTATTTAAATTCCAGTTAACATACAGTGTAATATTAGTTTCAGGTGTAGAATTTAGTGACTCAACACTTCCATATATCTCCCCAGTGCTCATCACAAGTGCCCTCCTTCATTCCTATCACCTGTTTCACCCATCCCCTGCCCACCTCCCCTCTAGTAACCATCAATTTGTTCTCTATAGTTGCGAGTCTGTTTCTTGGTTTGCCTCTCTTTTTTTCTCCCTTTGCTCATTTGGTTTGTTTCTTAAATTCCACATATGAGTGAAATCCTATGGTATTTGTCTTTCTCTGACTGACTTATTTCACTTAGCATTATACTCTCTAGCTCTATCCATGTCCTTGAAAATGGCAAGATTTCATTCCTTTTTATGGCTGAGTAATATTCCACTGTCTATATATGCCACATTTTTTTCATCCATTCATTCGTCAATGGACACTTCGGCTGTTTCCATAATTTGGCTATTGTAGATAATGCTGTTATAAACATTGGTGTACATGTATCCCTTCGGATTAGTATTTTGTTTTCTTTGGGTAAATATCTAACATCTTAAAAATATTTTGAAATTTTCAGCATATGGATATTGTATAAGCTATTTACCCAAGTTAAATTAAAATCAGATTTGATCATTTCTTATAAATTTAAACACAAATTATAGCATGATCCAGTAATCCAACTGTTAAGTATTACTCAAGAAAAATAAAAATATACAGCCACACAAAGACTTGTATGAAAATGTTTATAACACCATTATTGATAATTGCATACACTCAAAAGATGAAATATAATCTAAATGCATTCAATTTTAAATTTATTTTCAAACAATGATCCATTATTTCAATAAAATAATATTCATTTGTGTTTCTGATATTGAAAGTAAGATTGAATTGACCCACATACAAAATAAAAGTTTTTTGTGTTTTTTGATGGTTTTTTTTTATTTGTTTGTCAGAGAGAAAGAGCACAAGCAGGCTCCCAGATGGGCAAGGAGCCTGATACAGGACTCGACCCCAGGACCCTGGGATTATGACCTGAGCTGAAGGCAGACACTTAATGACTGAGCCATCCAGGCACCCCTATTCTGTTGATTTGGTTACTAATAGTGAAGCCAGAAGGGAACGGTTGGGTTAAATAATTAGTATTCCATCTATTGTTAAATATTGTCCTGCTGTTCAGAGCAATTATTTTTTTAAGTACATTGGACATATATCAAAATATTTCCCTCTCAAATATTTAAAATTTACTGTAATGATCCCATCAACTTTTTTCAGGAAGAATGAAAAGAATGGAAAGTGAGTTTTCAGATAAACTATATTAGTTATACATTGTCATTCAATAAATTACCCCAAAACTTAGTAGATTAAAAAGACAAACATTTACTATTTCAGTTTTGGGGGTCAAGAATCTGGACTTGACTTATACAAAATGGGCAAATTTCTTGAAAGACATAAACTATATAAGCCTGTCTAGTGGGAACAGATAACCTGCATAGACCCATAGCAATATAGAAATTAAATTTGTGGTTAGAAGCATTCATACAAAGAAAACTCCAAGTCCAGATGGCTTTAATGGTATATTTTATAAAACATTTAAAGAAGAACTAAGGGGGCACCTGAGTGACTCAGTCAGTTAAGCATCCAACTCTTGATTCCAGCTAAGGTAATGATCTCAGCATTCTGGGATTGAGCCCTGAATTGGGCTCCATGCTGGGTGTGGAGTCCTTGAGATTCTCTCTCTCCCCCTTCCTCTGCCCCTCCTCCACTTCTTAAAAAAAAAGAAGAAATAAGAACAATTCTATAGAAACTCTAAACAATTGATGCATACAGCATGGATGAATATCAAAATAATAACGTGGAATGAAGGCAGCCAGGCAAAGGAGAGTGCACCCATTATGATTCCATTTATATAAATTATAGAAAATGCAAGCCAGGGCGCCTGGGTGGCTCAGTTGGTTAAGCGACTGCCTTCGGCTCAGGTCATGATCCTGGAGTCCCTGGATCGAGTCCCGCATCAGGCTCTCTGCTCGGCAGGGAGCCTGCTTCTCCCTCTGACCCTCCCCCCTCTCATGTGCTCTCTCTCTCATTCTCTCTGTCTCAAATAAATAAATAAAATCTTAAAAAAAAAAAAAAGAAAGAAAATGCAAGCCAACCTACGGAAGCACAGATTAGTTGGTGGTTGCCTGCAGGTATCCACAGGGCAGTAAGGGAAGAAGCGATTACAGAGGAATTACAGGCAAATTGGGCAGATGGATACGCTAACCGTCACTAACGTTTGACGGTTCTATAGGCCGTTCTTATTTAACGCTTACCAAATTGTAAATGGTAAATACGTGCACTTTCTTGATGTCAATTATACCTCAAAAAGCTGTTTAAAAAATACATATATATATATTATTGCTATATAATTGCTAATATATATATATATATATATATCAAACTAAAATCAATCAATCATGTTTAATAAGGCTCTTATTCCCAGGGAGAGTTTTCTATTTCTAAGAGCAGGACTTCTAGACTCCCACAGTCTGACATGAAGAGGATATGATGCACAGTTTCCCCAAGTAGGTTATTGAGAGTGATGATAAATAAGGCCAGCATGTCCACTCCTTATTTTCCAGGCCCATGTATTCTGTTTCGGTGGCCTAGCATGAAATAATGGTCAGTGAATTATGGTGCATACTGTGCTCTGAAGGATGAAACTGTGTACAGGTAGGGAATCCTCCCCAATCGGGCACCTCAGTAGGCCTTCAAGAGGCCATTCTGCTTACTCTATCACGTGGCAACTCATGCATGGTGTTGTACGTGCGAGGGCCAGGGGATTCCCCAGTGATATAATCACCGCTGCACTTTCTTTGCTGTAAAGTGTAGTTTCTTTTGTCCCTGGGAAGTTGTACTCTATGCCCGCTGGTATAGCCAACACTCTGTAATCCACTGGTATGGTGCTGGCTGAGTCCCTGTGGGTAGGAAAGGCCAATCAACTCTTGGTGTATGAACAATCCCAATCAAGATGAATTATTGCCATGTTTAGGATGGAAGGAGCCCATCGTGACTGAATCGCCCTTAAGGTGTTAGGTGGGCTCCTCCTGAGAAGCTGCCATGTGAAGGGCTCAGCATTAGACTGTGTTACCAGCACTCTGTTCAGGTGTACTGATGAAGCATAGTTGGAAGGTAGGCAGGGACCAGGGGCCCCCACCCTAAGAGAAAACCACCCTTAAAAAGATTTTATACCACCCTGGAAGGAGCCCTCCATCCTTTTCCATGTGACAAAATCCTGATTGGATGACAGGTTCAGGGAGGGATAATCAGATTAAAATGGCCTGCCAATGAGCTCATAAAAACCCCCTCCCTCCTCAGGAGCTTTGTACTATCACTTTGCTATCACTCAGTAAACCTTGCTTTGCTGCCCACCACTCTGTCTAGTCTCCCTCTTCATTCTTCGGAAGCGGCGTGACCAAGAACCGTGGGCGCCTATGGAGAAAAAAACCCTGTAACAGTACCAGCTGCAGCTCGATCAGTTTTGGTGAATGGGGGCCCATGCTGATTGACTCATGCTTAGCCTCCATTCTTGTCCCCAAGGAACTCCATTTCTCTATTTCTCATCCCTGAGTGGGATTTAGTTTAGTAATATGATTCTTTTTTTAAGATTTTATTTATTTATTTGACAGAGAGACAGCGAGAGAGGGAACACAAGCAGGGGGAGTGGCAGAGGGAGAAGCAAGCTTCCCGTGGAGCAGGGAGCCCGATGCGGGGCTCGATCCCAAGACCCTGGGATCATGACCTGAGCTGAAGGCAGACGCTTAACCGACTGAGCCACCCAGGCGCCCCAGTAATATGATATTTTTAACTTGTAACTGTACACCAGAGACTGATCTATCAGCTAGCCTCAGAATGTTTTCTCCTCAAGCAGCTGGAACCCCACAAGGACATCCATATTAGGAGCTGGAGGAGTGGTGAACAAAGGTGGGTGAACATGGCAGTCTGGTTTATTGGACCTTCTGCCACTGTCCTGCCCAATCCCGGCTATATTATGTCCCTCTTAGAAAGTGTGGAGGCTGGGGGCGCCTGGGTGGTTCAGTTGGATAAGCGACTGCCTTCAGCTCAGGTCATGATCCTGGAGTCCGGGGATCGAGTCCCACGTCAGGCTCCCTGCTCAGCGGGGAGTCTGCCTCTCTCTCTGACCCTCCCCCCTCTCATGCTCTCCATCTCATTCTCTCCCTCAAATAAATAAATAAAATCTTAAAAAAAAAAAAAAGTGTGGAAAAAAAAATTAAAATTAAAATTAAAAATTAAAAAAAAAAGTGTGGAGGCCGAGCCTACCTTACCGTAGGACACGGCACTCTGGTCACATGGTATCTCCCTGTCAGAAGTGCCATCTCTACTGGGGCCAGAAGAAAAGACCTTGGTGTTTAACAGTGCATGCTCTTCCTGTGCATACATTTTCACACAAATATAGGATTGTTACTTCGCTGATTGTCTCCACGTCATCTATGGCCACACAAATGAGAAGGTAATGGATTGACCTTGCTATATATAAAATCTCGAGGATTAGGGGGAAAAAAAGGTATTTATTTCTTTTTTGTGTGTTTAAATAATCTATTTAAGCTACATTATGTTCAAATAAGTTCTTAACTACTTTTTAGCAAATCTATTCACTTTTGAAGAACTAATAATGAAGAGGCAATTTAAAATTTTACTTAAGACTACTTTTAGAGTGCAGTCACCTTCTCCAGGAATAATTCCCTAATAATCCAAGGAAGCATTAGAGATCCTGCTTGTGTCCCCTCATCCCATCCTGTGCTCTTTCTCCCCATTGAACACCCTATTACAGTACACTGTAACTTGCTACAACTAATGTTCTGAGGAATAGAAGTCCTGGGAAATAACTCCGTGGTAAAATAAGTTTGGAAAATTCTGTGTAGACATCTCCCTCTTGGAATTGTATTAATATATTAAAAATTGGGGGGCGGCACCTGGGTGACTCAGTTGGTTAAGTGTCTGCCTTTGGCTCAGGTCGTGATCCCAGGGTCCTGGGATCGAGCCCCACATCAGGCTCCTTGCTCAGCAGGGAGTCTGCTTCTCCCTCTCCCTCTGCCCCTCCCCCTGCTTGTGCTCGCTCGCTCGCTCTCTCTCTCAAATAAATAAATAAACTATTTTTTAAAAGATTTTATTTATTTATTTGACAGAGAGAGAGAGACATCACAAGTAGGCAGACAGGCAGGCAGAGGGAGAGGGAGAAGCAGGCTCCCTGCTGAGCACAGAGCCCAATGTGGAGCTCCATCCCAGGACCCTGGGACCATGACCTGAGCTGAAGGCAGATGCTTAACCAACTGAGCCACCAGGCGTCCCTATTAAAAAAATTTTCATAGCCCGAAAGATGTTACAGAAATCCTTCCGATGTTCCAAATTTATTTCATCACTGAAAGCTTTCCATCCTTTCTCTAAACACAATTGCTTCTTTTTTTAATATGCCAGAGACTTTTGTGAAAAACTAGATTAAGTAATTTTAAATGCAGTTCCATAATGCAGGGCAATCAGACTTTCATCCAGGGTAATTACTTGATTACTTGTCTGTTGCTAATACTAGTATTTAATGACTTTAAGTGTAGAAACTATCAGTTTTTCTTTTCTAAATGCCATTGACAGAAATAGCATATAGTAAGTCATCACTCAACGTCAATGTATATTCCTTTTAACAAGTTAAACTTTTTGACAGAACTTATATATGATAAAAGAAAAACCTTTTGGGGGGATTTGTTCTAGTCAGTTGCCAATGTTCTCTGTAGTATTATAAGAAATACTATGATTATAAAGAATAATCAAACTCAAAATGTAGTTAAAATTATTTAAACACTCATTTTGTTGTTTTACCTTAATATAAATTAATTCTATTGAAAAATCGTATAAATATTCTATAGGTAATGTTAATTAAAAAATAGAATAAAACCACTGAGCTGAAAGTATGGAATTCATATGTACTGTGTTTGTTTGTTTGTTTGTTTGTTTGTTTTAAAATTTTATTTATTTGACACAGAGAGAGAGACAGCTAGAGAGAGAACACAAGCAGGGGGAGTGGTAGATGGAGAAGCAGGCTGAGCAGGGAGCCCCATGTGGGGTTTGATCCCAGGACCCTGGGATCATGACCTGAACCGAAGGCAGACACTTAACGACTGAGCCACGCAGGCACCCCTGTACTGTGTTTTTTAATAAGATGTAAACTCCAGTAGATAATGGGTGATGTCTAATTCATATTTGTTTGCCCTGATTTTAGCACATTTCTTGGACCACATGAGGTTCCAGTGAATATTAGAAGAATTAATTGTTCACAAATATCATTTTGTATTAAAAATATTTTTTTTAACTTTAAACTTGTTTAATATTGTTCTTGAGGTATTTGATTATATATCAATCGTTTTTATGTCTCCTTAACATTTACAAGTGTCCACAAGTGCTTTGAAGATGCTTAGCCTATGTTTGTGGACTAAATGATTTAAACAGTGACTACACTGGGGCACCTGGGTGGCTTGTTCGTTGAGCATCCAACTCTTGGTTGCCGCTGGGGCGGTGATCTCAGGGTCGTGGGATCGGGCCTCTATCAGGCTCTAAGCTCATCCGGGAGTGGGCTGGAAATTCTCTCTCTCTCCCGCTGTCCCTCCCCCTGCTCTCTCTCTCTTGCTCTCTCTCTAAACTAAATGAATAAATCTTTATAAACATTTAAAAAAAAACAAAAAACAGGGACGCCTGGGTGGCTCAGTCGGTTAAGCGTCTGCCTTTGGCTCAGGTCATGATCCCAGGGTCCTGGGATCGAGTTCCGCATCGGGCTCCCTGCTCTGCGGGGAGCCTGCTTCTCCCTCTGCCTCTGTCTCTCTCTCTGTCTCTCATGAATAAATAAATAAATAAATCTTTAAAAAAAAAAACCAAAAAACAGTAACTACGTTGGGAAATCATCATTAATAATATAGTGTGTGAGAAAGTCAGGCTAAATAAATGTCAACAGATGTCCTAAATTATTGGGAAAAAGAAAAAGAAAAAAAACCCTCACAGCTGAGCATATACAGTAAGATTAGAGAAAAGAGAATATTTCGAGATTAAAGACACTCTTAGGAGTTCTCAATGAATTTTCATAAGAGACTTGTCATGGCAAAGGTCAGGAAGTAGAGGGAGAAAGCAAGATACCAGAGTCAAAAGGAGTAAAATGTTGAGTAGTCATGGGGTATAGATCTTAAGAGACAAAATCTTATAAGAAAAGAAGGTCAAGAGGCAAGTTTTGGTAACATGAAACAGAGCACTGGAGAAATATCGGCAGAACCCCAAGCACAAAGTGTAAGGGACGTAAAAATGCAGGACTACAATCAAGAGATGAGTTTTCTCAGTGATTTTCTCTGCCTGGCTTCTTGAAAAAGCAATGACCAACTTAAAGTTGGTAAACACGTGTTAATCTAGAAAATCCTGCCAGGTTAAGAGACCATTTCTCTCACAATTTATAATGTTAACATATGGAGAAAACAGTGGTGGAGGGTGTTATTCACTGTCATTTATTCTCTAGTTTATAGAAAAAACTTAGTTTTGAGCAAATGAGAAGAAAACATACATAGGGTGAATTTTTAAATTGCAAAGTGATGGAGTAAAGCGTTAAGTAAGGAAGTTGGTTTTCCAACTGTTAAAAGTTTCCACAGGAAAATAGAAAAGATGAGTTTGGGTCAAACCTTTATTAAAAGTAGAAGAGTCCGTGAAACTGCGCACCTTCTATATATAAATTTTGCATTAATGTATCTTTTATATTTATATATCTTGCTAAGTTCTGTTGAATTTACCTCAGCAACATATCATTCTACTTTCATATCTCACTTTCAGATTCTTTCAAAACTAATTTATCTTCCAAAATGTTGTCAGATTAATTTTCCAAAGAACAGTATTTTTTAAATCACTTTTCTGCTGAAAAACATTTGTGGCTCTTCAGTGAGTGATATTTAAGGCCTTCCATGACCTGTTCCTATCTAATTTATCACAGGCTCCTCTTTTATTCATTTCTTCAGGCTTCTTGCTCAAGTCAATGCAAATTATAAGCTCTCCCTTATTTATCTTGGCTTCTCAGTCCATGTTAAACTCTTCACTGTCCCCATTGATCGGTTTATTATATACAACTCCCACTACCCTTCAGATCCCATCTGAAAACCACACTCTCCATGAAATAGCCTGTGTTATAGAAGTAACATTTCTACAGCATTTACTTTGCGCTCAAGTCTTGCCAACTTTAAGGAAACCATATCATGTTTCCCTAAATCTGAAATATCTGTGAGTGCTTTATATTTTGCATCTGCCACAGAGCCTGTCACAGAACCTGGCAAATACTATGTTAATCTGTAAAATTATGACAAATAAATCAGTGCTTGATTCAAACGATATGACTTTTAGTTTGGTATAGCTCTCTGTCTTACCCTGCTTAATTATTGTTCTTCTGTTAATAATAAAGAGCAACATATTTCAAAATACCTTTTCTTAAATTATCAGTTAGTGAATCTCAGAAAACATTGTTGAGTATTTTGAGATCAAGGGCGAAGACTTATATAGGACTAATACCTCCAGGACCTATCACAGTCTATCCCATTATGTAAAACAATATAGGCACTCAGTAGATGTTGTTGATGACTGCATGAATAAATCTACTGTCTACCATGTCTAGCAAAACACCATATCATCTCATAGTATCTAACACAAATGTGACCCAAATTGTAGCTGGGAAGCTCAAAGTGTAACTAAAATACCTACCTAAATAAATTTAAATATTTTAAAAAATTAATTTTCAAATTCTTCTCTTGTGGAACACTGGTTCTATAATATTTATATAGTTGTGTTCCATTTCTAACCTAGTGTAGTGTTAATCTTTTATACATTTTCAAAAAATTATCTTAATGTAGATATTCTCTTATATAATTTTCCTTATAACTTTTGTAAACTAACCATCTATCTGATAATTAGTGCTACCATATGACAAAATGATTAAAAAACATATTTGTTATATTATAGTATTATTATATAATAAATATAATGAAAAAGCTATAAAATAACCAATTTAAGTTGGAGAATTTTCTTCCCTACTTGCATTAGTTAGAAATTGCCTATTCTATGACTTTTTCCATAAAAATCATAGTCATTTTTAAATTGTAATAATGTTAGAAAACTTTGTGATAGGATTTCATGCATATTCTCTACTGGCATGGCATTCAGCATTGAGTATAGTATTTTACAAATGCTTCAGATTTCAAGGTCAATTTATTCAAATAGGTTTGAGACTCACTGACATACAGGAATTTTTATATAATACCCCCCTTTCTTTTAAATCTTCCCCCCGCTTTCTTTTTTATGCTACCATCCCCTGGTTTTGAAAACTCTCTCCCTTTCTCCTTCTTCTCATTTAAAATTCATCAAACCTCATAGAATTGTCCTAACTCTTCAACTCCAACAACACCAACTTAATCCATACCTCTGTCAGTTCATATATAATTTACCATCAAAACGATTCCTAATTTATCTCTACTTCAGCTTGCTCTTGGGAATTTTGTACCTCTAAAATGTTTGAAAGTACAAGTAAAATTCAGGAACATATAATAATAACTTTTTCCTACCCACTGATTTTACTCCACATATGCATAACATCATACCTGCCTTCAGGCTCACATTCTCTCACTCTTTCTCTTGCCTTAGTGGTAAGGTTAGTTACAATTGATAGGAAATCCAAAATGTCAGTCATTTGAATAATGAGAAGCATAATTATTTCTCTTTTTTTAAGAATTTATTTATTCATTTGACAGAGAGAGATAGCAAGAGAGAGCACAAGTAGGGGTAGTGGCAGGCAGAGGGAGAGGGAGAAGCAGGCTCCCTGTTGAGCAAGAAGCCTGAGGTGAGGCTCCATCCCAGAACCCCAGGATCATGACCCAAGCAGAAGGCAGACACTTAACTGACTGAGCCACCCAGGCGTCCCATAATTATTTCTCATATCGAAGTCTAGACATGACTAGCCCAAAGCTAGTGTGGTACTCCATTGTGACATGGATCCCAGCATCCTATATTTTGTTTTTCTGTGCTATTTGTCTCTACTCCCAAGGGGAGCTCATAGTCCAAGATGGTCAGTACAGTGGGGACATTATATCCACATTTCAGCCAGCCAGATAAAAAAATGGAAGAAGAGCGCTAATGGTCTTTTTAAGGATATTTCCAAAGACTCACAAAATCTATTTCTATTTATAGGACACTGCCCATCAGTGATTCACTCTGCCACACAAGTGAAGCTGGGATAGATGTCCAGCTAAATAAAAGATCAATCAGTATAAAAGAAAAGTCATTTTGATGTTGGGATGAATTAGAAACCTTAGCAATGCAAGCAAGAAAAAAATTCTCCACCCTTTTAGGGTCTCTGGCTGAACCTAAGAATTAAACTAACATAAAAAAAGATTAACAGGAGAAATGAATACAAGTTATATTAAAATTTTTGCATGCACATGGGAGCCCTCACAAAGGAATGAAGGCTTGAGGCAGTGACCAGAGAAGAAAGCTTTTATAGTTTTTAGTCAAAGAAACAATAAACTTGAGAAGGATTGACAAGACAGAGGGGTTTGGGCTAGAGGCAGTAAATTATGATGAAGCCACCAGAAGATAAGTGTTAGTTTAACAAGGTTTATTTATACAGATTTTTCGGCCTCTATTCCCTGTGTCTGGTGATAAGAATGTCTTTTTCCCCCCGGCACAGAGAAGGTACTTTTCAGAGGGAAGTTTTATCTCCTGCTTTTGAAACTAAAAAGGAAGGTCAGAGTGCCCTTCTTCCATCTGCTGTTTCTTGGATGTCTTTAACTGAAAATAATCAATATGCCCAAAAGGCATATTTTGGAGTAAGATGCTCTCAATTCCTTTAGCAACATATTTTTCTTTCCTCATAAAATCTTTACTCTTGTTCAAAGTTCCATAAATCTCTGATGGTGACAAATGAGCATAGAAGTTAGCCATAGTGGGGTGCCTGGGTGGCTCAGTCGTTAAGCGTCTGCCTTTGGCACAGGTCATGGTCCCAGGGTCCTGGGATCGAGCCCCGCATCGGGCTCCCGGCTCAGCCGGAAGCCTGCTTCTCTCTCTCCCACTCTCTCTGCTTGTGTTCCCTCTCTCGCTGTGTCTCTCTCTGTCAAATAAATAAATAAAATCTTAAAAAAAAAAAAAAAAGAAGTTAGCCATAGAATTGAGTTAAATCAGTATCAGAAATTTGCCAAAATAGTTTGGCCTAAAGCACTTCATTTCAAAAATGAGGTCATTTGGCTAGATGATCCTGAAATAGCCATTTCTAAAATACTTCAACAGCGTCACCTTTGATATATTAACCAGACTGAACTCTGGTTTCTCTGAATCCCTAAATATTTGCATCCTTACACATATCATTCACTTAGACATTGTATCTTTTTTAAAGCTCCAGTATCATTTAATAAATGACCATCTTATTCTTATGAAAAGAAAATGTGCTTTTAAGTCAGGGAATTCTACTTTTTTATGTCTTCTAAATAACCTATTAAACTAAATAATAGTATTTGTTCTTTCACAAATGCCTATCAACCATTCAATCGGTTCCAGTCACTTTCTAAAAATACAGAAGTAAAAATAAAGCAAAGTAGTCCTTGCTTTCACAGAAATTATCTTCTAGTTTCGAGAGGTGACATTAGACAGCCCTGAGGGAGAGCAAGTAATAGAGAGGTTCCATAATTGTTCAGTATAAAGATGCTCTGAGAAGGTGATTGTTGAACATTGTCATGAATTAATCAGGGAGGTTATTGAAGTAGAGATTTAAAGGAAGATCCATCCATCTAGGCTAAGAGAACAGCAGATATAAAAGCACTGAGTCAAGAATGGGCTTTGTGTGAATATTAGGAGTAGAGATGAGACAGATGGTGATGTACCTGTCTGGGATGAGGAGCCATTGCAAGTTTTTGAGGCGTTGGGCAAAATATTTTGAAATAATCTATAACAGGGTTTCTCTACCTTGGCATTATTGACATTTCAGGCAGATAATTTTTGTTGTGGGCAGCTGTCCTGTGTTTTGTTGGATGTTTAGGGGCATCTCTGGCCTCTACCCACTAGATGCCTGTAGCACCTCTAATCCCCCATTGTGACAACTAAAACATGTCCTAGACTTTGCCAAATGTCCCCCAGGCCACCCCTACTGAGAACCATTGGGCAAGATCACCTGAAGAAAATAAACTGCGGCGATCAAATATAGGAGTAGATTTCTAGTAAATTGCCAGAAAATTAGAGAAGCCAGGTGATAAGAAAGAGAGAAGGAAAAGAATAGTAAAGTGGCAACTAAGAGCAAGGAAAATGTCGTTTCCATCTGCAGGTGTTTGGAATCTGAATTATGGGAGAGAAATAGCATCACTGGAGATGTTTACAGTAATAGCTGTGTCCTTGAGCTGACCCAGGATAGTAGTTAGGAAAAGAAGATGAAGAAAGAGAAGGGGTAATTGACTTTCCTGCAGACTTAGTGGAATGCTTGGGGATTTAGTGATGTGCTGTGAAGGGGGCTCATTTGGGAAGGAAGCACAGAGTTCCATGGGGATGAATGTCTGCAGGGATAAGGGATTACCTGGGAATCTAGGGCTTCTTGAAATGTATTAGAAGGATATTTTAGGCAAATTATGGTTGTGAAGCTAAAACTGTGGGGTGAGGTGGGATAAGTGGAGAGAAGGTAGAATCTTGCCAGTAATTTATAAAGTTTGAAGGACCTCCTCCTGGTCCTGGTAGTATGAAGATTATGGTGTTAGGCTGGTAAAGTACAGTGTCACCAAGAAACATGGCGGACTCCTTGGGTGTCACTGGCAGATCCTTTCCTGACAGATTTTCCTCCTAGTGTATGTTAAACCAATTAGCTAACTGTGACTCATCAACAGGAAAAAAAATTGATACAATTATTTTTTGATTCTTAAGTAAAATACTATTTTTTAATAATTAAGAGAAAGGGGGTATGGTAGTTTTAAAAAGTCTTCCGTTAACAATGCAGATTTGATTAATTACAACCAATTATAAGTGCATTCAGCATTATAAGCCACAACAGTTCACATTATTAATATTTAACATGACAACTACAAAGTTATCAAATATAATGTGGGGTTTTTTGTCTTTGATTTTATAAGCACAAGAGGTCAAGGTTTAAATGTGCAGAATAAATTGATTTTAAGCTTCATCTCTTCCAATAAAAGTGCAACCCAATTAAGTATAACAGCTACAGCTTTAGACAAATGTAAAACATTCTGTAGAAATTTTGACAAAAGGGCGCCTGGGTGGCTCAGTCGTTAAGCGTCTGCCTTCAGCTCAGGTCATGATCCCAGGGTCCTGGGATCGAGCCCCACATCAGGCTCCCTGCTCGGTGGGAGGCCTGCTTCTCCCTCTCCCACTCCCCCTGCTTGTGTTCCCTCTCTCGCTGTGTCTCTCTGTCAAATAAATAAATAAAATCTTTAAAAAAAAAAAAAGACATTTTGAATGGCATGGATACAAATCAATGCATCTAACACTGACTCTATGTAACTGAGAGTTAGTGGTCTACAAAAATTTAGTTTAAAAATTCTTAATTTCTAGCTTAATGTTTTCTTGACGTATAATTACAATTATTTAAGGAAAATATGGGTATACTCTTAGTTAAAAACTTAATTTAAAAAAAGCTAAATCCCGGGGCACCTGGGTGGCTCAGTTGGTTAAGCCACTGCCTTCGGCTCAGGTCATGACCCCAGAGTCCCGGGATCGAGTCCCGCATCGGGCTCCCTGCTCGGCAGGGAGTCTGCTTCTCCCTCTGACCCTCCCCCCTCTCATGCTCTCTGTCTCTCGTTCTCTCTCTCTCAAATAAATAAATAAAATCTTTAAAAAAAAAAAAAATTAAAAAAAAAAGCTAAATCCCTCTGTAACAAACCATTATAGGTTCAAAATCACAGAGATAATCAATGTTATCAGTTTCTATGTGTGTGTGTGTGTGTGTGAAAAATAGAGTTGTGTTTGTAAGTTTCTTTTAAACTTGCAGTTATGATAGTGTATGTATTGCTTTGTAACTTTTTATACTCAATAATTTATTATGTCAAATTTTTCTTAGTTCTACATCCAGATCTATTTCATTAACGTAAGTACTTTTTACCTGTAAATGGCATGCTGTACTGTTAGTGTCCTCTAGTTGTTTAAAGACCCAAAATGGGTATCTCTAAAAAGGACATCTGGTTACATATCTAAGAATTGTTCTTGAGTGCACATCAATATGCACACAATTATTTCTGATTCATAGGCTATGCACATGATTAATTTAAATAGATGGTGTCCAAATGCTATGTCAAACTGTACCAATTTCTACCCACACCTGTATTATATGGGAGTGCCTCGTTCTCAATCTGTTGTTAGTCCTGGATATGAGAACCTGATTTGAATTTCAGCTAATTTAATTGGAAAAATATTAGCTAATTATTGCTTAATTTGCTTTCCAGTGATGACTTAGATTAAGCATTTGTCCTAGGTATATTTGTCATTTTTAATTCTTCTTCACTGGATGGCTTATTTATATTTTTGTGTATTTTTATTTCTCTTATTTTTAGAAGTGATTTTTGCTATAGGTGTATATTATCAATCTACTCTATATAATGTAAATATTTTCTCCTAGTTTGTCACTTGACTTTCAACTTTTTATGCTATATTTTTTATTTACAGGATTTTTTTGTTATTCTCTTTGGTTTTGATGTAACAGGTTTATTTCTTGTTTCCCTATTGACTGTCTCCTTTTAAACAAAATTGTCCCAGTACTAAGCACATATATGTATAAAACCTTCTTTAATCTTTCTAATACCACTAATACTAACATTGTGGGTTGTTTTATACTTGTGAATTTAATTCATCTGATATACATTTTTTATAAATGCTCTTAAAGAGCCTGATTCAATTTTTAATGTAGAACAATGATTTAGTGATTTCTCTTTGCTCTACCAACTTGAAATGTCATTTTTCTTATTTATTTATTTATTTATTTACTTACTTACTTATTTAATTTTTTTTTTAAGATTTTATTTATTTATTTGAGAGAGAGAGAGAGAATGAGAGAGAGCACATGAGAGGAGGGAGGGTCAGAGGGAGAAGCAGACTCCCTGCCGAGCAGGGAGCCCGATGCGGGACTCGATCCAGGGACTCCAGGATCATGACCTGAGCCAAAGGCAGTCGCTTAACCAACTGAGCCACCCAGGCGCCCTATTTATTTAATTTTTTATTCTTTGAGTAGGGAGGGTGGGGAGGGAGAAAGAGAAGCAAGCTCCACACCCAGCACAGAGTCGGACATGGGGCTCGATCACAGACCTGAGCCAAAATCAAGAGTCAGACACTTAACCAACTGAGCCACCCAGTGCCCCTGAAATGCCATTTTTCAAAGATATTCATATGCCTGTTCATGTAATCTAATATCATGATCAGTTTATTAAAAGATTGATCCATTTATTAATCCCCATGTCAATATTATCATGCTTATGTATTTAACTTTGTAAACAGTGTTAATTAACTAATGATCAATCTTCTTCTCTTTTCATTTATTACAAAATATACTTGGCTATTCTAGTGTCTTTTCTCTTCCTCATGAATTTTCATATTTGTGTCCCATAAAATAGTCCTCTCAGAATTTTTATTAGAACTATACTGATTTTAGAGACCAAATGAGATAGGAAATGTCACTTTACAAAATGAATATTCCAATACTTCAGTTGTATTTTATACTTTGCTTATAAAGTCATATATACAGTTTATATACATTTATGAAATGTTATTTCTAGCATAAATGAATTTTTCTTTTATATAGTAATTATCTATATAATTTTCAATATTGATTTTGCATGTCACCCTTGTGAGCTCTCTTTTTGGTTTTAATAGCTAGTTTTATTAGTAGATTCACTTAAATGGTCTGTTGTCGTCGGAAATTAGCTTTGCATAGCAAATAGACAATGGTTCCTCAGGAATACTGATAATTTTTATTCCTTTTCTTTTTGATGGTATCGACTATAGGCATAAGAACAATGGCACTTGTTGATAATAATGGAAAAGACTGGGCAGCTCTCCACCCAAACTGATCCCAATTCTTCCCAGGCAATTCTCACTCTCTTTTTTCCCTATTCACCTGTCAAGTGCAGAGGATGATGAGACTCTAGAATACGTTGAAACCATGAGACAAAAAAAAATTGACAGGTTTCCTGAGTGACTACCTGGAGCAAATATCCTCAAAATGTGCATTGGCCTGGGATAGAGAATATAAATTCTCTAATTGTATAAAGTCACTAAGTTTTTAGATTTATCTGTTTTAGCACCTAACTCTACTAGCAATGATAAAAAACAGACTTGCCCCTAACTTTAGTTAAAAGTCTTCTAAGACTTTACCATAAATGATGAATTTGTTTCAGGTTTCTGTCATATTTTTGCATGAATTTATGCAACCCTTAGTTACCAAAGAATTTTTTTACTAAAGAATGTTTGCTAAATTCTATTCAAAGCTATTTTGAATTCTCCTGAAATGATTTTAGGTTCATACCAACTCTGGAAATCTCTATTCTTGATGAGTGAATCTAATTCACTTACATGTATGATTGCTGATGGTTTTCAATTTTCTCACGTTCTCTCATTTTCTTTTCAGTGATTTTTCTAGTTTTTTGGGGGAGGCAAGAAGGTGGATAGAGGAAGAGTCCAGGAAGGAAGTATAGTAAATGACTTTTAGTTTAGACGTATTGTTAAAAATTAATTGTCACGTGGTCCTCATTTAGTATTAACTATTTGATTAATATGATGCTGGTGATGTTTAGAACATCAAAATTTGGGCTGATATGAAAATATTCACTAATGTGCTGACCACTAACAAATTTGCAATTTGAACATTATTTACTGTTTATTGCTATATATCAAGCAATTGTCTTTATCTAGAAATGTGTCTTTATCTGAAATACAGAAACTTATTGATCACTAGGATGAGTGTTATTCCTAATAATAGTTGAGGAAGATAAAATCAGCAAGAATGACACAATATGTACTTTAAAAGCAGATGATTTAACTGAATGAAGGAAGTTCTTGTGAAATTTGAGAAAAGACTTCAATTATAATGTCTTGCAAAATTTTTCATAAAAAATGATGACATTCTTATAACTCTTTCCTATGATTCTGTTACGAGTATGTCAAAATATCCTAATTTACTTTTTCTTTATCATTTTTAATTTTTTGTATTCTTTGATATTATCTTAGTAAAGAGTTGTAAATATTATACAAATATAACTAAAATATATATTTACTAAAATATGAGACAAATTACACTTAAAAATAATTCCATGTTCAAGCTCAAATTACCAAGAATTTCGCCCCCGACAGATGATTTTTATTTTCTATTTAAGTGAATCAATTTAGATAGCACTTATATAAATCAGCATTTGATAATAGGAACCTATTAAATTTATGAATTACTTCTCACCCAAAATCCAGAGTTCAAGTTAAATTTGAAGAAATGAAAAGATCTGATCATCCTGGGACCATATCTCAATATTTACAATAATTTGCTGTAATTGAGTTCTGGCTTTCATTCTACATTTTGCCACAAATCTTGCCAACTTCTATTGCATTTGCAAACTGGCTCATGTATTAAAGTTTCCTTTTTGAAATCTCTAAACATTCACTCACATTTCTGATCCTTGATGCAGAGTGTGCAAGAGAGTAACTGTTAGGGCATCGTTAAAGGACAACACACAATGCAGCCACTTGGCTTTTTTTGTTTGTCTTATTTTGCTTTTTTTTTTTTTCTTTTTAGAGAAAGAGAGAGCACTAGCATGGGCGAAGGAGGGGCAGGAATAGAGATTTCTTAAGCAGGCTCCATGCTTAGTGCAGAGCCAGACGTGGGGCTCGATCTCATAACCCGAGATCATAACCTGAGCCAAAATCACGAGTTGAACCTTAACTGACTAGACCACCCTGGCGCCCCTTATTTTGCTTTGTTCTTAACACTACCCAGTGCAAAATAAAGACAGAAGCTATTTTTAACTATCATATATTACAGTCATCATAAGTGGGAAATTTCATACACTAATTTCTGGTAAAATTCCTGTTAAAATAGCTGGCTTTTTATTTTTAAGCAGTTTATAAAATTGTCTCATGACAGAAGATAACCAGCTGAGGATGAAACTAAAATGGGAACAACAGCTGAGTAGAAATTAAATGGACCCTTCCATCAGCCAACACTAGTAAGTTTCTGCCTCTTACAAAAGACTATTCTAAAGATCAAAGACACTGAGACCTCTAATTAAAAAGAAGTATAGTGCTATAGAAGACAAGTTTAACTTTGCAAAGTAACCTATCTAAAAATCTCACTTGTAATTAATGAGGCAAATGCCCAACATCCCGAGGTTCATCACCTTAAGGTTTTATAGATGACACCATGCCAAATGCTTTGTAAAAGCACACAGAGATATTTCGAGAAACATATAAAAAAAGAACTCTGAAAAATTCTTCATGTAATAATAAACATTATATATATAGCAGCAGAGGAAATCAAGATATACTTTTAAACCATAAAAGGCTTACAGAAAATCATTTTTGTACTCATCTTTTATACTATTGTCCCTTAATGACACTTCACTCATTTTCTCATTGATGAAATGCAGATCCCAAGAGGGTCTACCTCATAGTATTGTTCTGAGGATTGGATGAGTTAATGTTTTAAAACATTTTAAACAAGATCAGTGTTAATATAAGGCTAGACAAATAAATACATAACTGAATTCCATCAACAATAGTTGAGCATTTTTTTAGGCATTGGAGATAAACTGAAAAAATAAAATCATAAAGCCAATAGATGAAGCAGCAGATGCATGGATATAAATATTAATTTAAAAAACAGTTATGGCGGGGTGCCTGGGTGGCTCAGTTGCTAAGCGTCTGCCTTCGGCTCAGGTCATAATCTCAGGATCCTGGGATCGAGCCCCGCATCGGGCTCCCTGCTCAGCAGGAAGCCTGCTTCTCCCTCTCCCACTCCCCCTGCTTGTGTTCCCTCTCTCACTGAGTCTCTCTCTGTCAAATAAATAAATAAAATCTTTAAAAATAAATAAATAAATAAATAAATAAATAAACAAACAAACAAACAGTTATGGCAAAGGACAGAGGTATTATGAAATTGGGCATTGCTCTTTTATCCAGGGCAACAAGGGGATGCATGACTCATAGCACAGTACTGGAAAAGTGACACAAGGGACATGAAAGTCACACAAATATCCATTACATGAGCTTTCCAGGTAGAGGGAAGAGCTCACACACAGGGAAGAGCTCACATACAGGGAAGCTGGAACATGGCTAAAGGAAGGGACAAGGGATAGCCAGGAGGCCAATATGACCAGAAAATAGCAAAATGGGGTAAAGCAGAGGAAGATGAGTTAAAAATTGGCCAGATCATGTGGTGACTTTATTTATAGAGACTCTAGTTTGTAGTCAGAATAAGACAAGAAGACCATCTTTCTAGTTGTAATGTAAGTATTGTGCAAAAATGAGAAGTATCAGTTAACTTCTCATGGAAATTTGAGATTTAGTATTTAGTTTAAATAAAATTAGCCACTGTAGGTAACTTTCTGCTTTCTAGGATCAAACATGATCATGCTCTAGTAACTACTTAAAAATAGAAAGTGGAGAAAACTGACCTTGAGCCCTTTCCTCTAGCCTAAGGCACACCTGAGGATTGGCCCTTGGTTGTTTCCTCCTTGAAATAATAACATAAGGACTTTGTAAACATCCAACAGTTGTTCAATAGTTATCCATGAACTAGCAGATGAATCAACACAAAAATAATTTAGAGGAATTTCTCAACAAGAGCCAATAAATAATAAATGACTTTCTATATATAATAGCCTTATAAATATTTATTACCAGACATTTCAAAAACTGCTCTTTTCTGATATTTATTAGAACAGACTTTTGATTAAAAATTGAGCAATCAATATGCATTTGCTAGAGTTAGTTATATAACACCCTCACTCACTATTGCAGGTGTGATGGGGTAAGTAATGACCCCCCCAAAGATGTCCACATCCTGATTCCTGAGTCTCTGCTGAATATGGTACTTCATATGGCAAAGGAACTTTGCAGCAGGATAAAGTTAAGATTATCCTGGATTATCCTGATGGGCCCAATGTAAGCAGAAGTGTCCTTAATGAAGGGAGACAGGAGAGTTAGAGTCAGAGACAAGGCTTGGAAGAGGCTATTACTGTTGACTGTGAGGCCATGAGCTAAGGAAATGAGAGTAGCCTCTAGAAGCTGAAAAAGATAAGGAAATGGATTGTCCTCTAGAACCTGATGAAGGAACACAGCCTGCAGAACTCTTGACTTCAGGATTTCTAACTTCCAAAACTGTAACATAATAATGTTGTTTTAAACCACTACATTTTTGGTAATTCATCACAGCAGCAATAGAAAACTAATACAGCAGGTTAAATAAAAATGCCCAATTGAAAAAAAAATTAAAAAAAAAAAATGCCCAATTGGATTTTTTTCTGTTTAAAGTTTTTTTTTTCTATTTTAATCTAATGAGAGAACTATGAATATTTGTACAAAAAACTTGAAACAAAAAAAACCAAAAGCATTAATCTACTTTCCTTAATTTAAATAATGAGGGTTGAAAAATTAATCTCTACCAATTCAAAAATTCTATTATTCTTTTTTTTTAAGTAGGCTCCAGTGCGGGGCTTGAACTCACAACCCTGAGATCAAGACCTGAGCTGAGATCGAGTGCTTAACAAACAGCCACCCAGGTGCCCCCAAAATTCTACTATTCTATTTCCTTTTTATTATGAGAAGTTCGACTAGTCTGCTTCTTCTAATTTTGCTCCAATTTCCCAAATTTGCAATACAATTATAAGAACTTTGATAAAATATTTTGCTTTAATTATTCTACCATCAGCTTCTCACTATTATACAGGCATTCAATGAACATTTCTGGAGTAAGCTGATGCATTAAAATATGCCAAAAATCAAAGCCAGCATTCCCAAAACCAAACCCATCTTTTGTTCAAAATCATTTGTTCCATCTACCTTTCTTAAATTCTCTCTTTTTTTAAATTCCAGTGTAGTTAACATATAGTGTTATTAGTTTCAGGTGTACAACTTAAGTGATTTGACAAGTTCATACATTATGCCATGCTCACAAGTTCAGCTATCATCTGTCCCCTGTATATCGCTGTCATAATATCATTGACTGTATTCCCTATGCTGTGCTTTTTACTCCTGTGACCTATTCATACAGTAGCTGGAAACCTCTATCTTTAATCTCTTCATTTTCAAGAAATTATTTATTGCCAAGCACCTATTTCGTACAGATAAGTTATTTTTCTTTTTTTTTTTTTTAAAGATTTTTAATTTATTTATTTGACAGAGAGAGACAGTGAGAAAGGGAACACAAGCAGGGGGAGTGGGAGAGGGAGAAGCAGGCTTCCCGCTGAGCAAGGAGCCCGATGCGGGGCTTGATCCCAGGACCCTGAGATCATGACCTGAGCCGAAGGCAGACGCTTAACGACTGAGCCACCCAGGTGCCCCAGATAAGTTATTTTTCAAGTCAAACAATACAAGGTTATAGTTAATTAGAATTACCATATACCTATACTATAAAAGGAGCAGAGAATTAAACAGCATAAATAAATGAAAAAGTGAAATGGATTAAATTCTCACAGAGAGAGAAATGTGATCTTCTCTTCAAGCTCTAGTTTTATGATAAGATAGTAAAAATAATGTCATTAAGATGATTAATGCTTTAATATAATCTTTTATTATAAAATAATTTGGCTACACAGTATTTGAGGGTGAAGTTAAACGGGTAGAGAAATTTTAGGCAAATCATATGAAATATATGATGAAAACTAGAGTAGGTTATACTTTGTTTTCTATGAAGAGGGACATATTTAATATTTTTGAACCATTTTGATGATGTATAATATCATCAAATTGGCTTCAAAAATATATACAATATGTATGATTTATAATATATCTTAGTATATTGCATATATGAAAATCTGAAGCCAATCTGAATATATGTATATATGTACATAACACAATATATATGATTTAAAATATATCTTAATATGTTACATATATGAAAAATCTGAAGGCAATTTGTATATATATTTGAATAAATGTACATACACATATAAAACCAAGCTAGGTCATGAACAGAAGTTTCCAATAGTATAGAACCTACCCAGAGAATAATTATCCGTACTTCAGGCTTCCTAAAAGTGGCTGACTATAATTAATTACAATTGATTTCTAATATTGAAACAAATCTACTTTTGTTGTATAACAATTAAAAATGTATATTAATCAGTTGTGAGTTCAATGATTTATGCATAATTCCATAGAATTATGGGATATAACATATATGAGTTGAATGAAAACTTGGCAGATATTTATTACACCTTATATTTAGGCATTTTATCTGTTGCCCTGAGATCATGTGGATTGTCCATTTCCCACGGGGCTTATCTTGGGATAAGTGCAACATGAAATTTATTATGAAACATAATTTAATAAACTTGGTCATAGTGTATATTCAAGGATATGGTATAATTATTGCTGATTAACCTGGGAAATGCAAATTTGCTTTTCAGAAAGTGGAAATAGAAAATTATAAATAGAAACATAATAATAAACAAAAAGTAATTAATTAATTACTAATTCATTTGTTAATGATACAAGTTTTATAATACTTATTCATTAAGGTAAGATCTAGAGAATTACCACAATATACCAACAATAAAGATATTACTGTATTATAAAAAATCAAGTATTTTCACCTGGTTTTGTTCATTAAAAGTCATTATAAACATTTGTTTTGAATTTCTCACTAATGAAAATAGAAATATCAAGATTTGGGGACTAGTATCAGAGCCTAGTGGCACAGGAAATTATACTGTCTTCAGAATAAGAAAGAATAATACTCAATTTTTTTGTATTGACTTTAGTTTCATATTAGTGAAATTTATAAGGCTAATAGGAGTACATATTTAGATAAATTCCCTTTGGTTTTCTGAGGTGACATAACGCATTACTGGTAGGATCAAAGGGATGAAAGAAAATTGGATTAATATGAAGGCAATTATACTAAGATCATTTTACTTGGATGAGATACACTGTGAACACACTACTCAAAAGATACTTGAAAGCTAACCAAATTAATTTACATATATACAACTCTGATGATGAAAAACTACTAGTAGGGATTCATATTCTGATATGACATTCCAGTTAAGTATGCACATAACTATGACCCAGCAATTACACTCCACCATGTAGATCTCAAGAAAATTTTCATAGGTCCAAAAAGTGATATGGATAAAAGTATTTATTTCAACATTACTTTTTGTTGTGATTAATTAGAGGCAAGCTATGCATCTATCTGAATGACTGGATATGTTTTAGATGGAATATTGTTTAGCAAGAAAGAATAATGGATTAAATATTCACATAGCAACATAGCTAGATCCATTACAAGGCAGTACTTCATGGGAAAAAAGAAGAAATACACGATAAATGTATATATACCTATATATGTATGTATGATTTGCCTAAATTAAAAATATGTAGATATAACATTGTATGTCAACTATACTTCAATGATTAAAAAAATGTTTCTGTAAGAATACATAAAAACAGTAGATATATATTAAATAAATGTACGATGATTAGATTGATTACAGATGTATGGGGACAAATAAAAATAGGAGAGGGGCATGGGATAAATAAGATTATTAAATAAAAATAGAAGGCAGCTTCTCAGAGGTTGATAAAAATATACCAAGAATTTAGGAATGTCATTAACTCAACCACTTACCTGCCTACTGCAGTTTTGTTTTTTGTAAAAAGAAATTCTCTTTTAAAAACAGGTAACATCAATTCATTTATTAAATGTATGTTTATTAAACTCTCAGCATGTATTGTACCTCAGTTTAGATGCTAGCATAACAGCAGTGAACGACAGACAAAAATACCTTCCCTGATAGAATTCACATACTAAGATTTAACATAAATCAATATTTGAAAGTTATATTTTATATAAAATCACTGGAACATGAAAATGGAAAATGTAAGATTTTTCCTTATTTATAAATTTATTTTTAAAGACCAGATCACAACCTTTACGAAAGTAAAGATTCTGGCCAAAAGAGAATATTAAGATAGATCCAGAATATGAACCCTTAGAAACAGGCAATCAATAAATATTTTTTGAATGTTTGAATGATTTAAGCAATCCATTTTCAAATTTTAAATGCAAAATACACATTTGAAAAGGACAAATTGGTAAAGCTTTGTTAAACTGTGAAGATTTCAATGCACTAAATTGAATTGAATCCGGTGAATTGAGAGGTAAACTTAATTTTACCTATAGTATACAGAATTTAACTCTATAAAAAAGAAAAAAAAGTCAGTCAGCCCAAGATATCCAAAAGCTAAAGTCAATTCAAAGGGGATTATTTCTCATTAAGAGTTTAAGCTATTGAATTGCAGCTTCAGAGAGAAGACAGTGGGCATTTATAATAGAGAGTAAGAGCAATTACAGTGTAGAATTAAGTGTATCAGTTACAGATACTCTTCTTTTTGACTATACTTTTAATCTACATACATTTTATAGTAAATGAAATGTTTTTCTCTGTGTTCTTTATAATATGAATAATATGAAAAAAGGTAAAATTCAGAAGTAGCTTTGTGCTTTGCTATAAAGTTTTGCTGAATTCACAGATTTTGACTAAAAAAATGCTAAGGTTAATGTATACTATCATTTCAGTGCATCTTGAAATTGACAAAAATCAGTGATCAATTCAATCATAATTAAAAAGGGGTGAGTTTGTATATCATACACTACTGCATCCCAGCAAATCTCTTTAGGCAAGCTAGAGCTTAAGTGACCTGACCGATGACTCAACATTAAGAAGCATAATTGATTAGAGATCATACAAAGAAACCTGATTCTCTAAAAACTGAACTTTTCTTCGTGATTTTTATTTATGTGATTGATGCAATTGTGTGTATTTTAAATAAGAATCACTGTTTTATTTTGTTAGTTTGGGTTGTAATAACAAATATATCATTGACTGGGTGGCTATTAAGCAACAAATATTTATTTCTCCCAGTTCTGGATGCTGGGAGGTCCAAGAGCATGGTGGCTACACATCAGATACCTAGTGAGAGCATGTTTCCTGTTTTTACAATAGGCCGTCTCCTCACTGTACTCACACTTGGCCTCAGGCAAGCTCTCCTGTCTCTTATAAGGGCACTAACCACCTACATGGGGACTCCACCTTCATGACCTACTTACCTCCCAAAGACGCCAACTCCTAATACCTTCACGTTGGGGTTTAAGATTTCAACGTATGAATTCTGAAGGGACACAAACATTCAGTCCGTAGCAGGTTCCATCCTGTAAACAGAGACCAAAGCAAGGATTTGGGTACAAGTAGTATATTTGAGAAGTGATCCTAAGAGGCCAGAGGGAAGAAGTAGGGACAGTGAATCAGTAAGGCAGAGAAAACTAGTAAAGTGTCTGTGACTGAGCTGCCACACATGTGGGCTGTGTCAATTATGAAGACATTGTCTCTCAGCTCAAAAATCCGCCATTGCACGCCACTCAGCCCAAAATCTGCCACTGCATGCCATAGCTGGACCCAGCACTCCGCATTTCTGCCTTGCCAGCTTGCTCACTGTAGGCTCTGCCAATAGGACTGCCAAAGAGAGACTATATGCTTGGAGGGGAAAGAAGACACTTGCTCCTTCCTCTTGCTTCCACATGGCCTCTGATTTCCCTCCCGTCCCCGTGGGCATCCTCTTCTCAGGCTGTGATGACACCCAGGCAGCAGTTCCTCTTGGTGACAAGAGCTAACTATAGTTTTTCTACAACTGTCAGAGCCAATCTAATTAAATTCCCCTCAGACACCAGTACCAGAATGTGTCCTTCTGGGAGATCCGGGCTACTTGCCACTTCCTGTTCAGCAGGTACCCTGAGCCAGATTTCCCAGTGTTCTTTAACGTTTCCAGACAATCAGAGCTCTGTGGACTACGCCATGACAAGAGCAGAGGGGTCTGAACAGGCTTGCTATCCTTCCCATGTAAAAGCAAATAACCATTTACTCCATTACCCGAAGGCATTTGAAAAGAACACATTGGCTACGTCAACTTGCCGATCTGACTTAGGAAAGACCTATCTGAAACCACAGTCGCAATCATAGCAACATCTTGGTTAAGATTACAGCAGTCCATAACATAACAATAAAAAAATTAAAAAAAAAAAAAAAAAGATTACAGCAGTCCATGGTTTTGTGCCAAAATCTATTTGGTAGTTGCAGAGGCCATGGAATAGATTTGACAAGAGCAATCTATCTTGGAGAGTTGCACTGTCTACAGTTCCCCTGGTATGAGGAATCGCTATGCTTTATCAACATGGCTGGCGTTGGGAGGGCAGTTTCTGGGATTTCTGACTGGCTTTTTCCACTGTGACAGTTCTTACTCACAGGAAGGGAAGTTAATTTAAGGGCTCTGCTGGCTGCTAAGTAGATTCATCCCAATTATGTAGCTGAGGACCAGGGTAATGGTGACAGAGGACCCACGGTGAGACACATTCAAGCCAGTGTTCTGTTTACACATGAGCTCCCTATGTCTGCACTCTAACGGCTTGGCCATGCTGGTGTTGGGGCCCCCTCCTAACTCTATCAGCTGCTCTTCCAAAGCCTGACATTCTTTGTCCCCCAGTGTACAGTCAAGCTGATAAATGGGCACCAATCAATTTGGGTAAGATTTGGGAGAGCACTTACTGTTTATATTTTTAATGGTCTTTCAGGGTCCTTTCTCAGAGGGAACCAGCCAATCTACAGTCAATGGCCATGGACTTGAGAACTGCCTCAGTCTAGAAACTGGGCAAGAAATCACAATTTCCCATTTTAGTAGATGACATAAGTCTTCCATTTAGTGGTACTTAATATTTTTCTGGCTGTACAAGGTAATAAATACTCTATATGGCTGCTCCTCTACATGATCCATAGGAACACCAAGCAAGGTCTATTAGACATTGCCATAAATCTCTACAGGCCATGCTCATTGCCATTCCAATTTTGCTGATAATGACAGTAATTATGTCAACCATGTCCCTGACAGGTAAGTGCCACCACCTGGATTCTGCTCATTTAGAATCCTGTCAATCTCCCTGACCTTAGGGAACCCAGTTCTCTATCAGCATCTGTTACAGTGAAACCCTGACCTACAGAGGACAGTGACTGAGCTTCTCAGAGATTCAGGTGCCACTTTCTAGTGGTCCCTTAAAATTCCCATACTGCAAGATTAGGACTTGTTCCACCTGTCCTTCCAAGGATGTTAAATCACCGACCATAGGAAAGGGCATAGGAGAGCAATAAATTCTTCTCCAGCCAGGCTTGTAATGCACTCCACCCTCAACTCATCCTAACAGCTT
The DNA here is from genome assembly GCF_029215605.1 of Mirounga angustirostris. NCBI lineage: Eukaryota > Metazoa > Chordata > Mammalia > Carnivora > Phocidae > Mirounga > Mirounga angustirostris. Next base: position 9,193,906 of record NW_026991722.1, on the reverse strand, counting down.
GGTCTAAAACCCTCACGTTCCATTGGTACATCTGTAACCAGACAAGTGCTCATACATATGCGCTGAATCTTGCAAATCTATCTGTAAATAACTATTTCCTTTCATGTATTTTCTGGATGGGACTATGCATGAACCTGACCCTATGCATTGATCTGGAAGTACTGATGATATTCAGACATGAATCTTCAGGGAAATAATCATTATTTTGTGAGGTTAATGTCCAGGCAATGGAAGACCTTCTCAGTGCTAGCAGTTGGGAGGGGTCTATTTTAGCTTTCTTAGTGGGGGAGGGTGAGGTTTAGGAGAATCTCAGAGTTCAACTTTCTGAAATTCATTTACTCATCTTTCTCCATCCCAACTCTGTGTTCTTATTTAATATCAGGGCCCTAACTTTATTGTGAAGATTTTTTGAGACTGCACATTTATTTGCCTCTGAAGTTCTCCTAAGATCATAATTAAATCCTAGGCCTAATCCTCAACACTGTTTGCCTTCCATCTGCAAGAGTTAAATGTCTCTATAAACGCGTCTTTGGAGACCTTTTGGTTTCACAGCGTGCTCTGAGTTGATAGTTATCAGCTTTAGCTTGACATTCGTGTTTTTCAAGGCTCTTAAGGCAGTTAATAAAAAAGCCACCTCCACAATCTTAATTACTATTTACCTCCATACCACTCAAGTACTAGAGCTACTACATGAACCAAAGCTTCCCCCTTCTCCCTGTACCTATTCCCATTCAGCACAGGGAAAGGTCAGAATAATTGTGAGGCCACGCTGGGACCCCGACCTGGGGCCGCATTAATCAGGACCTCCCTGGCTCACCACCAGGGGCTGGGAAAGGGTGGGATGGCAGGCCTGGCTGCCTTGGAACTGGGAGGCGGGGAGAATCCCCTCACTGGGAACCCTGGAAACGGCGCCCACTCCCCGCTCACTACAACCCCTTGACCCATGTTAGTGAATAAAGTATTATATCCTCGCAAAAAAAGAAAAAAAAAGAATAATTGTGAGGCTACCACATACCAGAGCTCCTACCACCTTTGCTTCTACCAGTAAATTGTCTTTTTGTCCAGGATCCTCCAAGTGATCGAGGTCACAATCCCATTCTGAGCAACTGTTTTCTTGGGCCCCTTCCGTTACACCTTTCTTATTTTGGGTTCCACCGAAGCAGAACCTGAAATGAGAATTTAGTTGCAAGCATATTATTTTGGAGGTAATTTCAGGAACTGGAGGGGACAGTGGGAGAGTGAAAGAGGGAAAAAGAAAAGACAATAAAGCATGCATTATTGATAGGGCCACCACTGTGGGAAATGGTGCCCATTCCTGTGGGGCATCCCCTGAGGATCCATGCAACATGCACATCAGCATTCTCCCTCTGATATAAGAAGCAATTCATCCACTAATCCCCATTCCATTTGATTGATTGTTGCCTCTGGGGCCTTAATTTTCCAAGATTTTCAGGCTGCCCCTTGTTGTTACTTGGATGGCTTTCCTTGGCTACAGGACAAAAAAAAAAAAAAAGGAAGCACAATGAGGCTGCCAGAGATTGTTTGTGGCAGGTCAGTGGCATTAGACATCACCAGGGCTGCACTGCTATCGGATGAGCAGAGGGGAATCTGAAACGGGGCATGAAATCAATAGATTGAAAAAAAAAAAAACTGTTGTGCAAGTTGATAGATTAATGCAGAGCCCAGAAATAGATTTAAAACCATGTAAAAATATATCCTGTGATGAAAACAACATTTCAACTTAGTGGACTAATATGTACTTTTTACAATATGATTTTAGAATTAGAGAATCATCAGTTGTCTGACTCAACTATTTAGGCCATCCCATCATCTGAGGAAAAAATAATGCAATTTATTGTAGTGGTTCCTGATATATTAATGAAACTGAATTCATATGATGGTGTGATTTAATGTCACAGCCTTTTCCCATACAGAAAGTGTAACAATCACTAAGTATCATCTTCAGTTCTCCCAAAGAGGCACACTTCAGAACAGATACAAAGAAACCTGATGACATTATTAGGTATCGTTGTAAATAAACAGAATTCAAAGATTTTATTTTCCTGTACATTATAATATATGAAAGAGAGCGAAAGCTTTTTTTTCATAAAGCTAAGGTTTTTTTTTTTTTTAAAAAAGGCATAATATTCGTGAACAAAATATGGGTGCCTAATTTGTTTTTTATAGGTAAAACTTTACAAGTAAAATTAGGTGTAATTATTGTAAAGCAATGAACCTACAAGCTACAGTACAAATGCAGAGAAGAAAAAGGAAAACATCAAGAAGAGGATGAGGAAATTTGCCCAAGATTAAGAGCCTTAGAAGTTGACCTAATATTTCTCATCTAAAAACTATTTCTGACCCCCAAGAAAACTGTGGGCCTGTGAAAGAAAAATACAGTCAGAAAGAACACAGCAGGGAACAGATAAATCTTTTAGAAAAAAACACATAGGCAATATTTAGAAAGATTTTTGTCTGGACTCCACAGGACAAAGAATGTGCAAACTGAGGATTAAGAGATATTCGTAAAGCAAAAAAACTGAGGGAAACAAGATTGACAGCCTACTATCGATGGATTTCAAATCCTAGAAGAAATGGGAGAAGAAAGGAGTCAAAATGTGTCAGTTCAACAATATAGAACTCCATATAAGCTGTATTTTAAAACCAATGAGAAATAAAACCAATATAGACTTTTCATAAAGGAAAAAATGTCATAAGGAATTTATATTTTAAGTATGATTTAAATATACTTGTAGAAATCTTTGAGCATAGCCATGAGTAAATAAAATGCAGTTGCTTTGAATTTCAGTCTAAAAGTATTTTACTCAATGACATTAAAAAAAACAAACTTTACCTGCTCAAAGAACAGATCAAGAACTAACGTAATAAACAGAGAGGACCCATACACTGGAGTCAAGAGAAAGATATGAGATGTGTTTCTCCAGTATGGAAAGTTCCAGAATTATAAAAACAACAACAACAATAATTCTTCTTTAATCCATAAGTAAATGCATTCCCAGTACAATTCTTATTTTAAATTTAAAAGAATGCCTCTAAAGTTTACCCCACTCCCCTCCAACCAAATTTATAAAAATGGCTAGAAATGTTTTGAAAATGAGTAATAAGGTAAGACTTGCTCTGCCATAAAAATAAATTACAAAAATAATTGTTTAGGTAGATAGATTAATGAGGTGCCTACAAATAGGCACAATTCATATAAAATTATGTTACACAATGAAGACTTATTTTCAATGTAATGGACAAAATATATTATACTTATAATATGATGTTGAGACAGTTTTTCTGGTACAAAAATTCATATGTACTTATTTTGGTTATGATGTTTGAGAAATTTCGGGTCCTGGGCCTATAAACAAATATGGTCTCCTTTGCTTATCAGATTGTTCACTAAATTTCTTGAAGCCTGTAAGTCTTGGTTGTAAGTAAGGTGAACTTTGCTCAAGTGAAATAGGTTGACATTAGTTTGAAATGCTGGGTTGAATTTAAGAGTGCCATTGACTTTCATGACAAACTTAAATAATAGCCAGCTACTTTTTCCTTCAAATGCCAGTTTGTAATTGCTTGGCTGCTGTTGATATGTTGATATTTACATTCTGCCCAATTTTTAAGATTCCTCTAGCTTTGGCATATAGTTACATATGGTGTGTAGTAAAGAAGCTGTAACATTTAGTTGCCACTTGGTTAGGGTCCACTTGGATAGAAGTAACAAGAACCCACTCTTAGTGCTACAAATGAAATCAACACATTAGACTTCAAACAGGCTAAAATATCTGGTATACCAGCTTAGACTGGGTGGCTAGCCTACCATGAAGTACAACTTAAGCAAGAGGCTACGGGGATTTCAGGTCACAGTTCAGAGATGTAAAGAGCTTGGAAGTTGTCAGTCGCATAAATTCTGGATAAACTGAAAATCAATGACATTTGTTAGACCACCAGAGAACTGGGTTTGCAGAACAAACTACTATTAGGAACCTAGAAGGACAAATTCTGAAAGACAGAGCCAAAAGGTGCCTCACTGGGAAAGGAGCAATGGAGTCACAACTTGGTAACAACATTTAAATGGTAATTTTGACAATTGTTGGTGGATGATTGTGAACTAACATGGAAGGGAGAAACTTCTGGGGCCCACAGTCTTTGGGGTACCCCACATATTCATTGGCTTTATTTCCAGGAACTCCAATATTATGAAAGAAATGCATACACATAGGATGATTGATTTTTGAGAAAAAAATTGCAAAGACTATTCAATGGACAAAAGGCAGGTTTTTCAAGTGGTTTTGGAAAAATTGAACATCAGATGGAAAACAATGAAACTTGAGATATTCCTCACACCTTATTTATTTATTTATTTATTTGACAGAGAGAGACACAGCGAGAGAGGGAACACAAGCAGGTGGAATGGGGGAGGGAGAAGCAGGCTTCCCGCGGAGCAGGGAGCCCGATGCGGGGCTCGATCCCAGGACCCTGGGATCATGACCTGAGCCGAAGGCAGACGCTTAATGACTGAGCCACCCAGGCGCCCCCCTCATACCTTATTTAAATAGCTAACTCAAATAAATGATAGAATTAAATATAAACTAGAAATATAAAATATTTAGAAGGATAGGAGAAAATCTTCATGATCTTGGTTTAGGCAAAGAGCTTTTAAAGATGACATTAAGCATGATCTATAAGAGATATAAAACTATAAATTTGACTTTAGCACAATTAAAATGTTTGCTCTGTGTAAGGCACTGTTAATAGAATAAAAACAATGCTACAAGTGGGACAATATATATGCAAATCATATATCTTACAAAGGACTTGTGTCCAGAATCCATAAATAATTTTTTATTCACAAAAATAAGAAAATACACAACTGAATTATATAAAAAAAAGAATTAGTGAATGTTTTATAAGATACTTCACAAAAAAGAGTATACATGAATGGCAAATAAGCACGTGAAAAGATGCCAAATATAATTTGTCTTTAGGGAAAATAAAATTAGTACTAAAATATGATGCCATTGCACACCTTTTTGAATGTCTAAATTATAAAATTCTAATAATACCAAGTACTGGAAGCACATTTGGATCTTCAGCTCACCTGGAATGTATTTTTATGTATGCTATAAATTAGGGGCCAAGATACTTTTAGAAAATCGATCCATCATCAATTATTGAAGTTCTCACACTTTCCCCACTACACCACTGAGTCGCCTTTGACATAAGTCATCTAATGGAATATGTGTGTTGTTAGAGTGTCTCTTACTTTCTATTGATTGCTTAGCCTGTCTTTGTGCCAAATCTGCACAATAGGTATTAATATTGACAGGGCCTAGGAATGTAATTTGAATATTCTGGTTTTCTTCTTCAAAATTGCCACGTGTCTGGGATACAAGCTTTTCCATAAGTATTTTAAAGTTATTTTTTAAATATGTGCCCTCTCCCCCCAGAGAACTCAGAAGATTTTGATTGAGATTGCTTTGATTTACTGAGTAATTTCTGGAGAATTTGCATCTTTAAAATACAGCCTCCCAATTTTTGAATATATTTTTTCCCTATTCAGTTAGGTCTTCCTTAATTTCTTTCACTACCCTCCTGTGACATTTCAGTATGGAGGTTTTGCACATCTTTCATGAAATTTATGCCTATGTTTGATATTGGTATATTCTACTGTAAATGGGATATTAATGATTTGGTTTTTATTTGTTTGTAACTGGTATATAGAAATATGATGAAATTTTGTATGTTGATTTGGTATTTAGAAAGATGAATACATTTATTTATTATTTCTAAAGATTTGTCCACTTTTGAACTTTCCATGTAGGCACTCATGGCATCAGTGAGTAATGACAGTTTTATTTCCTTTCTAATTTTATCATCCATTCCATTTCTTTTCTTGTCTTATTGTACTGGCCAGGGCATCTGATACAAAGATAAATAAAAATCATCCTTGTTTCATTCTGTAACATTGGAAGTAGAATAAATGTTTACAAATGAAAGAATTTCTTTTTTATTTTTAAGGATTTTATTTACCTATTTGACAGAGAGAGACACAGCGAGAGAGGGAACACAAGCAGGGGGAGTGGGGGAGGGAGAAGCAGGCTTCCTGCTGAGCAGGGAGCCCGACGCGGGGCTCGATCCCAGGACCCTGGGACCATGACCTGAGCCGAAGGCAGACGCTTAACGACTGAGCCACCCAGGCGCCCCAAAAGAATTTCATTTTGAAATACACTGAAAATTACCAAACTCTCTCAAAAGAAAAGTGCAATTGAAGTTCTTAAACATTCATAACTGAATTTTTAATGCTACTACCTCATTTACGTAAGACAGTCATACATGGTTCTGACAATAATTACAGATGATATAAAACTGAGTTTATTTGTGAACTATTAGATTAATTTGTGTCACTCTTCAGACAAAACAACAGTGATGGCAAGTAATAAAATACATTTATCCTTCTCAAATAGTTTACTTTCAGCTTTGCCAGTTGGTTCCTAACATTGATTAGCAAGTACAAGAACTTTTAGCCATAGCACATAAAAGCAGCATGCCATTTATATACAATAGAATAGAGACATTCTGAAGCATAAGTCCCAGAGTTGTACAGGAATGAAGAGAAACCTTGATGAATAATTCCACTCTATTTAACTAAGAGAGAATGATTCAACATCTACAAACAGGAAAAAAAAAATCAATCTCTCCATGCAACAGAAATTCTCCAAATTATTTCACTTGTGAAGAATAAGCTTCAAAGCACAATACATAGAAGAAAAATTGCATTGTTTGGAGAGTATATTACTTACTTTGATTTCCAGAAAAGTAAAACAAAGACGATGCACTGAAATTCAATTCAAATGTAATTTCAACTTGGCTTCAGAGGCTTTTACCCTTTATCTCCACATAGTTCAATCCACAACTTTATCAGCCACACACAAAGAACTGGCTTAATCTGTATAAATGCTTTATATTCTCTGAAATATTTTGTATGCTCTACTGCAACAGCTTCAAAATGCTAGTAAAAGGGGCACCTGGATGGCTCAGTGGGTTAAGCGCCTGCCTTCAGCTCAGGTCATGATCCCAGGGTCCTAGGATTGAGCCCCATATCGAGCCCTGCATCGGGCTTCCTGTTCTAGGCGAGCCTGCTTCTCCCTCTCCCTCTGTTGCTCCCGTTCTTGTGTTCTCTCTCTCTCTCTGTCAGATAAATAGAAAAAATCTTTTTTTAAAAAAATGCTAGTATGGGGACTCAGTCAGTTAAGCGTCTGCCTTTGGCTCAGGTCATGATCCCAGGGTCCTGGGATCAAGCCCTACGTCTGGCTCCTGGCTCGGCTAGGAGCCTGCTTCACCCTCTCCCTCTGCCTCTCCCCTGCTCATGCTCTCTCTCTCTCTCTCTCTCTGTATCTCTCTGTCTCAAATGAATAAATAAAATCTTAAAAAAAAAAAAAGAATAGCAATGTGGAAATCATTTCCTTTCAAAAATAGAATCTGACCATTTGACATGAAATTGTCAAGTATGTTATGAAAATTTCATTCAGCATTAAATTGTATGTTTGTTATACAAGTATTTTAATACATCCCTTTACACTGCACATTTGACCCTTGAATAACACTGTTTTGAACTATGCTGGTCCACTTACATGCAGATTTTTCTTCAATAAATATGGTACAGCACTCTAAATGTATTTTCCTTATGGTTTTCTTAATAATATTGTCTTTTTTCTAGCTTACTTTCTTGTAAGAATACAGTATAGGATACATATAACACACAAAATATGTGTTAACTGACAGTTTATGTTTTCAGCAAGGCTTCTGGTCAACATTAGACTATTAGTTAAGTTTTGGGGGAGTCAAAAGTTATAGGTGGATTTTTAACTGTGTGAGGGATTGGTGCCCCTAACCCTTGTATTTCTCAAGATTCAACTGTATTTGGTTTCTATTCCTGCCATAAAAAATGTATAACAAATGTGTTGGTTTATAACCACACAAATCTGTTATCTCAGTCTGTAGGTCAGAATTTCGATACAGGTCTTACCAAATTATAATGAAGGCATTAGCAGATCTGCATTTGTTTTAAGGCTGTGGGGGAGAATTAATCTGTAGGATCATTAAAATTGTTGGCAGAGCTCAGTTCTTTGTGGTTGTAGGACTGAGGTCTCCATCTCCTCTTTGGCTGTCGGCTGAAGATCATTTGAAGCTTCTAAAAGTTCCTGCATTCCTTGATTCATGGCCACCATCTCTACTCAGCCAGCGATAGTTGAGTAAAGTCCCTCTTATATTTCTCCCGCCTCTTCTTCTGTCTCATCTCTGACCTACTCTTCTACCTTCCTCTTCTACTTTTAGGAACTCAGGTGATTACCCAGATAATCCAAGATAATGTCCTCATTTCAACGCCTTTAATCTTAATCACAACTGCAAAAACATTTTTGCCATATAATGTAACATAATTACAAATTCTGGGGATTAGGGCATGACCATCTTTGGGGGCTGTTATTCTGTCTATCACATAGCCATTGTGACCTTCTGTAATTTTAACTTATTTCTAACAGTAAGATGTTTATTCCCTTCTTATTCCGGGAGGCTAATCTCTAGCATGGAATTTATCTCTCAAAGTACTGAAAACTAATATACTGACAAAGTAATAAAGAGGTAACTTACAGATCATCTAAATCATCCTGCACATATTCAGACATGGAGCTTCAAGTTACTACAGGATAGCAAGTTTGAATCATGCCCTCCACTTACTTGCACATCTGTATATGGAAGAATAAGAGAGTGTAAGATCTCCATAACGCCATGATTGCCTGAATGACTTTGCATGATTAAAACAGAGTCGCATTTGGAGCTTTGGGGCAAAGGCAAAAGTGATAGGCTTCAGGTATTTACACAGTATCACATTAAACCATCCACATATCTATGATCTGGATAATTTATTAAAAATACAAAATTCTGGCTTCACTCAAAACCTAGACGATCAGAATCTCAGAGAATGTTGAGGGGATTTTTATGTTAGGAAGTGCCCCATGTGACTCTTAGGTATTAAGCTTTGCAACAGACCGTACACTTTACATGTAAAGGTTTCTCAGTGTAGTTGCCTAAATATCATATGGAATATGGGCTGATCTGTTCTGAATCATTTATTGAATACGTAGGATCTTGTTAAAGATGAAGATATAAATGTCTACATACAAAATCCAGGCTTTTGACCTAAAAATCATGCTAATTACAGAAAACATAGAAGGCACTTGACAAATATTAGTTCTTCTTTGCTCATGAAAATGCAAATGTATAGGAACAGGGACTGCATTCTCTCCTAAGAGAAAACTGGATGAGCTCAAATGGAGACAATAACCAGAGGAAGCATAGGAAATAGGTCGTGAGAAATGAGTACACACTGAGATATGAATAAAAAGAAGATTAACGTGAAATCTCAGGGACAGCAAACAAGTGAGAGGCAGAAGCAGCGGAAGCCTGCTTGAGCCATTTAGACCGCCAAGAGAGATGTAAGAACAAAGCAAAAGCAGGAAAATTGACCAAAAAGATTACATGTGGATTTTGGAAAATGATGACTCTATGGTACTATTGAAAGAAAAAAAAACATATTCAATCTATGAAACTGCTAAAGCCAATTAAAAGTTTTAAGGGAAGGGGTGCCTGGGTGGTTCAGTCAGTTAAGCACCTGACTCCTGGTTTCGGCAAAGGTCCACGATCTTGTGGTTGTGGGATTTAGCCCTGTATGGGGTTCCAGCTCAGGGCAGAGTCTGCTTCAGTTTCTCTCTCTCTCTCTCTCTCTCTCTCCCTCTCCCTCTGCTCTTTCCCCTACTCAACCCCCCCCAAGTAAATAAATAAATAAAATATTTGCAAAAGTTTTAAGGCAAATACAGTTTTCTTGTTTTATATATTCAAAATCAAATCGTGTTGTGAAAAACTGGTAAAAGACATTTGCCCAAACTGGACTGTCCTGTACTCTTCCAGGATAAAAGTAGGGGCCTGTGTATGAGGAGGATTTGGGAACCATGTCATCTCTGCTTCAACACTTAAGACATATAGGGCAAAAAGGGGGAAAGGTAAATAGATCTAATGAAGCCTGACTAGATACTATGCATCTCAGAATAAAAATACATGCAGTTCTGCAAAGCTGAAGCTATTCTGTTTTAAAAAGAAAGGGAAAGAAGCCTTTAGAGAAGACGTATGTTTTGACAAATGCCTATAATGACCTTGCCCAGAGGTAACCAAGGATGCTTCAGTAGCTAAGTCCTCCTTCCCCCCCGCCCCCCACCTCCATGAAGCTCACAGGAAAATGAGTGTTGCTGACGCCTGAGGGTGTCGACCTGGGAGAGGCAAGCCCACTCTGAGGGACCTCTCAGCTTTCTCACCAAACAAACACATCCACCAAATCCTCTCCAGCGAGAAAGAGCACATCACACTTGCATCGTGGATGGCTAAAGTTATCACCATGTACTGAAAAGGTCTCAGACGTTCAGCCCTCATCATCCGAAAGGAAATAGTGTTTAGACACTTCTTCCCCTTTCTGATCTCTTACACTCTGACACAGAGATTTATCACTAAGGGTTCACACACTTCCTAGTTCCTTGGATGCAGAAACAGTAACACATGTCATTGAACTCTTCTTGGACACATTTTAACTGCCTCACCACGCTTGAGTATCCAAGTGTAAGGAAATGTCCAAGCCAAGAACAGAAAAATTAACTCTGAGTGAAATGTGTATTTGCCTGAGAGAGAAGAAGCAGAGCTGGATGACAGCTGGATGAGTCAGGGAGAAAGGCAAAGAGAGAGAACAGGGCAAAATCGAGGCTAGAAAAGTGACCTGTGAAAGCTCCAACAGCAAGCTGGAGAAGACAATGAAATACTGGAAAGGAAAACAATATTGGAGATAGTAAGAAATAGATCCTAATTAAGAGTGGTATTAATTATATGATGGTATTAATTATATGACTGTATTTTTATTTGAGCTCATTGATATATGAGCTTATACCCGGTAAAGACCCGGGTATTTATTTGACTGTTCCTAGATTCTACTTCCTTAGCTCTTCATGTTGGGAAGATGATTCATTAGCATGCTCCTTTCAAGATGCTGTGCTTGGCACCACGAATGAGACACGAGATCTGTTCTCACAGAGTTTACAGTCATGGAGCATATTGCCTAACACATAATTTATGGTATTCATAGAGCCATTTTCACAGCAATAAAGTTTAACACATGACTGACCCCAAATGACTGCAATATTCATTGGATTCATCATAGAGCACATTACAAATATGTCAATTTCATGGTCAATTGTTATTTTTGAGTCTTGTATGTGACTTTTCTTCCCACTTCCAAACCTGTTCTTAAGGAATGAGTGGTGGCATTTACCCTCTTGCTTAGGTTCAACACTAGAATTCACTCTTCACTTACTCCACAAAGCCACTCTGCCAAGCCTTGCCTTTTCGATCTCCAAATATGTATCTTAGAGTTATTCTACAGCCAATGGCAAAATTTGTGTACAAGTCATCAAATTCTGTTGCCTTTGCCCTGGACTACTGGAAGCTTTTATTTTTCTACTTAAAATTCATTTTGTATACAACCACCATAGTTATATATTCAAAATATAAATCAGGTCATGTCAATTCCATATCTAAAAATCTTCTAATTGCTATATAGTGCAATTAAAGGATAAATGCCAAAATACTAACCATGTGCACAAGACCTTCATGATTTAGTCCTGCCAAACTCTCTCAATCCTTATCACTTGCTTGTAGCTCATTCTGCTACAGCCTGGGCCTTTTGTCCCACTCCTTGGGATATTTTTCTGTATTGTCTTTCTCCACTAGAGGATTTTCTTACCAAGCTACCACTCCCTTTTTTCTTTCTTCCTATTTGCTTCTCTTTATCTTTCAGATTTCAGCACAAAACCTCACACGTGTCTGTGATCTGGTATCATAGAAAACCATCTCAGAGTATGTTTACCTTGAAAAAGAAGAAAAATTGGATAGAGAAAGCATAATGAAAGAGATAATTTGTGTTTGAGAAAGAAGACTCACTCCCACAGCAAAATTCCATTTAAAAGAGTAATCATAGCATGGATATGGCTATAGGAAGGATATAGATAGAATTGTGAATTTAAACCTGGTAAGTAGCCAAATAAACAGTTGAAGGAGTAATTAGCTGTGTGAACCATCTCAGTATCTAGTGAATTAAAATAACAACCATTTATTAAACTCACAGGTCTATGGGTTGGAAATTTGAACTGAGCTTTAGTAGATGGTTCTGGTCTGAGCTAGATTTAGTCGCCTCAGCTTGGCTTGCACATGCGTCTAGAGCCAGGTTCTTGTCACCAGGAGCTGGGTGATCTAGAATGGTGTTCTCTGGGATAACTTGCCTCCCCTCTTCCAGTAGGCATGGCTGGGGCTTGTTCACAGAGCAGCTCAGGAAGCTTTCAAGAAAACAAGTAGAGTATTTAAGGTCTCTTGAAACCTAGGCCTGGAACTTGCACGGTATTACTTCTGAGGAGTTCTGTCTGTCAGAGGAAGTCATGAGGCCGATCCAGAGTCAAGGAATGGGAGAACTGACTTTACTTACTGCTAGAAGAGCTTCAGAGTCATGTTTCAACAGGGCATGAGTATAAGGAAGGGAGTAACTGTGGTCACGCTTTGTAACTTGCTGCAAAATTGGAAGAAAGAAAAAGTAAACAGAAATAGGGTGTTATTTACCACGCCCTCACATTCCTTAATGTCCATGACTTTTGGTTAGAACTTTTTTGGTTGTAATTAAGAAATTTGAAATGACTTATATAGGTTAAAATGATCATTATTTAAGTAGCATCTTCCTTAAATAGGAGCATCATACAGCCTAGGGGACAAGATGTAACTGTTTTCTGGTTATTTTATGGATTTTTATAGGAATAAATATTGTTATTTCGGTAAGTACTTTACTTTGTAATCTCTAGTGCATTTTTATAGGTATTACCTGCTGGTAGTATTATAATTTTTCAAATATATATTCCTTACCATTGACTTAATGGATCTGAGGCCTCAGTTTGTAAGTATAATTGCCACAATTACTTAAAAAAATATATTATTTGAAAGACCGACCAGCTCTTTTCATGACTACTTCACTCATAAATTTTTATTTCAACTCCACTATTTCCTGGACCATGGATTCAAGTGAAATTTTCAAGTAATGAATACTATAATTTCTTAGTGCTTGCATTTACACAGACAGAATTCTGCTCCTTTTAACTTGATGGTATCCTGACTAGTTAGAGAATTTTAAACATGTCCATCTGCTTTTAAAACTCTAAAAAGATTTTCCATTATCTTCTGGCATCTAGGGTTAGTGGAACTCTGAGGCCAGTCTCAATTTTCCCCCAGCTTTAGAGACTATATTTTTTTATGCCTCAACACTTGTAAGACATAATCATTTTTCAAGAAGTTTAGACCTTTTTAGATATTAGAAACTCAGTTTTATTGGGAAATAAACAATATAGTTCTGTGTTCATGATTTTTTTTTTTTTAATGTACAAAGTAAACATCCTAGTTCATGATGAATTTTCATTGCATTTTCCCCTATAGGATAGATATTGTACACCGTGTTTGTGTAACTTACATTTAATTTCTTTATTACTTTTATTTCCCTATCTAGTCCATTGTGTTCCACACTTGTATTTATTCATTTTCATGCTTTTTTCTATTTATTGATTCCCATTTTTTTCAGAAAGCATTGATCTTACATATTCCTTTTCATAAAGTGTTTTACATCTCTGAAATAATTTCACTCTTTTCCCATTCCATCTCTTTAATGCCCTGTAGTTTTAGATCATTTTTACATAAAGTTTACATTTCAAAAGAAATTCTTTTTCTTGCACTTAAAACAAAAATTCCAACTTTAACTCCTACTCAAATTTTATATTTGCTACATTCTTCAGTTGGGTTTATTAAGAAACATTTAACTAGTGTTAGCATATCTTTTCACTACCCACATTACAGAAACAAAAGCCCAATATTTTTTTCTAAATGTCCTTAAAAATCCTCAGCCATTAACAAGAACTTTGCTAAGTAAAATAAGTCAGGCAGAGAAAGACAATACCATATGACTTCACTTACATGTGGAATTTCAGAAACAAAACAAACTAACAAAAAAAGAAAAAAGAGACAAACAAAAAACAGACTCTTAAACACAGAGAAAAAACCAGTGGTTCCCAGAGAGGAGGTGGTTGTGGGGGGGGGTGCGGTATGGGTGAAATAGATAAAGGGGATTAAGAGTACTCTTATCCTGATGAGTACTGAGTAGTGTATAGAACTGTTGAATCATTATATGGTACATATAACACTGTTAAATATACTTTAATTTAAAAAAAGTAAAAAATAAAAAAAACTAAAACTGCAGGAAAAAACAAACAAAAAACCATGTGTCAGACCCATCTAGGAGGATTAAGTTGAAGGAATATGGAGCAAAATTTAAAATACAATGAGAGAATGATGAGTGTTGAGTGTTCAAAACAACTGAAGCGATATGCTGGAGTGAGGGAGATTGAGAAGACACCAAAGAAAATGTCCTTATACATGGTAGAAAACCCTTGTCCTGCTTTCATGCATCATCCCAGATGGAGAAGTGCAAGAGGAATCCTCTAGAGCAGGGCCACTGAAAATGTGGTCCATGCAACTGCAGCGCTGGTGTTACTTGGGAGATTGTTAGAAACCGAAGTCAGAAATGCAAAGTATCCTGTCTCATTGTATTGATTTTGAATCTTTGGGACTGACTGGGTGGTAGGTTTGCATGCTAGTTTGAAAAGAGGATGCACCCTGGGCACCATGAAATGGATGTCAATGCATTTGCAAGAAGGATGCATCTGAGACTTTGGTGACATAGTTGCACTATGTGGATGGACCACCAAGGGGGTACTTGAGTTCTCTCAGTCGAGGTGTGTCTAGACATGCAGAGCACGATTATTCCACAATAGCATCTGAATGCTAAAGGAGCAACAGTGAGGATGACAATCTCATATAGACCAAGATCTAAACCCATTCAATGGTTTCCTGACTTCATTTAAGAATTGAAATTTTTAATGTGTCCATGAAATTGGAGCCTGGGCCCAATAAAATCAATCCTGAATGTCCTTCCATCTAATTATGCAAGTGTAGATGCCTGGAGGTCAAAAAATTGTCTGATTTAGGGAAAATTTTTAAATGTATTATTAATGAATACTAAATATTGTTATATAAAGTCCATATAGAGTATGCAACTATATTGCATTTCTTCTGTGAATGTGTTTTCCTTTGTTAAAGGCAGGCTTATCCAGTACTACTATAAACTTATAAAGATTATGTGGCTTATCCTTTGACGATTATCTCTTTATATCTGAGCTCTGCTTAGTGGTACCTTTTGGACTTGATCAGGGCTCCAGTTAAAGATTCACAGACTGTGTGAGGTTGAGGTATGAGCAGACAGAAGGAGGAGAGTTTGGCCAGAAAGCAAACTGCAAACATATGTCTGGGGCTGTGTAGGTTAGATTAACTGCAAATACATTTCTTCCAAATGTCCTAGGAGCATTGTGTTAATTAGGACTACCTATTTGTCAAGACCCTTAGGCCTACCTTTAACAATAATCTGAAGCAATACACTTTTTCTGTCTTTAGTGTCTCTAGACAATGAATTCACACAGACCTCTTTGAATGGGGTCTGTTCTATTTTAGGTAATAACCATACAACCCAAATATCTAATCTAGTAGTTTCCAAACTTCATTTCATCCCTCTCCCGGATTTGGTTAAAATGTACCCTGCCCCATCCTGGGGCTGCTGTGGATTAAAAAAAAGAAAATTGATGCGGCTCATGGTTTCTTCATTAATCAAATTGGTGTATGTCTAATTGTATCTGTTATGCAAAATGTTACTTTTTAAAATTTCTGCTTAAGTTTTCTTTGGATGTTGAATAAGTTTCTGCTTATTAACTAATTTCAAAGTTTGAGTAATACTCAGATGTATAATAATACTCATGGAAATATGTTAACAAATGATACAGGATTAATGGTGAATTCCAATAAAGCATTTAACATTTGCTAGGGGTTCTATGGGGTAATGTCTCAACCAATGTTATTCTAGCAAAGGGGGATTGAAGTAAGCTTGATAGACTGCTCTGGGACATTTATAGACCAATGATAACTGTATAATCACACTCACTAGGAAAAGGCTTAGACTTCTCCAGTAATATAAAGGATAGGTCATAGAAGGACTTAGAAACGTGGTGGGGATAAAGGAATGTCCTTATCTTTCACATGTGATTTCTTATTTCCTACATTATCCAACTTATCAGCATAAAATTTAACTAATGTAGATATTTGCATGTCTTCTTATATACTAACTTTTCCAAATATATATGCTTAAAAGTAGCAATTTCAGATTTAATTGAATATCCTTTGAAATGTACTTGTTTCAACTCATCCTATTTATATAATTTCTTTTTCTAATATTGATTTTTTAAATGTATGAAGTAGGTAGACCAGAGCTAAAACAATTCTCTTTGTTCATAAAAATGAGAGAAGTAAAATACTGCCATATAGATAAACAAATAAACACCGTGGGTGCCTGGGTGGCTCAGTCGTTAAGCCTCTGCCTTCGGCTCAGGTCATGATCCCAGGGTCCTGGGATGAAGCCCCACATCGGGCTCCCTGCTCCACGGGAAGCCTGCTTCTCCCACCCCTACCTCTTCTGCTTGTGTTCCCTCTCTGGCTATCTCTCTCTCTCTGTCAAATAAATAAATAAAATCTTTTAAAAAAAGAAAACAAAACAAAAACAAATAAACACACCGAAAAAGCAGCCTCTCAATTTGTTTGGCAACCAGATGCTGGTAGTTGGGAAAAAAAAAAAAATTATGCTTATACTTTATGCTTATTTATTATGATTCTATTTCTTGTCAAGCATTTGTTTGAATCTAGAAAATAGTATTCTGTCATAGGTTGATGTTTAGCTGTTTCACAAAAATTGAAGTCATTCCCAAGAGTGTTAAATTGTCAAGGATTGTTCTGTTCTTGATTAGTATTTTAAAAGACAAAGTCACATGTGATAGTATGTGGGTATTCTGTAAGTATAGCCCTGATGAAAACTCTCTTAAACACCACAGTGTATTGATTATTGGAAGCAGCGTTTACTTAGCCCTGGCAACGGGAATGGAAGAAAGTTCTTTCTCTACGTAAATACTGCTCTCATTTAAACATAGCTGCAGGCTCTTGCACTTTGAATCACCTCACAACAAATTTTAAACATAATGTGGAAGAGTAGATAAGGGAGTGATTAAACTTAGAATAATCAAGTCAGAACTGCCTCAGAGTAGACTTTTTAAAATTAAAGGATGGGAGACTTTGGACTTCATTAAAAATGTAAAATTTTCTAGTCAGTAAGTAACTGATTGAATAAATAGATATTTTGCCGCATCAGATGAAAGTGTGCATAAAAATTTGGAAGATCTGTGATGTGTTAGATATATGTATATATGTAAAATCAGAGTTATATATCAATATTATATTATATATTGATATATATTATATATAATTTATCAATATCATATTGATATATGTCATGTAATATATCATATCATATATAATATATATGTATTATATATAGATATATATCAACATTATATATTTATATTTATCAACATACGCTATATATATCAGTAACCTCCTCTGCTGCAACATATTCTTGAATATGCATATTATGTATTTATAATGTATATATTGAAAATCCAAAATTTTATTTTCCTTGAAATGATTAACATTTTGTTTTCTCAAAATATTAAGATTATTATATAATGCATAAGTGTGAGCAACTATTAAGAAATCAAACACAGTCTTTTTATCATGATGTTTTTCAGAATGCTCCCTACCTTCTTGCTGTAATTGCATTTTGAATTTTCCCTGAGCTTGCTGCTTTCCCAGCAGCCTTTTCAAGTTTTTATGTGTTTTTCTCCCCCACTCCTCATACACCTTGGCTTGACCATGAAATGTGGCTTCCTTGTTCCCTATTACTTCTAGAGCATTCTCCCCCTCTCCTTAAAATTGCTCATCTTTGATGCTTGTATCAGAAGACAACTCCTTCTTATTTGAAATCTTATCTCCTTGCTCACTGGATATCTCTAGTAGTTTTAATTCTTGATTATTTCAATATGTATTTGTGTGATGTTTCTGAGTCCTGGCATATAAGTTATTTGGTCTTAGTCATCCTTAACCAGTCATTTCCATAACTGTATCTTATACCCATTTATTACCATTAACTTTAAAAAAATTATAATCCCAACTACCAAAATCTTCCTCAAATAGTGCTTACATGGAGTAGTAGAATGATTGAAGAATTTGTCACAAGCTCCCAATGTCAAAATTACACCCAGTGTTGGTACCCGTGTATTTGCTTTTCTCTTGTTACCATTAATGAACTGTAAGCACTCCTGTAAGAGCTAACCCCTCTACGTATGTATTCTGGAGTTTTCCCTCATATTATCAAGGACAGTTCTTAGTAATTACCATCCCTTTCTCCACCTTTAAATATTTGTCCCTTGAGCTAACACACATCTTATGTTTCCCCCATACAAAAATAATAATAATTTCAGTCTCCTCCTCCCTTTACAACAATCTTATTGCCCCGTTGCCCTTTACAGAAAAATTTCTCAAAAATTTTTTTCATTCACTGTCTCCAAATTCCCTCCTATCTCTCCTCATCTTCATATCTTGAAACCCAAAGGTCAACCCTCAATTCTCCTTTACTCAATCTTTCAGCAACTGGTGATATAGTTGATCACATTTTTTCTTTTGAATATTTTCTTTTATGTGAGTATCCAACAAATCACACTTTCTGGGCAGTCTGCATCAGTTTCCTTTTCTGGTTCCTGTGAACAAATGACTTTTAAATATATATATCCCTTCTAGACCTATCTCTGATCTCCAGACTAGAATATTCAATTTCTACTTGGATGTCAAAAAGCATCTCAGACCCAACTTGGGGAATCTCCACTGTGATGTGGGAAACCCTGCATCTGATGAAGGCTTCTGGAAGTGAGTTGGACAGAGTGATAGGGAGCTAAGGACTAAAAGATGATGGTTCCTTATCTTGCTATTTTTGGTTTGGCTCCCATACCTCCATTATGATTGACAGCCCCCCCCCCCCCCCAGTTCAGAAACCTTCTTTTT
The DNA here is from genome assembly GCF_029215605.1 of Mirounga angustirostris. Taxonomy (NCBI): domain Eukaryota; kingdom Metazoa; phylum Chordata; class Mammalia; order Carnivora; family Phocidae; genus Mirounga; species Mirounga angustirostris. The sequence continues at coordinate 9,174,727 of NW_026991722.1, read as the reverse complement.
TATCCCCTCCCGAGAATAAATCTCCAGATTTCCAGAGCGAAGCTGGGACAGCAATCTCCCAGAAGTTTGGTATAATAAGGAAAGGCATGTGGGGATCTAACTGGTCCTAAATAATTTTCCCCTCCTCCTTATTTGAGCCATGCCTCCTTACCTCCTTTTCATAGAGGTCATAGTTGCCACCAATTCTTGTGATTTTTTTAGGTTTTTGCCAGGAAAATACATTTGATTCTTGGCGTTCCATCTTTCTTCACTCTATGTTTGGGATTGAGCTGTGATTTACCAGTTATCCATCGTTTACCTATTCCTGAAACTCTGTTGCTGCTTTTTCCTCTCTGACTTCTCTGCCTTGGTAAATTCATCTCTTAAAAGAGCAAAAACAATAAGAAGAAAAATAAAAATAGCTTTCACTGGAGTTTTTGGAAAGAATAAAATATATGCATTCAATCCACACTTCATCTGAGATTGGAGTGGTCATTTCTACAGCCTGAAGGATAAGAATATGATGAAGCCATGTTTAAGACCTAAAAATCACCTTTCTCTACAATGTATTCATTGCAACTCTCCCTGTTAATTATTTCTTAATGCCATGTAATTAAATATTAACATATTGATTTAAGGAATTCACATAATAGTTTGCATGGTAAAATGATTTAATTCATTCATTAGGTAATATAATTTCACAGTGTTATTCAATGTTTCTTTAAAGGCTGAATTTAAACATTGAGAAACAAGAATTGGAAGAAACAGTCTTGTGACACAAGTAAATTTTAAGTGACGCTGTATTGTACATCCTAAAAGCTAGAGGTGAGTTTTAGACAAATTGGATATTTATCGTTTGAAATATAGAAAGAATTGAATAACAATTTTTTGCTAAATTAATTATAGAATAAATTAATATGTTCTTTTTGATGACATGTTGTTATTGTTCATGATTTGAATTAGTATGCATAAAATAAGTAATATTAATTGTGTAACAAATTTTTCATGTAATTTTTCTAAAAGTCGTAATTTTTAAAATTGATAACATTAACCACATTTCATATAGGAGAAACTCAAGGCTTATGTAATTCAGAAAACTTGCCTCATATACTTAACTGGAAAATCTGGAATTCAAACATAAACTTATCTAATTCCAAAGCCTGTTCATACCACTGTGTCCTCTTTTGGCTTGAAAACATTATGATTCTAAGTATAGAGGTCTCCATTAAATGATCCATTCCATAGCACTATTATTGGGCCTTTAATGGATAAACTGATTGGCCAATCTAATTTATTTCCCAGTGAAATAGTCTTCATTACAAATGCAGTTGAAATGTTTACATTTAATTACAATTTCATGCTGAGTGGAAAATTAATTTTCAATCTGTCAAGACATTTATTTAATACCTACTACATATAGAGTACATACAAACACAATATCTATTTTGTTAAATACAAAAGACACAGTACTACCCAAAACAGGTAGTATGCCCCCCCTCGAGCTCATAACCTGAACTAGAAAGACAGAATGATAAACAAAGGTTAATTAAATAATAACAGAGAGGAAATATTGTGTGCTACCAGAAATACAACAGGAGAACTCACCTTGGTTGAAAGTTAGAGATGCTCCCCTGAAAGTTATATTAAGCCAAGTTCAGAAAAAGAAGTTGAAGATACATAAGGGATTGGTAGAAGTGTGAGGAACAGGGAGCATGACATGAAGAGTACAGGTGGATAGACTAGATAACCAACAAAGGAATACAGATGTAAAGCCATTCCAGAAATGTCCCATTCCCCTGTTAACCCTTTATGCCCTGCCTGGAGAAGCAAAAGGGGTACAATTTAATGTGATCATTGAGATTAATCTCATCTTGATAAGATCTTCATTGAGACCATCCCTCTGTAGGTATAAGAAAATAGTTTGACTTCCCAAATTACTGCCATACAAAAGTACTCTACTTGAGCCCTTCTATAACTGATTTCCAGGCAGCTTTCTTTGACTTTAGGGAATGAAGTTACAATCAACATGAACTGTCTAGTCAAACCATAAAAATTCCTCCCCTCACTTTCTAGTTTCCAATAGAGTATTTATCCTCAGGGATAAAAGACAAAATAATTTTAATAAAGGACATCTAATAATAGATTAAAAAAACAAAAATTCAGAGAAAAATATTTAACACCATAGTGGTGGAAAGGCATATCACTCCAACAAAGTGGGGATGTTGGGAATTTGAATGTCCTTATGAAAACATGCTACGAGACACGTGAATCATGGGTGTACTTATTTCATATGCTGAAACAAATTTCTACATAATACATATTATATATAAACTCCACCAGTTACATCCTGACAGTAAACTCAGGGAGTGAATCTCAGCAACCTGTGTACTAACAACCCTTTCAGTAATTCTCATGCACAGTAAAAATATTGGGATCCACTGCCTTCTCTAAAGTGATTAGGCAGCCGGCTTTATTCCAGGGCCACAATTTTCATTTCTCTTCCTTCCTTTCTAAACTGCTTACAAATACACCTTAAGAAATCTTGTGGATAACAGTAACAATATTTTTGTATTAGAAGTTTTCTAAGTAGCAATTCTGAATCAGCGAATACTCCTCAAATAGTAGTCACTTTCGGATGTGTGTCTCTATTTCATTTGTAATTCATTTGCCTAAAGCTGGGATGTTTCCTATGAGAGGAGTACAGTAAAGAATGGTATGCTTCCCAAACTAGATCGCCAGAATATTTCTTCACCGGTATTAAATGGCACACATGTTTAAGTGAAATGTAGTGAAAAAGAATGTTACAATAAAAATGCGGATCATGGGAGGGGAAAGATGGCGGAGGAGTAGGGGACCCTATTTCAACTGGTCCCCGGAATTGAGCTGGATATCTACCAGACCACTCTGAGCACCCACGAAACCAGCCTGAGATGTAAGAAGATCTGGATCTCTACAAACAGAATATAGCAGGTGGTTGTTTTCGAGGTACTAAGAGGAGAGCCGTGATCCTGCGGGCAGATATCGGAGGATAAAGGGCGACGGGAGGGAGCCTGGATGTGGGGATCCTACACCGCCGGTGAGTGACAGCCTCGAGCTCTGCAGATGGGGCACAGACTCGCAGACCGATAATGTCGGGAAGGGACTTTAGGGCAGCCCCCGGGTTGGAGGACCAGACCAGCAGGATCTCGCATGTGAACTGCAGCCTCCTAGACGGAAACCCAGTGTGCCTGGGTCTCGCAGGTGAACTGCAACCCCCAGGGGTGGAAACCCCTAGCGGGGGAGTCGCCTGCGCGGGAATTGGGAGCGGCTGGCGGTTTTAGAAGCACAAAGGGCAGAGACGTGCCCCGATCTAGAGGCAGGACTGGGAGCACTGCAGAGGGGCACACAACCACAAGCTGCAGTTTATAGCAGCACGGACAGAAACGGAGACAGTGTGGCCTGGAGAGCTCACTGAAGAACAGACTGCGGTCTCTCTGCTCTGAGGCAGAGGGTTGGAAACGGTCTCTTCTGCTCTGACTCGAGGAAGAGACACAGAAAGCCGCCAGGGAAAGGCGCCAGAGAACAAAAGCCCCAAAGACTGATTCCCGCTGAGCCCATCCCCCATCACAGGGGAAAAGGGCAACTCCGCCCAAACAGGGTTGCCTGAGTAACAGCATGACAGGCCCCTCCCCCAGAAGACAGGCTGGGAAAACAAGAGGCCAGCAACCCTAAGGTCCCAAGAAAACAGGTGCATCTTGCTTGGGTTCTGGTTAATAATTTGGACTCTGTACATTCCCTCAAACACCCATCAACAGAATGACTAGGAGGAGGAACCCCAAAATAGAAAAGACTCAGAGATTATGACTTATGCTGCAGATTTACAAATGGATGCAGATATAACCAAAATGTCAGAGATGGAATTCAGGCTAGCAATTGTGAAGACAACGGCTAGAATGGAGAAATCAATTAATGACAACAGAGTCTCTAAGGGCAGAAATGAAAGGTGAATTGGCAGAACTTACAAATGCTATCAATGAGATCCAATCCAATCTAGATAATCTAACAGCTAGGGTAAGTGAGGCAGAAGAACGAATAAGCGACCTGGAAGACAATATAATAGATAAAAAGGGAAAAGAGGAGGCCAGGGAAAAACAACTCAGAATCCATGAAGATAGAAAGAGAAATACATGACTCCATGAAGCGTTCCAATGTCAGAATAATTGGAATCCCGGAGGGAGTGGAGAGAGAGAGAGGACTAGAAGATGTATTTGAGCAAATTGTAGCTGAGAACTTCCCTAATCTGGGGAATGAAACAAACATTCACGTCCTAGAGGCAGAGAGGACCCCTCCCAAGATCAAGGAAAACAGGCCAACACCTCGGCATGTAATAGTAAAACTTGCAAATCTTAGAACCAAGGAAACCATCTTAAGGGCACTTAGGGGGAAGAGATTCCTTATGTACAGAGGGAGAAACATCAGAATAACGTCAGACCTATCCACAGAGACCTGGCAAGCCAGAAAGGCCTGGCAAGACATATTCAGGGTACTAAATGAGAAGAACATGCAGCCAAGAATACTTTATCTGGCAAGGCTGTCATTTAGAATGGATGGAGAGATGCAGAGCTTCCAAAATCAGCAGAAACTGAAAGAATATGAGACCACTAAGCCGGCCCTGCAAGAAATATTAAGGGGGTTTCTATAAAAAGGAGAAAGACCCCAAGAGTGATATATAACAGAAATTTACAGGGACAATCTATAAAAACAACGTCTTCACAGGCAACATGATGACAGTTAATTCATATCTTTCAATAATCACTCTCAACGGAAATGGCCTAAATGCTCCCATAAAACGGCACAGGGTTGCAGATTGGATAAAAAGACAGGATCCATCCATACGCTGCCTACAAGAGACTCATTTTGAACCTAAAGATACATCCAGACTGGAAGTGAAGGGATGGAGATCCATCTTCCATGCCAGCGGGCCTCAAAAGAGCTGGGGTAGCAATTCTTATATCAGACAAATTAGATTTTAAACTAAAGTCTGTAATTTGAGACACAAAGGGACACTATATCATTCTTAAAGGGTCTATCTAACAAGAAGATCTAACAATTGTAAATATCTATGCCCCCACCATGGGAGCAGCCATCTACATAAGCCAACTGTTAACCAAAATAAAGAGTCATATTGATAACAATACATTAATTGTAGGAGACCTCAATACTCCACTCTCAGCAATGGACAGATCATCTAAGCAGAAAATCAACAAGGAAACAAGAGCTTTGAATGATACATTGGACCAGATGGACCTCATAGATATTTACAGAACATTCCACCCTAAAACAACAGAATACTCATTCTTCTCGAGCACGCACAGAACTTTCTCCAGAATAGACCACATACTGGGTCACAAATCAGGTCTCAACCGGTACCAAACGATTGAGATTATTCCCTGCATATTCTCAGACCACAATGCTCTAAAACTGGAACTCAATCACAAGAAAAAATTTGGCAGAAATTCAAACACTTGGAAGCTAAAGACCACTTTGCTCAAGAATGTTTGGGTCAACCAAGAAATCAAAGAAGAACTTAAACAATTCATGGAAATCAATGAGAACGAAAACACATCGGTCCAAAACCTATGGGATACTGCAAAGGCGGTCCTAAGGGGGAAATACATAGCCATCCAAGCCTCACTCAAAAAAATAGAAAAATCCCGAATTCACCAACTAACTCTACACCTTAAAGAACTAGAGAAAAAGCAACAAATGACGCCTAAGCCACGCATTAGGAGAGAAATAATTAAAATTAGAGCAGAAATCAATGATTTAGAAACCAGAAACACAGTAGATCAGATCAATGAAACTAGAAGTTGGTTCTTTGAAAGAATTAATAAGATCGATAAACCACTGGCCAGACTTATCCAAAAGAAAAGAGAAAGGACCCAAATTAATAAAATTATGAATGAAAGGGGAGAGATCACGACTAACACCAAGGAAATAGAAACAATTATTAGAAATTATTATTAACAACTATATGCCAATCAACTGAGCAATCTGGATGAAATGGAGGCCTTCCTGGAAACCTATAAGCTGCCAAGACTGAAACAGGAAGAAATTGACAACCTGAATAGGCCAATAACCAGTAACGAGATTGAAGCAGTGATTAAAAACCTCCCAAAAAACAAGAGTCCAGGGCCTGATGGATTCCCGGGGGAATTCTACCAAACATTCAAAGAAGACATAATACCTATTCTCCTGAAGCTGTTTCAAAAAATAGAAACAGAAGGAAAACTTCCAAACTCATTCTATGAGGCCAGCATTACCTTAATCCCCAAACCAGGCAAAGACCCCATCAAAAAGGAGAATTTCAGACCGATATCCCTGATGAATATGGATTCCAAAATCCTCAACAAAATCCTAGCTAATAGGATCCATCAATACATTAAAAGGATCATCCACCACGACCAAGTGGGATTTATCCCTGGGATGCAAGGGTGGTTCAACATTCGCAAATCAATCAATGTGATAGAACACATTAATAAGAGGAGGGAGAAGAACCATATGGTCCTCTCAATTGATGCAGGAAAAGCATTTGACAAAATACAACATCCTTTCCTGATTAAAACTCTCCAGAGTATAGGGATAGAGGGAACATTCCTCAAGCTCATAAAATCCATCTATGAAAAACCCACAGCGAATATCATCCTCAATGGGGAAAAGCTGAAAGCCTTTCCCTTAAGATCAGGAACACGTCAAGGGTGCCCACTCTCACCACTGTTGTTCAACATAGTACTAGAAGTCCTAGCAACAGCAATCAGACAACAAAAAGAAATAAAATGTATTCAAATTGGCAAAGAAGAAGTCAAACTCTCTCTTTTCGCAGACGACATGATACTTTATGTGGAAAACCCAAAAGACTCCACCCCCAAATTACTAGAACTCATCCAGCAATTCAGTAATGTGGCAGGATACAAAATCAATGCACAGAAATCAGTTGCTTTCTTATACACTAACAACACAACTGTAGAAAGAGAAATTAAAGAAATGATTCCATTTACAATAGCACCAAAAACCATAAGATACCTCGGAATAAACCTAACCAAAGAGGTAAAGGATCTATACTCTAGGAACTACAAAACACTCATGAAAGAAATTGAAGAAGACACAAAAAGATGGAAAAATAGTCCATGCTCATGGATTGGAAGAATAAACATTGTTAAAATGTCTATGCTACCCAGAGCAATCTATACCTTCAATGCCATCCTGATCAAAATTCCAATGACATTTTTCAAAGTGCTGGAACAAACAATCCTAAAATTTGTATGGAATCAGAAAAGACCCCGAATTGCCAAGGAAATGTTGAAAAAGAAAAACAAAGCTGGGGGCATCACGTTGCCCGATTTCAAGCTATATTACAAAGCAGTGATCACCAAGACAGCATGGTACTGGCACAAAAACAGACATACACACCAATGGAACAGAATAGAGAACCCAGATATGGACCCTCAACTCTATGGTCAAATAATCTTTGACAAAACAGGAAAAAACATGCAATGGAAAAACGACAGTCTCTTCAATAAATGGTGCTGGGAAAATTGGACAGCCACATGCAGAAGAATGAAACTCAACCATTCTCTAACACCACTCACATAGATAAACTCAAAGTGGATGAAAGACCTCAATGTGAGACAGGAATCCATCCAAATCCTAGAGGAGAACATAGGCAGTAACCTTTGACATCGGCCATAGCAACTTCTTTCAAGATACATCTCCAAAAGCTAGTGAAACAAAAGCAAAAATGAACTTTTGGGACTTCATCAAGATAAAAAGCTTCTGCACAGCAAAGGAAACAGTCAACAAAACAAAGAGGCAACCCACAGAATGGGAGAAGATATTTGCAAATGCCATTGCAGATAAAGGGCTGGTATCCAAAATCTATAAAGAACTTCTCAAACTCAACACCCAAAAAACAAATAATCAAGTCAAAAAGTGGGCAGAAGAATGGGAGAAGATATTTGCAAATGCCATTGCAGATAAAGGGCTGGTATCCAAAATCTATAAAGAACTTCTCAAACTCAACACCCAAAAAACAAATAATCAAGTCAAAAAGTGGGCAGAAGAGATGAACAGGCACTTCTCTGAAGAAGACATACAAATGGCTAACAGACACATGAAAAAATGTTCATCATCATTAGCCATCAGGGAAATCCAAATCAAAACCACACTGAGATACCACCTTACACCAGTTAGAATGGCCAAAATGGACAGGGAAAGAAACAACAAATGTTGGAGAGGTTATGGAGAAAGGGGAACCCTCTTACACTGTTGATGGGAATGCAAGCTGATACAGCCACTTTGGAAAACCGTGTGGAGGTTCCTCAAAAATTTAAAAATAGAGCTACCCTATGACTCAGCAATTGCACTCCTGGGTATTTACCCCAAAGACACAGATGTAGTGAAAAGAAGGGCCATATGCACCCCAATGTTCATAGCAGCAATGTCCGCAATAGCCAAACTGTGGAAAGAGCCGAGATGCCCTTCAACAGATGAATGGATAAAGAAGATGTGGTCCATATATACAATGGAATATTACTCAGCCATCAGAAAAGATGAAGACCCAACTTTTACATCAACATGGATGGGACTGGAGGAGATTATGCTAAGCGAAATAAGTCAAGCAGAGAAAGTCAATTATCATATGGTTTCACTTATTTGTGGAACATAAGGAATAGCATGGAGGACATTAGGAGAAGGAAGGAAAAAATGGGGGGCAGAAATTGGAGGGAGAGATGAACCATGAGAGACTATGAACCTGAGAATCAAACAATGTTCTAGAGGGGAGGGGGGAGGGGGGAGGGGGGATTGGTTAGCCCAGTGATGAGTATTAAGGAGGGCACGTACTGCATGGAGCACTGGGTGTTATACGAAAACAATGGATCGTGGATCACTACATCAAAAACTAATGATGTATTTTATGGTCACTAACATAATATAATAAAATTAAAAACTACAAAAAAAATTTAAATTAAAATTAAAAAATGCAGATCATGTAATAGTATTAGAAATTATGCTTTTAGTATTACAAGTTACAGCTTAAAGAAGACCAAAGTGACTTAGATTATAAAGAGGTAAATAAAAAATAGGCTGACTTCAAAGTGGAGTTCTGTGACCCATCAAGGACTGTACTGGTTGGTGGTAATAATACTTTATTAAATCTAATTTCACATCAAAATATGTACTTTTTTTTTGTAAATTCAGGTATGTCTTTAGCACTTCTTTTATACTTAGTCATAGTTTGGTAAACTTTTGCCCATACATAGAATGAAGGTAGAAAGTGAAAATTAGATAGTTTTGTGAAATAGGATAAGCTTGGGAAGAAGGGTGGAATATGAACATAATTTTTATGAATGAGATCAAGGTAAGATGGGGGATGAGAGACAATAGATTATCTGGAAATGAAGAAAAGAAGTGGTAAGTAAATATTAGTTCAGAAAACTGTCTGCACTACCCATTTGGAACTGTTAAAACTCTTGCTGATTAGCCTGCAGGATGGAAGATCAGCTGGAAGGAGAAAATGTGGAGGGAATTGTCAGCCTGGTTGAGCCGAAGAAAAGAGAGTCAAAACAGGCGAATTTGTATGCATGAGATATTTTTAATCTGGGTGTTCTTAACTCTGGCTGAACCTATATTTAGTAGGCATATCAGAGGATAAGCATCTTTTTTATGCTAAGAAGTTGTTTTCATTTCTTTAAGATGATTATCTTCAGTTCAGCAGTAGATAAAGTACATTATACCTGCTTTTGGCATTGATAACCTGAAGAATTGGATGAATTCTAATAGGGAGGAAACTCTACCGAAGTGTAAATTATGCATGAATTATCATCCTAAATTGCTTAGTCTGCTTTTAGGGATAAAAATTAGTCTCTAGAAAGCCAGTAGCATTTTTTTTCTATCATCATATACTGACATTGCCTGTTACCGTTTATAATGGTTCTTTAAAATTCCACAATGCTATGATAATTCTCAAATTACCAACTCAAAAGTGACTAGATTTATAATAAAATATTGATATAACTTCAAGCATATCCACCTACTTAGGGACACTCTATAAAAACTGGGTAGCTTTCTCTCCACACAGTTGGTATTTGAAATTCAGACTCAGTCAAGTTCTAAGATAGTGCTATATACTGCTCCCCGTTGCACATTCCTAGACTATATTATTCCTTGGGTGGGTTATTTCAAATTGAAATTCACCTTCGTAGTGAAATTAATTCATTCAGTCTTTCAAATACTTATATAAATACCAATATTCTAGTCTGGTAATCAGTGATAAATGTAACAAAATTCTAAATTCTCCCTTCTTGGATGTTACAGTCTAAATAAATTCCAAAAAACGCTAAGATCTAAACAAAAATCATATCTAGCTTTTAAAAGAATTGTTATTTTTAAAGGATGAATTTAGATAAACAAAAATTTAATGAGCATCTTTTCATGTGTCTGTTAGCCATCTGGATGTCTTCTTCGGAAAAATGTTATGTCTTCTGCCCAATTCTTAACTGGATTATTTATTTTGGGGGTGTTGAGTTTGATAAGTTCTTTATAGATTTTGGATACTAACCCTTTATCAGATATGTCATTTGCAAATATCTTCACCCATTCTGTAGGTTGCCTCTTAGTTGTGTTATTTTCTTTACTGTGCAGAAGCTTTTTATCTTGATCAAGTCCCGATAGTTCATATTTGCTCTTGAATTCATTGCCTCTGGAGTCGTATCTAGTAAGAAGCTGCACTATGGCTGAGGTCAAAGAGGTTGCTGCCTGTGTTCTCTAGGATTTTGATGGTTTCCTGTCTCACATGTAGGTCTCTCATCCATTTTGAATTTATTTTTGTGTAGTATGGTGTAAGAAAGTGGTCGGGTTTCTTTCTTCTTCATGTTGCTGTCCAGTTCTTCTTCATGGTGCTGTCCCAACACCATGATATCAAAAATGTATGTGTATAAATATATTTTAATTGAGGAGAATGAAGAACCATACATGATGGTTTAGGACAGCTCTATCTTTTTTGTAATTTAGGGAAGGAATATTATATTCTGTAGAAATGAATTAACAGTAGAAGTTCCTAAAGAAAAGTCACACTTATTTGACATCTTTAACATTAAATAGAAGGTAGGGACTCATTGAATGGTTTTAAGAAATTCTCCTTAATGGAAGCTTATTTTCTAAAGACTTTATCTAAAGTGGAGTTAAGCAAATGATCAAGGAGTCTAGCTCTTTTTATCCAGAGCAGCAAACATCTCTTCTGTGCTTAATAAGTAAGTATATGACAGCTGTGGTAGGAGCTCATTACAGCTATGTTGCTGCTGGGAACTTCAATTATTACTGTCATTGTACTTTACATTCAAAAGGACATTTTGATTCATGTTGCTCTAAACATTTTTTTTTCCTCACTATAGAAATGGGTTTAGTGGATAATTCTATTCTGTTTCCAATGAAAGGCGTTAGCTTTGAAATGAACAGATAAATACTATGAAATGTCAATATGATTAACAATCTGGGGCATAAAAATTGCTTTAGTGAAATTATTTTTTCTAAAATTATATGTTTAATTCAACATCTCCCCCCACACACCCGCAAAAAAAGTATTGAGTGGCCACTATGTACAAGGCAAACTTATTATTTGTAGGTACTGGGGATGGATGGATGCATAACATTATATTACCCTGTCCCAAAAGAATGCATATCAATAGAAGAGATAAAACGTGTACCTAAGTGTCTGCAATATGAGGTAGAAAATGAAAATAAGGTGTGTGTTGGACTGAATATATAAAGTCCTTCATGATCTCACAAAGCAACTACTCCCTAAAGTGACACCACAGTCCATGAGGGTGGGGGTTGCAGAAGGTAAGTAGAAGGGACAAAGCAAGAACATGAACTTTAATATTACTGGCTAAGCCTCAAAGACAAATTCATTTCTGCTTTGTGACCATGGTGAATTATAATTGGACCAGGAGAGATGCCAAGGACTTCTCTTTCTCTGCCCAAAAGTAGAGAAAAAGCTAGTTCTTTCTAGAGTAGTAGTTCTCAAACCTTAATACCCATCACAATTTCCTAGAGGGCGTATTAAATACAGATTTCTGGACATGAGAATTTGCATTCTTACTAATGTCCTAGGCGATGTTCATGGTCCAGGGACCAGACTTAGGGAACAGTTCTCTAAGGGCTCATTGTGGAATTGGTTCTCTGAATCTTGCCACATCAAATTCAACTGAAAGAGAGAAAAGGGGAATATTCCCTGTGGCCTTCAGATCCACGTGTGGTCAGCCAAACTACATACCTTATATTTCTTTCCTATGCTTCAGAAATGTCGAACATACTATTTTGATGTGCTATATCCATATCAGAACATTTCACACTGAAATTAGAGTGAAGATGGTTTGTGTGTGTGTGTCTGGGTTAGCTGTTTGGTGTTGGGAGCAAAGAGCTTTGAGTGGTCTTGAGCTCTTCAAAGCATGTAAAATGCATTTCTACTATCAAGGTGAAAGCAGATGATTACTATAGTTATAATTTTTTATTTATAGTGTAGAGGATTGAATAGTGTGCCTGAAATTCCATGTCCACTAAGAGCCTGTGAATGTGACATTTGGAAATAAGGTCTTTGCAGATGTAATCAAGGTAAGATGAGATCATATTTGTGATACTGTGATTTATAGGAAACACATATTTGATTTTCATCCATGGTTCCTGGCTCATAGTTCCCCAAACCCTTGAAATTTCCCAAGTGTTGAGAGAGTTACAACTGTCCTGTTAGGTGAATAAAGTGCCCTTTGGAAAGCACCTAATGATCAGGGCTGGTTACCAGTGGAGCCAACCATGTGATGAACTTTCAGTCCTACCCCCAGACCTCTGGGGCTGGAGGACATTGTCATGTTTATGTAATGAAGCCTTTACAAAAACCTAGAAGGATGGGATCTGGGGAATTTTAAGTTGGTAAACATATGGATATATGGGAAAAACCATGTGCTTAGGGAGGATATGGAAGCTCTTCACCCTTTTCCTCTATATCTTATCTATGTATCTCTTCCAACTAGCTGCTCCTGAGTTATACCTTTTTTAAAACAAACTATTGATCTCATAAGTAAAATGTTTTTCTGAGTCCTGTGAGCCACTCTAGCAAATTAATTGAACCAAAGAAGGGGGTTGTGGGAACCTGAGATTTATAGCCGGCTGATCAGAAATACAGATAACAACAGCCAGGGCTTGCAACTGGTATCTGCAGTCAAGGAAAGGGTTGGGGTCAGTGGGTTAGAAGGACAAGTAATAACCTGGGCTTGTGACTGGCATCTGAAGTGGGGGCTCAGGAGAGTCTTTTAGGACTGAACCCTGAACCTGTGGAATCTGATGCTATCTCTGGGTAGATTAAGCATCTGACTCTTGATTTCGGCTCAGGTCATCATCTCAGGGTCCTGGGAACAAGCCCCACATTGGGCTTTGTGATTGGTGGGGAGTCAGCTTGAGATTCTCTCTCTCCCTCTCCCTCTGCCCCACCCCCACTCCCACATATGCACGTGCTCTCTCTCTCAAATAAATAAATCTAAAAAAAAAAAAAAGGTGCTGGGGTCTGAGAATTTGTTGGTGTGGAGGACCCCTCCCCCAAATTGGAACTAGCCTCAGAGCCAGTTTATACTTGATCAGCCTGGGACCCAAATCCAATAAAACTGATATCTTCATATGAAGAGGAGAAGAGATGCAGATACATAGTGCAAGAGCCCCATGACATCATAGGCAGAGATTAGAGTGATACAAATCTAAGCCAGGGAAAGCCAAGGATTACAGGCAACCACCAGAAGCTGGAAGATTCAAGGAACTGATTCTCCCTTACAGCCTCTACTAGGAACAAATCCTGTAGACACTCTGATTTCTGTGTAGGGTTTTTTTTTCCCCCTCTGGGCCCATCTGAAATGATTCTGCACAAATCCACAGTTTTAGCAAATTAATCCATTCTTTTTCCTACATACAATGTAGTTCTCTACTCGTTTACACCTTGTTGTTCAAGACCCAAGTGAAATTGAATTTTGAAAAGAAAATGTCATCAGGGTGAATATAATAAGCTATTTTGTCATACTTTAAATAAATTTCTTCTTATTCTGTAGCTTTATACTCCATACATTCTCACTCCATAGATTAAATAAATATCGTATTCCAACTTAACTTTCTGTTTTATCATTTCTAACAAGAGAGTCTGGACGAGTAGGAGAGGCAGGTCTTATGCCTTAAGCATCTAACAAAATGCCCTCGGTGAATACTTGCTTATTCATATATACTATGTGTTTCTTGAAAGTTCTCATCCTTCACCTAAACATTTACCTCTTAAATATTTTTTTTCTAACTTAGCTTATGTGTAGTTGGCTCTAAAAGAAAAAAAAAATGGTATTTTACTGGGAAAAAATTAATTGTATTTAAGACTCAAAAAGCTGATTTAATGTGATATTTTCCATATGCTGACTTTAAAGGAACTCTCAAGGTTATACAGTATTACATTCCCCTAAAATTGTCAGGTCTCATTGTTAGAGCCCAGAAAGTCCAAACAAAGAAGGTATCCTTGTTACAAAGAGTCACAAGCATTTTGGGAGTCAGTCCAGTGAATGCAAACATTCACAAAAGGGACTAAGCGCCGGAAACATACAAAATACAGTGTCAGAGAAAACATGAGGGTTATGGACGGCCAAAATCAATCTTTTCAAGCAGAAAAAAAGTCTTTCTAAAAAGACTTATATTCTGTGTGACCATAATTGTAGGCCTGAATAGAATGTTCTTTCGATTTTGAGGCTGCAATCATTCACTGAAGCATGTATTGATTGAAAAAGCCTCATGAGAATTCTGATTACCCTAACATTTTTAACTTGGAGTGAAAGGGGCAGCTTTTTTATTTCATTTTATGCAAAATTACAGTAATTGCTGTCTGACCTTTTTGATATGGACTGTTAAGCATTACACTGCTGGATCTTTTGACAGAATCAATTATTTTAATTATGACTATCTGACAAGAAGAATCCAGGACATAAACAAGAAAAGAATATTTAAATAAAATGGAAAACAGATTTTTTGACACACAATACAAAGTGCTGTTAATTATAAACTTGACCATTGTAAGCTTTTAGCACTTGTTTTAAATTCAATTTTCATTTCCAAATTACACTTTCATAGACAAAGACGATTTACATAATGAATACACTGAACAATAACATAAATTCTCTCAAAGAAGAGGCAAGGACTAAGGAAAAAATAAGCAACAATGAAAATCTAAGACTTAACATTACCAGATAGAGATATCAATGTGTTTTAGAGTGGTAAACTAAAAAGGTAATGAAACAATTTAAAGGAATATGTCCTGTACACCAATGCAAACCCATGTCTAAAATCTATCTAAAAAAAATAAAGATATGGCAATAAAAACTCTGAGGTTTTTTGCATTTATATTTGATATATATTTTTAAGCTTTAATGTAATAAATATATTATATGGGTTTTCATTTTTAACTGATGGGAATGACTAGAAGCTTTTCTATCACATGGCCAAACCTTTGTCCCGCAAAAAAAAAAAAAAAAAAAGAAACAACCTCTGAGTTCCTTTGGCAGAGTTAGCATAGTATAACCAGTTTGATATTCTTAATCTATGTCTCCTCATATTTATGTTTAAGTCCATCATCTGCAAAACTATACTTGGACACATACAGACAATTCAAACAGATTTCATTTTTTTCTAGTGGCCCTGATTCTAGATAAATACTGAAATGATTTATAAGCGAATAGTGCTTGCTAACATGTACAGATGGGGGGGGCGGGGAATGATTTTGTTTTTTCAAAGTGATACTCATTAGTTTGTTTAATCATTTCACCTTGGAAAGTGCCCAGTAAGAGAAGAGAGTAAACATTTTGATTTCAGAGACTCCTGGGTGGCTCAGTCGGTTAAGCGTCTGCCTTCGGCTCAAGTTATAATTCCAGGGTCCTGGGATTGAGTCCCACATCGGGCTCCTTCCTTAGTGGGGAGCCTGCTTCTCCCTCTCCCTGCCACTCCCCACTGCTTATGCTCTCTCTCTGACAAATAAATAATAAAATCTTTAAAGAGGAGACATTTTTATTTCACTAATCAAAAAATGGTTTTCTGAAGAGAACTGGACTCTCAGGATACTCTGAAGGAAGTAAGGGATGACAGTGGTGAGCTTGACAGAAGAGTAAGGGCTTGGAACAGAAGACAGTGAGTCCTGTGAGGGGTGAAGAAGAGGAATGAGAGGTCAAACAAATAGTTTCCTTTGTGGAGAGAAGAAAAGCTCTGTAAGAAAGGAGTACTTTGGCTTCTCTGGGAGTGGTCACTGCAGGGGAGCCTTTGAAGGATGATAATCTCTAATCTGATTGTGGTAAACCTCACATGGCCATATACAAAGATTAAAATTCTTCCAACAATACTCCTAAAATAATTTACAAAATTTGTATATTGTAAATTTTGCAAGTATTTGAAGCTATTAAACATAAAACCCAAGCATTTATTTTTAAAAAATTAAACAGTTCATTGAAGAATTTGTTTAAAAAAAAAATAACAAAGCCTCACAGACCTGCAGGACAACACCAAGCCATCCAACCACCACGTAAATGGAATTACAAAACAGGAGAGAGAAAAGGGTAGGAGAAATATTTGGAGAAATAAGGTCTGAACCTTTCCATTAGGAGGAAGACAAAATTACTGATTGATATGAGACGAATAGTAAACCCCAAGGAGGATATACAAATGATAACCACACTAGATAAATCAGAGTCAAACTGTTGAAAACCAAAGATACACCCTACAGGTGGCAGCCTGGCCAAAACAGGGCATAGGAAATCTGTCACGCATTTGGGTTACACTCTATAGATGTTTCCCATGTCCTTTTTGCACCTGATCTTGTGGCTGTGAGTTGGGAAGTAATAGCACAGAGGTAAAGTTATTACCAATAGAATGTGTTCCCTGATGTTCTGGTAGTGGAGGGAGAGAAATCCTCCACCCCATGTCTATAGAGGGAGCACCTTCCACCCTGGGAAGCACAGGGAAGAAGAGGACATTAGTAATCTTTTCTCTTTCAGAGTCTGTCTGTGCAGCCTTGATAAGGAAGGAAAGCACCCTGGTGCAGCATTCCCAAATGATTGTCAAAGCCTGAAATTTACCTGACACTGGATCTGCCAACCTGGCCAAATCTTGGGCTCCGATCACCATTTGATCATCATTTTTTCTAGTTTTATCAGAACCTCTGTCTATCTGAAACAACCAAGGATGGCACCGTTCCTGCACATCCCTGCAAAACATCCTGACCATACCGCCAGATGTCTCCCATTGCCCTAGCCTTCATTTGGTCATTCACTGGGGTGAATGAATCCTGCCTGGTTAGTGGTGTAGACAGACAAGACAGATTGGATTGTCTTCAGGAAATCCGTCTCAAAAGGAGAAACCAACTTGATTACTGAAACTGACTTGGGAACCCCAAGGCTTATTAGTCTGCTGAGAGGGCCCAGTGGAGCCCCTAACAACCTGGGCACTTATAGGAGCCCCCCCCCCCCACTAAAAACAAAACAACAACAACAAAAAACCCTTGTGAACACTTTCCAGGGAATCTGGACAATACTTTAAAAGTAAAACTCAAGTATTAGCTAACCTCCCTCCCCAAAACATAGTGAATCACATCTTATATAAGACCACAGGTTACCTTTAATTGTTATGGAAATACCACTGGTGGATCATGTGGCCCTCAGATGACGGCAGAGATCTCCCCAGAATGAAACCCCTCTTGGTTACTGTGGAGAGCTACCGTGTGTGTAGTTATCCCTACAATGGGAGTCATCAGTCATAAAAGGTGGTATGAATGATGTCTCTGATTTTATCTACAATGATCAATGACATCATCTCTAAAAGGGAAAAGGACCAGCCTTAATCCACTGGCCAGTTCATTAGGGATGATATAATGGCCTAGACTTCCTCCTTCTGAGGTAAGGAGGAGCTCTGTAGTCACAAATACTCCCTGCTGGACCTGCTGTAGAAAGGTCAGTTCAGAAGGCTGGGAAAGCTATCTGACTTTCTAAGATAGACCCTAGTGGTTAATGAGATTTGTTCAGTTGGCAGGGTCCAGGACCCTGGAGGTCATGGTTGAAATCAAAACCATAGGTTGACCTCATCCTCCTGCTCGGCATTGTGTTGATAGTAGCCTTAATTAAGTTTTATATGAAACACAATGAATAGATCTGGTTTTGGCCTCGTTCAGATTAATCAGAGAGGCTGGCAGAGCGGTACTCTTAAGGGAAATTCACCAGAATACAAAGCAATGTACAAATAAGGGATCTGTTTTGGGGAGACAACTGTCCATGGTGCTCTCACATTTCTGCATGTCTTGGAAGCTGGCCTCTGTTCCAGACTATCTTTTCTAGGAAGCTGGTATAGAAAATACTTAAAAGACAGAGTGGTTCCCTCCAAACAAAGTGCAGGTTTGCAGAGAGTGATGGAAGAGAGAGACAGTGTCTTTCTTAACATCAGGCACATGGACTGTCCATCATAAAAGATTTGGGTTCCGTAAGCTCTAGATTCCTCTCTCATCATGTCATCCACTGTGTGTGTGGATTTCCACTTGCCCTCTTCTTGTCACACTGTGGTAATTGGAGCTCAGGGATCCAGCCTAAGGAAGTGCTGATACCCTATTATTCCTGTGAGTGATCAAGTCCTTTGTCTCTGATCAAGAGTCTCATGTCTTCTGTCAGCATCCATGAAACTGTGACAGGCTAACTTCTTGGTTTGCAATTAAGGTTAAATTTTCTACTCACAATAATTCTGGGCAAGCACACTTTCTCTAACCAGATCCAAACATAACTCAAGCTTCCTATTTAAATTTCTTTTTACGTTTATACGGAAGATGACATTAACCCTGTCCTTTTACGCACTATCTTTCAAATACCATTTAATCCAATATGTTTAGAGTTATCTAATAGTTTCTTTGTCTTTATTACCTGTTTTTTTTCCTACAAAGAATAGTATACATACTTCATGTAAATGTCACGCTAAGTCACCTGAAACTGGAGGGTCTGCTATGCAAATATTTTTAGAAACCAAAAGAAGGTGGCACAATTAACACAGATGGACTATTATAAGAACTGTACACAACTGTGAGTCTACCTATTGCTACATATTAAAATATTTTGCAGTATGCTACAAACTTTAATTTATTACAAACAGAAAAAGAAAAAGGGGAAAAAGGGAAGAAAAATTAGCTATGTTCTTTCATCTATCACATTCTCACCACTTAACTATACAAAGACAAGATCCTTATTTAAAGGTAACTTTTGCTCGATACACAAAAGTATACACATTAGATTACTCAGGAACAGATGGGACTAACCTACGCTGTTGGAAGTGAGGAGTGATTCTCTTTGTTGGAGCTGACAAAGGTGCAGTGAAGTAGGCTTCGAGGATGCAGGTTAGGTCCTATTTCTTATCCCGAGTGCTGGTTACATGGGCTCATGTTGTCAAACTATGCACGTAATGGTGCTTACCTTTCTCTGTGCGTGTGTCATACTTCCATAAAAAGGTGACTTTTAAATGTTGTATTATGAGGGTACAGAAAAGGGACATCTAACCAAGCTTTGTTGGCCAAAAAAGCTTCCTGGAGAAACTAATGCCTGAAAGGAGTTTTCAGGGGTGGGGTTAACTGCATGGAGTTGGAATGTGGGGAAGTGCCTGTAAGTAGAGAAGATTACATCTAGATGGAAAGAACAACAGTTGTTTCCAGCAAGGTGTTGGACAAAATTTGCAAATAACAGTGTGAAGAGATGACATTGGAGCGGACATAAGGGCAGATTACAGAAGATCTTTTTATCACATCAAGGAATAAGTTTTATAAGCCAATAAAGACTTGAGAAAAGTCTTAATATCTTGAATTTCAGATACATTCCTATGGAACCCTTATTGAGAACTGATTTCAAAGGGGGTAGGCAGTAAGGGAAGTGATCAAAGACTCAGGGCTTTTTCAGTATCTTTGTAGAAAACTGCAAAAGAAAAAAAATAAAATTTACCTAAGTAAAGACGCTAGTAACGTAGTGCAAAGGGGAGCCTGGCAATGCCCTTGTCCTGATAGACAATTTCACATTATCTTCTGCTTTCTCTTAAGGACCAGGTGGAGGGGCTCTCTGGTTCTATTTCAATTCACTCATAAGATTCTGTCATTTTGGGCGCCTGGGTGGCTCAGTTGGTTAAGTGACTGCCTTCGGCTCAGGTCATGATCCTGGAGTCCCGGGATCGAGTCCCGTATCGGGCTCCCTGCTCAGCGGGGAGTCTGCTTCTCCCTCTAACTCTCCTCCCTCTCATGCTCTCTCTCATTCTCTCTCTCTCAAATAAATAAATAAAATCTTAAAAAAAAAAAAAAGATTCTGTCATTTTATTTGTACAATTGGTATCCAAAGTTTCCACTAATTATCCAATACAAATACTTTTTATCTTGCACATTTTCGTTCTGCTAGGGTTATGATAACAAAACAAAACCCTTGAAGGTTGAAAATAGATTTCATTCAGCCCAGTTGATTTTTGCATACTGATTACATTTTATCCCAGCAGTTAATCATCAAGTTTCATGTCATTTCAGATTTCTTAATTTATACTTATCTCAGACCCCAGACACAGAAAAAAATGTGAATGAAAAAATGTGAAAGCTGACAATGATTTTAATTTCCAAGGCTCTCTTTCCTGCCCATTACAGCTGTTACAACCATGAGTGTTCCTTTTGACACTGAACTCTTCCACTTCTATTTTCCTAATGACAAAGCTGTAATTAAAAGGGAAATATTCTTTATTAAAGAGCTCACGACATGTAACATATGAATTATTACATAACTTGTAACACAATGCAAGACTGGTAGACATTGTTATATTATGTTTATGTATACATCTATCTACCCATCTAGCTATTTATACACATACACACAAAACACCTATTAACACACATATGTATCTATACACATACCCACACACATACACATACTGACTTGAGGGGAAGAAAGATTCTGCCTCAAGGGTCACAAAGAGATTTTCATATATATAAGTCCATTAAAAATCAGACTATTTGGCCTTTAATTGTATGTTTTTTTCATAAGAAGAAATAAACATACTTTGGTACAAATTATATACCATACATTCATTTCAATGGGTTGTGTCTTAAAACAAGTAATAGGCATAGTTTAACGTTGAATATAACTTATTTTTTATATGGTCTTTAAATTTCTATTTTCTTTTTTCTCTGATTATTTTTTGTGTTCTTTTTCTCAAAAAAAATAACAAAAACATTCATCGAATACATATTATGTTCAATATGAATGTTCTTTTCTTAAAATATCCAAGAGGCAAAAAATGATAAAATTCTGATATTTCAAAATGCTATTTAAGGGACACAGTATTGTAAAGATGTAAAATATACACACAAAACCATGTTTATGTCCAAAGAAGGAAATAGTACTACCTGGAAGAAATAAGAAAGATTCCTGTATGTGGTAACCATTAAAGAAACTTTGGAAATAAATGGTTAGTCAGCTATTGTGGGCCATTGTACTAAGAAACAGAAAAAAGAAAGCTTCAGAGATAGGAAAATAAGAGGTAGACTGACAAACATTGAGTGGTCTAACGGATTGGAGAGGTGGAGAAAAAGTACGAAGAGAGAGACAGGGTTGAAAAAGTCTGTTACAACAAAAGGTCAAGCACAGTTCCTAGTCCTAAGTGCCTATTTTAATCAAAGAAAACTTCCAAAATCTTCAGGTTCATAGGGGTCATAAATTCTGATTCAGCATCAGTGATAGCCAGTTAGAAATCTTGAAAGGCATTTGAATATTGAAATGAATTTATGTGTGATGTGTCTGAAAAGGAACTTGCTTTCATTATGGAGTGAAACAATGACCATGGAGAGATGTGAAAAAGGAAAACAATAGACTCATCAGCTCTCACAGTTGGAAGATAGATTAGTGATTTTGTAATGCCACACTCTCGATCCAAAAACCCTTCTAAAACATTCACATTTAGTCTTCAATCTATGTTTAACTACTTTCAAGAACTATTTGTGATAACAATCCAATTTTATTCTTTTATTCTCTGTGATTCCATGGTCTCTTTTATATATATATATATATATATACACACACACACATATACATATATATATATAAACTTACATATATATTTAAATTTTGGCAGTGGAGACACTGATAACTGCTTTTCCAAGTTCTACTCTCTTTTCTTACTAAGGGAACCATAATTTTATTGATGTGGCAATATGCACAGCTAGAACTAGTTAACTTTACAGACAGTATTTCACCTATGGATAGTCACATGACAAAGTTGTAGTCAATGAAGCGTAAGTTAAAGTCTGTTAGCAATTTCTGTACATGTTTTGCTCACTACATCTTCTTCCTCTCTCCCTCTTCGTCTTTCCCCAAAGAAAGTGGGCAAAGGTAATCCTGAGATAGAGAGCCATCTTGTGGCCATGAGGGTGAAACCACCTGCTGAGAGTTCCTTAGATAAGAAAGATAAAGGGAAGCTGGATCCTTGAGAACTCTGAAGCAGATCTGGAAACGTTTGCTTTCTGATTTCTTCTCATGTGGGGTTAATACAAAACCTTGATCTAGTTTAACCATGTTACTTGCAGCCAAATGCAACCCTAACTGATATACTTACTCTGACCAAAAGACTGAAATTCGTGTAGAAAATCTAAAGACTCACTTGCAATTTCTTGACTAAATTTAGATATAACAAGCTCAGTTTTTTATCCATTTTGGAAGTATGGCTTTTTTCCCATAAAGAAGAGGAAAATAATTTAGGGATTTCTTAGATCTATGTTATAACACCGAGGTGACACAAAATGTTGAATCGTCAAGTCAGGATCACAGGAATCACAGACTTTACTCCATAACCAAGTTTTCATTCACCTTAGCAGTGAATCCAAGGATACAAGCAATCATAAGACATAAAGCATTATTCTCTTAGAGACACTCAGTCTGAAACAGCTGCTCAGGATGGTCATTTATCTCTGGCTTTAAGAGGCATTCTGGTTTGGTTTCTACCTGTGGGGGTTGCTCTGAGCAATGAATGCTCAATGATCCTGAGATGTTGAGGAACATCATATTTTATCACATTAACTACATGGCGTATGTGACAATACCCCATTTCCCAGCCAGTCATAAAAATCCATAAACCCCAGATTTCTTTATAGTAAATACCCTAAACAGACCCACCATATTCTGATAAAACTATTTCATGTACAATGACTCTGTTAGCTTTCCACTGGTAAATACCATTTATGAGTTTATTTGAAGATCAGCCTACTAAAATGAGCGTAACAAGATTTGACTGGTGTCATGCCTTCTTTTCAGATTTCTCAGGAAGAGAGAAGGAATGAGTTACAGTCTTCTGACCCTTTCTTTGCCAACCACTCACCAACAAGCTGAACTTGCTATGACCTCACTAATCTTCCTGATTTGGGAAAACTTAAAATAAGTCCTTGCTTCTCAACTATTCCCAGTCTGAGGCCCATGTATGGTAAGTACTAAGCTTTGTGGACTTTGTAATCCAGCAGTTAAGTATCCTTACTAAAACAGTGCTTTTAAAACATTTGTTAATTCCTGGGGTGCTTGGGTGGCTCAGTCTTAAGCATCTGCCTTTGGCTCAGGTCATGATCCCAGGGTCCTGGAGCCTCACATCTGGCTCCCTGCTTGGCAGGAAGCCTGCTTCTCCCTCTCCTTGTGTTCTTGCTCTCTCTCTCTGTCAAATAAATAAATAAAATCTTAAAAAAAAAAATTGTTAATTCCTTTCCAAAACCAAATCAACAAGGCAAAATCTTAACACTGGAAAACATATTTTTCAAATAGACCCAATCCTCAATCCATTTCTGCCAAATTCCATCATTTTAAAATACAACTGTAACAGCCATATTCAACCACAGCAAACCTGTGAGGTTTTATTTACCTCTGTATATAAAGACCACATCAATATTATTCTTTGTTGTATGAAAGCATAAGGAATGTACTAAATTTATGAACCATGATTTCTTACATGAATTATTTATCACTGCCTTTTCTGTTTTTCTTCTATATTGTCTTTATTAACTATTATAAAATAATTTTGAATTTCCCAGAAAATTTTCTTTTACACTCTATACCCTACCTTCATTCAAACCCTCTGCTATTTAGGTCGGTGATTCTCTAGGCAAAACACATCTTTAGTCTCTGTTTTTCAAATTATGATTCTTGATTAGACAAAATAATTTTTTTAAAAAAGCATTTAAAAGCCATAAACCAGAAAGATGTTTAACACTTCTATATACCATCCGTATCAGTTACATAGATACACTTCTAGATTCTATTTGTATTATTTACCACAATACTAGCTGGTTTAACAAGTAAAACTCCAACTGAATAATGGTTTAAACACAAGGTATTTAATTTTCACTCACGTAAAACTGTTCAAAAAAATTCAAGGCAGTTCATGGCTCCTCTAGGCATTGACTGATTCAAACTGACGAACACTTTGCCATCTTATACATATGATTTCAAAGGTTGTTCTGGACGTCTATATCCAGCCAGGAACAGAGGGAGGAGCATGGAAAAACATGGGTGGGAAAGTTCTGAATGCAGGTATAGATGTGATGGAAGTCAATCCTGTTCTACTCTGTTGTCAACAACAAGTTGCCAAGGAGAATAAGAAATGCTATCTGGCTGTATATTCTAGAAGAAAAGGAAATGGGTTCTGATGATTGTGATCAATTCATCCTTAAAACCAATTCTGAGATTCTCCATTTTTTGCTTCAGTCCTCAATTCTGATTCAAAACAGAAGAAAAGGAGTCATTATTTGACCTCCTGCCTAGACATTTTCTAAGGGTGCTAATTACACCCAGGGCATGGTAGTTAGCAGGCTTGATAAGACAAAGATTTTTCTTCATCATAAGGTGTCACACACACACATGAAAGACAGTTATTCCTCATTGGCTAAGTCAGATCTACATTTTTCCGAGTGAATCACATTGGCAAGGAGTCATCTAGCATCACAACACATTCTTTACTTAGCATGCTAATAAAGAGTTCCTATATACCTTTCCTGAAGATCCTTATTTTTCCATGATAAAGAAGAAAGTTTCAGAGGATCCAGTACTAAATAGATACACTCTTTTATCTCTATAAAGAAAGACATCCATGGAAGAGGGCCACCAATTCACATTTTTCTCCTTTCTGTTCTTTTCCTTCTATTTTCTCAGGGTCATATTTCCTCCCTATTCATATTGACTTGATTGTATTCACCCTATTTAGAACACTTTATTTCATTTTGTACGATTTTTTTTTCCACCTTGAACAGAAAGTCCTGTTCTTTCTCTTATGAGAGAATATAGAACTATTGTAGAGATGGTGTATTACCCTCAGTTCAGTCATGAAGATCAACCTGAATTTGTACACACATAGCCCTGCATTAGGAAGCTCCATCCAGAAGAGAAATAATGGAAAAAACTGAAGGCTAGAACTATGGAGATAGCTGTGGAAATAGAAAAAGGGATTGGGGGGGCGGAGCAAGATGGCGGAGGAGTCGGAGACCTGGATTCCGTCTCCTCTCAGGAATTCAGCTGGATAGGGATCAAACCATCTGAACACCTACAAACTCAACAGGAGATTGAAGAAAAGAAGAGCAACAACTCTCTCATCAGAAAAGCGACCACTTTCTGGAAGGTAGGATGCGCGGAGAAGGGAATCCGCGGCGATATTCGGGAAGACAGACGGCGGGGGAGGGGCCTCCGTCGGCGGCTTCTGGCAAGTGATAGAGCCGCGGAGCACAAAATCGGAACTTTTAAAAGTCTGCTCCGCTGAGGGCGTCACTCTGGTGGCTAAGCGGGGGGTGGAACCCCCCGGGACAGTGTGGTCTCAGGACCCTCGGGGTCACAGAAAGACCGGGGGTGCCTGAGGGCGGCAGAGCTCCCAGGACACGGAGCAGGGAAGCCGGCTGCAGAGGCGGAGCCCAGGCGCGGGCTCTCAGCTCGGGGTGGCCATTGACCGTGATCCGCGGCACAGTCGGGCCCCTGCTCCTCCAGCAGGGACCCGACAAGCGGCAGATCCGGGGAGACTCACCTTCCTCCCCCGGGAGGAGCCGCGCGGGAGGGCACCGCAGGGATCTGCTGGGTTTGGGACTCCACCCGGGGTCGGGCGCCAGAGATAGAAACGAGCGGTCACAGGCCGGGTGGGCACGGAGTGCGGCCGGAGACCGGGGAGCCGGGAGTGACTGGCGGCTTTTCTCTGGGGGCGCACTGAGGAGCGGGGCCCCGAGTTCTCGGCTCCTCCGGGGCGGAGATTGGGAGGCCGCCATCTTCACTCTCCGCCTCCAAAGCTGTACGGGAAGCTCGCAGGGAACAAAAGCCCCGGAGAGCAAACGCGAGCAGATTACTTAGCCGGGAGGGGGCAAGGGCGGGGCACTTCCGCCTCCGGCAGAGACGTTTGGAAACCACGGCAACAGGCCCCTCCCCAGAAGATCAGCGAGAACAGCCGGCCAAGACCAAGTTTACCGATCAATGAGAACGGCAGAACTCCAGCGCTAGGGGAATACTGCACGTAGAATTCACGGCTTTTTTACCATGATTCTTTAGTCTTCTAAAGTTAATTTTTTCAAACTGTCTTTTTGTCTTTTTATTTCTTTTTGAATTTTTCTTTTTCCCTTTTTCAACCAACATCTTATCAATCCCTTTTTTAAAAAAAAACATTTTTATTTTTCATTTTTAGAGTCATAGTCTATCCCTTCATAGTAGTCACCCATATTTTTGGCTTATATATATAAGTTGTTCTCTCTTTAAAATTTTGAGATAGTTTCTTCTAACAGATTAAAATATACCCTAAATCTCTAGTATATGGTGTTTTCTATTCCCCTGCCTGATCACATCCTCTCCCTTTTTTTTTTCTTTTTTTAAATCCTCTTCTTTCTTTTTTCAACTTCTTATCAATTCCTTTTATAAAATTTTTTATAATTTCCATTTTTACAGTCATATTCCATCCCTTCATCATATCAACCCTTATTTTTGTACATATATAAGTTTTTCTTTCTTTAAAATTTTGGGAAGCACTTTCTCCTAAAAGACCAAAATACACCCCAAATCTAGTGTGTGGCACTGAGCTATATACCATATAGATCATATTTGATCACATTCTGGTTTTGTTGTTGTTGTTGTTGTTGTTGTTTTGTTTGTTTTTGTTTTTATCTTTATCTTTTTCTTTTTCTTTTTTTTTCTTTTTCTTTTTTCTCTCTTTCCCTTTCTTATCCCACTGCTTCAGGTCTTTTCTGATTTGTTTAGAGTATATTTTCTGGGGACGTGGTTACTCTGCTAGCATTTTGTTCTCTCATTAATCTATTCTCCTCTGCACAAAATGACAAGACGGAAAAAATCACCTCAACAAAAAAAAACAAGAGGTAGTACCGACTGCCAGGGACCTACTCAATACGGACATTAGTACGATGTCAGATCTAGAGTTCAGAATCATCACTTTAAAGATACTAGCTGGGCTTGAAAAAAATATGGAAGTTATTAGAGAAACCCTTTCTGGAGAAGTAAAAGAGCTAAAATCCAACCAAGTAGAAATCAAAAAGGCTATTAATGAGGTGCAATCAAAAATGGGGGCGCTAACTGCTAGAATAAATGAGGCAGAAGAGAGAATCAGTAATATAGAAAATGAAAAGATGGAAAATAAAGAAGCTGAGAAAAAGAGAGATAAACAACTACTGGATCACGAGGGCAGAATTCGAGAGATAAGCGATACCATAAGACGAAACAACATTAGAATAATTGGGATCCCAGAAGAAGAAGAAAGAGAGAGAGGGGCAGAAGGTATAATGGAGCAAATTATAACAGAGAACTTCCCTAATTTGGGGAAAGAAACAGGCATGAAAATCCAGGAAGCACAGAGAACCCCTCTCAAAATCAATAAAAATAGGTCAACTCCCCAACATCTAATAGAAAACTTACGAGTCTCATAGACAAAGAGAAAATCCTGAAAGCAGCTCGGGAGAAGAGATATGTAACGTACAAGGGTAGAAACATTAGATTGGCAACAGACCTATCCACAGAGACCTGGCAGGCCAGAAAGGACTGGCAGGATATATTCAGAGCACTAAATGAGAAAAATATGCAGCCAAGAATACTATATCCAGCTAGGCTGTCATTGAAAATTGAAGGAGAGATAAAAAGCTTCCAGGACAGGGGCGCCTGGGTGGCTCAGTTGGTTAAGCGACTGCCTTCGGCTCAGGTCATGATCCTGGAGTCCTGGGATCAAGTCCCACATCAGGCTCCCTGCTCAGCAGGGTGTCTGCTTCTCCCTCTGACCCTCCTCCCTCTCATGCTCTCTGTCTCCCATTCTCTCTCTTGCAAAAAAAAAGCTTCCAGGACAAACAAAAACTAAAGGAATTTGCAAACACAAAACCAGCCCTACAGGAAATCTTGAAAGGGGTCCTCTAAGCAAAGAGAGAGCCTAAAAGCAACATAGACCAGAAAGGAACACAGACAATATACTGTAACAGTCACCTTACAGGCAATACGATGGCACTAAATTCCTATCTTTCAATAGTTACCCTGAATGTAAATGGGCTCAATGCCCCAATCAAAAGACACAGGCTAACAGACTGGATTAAAAAACAAGACCCATCGATATGCTGTCTGCAAGAGACTCATTTTAGACCCAAAGACACCCCCAGATTGAAAGTGAGGGGGTGGAAAACCATTTACCATGCTAATGGACACCAAAAGAAAGCTGGGATGGCAATCCTTATATCAGACAAATTAGATTTTAAACCAAAGACTGTAATAAGAGATGAGGAAGGACACTATATCATACTTAAAGGATCTATCCAACAAGAAGATCTAACAATTGTAAATATCTATGCCCCTAACATGGGAGCAGCCAATTATATAAGGCAATTAATAACAAAAGCAAAGAAACACATCAACAACAATACAGTAATAGTGGGGGACTTTAACATCCCCCTCACTGAAATGGACAGATCATCTAAGCAAAAGATCAACAAGGAAATAAAGACTTTAAATGACACACCGGACCAAATGGACTTCACAGACATATTCAGAACATTCCACCCCAAAGCAACGGAATACACATTCTTCTCTAGTGCCCATGGAACATTCTCCAGAATAGATCACATCCTAGGTCATAAATCAGGTCTCAACCGGTACCAAAAGATTGGGATCATTCCCTGCATCTTTTCAGACCACAATGCTTTGAAACTAGAACTCAATCACAAGAGGAAAGTCAGAAAGAATTCAAATACATGGAGGCTAAAGAGCATCCTACTGAAGAATGAATGGGTCAACCAGGAAATTAAAGAAGAATTAAAAAAATACATGGAAACCAATGAAAATGAAAACACAACTGTTCAAAATCTTTGGGATGCAGCAAAGGCAGTCCTAAGAGGAAAGTATATAGCAATACAAGCCTTTCTCAAGAAACAAGAAACGTCTCAAGTACACAACCTAACCCTACACCTAAAGGAGCTGGAGAAAGAACAGCAAATAAAGCCTAAACCCAGCAGGAGAAGAGAAATAATAAAGATCAGAGCAGAAATCAATGAAATAGAAACTAAAAGAACAGTAGAACAGATCAACGAAACTAGGAGCTGGTTCTTTGAAAGAATTAACAAGATTGATAAACCCCTGGCCAGACCTATCAAAAAGAGAAGAGGAATGACCCAAATCAACAAAATCATGAATGAAAGAGGAGAGATCACAACCAACACCAAAGAAATACAAACAATTATAAGAACATATTATGAGCAACTCTATGCCAGCAAATTAGATAACCTGGAAGAGATGGATGCATTCCTAGAGATGTATCAACTACCAAAACTGAACCAGGATGAAATAGAAAACCTGAACAGACCTATAACCACTAAGGAAATTGAAGCAGTCATCAAAAATCTCCCAAAAAACAAAAGCCCAGGGCCAGATGGCTTCCCAGGGGAATTCTACCAAACATTTCAAGAAGAATTAATACCTATTCTTCTGAAACTGTTCCAAAAAATAGAAACGGAAGGAAAACTTCCAAACTCATTTTATGAGGCCAGCATTACCTTGATCCCAAAACCAGACAAAGACCCCATCAAAAAGGAGAATTATAGACCAATATCCCTGATGAACATGGATGTAAAAATTCTCACCAAAATACTAGCCAATAGGATCCAACAGTACATTAAAAGGATTATTCACCACAACCAAGTGGGATTTATCCCTGGGCTGCAAGGTTGGTTCAACATCCGCAAATCAATGTGATACAATACATTAACAAAGAAAGAACAAGAATCATATGATCCTCTCAATAGATGCAGAAAAAGCTTTTGACAAAGTACAGCATCCTTTCTTGATCAAAACTCTTCAGAGTATAGGGATAGAGGGTACATACCTCAATATCATAAAAGCCATCTATGAAAAACCTACAGCGAATATTATTCTCAATGGGGAAAAACTGAGAGCTTTCCCCCTAAGGTCAGGAATGCAGCAGGGATGTCCACTATCACCACTGCTATTCAACATAGTATTGGAAGTCCTAGCCACAGCAATCAGACAACAAAAAGAAATCAAAAGCATCCAAATTGGCAAAGAAGAAGTCAAACTCTCACTCTTTGCAGATGATATGATACTTTATGTGGAAAACCCAAAAGACTCCACCCCAAAACTGCTAGAACTCATACAGGAATTCAGTAAAGTGGCAGGATATAAAATCAATGCACAGAAGTCAGTGGCATTCCTATACACCAACAACAAGACAGAAGAAAGAGAAATTAAGGAGTCAATCCCATTTACAATTGCACCCAAAACCATAAGATATCTAGGAATAAATCTAACCAAAGAGACAAAGGATCTGTACTCAGAAAACTATAAAATACTCATGAAAGAAGTTGAGGAAGACACAAAGAAATGGAAAAACGTTCCGTGCTCATGGATTGGAAGAACAAATATTGTGAAGATGTCAATGCTACCTAGAGCAATCTACACGTTCAATGCAATCCCCCATCAAAATACCATCCACTTTTTTCAAAGAAATGGAACAAATAATCCTAAAATTTGTATGGAACCAGAAAAGACCCCGCATAGCCAGAGGAATATTGAAAAAGAAAAGCAAAGCCAGCAGCATCTCAATTCTGGACTTCCAGCTCTATTACAAAGCTGTCATCATCAAGACAGCATGGTACTGGCACAAAAACAGACACATAGATCAATGGAACAGAATAGAGAGCCCAGAAATGGATCCTCAACTCTATGGTCAACTAATCTTCGACAAAGCAGGAAAGAATGTCCAATGGAACAAAGACAGTCTCTTCAACAAATGGTGTTGGGAAAACTGGACAGCCACATGCAGAAGAATGAAACTGGACCATTTCCTTACACCACACACAAAAATAGACTCCAAATGGTTGAAAGACCTCAATGTGAGACAGGAGTCCATCAAAATCCTAAAGGAGAACACAGGCAGCAACCTCTTTGACCTCAGCCGAAGCAACTTCTTCCTAGAAACATCGCCAAAGGCAAGGGAAGCAAGGGTAAAAATGAACTATTGGGACTTCATCAACATAAAAAGCTTTTGCAAAGCAAAGGAAGCAGTCAACAAAACCAAAAGACAACCGACAGAATGGGAGAAGATATTTGCAAATGACATATCAGATAAAGGGCTAGTATCCAAAATCTATAAAGAACTCATCAAACTCAACACCCAAAGAACAAAGAATCCAATCAAGAAATGGGCAGAAGACATGAACAGACATTTTTCCAAAGAAGACATCCAAATGGCCAACAGACACATGAAAAAGTGCTCAATATCACTCGGCATCAGGGAAATCCAAATCAAAACCTCAATGAGATACCACCTCACACCAGTCAGAATGGCTAAAATTAACAAGTCAGGAAATGACAGATGTTGGCGGGGATGCGGAGAAAGGGGAACCCTCCTACACTGTTGGTGGGAATGCAAGCTGGTGCAGCCACTCTGGAAAACAGTATGGAGGTTCCTCAAAAAGTTGAAAATAGAGCTACCATATGATCCAGCAATTGCACTACTGGGTATTTACCCCAAAGATACAAAAGTAGGGATCCAAAGGGGTACGTGCACCCCAATGTTTATAGCAGCAATGTCCACAATAGCCAAACTGTGGAAAGAGCCAAGATGTCCATCGACAGATGAATGGATAAAGAAGAGGTGGTATATATATACAATGGAATATTATGCAGCCATCAAAAGGAATGAGATCTTGCCATTTGCAACGACGTGGATGGAACTGGAGGGTATTATGTTGAGTGAAATAAGTCAAACAGAGAAAGACATGTATCATATGATCTCACTGATATGAGGAATTCTTAATCGCAGGAAACAAACTGAGTGTTGTTGGAGTGGGGGGTGGGGTGGGAGGGATGGGGTGACTGGGTGATAGACACTGGGGAGGGTATGTGCTCTGGGTAAGCGCTGTGAATTGTGCAAGACTGTTGAATCTCAGATCTGTACCTCTGAAACAAATAATGCAATGTATGTTAAGAAAAAAAAAAGAAGAAGAAGAAGAAGGTAGCAGGAGGGGAAGAATGAAGCGGGGGAAATCGGAGGGGTGGACGAACCATGAGAGATGATGGACTCTGAAAAACAAACTGAGGGTTCTAGAGGGGAGGGGGGTGGGAGGATGGGTTAGCCTGGTGGTGGGTATTGAGGAGGGCACATTCTGCATGGAGCACTGGGTGTTATGCACAAACAATGAATCATGGAACACTTCATCTAGAACTAATGATGTAATGTATGGGGAATTAACATAAGAATTAAAAAAAAAAAAAAGAAAAAGGGATTAAAATGAGCCAAATTTCTGAGGTATAAACCGAAGAATGAAATAACACTGGTTGATGGGAAGAAGGACAGACAAAAAAGAGTTGAAAGTAATTTTGAATTTTAACTTTGAGTTGATAAAACAACTGGGGAAATCAGAAGAAGGAAATAACTTAGAAATAAATATGTGTACTCAATTTTAGGTGTATGGATCCACACTGAGAGAGAGAGAGAGAGAGAGAGAGAGAGTAATCACACTGACATTTTAAAAGATAATTTTCTTTAAGAGCACGTTTTTGCTCTCAAATGCCTCCTGGAACACGTTGTCACCATCAGATACTATTAGTGGCTATCCTAGATAATTTGTTTATACTAAGGAAATAACTTTATTTTGCTGTAACTCCCCAAAACACAGACACAATGCGTACATATAATACACGGTGTTCAGTCTTCGGTGGAAGAATTTTCATCAGCAATGCCAGGCTTTTGAGAAGCATAGCACATCACGATGGGACAGCCAGCTGGGGCCGTAGACCCGTCTACTTTACTGTCTATGCAACACTGGAAATGCGCTCCCCAAAGTTTCTGGGCTTCTTCATCTTATTTACCAAAAAATGGAAGTAACAATGAATGTTAATATTTCTTTCAACTCTACAGTCTTAAGAAATTGTGAAGTACAAGTTAACCAGACAATAGCCTTGGAAACCTCTTAGAAGAAAGGGTAGAGCACAGCAAGAAATAAAAAGTTCCCCCCATGCCCTCCCTGGTAAACTCCAACAGATGAAAGGCATAAAAATCATATTCAATTGCTCACCCTTAAAAAGTGATATCAATGATACATTAACAAGTCAGTATCCCAAAACTGTTCAAAGGGGTTCATCTTGGTGAAAATCCTTTGATTAGTGTGCTGTCTACACTCTATGACCATAATGAATATTCAGGAAATATCAATCCAGCACATGGTAACTGTGGCCAGGACACACTATATTGATCGGACAGTTATTATTATTGTAATTTTCCAAACCCATGTATTCATGCACCTCTGATGTACAGGGAATATAAGACAGATCCAAAGAAGAAGACAGAAGAGAAAAAGAAAGAAAGGAAAGAAGTGATAAAAAAAAAAAAAACACAGCTATTTCTATCATTGTATTTTAAAACTTTTAGAAGAAAAAAATTTCAGGGATGCCTGGGTGGCTCAATTGGTTAAGCATCTGCCTTAGGCTCAGGTCATGATCCCAGGGTCCTGGGATTGAGCCCCGAATTGGGCTCCTTGCTCAGCAGAGAGCCTGTTTCTCCCTCTTCCTGCCACTCTCCCTACTTGTGCACTCTCTCTCTCTCTGTTAGATACATAAATAAAATCTTTAAAAAAGAAAAGAAAAGAAATTTTTATTTATTTATTTATTTGCTTATTTGATACAGAGAGAGAGAGAGAGCACAAGTAGGCAGAGTTGCAGGCAGAGGGAGAGGGAGAAGCAGGCTCCCCACTGAGCAGAGAGCCCAATGTGGGGCTCAATCCCAGGACCCTGGGATCATGACCTGAGCCAAAGGCAGATGCTTAACCAATTGACTGACCCAGGTGCCCCAAGAAAAAAATTTTTAATAGAAGAAGTAAAGGAAAGAAAGAGAAGGGAAGAAAAGAAAGGAAAGAAAAGAGAATGAGAAAGTTGCTGCCAAACCCTGACACCCGCTGGTTGCCCCTCAGCACAGGATAAAAAGCATGCAGATCAGAACAAAGCTTCTTCGACACTTACCCTACCAACCAACCAGATTGTTTTCATTGACACAATAGAAGAAGATAGAAACTGAGGGTTGCTTATTACTGTTTATTACTTCTCTTCTTATTAGGGGGAAAATGTGCCTCCAAAAAATAACAATATGTAGATCTTCAAGATTTAGCTGGTAATGAAATCCTGAAAGCAGGTTTACATCCGCAAAATATAAACTCTTGTTTTAGAGGGGTTTCTTCTTATGCTATTGGAGTTTCTCTATACCATGAACATCCACTAATAATGGGAATGCTGTTCTCATTATGACATAGTAGTGAGGGATTAAAAGAGCCATAGGTCCACATGGATCTCTGAAAGTATCAGTACTTGATGTGTTTTTAAACTATTGAATTATTTCTTTTAAATCTCTGCCTTTCTCCCATTGGCCAGGGAGTAGAAAAAATCTCTTCTTCATGATTACCCCTCAAATGTATCCAATACATTTGATCTCTAGTAAAGTCCTTTCTATTGTATAGACCTGTTAACTTGGAGAGTTACCTGTGTCAACTTGTTTGAATCATGTTCATGTTAGCACTGGTTGATCTTTTAACAAAGAGAAAGATCCTAAAAGGATGGAGGTTGGTCTAAGGAGAGAGGCAGAGAAAGCTGAGGCCATCTCAGATGCAGAGTATCTAGAAGTAGAGGGAAGACCTTGAGAGAAAGGGCTATGAAGGGGTTCGGGTGGGATGACTATCAACACATCTGATTCTTTATTAATATTTTATTTATAATGTGCTCATCCCACAGACTTTTTCCATAAATGGTAAGTTGTTCTTCATCTAGTCTATTCCTTTAGTCTATGTCTGGTCTCAGTAGTGTTGGCTTTAACTTAATTCCCCTTCTAGAACTTGCATTTTTGAGTCTAGATATTTAATTAAGGTTTCTTCCCAATTTTTTTGTCCACTTAATTAAAGATAATGCTATTGACCTTTGGTTCTGTTTTCAAGTGGGAGTGGACTGACCTAGTTTTGATTTTGCATTCATATTCAAGTTGAAGAAATGTTTAATTTGGGTTTCTGCCCAAAGTCTCCCAAGGGTGTTCAGAGCCCGTCTGCCTTCCTGAGCCTCCACCCAGCTATGGCGGTCCCAGCGATTCTCCAGTCTCTCAAGGCTTAGCCAGGTCTTAGAATGTTAGGGTACAGTGTGGGTTTTTAAGGTTTCTAATTTGTATTATTGATTCCTGAACCTGTTACCTGGACCCCAGAGAGCTTATATTCTTATCTCAGGAGAAGCCAGTTCTACCCCATAGATATATCTATGCTTTTGAAGAAATTTCCTATGAGACTCGCATTTTGGTGCCAGCCCATGAGTTTACTCCTAGGGTGTATCCTAATACCTCAGAAATAATTGATCTCAAGTAACACAAATATTTCTGGTAAGTATCAATGTTTTGAACTAAGGTCAATAGCAACTTTTAATATACTTAACCTGTGTCGGGGGTCAAATGGAGGTAGTCACCTAATGTGATTTTAATTGTCATATGCAAGAATATGTAGATCAAATATCACTTATACAAGTATTAGTTAAACTTTAACGCTAAGAATTAGTATCCCTCTGGGAGGCACATCACTTCCTAAATAAACATTGTCCAAAAAAAAAAAAAAAAGCAACCCAGCTATTTAAATATATTTGGTACTTTCTTATGCATGTTTTTAAAGACTCTTAGAAGACAAAATTGTGGGGTTTTTTTTTTTTTTTTGGCACAATTTCCTTCATGGAGCATGTTTTAAGAAGTTCTCTCAGACACTTTATCAGATTCAGTTTAAAACAAACAAACAAACAAAAGCCAAAAACCAGCACCGGGTGCTATATGTAAGTGATGAATCACTAAATTCTACTCCTGAAACCAATATTACACTATATGTCAACTAACTAGAATTTAAATAAAAATTTGAAAAAAAATTTTTTAAATTAAAAAACCTATAAGGATGCATCTGGAAAGAAAAGTGCACACGTTTCAGTACCAACTTCCCATAGATTTAACAGAACCAGTGAAATTATCCCAGTAAGAAGACACTCATTATTATTCCAGTGGCGTCTTTCCCCTTTCCATTCTGTCACTGATGGACGCTCTTGGTAGCATGGCCGATCCCAGCTGTCTAGCAACAGTTTATTGCCTTTATCTTCGTACTTTCACTTCACAGAGTGACCAACACCTCTTTCAACTTCTGATTGTGCAACAAACTTGCTGCTGTTGTGTCTTCCTACTACACTCTTCTTCTCACGCAAGTCCTCATTTTACGCAACTTTAAATCTAAAGCCAATGCCGCATGTTCCAGGTAGTCTTCTCTGGTTTCTCCTACAGGAGACTGCCACGAGCCTGACTATTAAAATACATTCGGCTCTTGTGTGGCATTAGCACTTACTCGTGTGTATGATTGACTTAGCTTACTTGACTGCAAATTCCTTCTGTGTGAAAACCAGGTCTAACTCATCCCATTATTTCCAGAACTGCTGAGAACTCAGCGGTTCAATCATTACAGTAATATGAAAATATGCTGAATGAATGAAGAAAAAGTAACCTCTTGAAAAAACTATAATTTCTGGGCTGAATGACTAAGAGAATGTGCAATGGATATAGGTAGATAGAGATACAGATGGAGTAAAAGAGATTGACTATACTTTCCTAGATGGAAGAAAGATGTGGTGAATGTACACCAGCAAATCAATTATAGATGGAACAGTTCACAGTGACTTGCTGTGGTGTGTTTAATTTTAGTTTAAGATATTTGCAAACATTTGACAGCTTGAGCTAATTTAAACAGGCTTGGGTTTTGAAGTGGTATAACTCGGCAGTGGTAAGATGAGCAATAGAAAAAACAGTGTGCTGTGATAACTGGGTGATCTGGTGACAGTTATTTATGCATCTCTCCTGGCTGGTGGCAGAATCTCGTTCTGAATTTCCTAGCAACAGTAATGTGCACATGTGAATATGTCCATGTAAATAGCAGACGCAATGAATAAAGTTTCCATTCGCTCATACAGACGACAGCTTGAATTTCCAGACCTCGTTGATACTAAACCAATGTTTCAAAATTGCTTCAAAAGAGCATTGATACTAAACCAATGTTTAGTAATGATTGGTCCAGTGGACAACATCATATAAAATTTCAAAAAGCAGTCATTAAATTGCCCCGAGCTACTGTGACATGAGCAGAGGTGTGAAAGTAGAAGTGTTACTGTGGTCTATGTATTTCTTTTTTAAGAGTTTATTTATTTATTTGACAGAGAGAGACACAGCGAGAGAGGGAACACAAGCAGGGGGAGTGGGAGAGGGAGAAGCAGGCTTCCCGCCGAGCAGGGAGCCCGATGCGGGGCTCGATCCCCGGACCCTGGGATCATGACCTGAGGCGAAGGCAGATGCTTAACAACTGAGCCACCCAGGCGCCCCTGTGGTCTATGTATTTTGAAGAGGCAGAATTCGCAAGACTTTAAGGAAGCAAACTATTTTTCCCCAAATGGCTAAGATAGGGAACATATAGACCAACAAATACGAAGTGTTTTGTTTTATTTTTCATTTTGAAAGAAATTACTGAAATTTTATCTTAAAATTATTTTTTTTTCCCCTGGAAGAGTTCATAGTCTATCCTGAAGCATTCACTCTATATGAGTCACACATCATTATGCCTCTGAAGATCCCTGGGTCATTTGATTGGCATTGGTTTGGCACTTGGGCTCAATAATGATTATTAAGTATTCCAACCAAGTTTGATTTATACACATGTGCCAATGTGGTATTGATTAACCTTTAATTATGCAAAAGCATCTACATCTTCATAGTAAAATATGCATCTACCTGAACACATTAAGATAAAAAGGGGGAAAAAAGGAGCAATGTAAAGTGATACCCCACCCCATGCCCAAAAAGTCATTTTGAATAATGAGTCATACTATGATGATGCTCCTGAGAAATAATTTTCAGGGTGTGGTCCTGTGAGGTGTCCAAACCACTGTGGCACTAGTGAGACTTGGTACACAATCTAATAATTTAGTAACACATGGCAACTTTTTAACCTTTTATGTGTCAAATGATTAAACAATATAAAAACGACATAGCACAGACTAGGGGCTCAACCAATGTTAGATTGCTGATTCTCATTCCCTCCTCACACCCTTATTGAATGTTATGCAAATGTTATGCAAAGTTATGCAAATTTCTACAAAATATAAAGCTCTAATGGAGGTAGGGTTATCTTCAGTGGTTAAACACCTGCCTTTTATTATAATAAATATATACATTATGTACATAATTATATATATAATTTGTTAATCATCCACATGGCATCACTGATGTCACAAAAAACTGTTTCCGATATAAAGTGTGTGTGTCTCAAAAATAGTCCTAGAAAATGTGGCATGATCCCTGTATTTTAAGATTTGCTGGTGGGGGGAGTCAGTAGTATAATACATTAGCACCTTTATGTTTTCTCAGAGATTTTGTTAAAACGTCCATTATGTCATCCAACAAACACTTGTTTGTGTGATTATTTTCATTGTCATAGGTGCAACCCTCTGCTCAGAAGCACACACAGTGAAACATCTGTGTAGGGTAGTGTTGGGCTCTGGGGTGACCTTGCCTGGCTTAGGGCTCCATCACTTCCTGTTAAGCAAGCAATGTCCTCCTGGAGGCACCAGATGCTTCCCCAACTCTGCACCTAGGAAATGCCCAGTAGGGTAAGCTATCTTAACAAGAAAAATCTCAGCCTTGAAAGAAAAGCACAGAGTCTGGTGGGTAGGAGGAAAAAAAAAAAAATTACTCTTCAATTTGGCACCGCACGAACATTCCCTTGAGAGAAATCATGCTCTAGGATCACAAGGGGATTCACACATATAGTGTAGGTCCCTTAAATTTTTTCCTCCAGTTTTAGGGTTGGTTTTCTAAGAAGAGAATAGAGAGGGAAAAAAAAGAAGTAGTTTACAAAACCAAAGATTGCACAAAATACAAATAAATGAAGAAAACCAAACTAGAAGACATGTTTGAATTTAAAAGTAAATTATACTTAATGTCAAAAAATGAAGGTTGTATATAATGATTGTTCTTTTTGCATATGAAATCAAAGTAGTTGAGCACTATTGAGAAGTTG
Organism: Mirounga angustirostris; assembly: GCF_029215605.1. NCBI lineage: Eukaryota > Metazoa > Chordata > Mammalia > Carnivora > Phocidae > Mirounga > Mirounga angustirostris. The sequence goes on along the minus strand of NW_026991722.1, from coordinate 9,135,045 downwards.
TAGTTAAAATCGGTGGAGAAATCATTTAATAAATACCTGACTTGGAGTTTTAAACATGCTCTGGCAACATGTTTTCAAAGTTTACTATGAGAATTGCATCGATCCCATTCAAAAGCAGATTCTGGGTCTTGGGGTTATGGTACTAAATCGGATTTTCCCAAAGGGAGGGCCCTGGGAACTCGTATTTTTAACACACTTTTCTTCTGTTTAAGTTCAAAAATGCTATTCAAACACAAAAGGAAATGCATCTTTCAGAATTATCTTATTTAATGATCAGGAGTAGCTGTAGGGAGGCAGAGACAGAGATTCCGGCTCAGTACAGAACGCTGCTCCTCCTCTGGAGAGTAGTCCCTTATCTGAAAATGCCCAACTCTGTTCCAGGGAACAGGGAAGAAAATTTCAGTCATTTCAAATCATTTGCTTCTTCATCGAATTACAGCTGGGGCTCTCTCCTCCCCTGAAGCCGTATGCAGTTTGCCATACTCAGTACCACAGGACTCGCCGAATCAGCCACTGCCAAACTGAGACAACAGACCTCTCAAGATGGTAAATTGCCACACTGTTTCTTCAAAAATGAATAAAACCATTTCAGAAAACAAAAAAAGACTTTGCAAAATTGTGTGGAACCACTAGAGCAAATGGCTCTCTTCACAAGGAGGACTGTGTTGTTTTTGTTTTTGTTTTTGTTTTTTTTCTCCTAGAATGAGATATTTTTTCCTGTACCTACTAACAGGAAGCTTACTCCCCAGAAGGGAGGATGGTGGGGGGATGCGTGAAAGAGGTAACGGGGTATCACTCGCTGTGATCAGCACTAGGCATTGTATGGAAGTGTTGAATCACCATATTGCACACCTGAAACTAATATTACACTGTATGTTAACTAACTGGAATTTAAATAAAAATTTAATAAATATATAGTTAAATTAGTGCTCCTCTACTGGACATTGTAGTTCTCCTGCTTCGTTTTTTATGAATGGTATGATTAATTTCCTGAGTATATGAGTGCATGCACACATACACTTGTACACATAGATACGTGCTTGTGAATGAAATATATATGTGTATACGCAATAAATGAAATTTTTCACCTTAAAAATAAAATTACTGGGCCAAGGGTTATAAATATTTATGGGCTGATATTAAATGGTCTCAAATTGCATTTTAGGGGCGCCTGGGTGGCTCAGTTGGTTAAGCGACTGCCTTCGGCTCAGGTCATGATCCTGGAGTCCCAGGATCGAGTCCCGCATCGGGCTCCCTGCTCAGCAGGGGGTCTGCTTCTCCCTCTGACCCTCTTCCCTCTTGTGTTGTCTCTCATTTTCTCTCTCAAATAAATAAAAAATCTTAAAAAAAAAATTGCATTTTAGAAAGGTTGCGCCAGTTTACTTTTCTAAGAGCAATATGCGAGAATGCATATTTAACCATAAGCTAGTCTGTTGGAAATTTCCTAATAGGATGAGAACATCATGAAGATTCAGTCAAGTGCTATGTATCAAGAAATCTCAGTCAGAGATTCTTAACACCATAAAGCCACACGTGTTGTTTGTATGAGCACTTCCAGATGGGGAAAACACAAAATCCAAACTCACGTGGTCTATAGATTTTTGTCTTGCTCCAAATTATACTCTCTATCTCTGCCTCTGACCATCATCTTTGTTTGTTGTTAAAGGTCAGGCAACCAGCACTGACCACTTTTGACACTAAGACCATTGGACCTCAGAAATACCTGTGACAAATATTTAAAGGTAACAAAAACTCCTGATTTAATTTCCGCATTGTTTTAGTGACTATGCTAAGGTAAACGTCTTGAATAAAAATATTGTTTAACAAAATCAGTAATGCTATCTTGTAAAATTTTTGATAAAAATTAATACAATCATTTTTAAAGATGCTACAGAATTTTCACTGGGAACAAATTCACATTAGTTTGCACCACATATTTGCTCACATCATAAGAGCTTGTGCATAATTTATAAGAAACTAATTTAGTCTTGAACATAAATTTTCTGGTGGTGGGGGAAAGTTCTTTATTATGCATGTTTTTTGGCTTACCTTTTTCTCCTTCCCCTGATAAAGTGTAAGAGTGTTGTACTTCTATACATTAACTTTTGACTGTATGGATTATAGACCAGTGGGGACCACTGTGAAAGTCTCTGGACACATGCTTGCTACAGTCGTGGGTAAGAACATTTCACTTAGGATCTAATGAAAAATTGGATTAACATTTTAGACTTTGCTCTTAGGCACCTCACTTTACAATCTAATAAAATTCCATTCACTCGATAGATAACATTTTGGAGATTGAGCCTACAAGAAATGTTTTCGTCTTTTAGATTAAAAATATGTATTTCTAACAGCAAAACTAAATATTTTGAGCTGTATAAAATTCCATCTCTCTGGTCTCCCTGAGAGCTACATTCTCAGTTGTTCAGACACTGATATTTTTGCATGCATTAGGTGGTAATGCTACTTAGTATGCCCCTCTTTCTGGCACCCTAAGTCTCCTTTGATCAAGGTACCCAGTATATTCCAGGCTTACCTGCATGGCATTGTAGAATAGACCTGACATGAAATAAAAATTTCTGTATCTCAGGGAACGTTTTCAGTCTACTATCCCCCTAAACCCACCCCCCTCATTTACCCAACCTTGATAGATCCATTATTCATAATTTAAATATACATCTTAAAGCAATTCTCTCATGAAGAAGAAAACAAACTAATATAACTCATTTTTCTTGGTGGTAAGAAAGTATGGATCTTGAGTCCATGAAGCAAGGGGGGTTTGGGGCGCATAGGGCCTTCCCTGAAATGGGGAGAGCTAAGTGGATATATACGGAAAGCAAAAAGACGTTCAAAGCTGAGGGAAAGAGGTAAGGAAGCAGCTGTGCTGAGCTGGGTAGGTCTAGAGTATCTTGACTGTGGCTCTTCCTAGCTGTTTCATCTTGGATGAAAACAATTGTTTCTACGATCCCATCTGGAAGGTTGAAAATACCTAACTTGGGGGTTTGTTGGTATCAAACAATATAGGTGAAAATCTTTTTGTAAACTACAGAGCAAGATACATACATACAAATATTATTTTGCTAGGTAGGGAGAAGGAAATGCATAATATAACCCAAAGAGAAAGCCTGACATGCTTCATCTTTCTCACAATATTACCCAGTTTTCTGTTTTAATTTTTGCTTTACAAAATAATTGTATTTGAAATATAGTTTCTGTCATCCTGGACTCAATATATTTAGATTAAAGACTCCATACAAGTAGAGAGACAAACAGGTTTTTGGCAAAAATTAAAGTTCTAACTTCAGTTATGCCCCATGATTTGTTTTTCATCGAAGTCGGTTAGACCCAATAATTGTTCAGTAAGACAAAAAGATCAATGCCTCACGTTGTTTGAAATGCATTTTTTGGCATCTTTACAGTGATTTAACGGAGAAGGGAGTGGAGGACACTGGAAATGATACAAGCATTTTACTGCAAAGCAATGTCTGCACATTGTAGGTGCTTAATAAATACATGTGTGCTGTCTGATTTGTAATTTAAGGTACCCAGGTACTAAAAGATAACTGTGTGCTTATTCTAAAAAAATATATAACTCATAATCATGTACAATTTAAATTAATTTATCTTAATTTAAGTAGGGAGGGTTGGATGGGACCATGGCCACTTTGCCGTGATACTGTTTATTGTTCCCTGTTACTAACTGAACCTGCCACAGCGTAGAACCACACAAAACCTGTTGCAGGTTTGTCCCAGGAGAGGCTGAGGAGACCAGGAAACCGCTGCGGGTGTAATGTGTATTTACATCCATTTTTAGAAGCTTCCCCAAGCTGAGTGCTTTTCAGTAGCTTGTGGGAGTCAGAGGACATACACAACTGGAGCGGATTGTGAGAGCCTGCTGAAGATTCTCAGATCCTGTTCATGAAAAATCGAAGCAGGCACCTGAAACTGCATATCAGGTCAACGGCAACCGTCCACTGATTTTTCTCGCCAAGAGCTCTAAGGACATGCTGGATGGGTTGTTAACACTGACGATTTCACTTAAATCAACAGGTGATACCTCTGACAAGAACATGCTGGACAATTAGCATTCTCGTATAGAATATGGAACAAATGAGAAAGAGCACTCACACTGGAGTTATTCTCATTCCTGATGCAGGAAGTGGGCTGTGTAAAAACATGCTATTCATTAAAGCAAAAGCAGAACAGACTATCAAAGTTACCCCCCAAAAAGAGAGTGCATTGTCCTACTTGGGTTGTAGCCAAACTGGGACTTGGATTTAACCATTGGCTCCTTTCAGGGACATCAGGCAGAACAACCTTTTGACTCTCTTATCACCCTGTCTGTGAAGATTGTCATTTCTTTGGCTCTGGTAGCTCCCTAAAATGTTCTCCATTTCTTACAAATCTACTTTGTGATGAGAAGAGCCTTGTAATATTTCAAAATAGGATGAGCTATTTGCACTTCATTTATTGTTTTGTTTTCCCTTTCCTGATGGCTGATTTTGGAAGAAGAATTTTGGTAAAAAGACTCCAGGAACAGAAAGTTAAGACCAGGAGGATGTTATTCAAAAGATCCAGTGATATATCCTAGCGCTCTATGCTAAGTTTGAGTGATTTTACAATTTTTTCTTCAGCTTCAATGGAAAAAGAAATGTAATTGTGTCATTTCCTAGTTCTCTTTGTATGACAAACATGTAAGCAATTACACTTTAAAACTGATGATCTTAACACTATTCTTAAAATGCTCTTTCAAAGGTACATTCAAAACATTAAAACACTTATTTATTCTCTGTAGCTCCTCTCCTTTCAAAAACTTCATCTCCTATAAAATAAAAAAAGAATCGAACTTTAAAGTGATGAAAAATATATGATATATATGCATTAGTGGTGATTCATGAAAAAAAAAGTAAAGAAGAAGCTAGGATAAAGAAAAAAATGAAAAAAAGGACTGATTTAAAAATTAATATTTCTGGAAACAAATTGGCAGCAAGATTTCACTTAGAGGGGCTCCTGGGTGGCTCAGTCATTAAGCGTCTGCCTTTGGCTCAGGTCATGATCCCAGGGTCCTGAGATCGAGCCCCACATTGGGCTCCCTGCTCCGTGGGAAGCCTGCTTCTCCCTCTCCCACTCCCCCTGCTTGTGTTCCCTCTCTCGCTGTGTCTCTCTCTGTCAAATAAATAAACAAAATCTTAAAAAAAAAAAAAAAGATTTCACTTAGAAATCTTCTCTTTTGACTGATAGAGAAGCAAGCACCTTAATAAAATAATTTTATCTTCTTTTTTAGAGCTAGTGATCCTTTACTTTGTAATGTTTCGCTATTGAAAATAGTAATTTTATGTAGTCACAAGCAAATAACTCATGGTTTTGACTGAAATAAACTGCCCAAATTATTCATTGCACCCGTAACTTAAATCTTCCATACAGTGTGTCTCTATGCAAAATACAAACTTTTTAGTGAACATGTAAAAATTCATCCTTCTTGCTACCCCTAACCCCTCTCCCGCCCCCCCAACACACACACCTCATAAAATTAACCCTCAAGGATCAGACAGATCATGTTGGTGGAGTCAGGATCTAAAAAATTAACATGTGGGTAGTAGCTCCATATGTTGAATTTTAATGCCAAAAATATATATTATATATAAAATGGTTATCATAGAATATTTTCACGGCTTTTTGTAAGCATATGTCATTTGCATCTTAGAGTTAAACATTTAGAACATTTATATTTCGAAACACAGCATGAAATCAAAATGAAATAAGTGGAGAATCTGCCACAATGTTGTTTTTCTGTGCTCATGATACTCTACTATTTATGACTTGGCTGTCTGGAAGCCTCCTTCACAAGACAAGCACATGGCTACTCCTTCTAACAGAAATTCTGTGCTCTCCGTCAGCATACGGCATCATTGCTAAGATTATTTATAGTGTTTACATCTAAAAGTCACAACCTCTGACTCTAACGGGAAGGAAGCCAGAGGCCGGTTTGAAGGACAGAACTTCTACCCCACAAATCAGTGTGCAGGTGTGGCAGTCATCTCGGCTGGTGGTGGGAATTGTATCAATCCGTCGGCCCAGTTTGAAGACCCCCATACAGAGAGTGAGAAATTTATGAGTGAATGAACAGAGACAGCGAGAGGCCAGGAAAAGGCCTGTCTTTTTAATGAACTATACTTGTTATAGAAGCCAGAAGATAGAAGGCTCTGTTGGAGATACAATTCTTGTTTCTTTTCTCTAATGTGATGTTACTGTACTTGCCACTGTTTCAAACTAGCAATTATTTTACAAGGAGTGAAAAGAGGGGGGAAAAAAAAGATATCATTTAATACGATGCTTAACCTTCAGCAGATGAAATAAGGTGAATACAATTTAAATGTAAAAGCAGATGCTTTTTTTTTTTTACTTAAAATCAACATAAGCATGAGAATGGAGCCTACTAATTATGCATGCATTTTTTTCCATAATGCACTAATCAGTTCTATGCTTTTCTGTGTTGCAGCGTTTTAAGAGAAGATGGTGCTATGAGATGGGTAAAGGAGGAACTAATAAAAAAAGGTATTGACTGTCAGAACCCTGGGTGAAAATCAGAAAAGTGCTTACTGGTACAATTTTTAAGAACAAAAATTTTGAGCCAGGAGACTTAAGATAAATTTCACCTAATAATGGTGAAAGTAATTTCACAAAGGGACTTAATTATTAAAAAATATAATATTCAAGTTAACAGTAATTCAAGAAAAAAAAAAGTGATCTACTTCCAAAATATGTCTGTAATGATCAAATGCGGTGAAATACTAAAATAGTTGTATAGCTTTTTTTGTATCTGTTATATGAAAAAAAAAAAAGAAAACAAATGTAAAGAAAGGCAGACTGCCACATGCAGAGCCTCATTTGGATATGTCTGGAGTCTTGGAAGCTTGACTAGCTTACATTCTCGTACAAATGGACCCCGAGAGCTTATCTGGAGATTTTAGCAGGGTAGTGAAGTTCCTTGCAGACACTTGACAGAAGAAATGTCCTGGGTCCTCCTTTGGGGAAGGTCATCTTCTTGGTCAGACCGTGCAGCTCAGGAAGGGACACACATGGAACCTTGGGAGGATGGGACTAACCTGTCAGATCAGCCAAATCAACCCTGGCAATCGACGGGGTGACAGATGCCGCAGTCAGATGGCCCTCACATCCCTAAAATAATCTTAATGTGTGCCTCTCCTCCTCTTTAATCTTGCGAATGACAGAGATCAAATATAATTTATAGTGTTGTATTCACCCCATATAGAGATGAGGGGATATTTGAATCATCCTAAATGTCAAAAATTACACCTGGTTCTTAATAAATTATCTCTTTTAAATCAGACTACAATTCTGGGTGCGATGTACTCTTTTGTAGATAAACTAAGGTCGATGAAAGAAGAGAGCTTGTCCAAATCCCATACCTGGGAACAAGTTAGACCAATCTCATTCAGAAAATAGTGGTCTTCCCATCATAACCTACTTATGAAGTACATTGCTCACTTCATTTTCCACGACTTGCTCAACAAATGCTTAATCTATGGAATTTCCTTTAGATGTTAAAACTTATTTTTGTGAGACTTATTAAGAACATTCATGGGGCACCTGGGTGGCTCAGTCGTCAAGCGTCTGCCTTTGGCTCAGGTGGTGATCCCAGGGTCCTGGGATCGAGCCCCGCATCGGGCTCTCTGCTTGGCGGGAAGCCTGCTTCTCCCTCTCCCAATCCCCCTGCTTGTGTTCCCTCTCTCGCTGTGTCTCTCTCTGTCAAATAAATAAGATCTTAAAAAAAAAAAAAAAAAAGAACATTCATAAAGACTTTTGCTCTGTCATCATATTTTGCATTTTGTTTTATTTGATTTTATATATAACATTATTCTATATTTTTGTCAATTGTCATTTATAAAATTATATATATAATAAATAGTATACATTTATTTTATGTATGTGTGTAATATTATAGATAATATATATTTACTTTTTATATATGTGTGTGTGTATAATACACAAGATCAAATTTGGGGGAGGCCTGGAGTTAAATTGGCCTATAGTAACTGGAATGATGTTTATTTTACAGTTGTGAAAGAGCTTCGTAGATCATTTTTATAACTTTTATTTTATTTTGTTTGTTTATTTTTCCTAGAACCCCAGATGCTCAGAGGTGAATACAAAACCTTTTCTCCCCCATAACTTGTTCTAAAGTCCTCCTTCCTCCTCTGCTAAATCATGGTTTTTATATTTATATTATTAGATTTTTATACACATGAATTATTATAACTTGCATCTATTGTTTTTATAAAAGAATGGAATACAGTGACATATTTTCAAAGAGAAGCTCTAGGGTTCATTTGCTACATGATCTAAGCTGGGTTTCTTTACCTTTCCTCCATATGTAATCGTCTTTGACTTATGGCTATATCCAGTAGAAAAATAAATAATTGTTCAACAATTTTCAACCCCTGAAACCTTCAGGCATGTTCCCACCAGGAAGGAAGACTTTACCATTGTAAACCATTCTCCCATGGGTACAAAACCAAGAAGACGATGAACTAGAATGGGCAACTAGCTCTTATCATAATGCAATTTTGGAGTGTCAGGGTCTAGCAAATGCCCTAAAGAAATGCTGGGGAGGCAGAAGACACTAGTATTTGGTGTTTGGGAGATGAATGCAAATAACATCCCAAATGAAAAAGGCCACAATCCCACTGAGATAGGTTGCATTGTCGATTTTGATTTGTACACTCTTTCTTCCTCGCCTTGCCCTGGCAAAGCCACCGCCTGCACAGTCATGACCCCGAAGCAGAAGAAGGGCGGCACACGTCGGGCTCAGAAGGCTAACACTGGGGCGCTGTCCACACCCGGGTGCTGCTGACGGGCCCGCCGGGCCGAAAGCAGTCCTTCCTGCGCACGCCGTCTTCGCCGCTACCGACCAGGGCCTCGGAGCCGGGGAAGGGTCGACCTCGAAGAGGAGCGCAGCACTGCAAAAGGAAGGCTCCACGCCGGCAGAACCACCGGCTGGAGGCCCGGCACATTGCCTGATCCAGCTCGGAGGCCGACGTGGGTGTCTTCCGCCCTGAAAAACATTCCTCCACTGCCTGAAACTGACCGGGCGGGGTACAAATCAGGCGCCGAATCCTGCTGGTGCGGATTCATTCTCTCATCTCCCAGCAACGCGCCAGGACCAACTCCGGCAGCAGATAACCTCAAGGAAACAGTGGGGATCTGAGGAGTCACACTAAAAGAAAAAGAAAGGAGGGGAGGGAGGGAGGGAGGGTCACAAAAGGTGCATCTGAATTAATGGAACGGCAGAACAAGAAGTTAAAAGGATCATAATAATTATTTCCAAAGTGACAGAAGAGAAATACTGGTTGTCAAAAAAGAACATTTATAATAAAATAACAACGAGGCAGGGCATGGAAAATAAAGCATTTGGTGAAAGTAAATGAAAACAGAGAAGATTCTATTCTTTTGAAAATTATTTAGGAATTACATTTATTATTTATTAAAATTTATTAAAATTATGTTAAAAATATTTACATATTGTATAGGCATTAATTTCCAGTAATGGAATCTGTTCTAGCTTGATAATCTTAAATAATACATTGATATCGTATATTACTTATATAAAATATATTTATATATTATTTGAGATTATTAATATGTATTATGTACCATAAAGGTAATATATTATATTACATATGTATTCTTTTGGATACATTTGTATATTTACATAATTCATTCAGTGAACTTACTCTACCTTTTAAATATTTATGTAAACAAACCAAAATTATGTTGAGCAAACATTTCCTTTACTAATTTAATAGCCACAACGATACCCACTGAGAGTTTTGGATGGTATGTATCATGCCTCCAAATATTGGAGTAGTGTGCCTAACCTTGTAAGTACACCAAAGATAAAAACTCATTTTTTAGTTTTTCTGAGACTAAGAATAAATACAGACTTAACTTATATTTTGTGGTATCTATTGCATAATAATCTCCTTTACATTTTCAAACCAAACATAAAAGCTAACCAAGGGTTTAACATTGTCCAAGGCACCTGCACTAGCAACTTTTCTGTCATTTTGAGATCTATAGTTGAAATACAATTTAATTAAGGTGAATTAAAGTATCTCAAGCTTGTAATAATTTTGTTTTATATTATAAATGGAGCCAGCTGTGCATTAAAAATATGTAATTCATCATGAACAAGTAGGATTGCTCAAAGGATTGAAAGAATAGCCCAACTAGAAGAATCTGTAAACGAAATGACCATATTAGCAAACGAAAGGGAAAAAGTTCATCAGAAGATGGAAATGTTAATTTTATGTTGCCTATTTTTTATTAAAACTCAGAAAAGTAGAAATAGGAATACTTTCTAAACTTGATAAACCTTGTTCATAATTTTTTAAACTTTAGATACATTCTCTTTAATTTGAATATAAATCAAAGCACCGGTTTAAACACTGCAGCTTTTTAACATAGGCTGGAAGTCATTTCTAACATTGTAAGGTCTGGGAAAAAAAATACTCAAATGAAAAAGTTAAATAATCTCATTACTCATCTACATAAGAAAAAATCAAGAGAATCACATGAAAAATTTGTAAGACTGTAAGAAAGTTTAGCAAATTTAACACAAGCAATGTCAAATTTTAAAACAAATGACATATCTGTACACCATCCATCAACAGGAAAATAATAAAATTACTCAAAGGATATGCAATTTTATCAGTTTGATAATGTTATTAATTTTATTACCAAATAATAAAGATAACAACATATATTAGAATAATATGAAAAATCCCAACAAATTATGTGTTCTGAATATACAGTCCTTTTGATATCTTGTTCTTTTGTTGTTGTTACTTAAATGAACGCATTTATATTATGGGCCAGCAATGTTTCAAATGGTGGAGCCTCTGTGGGTCTTCTGGCGGCCAACTTCACTGTGACTCAGGAGGGATGGTGTAGGCCGGCTACTATTTTCATGTGGGGACCACAATGCCAGATCCCCGCAGCTCATCTCATCTGGGTTTCAGAAGGAGCACATGTGCTTGGCATGCTGGCTTATTTGAATTTTCCTCACCTTTTTCCTGAAGGAGGGCCTATAACCTGTCTGGTATTTACGCAGATCCCAACCCTCTCGGTGCCTTTATTCTTTATATAACCTCTGGTGATAATCCCTATATGCATTTACTTCCTCTTTAAAAATATGAAATTTAAACACTTCTCTGTTCAAGTAACTGAGCTGTGTTCCCAATTACCAGGTGCTGCTATCTCTTGCCTGCCTCTCCTATCCTCCATTAATGGTGAGGAGTGAGTGGGTCCTCCTCCCCATTAGTACTACCCTGAACCTGTCCATGGTGGGGAAAAGAGCTGCAATGTTAATATAACACTTATATTTCTGTTTTTCTATGCATGGAGAACACTAGAGTATAAGATTGCAATATTTGGTTTTAAGTGTAGAGGACATTTCAGTTCCGTGTGTGTGTGTGTGTGAGAGAGAGAGAGAGAGAGAGGTGAGAAGGCAAGAAATGATGGTAGAATCAGGTCCTGAGATGTATCATATTAAGTGTCCCTTCTACAAGTTCAGATACTTGAGCCTGGGAATTATTTTAGGATTTGAGCAAACTGAGTCTCTGTTCTCCAGAGTTAGAATTTTTCTAACACTAAACCTTCATGTTACTAAATTCACTTGTGATAACTACATACCTATGTAATCTCTTATTACCTGCTGCCTGTCAAATTTAGTTTGGGGTCATCTTTTGTTTGTAATAGAAGCCACAGCCACCCGGAAGGAGAGCTCTTCTCATGATGATGGCAGGGGTGCCATAGGGCAAACAGAGGGGATGGAATTTAAACTGAGGGATGAGAATGAGCCAGCAAGGGAAGACAGCATTGCTTACAAAACACATTCACATGTTGCATGTAATTCTTATGAAAGTCCTATGAAGTAAGGGTATGTATGATAAGTCTGATTTTACAAATGCAAAAAAAAGTCATTCAGAAAGAATGAATGGCGTACAATATCACAAAAGAAAATAGCAGTATATATAGGAATATTTCTGGGTTCTTTTCTGGAGGGTGAATGACGGAGGGGGACGAATTCTTTCCAGGTTTTTATAGTACGTCCTCATTTAACTTCAAACTCTTTCACCAAAAAACCCCAAAAAACAAAAACCCACAAAAAACAAACAAAAAACACTAAATAGTATGCAACTATGAAATAATCTGCTTTTCTTTAAGCTTCCTAAATGTTTCCAGTAAAAAGAAGATGTTCCACCTGGTATGACAGAGAGAGAAGTGTGTATAAATTTTCAAGTTAACAGAATACATTACAGAAAACTCTGAGGGGTTACAGCACAATGTCTACCATAGCCCACACCACTGGTAGGCTGCATAGCTGAAACAAAGAGCTCCTTCCTTTAGCAAATACATTCGCTTGGAATTGTTATCTCCTTCTACCATGAAACCTAAGTTGAATTTATTTTCAGAAAACAGATCCTGAGTTGATTCCTCCTGTTTCGGTTAAAGAAATAGGTTAGAAGATTTTATTTCCTTCATCCAAGATGACCTGAATCTGGATGATGTAAACGTTTGTTATAATATCAAGCATAGAGTAATAGTTCAAAGTCATCTAAAGAACTGATATTGTCTACCCAAAAATGTTAAGAATGCTAAACAGCAGGAAAAATTAGGAACTCATCTTTTTATGAAACACTTGAAGTTCAAAGAAAAAGCATTTATTCTGTGCGACTCTTAAAACACTTAAAATATTGCCTTCAAGTGTGGGTTGTCGCTCTCCATTGCTTTGCTATTAGTATTCCAATTTAAGGTAATTGTGCATGACAAAATCCTATTTCAATCAATTTTTGAAGCAAGGTTTTATAATTTTCTTTATTCTTACCCTATCCTACTTGATTTTTGCTCATTCCTACCTCAGCTTTGTGTTTTAGACAGTCAATCAAGTACAAAAGAATGCTAAAATACCATAACTCCTTTCATCAACCTTAAAAAAAAAGCAGTCAGGTCTTTTAATTTTTCTTACTTTCAGTCTATCATTAATAACAAGGTATTTAATGTTTTATGTGTTCCCCTCCCCTTCATGCCAAAAAATAAAAGGGGGGAGGGGAAACTAGAGAAGACTGTTTTTTACAGGTGGTCTAAACTTTTCCTTATGTTTTATGTGGATATGTACATATAAATTTTATGTGTGCTATACTAGAAAAAAGCAAAATTTCCTGCAAACAGACATAGCTTACAAATACTTTTTTATGAAAACTTACATGTCTTATGATTTTCAGGAATTCAATCACTCTCCCTCAGTAAAATGCAATGCATTTATTTCTAAGATGAGGATAATAATCCCTAAACACATCATCAAATGTTTGCACTTCAATGTCTTGATATACACATCAAAACCCTTAGTAATATAAAAGTCCTCCATCTAGCTACCCATTAAAATAATCCCACTATATTATTTGCCTTGAGCATAGTGTCTTATTTTCTTGTGTATTTTTCCATTGTTTCATGCAGTGCCTAACACAGAGCAGAGTCATGATAAATAGCTTTGTCCTCGACAATATCATCTTTGAATGTGTCTCTGCATTTGCCTGGGATGCTCCTTCTCTCCACCTCTTCACTTGGCTATACTCTTACTCATCTCAGGTCTCAGCTTGAACATCAATTGTTTGGGCCTCCTCCCTGGGTTCACAGACCAGATTAGGGCTCACTGATATGCAGTGTCTAATACTCTGTGATTGTCCTCGTAATACTTATCAGAGTTAGAATCAACAAATTGCTTGTGTAATCATGTATTAACACCTTCTTGCAGGGCACCTGGGTGGCTCAGTCAGTTAAGCATCCAACTCTTGGTATCTGCTCAGGTCGTGGTCTCATGGTTGTGAGACTGAGCCCCACACTGGGCTCCACACTCAGCAGGGAGTCTGCTTGAAGATTCTCTCCCTCTGCTCCTCCCCCTGCATACACACTCTCTTTCTTTCAGTCTCTCTTTCTCAAATAAATAAATAAATCTTAAAACACACACACACACACACACACACACACCTTCTTGCACTACACCTGTACAATTCATAAAGGCTTTATAAGTGCTGTCTCCAGTTTCTAACAATAGAAGTATTCAATAGAGATTTAGTTTGTTGAATGAGTAAATGAACAAATAAGTAAAGGTCATTCAGCAAAATTAGAAAGAAAAATGCTGGATCTAAAAATGCTGTATTGGGGGGCGCTTGGTGGCTTAGTTGTTAGGTGTCTACATTCGGGTCAGGTCATGATACAGGGTCCTGGGATCGAGCCCCACATCAGAATCCCTGCTCCGTGGGAAGCCTGCTTCTCCCTCTCCCACTCCCCCTGCTTGTGTTTCCTCTCTCGCTCTGTCTCTTTCTGTCAAATAAATAAATAAAATCTTTAAAAAAATAAATAAAAATGCTGTATTGGTTTCAGACAACTTAATCCACTCTAATTAATTTAAGAACAGATTATTAAGAGATATCAAATAGCTGACCAAAGACGTGCACTCACTTGAGAATGGAGCCAGAACTAAATTTTGAGGAACTGCCTCAAAATCTAAATATGTAGAACCAGCTGGAACCCCTTCCGGGTCCACAGGTTGGACCCACTGGAGTCCCACTGGAGAACTACAATGTCTCTATCATAGCCATTTCAGCCTTGTGGAAGGTGGTTCCTTCATGTGGTATTATTCAAGACTCCAATCAAAGCAGCATATATTCTCCATTGGGAAGAGCTCTGCTCATACCTAATGCCTCATGTAACACTTTCATCTTACAGCTGAGTGTTGCTGAACCCATCAGACTTTAGGATATTGTAGATTTGATAAATCCATGATGAGAGGCTCTGACCACATGACCCATAGTCAGTTGCTCATTTCTAAAGGGCCTCAGTAGCATGTCAGATGGTATTGCCTTACTTTAGAATCCAAAGGTTATAGATTATGGTTGTCCTTTGAGGGAATTACCCAAACTTCACACAGCAAATTTTTCTACCACAGATACCTCTAAAGCCCTATAGTGTAATACCATAAGCTGGGTTATGTGTGTGAGCAGCAACCATGTAACCGAATCCTGGAACTACAGCAGAGACCTTTCTTGCTCTGAGAGTCCCTTGTCTTCCATTAAATGGGTTGTAGCAGAAGTCTGGAATATGATGCTCCGAGTTCCTGAAGGGACCCAAAGGCACTTTGTTCCTTCTTAGTGGTGGGAGATGTAAGATCTAATAATTCATTTTTACTTCCAAGGAGATGTTCTGTCATGGTCCAGAAATGGGACTTTACTAAGGTTGAAGACTCCTGAGTCTTCATTGGGCTAATCCTCCACTATATGGATTGCATGTTTCTAACAAAAAACCCCAACTTACTTGCCACTTCATGTTCATCTAGTCCTCTAAATGTGATGCCATCCATATAGTGGGCATTGTGATATCCATATAGTGGGCAATGTATAGGTGATCCACATCTCCTTGGACTATCTTATGACCAGGCAGAAGAGTTATAGCCTTTGGGCCTGACCATAAATATATACTACTGTCCATGTTCATCTCATGTGAAAGAGAGTTGTTTCTTTTCCTCCTAATAAATATGGAAAAATAAACATATTTGCCAGATGAATGATCTAATACTATGTACTTGAGGCGGTGTTCATCAGCTCTAGAAAAGATATCACATCTGGGAGCACAGCTGAAACTGGGGCAATTTTGCATTAGTTCATTGTCAACTTAAAGGATCTGTTTTTTGTTTGGTTTGGTTTGGTTTCATTTCATTTGGTTTGGTTTGGTTTGGTTTGGTTTGGTTTGGTTTTGCAGGGGCAAGACTGGTGTTTTAATAGGATGAGGTGGATCAGTCCCTGCATTTGGTCTTTAAGTGTGGCATAACCTTAGTCAATTCACTCTAGGATGTGAAACTGCTTTTGGCTGATTCTTGATTGTAGGTTGGGGCAAGGAGTTTGAGCCGTCCACCAGACTTCCCACTACAATAACTATAAATCCAACTCCCTGGTATGCCTATTCCAGTTAGATACCCAACACCTGGGAAATTACCACTGTGATTTGGACCCAGGCTAGGACTCCATTTGTTTCCTACCACCAATATGCCTTACTTCAAGCACAAGGCCTCAATAAAGCTTTGGGTCCCCAAGTACCAACTTGAACCCTGTATCAGCGAGCTCCTGATATTCCCTTTTCCAGTGTATTGTCATCTAAGTAAACAGTATAGAATCATTTGTGGAAGAACTGGAGAATTCATTACCATATTAAACTGCCAAAGTTTTGCTGAGTTATCACCTCCAGGAACTCAGTTTCCCCTTAAGTTAGTAGATTTCAGGTCTCAGTCATTAGATCTTTCACAATAAACAACTGATATACTTAGAGTTGGTGAGTCTATTGGGAAAAAAAAAAAATGATCATTTTCCTACAGAGTTGTAGGCATTTAAATTGGAACAACAGAGTAAAAGATAATCTATCTCAAAGAATGACTTCCAAAATGTGATAATGTAAATTTTCAAAATTTTAAAGTATGATCATTGCAGCATTATTTCAAATTGCAAATAAATAAATAATTTTAAAAAAGAAAGAGAAGCAAAAAAAAAGAAAAAAAGAAAACAATGCAAATACTTATCCATAGGTGGATGGCCATATAACTTATCCATACAAATGAATATGGTGTGGGCATTAAAAAGAATTATGGATCTAGATGTACTGACACTGAAATATCTAAAATATATTGTTAAATATGAAAATCTCATTTTTTATTAGACGCATAATTTACATATACGAAAATGGACAGATTTTAGATGTACTGTTTGATTTTTTTTACAAAGGCAATAACCCATGCAAAGCCACACACTTATCAAGGTATAAGAAAGGATTGTTGGGCTCCTTCCCAGTCAATCCTCCTATCCCAGAAGAAGCCAATGATTTTTAAGGCAATAAATTGGTCTTGCTTCTTCTAGAACTTCATATAAATAGAATCATGTGGGATGTAATATCTCATCTGGCTATTTTGCTCAGGATATTGGTTTTGAGTTCCATCCATGTCAATGTATGTATCAGTAGGACACATCTTTTTATTTCTGAATACTAGGATATTCATTTTCTTATTTATTTTTGTAATGTAGCTTTAATACAGACTTGCTCAATGAAACTTCCCACAAACCCCCACATTATAATTGTTTATTTCTAGCTTCTTTCATATTCTCCAAATTATCATTTCAGACATTAACTTATTCGTAATACACTTTTCATGAGGTCTCCCTTCAATATCTACCAAACTTCAATGAACCCACATTTAGCACTGTCTACTTGGCTGCCCTCAAGTCTACTGTGCCCTCAGCTTTGACTTCGTACTTGACTTACATTTTCCATTCAGATCACCAACCACAGTTTACAAATATATTTTCTGATGTTTGATTTTGAATTTTGAATTTTGTTTGGATAATAACAAGAAGTAAAACAAACACATTCTTTCTTCAAAAGGTTAATAAGAACCACAACTGAACATGGTAATCTCCCAATATCTCCCTTTGAGGATGCAGCTTGTGAAAATGATAAGCACACAACTACATTACAAAACATAGGCATGAGATTCAGAAGGAAGTGAAAATAAACCTTCATGGCATATAGCACCTTCTGTTAGAGCTGCCTACATTATATTCATGGAGGTGCAAAACATTCTTTTTTTGCTCTTTCTAAATCAATCATCTTTCAAAATAAATGACTGGAGCTCTTTGAAACATTATCTGCATTGTCTGTGGTAGATTTGTAGCAAAGAAGAACAACAATGGCAAATGACAGATTTAAAACAAAAACGAGAATTGCTTATATTAGAAAATCGTAAGTGAATCCTTGCAAAATGACTTTAGGGACAAACTACAGATTCAGATCTTAATGACTAGCAGATTTCTACTACCAAAACCAAAAACAAGCACGGCAACAAAACCCTCAATATTCTAAGACAAAATCACTAATTTCTCATAGGTCTTTTATCTTTAAAAGATCAAATTGTTTGAATGGATCTGAATATGAGAATGAGTGAAAAACACCAAATGTTATCATGGAGGAAAAAAAATCTAAGAAATACCACATTTTGCTAAGAAAACTATTTTAAATTTCTAAGGCGTGTATTGATAGTTACATTTTAATAAACTCATAAAATATATCAAAATCAAAAAGGGAAAAAGTACAATAACTGAAGTAATATTCAAAGTAATGTAATCCCTAAAAGTAAAAAATGGAATATCAATAATTAAACTAAACTGCTTGAAGAGTTTAGACAACACTGTGTGAGATTCTGAAAACATCAGAGAAGACAACAATCTGAATTGTAAGCTTTTCTATTTCTTATAAAATAGTGTATATGCAATGTTTTTCCTTAGTGAAATAGAGATTCCCTAAACTAATTGTGTTAGCTAGAATTATGTCAGGAAAACAGAAGCCATTATGGATATTCCTGTAAAAAAGGACTTTCATACAAGAATTGGAGCCTTATGAAACCACTGGAAGGCTCAGAAGAAAATGTCAGCTTGGGCTCCCATGATTGAGATACCGCTACCCTGAATCATGCCTTCTGCCACTATTTCTCCTAAATTTTGTGCAAATGTATCTTATTGGCAGAATCTAATCTAAGCCATATAGGAAAAGGATTTGGGGGGATGCAAAAAAAAGTATAGGACGTAGTAGCATCAATTTTAGATTGGTAAGAGACAATATAATAAAATAGTATTTGGCTACATCATCATGTATACATTAACAGACAATAATATTAATATGCGATAGGAGGTATATAGTTTTCATTCATTTAGCATCTGCCACACGTCAGTTCTGGGCTTGATGCTGGGACTCAGTACTAAAAATATACAAAGTCACTGCAATGATAGTTTCCAGTTCAGAGAGGAATCTATTATTCCACAATCAAACAAGTAAATGCAAACTCCTAGCTGTGATAAATGGTACCATCCTGCCATAAGAACATAAGAAATGGGGGCCAAACTTTACTTGAAGTGTCAGGAAAGACACATTATTCAACTATGAAGATCAGCAATCAGTTAGTAATGTTACAGCATTGAAAGAAGTTTAAAGAATAAAAATTTAAACCCAGAAGTGAAAATATAGGAGATAAAAACCATTGCCTAAAAGTATCATAGAATGATTTGATGAATAAAGAACATTCATAAGGAAACATACACTATAATAAGCAAATTGGTAGAACTAGTAAAAATGTAGAATTTTACATTTCAACACCTTCCCATCCTTCTGACCATAAATACTGGGTTACAGAATCTTATCTACAGAATTATCAGTTCTACATTCTGCACATATATGTCCTTGAGATGTCTACTTCATGGGTGCAAAGGCCTTCGACTTGACATTTCAAGTTGTTTCAGCAGAATCACTTTTAAGGTTCTTCGGCTTCTCTCTTCCTTTCTACTCTTGACAAGAAAATGCTCTTAGTGTAGTAGTAGAAATGGTAATGGCTAATATGTACTGACTACTAGCAACGTGTCAGGCCATCTGAGTGCATCAGTTCACAAAATCTTTGCAACCACATCTTCGGGTATGAACGAAGAGGATAGATAGAATCTAAAAACAGGCAGCTTGCTTCTGGAGCCCAGACGGAGCCCTCATTCAATTCCTAAAGCCTCACTAGGAGGACAGTTATTTTATGCATCAGAAAACTGAGGGTCGATGACGTTAAGTCAGCCATCTAAGATCAATGGCAGATATGGAGTTTAAAATCATGAGTATCTGGTCCCATAGATGTTTCTTAAGGGTCAAGAGGAAAGAAAGCTGTCTATATAGAAATGGCCACCAAAAATATTGGTGAAATAATCTCAAGATACCAAATCCTATGTAGGAGAATGTAAAATTTGCTATGAAACATTCAAGTAGTACCTTCTCCACAGAGCAATTCTGTGGCACAGATGAAAGTCAAGAGGTCAGTGACCACCCATCGTTTTCCTGTTGCCCAATTTATCATAAGAGATAAGCTTGGTGGGAGGCAGGAAGATTTGGTCTCCACAGGGTGAGGCTATGCACATTGTGAGAGACTCAACAGGGGGTTTGTAATACTTTCCTATTGCTGCTGCAATAAAATATGATAAGCTTATTATCTTAAAACAATCCGAATTATTTTTTTTATAGATACAGAGCTTAGATGTCCAAAATCAGTCTCACTGGGTTAAAGTAAAGGTGTGGGCAGGGCTCATTCCTTCTGGAGGTTCTAGGGGAGAATTCCTTGCCTTGCCTTTTCCACCTTCTACAGGTGCACTTGCATTCTTAGGCTCATGGCCCCATTCCCACATCACCCCAATATCTTGCTTCTTTCATAATATCTCCCAACACTGACTCTGATCTCCTGCTTCCTCTTTGTAAAGGTTCTTATGATTGCCTCAGGCCTGCCAGGACAATCCGAGATGATCTCCCCATCTCAAGATCCTCAATGTTATCATGTCCGCAGAGTCCCTTTTGCCGTATAAGGTATCACTCACAGGTTGCAGGAATTAGAATGTGGGAATCGTCAGGGGGCTATACTTCAGCCTACCACCAGTAGGTAAACATTTCAAATCCCCAACCTTGTCAATTAAGCCACATCCAGATTTGATTTCTTACTAGACCACAGGAGTCACATTCTTCTGAGGTTTCTTGGTAATTATGAAACATCACACATTCATGTAGCATTGCAGCTATATAAAAATAATCATTTGAGAGCTTGTAATAATGGCTATCTATAAGACCTGGCCAGAATACTTCAAGGACTATTTGAAGTCTTTTTTGCATCTTCTTTATCATAAACTCCAAGGAATCTCTTTCTGTTCACTGATTCAGTTTCCACAAGCTCTGGGTTTCCTGAGGTCTAAGATAAGGGATTTCTCTCAGGAACTGTCAGTTGTAGCTGTTGAGGGCCATTGTTTTTAAGTGAAGTGTTCATTCATACAAAGAATAAATGCATAGACAGATTGATAGTTCGATAAGAGATAGACCTAAAAATAATAACTAATTTTTACCAATATTGTTGAGCCTGCTGTGTCCCTCTCCTGAGTTATCGGACCATTTTAAGTCCTAAGAATATATTGGCTGACTATTCAAAACCTTTGAACTCTCCCTCACTGTATTAGTCAGGGTTCTCCAGAGAAACAGAACCAACAGGATATAAAAGTAAATATATTATGAAAAATCGGCTCATGTGATTATGGAGGCTGAGAAGTCCCACAGTCTAACATTTCCAAACCAGACCCAGGAAAGTCGGTATGATTCAGTCGAACCATGGAAGCCAATGAGGTAAATCTCAAATTTGAGGGCAGGAGATGAGATGAGATGTTGCAGGTCATGCAGTCAAGCAGAGAAAAAAAAACTTCACCCATCCTCTACCTTTTTGTTCTATTCAGATCCTCAACAGATTGGATGATGCCCACTCCCATTGGGGAGGAACAATCCCCGACTCCACCAATTGGGCAATGCTAATCTCATCAGGAAACAACCTCACAGACACACCCAGAAATAGTGTTTGACCAGATATCTGAGCATCCCCTAATCCAGTTCAGTTGACACCTAAAATTAACTACCACACCCACTTATTACTCTGGTAATCCCTGCCCTGCTTTTGCCAATTTACAGTCAGGTAAAAATGTATTTGTCTTGTTGTAATAATTTTTTTTCATTTTTATTTATTTTGTGGATTAAAGATGTATTGGGGTCTTGACTGGGTTAGAATAAGATTGGATCAAATTTGCCATGATGCATTATATATAAGACAGAGAACCTGAATGAACATTTTGCCTCTGGTTAGGAGCCTCATGTGGGGTGGGAGCAATGGACCTTTCCCACACTTAGATTTAAACATATATGGAAGAGTGTCTAGGATAGCAGGGTGGAACCACAGTCGGCAAGTTCTTACAGGGCAAGATGCCAGAGCCCGTGACACATAATTCACCCAGGAGAAAGAAGTGTTGCCAAGAAAACCAGACTCAGAAACAGGCTAAGAGTTGGAGGAGAGTGGTTGCTTGGTGCTTCCTAGCCCCTAGGTTTTGATCCAGTCCTCAGGATACTCTGGTGACACCCATTTTCCCTGGGCTGGGTGGGCGGGGGGGGGAGGGCAGTGGGAGGCATGTCTGAGTGAAATAAAAAGGCACTTCTCTTTAGTTGGAACGTTAAGAGGTAAAACCCACCCCATTCTGGGAACCGCCTCAGAGCAACTATCCAGGGGCAAAAATTGCAGCGATTCTTCCTTTGCAAGAAATAATCACAGCAACACAAAGATTGGAAGTATCTTTGGGGAAATTGGCAAGAATTCGCCCCTTGGTGCGCCTGGGTGGCTCAGTCGGTTAAGGGACTGCCTTCGGCTCAGGTCATGATCCTGGAGTCCCGGGATCGAGTCCCGCATCGGGCTCCCTGCTCGGCAGGGAGTCTGCTTCTCCCTCTGACCCTCCTCCCTCTCATGCTCTCTGTATCTCATTCTCTCTGTCTCAAATAAATAAATAAAATCTTAAAAAAAAAAAAAAAAAAACAAGAATTCGCCCCTTGGTAGAGGCAGGTATGTGTAGAGGAGTCAGACTTCTGTTGTACTGCCCTTCACCAGGGCAAGGCACCTGAGAAGCAGTGTGGCCCCAGGGGAAGCTGCCCATGTGAACTCAGGTGCCACAGACAATGGGGGTTTCCAGAGGGGCATGGGGTCCAAGGGGGAAATTACAGACAGCCACATGCCTGAGTGAAAAGGTAAGGGTTTTCATCCATCACAATGCAGATTAAAATGAATGTGACCTAAATCTTACCTCCAATGTATCTGCTGCCCAGACATTAGGCAGACATTACTTAACGATTTGCAAAGCCACAAATGGAGGATTATCTTCATTTCTGTCTATTTCATCAAGAGTGAAGCAGGAGAGGCCTTTTTTTTTTAACAGAGTGTATTTCCTCATAAGCACAGAGAAACAAAGCAAACAATTATAAAGTACATTGGGGAGAAAGGAAAGAATCGCTACCACAATGTTTAAAAACCTCTGTAAAGTGACATATATTATGCATTTATTAACACAGAAAATAAAGTTCTTGGCATGGATCTTATTTATTCTTTCAGGTTCCAACAATCCATCAATTACCAGACCCTGGAATTATTCCTTTGAGGCCATGGTTTCTTAACTGCTGCACTGCTGACAGTTTGCACCAGATAATTCTTTGTTGTGGGATGTGTCTTGTGTATATGCTAGTATGTTTAGCACCATCCCTGGTCTCGACCCTCTAGATGCCTGTAGCACCCCTTGTGGTGACAACTGAAAATGCCCCTGGACATTTACTTAATGCTCATTGCCAGATGTCCCTGGAGGGAAGATAATTAATTAGCCCCACCTCCTCCCTGAGACCCACCGCCTTCAAGCAGTGAGCACTGAGCTCATATTCAGCTCATGGATTTACCTCAGAATTGTGTAATATAAGTAATACATGTAAAGACCTTATGTTTCCTAATGTTATGTAACGACATAAAGTATCTTATGTACCTCCAGAGATAAACCCAGATTAATATCTGTTAAAATCAACATTGATTGAATTAAATTGTTTCAAGATGAATGTTATAAATGACATTTAGAAAATTTTATGCAAAGCAGAGCGCTCATTAAAGCTTTCGTATGAGCCAAACATTAAAAAAATGTGACTTTTATTCTATACAATGTATGTTGTTTTGGTGTTTTGTTTTTTTTTCAATCCCAGAAAAGGAGCAAATGAGCTTGACAGGAAAATCACATTCAGTGTTTTTTTCTTAATCTTGTGTATCATGGTAATAAACAGTTTTCCTGTCATTTGTGGTTCTTTGTTCCAAGATGATGTAGATGATGTGATAAAGCAATCTGATTAAAATGAAAAGAAGAATCTTTTTATTTTAAATGACATCTTTAGAAAAGAAAAGCAGGTTTTTTTCTACTAACAGACTATGTACTTCAAATTACCCACAGTGAATTATACATAGAAACATTTCAAAACAGATGAAACTACAAAAATTGAGACATAAATGATAAACTGGTAAGTCTTTCTCTGTTGAATTATGAAAGAAACTTACCAGAGAACAGTACAAAAATTCAATGCAGAGACACATGATTTTATTTCTTCTGCAGAAAAAGAAGGCACAAAAGTGAACTAACCTCTATAGCTGTAAAGATGAATTTTAAAACCAATAAAAACCATGGGTACAATCTTCACAACTGAAGGGAAATATGGCTAGTGTGGTTTCATTCAACATTTACCAATATTTCTATATATTAGTTTTTTTTTTTCATTTATTCACACAAGACATTCCTCTATAACAGTAAACCTTAGAGAATAAACCATGAAAACACTGCCTGGAAGAAACGCACATTAAAAGTTTAAAGCAGTGATTTCATACCATCACTCAGATTAAGTTTTTATCTCCAGTATTACTGCATGATAAAGAAAATCAAATAAATTTCACTCATGAGGCTTTTCCCCAGAGCTCCTGATTGACAGTGAAAATGTCAAGAAAAGATAAGTGCACATATCCTGCAGTTGCTTTGCATCTCATAACTAAGCATTTAGCTCCTACAGCAATGGGAGGGAAGGTAGCACAAGCTGGGGTAAGAACACAGGGCAACACCCCAGAAACACACGAGTCTCAGCTGGTCACCCACACAATACCCACTGCACAGCCAATGACAGTGTCGTGTTCAGTTAAGCTAGTGATCATGAAATGGCAATAAATAAAATATATTTTAATGAATGCAGATGCAAAATTTAGAAAGGATATTTTGATCCAGACAAGATGATCTACACACATTTTTTTTTCCCCTTTCCTCCCACCAGGCACAGCTAAAAATCTGGGACCTGACATGAAAAATTCAGAAAGGTAGAGAGAAGACAGATTGGCCAGGGATGTCCAGATCCAGGAAACCCTATGACTGAGTTGCCAGGTTTTCTTTTAGCCTCTTGTATATCCTGGGCAGGGCGCTGGAGAAGCTAGCAACTGATAAAACAACAGCCCAAGAAAAGACTATTTTCTCTAGCCGAAGGATTAGGAAAGGACAGTCTAGGAAAACAACTTGTTCAGCAATAACTTCTCTACTCAAGTCAAACACAATGGTAGAAAAACATAGCCTCTCCCACCATCATTAACAAAGGGTGAGTGGGAACCTGAATGTCCACTCTGGCTGGCTTGAAGAGCCTGCCAATTCCAGGCCTAGTGACTTCCCTCCTAGACATTAGAAAGGACTTTCTGCATTGTTAAACAAGTAAATAAGATGCAATCCCATTTCATAAATTTTACACTTCTTTGTCACTTCAGAGTTTAAGTGTTTTAAGTCTTATAACTACCTAGGGGGTAGATAAATATTTATTTCAGTTTTTTTCCACCTCACTCTACAAATCAAGACATTAAATGTGTCTACTGCTCATTCCTTAATCTACCTTAAAAACAACAACTCATCTTTCAAATCTCAGATAAAGATGTCATTTTCAAAAGGCCAAGTTCCCTGAAACCCATGGTTGTATCTGGACTTCTGTGAACTCCAGAACATGGTGAACTATTTTTATTTCCTATTAATGTAACATGGAAATGACCCTATGCTTTGTCACTGGACAGGAGCAGGTTCAATAGTGAAAGTAATGAAAACATAATTTTCTCCTTTGCATTCTTGGGTGTAGGGCTTCACGCTACAAAAAATCCACAGGTCCCTCCATGTGTTTCAGTAACCTCCCTAAAGACAATCCACACCACAGCATTTGTTGGCAGTGGGTGGGGCTGGGGTGGAATTGATGGTCCATAATGAGGGATGCAATGGAGTCATCCGAGCAGGAAGAAAAAATTAGAACCACCGGACTTTGAGGTTGGAAGATGGGTAAGGAGACAGTGGGAGGAGGGGATGCACAGGCAGGAACCCCACTCCCATGTAGAACCTGGTGGCTAAGCCTGGCCTCCTGCCAGAGCCTTAGCAACAGAAGAGGGACTGGTCAACAGAGAACTGTCTCCTCTGTATCTTTACTACCAGAAGAAGAAAATGACAGACTGGTTCTCAGAATCTCTAATAGAGGGAAGAATGAGAGCCACCATGGCATAAGGACCAGAAATTCCTTAAATTAAAACTATAACAAATGGCCTCAGTGTTCTTGTATAATCTAATGAAAGAAACAGAGAGAGGAGGGGGCAGGGGTGAAAAAGAAATCTCTCAATTAATTGGGACCTGATTTTTTTATATTCTAAAATAAAGAAAAGTGGCATATCCCACTCCTCTTGGATCACAGAGCAATGTATGCTTGATATATCTGTTTATTCCTTCCTATATGTCACTAGATTTTAAGCTCTGTGTACAAGGCACATCTGTTTGGTTCACAAATTTTTTCTGAATGCCTAGCTATGCCTCCCCTTCTTCACATCTAGGTTAAGAAGACATTAAAAATAACACTACAAAAATAAAATAAAATAGGAAGAAAATTATGATTTTAGGCCACATATCAAAAAAAAACAAACATATTTTATAAATAAAAAAAAGTTTTAATTTGGTCAACTAAATTGGTTTTTGTATGTTTTTTGTTTGTTTTGCACAGGCTCTATGCCCAATGTGGGGTTTGAACTCAGGACCCTGAGATTGAGAATCGCATGCTCTACCAACTGAGCCAGCCAGACACCCCTCAAATAAATTGTTTTAAATGACATCAGAAAATAAACCAATGTGACTAAGATATTTTCCTTTCAACTTTGGTTTTCTTTCAGATTAAAATCATGTATTTTTCATACATGGAGAGAGTGGAATCTGGCTCTGTGTTACTTACATAATAAAAGCCAACTTCTTAACTAGAATTAGAGAGTCACCAGGATGTTGGGCAGAACAACAGAATCTACTAATTCATTTCTTAAATTATATATGCAAATGTACCTAACACATATAAATATAGATTTGGCCCCCTGTACCAACAACTTTTAGCTAAATTTCTAAATCAAGAAAAGTGTAAAACATCCGTCAAATGACATCCGACTCTAACTTTACGTTATTCAGGAAAAATCAGATAGCAACTCCAGCCTCTCAAAAGAATTCTCCTGACCATAATTATATGCATTGTTCTAGATCAAGCAGAATGTACCAGAGAATAGATCAAGCAAGCAGGACTACATAGGACATGGAGAATGCTAAGGCTAATCTGCCCTGAGTTATGGGGAAAGAGTACATTGCTTAGGCAGCCAAAGCAGCTCCCTGTCCATTTTATAGGACCTCATGCCCCATGCCTTTTGGACACAAAGTAATAATCTATTCTTTGCAGGCATGCTCACTCTTTTAGAAAACAATTTTTATAAAAAATAAAGTTGATAAAACAAAAGACAAATTATGTAGACCCCAAGAAGAAATGATGTCCAAGTCAAGTTCTGAAAAGTGCCAAGTGAAGAGGGATTTAATATGCATCCCAAAGGAGCCCGCATTTACAAAACTGTTAGTAGAAAAAGTATAAGATATTCAGAGATCAGCAAGTATTTTCTTCTAGAATTTCATCGTATGGTAAGGCCACAGTGCAATTGCTTACACTCCTAGGTGCTGCCCATAAGCTTTCTGTGCTCCATCCTGAGATAGAGTTGGGGTCCATTAATGGTCCCTGGCCTCAGAATGAAACTCCATGTCTCTCAGGAGGGCCTGTCCTCATTTCTGCAGTATGAAGAATGCCTTCTTCTTCGTAAAGTGTGCCCCATTGATCCTGGGGGACTTGGCAATAGCCCAAATTCTGTTACATTTCATGTCCAGATAGTATGGGATGTATATGCAAATCATACCCCAGGAACAATCCTGATATGTATACACTCTCCAGGGTGTATAAATTCTGCTGTGCTAAAGCTTTAGACAAAATCCTTAATTGATTTTCATGAGGCAAAGTAATAATCTATTCTTTGCAGGCATGCTCACTCTTTTAGAAAACAAACACAGTTCTTGATAGGCAATGGTTAGACAGGGAAAACCCATCACAAAGAGCCTTGCATTTTCAAGATAAAAATATAGCAGCTTTAGTATCATTTGAGAGTTTGTAGATAATTTAGAGGTTATTACTAACTCTATACATCTCAATAGGGAATAATGTTTCTGCATTTCTCTGACAGAATATACACAGCCTTCAGGAACATTTTATCCAGAAAATGTTCTCTTTTGAAACTGCTTTTGTCCTTTTTTCAAACCACTCATCTCAGTAAAGTATATTACATTTATTCACACATTGTATACATTTATTTTTAGAAGTGAAGAAAAAGTTTAATTTTTCTTGCCTTTAAAAGCAACCATATAGTCTATATAGATTAAATAAAATATGCTCTTTTTAAAAATTGTTCCTATAGTAGAAAAAACAATGATGTCAAGCTGTCTGCCCCTCACTAAAGCAAAATAATAGAATGGAGAGGGTTATTACTGTACATCTAAGACTTCAAACCACATAAGTTTTGCCTTTTTACCCTCATTATCTCTGTATTACTTGGCTAAGGATAAGGTGTAACAACTAGAGACCCAACAGTCTGCTGCCCTTCCTTCACCTTGGCCTAAAACCAAGGGCAAAGGCTTAAACACTAACTGGAAAATAATTACTACATGTGAGTACCACTCTTCTACCACAGGAAAAATGACTTATTTTTTTCCTCTCTTGTCACACAAGCATATACCTCTTTTCAATAAAGCTAAAAAATGTCACTAAAGAAAGGAGAAAAAAGTAGATAAACAGACATAAATATCAAATTTACAGTAACTACAAGTATTTCATTATGACACACTATCTCTTATGAAAGGTTTTAGGGAAAAAAATTAATAAACTTTTATTTTATTTGCTCATTTTAGTGTGTCAGGATCCTAGGAAATAAGAAGGCATGTTTGGGGATAAATATAAGCCATGCAATTTTATATTTGCTTAAATAAATTTTGCTACACATTAACATTCTTAAAAAATGGTATAATTTAAAAACAAGTTGTGTACTCAATGAAGAAATAAAAATAAAATGTGTTTTTCTTAAATTGTACATGCAAATGTATGTAACATACACAAATACGTATTTTCACCTGTGGACCAATCACTCTTAATTTCTAATTGCCTCCAGAGGAGATTACTACTTTACTTGCTTCTAGTAGGGCAGTAGTATTTTTATCAGTAATAGAAGTAGCAAGAAAAGGAAAAGGAGTAAGAAGAGAAGTACCAGAGGAATAGTAATAGTACTACTAATAATAGTCGTCATAGTAGTAGTAATAGTAAAGAGACCCTTCATTGTCTGAGCATAACACATCCAAAAAAATGTGTTAGTGGATTTTTGGATAGCAGGAGTCTATATCCCATTACTTTAAGTGAGAAAGATAATAACACATTCTAAGCTTACCTTAAATCTCAATAAAAATTTTCCATTATCATCAAAACACTTAAACTCTTATGTAATATTCCATCATTTTTTGCAAAATGTAAATCATTAAAAATACCAGTTACTCAGCTATTTAACAATTAAAAATATGTTAGTGAGTATATTGCAGTAATTAAAATATATATAAGAATGAGGGGCGCCTGGGTGGCTCAGTTGGTTAAGCGACTGCCTTCGGCTCAGGTCATGATCCTGGAGTCCCTGGATCGAGTCCCGCATTGGGCTCCCTGATCGGCAGGGAGTCTGCTTCTCCCTCTGACCCTCCCCCCTCTCATGTGCTCTCTTTCTCAAATAAATAAATAAAATCTTAAAAAAAAAAAAAAAATATATATATATATATATATATATATATATGAATGGTAACAAAATACACTTTCTTCTACACTGCAACAAACATATACTAAATAGTAAATAAGAAAGTGGTAAGTTAAAAGTATGTTTGAAAAATGTACAGGGCGCCTGGGTGGCTCAGTTGGTTAAGTGACTGCCTTCAGCTCAGGTCATGATCTGGGAGTCCTGGGATCGAGTCCCACATCGGGCTCCCAGCTCAGCAGGGAGCCTGCTTCTCCCTCTGACCCTCCCCCCACTCATGCTGTTTCTCTTTCTCTATCTCTATCTCAGATAAATAAATAAAATCTTTTTAAAAATGTACATAATAATAAAGTAAAATAAAGCAATTAGAAAGATGTAATGATTCAACAAAAGAAGAGTTGCTTGTCTTAGTTCAGGCTGCTTTGTCAAATACTATGGACTGGTTGTCCTAACAAATATTTATTTCTCACAATTTTGCAGGCTGTAAGTTCAAGATCAAGGTGCTGGCAGATCCGGTGTCTGGTGACACCACTTTTCCTGATTTACAGATGGGCATCTTCTTGTGTATCCTCACAAAGCAGAGAACAGAGAAAGAGATAGAACAAACTCTCTCATATATTTTCTTCCAAGTGCAGGACCCCACCATCATTATCTAATTACCTCCCAAAGACCCCATCTCCAAATACCATCATGTTGGAGACAGATTCCAATATGTGAATTTTGAGGGATATGAACATTCAGTCCATAGCAGTCGCCTGGGTGTTTTGATGGGGAGAGAAAGAAAATGGGTCAGTGACTCTGGACTCTGGAAACCAAACTGAGGGTTACAGAAGGAGGGGGGACAGGGGGATGGGGTAACGGGTGATGGGTATTAAGAAGGGCACATGTGAGGGCGCCTGGGTGGCTCAGTTGGTTAAGCAACTGCCTTCGGCTCAGGTCATGATCCTGGAGTCCCGGAATCGAGTCCCACATCAGGCTCCCTGCTCAGCAGGGGGTCTGCTTCTCCCTCTGCCCTCTTCCCTCTCGTGCTCTCTGTCTCTCATTCTCTCTCTCTCAAATAAATAAATAAAATCTTTAAAAAAAAAAAAAAAGAAGGGCACATGTGGTAATGAGCACTGGGTGTTATAACCAACTGATGAATTGTTGAACACTACATCAAAAACTAATGCTGTACTATATGCTGGCTAATTGAACATAATAATAATAATAAAAAGAAAACAAATCAGTAGCTCTTTCACTGGTGATTTCTCATTATGTGGGCTTGCATGCGACTTCAATCTCATGGACCCCACCAATCCTGAACATAAATTGTTTATTCATTTTACACAACACAGAGTTGATATGGAGCTCAACTTCATTACAGATTTCCCACCTCTCTCAATTTTTTCAGAGCTTTGAAAATGTCCAGGACCTTGTGCTGTTTCAGCGTGACATCTAACACCATTTCAAACTGATGGTGTCTCTCCATCCCTGCACAAGGAACTTGGATATGATACTTTTCTGAGTAATATAGTGGAGTTTCCCCAAACTAGCCATACTTTTATATTTTCCCTCATTTTTATACACATAAAAATAGTTGTATGGATGACAGCTTGGGCACCCAGGATGGTCAGACTTATAACTGATGTTGAATTTACCTCTTTAAGTATTTCACCATTTTTAACTTTTCCTTGAATCATATGGGCTTCTCTAGGCTTCTTATCCCCACCCCCTTATTTTCTTCACAGGCACCTCTACTTTCTTCGAAGATATCGAAACTAATAATTCAGAGGAGATGATAGCAATGCAAGTACCATTTCATAGTGTAGCCTGAAAGATTTTTAGTGCAGAAAAAGTAATGAAAAATCAAATGTTTTATTTAAAAATAAGCAAATATAACAAACAGAGGAACTCTGAAAAAGATGCATTCATGTTTAGGGTTAGATGGATAGACAGACTATGGTATTAAATGTCATGTATAATGGTAGATATTATGTATAATAATACAGACTAATTCTATAATATATATCATAGTCAATGTGTCATATATAATAAAGCCACATGAATCCAACCACTAGAAAAGAGGTTAACTTTTCAATAATATTACAGGGAAACTTGACTAGTACAAATACATATCACACTGGGTCTTGTATCACTATCCAACGAACTGAGATGGACTAAGAATTAAATGAAGAAAATAAAACCAAAGGAATAAACACTATAAGCAAAATCAGTGACTATTTTCTGATGTAGGGCATTGAAAGGTTCCTGAATTTCCCAATTCTTTAAATATCACAATCATTTTCTGTGTAAGATAAGTTCAAAAATTCAAAGTCATCTTTGATCATTTTGTCTCTCCTGTTACCATGTTCATTGTATTATCTTTATTTCTATAGCTGTACATTCCATAAATGGCTGAGATTATTCTTTTTGAAGCAGAGCTCCGGTTACATCAAGACACAGTTTTTAAAAAAATATATTTTTCAGTTTCCACTGACCATTACTTTAGTGTGGTCTCTATTCCAGCATTAAAATGCATCCTTAATATGTTTTCAAATTCATAAAATTTCCAATTTTATGTCATACCAAAGATATGTCCTACTCTTTTCTACCCTGTGTCTTTGGGCAATTCCATCACCCGAAAT
The DNA here is from genome assembly GCF_029215605.1 of Mirounga angustirostris. Taxonomy (NCBI): domain Eukaryota; kingdom Metazoa; phylum Chordata; class Mammalia; order Carnivora; family Phocidae; genus Mirounga; species Mirounga angustirostris. The sequence continues at coordinate 9,102,714 of NW_026991722.1, read as the reverse complement.
GCTACATCCTTCTTCACCTGTACCATTTAGAATCCTAGCCATGTCTAAGAGGCTAATCACAATGCCATCTTGTCATGCTAGTTCTCCTACTCCCTACCTAAGTGGAGGTTATCTTTTTTTCCTTTGGAACCTCATGTGATGTTGTAGAACACAGGTATGCTCACCTGAAGCCATCTTGTGAACAGTGAATAGTCATTGGTTTGCAGGGTCACTGCATGAGCCATGCATTAAGTATTCAAATATTAGCACCTGGAAAGAGAGAGGAGCATAACAGTGAGCAAAATAGAAAGATGCAAACAAATAAAAACAAAAATAAAATACAGAGAAACAGAGAGGTAGATAATTATTTAAATAGGCCAATGAGTGAGAATAGACCCAACTAGTATATGAGAGGGACAGCAAGTATCTTCTTTTCAGAATACTGTTTTTTTTTTTCCTAGAATGTTTATCATAGCAGAAGCTCATCACTCTGAGCGTGATTCAACCAGAGAAATAGCTTTTTATTACAATGCTGGAGCATTGTTTTGAGTTTAGGTTTACAGAATTTTGGTATTTTTCTTAGGGATTTTCAGGGGTCATTCTGCTTATATGTTGTTTTTGACTTGTACACTGAGTCTACAGCTTAACTTGTTTGTCAGATGCTACCGCAGTGTAATTCTCCAACGCTCTTGTAATGGTTGTAAATTCCTTGACAAGAATCATTCACTCCCACAGTTTTTAGCACATACTTTGTATTAAATGATCTGAACTATGGAACTGCTTAACTGAAACCTCAGATTAATTGTTTTCACTGAAGTTCCATCTGCACTCCTGAGTATGAACAATCTGACAGACAAGTTCAAAAAAACAAACAGGAGAAAAAATCCTAATTTATATTTTAGCAGCTGAGGCATAGTCATATGGAAAACACAGCAATGAATATGGAACCCTAAAAATATTCACCTAAGATTTTGAAAATTCTTTCTTTCTGGTCCAAAAAATTAGTGATATTTATTACTTAGAAGACCTACATTACAATAAAAACTATGTCCCATCTTTGAAAATAATAGTCATATAACTTCTTCCCTGGCATTTGTCAATCCAGGTAGAATTAAGAGCACATATTCTCATTTCAGATGAAGAACAAAACATTTAACAAAGATGAATTGTCTTTGGATCTCATTTTATAGTAACAGATTAATGAAAAAATTTTATAGAGGTGTTGTCCATATACCTACATACAGGAGACTATGGAGCTTGTGTTGGTGAATCAATATAAATAAAAAATTCAAATGCATGCACACACAGTCACACAAATAAGTACACATTGCATCATTTCTGCCACTAAGCCTGATTTTGTGAAATAACCTCTAGTTGCAGTTTCTAAAAACTGTTACCTCACTGGAGAGTCCTTTCAAATTTAGAACTCAGTTTTTAACCTTCTTTTCACAAATGTATCATCAGTAATTGATTATTTATTAAAAGATCAGTGTTATGAAGCAGACAGCTTCTTGCTCACAGACGCTTCCTACGCCTGGAGTCTACCTTATTAGTAAGCTTCTTGATATGGGAATAAATATTCTTATTGTCTAAGCAAGTGTGATTCTCTTTTCTTTTACATCCTCTTACAGCACATAGAACAGATTCTTGTATTCACAGAGTACAATAGTTTCTGGGTGGCATACATGTAGTAGGATGACATGAAATGATATAAAATAAATATCTTAAAGCCAATATTGGTCTTAAGTAGTTATCCCTTGAATTGACTGTTGGTGCTCTAAGTAAATGTCTGTTTCAAAAAAAAGAGAGCAGTGGCGAAAAGTTATAGTGCCCCAGTGAGGCAGGGGAGCTCAGGTAGGGAAGCTCATAAGAGAGAATTATTTGTGTAATGCTGTAGGACAAACGTACATCTGTCATTAAAAAGAGGTTCTTGGTTTGGAAATTATTTAGGTCTGAGAATAAAGGCATGCAACAGAATACAAATCCATACAATACAGCATTGGGTTCCTTAGGTTTCTGGCTCTGTATCTCTTCTAAGGCAAGTAGGAAAGTTTCAGAAAGAGCTAACTTAAGAAGTTCTAGGTAACTTCATATAATCTTTTGTTCACAGTTTTGTTTTTGTGCAACTTGAGACTATAAAAGCTCTTTTATGAGCGATTAAGAGAAACAACTCCCACCTTGAATATAAAGGATCTTTGGAACTGCACTTTTGAAATTGCTACTGTCTCCTTGGATCCTGGAATATTTTGACAGGCACCTTCATGGTCTTTATTAAGTGAACCTTAGCATTTTTCTTTCCTTTCATAATGTTAAACATGTCTATCTGTAGAGTAGATATTTTTTATGCCTGCTTTTTTTCCCACAGGACATAAAATAACTTAAAAAGCAAAACATTAAAAATATGTGCATTGAGAAATCAAGCATATAATTTATTATAGACAAAAGTATATATAATGAAGACTTAACTTTTCTTTTTTTTTTTTTTAAGATTTTATTTATTTATTTGAGAGAGAGAATGAGACAGAGAGACATGAGAGGGGGAAGGGTCAGAGGGAGAAGCAGACTCCCTGCCGAGCAGGGAGCCCGACGTGGGACTCGATCCAGGGACTCCAGGATCATGACCTGAGCCGAAGGCAGTCGCTTAACCAACTGAGCCACCCAGGCGCCCAAGACTTAACTTTTCATACTGAACTATAAACACAAAATTATCTGAATTATATTCAAATAAAAATGGGATTTCTGCAAATATCTATCTTCTTCTTTAATAACTACAATAAAAATTTGAGGAATTATCAAATACGAATTAACAGAATTTAATGGTCAATAATTTTTTTAGCTTATCCACACATTTTCCTGAAGTTCCTGAAGAATGAATCCAACGAACTACTGCATCTTCTTTAGATTAAAAAGTTCTAAAAGTACGTTTTTATTTACAGTTTTAATAAGCACATGTCTACAAGCAAGTTTTACATGTTAGGTCTTTTTTTCTATCCATTTAAGAAGTTGAAATTTTGCACATAAAATTGTCAAAATGTGGTTTTCTGCATTGACCAAATCTGGAAAATCAGGCTGAGGAACTGTCCTGGCCAACAGTGAAGATTTACTGTTCACATACATCCCACCAAATATGACACTGAATCAACATAATTGTATAAAGGCTGGTTATCATTTTTTTAATTTTGTTTTATTATGTTATGTTAATCACCATACATTACATCATTAGTTTTTGATGTAGTGTTCCGTGATTCATTGTTTTAATAAAAACTTGGGAGTTTTAGGACCTTGCCAAGAGCAAAGTAAATCAATGAAAAATTATGGTAGATGATTTTTATCTATAATGCACACCTGTGCAAGACTTAGTGAGATTTCAGAGGAGAACACTTTGGTCTGATTATTAAGTTACTTGAACTCTATATTGGAGCTTTATGATTTTTTTGGACATTTTCTCCGTTAATTTGGGTGGGGTTCCACCTAAATCAAATGTTCATGCAATGGATGTGAATGTTACATGCATGAAGGTGTAGACAGCTGTTCAGCCCCCCAAAATTGATAAATAAATTTCTCCTTGATTGCTTCAACTAGAATTTTAATCTGCCTCTGGTGAACTTTTGTAGCATTATTTGTAATGCCTTTATAATACTTCTACCCCAATACTGTGTACTTGTCTTACTGCCTCAAGAATATAGGAAATTCATTGAAGATAGAAAGCACATCTTATCTATCTTTGAATTCTAGACAGCACCCAGAAAATCTTTGAGCAAAGACATGACTCTGAGTACAATTGTCCCACGGATGAACACACTCCCAATTGGTGATATGAAAAATATAAGAATGAGGCGGCCTTATCTTTGTTTTAGCATGGATAGAAAGTACAGAGGGAAAAGGACAGATAAGAACACTTTTTCTAATGCATAAAGTGGCTAGTCACTATAAAATTTGGAATTTAAAAAACAAATTGGGAATTCAAAAAATAAAAACCAAGATCAAAAGTGTAAAGGCTTGCTTACTTATCATCCTTAGAGGAGAGCTATGCTTTTCCATTTTACCACTGTTATGCATTCTGTAAAAGAATGACCTTGATGTTAATTTTGTGTTAGTACTGAAAAAAAAATACCTGTAGAATGTTATAATTCCAACCAACAGTCTTTTGTTTCACTTCCAAAACGGTCTAGCTTCTTAGAAAATAATAGGGTTTGACAGTTTCAGGGTAAGAATAATATCTTGTTGTCACATGTCCCCAAAGACACCTGCTGAGAAATTCATCACAGTTCAAAGAGCATGGATATACCATCTCATATTAAATGTGAGAGTCTTATCTAAAGTGTGATCTCCTGTGTGCTTACTGTATTTGGCTTGAAAAACTACATATTTATTCAGATCTTTGTTCTAGTGTTAATCCCTCGTCTGACAGCATCTCACATCTCTTGGTTAAACATTCCTCCACAAATGTCACCTCATACTAATTAAAGTGAAGTATTTCAGCTACTGTTTATTTATTAATTCAACCAAGACTTCCTGTAAATAAAAAAGGATCCAAGAGGGAAAAAGCATGTATTTGCCTTGCAAATTACATCTGTAGAGTGTCAACTTTGTCCATGAAAATTAATGGTTTGTAAAGCAGCTAGCTATTTCCTCTGAGTTTGCATCGTGTATTATGGCCCAACTATAAACAAATAGTAACTTCAGTGTAATTACAAATATAATTCAGATAAAATAGAAAATTCCCTTTGGATTAAAGAAAAAACTTTTCATTCAGATTGAGGACATTAAATGTAGCAAATCTGTAATGAAGTTGTTGCTTTTATTTGGGTGTGATATGAAGTCATCTCTCTGAGAAAATTAGAAATAAAAGGATCGGTGTACCCCACAGGATATCTCTAACAATTCTCGGGCTCTTTTATTAAAATGAAGGGCAATAATTTTGGGGTTCTTGACTACATTCCTAATCCCTGCCGAAAGGATCCATTTTGGACTAATCTATTAAATTTATAAATATAAGTAATGGATATCTATCCCTTTTTTATAAAATCATAATAATATTGTTCTTTTCTACCATGCTTTATTATAAAAAAAAATTATACTCCTGTTACGTCACAGGGACAGGGATAGAGAATACTGATAAAAAGAGTGATAATAAGCACATCCAAAGCCAGAGATTTAATACGTTCTCTGTATCTTGTTTGGGAATTTCTAGTTTTAAAGATTCTCACTCGGCTCCACTATGCTGAGGTTGGCAGTTAAAGGAGTTGCAAACCTGTATTTACATTTATGTCCTTTCACTTAGGTAACATTCCTCACTCTCTAGCTGTTTATTGGAAATTTAACAAATTGTCTCAAAATAAATAATCCATAATAAAAGTCCTACTCTGGAAACCCCTCTCCCTTCTCAGAGAACTACCAAATGTTTGTTTAGAACTTAGCAACATCTTGCTTGTGTTTTTGTGTTAATTTCAAAGATCAAATAACAGCCAATTCGTCTTAAATTTTCATTAAAATGTATGATAACTTTGTTACATGAATAGACTTTCAGAACTATAAAAAGCCTTAGTTATATCTGGTAATGGTCCCACACAGTGAAGGAGGAAACATCTTAGAAATAGATGGAGGGGATAAGATCATCCTTATGATAATTATTTCAATACCTCTTTTTATCTTAAATCTTCCTCAAATATTGTTTAGAATTGTTTGCTTGCAAACAAAGTAGCTACCCAAGGTTCTGGACATTAATCCAATTATAAAATTTTTCTTTTCCATATTTTGCTAAACCCAAAGCCCTGGAATATATGGGCATAATGACTCCAATGTTATTACAGTAGCTGCATTAGTTAAAATTTATACCTAGCAAATGAGACGTGTCTTTGTTGCTTTATGAGTCCTAAATAGTAAAGGGCATGTTCCGTTTTAATTTGACTTCAAGATATATTTTTAACTTATCTGATAATTGAGAGAATTGTTTGAGAAACTGAAGACACTTTTGTTTCTTTGTACACATATTTATAAAGAATAGGGGTGCCCTGCTGTGTTTGTTTATTTCATTTTACAACTCCTACAATTCAGGGAACAAAGGTATATTCATAGATCAGTAAATTCTGGGAAATAAAAAATAAATGAGTCCAAGTTTGACCTCATAAATAACGTGTGAACTGTGTTCTACTGCTTTGTCCCTCTGTGTATGTTTTACATTAAAAAATATGTAACACTAAAAAAGGCAAAAGATGGTTTTGAAAATATTTTGGTTTATACAAACCATATTAAGGTTTTCCTTAATTTCTAAAATAGTTGTGGTATGCCTCACTTCCAATTGTTTGAGTATGAATCCATTTTAGGGAAAATAAACAGCAATATACCCATGGTGAATTTGTTTGATGCTACTTAACATTGTCATTTCTTCTAATTGAGCCAACATCAGCTCTTCTGAAGATCCAGGTATGTAGTAACTCATTTGGTATCTACTTTTTCTGTTACTATAGCAGCACTTTTTAATGAGGTCAACAAATCCAAATGTCAAATTCTAGATGAAATTGCAAAATGTAACACTGCCTCAAAATAGTTGCATTTTTGTTCTGTAAGAAAAGTAGAGGAAAATTTATAATTCTTTATGGAAAAACCCAAAACAAAGCCCAATTATGGAAGCTATATATTTGCTAAATAATTGATAGCATAAGAGTTTTAAAATTCTATCAGGATAAGCAAGTTTCCTTGTTAAACTAATTAATTAGAGTTGCATGTAGAACAATACATTTTGATTAAAAAAAAGACAAACGAGAATGCACATGATAGCTATGTGATTAGAAATGATCCACATTAAGTTACATATATATAATTTCTATGATGTTTTATTTGCAGTAATAATTGATGCACTTATTCTTATCCACACCCCCACCATGATTACCTACTGACTATGTTACAGTCTCATCTTGCACCCTCTCCCCCACCCTCCAGCCAAACTGTTTCATTTTGGGATCCAAATACACTAAGCTTTTGTTGGCCCTAACACCTTTACTTGGGCATTTCCCTTTGTATGACTGACCTCTTCTTTCACTCAAATCTCACTTTTTTTTATTTATTTATTTATTTATTTATTTATTTATTTATTTATTTTAAGATTTTATTTATTTATGAGAGAGAGAATGAGAGACAGAGAGCATGAGAGGGAGGAGGGTCAGAGGGAGAAGCAGACTCCCCGCCGATCAGGGAGCCCGATGTGGGACTCGATCCCGGGACTCCAGGGTCATGACCTGAGCCGAAGGCAGTCGCTTAACCAACTGAGCCACCCAGGCGCCCCAAATCTCACTTTTAAATGTCATGTCTCTGAAGGCCTTCCTTGGCCTTCCAGGAATTTCACTGAGTCTTTCACTGTCTGACATTCTTGATTTCTTATTCTTATATTCTTATTCTTCCTTTATTTCTAACTTCCCAATAGAATATAAGTACTGCAATGACTCAACTTCTCTGTCTTATTTGCAGCTACATCACCATATTTTAGATACTTTCTGACACATTCATTGTATATATGCTTGGCAGATGCCAATTCGTGCAGGAACTCGAGAGTCATTATAAGGAAACTAACGTTTACAATAAGAAGACAATGAAGTTTACATTACAAATGTGAGACATGCCCTTCCTCAGGACATTTTTTTATGGCTAATTTGGTCTGATCATTCAGCTCTCAGTTCAAAAGGGTCCTTTCTTAACCACCATATTCAAAGATTAACTCTTATTATGCTTGATCATGGCACACAATTTATTTCCTACATGACAACATATTTTGAAATTACTGTGTTAGCTTATTTACTTCAGCATTTTCTTCTTTTTTTCACCATAATAGTACAGAGTCCATGAAAGTAAGGATGCTGTTTGTTTTGTTCATAGTTGTATACTTTGGTGTGTAATCCAGTGCCTGGTACATGATGCTCAAAAATATTGGCTGAATGAGTGAATAATGGATTTAAGATATATTTTACAGACTATATATACAGGTTACATAAAATAGGTTTGATGACAATTCCAACAGATGGGAAGGAAAAAGAGAGAAAATAAAAGATGATTTTCGTTTTCTGCCTTGGGCAACTGGGGGTAACTGTTTGAAGGAAGGCACTGCTGGTTGAAGAAAGGCACCAAGAAAAATGGATGGTGGTGGATGGATAGTTAGACAGAGGTAGAAGATGCATGTGAAGGGAATAGACACTAATGGCATATACTTTTGAAGTTCATAAGGCACCCTTGTAGATTCCCCAAGTAGGTTGTTGGATATATAGGGTAGAAGTTCAGTAAAAAGGTCTAGACTAAGATTTGGTGCATTATACACATACAGTGGATAATTAAAGGCATGAGAAGGTATGAACCCACCTAAAGAAATCCAGGTAATGTTTAGAAAGAGGAAAAAAGTTCCAGGATTCTGTTCCAGGGCAGAATACAGAAAGGGAATGTAGAAGTCTAATAGATATAAGTAAGAAAATAATAGCCAGTTACAATAGTGTGTTTTGTAGGATCATTTACCCAAAGCCTAGAAAGACGCTTAAATTTAGAAGAGCCAAAAGCAATCACAGGGCTGTTTTATAAATATTTGAAAGGGCATCTGGATCCATGGTTACAATCGATTGTTATAAATTTTTCTTTCCCTGGGCAGTCACTGGGGTCTCCATGAAGGGTATACATTATTTCCAAGCTTCACTAAAAAACTACAAGACTTCTATCCAAGCAGATCTTGGGAATCACTAAAAAACATAAATAACTAGAGTTGAATGGGGAGATAAGTTTCAGATTCTCTAATTACTGCAATTATGACTACACTGCTCAGCTCCACTGACTCTTAGATACACAACAGGCCTCCCTCAAGTTTTCTAAGCATATAAAATTCAGAAACCATTACATGTACACTAGAGGAGCATAGATGAATAATAAAAACATTCATTTTCATATAATAAAAGCACTCACTTAGTAATCAGGGGAAATTATTTAAGGACAAATTAGAAAATAGAAATCAAGTGTTCTTATATCACAGATGTCATTTTTTTCAAAGTATCTTCTACATATGTTCCATGTTTTTAAATAACTCTCACATTTAAAACTTATATGTCCAAATTCTGTTCTCTTCACTTTCAATTTTATAAACTACTTGTATATTAATGTATGTTATACATTAAATTAATGAAGAAAAGCCATGATTTACATAATTCTCAGAAACGAAGTCACTTTAGTAAGATTTATGCAGATAATTTTTCAGTAGATTTATTGGGAAAAACATTCATTCTTAAACCAAGGGAAGAAAAAATGATGAATTACATTTTCCTAAAATTTCACCAAAATAAAATTCAATTTTATATTAAGATAATTTGTAAAACAGGTCAAACAAAATAGATGCTAAGCAAGAATTATCTGAGACCAGGAACCTACATTTGTTCTTGCCATGCAATGATGGCATGGCTTGGGTAGGTCATTTCATTTTCTAAAACTCCGCTTCCTCATCTCTCTAAAACAGTAGAAATATCTGTCCCGACCAGATGAGAGCTTATTATGATCTGATGGAGTAGTGGTTTGGACTGATAAAATGCTCTTCTAACTCAAGTTAGCAAAATATTCAGTGGCTGAAATCATGGTCTTTGGAGCTATGGGAACTGTGTATAGTTCTGACCTCAAAACTATGTTCTCTTGAGAGAATAGTTACTCAGACTCTCCGAATCTCATTTTTTTAAATCTATAAAACATTGACAGACTATCTAACTCAGGGGATGATTGTGATTATTGAATAAGAGCTACAGTTATCATCATTTCTGATTCAACACATGGAAGGTGTTAGAGGGATAAAATTCATCTGCTTTTATGTCTGTGAATTCTGTGTCCCAGAGAAAATTTCTGAATACAGCTCACACACACACACACACACACACACACACACGCACACAGAAAGCAAAAAGGGGATTTAGAAGTGTGACTGGCATAAGAAAAAAAATTAATTACAAAAATTTTTTTTGTTTGATTATTTACCCAAAGCCTGGGCAACACAGCTAAAAGGAAAATTGTATTGTAAACTAATTATAAAGGTTTATTTTGACCAGCCTCAACACAGCGAGGTACAAGCATGGAATGTTGTTGAGGTTTTTTTTATATTTTCCCTCAGCAAGAGGGAATAAAGAGAGAAATCTCATGAGAACAAAGGGCTACTGCAGTGCTTAAGGCAAAGACATTGAAATCAGAACTTTTAAAGCCTCTGGTGGTGAGGTGATCCGGAAGTGTTTATGTGGGAACAGTTTACTGAGGAAGCCCTCATGAAATGCTTTCTCCCTAAGCTGGTTTGTATAGTGCACATTTGTTTCAGACACTTCAATATATGAGGATACATTTGGAAGGAGATTAATTTAAGTTTCCACAAAGCACTGGAAGCAAGTTAAATAAATTTAAGTAATGATAATGTTTATATCCCACTTTCAAGCATAAAAAGAGGCAAACATCATATTTTTTTCCAGACTTCCCCCTTTTCTTTCAATTTACATTTTAAGATTTGCTATTGACTATTTTTACATAACTTAAAGAGGGTCCCACTTGAAATCCAATTCAATAATTATATTATTACAATATTCTGAAACTAAAAGAATTACACTACAAACCATAAAATATATGGGTTAGGAGAAAATAAAGTAAAATCACTTTTTTTTGGTTGTCTTTTCTGCACAATTAGTAATCAATTGTAAGAGTTTGTCCATCTAGGAGAAACAACCATTTCTTAAAGTTGCTTGAATATCTAGCATAAAATCATGGCCTCTGGCAGCAAACAGTTGTATTTAAAAATTACATCTGTCTGAGTCCTGTACCTTAATAAAAGGTGAGTTCATAATGCAGCGGGATAGCTCTCATATAGACTCATCTTTTGTAGGGACTTACATGAGTCTACTTCTGTGCCTGTTAAACAGGAGAGCTATAGAACTCTCCTTGATGCTGATGTTGGAATGTCCACCCCAGTCACTCAGCTGCAACCTTTTCCTGTCAGGATGGCAGTCCAGCTAAGTGTCTGTGCATGACAAAGCAAGAGCAAACCAAAGCAAGACAACAAAGCAAAACCTGCACAATCCTGTTGCTTCATTTGTTACCATGCCCCAACCCTATGAAGACACCAACATGTACTTATAACATCTCGTTTAAGAAGGGATGAAAGATGGAATATGATATTCATCTTTGTGAATTACTAGAAACAGGCAAATACATGATAAAAATCAATGAAGCCCTTAGACTCATATGGTATATGTACTATAAATATTTTGTAAGGTATTTTGCTGTAAAGAGCATGTTGATATAAGCAATCTGTTTGCCAAACTGTTCACCTAGAGAATGATAGTTTCAGGCATAGAAAGATGGAGAAATGCTTTTTTTTCTCAACCACTGCAACTGAGAAACTAAGAATACATACATACAGAATCTTTTCCTAATTATCATATATTTTTGTTAAAACAATCTTTACTAGAGTTTATCTTTTTTATACTATATACTTTAATTGCAGAAGCCAAATTAACTGTGTAATCTTAATAATAATTCACACAGAATTTAAGAGATACAATGTATTTTCTTTTTTTTTTAAATTTTTTTTTTTAAAGATTTTATTTATTTATTTGACAGAGAGAGACACAGCAAGAGAGGGAACACAAGCAGGGGGAGTGGGGGAGGGAGAAGCAGGCTCCCCGCAGAGCAGGGAGCCCGATGCGGGACTCGATCCCAGGACCCTGGGATCATGACCTGAGCTGAAGGCAGTCGCTTAACCAACTGAGCCACCCAGGCGCCCGATACAACATATTTTCAAGTATATTATCAGTGCTACTTCATTCAGAAAGTAACCTTGTTCTGCCTATGGGAATACTTTCCTAAAATTTCATTTTGTTTAAGTTTCAAAAATATAGGTACTATACCATTATGTTATCTATTTTAGCTGTGTGAAGGAGAGGGCATATTGGCTAAGAATAAAATTTTTAGTTAAATGTGTATGATACGTGATGTGCCTGGATAATATGTGCTTTGTATTCTAAAAATGCCTTATGCAAATTTTTATCAATATATGATAATAGACAAAACTAACAGCTACCCACTTCTGATAATTTATTTAAATTGCATTTATGTATCTTCTTCACCATCTTCATGAAAAACGATAAAATAGAATGGCTTAAAATGAATAAAATATGTTACAAATATCTGGTCTTAAATTAATTCAAAATGACTTTTTGGTTGTTGGTAAAAGTTGTAACATACCCTAAGGAGGAAAAGGACCCAGTGAATGCCTTTTATCAATAAACATTTTTAAAAGGTCCTAAATCCAGTGTGCATTCATTAAAACTTTAAATTATACATATTTAGGAAGATTAGTGAACTGGAGAAAAAATCAGATAAAGGACGGTAGTTTGTTAAATCATGCTTTCTAATTCATGGCAATACTTGACCATCCTCATTTCCTTTTTAAAACTTCACTCCTATAACATATTACTATGTAATCTGTATTAAAGAAATGACTGTAATGACTGAATCAAATTAACGATATTAGAGACATAATCCTGAATCATGTATTTACTTCAAGGATGTATCAAGAAAATAAACATTTGTTTATATGTCCCCTTGATTTTATGAAGATGAACACATTTACATACATTTGCACAATAAATGTTTATTAATTTCTCAAGTTCCCTTGTGCATAAGCATTATTGAGATGCTCAAAAACCTTTCTTTTTTTTAAGATTTTATTTATTTATTTGACAGAGAGACACACAGCGAGAGAGGAAACACAAGCAGGGGGAGTGGGAGAGGGAGAAGCAGGCCTCCCGCCCAGCAGGGAGCCCGATGCGGGGCTCGATCCCAGGACCCTGGGATCATGACCTGAGCCGAAGGCAGACGCTTAATGACTGAACCATCCAGGCACCCTTCAAAAAACTTTTTTAATTCCTATTATTTTTTTGGACTCTTATCATTTTTTGTTCCTTTGATGAGGTCAAACTCTGAGGTCTCAATTTGAGAAGGGAAAATGGGGTTTTGTATATGTTTTGGTGAAGTAACACACTGAAGTAAAAATGTTACAATATAGTGGATACATATTTTTCATTCTGAAGGTTGTTCAGTTGCTAGCACCATAATTGTCTGAATCTATGATTATAATTAAATGTGGTGATAAAGATACCAGTACAGCATAAGGGTTAAGAGTTCAGATGTGACTGAATTTAAAATGTTTCAGTACTATTGCCTTTAAAGATATATCACCTTCAAAGAATGGAAAAATAGTATCTTCCTTAAAGGTGTTTGTGAAGGGACGCCTGGGGGGCTCAGTCAGTTGAACAGAGGACTCTTGACTTTGGCTGAGGTCATGGTCTCAGGGTCCTGGGATAGAGTCCTGCATGGGGCTCCATGCTCAGCTGGGAGTCCACTTGAGATTCTCTCTCTCCCTCTCCCTCTGCCCCTCTCCACTTTTCTCTCTCTCTCTGAAATAATAAATAAATAGATCTTAAAAAAAAAAAGTGTTTGTGAGGATTGATACTTTAAGTGCTTAGCATATTGCCTAGCATAGCTAGTATTTTGAAGGATTTGTAGATTTCATTAATCTTTCACTTCAGATTTTTAAAGGAATATAGGTCTATGTGAGAATCAACACCACAATATTTTCTTTCATAGCACAGAAATACTCTGTTTATAGTTCCCTAAAAATCTATTTTTGTTAACATTTTTAGGTTTCAAAATTTTAAGAAGCCAGATCAATATCAAACTCAACAGATAAAACAAATTATAAAATGATGATACTCTTAAGTGCAATGACCAAAAGTTTTCAGAATGTAATTTTTCCTATTGGCACAATATGTGACTTGTTTTTGTTCCACATAACAGCAGTTTTCATTAATGTGAAAATATACAACAACAAAACTCATGGTTACCTCAAGCTCTTTCTGGCATTTGGATTTAGTTCACTGAATCAATTCTCCACAGAAGCTAACCAACCATGTTATTCTTCAATGTCATATCCTTTAACTCTAAAATTCTCAGTATCAAAATAATTAAAATAATTCATTGTTGCACTGACAAGGATAAAAATATTACAATTTACTTCTTACCACAAATATCTTCATTTTTTTGGTAAACATATGTAGCCTCAAGTCAAGATAAAATTGTTTTCATTTTAACAAAAGACAAAAAATTCAATTGAATACAATATAGTTAGGAGGACTATTTAAAGTAGAAAAACAACTGATTAAAGAATACAATCTTATTTTTAAAACGAGCGAGAAGGGAAGAAAATCAGACTGCCTCAAAATTTTCCAAACTGTAAGCTTCAACGCACTAGTGAGGGCTGAAATAAATTTAGTGGATCTCAGCTAGAATATTTTTCACAAAATAAAGTAAAACCAAATAAAGTAAAATGAAATGGAAACTATCAGGGAACATCACAATACTGTTTCATGAGATCTTTGTCTCAGTTGTGTGTGTGTGTGTGTGTGTGTGTATACTGGATCATGAGGGAAAATATATTTATTGTGAAACATCAAAAATTTGAAAACAAAACAAAATAAAACAAAAGCCACCAAAAAACAATAAACTCTATTTAATGGTTGAAAATCCTGGTGTACAGAGGGTAACAGAAAAATAAAAACTTGGAAGTTGTGAACAAGTACTCTATTAATGTCAAATTATGCTATCATTTCTCAAGATAAGTTTTTGAGACAGATTTGAGCCACTGAATTTTCAATTTAGTTTCAATCATAAAATAAAGCATGGAACAGCTTTTCTTATTCATTTTAAAGTTCACTTTAAAATGCCAGTTCACTTTTTGAAGAAAACAAAACAGCTTTAAAATAGTCTTGGAGACCATCAGTGGAAAATCCAGTCACTCAATAATTTTGATAATGTGTCTGACTTGACCATCAATGATAGTGATTATTAAGATAATCAAAATCAAATGTTTTCAAAGCTTCTGTGAATAGAAAAGATTTAAGTTACACATCACCTTCACACATTTAATGGAAATCAAGGTAGTGAAGTCAGGCTCACAAAATTAAAGTAAATTGATAAATACTAGGTGAATCCCAGCACATGGAAAGCAAATAGTTTCTGGGAACAAATTAGAAAATTTTCAAATTACAAAATGTTTACATCTTTTTACAGATAATATGTATGTATATTTAGTCACAACAGAATGCAGCATAAAAATATTATTATTAATAACATGCAATGCATCATAAAAATAATGTTAATAATGTTAATAATGCAACATAAAAATATTTCTTGGATCTGAAATCTCTTTGATTCCTTCTAAATTTATAATATTTTGGTAACACAGAAAACCTCAGACACCCAACATAATTTTTTCTACTTTGTGACTTCGATGACAGCGAGAACACTACCATGCAGCCTAACCTACCCCTGATCACCTACTGCAGCCTACAGCCCCTTAGGAATTTCCCGTTTACTTTCTTTCACTACTGCCTAGGACATTTTCAACATCTCTGTCAACATTTCCCTTATTCCTTAAGGTCTAATTTAAATTAATCCTTCTCTGTTTTCTCCCAGAGATCTTTTTTTTCTTTCCGTAAGAATTGTGCAATGTACTTACATTTCTCTCCCAGTAATAGATTATCAGTTCCTTGAGGGCCAGTTCATCATAATCATCTTTACCTGTCATAATGCCTTGAACATACTTGATTGTGTGTGTGTGTGTGTGTGTGTGTGAAGATGAGTGAACTGATGGATGAATGAGGAAATAGGTGGATGAATGAATAAATGAATAATATATGCAGATCTCTTGCAATGATTTTATAATAGGCTATTATCCAGTGTTTACTGTTAATGCCTTCATTTAGAACCTTAACATTTGATACCTCCTTGAATGATAAATCCCTGCAAGGTCTGTCGATTCTTCATCAGTAATCTAACCAATACCAGCATGCTGACAGTGGGGTGCTGGGGTCAATAGATTGCATGTGGTTTACTTATCATATTGACTTTATCTTGACATACCAACATACATTTCACATTCTGGTGCCTTTCTGCAATATTCTAAGCATTGACATGACTAAATCAGAGAGACTTCTGACATTCAATTTGGAAATTACCTTAAAAACAGAGTCAAATTTTGTCATAGCAACTAAATGATGGTGCAAAAGTCACTGTATCAAAATAAAGAACAGAAATGCCTGATATGTTCTCATTCATTTCTAGGAAACTGATTTATAATTGAATCTTTTAGATTGCATAAGTGTAACTATTCACTAAGAAAGGATCCAAATAACATTTTAATTATATTGAGAAATTTCTGGAGTATTGGTTTTCCAGTTTGATCTCCATGTACATCATTCATATGCCCCATATTCTAACAACAGATTAGACACAGTTTATATCTTTGATGCCTTTATAGTGAAATGTTGTCTTCCATTCTTAATTACTTAGCATTCATTTTTCAAAAACTGGTAACAATTTTACAATTTCTCCACATTTTTTTGACACTTCCCTTCCTGGTCAAATTAATTGGCCCCATCTGTATATTCTTAGCAATAAATTTTAAAATAACACAATTGAATACATTAGTTCTGGAAAATTAGTTATTCCTAATTTGCACTGTATGTATAGTGTCAGGATATACAGTTCTATGTAATTTTCTCCTCCATCGGGAGAAAAAAGTGCAATCTTATTAGTTTCATGAATTAGACTACAAGTTAAAATAGAAGTAAGAAAAATCACTTTACAAAAAAAAATTCAACCTTTTACAAAGTCAGAATACAGAGAAAAGATTATTATAGCCTAGAGTATAGATAGTTGGATTTATCTGATAAATCAGCATTATTATAATTTGAAGTAGAAAAGAACTTTGAATGGTGTAGGGATGTTTTTAAATTAAGTCTTTTAATTATTCTTGAAAGAATAGAAAATCAAAGGTTATATCTCTCTTCACATTACCTTGGAGTGAGATTTTATCAGTTCTCCAAGCTAAGCAGAATCAAATCTGTACATTAATTTCCTGGGAACTGACCAAAAAAAAAAGGTGGTCTGTGTAGCTGGCAATGCAATTGATAGCAGATACTTTTTTTTAATGCTGAGTCAGTTTTTACATTTTAGTGAAGGATTCTGATACGATTGTCTCTAAACGGAAACTATATCTTGTCTTAAGAATAGCCTATTTCTATGTTACCTTTCTGAAGTGGCTTAATATAATGTTAATTAACTTAGCTAAATTTTCCCAGCATATTAAATTGACATTGCCGGTTGAAACTTAGTGCTTATGAAATCTTGCAGAACAAGCACTATTTTTTTTAAAGATTTTATTTATTTATTTGACAGAGAAAGACATAGCAAGAGAGGGAACACAAGCAGGGGGAGTGGAAGAGGGAGGGAGAAGCAGGAAGCCCGATGAGGGGCTCAATCCCAGGACCCTGAGATCATGACCTGAGCCGAAGGTAGATGCTTAACCAACTGAGCCACCCAGGCACCCCAAATAAGCACTATTTAAATAGAGGTTTGTTTTGTTTTGTTTTTTCAAAGGAAAAAGACTCGTATACAGGGGACTTTTATTAATTATCGTAGAAAAATTGGCATGTAAAGCTTTCCAAATATGAAATTAAAACTGCATCTAGAAGATCAGATTAATAGTGAAAAAGCTTGCTTTCCATTATATCTTGTAAAAAGAAATAGTGGTGACAGAAAAAGTTCTATGTGTTTATACATGCAAAGCCAAAAGAAAACTTTTTTTTTTCAGTCTTCTACACTCAGGTTGGGGTCCTGTGACTGGGAATAAGTCAATGCCTTCTAGACCAAAGGCATGTAAGCCACAGAGGCCTGGTCCATAAGCTATTCCTGTGAAGTGACAGCCCTTTGCCACAGCAATCCTGGAAACACGTGCTGCTAAAGATCAAACTACGAGAGGCAGGGGGTCCTGGCCCCAGCAGACTGAATCTTGAATGAGAAGTACATGTTTATTGTGTTAAACCATTGAGATTTAAAAATGTATTTGTTACTACGCCATAGTCTAGCCAATCCTAACTAATACAGTGTTTATTTTTTATTGTTCACAAAAGTTAAGTTAGGGACTCTATGCTAAATATTAGAATGAAGAAGTCAGTCTAAAGTTTCTAATAAAATTATATAAGCATAATTCATAATTCTCCACTTCATGTTTAGGTGTCATGACATAATACTAAAAAGTATAATTTTTGCAAAAGTATTTGAAAACTTCATTTTCAGAAGGACTTCAGCTTTAAACTTCAATGATCCAATATTTCCTTTAATATGTTTATCTTAGTTGTATTATCTTGTAGATTTATTTCCTTTGCATGTTATTTGGTGCAACTCTGTCAGATCTTGCAACACCATGGACATTGCTTGTAATGCAAACAGTTTTTCACTATGACCTCCCTTGATTTCAGGATTTGCTTTTCAAGTGCTCTTTCTTTTCATAATAACTTAGCCTCGCATATCAAGTGAATTGGATTTAGAAAAGACCTCATGACAGCAAGAGATACAAATGCTTGACTTGACAGTATTCTTATCTGGCAGACGGGAGTACAGAGGAAACTAAGAAACATTTTATAATTGTATTATTCATCAGTAAATATTTTCTTAATATAAGTGTTTCTTCCCTATACAATCTCATAAATTTTGGGACTCAAATATTAAGAAAATAATGGATGCATATACCTATATCCTATGGTAATTTTAATAACATTTTAGAATTCCTCAAAAATGGGTTTAAAGTCTTAATATTAATTTCATGTGACTTCCAACCTGAACAAGATATCATGGACTAGTGTCTCCCTGTTCCTCTCCACTAAGCACAACTATACCCCCAGAAAACCAAAGAACTTGAAGGGTGGGAAAAGGAAGGCACATGGGTTGGAGATCCCAGGACTGGTGGAACAACATGCTGACAGGGTGTCTTACAATCCTCTCCTCCATCCCCACCCCCAGCTAACAGAAGAAAGGAACCCAGGTGCCTCAAATAGAAAGAAAAAATAGAAAGAATGAAAACAGAAAGTTTCAAATAAAATGGAGAAGATAAAAGAAGGGATCTTGGGATATCAGAAAGGAAGAAAGAACATGGAAAAGATTAGAAATATGGATAAATAGAAAAGACATACTTGACCTCGTGTGTTTCCTAAATCATTTGTGATGTTTAAAATAAAAGTTGTAAACGCTTCAAACTCAAGACAATTATATTTGAGAAGAAAAGATAGCAAAGGGACCCAATTAACTAAGTTTTTCACCTTCACATATCACTCAAACTGATAAAACATAACACAGATAGATTATAGTAAGTCGCATGTAGACTGCAGTTCATAATATCCAGACCAGTGACTAGAAAAATTTTACAAAACAATACACTAAAAATTATCGTAAATAGGATGACATCCTTTAAAAAATGTTCAAGTGATCCACAGAAATATGAGAAAAGAGAAAAAGAAGAAGAATGAGAAGCAGAGAAAACAAATAGAAAACAAATAATTGGCAGATTTCAGCCTGAATATATCAATTACCTTAAATGTAAGTTGTGTAAATATTCCAAGAAAGCCAGAGATTAGAAGAGTAGATTAAAAAGTTATGACTCAATTATATGTTATTTACACAACTCATTGCAACTTTAATTATACAGGTAGATTGGAGGAAAATGATGGAAAAAAAGTTACACCATGCAAACGTTATTTTTTTTAAAAGCACACGTTACCAAATTTATATCAAAGAAAGTAGACTTGAGAGTAAAGAAAACAATCTAAGAAAAGGAGGGACATTCAAGAATGAAAGCTCGATCACCAGAAGACATAATTACTGTAAATGCACAGAACAACAGCCTCAAAATACTTGAAGTAAAAACTGATGGAGCTGAAAGGAAAAATCACCAAATCTACAACTACACATGGGTTATTTAACACCCCTCTCTCAGAAACTAATAAAACTCTCAGACAAGTATACAGAAGATCTGAACAACAAAATGAATCAACAGGATCTAATTGATTATTTTGGGAACACACCAGTAAACAATAGCAGAATATACAAGTGTTTCAAGCATCTATAAAAAGTTCACCTAAATAGATCATATTCTAGACCATAAAACATATCTTAGCAAGTAAAATAATTGACATCATGCGGATTATATTGTCTGACCATAAAGGGAACAAAATAGAAATCAGTAACAGAAAGGCTACAGGAAATTTTCTAAATATGTGGAAATTGTACTACCCACTTCTAAATAATCCGTAAGTCAAAGAGGAAGTCTTAGAGAAAATTTTTAAAAATACACAGAACTGAACCAAAGTGCAAACACAACATATCAAAATAGAACATCACAGTAAAATGTATGTGCTGAGAGAGGAATTTATAACAGTAAGGGATTAGATTAGAAAAGAGAAGAGTTCTTAAATTAATAATCCAATTCCTATCTCAAGAAACTAGACGTAAAAGCCAAAATCAAGAAACTAATAAAAAGCAGAAATCAATGAAATTGAAACAGGAAAATGATAGATAAAATCAATGCAACAAAATGCCGATCCTTTGAAATAATTTAAAAACCTTACAAACTTCTAGCAAGACTGACAAGATTAAAAGAGAGGAGACATAAGTCACCAGTATGAGGAATTAAATAGCATACATCCCATAGTCCCTGCAGCCATTGGAAAGATAAGGGAATACTACAAATAACTTAACACTCTAAGAAAATATGACTCAGCTAAAGAAAAGAAAAAAAAAATGGATACAATAGGCACATGCAAAAACTTGGATGAATTTCCAGATTTTGCTAAGTGGAAAAAAGCTATTCCCAATGGTTACATATTGGATGATTTCATTTATCTAACACTTGCAGTCACAAATCTGTAGAATTAGAGAACAGATTAGTGGTTGCTAGGGTTTAGGGACAAGGTGGAGGATAGGGGAGGGAGTGGATATAACTTTATAAAAGGGCAACATGAGAAATCCTTGTAACAGTGGAAATGTTCTGGTCTTGACTGGTCTTGATGTCAGCGTCTTGGTTGTAACATCGTACTATCAGATTGCAAGATACTCCCATTGGGAGACATTGGGTAAAGAATTCACCAAATCTCTGTATTATTTCTTATAACTGTATGTGAATCTACAAATACCTCATAATAAAAGTTAAACTTATACAAAAAAAAAAGTTAAACTTATAAATATGATTTGACTAAAAAATGAAAATTAATTTTTCTTTGGTACATTCTGCATATACAAATGTGTAGGTTAATGTGTGATCATAACTATGTAATTATGTCTATCATGTATTGTAGATATTCTGCTTCCATTAAACATGTGGTCTCTGTAGTAGGTTCAGGAAAGTGTGGAAAAAAAGACAGAAGATTCTAAGAAAATAGCAATTAAACCAAGACTGGAAATGACCAATTAATAACAAAAGTCACATGTAATAACTAGGTAAAAAAAAGAGAAATCACAGTATTGTAAGAGGAGGGAGACCAGTGTGGCTAGAAGACAACATAAAGTTCCTTGTAGGGAAGAAAAGTTTCTGTATAGTGGCTATTATGATAGAACAGAATTGGTATCAAGGGAGAAAGTGGAGGTGGGGGGGAGGGTACAGAGAGGGACTGAATGAGACTCGACTGATTCTAGCTTAGCAACTAATTTGCAAGGTCTGTCTCCTGAGAATCAATCAAAGTTGTCCCTGCTGTACTAACTCTGATTTCTTATGAGGGAAGAAACCTGTACTATTGGTGACTGATAAGGAAGCAATCTCTGTAGTGCAGTTTGAATCAAAGCCCTGCAAGGGCATTTCACCCACTTCCAGACCACTGACTAGGCTCTCTGGTAGGAGTTGGCAACCTCTGTTGCTTGAGCCAAATCCGCCCACTGCCTATCTGTATAAACAAAGTTCTCCCGGAACACAAACACCCTTATTTCTTTACATCTTATATATGGCCACTTTTGCAATAAATGGCAGTGCCGAGAATTGAAACACGGATCATTTGGTCTACAAAGATGAAAATATTTACTATCTTGCCCTTTACAGGGACGGTTTGCTGATTCTTACTCTGGGAGTGTAAGTCTGAGGTAACTCACAATGCTAAAAAGCTCTCAAAACATACTGAATGTCCATGAAGTCACTTTTCCTATGGAGGGAATGTGAAGGTTTTTTAGCCAATATTAAACTGTCTCTGTAATTACAGCAGCTACAAGTTTCCAGTACCTGTGTCTACGGCACCTAGTGAAATTCATCAGTTATAAAATAAGAACCTGGCGACGTGATGATAACTTCAACTTTCATTGCACAATATGGACTCACTGATCAGCAGGTATACATGGCACTCATGGATCTATTTCTACTGATAAATTTGAAGCTAAAAATTGTAGTCTTAACAATTTCAAGTGATAGTCATTAAAGAGTTTTATGCTCTAATATAAGTAACTTAGTGTGAGAAGAGTTGGTTAAGTTTCCCAATTTGTCTAAGTTGCTCTTGAGCTGACCTCTTCATTGAGATAATTTGTTCCTTAAGATTTTCCAAAAGGAATTTCTGTGAGAATCTTAGTAACGTGACAAGTGTTGAACTGAAGAAGATATTCAGTATGACCCTTCCTTTTGTAGAAAAGAAGAAAATCTTAATATACAGCGAGGGAATAAATATAAATAAAGCAAGGCCATTAAAAGTTAGTAGCACTACCAAACTTTCGTGTTCACAGTTTTTAAGTTACCAGTCAATATACTTATGAGTGGTATAATAATAAATCACTTAAAAAATTCTTATTAGTAATCAAGAATTGGAAAACTAGAAGAAAAGAAGAGGAGGTCTTCAACTTTTTAGGAAAGCAATATTTTCCTCCCTTAAAATCCTGATTATCTTCTCAAACTCATCCCACCCATTTTAATTTTTATCTTGGTGAAAGGCAGAATTCAATCATGAAAGCCAGAAATCTGAAAGTCATGTGAGAAGCCTCTTTGTCTTTCATTTCGCTCATGTCCTCTATTATTACTTTCTCTCTGTTTTACCTCATACATACTTTTATATAGTATCCTTCCTTTTGAGCTCCATAAAGACTATAGCACACACCCACACCTGGCAGACCTTTGATCACTAATGGATTATCCTGTGGTTGGTGCTGTTACATTTAATTCATTACTCTCACTACTTCTAGAATGGTTCCAAGTCCAATCACACCAATCTCTCCTTTAAAATATTTTAGAGTTTCTTTCTTTTATTTCTGGTCAAGCCCAACTGTATTTGTTCTATGAACAGTCCTTCATGGCATGACTCTTGTCCACGTCTGCAGATCTCTTAATAAGTCACCCTATCCCCTTTCTAATGCTACCTCCACACAGAATAATTTATAGCTCCCTAAAGGTACCTCAATCCTTATACGTCTGTATATAAGATTCACACCTATGAATCTTACTTCATGGAATGCTCTTACCTGTACCATTCATCTGAATAATTATTATATTCCCTTTAAATTTTTCTTGAATATCATTAATTCTTGAGAAATGTTTCTTGACTCTCTTAATCAACCTCCTTTCTCTGCATTCCTAATTGGCTTTGTCTTGAGAGTCCCTGGTGTATAGCAGGGACTTTGCACATCTCCACTTATCTCTACTCATTGCATCAAACATTCACATTGCTAAGGATCAGTCTTGGCAGTTTTGAAGTAAATAGCAATTAGAGCAATATTTATTGAGCAATTTCTCTGAGTCAGATAAATACTAAGTATTTTATAATCTATACAGCAACCTTATGAAATACATAATAAATAACTGATTTACCCTCAAGAAAATATCACCAGGTAGGTATTATTATCTGTATCATATAAATGAGAAGCTAAAAATTAGGGAGAATAGAATTCAAACCCAGGTTTATCCAAATCCAGACAACAAATTCTTAAGTAGTGCCTAATATGAAGTGTCTTCTGACAGGAATATTTCCCCTTTTATTAGACCTTATATATTAAATATAGCATATATGTACATATATTCACATATACATAGCATCCCCTTTGATAACTATTATTTCACACATTTAATAATAAATTTTTATTGACTACTACTACAGTATGTTCCAGTGGCCCAGTTGATGTAGCATTTCTACTCTTGTTCCTCTGGGCCCTATTCCCTAGCAGCCTTGCCTACAGTAAGAAAAATCGGAAATAAGAAAATATGTCCTACTCTAAGATGTTCACCCATAAGACTTTGGCAAAGACTTAAAACCCTGAAAAAGCATTTGACATTAGGTGGAGATCCTGGAAACAAAAAATTTAATATCCTAAATTGTAACCCTCTAATCTTGGAAAATTGGGGGTCAAAGGACATGCAGAGCTGGAGAAGAACCTATTTTTCTTTACATCTCACTTTAGCAGCATGCTCATCAGTACTCTCTGCTTTCTCATAAAACTCTACAAAATGTTATAATTTATCTTAAAGCTTCCAGATTCTTGTGAATAAAATTAAATACCATCAGACCCATTCTGCTATCATTTTTGACTCTTGGAAAATTTTTCCCCAAATTGCAGGTCATAATCCATCACATTGCAATCTAAAGTTAGTTGATTTTCTGCAAAAAGAAATGGGGACTGGAATTCTCTATATAACAATTTCTCATTATACTTGAAAGTACTGATGAGTCCCATCTAAGCTTTCCTCCTTCATCATAACTAATCATAGTCCTGTAGCTCTTATAGATAAGCAATTTTTTCAACTATTCAGTTCAGCCGGGGCTTAAATCAAGTGGAATGGCACTGAATTTAAAACAGAGTTTTTACCTATTTGTTTTAAATTGGTAATTTTCATTCATGGCTGTGCAGGGGAGATGGCTCAGAAACACCGACTTGGAATCCTTCTAATTTTTAACCTGTTTATAAATTTTGGCAGGTGAAACAGACAGGGAAAATATAATCATAGACTGAAAGAAAACTACCTCTTCCTATGCAAATGTAGTAATTAAATAATACAGAATAGTAATGTTACTAACTAATATTTGTGGAACATAGGGATATTAGAAATTTTTCTTAGATCACTTTGAAGGATGTAGTGTAAGAGCTAAGCAGTCTCCCTTATGAGAAGAGTTTTTAATTGTTTAATTGGTAATCTTGGAGACTAAATACCCTTCTGTATGTTAGTAATTCAAATTGATATAGGTCTGATCTGATTGTTAGATGATTAATACCCCTAACTGTGTATCATATTTAGAAATTTTTGCATATGTAACTGGAGAATTGAACTTAGATCAAAAGTTATAATCAATTTACCTTTGAATATGGACTCTAATTTATTAAACAGTAAAAGTTCATGAGGTCACGATGAAATGAGCAAAAATGAACCCCAGTAGAGATGTGTAACCAGAGTTGCAATGCTTCCTTGCAGCAGTGGGAATTTGCATTTCACTGACCTCAACTGGCAAGCCGTAGATGGACACCACTTTTTTTAGAGGCAGGTACTAGGAAACATGTTCCAGGATGGCATCTACACATCTGGATCCAGCCATCACTGATGAATTTTATCCTGATCTGTTTTTATTCAGATTTGCATATCTATCACCAACAAGGATAATATCATCAATAATTGTCCCTGAATATACTGCAACATTTATGGGAACACAAATGTCTTGGTTCTGCTCAGAAGCTTCTGTTTTGTGCATTATATGCTCAAGCCTTCTTGACTTTTCACTGTTTTGATTCTGAAACCGGTTCTTCTGTCTTCTTCCCATTGCC
This sequence comes from Mirounga angustirostris, assembly GCF_029215605.1. Lineage (NCBI taxonomy): Eukaryota > Metazoa > Chordata > Mammalia > Carnivora > Phocidae > Mirounga > Mirounga angustirostris. The sequence goes on along the minus strand of NW_026991722.1, from coordinate 9,077,079 downwards.
AAAATACTTGCTGCTAGGTGATGCAAAGAGGAAAAGTCTTATAAAGGAGGACTTTTGATTAAGGCTAAGCGGGAAGGAAAACATGAATGTTTTGTTCTCTAATAAGATATACGTTCTCGCTCTTTCAAAGGCTTGTAACCCTTCCTTTGTAGGAGTGACACAACGTGGAGTGAAACAGTTCATGGTCAGGTGTTGGATGAATCTGAAAGTAAGGCCGTGCCACTGTTTACTACTAGCTGTGTGGTTTTGTTCAAAATGAGGCTATGCCAGGTTCCAACATTCTCATCTTGAGACTACAGACAGTAATTGTTACATGCCATTATATTTTGTTCTGCTAAACAAGTCAAAGATGCTGCCAGTTAAAATATGCCTTAATGTTTTATCATTTAGAATAAGTTTATACTAATTGGACTAGCTTTTTAAACCTGATTAGATGTAAACTTTTATCATATACGACTTTTAGGCATGAATAAAATGGAAATTTAAGATAGATACATTTGTCAAAGTATCTGTGAAACTTGCAGCATCTGACTTTTCTGAATCCCTTTTTGATTCAGAATTCATGCACATCTGTTTTCTTTCACACCGTCGAGTTCTATGGTCATCAAAGAAGCTGGTAATTCAGTGTTTCTTAACATAATACGTATGTAAAAGAACTGAAAGTCATCTCTGTTAGATTCCTGGGCTGGCTTAGATATTATAGACAGCCAATCTGCTTTTGATTCCTGTTCCAGGAAAGTTGTTTAAAGTTTCTCATTCAATATCCATCACCATTTGATTCCTGGGACCTAAGAAAGGGCTCCACTGTTGTTTCTTAAGTTCCCCCTCAAACTTCTGCTGTGGAACCTGAAGTTTTATACCGGTACTCTGGGTAGTCCCGAATGCAGAGGTAATGACATCCACAGCAGAGTTAACAAAAATCACGAGACATCATGATTGTGAAGCAAATTCAGATAGCAAAGACGTTTCACATTAAAATGTGAAAATCAAAGTCTTAGAATCGATGAAACTGCAGTAATTAATACATATCTCATAGGTTGTACTAAGAAGATGAATATATGATTGACGTGCATAAAGCATGCACGTGCTTCTGTCACTTACCTCGCTTTCTCACTGATTATAGTGATACAGACATCCATATATTATTTTACATCTTTATAGAGGATGGAATATGAGCCACACATCTTTATATCTAACATATTTTTAATTGAACTGTGTCTCTGATGGAAAAACTGAAAAATGTAATTCTAAAGCAATTGCAAAATAAATTGATTTTAGTTATTTATTGTTTGCTGCAAGAATGACGGATCCCCTCAAATGTTGGAACCATCTATTAAGTTCCAGTCCCTCTTCTCTCCTCCAATTGAAAGTCACCTGTGAGAAAAATCTCTCCTCTGGAGAGACCTTCCCTCAAATTACCATTGCGTGCCACACTGTTGAAGCATGTGGGATGTGACTGATTGGAAGATGGCAATTAAACAGAAGTAATGAAGGTGTCCATACAAAGCATTTTTCCCCATTAGAAGGTCAGTTTCCCCCCAGTGTCCCCATTCCCAGTTATGGCAGCCATCTGCTGATGGTACCACACGTCTGCAGAAACACCACAGGGAAGAGAAGCCTAACCTGGGCCCTTCTCAAGGCAGGATTTCTAGGGCCTTGCGTCACTAAACATTCTCAGACCAAAGTGCTTCCTTTAAAATAACGGTGCCGGAGTACCAGAACGCCTGCCTTGGTTGTATTTAGCTAATTCTCTTATCATTGGGTAATTAATGTGGGCCAACTACTGACACTCCTGACAAATACAGCAGGCGGACCACAAGTCATCTCAGACAGCCTGGAATATGACAATCCTAAACGGAACTAAGCTTTACAGTCCCCATATTCAGCGACCTGACAGCGGCATTGGCTTAGCGAGTCTATCCTGCATTTCCTTTTCCACATGTATTTTGCATTTCAAGCAGAGGTCAGAATAAAGACCCATCTGTGTTAGGACAGTAGCTGCTTGAACTCCTCGAGAGGGGAAAGGCATAGCATCAGCTAAACAAATCAATCCCATGGTCTCCAAACATTCTCCCTTTTCTGGAAGCTGTGGACATCTTCATTCATTCACATTAGGCATATGGCTTTGCACATTACTTTGAGCAACACCTAAGAATTTTCATGCTCACGTGGTTCCAAAGAGCTGTAATCAATATTTTCTTATGGGCCCTGAAGTTGTTCCCATGTGGATGTAGACAGCCCTCTTCAGGCAGACCTCCTGACGCTTTATCACCATCTTGGAACACCTCTGACAGCATACCATTTTCTTCCTACTCCAACAGAGAAGTTTATTTTATTTTGTTTTGTTCTGCTTTTTTTTTTTTTTAAGATTTTATTTATTTATTTGAGAGAGAGAGAGAGAGAAACAGCATGAGAGGGGAGAGGGTCAGAGGGAGAAGCAGACTCCCCGCCAAGCAGGGAGCCCGATGTGGGACTCGATCCCAGGACTCTGGGATCATGACCTGAGCTGAAGGCAGACGCTTAACCAACTGAGCCACCCAGGCGCCCCTTGTTTTGCTTTTTGACCTAAGATATCAATCTACTAATCTTCTAAGGATCCCTCATTCCTTTAGGCAGAGAATAGTAATAGAGAATAAATTTGGCTAATTTCATTAAGCACATGGGATAGTGTGAGACTGCCAGAGAAACTAAAAAAAAAAAAATGTATTATTCAGAAGGGCTTACACAATTCTATATATGTATATATATATTTATATATATGTGTGTATATATATGTGTGTGTGTGCATACGTGTGTGTGTATCCATATATATCTGTAAAGATGCCCCCTAAGGTATACCCATAAGATTTGTTCATTTTACTGTATATGAATTATACTATAGTTCAAGGACTAAGCAGAATAATTAAAATTTTGTTAAAGGATTGTATGTTTAGGTTAGTATTTTCACTTTAAGTTCCCTTTATTTCTTTATAAGACCTAATTAATTTTTTTCTTTCACTTCAATAGCTTTAATGTACCTGTTACATGTTAAGATGCCAAAAATATTTTCAAATTTGAGTTTAGAAGCATCTCTTTTGCTCTCTCTTTTTTTTTAATCGACTATCTGCTCATGTATCAGGGAAGTTGTTCCAAACAGGCAGGTCCAGAAGTGTCCCTCTTGCCAGCATCATTTGGTCACAACAATTCAAAAACAAATATCCAACTATCCTCTCAAAAAGAAAAATAAACCTTTCTCCAAGGGAACATCAAAGAATCACTAAACATAAAACACTCTGGATCCAATAAAAACCCAATAAAAGTAAACAATAGCAAAGAGAGAGTAAATACTGCTGTGAGTCAAATGCAGCCCTGAGTATTGTTCAGAACCCTCTTTTAACTGTTCCTGCTCTTGGGCACCAATGTCACTATTGATCCTTGAGCATAGGCAGATTTGATACTAAGTCCTAATCTTTCAAAAGGATTGAATAGATACAAGATATTTTGTAACTCAGTGCATAGACTGTTTCAACTTTTTAGTTGAAGATACATGCAAATTAAGTAAATTAATACAAAGAATAAAACATTTCAAAATGTCTCACTGAAATTCAAAGTAGAACAAGGTTACAATATTGCTGGGTCTCACCAAAAAATTAAAACAATCACTAGTGCATTTGACTTTTCACAGTGTGATTGCAGTTTCACGTCTGTAGGACATTTAGATCTCACATCATGACTTCACAAGTAAATTCCAGACACATTTGGTCTGTTGCACTCCCACCACATAGAAGAAAACATCACTCTCTTTAGTGATGGATGGGATTGAATAACAATTCTAATTTGTTGAGTGTTGAGTAATAACTTCGGTGTGAAATAACAGCCTGCCAAAATCTAAACATAACTACTAGGTACTCACTTTCCTCCTTGGCCCTAAGTGGGGCTGGGGCAGTAATTTCTGCTTTTCTGTCAGGTTTTGTGTGTGTGTGTGTGTGTGTCTGGCTTGAGCTTAAAGAAAGTAGCTGCTTTTTATTAATTAGTACTCTGGAGGCTGATAATAACAGAGAGTTTCATTTTCTTTGCATCTCTAAGAGTTCTATATGGGGCCACCCTGTAGTTTTGTTGCTCGGAATACCTTAGCCTCAGCCTTGACCTAACTTGGGTCAGGGCTCTGCCTTTATCTCTTCCCTCTGGATTTTTTTTTTTCCATGAGAAAACACAGATTTTATTTCATCACACCTTATCTGCTCCATCCTTCTAAAATATTTACTCTGGTGAGGTTTCTCCTGGGCTATGAACTCAGTGGCATGGACCTACACTCTGAACATCAGCCCTGATAGAAGACAAGAACATCTGCTCCTTTTCTAACTTATCTTCATATGCCAGCAACACACAGAATACCCAGTTAATTTTAAATTTTAAATAAATAACAAATTTTTTTTTACTCTCTATTGCCTGGAGCATATTTATACTAAAAATTCTTTGTTGTTTTTCTGAAATTCAAATATAACTGAGCCACCTGTACTTTTTTTTCATTTTGCTAAATCTGACAACTCACCCACATGCAGTGAGCTAGAACGCAGAATCTAGAATACTATTTTGATAAGCAAAGCTTTTCTTCACAAATATTCTAATGGTGAACTTCAACACATGTTAAATATTGATTAATTTCAAGAGCAACAAGCAAACATATGAAGTCATCATGTGGTTTGTATATTGGAATCCTAGAGCTGCTGTAACAAATTACCACAAATTTGGTGGCTTAAGACAATAGAAATGTATTCTCTCAGAGCTCCAGTGGCTCCCAGCCTTCCTTGGTTTATGGCTTCATCGCTCCAATCTCAGTCTCTGTGATCACATTACCTTCTCTTCCATCTGAAATCTCCCTCGGCCTCCCTCTTATGAGGACACTATGGTTGCATTTAGGGCTTAGCCAGAAAACTCAGGATAATATCCCCATTTCAAGATCCTTAACTTCACCACATGTTCAAAGTATTTGCCAAATAAAATAACATTCACAGGGTCCAGAGATTAGGATGTAGACATCTTTGGGGGCCATTATTCAATCTATCACAGTGTAAGTGTACAGAATTTTTAAATTCAGTTGGTTGGAAGTAAAAGCTTACCATTTTGGAAAGCCACATACCATTTCATGGTAGTTGTTAAACTGTAGTTCCAAGGATGGTAGTCTATGAGTCAAAACCTTCTGAATCAGAATCTCCATGGATAGAGTCTGGGAATGGACATTGAAGCAAACTCCCTGGGGCTATGTGGGCATACTACCCTGGAGGACAAATGCATAATTCTTAACAAGGATCATGAAATGGCCTGTTTCAGTCCCAATCTGGACTCCACTTACTAGATGTGTAATCTCAGAAAATTCACATTAATTCTGCTAGTTTCCATTTTCTCTTATATAATGTTAGTAATAATATCTAAATTATATAATTTTTGATAAGATTAAGTGAAGCAATATAAAGTACTTAGCATAAGGTCTAGCTTATAGAAAGTGCTCAGTAAATGTTAGCTGCTTTATCAGAATTAAAAATATTACTTCTTTTTTTAATTCAAAACAACACCTTTATTATATGCTAAATTTCCATATGTATTTGAGTCTATTTCTGTACTTTCCATTTAATCAATTGATCTGCTTGTCTATTCATGTGTTCTTATCACACTATTTTTTTTTTTGGTTTATCTCTTTTTTTTTTTATGTTATGTTAATCACCATACATTATATCATTAGTTTTTCATGTAGTGTTCCATTGATTCATTGTTTGCGTATAACACCCAGTGCTCCATTCAATACATGCCCTCTTTAATACCCATCACCAGGCTAACCCATCGCCCCACCCCCTCCCCTCTAGAACCCTCAGTTTGTTTCTCAAAGTCCATAGTCTCTCATGGTTCGTCTCCCCATCTGATTTCCACCACCTCCCTTCATTTTTCCCTTCCTACTATTTTCTTCTTCTTTTTTTAACATATAACGTATTATTTGTTTCAGAGGTACAGGTCTGTGATTCATCAGTCTTACACAATTCACAGTGCTCACCATAGCACATACCCTCCCCAATGTCTATTACTCTGAACTAGTTGTAGATAGGGAAAGTACAAAAGAAAGCATTCTCCTGAGGGTTCATTTAAAGAGTCCAAATTCTTGACAATTGAAAATAAATGTATAGCATAAAAGCAAAGCCTGTAATTAATGTATTTAAATGATTCAAATGTATAACATATAACAGATATAAAAAGATATTTTTGGAAGAAAAATTCCTATGGAAAATGCAGTCATTACATTGTTTCATCTCATGATACTGACTTTAAAAAAGTTTGTAATGAGAAAAAATTTTACATATAATGCTGAAATAGAAAATGTTTCACATCCACTATGCTGTGTTGAAAATATCCTTTTACATAATAGAACACATTGAATTTACTCAAAAAACAAAAATGAATTTATAAAAAATATTTTTGGTATTCTAAAACCTCAAAAATTAGTGGCAACATAAATTCATATATTTAACAATGCAATCCCTAATGTGTTTTTAAATATATATGGGTTTAAGAAACATATGTCAACATATTTCTTTCACTAAATCTCAGTTCAGTGGATATAAGTGTACATATCTTGCTAAGTCTCTTTATAAAAATAAGATTTTAAAGTAGAGAATTTCTGTAACTATTGAAAGGTACATTATGTTACATTGATTTCATGATCCCACCCAATTCACACAAATACTGCCAGATAATTTTTGCTGCAGTCCTTTGGGCAATTCAATTACACAATGCAAATGAGGCTGCATATTTCAAATTCAATTACAGATTTCCCTAGAAAAAAACTATAAAACAACAAACACCTCTGGAAAGCCTATGAGAAAGAGAGAGAGAGAGAGTTAATTTTAAATATAGGTACCAGATTATTTATTAAAATGACCTTGTTTACGATATTAGTCAACTTGGGCTGCTATAGCAAAACACTACAGACTGGTGGCTTAAACAACAAAAATCTATTTTCTCACACTTCTGGAGGCTGAAAGTCCAAGATCAAGTTGCCAGTAGGCTTGGGTTTCCTAAGGCCTCTCTCTTTTGCTATAGACTTCCACCCTCTCTCTGTCTCCTCACATAGACTTTTTCTCTGTGTGCTCACACTCTTGGTGTATCTTCCTCTTCTTATAAGGACACTAGTCCTATTGAATTAGGACCCCACTTCTATGACCTCATTTATTCTTAATTATGTCTTTAAAGGTTTCGTGTCCAAATACAGTCACATTGAGGGTTAAGGCTTCAACTTATAAATCTGGGGTGGGGGAGAAAGACACAATTCTGTACATAACATTTACCAAATAATTATGTTAAAAGAAGAAAATCATTCTTTGAAGTGTAATTTCCCTTAGGAATTTACAATGTGCATGAGTGTAGATAGGGATGATAGGACTTGCAGTGTTGATCACTACTGTTCACTAAACATTTCTGGCTTTCTGCATTCTGGGTATGGAAAAGCATTGTACATCTTAGGACCACTGTGGTTGACAGAGACCAAGTGATTAGTTCTGTCCAATGAGTGGATAACAGAAATTATGGCTGTCATTTCTGAGCCAGAGCATACAGTTGTTGGTATATGCTTTCTCCAAAGTGTTACTCTTCTGCCATATACACAAGCAATGTTCTAGATAGTGATAGTAAAGATCCAGCTGCATCATGTATATCATGTGACAAAACCTAACCTATTCTGGCTGATACAAGAATCGGTACAGGAAGTGGATACTAATACAACAACGGAAAGTTAATACATAATAGAAATGGCAGAGGCAACAAAGATACAGTTACTGGAGTGGTTAGAGTAATAGTCATCTATGTATACAATATAGAAAAACTTGTCAAAGGCATATCATGTATATTATAATTTTGTGTTCCTGATAACAGTAAATTACTAGCCTGGGCTCTATTTGGCAAGGTGGTATGAAAAAAGATATTAACATAGAAATGAATTGTCTGATTTGTAAGCAAAAATGATAGGAGATAAAGAAAAAATCATAAATTTATAGAGTTGAGTATCTGGAGGAGGTAACTGCTTCTCACCTCCAAAGAGTATAAATAAAAATCGAATAGCAAAGTACATTGAAACCCTACAGGATTATTTCAATATTACTTTCACCCTCATGGTAAAAATTTTGCACTGGATTTAAGTGGTGCCTAGTAAATCCTTTCAATTGAACAAAATGGATCAACGATAAAGGAATAAAGGAGTGACACCTCCACAATGCCGATGTAGCCACAAATAAGTTCAGAGAAACATAGAGCAGAGAAGCAAAGTGTGACAGTTAATTTTAAGTGTCAACTTGGCGAGGCTGTAGTCCTCTGTTGATTGGTCAAACACCAGTTTAGATGTTTCTGTGAAGGCATTTTTTTAAAATGTGATTAAAATTTAAATTAGTAGACTTTGAGCCAAATAAGATTAATCTCCAGGATGGGCCTCATCCAATCACTTGAAGGCTTTAAAGGCAAAAGCAGGCTTCCCAAAAAAGAAACAATTCTACCTCAATACTACACCATAGAAATCATGCCTGAGTTCAGACACAACCTGCACAGTCAGCTCTCCCCAGAATTTCCAGACTGCTAATCTACTCCACAGATTTCAGACTTGCCAGCCCCAAGATCTCATGAACCAATTCTATAAATCTCTCACTGTTTCTGTTTCCCTGGAGAACATGACTGATGCACAAAGAAAGAGAGCACTAAAAAGTACATCTGAAATGTGACTATTGACAGAAAGTCACATTCAAATAGTTAAGAAGCCTATCAGAATCTTGAAAACATCATACTGACAAAGAGATAAAAAATTGGATTAAAAAGGGCGCCTGGGTGGCTCAGTCGATTAAGCGTCTGCCTTCGGCTCAGGTCATGATCCCAGGGTCCTGGGATCGAGTCCCACATCGGGCTCCCTGCTCGGCGGGAAGCCTGCTTCTCCCTCTCCCTCTCCCACTCCCCCTGCTTGTGTTCCCTCTCTCGCTGTGTCTCTCTCTGTCAAATAAATAAATAAAATCTTAAAAAAAAATTGGATTAAAAGTCTGTAACCCTATGAAACTGAAAATAGTAATAGCACCCCGGATCCTGCAGGATGACAATAGAGGATGACATTGAAACCGTAGAGGACACACCGCGTAAGCAAGAAACAAATGTTTGTCTGTTAAAGCCATTGAGATTTAGGGGCCTTCTCTTATTAGTGCATGACCTATCTCATCTTGACCAATTCAGGCCTATCTAAGGTTTGAGGGAATGAGCATTAGCTTTAGTGGGAATCTCTGAGTCTCTTCCTGGTGAAGTCTGCTATATGCAAAAGGAAACCTGTTCGAACTTCCCCTGTATCTATCTGCTCCTGTAGTACAAATAAAAATATTAGGAATAGAGAGGCACAGTCAGCAAGCATCAGCTCTTGGTTTTAGCTCAGGTCCTGATCCCGGGGGTCATGAGATCGAGCCCCGCATCAGCTCCGTGCTGAGTGTGGAGTCTGCTTAAGACTATCCCTTTCTCTCTGCCCCTTCCTGCTCTCTCTAAAATAAATAAATAAATCTTTGTTAAATAATTAGGACCAGAATATATGATCAACAGGCACCCAATGTGAAAATACTATTGTCAAGTAAGAATAGGAAAAAGAATAATATTTCTTGAGGACAAGTTAAATCTTATTTTCTTTAATGCCATTATACCACAAGTCCCAAATCCCATCAGCTCCTGCTATTGTCTCCAAACTCAATGAAAAAAAAAAATGAGGCTGAGAAGTGACTTTTGAGGGATTTCTCCCCTCCATTCTATTGCCTATAAAGCCCCTTTTCTGTATCTTTCTCCTCTCTTTCAGTCTCATATTAAATGTTTGCACTTTAACTGGAAATCCACTCCCCAATATTATATACTGAGCTAAAGGAATAATAACAAATTTGTAACGATATTACTGGTAATCATAATTGTAATCATATTGTATTAGGTGAGCATGTTTTAACTTTCCATTGCATTCAAGAATTTCAGAGTGGGATTAACAGGCAGGAATTTCTTTAAGGGCTTTAACACAAAATTGTAATGAGGACTTTTATATTCATGGTCAAGATATATCTATGGTTGTCTAGCACCAAAGGGGACTGAGATAAAAAAAAAATTGTTATAACCTGAAAAATAAGCAAATGGTGTCATTAATATTTTTGGATGTATGCTGGAGAAATTTAGTGATGGCTGCCATTTGGTATTCCTGTGCTAAATATATCCTTGAAAGGGAACAGAAACTTCTAACTTAATGTGTCTGATTAACAGTCACAGGTCAATTGCATATTGTCTGCTTCTTGGTTATATAACTTGTTATTTTTGAATAATGATTCATGCCTGGCAACACTGGGAACTTGGCTCTAATTGCTGAACTCCCAAGTTTAACCCATGCCAACTGATAAAGTAAGGCAATTTTCCAGCTATAACAGATTTATAACCACAGGAAGTAAACGAGCATCTGCCCTTAGCAACTTAGCTATTTATATAAACATTTTCTCATTTATGATATATAAAATCCTTCTCCCCAATACTTCTTTGACCTGACACGTTATGATCTTCTTGTGAGTTCCTTCATTAACAAGTTAATATACTTTGACATGTGCTCAAGATCAATTTTTCTAAGAAATTTTGCTCTAACAACCCATAACCCACACACTCCATCAACTCATGATATTGCTTCCAAATTCCAAGAGAATAAAATGAAGTTGTCAAGAGTAAAAACCATTTCATTACCCCCACTCTTCACTTATCTATAAAGCTATAATTATCTGTCCTCAAAATTATATCCTTGCCTGCAGTGTCAAATGAAAAAAAAAAATTCTTCTATTCTAGGTGTATATCTGTACTTGTGTCCTTGATCCTTTCCTATGACAATGCCCCTAGAGCTTTATTATCCCCCTACATATAGATCATTTCTATATGATCGATATCCCTTCATGGTCTACCTGTACTTCCATGCAGGCTTCTTCCTTTGGCGAAGACATGACAACTACTTGAGCTGCAACATCACTAATTACTAGGAGGTGGAGAAGGATAGAAATGGATAAAAGAGTTCCATTTAGTTATTTGCAGCAGAGACCATCACAGCTCAGACAGGTGGAGTGTCAATGAAGATGGAGAAAAAGGAATGTGTTCAAGAGACATTGTTGTCATAAAATGAGAAGGATTTATGAGAGATGACATATAGGGAAAAAAGATTTATGGGGTGTTTTTGGTATGGGTGCATCCAGGTGATGTTTTTGAAATGGAAAACATTGGGGAAAGAGAAGGGCTGGAGGTGAGGTGTGGGGAAAGAAAGTAGAGTTCAGTGTTGCCACTTTATACTTGAGATGCCCACAAGACATCCAAACGAGGGTGGATATACATAGCTGCACCTCAGTAACTTTCTGAGATAGAGACATAAATTTGGTGGTCATTGGCAGTGGAGGGGTCATATTTAACTCTAAAAAGTGGATGAGGTAACCAGGGGAACAAACACACAGAGAAAACAAAAATGTAGTCTAAGAACAAAGTCCGAGGATACTCTAGTACATATCAATAAAGTAGAAAGGAAAGAGCCTGGAGAAAATGATCCAGAAAGAAAGCAGAAAGGCAGGAAAGCATGGTGTCATGAAGCCAAGGGAAAAGAGTATTTCATCGGATAAAGTATTCAGCTGTGAGGTCAAGAAGTCGAGCAATATGTTCATTGGATATTTGCCACATTAAGACCTTTAGTTAGCATCCCACATGTAATTTTCATAGAGTAAAAAGGGCAAGACTGGTTTTGAGTGGGCTCATCAGTGAATGGAAAGTAATGAAGTGAGTATCTATACTTTGTGTATAAGAAGAGTGACCACAGTTTTCCCTAAAGAGTCCTGAGTTATGTCTGTTGTTAAGGCAAAGTTATAAATAGTATCCCCTTTTGAACTAAAAAATGTTCACATTATATGGTCACCCTGTGATGAGAGGTAGGGGTTGAGATATAAATGGTGTGATTATTAGAGTGGCAGGTAGGGATCTATGATTATCCAAGAAATAATACATCAACAAAAGGCAAATCTTATGACATATGCCTTTCTGGATCATTAAAATTTCCCCATAGATTTTTAAACATTACAGTGTTTTGTTATGCCACAGATTTAATGGAATTCTTCTTGAAACATGCTAAATATTCTCTTACCTTCTAAAATAAAGTAGAATGAATGTGATTTAATCTTTCTGGATCATTAGCTTATGAGAATATGCTGATATATACTATAATGCTCTTGAAGGGATACCCTTGAAGTTGGTAGGGATATCAGTCATTCACTAAATGTTATGTGTATGTATTCAGTTATACTTGCATGTGAATAACGGGACAGGATGCATACGGGTAATTGATGTTGGAGAGAAGATATAGGAGAGTATAGAAGAGTGATGGGGGTGGGGAATAGTGCAGGAAATGTGGAGGAAAAGTTTAATTTCAAAGAAGGTAGGGGAGAGGAGAGAGAAAGTACGCTGATGCATTTGAATATTGATATGTATGTGTTAAGAAGTATATATGTTAAGATTATGAATAATAGTTATATGCTAATATTGGCTGTGGTCTATGTGTTTATATGTATGGAATGGGTGTACTATCTGCATGTATGTTGGGATTTAGAATAGTATGTACGTAAATATGAGGTATTGTGTGTACAGAAGGTTTGGGAGTTGTGTGTGTATGTATGTGTGTATTTTAGGAAGAGCATGTATGCATTGAGATGGATGTTTATAAGTGAGTGTTATATGTGCTCTGTGGATACATATGTGTCTATGTTGAAGTATGCCTGTTAGCATATGTGAGGAATGTATTTGTCTCCATTTACTGTCTTTTTCTTTCTATTAAGTTATTAACTTCTCATTGTAACCAATATGATTGATTGACAGTCCCCTTCTACATCCTTACAAATTTCTGTAAATAATCTTTCAACAAAAATACCCATGCATGTTAAAATTATATGTACTATAGAAAAATATCCTCTTTTTAAAAGATTTATTTATTTATTTATTTTGAGAGAGAGAATGTGTGCATGTTGGCGGGGGGCGGGGTTGGGGAAGGGCAGAAGAGGGAGAAAATCTCAGGCAGACTCCCTGCTGAGCTGGGAGCCAGACACGGGGTTCCATGACTTGGAGCTTGATCTCAGGACCCTCAATCTCACTACTCTGAGACCATGACCTGAACTGAAATCAAGAGTTGGAAGCTTAACTGACTGGGCCACCTAGGCGCCCCAGGAAAAAACCCTTTGAATAATGACTGTAGTGGCATTCCTATTAGTGAGCAAAATATGTAAGTTAAGTCAGTTGTGACAAAGAATCTGAGGTCCAGGCAGCTTTCCTTGTTCATTTAAAATTCTTTGTTTGGTTATAGAAAGAGCTTTTGCAAAGTGTTTCTACAGAAATTACATAAACAAAATGGTCGTCTTTGTAAATTCATGTCTCCAAAGACAATGCACCTCAGAAAATTTTTTGAAAAACATCTCACAACACATTTAGATTATGGTGAAAATATCATGGCAAAGGAAGAACTGGCAAATATATAGTTAGACAGCAATGTTTTGGGGTCTAGAAAAGAATTTAAATTGTATTTTAAAATTTCCCAACTTTTATTTATTTTTATATTTTTAAGATTTTATTTATTTATTTGTCAGAGAGAGAGAGAGAGTGAGCACAAGCAGGGGGAGTGGCAGGCAGAGGAAGAAGCAGGCCCCCCACTGAGCAAGGAGCCTGATCCCAGGACCCTGAAATCATGACCTGAGCTGAAGGCAGATGCTTAACCAACTGAGCCACCCAGGCGTCCGAACTTTTTCCAACTTTTAACAAAATATTTGTCTTTGAGGATATTTTTCTGACCAGCATTTCTTGACAGGCTATCAGCTAATCTCCCCTCTTCTCTCTTTTTAGCACAATTTGTGGGTCTTCCTAGATCACTACTATTGAAGAAATTAGGGGAATATTTGGCTACAACTTCTGGAATGCATGATCTGCATGTAACTAGCCTTATTGAGGTTAATAATAAAACCAAATTGAAAATATACATGTGAGGAAATGAAAGATTTAAGAGCACAAGTTAAATCAAAGAGAGATTTCAGGGTCAATGTGAAAATTCCTGACCACTGACAATGTTCTTCTCTGCTAAATAGATAAAAGGATAAAAATTAATCACCTTGAGTGGAGGCTCAAAAAGCAGGAAAGAGCCAACTGGAACAACTTGAGCTGAAGTTGCAACTTCAGGCAGAGAAATTGTCTGATTCAGGGACCTTGGCCCAATCCATTTTATCTGACAGTTCAAGAAAGATGTGCAGTAACAAAATCACATTAGGGAATAGAGAACAAAACATCAGAGAACAAACAAGAAACTTAGCTCTCGCACCAAGGGCAGAGCTAACAGTAAGATGTTTTAGTTTACCGGATTCAGAGATGGAATAAAAGTATTTTTTTCAGGTAAGTACTACTGAGGGGTTTTGGGAGCATGTTAATGCCAATCTTCAAGTACTCTGTTGAGATGACTCAGCCTTAATTTAATGTCCATTTCCAAATTTAAATTTTTGTCTGTACTCCAAAGGACCCCAATGCTATGGTCTCTTGAGATACTGGGGGAGAAACTTTTTATAAAGTCAAGTCAGAGGAGAGAAATAAGGAATTGTTTTATTTTATTATATTTTTAAAAGATTTTATTTATTTACTTTTGTGAGAGAGAAAGAGAGAGAGAAAGGGAGAGAGTGGGTACGAGGGGGAGGGCAGAGGGAGAAGCAGACTCCCCACCTAGCAAGGACCTCCATATGGGACTCCAACCCAGGACCCTGGAATCATGACCTGAACTGAAGGAAGACGATTAACCAACTGAGCAATGCCCTAGGGTATTGCTGAAGTGGTAATCACAAATGACAAAATAACAAACTCTAAATTATTTAGCTGTTGGTTATCCATGAATGATCTATGTGGATGTTTCGTGACTGCAAAGTAGTCTAGTAGAGAGGAGGCTGCAAACTGAGAGTGGTCAGACACCGAATGTAATGCCTGAGATGACTCCTCCCTTGCAGTACACACTCATCTAACTTTAGTAGAAGATGTACAAACTTCTGGACTTAAGAACTCCCTACAACCATATCATCCATTAAGACAGTGGATACTTCTGAGAGAAATAAAAAGCCATGTAAAGGATATAACACATATTTAGGAAACTTAAAAAAACAAACAAACTGAACAACCTATATAGACTTGTGCCAAAGAAAGTAGAAATAATGGAATACAGAATAAGAATTTAAAATAATCATTTCAAAGACACAAGGAAGGATATATGTAAGTGAAGCAAGTATAAGAAGTTTTAAATGGCCAAAGAGAAATATTGTGTATGAAAATTATAATAGTCTGGAAAAGGAATAAAACAGATAAGCTAAATCGCAGAATGGAAATAGCCAAAGAATGAACTAGTAAGTTAGAAGGTTAGATCAAGAAAAAGAAATAAAAGAAACAAAAATTGGAAATGCAAAAGAAAAATGAATGTCAAAATCTGTTCAAGAGAGGAAAAAACAAATTAAGGAAATATTTGAAGAAATGTTGACCAATAGTTATTCTGAATAAAAGAGAATTGAAAAGACTGGTCATGAGCCACACAGCATAGTTAAAAAACAAAAAACCCTGGAAGAAGTTTCAGATTTGTCAAGTTTCAGATTTGTCAGGACATCAATTCAAGAAGTTCCTAAAGTAGTTCATAATGAAATTATGAATTAGTCAAGGTTCTCCAGAGGATGGAATCAATACAATGTGTTTAGAGAGAGAGAGAGAGAGAGAGAGAGAGAAAAGTATTTTAGGAAATTGGCTCACACAATTATGGAGGCTGGCAAGTCCAAAATCTCTAGGGTGGGCTGGCACACTGGAGACCCAGGAAACAGCTGATGTTGCAGTTAAAAGCCAAAGGCAGACCACTGCAGAACTCCTTCTAGTTGGGGTGGGGGCATCAGTCTTTTGGTCTATGCAGGCCTTCAACTGATTAGATGAAACCCACCCACTTTATGGAGGGCAATCTGCTTTATTCCAAATCCACCAATTCAAGTGTTAATGTTAATCTCATCCAAAATCACCCTTACAGACACATCCAGAATAATGTCTGAGCATGAGAACCCAGTCAAGTTGACATATACAATTAACTATCACAACAGCCAACACCACACACACACACACACACACACATACACACACACGAGAATTAACTTGCAAATCAGATATTTAAATGGCAAATCAGGACGTTAAAAAAAGAAAATAGTTTGAAAGTGTAAAGGAAAAGAACTTTGAATGTAGAATTTTACAGCCAAATATATTTTTTAATGAAAGGGTAAAATAAGAATATTTTCTTTTTTTTTTTTTTTTTTTAATTTTATTATGTTATGTTAATCGCCATACATTACACCATTGGTTTTGGATGTAGTGTTCCATGATTCATTGTTTGGGTATAACACCCAGTGCTCCATGCAGAACGTGCCCTCTTTAATACCCATCACCAGGCTAACCCATCCCCCAAAGCCCTTCCCCTCTAGAACCCTCAGTTTGTTTCTCAGAGTCCATAGTCTATTTTCTTTTTTTTTTTTTTTTAAGATTTTATTTATTTATTTGACAGAGAGAGAGAGCGAGAGCAGGAACACAAGCAGGGGTAGTGGGAGAGGGAGAAGCAGGCTCCCCGCGGAGCAGGGAGCCCGATGCGGGGCTCGATCCCAGGACCCTGGGATCATGACCTGAGCCGAAGGCAGACGCTTAACGACTGAGCCACCCGGGCGCCCCCATAGTCTATTTTCAATCATAAAATTCTCAAAAGTCTGTAATAGGCAAACTTTCTTAGAAATCTTTCTTAGAGGGGCGCCTGGGTGGCTCAGTCGGTTAAGCGTCTGCCTTCAGCTCAGGTCATGATCCCAGGGTCCTGGGATTAAGCCCCGCATTGGGCTCCCTGCTGAGTGGGGAGCCTGCTTCTCCCTCTCCCTCTGCCTGCCGCTCTGCCTACTTGTGCTATCTCTCTGTCAAATAAATAAATTTAAAAAAAAAAAAGAAAGAAATCTTTCTTAGAAAAATGAACTTGGTTAAGAGAGAAATAAATTTGTGAAGATGACATAAGCTATCTGAGAAATAGAGGTGTAAGTTATAATGTTGTAAATTACAAAGTTGTTTTAAAAACCAGGAAAAAAAACCACAGTGTATACATGTAAGAGCCCAACAAAAACAAAACAGATTTGTGCTGCCCAGTAGAAATATAATATGATATAATATGAGCCACAGACGTGAGTTACATAGGAATTTCAAGTTTCCTAGTTTAAAAAGCAAAAAGTGAAAAGAAACAGGTGAAATTAATTTTAATAATATATCCCAAATAGTACATATATAGTATTATATATATCCAAATATTTTATATCCAAATGTTATCCAAAATGTTATCATTTTAAGATGTAATCAATATATAACTAATTATTAATAAGATCTTTTACATTTCTTTTCTTTTCTTTTTTTTTTTTTACTAAATATTGGCAATCTGGTGTGTATTTTACACTCAAATTTCCATTTGGACTACACACATTTCAGGTACTCAGTAGCTGCAGGTGGTTAGTGGCTATCATGTTGGTAGAGTGCAGTTCTAGATAATACCAACAGTGATCAGATTGATGGTGCCTAATATCCTACAGCAAATTAGTGGCAGATGCTGAGTGTGGGGCATCAAATAGAGTAGGGTTGGCCTTTCATTAATGTCCAACAGGTATGACGGAAAGAAATTCCAGATACAGAAATCTGTTTAATCTATACCAGAATATATGTTGAGTGAGTACTTTTGGCTACGATCACAATACAGCAATGTTTACTTACTTTTGAGCTGTAATGTTTTTATGGGAAAAAAATGTATTTAATAAAAATGTTACATTAAAATTGGCATAAAATTATGAAATAATTTAAGATGATATTTTTGTTATTTACAGCTGTGATTTTCTTGATCCATTACTCCTTATCCCTTAACTCATTTTGCACACGACATGTTGAATGCGTAATTAATAGACCAGATATGCATCTAGTAGAAAAATAATAGCTTTAATTTTAAGCTGTCATCACCTAAAAGAAAAACTGCCTTCCTAAATCCTGATGCATCATCATCCTCTGAAAATAAGCACCGTATTTTTTTTTTTTTCAGAATGATTCTCCTTCTCACCTAAAGCTCAAAAATCCTCACCCACATCTGTGAAAATTCAAAAACAAAGTGCTTCAGGACTGCAAATAGCCCCTTTACTCAGGCTACTAATACTGTTTTCGCCTTTTTCACGTCAATCATGCTTCACAGGCGGCTTTTAGCACCTGCCATTAAATGTCAGGAGTCAAAACCTAGAAAAAGCAATGACTAAGGAACTATTTTAGTGAACTGCACGTGATCAAGGAGTCCGTGTAGTTAGGACTAAGGGATGCAGGGTGTAGGGCTGATTTCCTTCATTTCTCAGAAACAAAGACATTTAAAAGTGTGACACAAAAAGGGAAGAAATGTAGCATATGAAGTACACTCTTTTTCCCTACTCACCTGACCCTGGGTATTTTCCCAGAAGCTTCCTTGGACATGCTTTTGCCAGGCTCTCTACTTCAAAGGACCTGCAGTTCTCTGAACATCCCTTTCCTGCTCTCACATCCAAGGCTCCTACCCTTCATTATGTATATCCTCTTTAAAACTCAGCTTAGCCCTCTCCTTTGCCCAAGTCACGAGGGAAACTTTATTTCCTCCACGTACCTGTTCTGCCACCTGCCACACGGTAATTAAGTGTTATTTACTTCTGTCCCTGCCACTCATACTTACAGCCCCAGCATCTTCAAATAGTTTGCACTTTAAATCTATTCATATTAGAAGAAATACTTCTTAAAAATTCAAAGCACTTCAATACTTTTGCCAAAAAAGCATATGATTTTTCAATCCATGGTGTATTATAATTCTTTACAAAAGATAATTGCCACTATTAAGTTCTTCAGTTGACAAGACGTTGTCACACAATTGCTGTGTCTCAATAAAAAAGTGAACTCTTGACGATGATGTGCTCAGTCCTGCATATATTAACATTCCTTTGCCTTTAAAGACATTGCTTACAGGAGAACTCAAACTTAGTTACCTTTAGACTTTCCATCTTGCATTTTAAGCTGTGTGCTGTATTTTACACTCAAATTTCCATTTGGACTACACACATTTCAGGTACTTAACAATTAGGGTTTGAATTGCTGCATTTCTACGCATTTAGTCATTTTGGCTTTGTTGTTGCTCCTCTAGGGTAGACCACCAATTTATCTACGTGTGAGTATGTTTACTGAGTCTCCTTTTTTATCTGAGTTTTGAATGCCGGAGAAAACAATAGCCTTCTCTTCACAATGTTCTTCCTTAAGGGATCTATGTTGACCACCAGCACCTATAAGCTCTTTCAAAAGAAAAAAAATATTAGGAATGGGCTAGAAATGGAGTGAACAGTGATTATGGCCTGTCGTTTAGCCTTGGCGTATAGGATTTAAGTATGGTTGTCCCTTGACCCTTGACCCTTGTGGGGGTTAGGGGTACCAACCCCCTGTACTGTTGAAAATCGGGATGTAACTTTTGACTTCCCAAACACTTAACTATTACTAGCCTACTGTTGATCGAAGCCTTACTGATAATACACACAGTCGATGAGACATATTTTGTATGTTATATGTATTATATACTGTATTCTTAAAATAAAGTAAGCTAGAGAAAAGACAATGTTCTTAAGAAAATCACAAGGAAAAGACATTTATAGTACTGTACTGTAAAAAATCCACATATAAGCGGACCTGAGCTGTTGTTTAAGGGTCAACTGTATACTTTTCTCTCTTCAGATGCCTTTATCCCTCTTTCGATCTGCCAGAAGCCTCTCTGTGTGAAGTGATAGAATTAGTTATGCTGACCAACACCTAAGGGACTGGAGAGAACCAGGGAAAAAATATCTTAAAGGGAGATTTTTAGGGACACCTGGGTGGCTCAGCTGGTTAAGCGTCTGCCTTCGGCTCAGGTCATGGTCCCAGGGTCCTGAGATTGAGTCCCATATCGGACTCCTTGCTCAGTGGGGAGCCTGCTTCTCCCTCTGCCTGACACTCCCCCTGCTTGTGCTCTCTCTCTCTTTTTGACAAATAAATAAATAAAATCTTAAAAAAAAAAAAAAGGGAGATTTTTAAGCAGGCAGATTAGGGAGTCTCAGAGCTAGTCACATGAGAAGCTGGCAGCCTGGAACTGACTCTCCATCTAGTTGCTAACACCATGACATCTTGTTCATCCTCCATCGTTCCTCCTGAGTCAGGCATGGTGCCTTTACTCTCTTTAATCACAGGACGGCAAGTACATTTGGTTAATATTGCCTCTTCTCATGAGTCGGGGCCACACTACATAGGTGGAACATACACTGAGGTAAATCTCTCAGCTTTCTTCAATCTGTATTTACCAGCTATTTGTATTTTAGGTTGTTTTTTTTCCCCACGTCTTTAAAAAAAAAATAGTAACATTATCAACAGAATGTTGATAGTGTGTGAATTACTTTAAATTTCTTTACATGGATTATTTTAGCCAATAGACAATGCAGTTTTAGAAATAATGCCAACTATTTTCTATAACAGTATCATTAATATAATACATTTCAATATGACATACTTAGTGAATGCTCTCAAATGCATCAGGAAACTGGTGTCTTCAAATCAAGATAAATTAAGATCAGAAAGATGAAAGCTTGAAAAAATGATTAACTTTTACTGTATTTTTCAGAAAGAATCAGATCCATTAGTAATTGCATAGTAACACAACTAGATTGACATAGTAATCAAATAAAATTAATTTTCAACTAAGACATAAGTATTGGTATTCTGAGATGAAAATTTAAAATGGTTTAAGTGGGTATGAAATTCACTTTCTCAAAACCAGTACAATTTCTGTAGGTATTCTTGTCAAAGATGCAACAAAAATATGAATGCCTTACTTTAACATATTTAAAGCCTAAGTTAAGTATTGCTACATAAGTGGAATCAAAATACATAGAAGTAAAAACACAATTTACCAAGATAGTCTGAGTGCTGACAATTTCATATTTTCTATACCTACTTTTCTATAACTTGCATTTTCACTTAAAACCATATTTGAGATATTCCACATACTTCTATATTTCTATTAATAACCCTTATCTGTCAGGGCGCCTGGGTGGCTCAGTTGGTTAAGTGATTGCTTTCGGCTCAGGTCATGATCCTGGAGTCCCTGGATCGAGTCCCACATCCAACTCCCTGCTAGGCAGGGAGCCTGCTTCTCCCTCTGACCCTCCCCCCTCTCATGTGCTCTCTCTCTCTCATTCTCTCTGTCTCAAATAAATAAATAAAATCTTTAAAAAAAAATAATCCTTATCTGTCATATATTAACCAAGGCACCAGTTTCAAAAACCTCTTTGAACCTAATATAAAGAAGACATATCTCTTTCATATCAATGTATCTGTAAGATAGATTCATTTCAAATCCTACCCCCAATGTAATGATAGACAACACAATATGCAAAGAGAATTTTTAAAGTGAACTTTTATGGAGTGTTTAAGGATATGTCAGTATTGTTCTCAGAACAATGACGAAACATCTCTGAGTTAGGTATTACTATAATTACCTTTCCTGTAAATCATAAAATGAGGCACAGAGAAGTTAAATATTATAC
Source organism: Mirounga angustirostris (assembly GCF_029215605.1). Taxonomy (NCBI): domain Eukaryota; kingdom Metazoa; phylum Chordata; class Mammalia; order Carnivora; family Phocidae; genus Mirounga; species Mirounga angustirostris. Next base: position 9,055,381 of record NW_026991722.1, on the reverse strand, counting down.
CGAAGATCATATAGCAAGCAAGTAGCCAAGGCATCTTCGGTACATCGCCAGTCTAACTCCAGAGTCTGTGTTCTTATGGAATATAAAATTCTATGTGTGTGAGAAAGAAATAGGAGAGAGACACAGAGAGACAAAGAGACATAAATAGAAGGAAGGAAGGAAAGAAGGAAGGAAGGAAGATTTTCTAAGGCACTGCCAATATTTTATTATTTAAACTATATGATGGTGACATGGGTGTTTATTTGTATTACTTTAAAAGGGTATACATGTATTTTATACAGTCTTCTCCTTACATTGTGTTTTTTATAATATAAACTAAAATATTTTAAAATACACATAAAATGTGCTTGGAAAATTGCCACTTCAAATGTTTGTACTAAAAAACAAAATGTTTGTTCTCTGGAGCACAGAACTTCAATTACTAGGAACATACTTTCAGGATACTGTAAAAGAAGTTCGATTTTTAAAATATAGAATAAAACAAGGACAACAAAAAATTCAGATCAAAACCTAGCATCTCGGGTACAAATAGTGGGCTCTCGGGCCTGAGCATTCGGCTTCAGTCAGGAGTACACACAGAACGTACCCACAAAAACAGGTGTGTAGCACCTGATGCTGCTCAAAACAGTGCTGATGGTAAAAAGTCAGATGTCTCTCTTTTCCAGGAACATAGGCTTCTGCCTTTTTTAACCCTAAGAATGATGCAGCGAACACAACCCAGCGAAGACTTTGCTTGTTCTCTTAGCCCTGCAGGTGAACATTGTCCAATCTTAGCAATTTTTCCACTTTCAGATGTTTTAGTTATATATAATCTCTCTCTTTCTCTGTGTCTCTGTCTCTCCCCCCCGCATATAATAATAGAGCTAAATACTTTTGGTAGAGTATTCCTAACTTAGAGACTTCCAATAGAGTTATAATATTAAAATACAACGTGTCCCCAAATTTTTACTGATACTTTGAAACAAATGTAAAAATAAGTATATACACAAATTCTTACAAATTTCTCAGAAGCTATAGGGAAGTCAGATACCTCACCCCTGTATATTGAGCAACGCTATATTTTCCTGATTAGCAAAGTAAGGCACTGTTCAATGCAGAAGGCTAGCAGTTAGTGTATGGGATTAAAATTTTCCCATTCCAGGGGTGCCTAGGTGGCTCAGTCGGTTAAGTGTCCAACTCTTGCTTTCAGCCCAGGTCACGGTCTCGGGGTCATGAGATTGAGCCCCACAATGGGCTCCATGCTCTGTGGGAGTCTGCTTGAGATTCTTTCCCTCTCTTTCTGCCCTTCCCCCCACTCATGCCACACATGTGTGCTCTCTGTCGCTAAAATAAATAAATCTTAAAAAAAAATTTCCCATTCCAATATCCTAGTAAATTTCCAGTGACCAAATGAATCTGGAGGAGATATCAAAATAAATAAACAGAAATGCATATTGAATATCCAGAGAACATATCTGTTATATTTGCTTGGAAATGTCAGTCTACTTTCAAATCATAAGATCACAGATTGATCTCATAAAATGGCAAAAATATTTGAAGATAATCTGACATGTCTTAAATACAGCCCTGCAGTTTGGAGGCATTGATGTCAAAGGGGATATCTGGATTAAATGGAGCATTTCATAAATACAGAGTCTATGAACAATAAGTTACAGTGAAGTACACCATGATTAATAGAATCAATCTAATTGTAGATTGGGCTTTAGAAAATATATTATTTTCCCAATTTAATTTCTCAATGGCAATTTTCAGAACTCTCCTAAACACGATTAGAAGTAAGCAAGATCAAGCAAACTGCAAATGATTGATTCATATCCAGGTTCAGAAAACAGACCAAATAGAGTTAGTTCTCTGTGAGTGAGCAGACCAGCTCCGAGATTAGAAGCACTACTCAGCTGCACAGTACCAGGTAAAATGGGATCCACTGAATCATCACACACATCTCTATTGCTCTCCAAGGCTGTGTTCCAGGGACAACCAGGAGGCAAGATGAGAAAGGACTCTGAGAATAGTCACACATTGGCATTCCATTATGATTTCAGCTTCTGTTCAGCAGCCTGCACTCCTGATAGATGAACATCACAGAAAACTGAACTAAACTTAAAAACTTCCAGGTTATTATATAATAAAAAAAGCATTTAATGTGAAAAATATGAGCAGTGGTTCCCCAATACAGCTATTTCATAAATCAAGTCTTAGGTTGAGGGGTTTCTTAAAAAATACACAACAGTTATCATTCCTTGTCAAATAACTTATCTATTTCAAAAACACCTTTATATTTTAAAAATGAACAAAATTATTTTTTCCAATATCCCTGTATATGGATGGAGTCAGTGTAGAAAACAGACAATATTTACTCTGGGAAGTGTGAGAATTAATGTGTGATCATGATAAATGCAACACATATGGAGGAGAAAAATGATTAATTTTTCATTAGTTAATGAAATTTCAATATGCCACAGTTTAAGGGGCATTTAATGGGAGTCACACAGGAATTTCCAAGGTGACCGCAACTGTCAATCAAGTGCTATTAGAAGCTCAAACTCCAATCTTACTCTTTCTGCCAAATAAGTGGGGCCATAAAACCCACTTCATGATGCAGAACATAGCATCTTTCAGAAGGAGCTGAAATGAGGGCACAGACATATAACTCAAATTATTACAAACAGAGAAAATAGACTATCATTGAGATTGAGCCACATGAAAGAAAATAAAATTCATTTAAGGGAAACACGTAGCTAGTAGTAGAAATCTTTCAATGTGAGCCAAAGAAAAGGAAAAGAAAAAATAAAACCTTTAAATCAGACAATGTACTTGGTTATTTATTTACACTGAGGTTTAAAAATTACTGAAGGCTAAATAAGACTGATTTCTCTACAATTACTATGAAAACTCCAATAAATCTGAATGTGTGTGAAGCAAAAAAATGTAGGTTAAAGCAGCATATAGACTGAATGATAATAGAGAAATTTTCTTCACTATGTCTAGTTAGAGGTTTTTCATCAATTCCTAATGGAGAGAAATTGGAAGTTATGTCAACACCAACATGACACATATATACCATATATTATTATATATAATATGTAACATGTATTAATTCCTATTTATCCTAAGTAGATTGCACTGTACATCATGTAACCAGAATGTTATAAAAACATAACTCCATGGATACAATCAGAAAATGACTTTATTTTGCTCCTTTAAATTTGCACATTAGGGCTATTTTTTCCTTTGCCCCTCTAAAAACAAAACTCAAGATGTAAAATTCTCTGGTCAGTCTTATAAAATAGAAAATCTTATAGTCATCCAAAGTAACGAACACAGTCTCAGTTCAGTAATATGTTGAGTCCCAAGCAATCCCATCTTGGTTTAACAGAAGACCTTCCAAAAAAACAAACAAACAAACAAACAAAAAAACAGAAGATCTTCCCCCATCACCAGGACTCTATAATCTGCAATGCCCTTAATGCAGGAAATGGTATTCCAATTCTACCTGGTCAATTAATACCACATCAGCCCCTAGAAATATAATGACACCTTAAATAAGTCTCACCTCTCCATGCGAATTTATTGAACAGAACCCAATACAATTTCACATTAAGTACTCTTTAGCATGTGGTCTAGTATCTATCTGGTCCATGTAAAACAAATATCCTTTGCCCTAACAAATCCTAGACTGCTGGTCGATACCAGTGTTGCTACCAGGGGACACATATTGAGTTCTTATTTTCCCCACCAAACATTTCTCACTAAGTTTGAAGTGAGACAGGTACCTCAACCTCCTCTCCGCCTATTCCCTGTAGAAATTTCTTATGTCTGATACAGTGTTTTAAATACAGATAGATGATAAATGATGATGATGATTGATAGATAGATAGATAGATAGATAGATAGATAGATAGATAGATAGATATAGATATAGATATAAAATATAAACAGTCTTCCCATTTTAGAATAGGGGAAAGACAAAGATGACTCTCTATAGCATCTTCTGGTTGTCCCCTCCAGCTCCATTCCCAAAGCCATTCATCAATTGTCCTGTGAGGTAGATGAATGCCACCAGGAGGATGGTATAATCAATCAGGATAGGTTGGACTTACTCTCAGGTATCCTTCCAAAATCAAAGATTAGACTCAATTATCCAAACTGAACTGAGACTCTAAAGCCTACCAGCTGGCTAGAATGTAGTCAACCTGCCCCTCCCCAACTGATGTGGGTCTTCCTAGGGAGCATCAACAATTGTGAACAGCACTTTATTTCCAGGAATATTATGTGCACCCTTAAGACTACATCTTGTGTGGAAGCCAGTCATTAGCTTCCCTCTTCTCCAAAACATGGTGGCTTGCACTACAGGGATGGTCATAGAAATACCACCAATAGATCATATAAGACTCAGGTTACTGTGGAGGTCTATAAAAAATGAGGTTTACCGGGGCGCCTGGGTGGCTCAGTCATTAAGCGTCTGCCTTTGGCTCGGGTCATGATCCCAGGGTCCTGGGATCGAGCCCCGCATCAGGCTCCCTGCTCAGCAGGGGGCCTGCTTCTCCCTCTCCCACTCCCCCTACTTGTGTTCCCTCTCTCGCTGTCTCTCTCTCTGTCAAATAAATAAATAAAATCTTAAAAAAAAAAAATGAGGTTTACCTTGTTCACTGAAGAAAGATTTCCAAAGGCATAACTAACTCATATATTACTATGACTTATATTTACCCAGTGGGCACTTATCCCTACAATAGGAGTTCTCCAGTTAGAAAGGGTGTTGCTGCATTTATCCCTGGTGTTAAGTGACATTGTGTATTATATCGTCATAACCTTGGAAGGTTATCCAGTGAATCGGAAACCATTTTATTAATATGGAACACTTGAATTAACAATTTGCATTGTGTCAAAGATTTTCATCTCCCAGTAACAGTGCTGTTTCTTCCACGTTATTCCAAACACTAAGTGGGGAGAGCAAACAAAGGCTTTTGAATGTCTTGATGTTTTTACATAAAAGATACACATTATTGCCATTCTGGTTCAGCAATCCCAAGCATTTTTTAAAAGAATCTAGAGACTCCATTTTCATGTTGATTTGCAGAAGCTGTAGTTCTAACTTGAACAGGTGGTGTATTCCCCTGAGCCAGAACTGGGCAGATAGATCACTCCTCACTGTTGGTCATTAATGGTGAGCAGCTGTCTCTCGCCAGAAAAGTGAAACAGCACATGAGTCATCAACCTCATTTTAATGTATTTCTGCAAACAGTGACTCAACCACTTCATCTTAATGGACTTGTTAAAATATTTTCCCCTTTCCATTACACACCACAACTTGAGTAATAAAAATGATTAATTAGTATATACATACAAGTTTTACTTTTCTCCTTTAATATACACTTCTACCTTGTAAGTAGGAAGCTATCCCCATTCCATGGTGGATTTTGAGGCATACCAGCAATCCTGGCTTCCCAAAAATATTGTTCTTTATTAGCATACTACAGTTCCTAAAACGTCCACACTGTATATTTATTCCTTCAGGTTCTAGGTAATTTCACTGTAAGCATCTTTGCCATAAGCATTTTTGCCACATAACTAATTGGCCATAAGGCAATTTTTCCCTAAAAGATAAAGTCATGAAAAATAAAAGAGGGACACTCATTTAAAATGATATAATGAAACACGAAAAATGAATAACAAAATTAAAGACTTTATTGTGAAATACAAAAATTTGAATACTTTTAAAATATGTTTAGATTCATGGCAATACTGCACAAATAACTGATTTCATTTTGTGGATTGCACTTAAGTACTTGTCTTCAAAGTTTTCCATTTATAGTATTCTACATTTTTTTTCCTTTTCTCCTTCCTTCCTTCCTTTCCTTCCTTCCTTCTTTCCTTCTCTCTCCCTCTTTTCTTCCTTCCTTCCTTCCTTCCTTCCTTCCTTCCTTCCTTCCTTCCTTTCTTTCTTTTTTTCTTTCTTTCTTTCTCTTGCTTGCTTGCTTGTTGATTTTTCTTCTTGTTTAGCATCCTATTTTTTTCTTTTTTTGCTAATTTTTTTCCTTCATTAAGAGAGGTATGAGTTTCCAAATACTAGGATACATGTTTGTGACCAAGCTTTATATTGCATTACCTTTTACACTGTTGTTTGTTCTGGGTGTATTGTCTGTTGATAGACATTTCAAAGTTCTTTGGGATATATAAGTTCAAAACGGTACACCACTATATAGACCAGTATGCAACTAATATTTATATAATATAAAGATGGAAGCACTGTGTCAATGGAGAAATGAAACAAAACTGTCAACCAGTTGATGAAATCAACAAACTATAAAACCAAACTCAACCAGCTATTTTTTTTTAATCTTTTATAGTAAAATTGCCTTGTGGCCAATTAGTTACATTTGTCTTCAAGTATCTCTTTTTCAAATGCAAACTTTCCTTATAGCAACACTGAACCATTAGCAGTTATTAATGATTTCTTTTTTTTTTTTTAAGATTTTTATTTATTTATTCATGAGAGACAGAGAGAGAGAGAGGCAGAGGGAGAAGCAGGCTCCCAAGGAGCAGAGAGCCCGATGCGGGACTCGATCCCAGGACCCTGGGATCATGACCTGAGCCGAAGGCAGACGCTTAACCATCTGAGCCACCCAGGTGCCCCTTAATGATTTCTTTTGATACATTTATTCAATCAGGAACAGGGCAAGTGAGTTCTGACATGGGTAGTAAAAATAGTGAGTTCTTATACACAGTATAAGAGTGGCTTACCATACCTAGGGATGCACTATAATTTTTTGGAATCTTGTTAAAAATAAAAGTTTTCATGCTTCATTTCCAGAGACTCTCATTTAGTAATTCTGGGTGGAGCTCCAGAATGTTCATTTGTTTAAGAAAATGGGGTAATGCTGCTACAGCTGGTCAGCAGACCAATGTTTGTGAAAAACTGATAGGACATCATCTACTAAAGGTAATTTTGATGTCTCCTGGAAGACTGTGAATCCATGTAGGTGTGTGTATGCATGTGTGTGTGTGAATGTGCACACACCACAGCGGTGTTGGTAATGGGAGGATGGGATAGCCTGGGAAACTCTATACTCCACATCAATAGGAACCATATGAGGAAATCCAGCTCTAGTGCCTAAGGGAATGCCTGTGCCTAATAAGTACATGATCATTTTTGAACAGATAAATATACAATGATGGGGGCATGAGAAACAAAACCAGAGAGGGAGGACAAGATAAAGAAAGAATAACTACCTAATATTAATTTTGGTCTGCCCATGTTTTTTCCTAATGGGCTAAAAAATGCTATAACAACAAAGTTTAACAATGGTTCTAAATACATTAAATTTTTTTCTTTCTTCATGGCAGCAAGTCATTTGTACTGAGCAATTTGGTACCAGTTGAATGAATGAATGAATGAATGAATGAATGAGAAAGAAAACTAGAAAATGCAAGGAAAGGGTAATTCTACAAAAGTTCTATAGCTTCAGAATCTGCCTAAAAGCAGTGTCTCTTATCTACTTGAATGATCTAATTATTTTATTTCTAAAAATTGATATTTGCCATATATGGAGCAAGAAATCAATATATGAATTAGCTGTCAGAAAGAGGGAAGCTGTTGAAAGGAAAATGAAAAGAAAATGGAGTTAAACAGCAGTTCAGAGATTGGGGGCAAGACATTAAAAACCTTTGTGATTGTGTTTCTCAATCTGCCACTTTTTCAAAGCAACACAAAAATAGTGTGGCATTTTGTAATACATGTTACATGTGATAAAGGAATAAAAGCATACTAAAAATGCAAGTAATATCATTTTGCTTTTCACAGCTAGGACATAATTTTTATAGGTATTTTTTTCTACTCCACCAATTCTAGTCAATGAAAGTAATTGGATTAGATTAATTTCTTAACTGTTTCCTTTAAATGGTTGAAGAAAGGTTATCTTGATTATCATCTGGTAAGATTTTCATGGGCCTAGGGCCTTCAAGCCCTTAAATTCTCTTCTGATTGCTAACAAGGTAGTTTTATACACAGCACACACACACAGAAAGAGAGATAGAAAAACAAAGAAAATTGTTCGGATATTATAGGTTTCAGAAAAAAGAAAATGAGCAATGAGACAATAAAATTTTATAATGCTTTTCTTGAATAGTATTACACCTTTTCTCAAAAGCTAGGTCATTTGCATTGGCAGTTACATATTTTTGAAGTGATTCACTATGTACTGACAGGGCCCAGGATAAAAACTTGGAGATTAAATGGCAATTCTCAGTTATCTTTTCTAGAGTTGATGGAGACACTTTAAGGCTAGTGAGTTAGATGGGTTTTCTCCATGATCATTAAAGTTGGTGTAATAGGACTGTTAGTATTTTTCAGTATTTTTCAAAATGCTAAACATAGTCAGTATTGTGCTAAATCTCAATGGTCTTGCCAAGGAGGCCCCTTTTGAATAGAACTTAGACACATAAAGTTCAAATATCTTATCCAAGTTCACATGAATGACAAATAATAAAATTTGACTCATTGTGGCTTATTGAAAGTAGGAACACAAAGGGAAGATGACATTAGCAAATAGGAGAGCAGAAATCAATAAATTGAAGAGGGCATCACCAAGCAAGTTTAAGATGAAGGAAGGCAACAGAAGTGGGTTGGATTTTGCTCACTCGAAAATGATTACAGAAATAAGAGCTAAGAAAACTTGCCTCAAGTTTCCTTCCAGAGCTCCAAGGCAGTTATTTCTTTACTGACACAGATAAATGACCACACTGTTTGCAAGACTGAAAAGGTTTTGCTTTTGTAGTCCAGTCAGCAGTGCTTGTCCTTCTGTTAGAATAACATCTAGCTCACTGGTGGTGAAAAGATAATGTGCATCTCCTCTGAGCCCACTCAGGTGTGAGGACTGGAAGGTGTGTCAAAGCCTAGGTCTCACCCAGCCCTCCGACTTCCACAAACTGCTGAATTTGTGTGGAGTCGTTGGCACAATGCTCAGAACTAAACACTGTCCTGCTCTGTTTAACAGGATAAGTCTAAAGTTGACAAAGCGGGGCCATGTTTCTTGAATTCTGAACCCCTTGAGATTCTGACAGAATTTAAAAATTCCTACAAAGATTAAAATTTCCTCAGGAAACATGGCCTACTCTTAGATGTATAAACTATGGACTAAGAAGGAAGATACTTATCTTTACTTGAGGGTAATACTTTAAGGAATTTTCTGTCCTGTGGGCAGAGCCAACTGCCTCCCTTCACCATATGTAGGAAAAACCAGAGAGAATGGAGAACCCTAGGAGCAACAGATCACATGGAGCTCATTTTTGGTCCTGCGATTGATGATCTAAATTACTTCCTTCTTTTACAACCAGTTTCTTCCTAGATTTCTACCTTGAACTTGTAGGCAAAAATTCTAATTGACTCTTTTATCTAATCCTCTGTGTTTGTCTTGAAATGTTGACATTTTCCTCCTTGACTCTGCCTTCTGCTCTAAGTTAGATGACCTCAAGCTGAACTTGAGCTTATGAGACTACTCCTCTTGAGTCTCTGGAACTCCAATATGGCATCACTGTAGAGCTGAAGTATGTGGGATGACTTACATAATAATTATGAGAATAAAAGATAACTTATTAAACATATAATATATGAAAGGAACTGTTCTAAGAACTTTACATATATTAGGTTATTTAACCTTTATAGCTATTTGAGATAAATTCTATTATGTTGCTCACTTTATACATGTTAAAACAGAGGAAAAAGAAGTTAAATTACTTTTTTAAGTATACACATCAGGTAAGTGGCAGAACCAAGATCCTAATAGTATAAAGTAATACATAATCCAATGAATAAGTTCCTAGAATTCAGAGGTGGGAAAGAAAATTCACATGTGAGCATAATCAGAAAAGCTTCACTGAGAAGTTCCAATTTCTGCTAGATTTTAAGTTGGAAAAAAGGAATTGAGATGTTAAAAAAGAGGAAGAGTCTAAATAGATAAAAGGTATATTAGGACTAGCACAGAGGAGTCAATAAAGATTGAGGTATAAAAGTTCATTTGAATACTATTTAGAGATAGGGTGATAAAATACCAAAGGGTACTGATTCAGCTAGAAATTTAGACAGAAATGGGTAAGCTATATAAACCCTTTTGGGAAATTTAGTGGAGTGACATAACAAAAACTCTGGTTAATGAAAAATAATCTAACAACTGTGGAAGAAGAACTTAGAAAAGAAAAAAACTTAATTCATGAGTATATGGTAGGACTTGAAAGAGTATAGCTGTAAGAAAAATGCAAAGGATTAAATTCATGAGGTGTTACTATATAAAGAAAACAAATGGAATCTACAAATATTAGTGAGTGAAGAGTGAAGTTAAGATGTCTTGTTTCTTTTTCTTGTCTGAAAGCTATGGCTAGGACTTCCAGAACTATGTTCCAAAAAAGTGGTAGGAGTGGACATCCCTGTCTTCTCCCTGATATTAGAGAAAAAGCTCTCAGTTTTTCACTATTGACAGATTTCTGTTTCCTTCTAAAAATTCAGAAAGTTCTCAGCTATTATTTCTTGAAATAAATTTTCTGCCCCCTTTTCTCTCTCTTCTCTTCTGTGATCCCTATAATGTGGATTTTATTAAGCTTGATGGTGTCCCTGAGTTCCCTTAATTTATTTTCATTTATTATTTTTTTTCTCTCTCTCCTGTTCAGGTTGATGGCTCTGTCATCCAGGTCCCTGATCCATTCTTCTGCTTCCTCTAGTCTACTATTTATTCCATCTAGTATATATTTAATTTCAGTTATTAAGTTATTCATCTCTCATTGATTCTTTTTTATGTTTTCTATCTCTTTGTTGAGAGTCTCACTGAGGTCCTCCACTTTTAAGTTCAGTGAGTATCTTTATGACCATTACTATTAATTCTCTATTGGATATATTATTTATCTCCTTTTCATTTAGCTCTCTTGCTGTGATTTTGTCTTATTCTTTCATTTGGGACATATTCCTCTCTCTCCTCATTTTTACTAATTCTCTGTGTCTGTTTATATGTATGAAGAAAGTCAGCTACGTCTCCTCCTCTTGAAGGTAATGGCTTTTTTTTTTTTTTTTAAGATTTTATTTATTTATTTGAGACAGAGAGAATGAGAGAGACAGAGAGCACATGAGAGGGAGGAGGGTCAGAGGGAGAAGCAGGCTCCCTGCCGAGCAGGGACCCGATGCGGGACTCTATCCTGGGACTCCAGGATCATGACCTGAGCCGAAGGCAGTCGCTTAACCAACTGAGCCACCCAGGCGCCCGGTAATGGCTTTACAAAGAGGTTCTATAGTGCCCTACAGTGCAATATCCCCTGTTCACCAGAATCTCGCATGTGAGGGTTGTCTCCTATGTGTATTTCATGCACCCTACTGTGGCTGAGACACTTTTGCCTTCATCCAATCATCTGCAATTTTTCTCCTTGCCTGATGTGGGCAGGGTGCGGTCCCTGTGTTGTTAGTGGGCCAATCTGGAGCTGCCTTGGGCTTGAATCTAGTCAGACCAGGAATTAGACAGAACTGCAGTAGCCCCAAACTGTAGGGCACTATTCAGTGTTGTCCCCTTAGAAGCTTTCATTGGTGGGCAGCGCCTGCAGTCAGACCAACTTCCTGCCCCCAGCCTTCTGCTAGGGCCACAGTTGGATTGGTATGCATGCTATCTTCCCCTCTCTCCAGGGCAGGAGTCACTTTGGAGTGGCTTTCGGCCTTGTCAGGGCTGTTGCACACTGCCATGCTTGTGGAGCTGCTTTGGATGGACTCCTGCTGAGGCAGGTCCACAGAAGAATATGAGGGCAGGGCATGTGGTATTAGCAAAATTTGTGCAGTCTGCTGTGGGAGGAGACCTGGAGCCTGCTTTAGAAAACTCCTGCAGCTGGGCTTGAAGGGGCAAATCTGCAGGAGAGTGCTGGAGGGGACCTGCAGCAGCCTGGGAAATCTGTCCAGGCTGGGATGGAGGGGGTGAGTCTGCAGAATAAAGGGGTAGAGAATAAGATGTCAGCAAGGCCTGTGCAGGTCCACCATAGGAGGGGAACTACAGCCTCCAGGGAAAACTCCTGCCATGGTTGGCTGGGTTGGAGGGTGCAGATCCACAGAAGGGCACAGCAGCAAGGTCTGCTGTCAGCAAGCTAGGTGGAGAGTATTCCCACCAAGGCATGTGTCCATGTGATGTGTTTCTGGAATATAGGTGAGGTTCAGTGGGATGAGGTCCAGAGCTGACAGCCAAGAAAGAATTCTTGAGACATCTTTGGTGCAAAATGATGGTTTATGAAAGCATGGGACAGGACCCATGGGCAGAAAGACCTGCTGCACCAGGGTTGTGAGGGGTGGCTGATTCTATACTTGGGAGGTGGGGGAGGTAGGAAAAGGGAGGTTTTCAAAGGGATTTTCATATGTTAAAGAAGACTCACAGGATCCTGGAGGCCTTGCCATTGTCAAGTTAAGGTTGTTTTTCCCTCTAGCAAGGCATTAACATTAAGATAGTTGGGAGCTTCCTAGAGGAACAATACACTCTGCCCAATTCAAGTATCTGTCCATGGGCTGCAGGTTATAAAGACATTTAATTCTATCTACATTTCCTTCTGGAAGCTAGGTTGTTGATAGAAATGCTTTGCTCTTGTAGGTTCTAAGACATTTGTAAACTGAGGGAGACTCATGTCTTGCAGGATTGTGATCTCTATAAGTTAACTATTTGTTTTTCCTTTCCTTAGCTTTAGGGCAGCCAGGAGTGCCTGAGGAATGTCATATACATCCTGGGGAGGGGGTGTCAGTTTCTGCTTTGTCCTCAGCTTGCCTTCTGTTCCCTCATCACTGTATCTAGGCTGAGGTCGGGGGAGGGAAATGGTGCCCACCAGCTCTCCCTGCCCCTCCAGTTTTCTCTGAGATTAGTAAACAAATCTCCCTCCTGTTTACCCAAGTGTTTTTCAAGTTGCTGCTTCTAAGCTCTATCTCAGCAGGGCCCTTTGTTGTGCACCCCTCTTTAGGGTGGGGACTCAGTTTCCTATTGCCTTCAGCTCTCCCAGAGTGGAGCCCTGCTAATTTTTAAAGTTCCAGGTGTTAAGTCCCACTGATTGTAAGAATTTGTGAAATTAGGTCTCTCTGGTTTTCAAATCCAAATGCTATGGGAAATCATAGTCCCAGTGTGGGTGCCTGGTGTTCTGCTCCTCACCCCTCTCTGCCCTCCTAGACAGTCAGGATCAGCCCCCAACCACATGTCCATTCTTCCTACCCTATTCAATGTGGCCTCTTCTCCACATTAGTTGTGAAGAGTCTGTCCTGCCAGTCTTCAGGTCATGTTCTGGGTTACTTACACTGATGTAGGTGTTCTCTATGTGTACTCGTGGGACAAGGTGAGCTCCCCCTGTTCCACCATCTTCCCCAGAAGTACCCCTGGAAATGCACTTTTTAAAAATTTTTATTTGGGGCTCCTGGGTGGCTCAGTCGTGAAGTGTCTGCCTTCGGCTCAGGTCATGGTCCCAGGGTCCTGGGATCGAGCCCCGCATCGGGCTCCCTGCTCCGCAGGAAGCCTGCTTCTCCCTCTCTCACTCCACCTGCTTGTGTTCCCTCTCTCGCTGTGTCTCTCTCTGTCAAACAAATAAAAAATTTAAAAAAAAATTTATTTATTCAAATTTGTTTATTTGTTAAAATTAAAATTTATCTGGGTAGAGTGGACACACAATGTTACATTAGTTTCAGGTGTACAACAGAGTGATTCAATTTCTGTATGCATTATGCTGTGCTCACAAGTGTAGCTATCACCTGTTACCATACAGCATTATTACAATGTCATTAACTGTATTCCCTCTGTTGTACTGGTGGCTTATTTATTCTATCACTGGAAGCCTGAATCTCCCACTCTCCACCTATTTTGCCCATCCCTTACCCCCTTCCCTCTGGAAACCATTAGTTTGTTTTCTGCGTTTATAGCTCTCAATCTTTTTGTTTGTTCTTTCATTTGTTTTTGTTTTTGTAGATTCCAAATATGAATGAAACATACAGTTTAAATTGACAGACAGTGAAGACAGAATTTTAGTTTGGGGAGTTAGCATGAGCAAAGGAATTAAAACCGGAGCTTTAATTGCGATTGCAGGACAAATGAAGGGATACAGACAGTGGAGAATGCTCCAATTGGAGTCAAGATAAGAAAACATTATCCAGTTGATCTCTAAAGGCCTTCCTTCTTTTTAAATCATATAATTAAAAATTGGCATATGTTTAATATTTAAAAAACTGACTCATTCAAATTACACTGAGTCTGATAGTGTTTTCTCTTAAAAAGTTAATTCTGTTAAAATGGATAATATTTCACTATAATATCTTATGAGAATATTTTTTCTTCATTTACTCACCTCTACAGGAAAAAAATCAAGATTTTATTATTAAAATTTAACAAGGCATTAAATACTTGAGCACATGATAATGTAATAATCTGTATATATTTTAAGTAATTTTATGAATTTTTCCTTTCAGTTAATTTAAAAACTGTCAAAATGGTATCAAACTGTTGAAATATCTTTAGAAATCTTATCAGCCATGTTTATACCCCCTGTGATCTCAAAGTATGTGCCACATCAAAAGGACAGATGTCCAGAACTTTAATTTGAGAAAAACTTACATTTCTATCAATGACAAATGTAAATGATTGTACATACAGTTTTGAAGTTGTACCACATGTACAACTTTTCTAGGAAGAGAAAATCTAATTACATAAGTATATAGCATAAGTTTAGAAAAGCTTGAGGTATTCTAGCTTAATTCAAGCTAAAGATTGCTAGTTCCATGAAACCTGTAGTTTGTAGCATGTTCTGTGTACTGATCTCATTATATCGTAGAGCTGCAGTGAAACCAAGAGACATGTATTAACTCCCATCACATACATTCTGGCTTAGTCTTTTTCCTAGGGCATGACCTTTGAGACCTACTCAAAATTCAGAACTTAAAAGACCTAGTTATTTGAAATAAGTTAAAGATCTGGTATTGTTCCCTAGAGCATATGGATGACAGTTTAATAAGTGTTTTTGAAATGAAATATGAGCTAAGGAATTTCTATCCTAACATCAGTTTAGAGGATTTTTTTCCCCAAGAACTTTCACTTATCCTCCTTTTCCATAACTCATGCCTTACCCCCATCTAATGGAGTAGCTGTTGGCACTATACGTCAGACTAAAGACAGGAGGATGAATGCGTTCATCCTGGCTCCTACCTTACTGAACTCACAGTTTAGAAAAGCGGCCATAAACCCTGTTCTAAAAATCGGTTGAGGTGTTTCATTACTAAAAATATATTGACAATCTTTTCAAGTTAGCAGAAAATTAAGTTGATTGGCCAAATTTAAGTAGTTCTCTGACATACTTTTCTTAAACTTTGGGGACATGTTAATACTTATCTGCTAGCAAAAGCTAGATGATAATTTACTAAAGTCACTACAAATACCTATTAATATTACTATTTCTGGCCTGTGATTCACATTAATTAAATATTTGCCAAATAAATAAATGGGAAAATTTCAAAGACTCATGTTTAGTTGGGCTTTTTTAAGATTATTATTCAATGATCCCACATGTTTCTGGCACATTGCATATATTTATTCAATAAATATATTCTTTTTTTTAAAAAAAGATTTTATTTATTTATTTGAGAGAGAATGAGAGAGAGAGCACGAGAGGGGGGAGCGGGAGAGGGAGAAGCAGACTCCCTGCTGAGCAGGGAGCCCAATGCGGGACTCGATCCTGGGACTCCAGGATCATGACCTGAGCCGAAGGCAGTCGCTTAACCAACTGAGCCACCCAGGCACCCCAATTCAATAAATATATTCTTAACACTGTATTCAGAACTGGGGATTTGACAGACCATCGCCTCATGAAGTTTATAATCTAGTGCAGGGCTTCCTAAATTATAATGTGTATGTGAATCACTGGGGTATTGTTAAAATGTAGACTGATTCAGTAGGTCTGAGATTGAACCCAATATTCTGCTTTTCTAACAAGATCCCAGGTGATGCTGATGATGTTATATGCATGGGCCACATATTAAGTAGAAAGGGTCTAGCAGACGAGACTGGCACTAATCATATAACTAAATAAACAAAAAGTAAAATTGAAATTATGACAACATGCTATAAAGGAGACCATGTAATAGGAAATTTGTCCTGAGAAGGTAAAACAGGGAAATTATCTTCAAGGAAGTGAAAAATGAGTTGCTACCTGGAAGACAGAAGTTGTCTCAGAAAAAAGGCAAAGGGAAGAGGATTCATAGAGAGAAGAGAGAAAAAAAAACTCAGGCCACTCCAGCAACAACATAATCACAAACACTCTGCCTAACACAACCACACATACTCAAATTAGTCACTTGGTCACCTTGGATAACTTCTCAGAGCATAATCTCAGACTTGATGGTTCAATAAAGAATTACACAAGGTTTCTCAAAATTAGACCTTCATCCATTTTAAATGAATTTTTGCCTTCTGAACTAAATATTGTGTCTGGATTCTCAATCCATTTAACGGCTTGGGCTCTGTGCTGTTAAGAAACAGAGTTTTTAAGTAATGGAATAATTGTGAATAGAGACCATTTAAATCTAGGTTTCTCAAATGATGATCAAATTCTGAGTAAAAATAAAACATAATTCCAAAATATAACAGAATAGGCTCTCTATAACATTGTACTTCATACTACCTATCTGCATGAAACTAGATCTTCAAAAAACATCTCCATAAAACAATACAGAAATAAATATAAAATTAAAAATATATAATCAATATCAAATATCACAATGACATAAAAAACACATGTAATGTCTGTCAAATTTAATTTCGTATTATGCTATTTGGTAATATGGCCCACTAACGTAAAATAGTGTTTCCTAAAATTTGTTATATACTTGGCGGAATGTTTCATGTAGCAAAATTGCTTGAATTGCCTTCCGTTTAACTGCATCTCCCCTTCCACTGAAGAGAATAAGGACCTCATTATATGCCACCAGAGAGGCTGTCTGGTTCTCAGACTTAACCACTGGATACTTAGGAACAGCTCTCAGTCTGTCATCACCTGCATGGTATCAATGCAACTTGGCAGCTGCCGGTCTTTGTAAACACTGTTCCCTCTTATTTTTCAAATGTCTGCATCATTGTATCTGCCACACCATTTTCCTATACCAGGACATTTTCTCAAGACACCTCCAAGGATATTAGTAGCACTTGAGCTGCCCACTGGTGCCAGAAACCACGTGTACCCCACCTAGCAACTAAGACAGTGTCCTACTTGCCTACCAGGTGATGTAAGAGTCAGTCCCAAACCCTATGTTGCTTCATGTTTTGCTAAACACTGGGTCCACTGAGGAGTCAATATCAAAACAAGATTAAATATGTAATGATTTTATTAAGAAAAATGTCTTTGTATGACAAGATAGGAAGAGTACTGGGTAAGGCTGGCGAAACCTGTCAGATCATGAGCCATGTCTAACCTTGAAAGAAAAAGAGAGGAAGAGAAGGCCAGATGGAAGTACTCTAGGCTGCTATAGGATCTAAGGAAGGTTTACCAAAACTGTTGGGGAATCCTGGAGCCCCAGCTGGTCATCAGAGGACACTCCTCTTTACCAGGGACAGGTCTGCCTTAAGAATTCATGTAGCACAGTCACGGCTGGGAGCAGCTCATAGGAAGCAGAGCCTTGTCACAGATGTTGAAAGCGTGGCAGCTGGAGCCCTTGATTCATTACATCCTCGGTAGTCAGAGGCTTGTGAGAATATTCTCATGTCTTCCCCAACCGGGAACATAAACTAGTTAAATTATCTGGATAATAAATCGCCACAAATTCCTCGAGGTCTAAAACTCAGGAATACTTGTCCTACTAACACAGATGATATGCAATCTGGCAAAATTCATACAATGCATCTGCATAAATAAATGAGTACATGAATGATGAAATTAAAAAAATACATACAAAAGAATGACACATTATCCCTTATTTCCTTTTTTACTTTTGCAAACCAATAAATTTATTATTTCCTTTCTCAGGCTGGTAGGTGAAGCAAATATCAAGTCTATGTCCACCATCCCTCCAATCAGGTACTCTATACAGTGCTAATACAATCATCCTTAAAATTGCTGTTAATACATTGCTCCACTATTAAAAAAAATATTGGTGGTCATATTGCTTTCCAATAAATAGAGTCTATGCTCTGCCCCCAGACCCGTCTGGGTCTTATCAGCAATTTCTGACCGTCAGTGAAAATTACATTCCTTGCTTTTCAGCCCTTCAAAACGTTTTTTCTCCATCGTTTGCTAAAATTGTACCTGATCTATAAATCCCAACATGGACCACGGCCATGAGGATTTCTCTGATCTCTTCAGATAAAAGAATTCTTGGTATTCTTAAACTCATGGAAATTTTTAATCTTCTCCTTAGACTTTTGAAATGCAGCCTTGTATTATAATTTCTCATTTATGAATTTTGTAGATGCCCTTCCAGATTAAAGTCCACAATTCATGGCAAAGATCACACACTTCAACACAGTGACTTGTGCATATAGGGACTTAATAAATATTGGTGGCATTAATTATGTAAGAATGAATTTGGTTTCATTTCAGCTATCCAAAATATGTTCTTTGCTGTTTTGTTGTTCTTGATTTTTTTTATCATTGATCAACTGTATTACAATAGCAAAAAAAAAAAAAAAAAATTGTATCAATTTAATTTTTAAAAATCTGGTATTCAAGGAGGTAAAAATACTTATACAAAAGGCATTTCTTTTCTTGCCAGTGAATAATACTTGTGTTGAAAAGCAAGAGATACAAGGCAAAATTCATATTACTTTTGGCATAATTTTTATTCAAAAAGAGAATTTCTATTTTCTTACATCATTCTTTGCATTTTCTTCAAATTCTGAACAGTGTATAATAGAAGTATTATTAAATGAAACTCATGTTTTCCTTTTAAATTAAATTTATGCCTTTTTTTTTTTTTGGTATGCTACTCACAGTATTATGTCAACACTGAAAAGCTGTAGATACTTTTTGAACCCAGAGGAAGAGAATACACCTCATATCTCTCCAGCACAGAGGTTTGTGTTGAATAAGAATGACAATTTTACTTCAAAACAAAGGAGTAAAAAGACAATTTTTAAAATGCAAACATTCTTAGTTAAAAAACAAGAATTTAAATAATCTAAAATCCAAGTTCCTTCATAGTATGCTTCCTTGGCAGAGAGGCTCTGCTATTTTCTTTCTATTCACTCAATAAAAAACATGCAATGAAAAAAATCTACAGATTCTAACTTTTGATCTGACACAGTAATTGTTTCTCATCTTGCACTACTTCTTATTATCTCTCCTCTTAATGTTTAGACAGACAATAAAATTTTCTTGCAGCAGACTGTTTTTCACAATTCTCAGCTTTGAGAACCAAAGATAAGTCCCATCACAAGCCAGTTTCAAATGAAGATTACTGTGTTGATGACTGTTATGGATCGAATTGTCTCTCCCAGAGTTTTTGTTAAAGTACTAATTCCCGGCACCTCAGAATGTGGCCTCGTTTGTACATAGCATAGTTGCAGAGATAATTAGTTAGGTTAAGATGAGGTCACAGTGGAGTGGAGTGGAACTCAGTATGACTGGCATTCTTACAAAAAGGGAAATTTGGACACAGACACACACATAGGAAAAACATCATGTGCAAACTGGAGGTATGGTTCCATAAACCAAAGGATGTCATAGAATGGTCAACCAGCAGAAGCAAGGAGAGAGGCACAGAACAGATCTTTACCTAGAGCCTCCCAAGTAGCATGGCCCTACCCAAACTTTGATCTTAAACTTCTAGCTTCCAAATTACAAAACAAAAATTTTCTGTTAAGTCACTCCACTTATGACTTTGTTACAGCAGCCCTACAAAACTAATACAGGGACTTAATGTGCTGTTATCATCTAAAGTAGTTTTACAGTATAAATATAGTCTTGGAAATATATCCAGTTAAAAGCAAAATTCCTTTAAAATACTGAAGACTGTCCAATATCAAGAAGGCCAAATCAACCTCTGAGCCAGTTAGCCAACCTAAAATGGCTAGAGTCAAGAGTTCAGAATGATGTATATGGAATTTAAGAAACAAGACAGAGGATCATAGGGGAAGAGAGGAAAAAATAAAACAAGGTGAAATCGGAGAGGAAGACAAACCATAAGAGACTCTTAATCATAGGAAACAAACTGAGGGTTGCTGGAGGGGAGGTGGGTGGGAGGATGGGGTAACTGGGTAATGGACATTAAGGAGGGCATGAAGTATAATGAGCACTGGGTGTTATATAAGACTGATGAATAACTGATCTCTACCTCTGAAACTAATAATACATTGTATGTTAATTAATTGAATTTAAAAATTAAAAAAAAAAAAAAAGAATCCCGAGTGAGGGGCTTTTACCATACTAGTAAGAATGTCTGGACAATTCAGGCTGAGTGATATTGAAGTGCTAGTATTTTCCAATTTTTCTGAAGAAAACCTTAACCATTAACTGTAAAGCCGCTCTGAGTAGTGACATCAAGTCAACTGATAATTGATATTCTGTAGTCTAGAGCCATTCCTACTAGCCACACAGACAATAAAAGTGTTATCTATAAGGGAGAACTGACTCATGATAACATGTCACTTGTATTCTGCTATTCGTTAGTCTAGAAAACAACTAGTATCACGTGCTCGTCTGCGTTTGTCAACCTCTGCTGCATACCCTTCATATTTACAGAGAGAAGCACCAGTCGCTAACAGGACTTCTCTTTTTTGTTTTCCATCAAGAAAAATACTTCTTCAACTTTGCTTAAGTCTAACATCTCAGCATTCCAGGCACATTGCTGCTTATGGGTGGGGCAAAAAAAAGCCAATTACAAAACAACTTATTAAAATACCATAAAGCAAATGGACGTATCGTAGGCACATGCATGCATGCACACATGTGCACGCACACACACACACTCATATACTAACTAATTCAGGAGTTTTGGAGGATTTGGGGCATGAAAGAGTAAATAAAAGATATGTTCATAATAACTCCCTATGTCTTTGAATCAAGACTGTTTTTAGTCACCATAAAGATGTTTGATAGTGCTACAAAGTAACCAGGCAGGAGCTCTTTTATTTCCAGTACCTAGAAAATCGGAAATGTGGGTTTTAGCGTTTATTATCCTTTACACCTTTGTACATCTCTATTACAAAAATCATCATAACACAGTTTAAAATGTCTAACATGAATGTAATTAGTCTCAAAAGGTGAGAACAGCAAACAGTAAAAATAATGACTGCAAGTTTCCACGATTTGTTGAAAGATGGAAATTTGCAGATTTACCGTTTATATAGCCTCCAAGCAGACTATATATTAGAAAAGCTATGTCGAGACATAGCATAAAAAAACTGATGAAAACCAAAAATGTAGGACAATTCTTGAGAGCAGAATGTATCACAAACAAGGGAACAACATTTTTAAAATGTGGAAACAAAAGCAACCTGACCCTTTTCTACATGGGCTGAGCCTATGTAGAAATCTAAAAGTTTGAATTAATTTTTTTTTAATATTTTTTTAAAAGATTTTATTTATTTATTTGAGAGAGAGAATGAGAGAGAGCGAGCATGAGAGGGGAGAGGGTCAGAGGGAGAAGCAGACCCCCCGCTGAGCAGGGAGCCCGATGTGGGACTCGATCCCGGGACTCCAGGATCATGACCTGAGCCGAAGGCAGTCGCTTAACCGCCTGAGCCACCCAGGTGCCCCAAGTTTGAATTAATTTATACAAGAAAAGTTTTGGTGAAAATGGAATGTGGAGGGCGCCTTTAAAAAAAAAAAAAAAAAGAAAAGAAAAGAAAATGGAGTGTGACATAGGCCAGTGAGGCATGTTTTAAGGATACTTAAAAACCCCAGGAATATTCTGCAAGCATTTAGTCATAGTGTTTCCGATTTTAATGAGTATTCTGTTTAGAAAGCTTTTTTTTTTAAATTTTAAATTTTTTATTTATTTATTTGACAGAGAGAGAGACAGCCAGAGTGGGAACACAAGCAGGGGGAGCGGGAGAGGGAGAATCAGGCTCTCTGCTGAGCAGGGAGTCCAACATGGGGCTCGATCCCAGAACCCTGGGATTGTGACCCAAGCCGAAGGCAGATGCTTAACCGACTGAGCCACCCAGGCTTCCCTAGAAAGCTTTTAAAAGCATGTGTTCTGCATGAAGAAGCATGGATTATATAGACAATATTATAACATCTCATTTCTCTATTAGCTCTCACTGTGACCATTCAGATCAGAATATCATTAGGCGAATATTTTTTAGTGAAAGGGACGAGTTTATAAGGTCCTAAGATATGAGAACTGTAGTGGGGAGTCCTGAATCATTAGGGGTAGAATGCGAAGTCCAGAAACCCGTGGATCCTAACAGAGAAGACTTCAAAAGAAAGGATGGCAAAGATGAAACGTGCCTGTTCACAATTAGGAGTAGGCTTAGCCACAGTGATGTACTCATTTTACATGTTTTGCTCCTGCAAAAGCAAATGAAGCACCAGAAAGAGAGAGCTCATCCTTTCGAGGTTGGCTGGGGGTAAATGGATTCAAGTCTGAACAGACTGGAAGTAGAAGGGAACACAGTCTCACACTGAGACTCGAATTTGTGCTAAAAGCAGAAGTGCTGTCAGTCTGCTCTCTACCGTCCTGTTTGGCTGGCTTGAAAATAGCAAAGGTCACGGCAGTGTTAAATCTCCAGCTTTAACAGACCTGTATTATCCCTTGGAGGAAACTTCCATTAAAGAATAAATGAAAACAAATATGGTTATAAATTTTAAAAAAAGAGATAAATGTATTATATTTCACCTGCTCTTTCAATACAGGTTCCTCCCATCCTCATACAGCTTTATTTTGTTTTGCTGTTCAAACGAAAAAGGAAACCCAAAACCAGTTAAGCTTTTTTTTTTTCCCCATTTAAAGTAGATAACTTTTTGGGGGGCGGAGCAAGATGGCGGAGGAGTAGGAGACCTGGATTTCGTCTCCTCTCAGGAATTCAGCTGGATAGGGATCAAACCATTCTGAACACCTACAAACTCAACAGGAGATCGAAGAAAGGAATAGCAACAACTCTCTCATCAGAAAAGCGACCACTTTCTGGAAGGTAGGACGTGCGGAGAAGGGAATCCGAGGCGATATTCGGGAGGATAGACGGCGGGGGAGGGGCCTCCGTCGGCCGCTTCTGGCAAGTGATCGAGCCGCAGGGCACAAAATCGGAACTTTTAGAAGTCTGCTCCGCCGAGGGACGTCACTCTGGTGGCTAAGCGGGGGGTGGAACCCTCCGGGACAGTGTGGTCTCAGGACCCTCGGGGTCACAGAAAGACCGGGGGTGCCTGAGGGCGGCAGAGCTCCCAGGTATCGGAGCGGGGAAGCCGGCTGCAGAGGCGGAGCCCAGGCGCGGGCTCTCAGCTCGGGGTGGCCATTGACCGTGATCCGCGGCACAGTCGGGCCCCTGCTCCTCCAGCAGGGACCCCACAAGCGGCAGATCCGGGGAGACTCACCTTCCTCCCCCGGGAGGAGCCGCGCGGGAGTGCACCGCAGGAATCTGCTGGGTTTGGAGACTCCAGACCGGGTCCAGTGCCAGAGATAGAAACGCGCGGTCACAGGCCGGTTGAGCACGGAGTGCAGCTGCAGACCGGGGAGACGGGAGTGACTGACGGCTTTTCTCTGGGGGCTCACTGAGGAGCGGGGCCCCGAGTTCTCGGCTCCTCCGGGGCAGAGATTGGGAGGCCGCCATTTTCACTCTCTGCCTCCAAAGCTGAACGGAAACCTCGCAGGGAACAAAAGCCCCGGAGAGCAAACCCGAGCAGATTACTTAGCCCGAAGGGGGCAAGGGCGGGGCTCTTCCGCCTCCGGCAGAGACATTTGGAAACCACGGCAACAGGCCCCTCCCCAGAAGATCAGCGAGAACAGCCAGCCAAGACCAAGTTTACCGATCAATGAGAACAGCAGAACTCCAGCGCTAAGGGACTACTGCACATAGAATTCACGGCTTTTTTACCATGATTCCTTAGTCTTTTAAAGTTTTTTTTTTTTTTTTTTTTAACTTTTTGTCTTTTTCTTTTTGAATTTTTCTTTTTCCCTTTTTCAAACAACATCTTATCAATCCCCTTTTTTAAAAAAAAACATTTTTATTTTTCATTTTTAGAGTCATATTCTATCCCTTCATAGTAGTTACCCATATTTTTGGCTTATATATATAAGTTGTTCTCTCTTTAAAATTTTGAGATAGTTTCTTCTAACAGATTAAAATATACCCTAAATCTCTAGTATATGGTGTTCTCTATTCCCCTGCCTGATCACATCCTCTCCCTTTTTTTTTCTTTTTCTTTTTTCTTTTTTTAAATCCTCTTTCTTTTTTCAAACAACTTCTTATCAATTCCTTTTATAAAATTTTTTATAATTTCCATTTTTACAGTCATTTTCCATCCCTTCATCGTATCAACCCTTATTTTTGTACATATATAAGTTTTTCTTTCTTTAAAATTTTGGGAGACACTTTCTTCTAAAAGACCAAAACACACCCCAAATCTAGTGTGTGGCACTGATCTATATACCATATAGATCATATTTGATCACATTCTGGTTTTTCTTTTGTTGTTGTTGTTTTGTTTTGTTTGTTGTTGTTTTTATCTTTATCTTTTTCTTTTTTTTTCTTTTTCTTTTTTCTCTCTTTCTCCTTCTTATCCCACTGCTTCAGGTCTTTTCTGATTTGTTTAGAGTATATTTTCTGGGGACGTGGTTACTCTGCTAGCATTTTGTTCTCTCATTAATCTATTCTCCTCTGCACAAAATGACGAGACGAAAAAAATCACCTCAACAAAAAGAACAAGAGGCAGTACCGACTGCCAGGGACCTACTCAATACGGACATTAGTACGATGTCAGATCTAGAGTTCAGAATCATCACTTTAAAGATACTAGCTGGGCTTGAAAAAAATATGGAAGTTATTAGAGAAACGCTTTCTGGAGAAGTAAAAGAGCTAAAATCCAACCAAGTAGAAATCAAAAAGGCTATTAATGAGGTGCAATCAAAAATGGGGGCGCTAACTGCTAGAATAAATGAGGCAGAAGAGAGAATCAGTAATATAGAAGATGAAATGCTGGAAAATAAAGAAGCTGAGAAAAAGAGAGATAAACAACTACTGGATCATGAGGGCAGAATTCGAGAGATAAGTGATACCATAAGACGAAACAACATTAGAATAATTGGGATCCCAGAAGAAGAAGAAAGAGAGAGGGGGGCAGAAGGTATAATGGAGCAAATTATAGCAGAGAACTTCCCTAATTTGGGGAAAGAAACAGGCATGAAAATCCAGGAAGCACAGAGAACCCCTCTCAAAATCAATAAAAATAGGTCAACACCCCGACATCTAATAGTAAAACTTACGAGTCTCATAGACAAAGAGAAAATCCTGAAAGCAGCTCGGGAGAAGAGATATGTAACCTACAATGGTAGAAACATTAGATTGGCAACAGACCTATCCACAGAGACCTGGCAGGCCAGAAAGGACTGGCAGGATATATTCAGAGCACTAAATGAGAAAAATATGCAGCCAAGAATACTCTATCCAGCTAGGCTGTCATTGAAAATTGAAGGAGAGATAAAAAGCTTCCAGGACAAACAAAAACTAAAGGAATTTGCAAACACAAAACCAGCCCTACAAGAAATATTGAAAGGGGTCCTCTAAGCAAAGAGAGACCCTAAAAGCAACATAGACCAGAAAGGAACACAGACAATATACGGTAACAGTCACCTTACAGGCAATACAATGGCACTAAATTCCTATCTTTCAATAGTTACCTTGAATGTAAATGGGCTAAATGCCCCAATCAAAAGACACAGGCTAACAGACTGGATTAAAAAACAAGATCCATCGATATGCTGTCTGCAAGAGACTCATTTTAGACCCAAAGACACCCCCAGATTGAAAGTGAGGGGGTGGAAAACCATTTACCATGCTAATGGACACCAAAAGAAAGCTGGGGTGGCAATCCTTATATCAGACAAATTAGATTTTAAACCAAAGACTGTAATAAGAGATGAGGAAGGACACTATATCATACTTAAAGGATCTATCCAACAAGAAGATCTAATAATTGTAAATATCTATGCCCCTAACATGGGAGCAGCCAATTATATAAGGCAATTAATAACAAAAGCAAAGAAACACATCAACAACAATACAATAATAGTGGGGGACTTTAACATCCCCCTCACTGAAATGGACAGATCATCTAAGCAAAAGATCAACAAGGAAATAAAAACTTTAAATGACACACTGGACCAAATGGACTTCACAGACATATTCAGAACATTCCACCCCAAAGCAACGGAATACACATTCTTCTCTACTGCCCATGGAACATTCTCCAGAATCGACCACATCCTAGGTCATAAATCAGGTCTCAACCGGTACCAAAAGATTGGGATCATTCCCTGCCTATTTTCAGACCACAATGCTTTGAAACTAGAACTCAATCCCAAGAGGAAAGTCGGAAAGAACTCAAATACATGGAGGCTAAAGAACATCCTACTGAAGAATGAATGGGTCAACCAGGAAATTAAAGAAGAATTAAAAAAATACGTGGAAACCAATGAAAATGAAAACACAACTGTTCAAAATCTTTGGGATGCAGCAAAGGCAGTCCTAAGAGGAAAGTATATAGCAATACAAGCCTTTCTCAAGAAACAAGAAAGGTCTCAAGTACACAACCTAACCCTACACCTAAAGGAGCTGGAGAAAGAACAGCAAATAAAGCCTAAACCCAGCAGGAGAAGAGAAATCATAAAGATCAGAGCAGAAATCAATGAAATAGAAACTAAAAGAACAGTAGAACAGATCAACGAAACTAGGAGCTGGTTCTTTGAAAGAATTAACAAGATTGATAAACCCCTGGCCAGACTTATCAAAAAGAGAAGAGAAATGACCCAAATCAACAAAATCATGAATGAAAGAGGAGAGATCACAACCAACACCAAAGAAATACAAACAATTATAAGAACATATTATGAGCAACTCTATGCCAGCAAATTAGATAACCTGGAAGAGATGGATGCATTCCTAGAGATGTATCAACTACCAAAACTGAACCAGGATGAAATAGAAAACCTGAACAGACCTATAACCACTAAGGAAATTGAAGCAGTCATCAAAAATCTCCCAAAAAACAAAAGCCCAGGGCCAGATGGCTTCCCAGGGGAATTCTACCAAACATTTCAAGAAGAATTAATACCTATTCTTCTGAAACTGTTCCAAAAAATCGAAATGGAAGGAAAACTTCCAAACTCATTTTATGAGGCCAGCATTACCTTGATCCCCAAACCAGACAAAGACCCCATCAAAAAGGAGAATTACAGACCAATATCCCTGATGAACATGGATGCAAAAATTCTCACCAAAATACTAGCCAATAGGATCCAACAGTACATTAAAAGGATTATTCACCATGACCAAGTGGGATTTATCCCTGGGCTGCAAGGTTGGTTCAACATCCGCAAATCAATCAATGTGATACAGTACATTAACAAAGGAAAGAACAAGAATCATATGATCCTCTCAATAGATGCAGAAAAAGCTTTTGACAAAGTACAGCATCCTTTCTTGATTAAAACTCTTCAGAGTATAGGGATAGAGGGTACATACCTCAATATCATAAAAGCCATCTATGAAAAACCTACAGCAAATATTATTCTCAATGGGGAAAAACTGAGAGCTTTCCCCCTAAGGTCAGGAACGCGGCAGGGATGTCCACTATCACCACTGCTATTCAACATAGTATTGGAAGTCCTAGCCACAGCAATCAGACAACAAAAAGAAATCAAAGGCATCCAAATTGGCAAAGAAGAAGTCAAACTCTCACTCTTTGCAGATGATATGATACTTTATGTGGAAAACCCAAAAGACTCCACCCCAAAACTGCTAGAACTCATACAGGAATTCAGTAAAGTGGCAGGATATAAAATCAATGCACAGAAGTCAGTGGCATTCCTATACACCAACAACAAGACAGAAGAAAGAGAAATTAAGGAGTCGATCCCATTTACAATTGCACCCAAAACCATAAGATACCTAGGAATAAATCTAACCAAAGAGACAAAGGATCTGTACTCAGAAAACTATAAAATACTCATGAAAGAAATTGAGGAAGACACAAAGAAATGGAAAAACGTTCCATGCTCATGGATTGGAAGAACAAATATTGTGAAGATGTCAATGCTACCTAGAGCAATCTACACATTCAATGCAATCCCCATCAAAATACCATCCACTTTTTTCAAAGAAATGGAACAAATAATCCTAAAATTTGTATGGAACCAGAAAAGACCCCGCATAGCCAGAGGAATATTGAAAAAGAAAAGCAAAGCCGGTGGCATCACAATTCCGGACTTCAAGCTCTATTACAAAGCTGTCATCATCAAGACAGCATGGTACTGGCACAAAAACAGACACATAGATCAATGGAACAGAATAGAGAGCCCAGAAATGGACCCTCAACTCTATGGTCAACTAATCTTCGACAAAGCAGGAAAGAATGTCCAATGGAACAAAGACAGTCTCTTCAACAAATGGTGTTGGGAAAATTGGATAGACACATGCAGAAGAATGAAACTGGACCACTTCCTTACACCACACACAAAAATAGACTCCAAATGGTTGAAAGACCTCAATGTGAGACAGGAGTCCATCAAAATCCTAAAGGAGAACACAGGCAACAACCTCTTTGACCTCAGCCGAAGCAACTTCTTCCTAGAAACATCGCCAAAGGCAAGGGAAGCAAGGGCAAAAATGAACTATTGGGACTTCATCAAGATAAAAAGCTTTTGCAAAGCAAAGGAAACAGTCAACAAAACCAAAAGACAACCGACAGAATGGGAGAAGATATTTGCAAATGACATATCAGATAAAGGGCTAGTATCCAAAATCTATAAAGAACTCATCAAACTCAACACCCAAAGAACAAAGAATCCAATTAAGAAATGGGCAGAAGACATGAACAGACATTTTTCCAAAGAAGACATCCAAATGGCCAACAGACACATGAAAAAGTGCTCAATATCGCTCGGCATCAGGGAAATCCAAATCAAAACCTCAATGAGATATCACCTCACACCAGTCAGAATGGCTAAAATTAACAAGTCAGGAAACGACAGATGTTGGCGGGGATGCGGAGAAAGGGGAACCCTCCTACACTGTTGGTGGGAATGCAAACTGGTGCAGCCACTCTGGAAAACTGTATGGAGGTTCCTCAAAAAGTTGAAAATAGAGCTACCATATGATCCAGCAATTGCACTACTGGGTATTTACCCCAAAGATACAAAAGTAGGGATCCGAAGGGGTACGTGCACCCCGATGTTTATAGCAGCAATGTCCACAATAGCCAAACTGTGGAAAGAGCCAAGATGTCCATCAACAGATGAATGGATAAAGAAGATGTGGTATATATATACAATGGAATATTATGCAGCCATCAAAAGGAATGAGATCTTGCCATTTGCAACGACGTGGATGGAACTGGAGGGTATTATGTTGAGTGAAATAAGTCAAACAGAGAAAGACATGTATCATATGATCTCACTGATATGAGGAATTCTTAATCGCAGGAAACAAACTGAGTGTTGTTGGAGTGGGGGGTGGGATGGGAGGGATGGGGGGACTGGGTGATAGACAATGGGGAGTGTATGTGCTCTGGTAAGCGCTGTGAATTGTGCAAGACTGTTGAATCTCAGATCTGTACCTCTGAAACAAATAATGCAATATATGTTAAGAAAAAAAAAAAAAGAAGAAGAAGAAGAAGGTAGCGGGAGGGGAAGAATGAAGTGGGGGAAATCGGAGGGGTAGACGAACCATGAGAGATGATGGACTCTGAAAAACAAACAGGGTTCTAGAGGGGAGGGGGGTGGGAGGATGGGTTAGCCTGGTGGTGGGTATTTAGGAGGGCACATTCTGCATGGAGCACTGGGTGTTGTGCACAAACAATGAATCATGGAACACTTCATCTAAAACTAATGTTGTAATGTAAGGGGATTAACATAAGAATAAAAAAAAATAATAATAAATTAAAAAAATAAAAAATAAAAAAAAATAAAGTAGATAACTTTTTCAAAGTGCAAACAGCTGCACTGAATGTAAATAACGAATGTTGGTCCCACGTACTGCCAGTTTGAACTCCAAACTTAACGACACAGGGGAAGATCCTTTCCTTTCACTGGTGCCTTTTGCTTGATGAAACATAAGGAACATTATATCAAATAGTCACTAAAACATGCACGTCTCCAAAGTCACATATGTTGCTGTGATTTTCATCGTCTAGACCACTTGTAAATGGAAGCATTTCCATACTGATTGTCCAAAGATAAAATGCAAATCACCCAAATAAAATTGAGCATGGTAGAGAAAATGCTGCAATTCTAACGCATTTTTTAAAAAAGCACACCTGGTCTTTATTGAAATATAAAGACTCTAATTTCTCTGAGTTTTAAAAAAATTAAAATATGTAAGAACACTGGTCAGGAATATACAAACATTTCAATTTCCTAAAACTGATGGAACTCAGGGAGGTGATATTTTACAATTGAGAACCCTTATTTGTTAATAATGAAATAAATAACAGCACTAGAAAGCTCACTAGCTTTCTGTGATGTAAATTCTTGAAAGATTAGAGCATTTCTGTCTGGACATCCAGATAAAATTCACATTTAGGAAACCAAAAAAGAACATCTAAGTCAATAAGACTTTGAAAATTAATGAGATCTTCTGAGATATCACTGGATAGTGTAGTTAAAAACAAAACAGAGATACAGCTAAACAACTGTCTCCTACTGAGTTCTAAAATAAGGAATGACCCACTGATTAATTCAATGATATTGAGCATGATTATTACATTTGAATCTGTAATGTGATTAAAGTAATTTTATGTCAGATAACTTGTTTCACTCTAATTTCTCACTTCAAGAATTCATTTCTTTTTGTTTGTTTGTTTTCTACATTAACTGGACCCAGACAGAGACTTTAAGATAATATAAAGATTTTTAAAGTTGTAATTATCAAGAAGACAAACTGAGCTTACACAAAATTATGAAGTAGGAAAATGTGATCTTCAGCCTTCCTGCTTTATTTTGTTCCTTTTCTTTCTTTGTTAATCTCATTTTCTACTCACTATGTTCACAGTGTCCAAAAAAAAAAAAAAAAAAATTACTCTATCATCCAAGATCCTCAAACTCTGTTTTGATATTTATTTTCTATATGTTTATTTATGTATGCTAAATTCTGACTTCTTCCCATAGTCTAGTCTGCTTATTAATTTTCCTCGCAACTGTGTCTAATCTGCTAGTTTCTCCATTCCAGTATTTTGTTTTGCCCAGCCCCATATCTCTAACTTATTTTGGGAATGATCTGCTTACAAGAAAAATGACACCCAATTGACTTCTTTTCAGACTGAGATTTATTTGTGAGGAACCAGAGGAAATCATGAAAGTGATAGATAGGAAGTGCTCTCCCACTCCAAGGCAGCCAGGCAAGGCTGGCTCCATAAACTGGAAGGCCATCTACGGTGAGAGCAGCCACACCTTCTCTCTTTCCCCTCACAATCTTTCATCCATGTGTGCATTTTATCCTCTCTATATAGGCTCCAGATTATCTACTTTCGTATTAACAGGAGTCGGTGTCTTTATAAGGCCAGCAGCTACAACATATTAATCTATTTCTCATCTTAATTCTCAAAATCTTTAGGAAATACGGAGAGCTCTAAAAATGAGCAGAGAAGGGGCACCTGGGTGGCTCAGTTGGTTAAGCGACTGCCTTGGGCTCAGGTCATGATCCCAGGGTCCTGGGATCGAGCCCCGCATCGGGCTCCCTGCTCGTCGGGAAGTCTGCTTCTCCCTTTCCCACTCCCCCTGCTTGTGTTCCCTCTCTCGCTGTCTCCCTCTATGTCAAATAAATAAATAAAATCTCAAAAAAAAAAAATGAGCAGAGTTATATTAAAAAATACTTAGCTCTTTAGTCACAGACAATTACCATTCAGGAAAGAATTCTGGAGGTCCCCTCCTGTGCCAGCAGTTGAATTCTGGGCGATCTGACATGCCTTTAGTGGAGGTAGCTAGGGGGTACTGCAGCATTAGGAGCCTTGAAGAATTGGCATTTTGGTTCTATTCAGTTACTCACTGAATGGAATGGTTCTCAGAATTAAGTCTCCTGACTGGATTCTGATCTGCCATATTTAGCACAGGTTTATTAACACTACCAGTATGACAAACAGATTGTGCTAAAGGCGTCTCTCTGAAGCCCACGAGCTTCACAGACCCTCCTTAATGAGCAAGCATTCATGCGAACCCATAACCTGGATCCAGAAGTGAACATCAATTAATCCAATCATATTGTCTCTCCTAGGAATTGGGAATTGATATGCAGAAAGTCAAGTTAATAAGCTATTGAAGCAGGACAATAGCTTAGAAAGACATTTAACATTAACTCTTAGAAGTGAACCTGGTTTGGACAGCAATAAGTATATAACACATGTAGTGGGATGAAATAAACACACAGGGACCAAAGGTGTGAAGAGGACATGAGAGAGCAAACTTCCTGTCTAATGGCTTCAGCAAAGTTTGGCTTTAGCCCCTCTCAAAGCATGACTGCATTTCCCGTCGGTGAGTTCCTTAACATCTCCTGATTCTTTAAAGCAGATACCCTTTCTCAAGATGGCTCAGTTAGGTTTACTCTTTTTGTGATGAAATCATCCCTAATACAAAGCCCAGCAACATATATTCCAGAATTTGGAGAGGGGGAAGAAACCATGTATTGGAATGGAATATAAACAACGACTTAGGAGTGCTTCACCTAGGTTGTTGGTTCTTAGCTTTCAGTTCATAGGTTTCATTAAGAACCTTATCAAAGCTATGAACCTTTTATCAAGAAAATTTCATGTCCACACAAAATTTTCCATACAATTTTGCAGGGCTTACAGCTCCATGAAAGCCAACCCTAGGCTCTAAAAAAGAATCTAGGGGAGGCATGTTAACACCTACAAATGAAATTCAGTTTATATTTTAAAAATACATGTTGCCAAGCATGAAAAAAAAGTTATTTCAAAAAGACTTTCAAGCATTAATTGATGTCTGAATTTAAACCAGATCTAATCGGGGCACCTGGGTGGCTCAGTAGGTTAAGCATCTGCCTCTTGATTTCAGCTCAGGTCATGATCTCAAGGTCATGAGAACGAGCCCCCAAGTCAGGCTCACACTAGGCTGGCACCAGGCGTGGAGCCTGCTTAAGATTCCCTTCCTGTCCCCTGTCCCCCGACAGTTGCATGCGCGCTCTCTCTTCAAAAATGAAACAAAACACAAAGCAGATCTTATCATCCAAATGAGAAATGCTATATTTTACTAAAACTTTTCTTACATGACATTAAGACTACAATATTCTGTGCCCATTTAAAATATTAATTAATAGAAATTAAATGATGCGTCATTATGGATTATTCAATTTGTTTGAACATTTTACAAGGAAATACAAATTTTCTCTTTCATGTTCAAGAATGAAAACTAAAACAATCTATGTTAAGCATATAAAACCCACATGCATCCAGATCCTTTTGTTGGATTAGGTACAGAGTGGAAAATGCCGTAATACAATGGATTTCTTGTTTAAATGAAGGCTCTATAGAACTGGCAGGGTTGGCAGGGTTTTTTTGGTTTTTTTTTTTAATCTAAAATCTTTTATTCACAGGTGTTTTATCAAAGTGTCTTTCAAAGATGGGGTATATATACAGTACACTTTCAGGGACACCAAAGAGCCTGCCCGCCCAAAAATACCTCTCCTGATGATCTGTCATTTCATCGTCTGTAGTTCACTCTTTGTGAGCAGTCCCTCTGCAGGCATCTACTTTTAAAATGCCATTACTGTTGGTCTGGAGGTGTAGAGAAATGGTAGTTCTGCATAATTGTCTTCCAAAGTTATGTTCTGTTAAAAGCGATTTTTTTTTTTTTTGGTCCCATTAGAAGGCAACTTGTCAACAGCCATTGACTGACAGCCAGTGCTGCCTCCCAGAGACAAAAAGGCAGAGCATTTCCCCAGGGTCACCAGTGAAAACCACCTGCACTGCGTCAGTGGAGAGAACAGGGCTCTGCTGCAGGGTGTGTTAAAACTGAAAAGGTGAAGCCAGTGAAAACAGGAGTGCAAAGTCTAGAAGCAACAGGGAAGAAATCCTCTGTGGCAACTGCTGTAAAACTTATTGTTCAGTTTAATGAGAATTAACATGGGACAGAACTGGCTACTCCTCTAGAAAAAAAAAAAAAAAGAAATAGGCCATTAGAGTCTTGAAGGAAATTAATTTTTAAAAAATTGACACATATAAGGCTTCATGGTAATTCTGAGTTTACATCATCAGACCAGCCAAGCCAAAAGTAACAGCATACATTTAAAAATCTCTGTGTGTGGGGCACCTGGGTGGCTCAGTCGGTTAAGCGGCTGCCTTCGGCTCAGGTCATGATCCCAGGATCCTGGGATCGAGCCCCGCATCAGGCTCCCTGCTCAGCTGGAAGCCTGCTTCCCCCTCTCCCGCTCCCCCTGCTTGTGTTCCCTCTCTCGCTGTGTTTCTCTCTGTCAAATAAATAAATAAATAAATCTTAAAAAAAAAAAAATCTCTGTGTGTGAAGTGCGGGATCTAAAAAGAGGTAAGATAAGTGGGACTCTTGACTAAGGACCTTGATAATAAGAGCAGAAAACAGAGACAGAGAAAAGTAGAAATGAGTAGCCTATGCTGATAGAAAGGCAGTGTGGAATTCAGAGAACAGGCTTGGGAGTAAGACAGTCTGATTTCAAATTCTCCCTCCCATAGACTTACAATATGATCATGGTTCTGTGGGCTTAATACTTCACTATTTATAAAATGTTAGAGATGCCCTTAACTCACAGTGGCTATAGGAAGTAAGTGAGTTAATATGTGGAATGTCCCTACAACATGTATGCCTAGCATATCACACACGGTCAATAAATACCAACAATGATTTTAGTTTTAGAGTGGTGTTTTACCACTTATAAATATTACTTAGAAAATGTGGGGTTTATAAAAGTATTTTGTGCACTAAATAGTTTACTTTGATTAGCAGGAAAAAAGAAAGGCCAATCAGCCATGATGGGTTGTGTGACTTTCTTATTTTAGTAATCAGTGCTGGAAGAGACATTTGCTCCCTCAATGAATACTAAACTAACAACTCAATTGGCTGTTGACAAGGCTGAATGACAGCACAAAACCCCCAAAGTCATTCTCAAATCTCTCAGGACTATGCCCTATGGTAACACTTTATTTTCACAATGGCAAATGTCATAGAAGAGAAAGCCTAGTAAGTAAAATAAGAGAGATTCAATTATATGATTTTCAATATAAAAATGATAGAAATTACTTGATCCAAGGCCCTACTGTTGCAGAGAAAAAAAACAAAAAAACAAAACAAAACAAAAAAAACATGAGGGACAGGAAGGTTAAATGATGTGAATAAATGCACACAACTATTCAGCAATGCAGAGCCGAGACCCCACCTGCCACATCTGCTGAGTAAAAAGGGTCCTGTTAGTGCCGATGCACCAGGCAGCCTCCTTATCCTGGGCTGCATCAGTTACACACACTGCAAAATCACTGAGAAATTTTTCCTCCTTGATAAAAGAATAAAGCCACCTGATTCCAGAAACAAAAATAATATACATAAATAGGAACCATTTTTCAAAGGAGATGAATTGAGATCTCTCTTCCTTCAAAGGCATTGAACTTGACTACCATTCTTTTTTTTTTTTTTTTAAAGATTTTATTTATTTGTGAGAGAGAGAATGAGAGACAGGGAGCATGAGAGGGAGGAGGGTCAGAGGGAGAAGCAGACTCACTGCCGAGCAGGGAGCCCGATGCGGGACTGGATCCCGGGACTCCAGGATCATGACCTGAGCCGAAGGCAGTCGCTTAACCACCTGAGCCACCCAGGCGCCCCACTTGACTACCATTCTTAACTGAAATTTGATAGAAGGAGTTCTTATCAGTTTGAAGCAGTTCTTCTCTTCCCTTTGTCTATTCTAGCTTCTCTTCAGAGTTCTCTTCTTAAATTTAGTAGGGTTCGTCACCAAGCCACGCGTCCTCTTTCTCACCTACATTAGGCATTGACCTTTGAAATAGTAAAAGCCTGCCCTGTCCTTCATGAAAAGAAAAAAAATAACAATAAGAGAATAAAATCAAGAGTGCTGAGATAGGTTTTTAATGTTCTTTGTCTGAGCCAGATCTTCTATTGGAACTCAAAGATCTGGGTTTCAATTCAAAGTTAGTTTCTGCAACTGCCCCTAGCTTACACAAAGCATTTAAAAGCTTCCGTTCCGATTGTATTTCCTGGCAGGGCATTTTTTTTCTACTTAGGAGGACCATATTGAAAGATGAACATTCACCTACTCTTGTCCCTGATGTTAAGATACTCGGACTTAATTTCTCTCTTATTGTTGACCTCCCCAACACCATCCCCAGCTGAACTGTGGCTCCTCTTTGGGGCCAACAATAGAACCCAGAGTAGGTGCCATTTCACTTCCTCCCATTCTGGGTCCTTTCCAGTGGCAACATTGTCTTCTCAGACACTCTCAACTACTCAAGAATGAATGCATGTGGTCAAGAACTTTCTCTACTGCTCCTCAAGTTGGCTCTCTATCATCCCCACACTCTCCATCCACACATGGGGCTTAAAGTTCCAGAATTCCCATGTGAATGAGTTTTTCACATTTTTCCAAGGAAGCTATGCAAAAAAGATCTCACTGATGATAGTGAATTAAAAACGTTTGGTATTCAATATTGAATTACTAAATATTCCACCTTTTAAAACTGTCATTCAGGAATTTCTATTTTCATTTATAATTTTAGTGCTGGAGCACATATTTTGGATCTTTAAAATTATAATCTCAAAGCCATATAAGTAAAATTGATGTTGATTTTGAAAACATGATTTTAATTGTAAAGACTTGCCAATGAAACTTCCTACATCTGGCAAATCAAATGATTCATAACCAGATGTCATTTACAGCGGCTCACTGTATACTCTTCCTGTTTTTTTTCATTACATTCTTAGTTTTCTAGTTTTACAAATATTAAAATTGAATTATTATTACAACCTACATCATAATATATTGGGGTAATTTAAATCCTAGTTATAAGCCTCTAATATAACTCATTTATCAATGAGTCATATTGAATTTTCTAAGTAAAGTCCTTCTTATCAAGACATTATTCTTTATTATCTTTATTATTTTTGCACAAGCTTTACTTACATTGGACAAATGTCTCCAGGCAAACTCGTAACAAAGAGTACCTTTTTATTTACTTTTTGGAATGGTATATGGGCCATCCATAAGAAATAGGATAGGATCTTCTTATGTAAGCAAATTTCACCAGATTACTTGGAATATAATCAGATTTCACCAGTTAAAATTAGAGGACTGTCCATGTACCCTCTTTTGTTATGGAAATGTGGTTTCTTTGTTGCCATTATTTAGACACTTTAAAAAACAATATGGAAAAATAATATGTTTCTTATTTTGAAATCACTTTAAAATTAGCCTCCTTGAATTTCAATGTAAGAGTTGAAATGTCTTTTGAAAGCCACTCAGAATGGGGGAGACGACTAGCAAGTGTAAGTCTCAATTAAATAATGCTCTCTTCCAATAGTACCTCTCGATTTTTTTTGAAGATTTTATTTATTTATTTGCCAGGGAGAGACAAAGCAAGAGGGAACACAAGCAGGGGGAGTGGGAGAGGAAGAAACAGGCTCCCCGCTGAGCAGGAAGCCGGATGCGGAGCTCAATCCCAGGACCCCGGGATCATGACCAGAGCCGAAGGCAGACGCTTAATGACTGAGCCACCCAGGCGCCCCAGTACCTCTATATTTTAAAACTATTGCTTTTTAAAGTTGAATTTCATGAATATTTGAAACACCAGAGACCAACATATATTCATAAAGAAATAAATGCACCACTGCAAAAGTCTCTTGTTACATGTGGTTTATCGACAGAGCTAGATGCATGGACAAGAAGAGGCTGATCATTGGCCCAAGACTGCCATGTTAATTTTGTTAGCTTAGTAATATATGATGATGGGGTTTACACTAATTATTCCTTAAAATGTGTTTAGAGTCACTCAAAAAAATCTTTCATTAGAAAAAAAAAGTAAAGATAACTGTAGCAGAAAAAAAAAATCTTGCTTTAGTCATGCAAATCAGTGTTGTTGAAGGTGCCCTGTTTATGTGTTGCGTTAGCAAACTGCCAGTGTTTTATAGACCTTTACCTCTAGATGTCTCACCATCAGACCAGAAATAAAACCTCTGAATCAGAATTGTTGCCAAGTTCACCTTGGTAAATATAAATATCATTAATGTCTTGTTAGCAAGGATTAATATTCTACCATTCAAGTGGCAGATCCTCTTAAATAAACAAAAAACCCACCAATTGATACTCCAAAGTTCAAAATTGCTTGATAATTAACAAGCAGCAGAAATCAGATAAAGAATAAAATATTGTGAACATCTCAAATAAAAACAATGTAAAAACTTAGTTATTCACCAGATACTGCATACTGGTATGTTAGCGTGATTTTTTTCAGCTCAGTTAAATTATCATTTATAAATGTTCTTATAACCAGAAATGTATGTTTTTCTCTTTTATAGGTACATAATTGTAATTGGTTCTCTAGAGAAACAAGACCAGCAGAAGCAAAAATCAGCTCATTTAATTATGGAAGTTCAGAAATCCCACAACCTGGCCTCTGTAAGGCAGAGACCCAGGAAAGGCAATGGTGTGATTCAGACTGAGTCTGAAAACCTGGGGAGGATGAGCATCAATGCCCAAGAGCAGGAAAAGATGGAGGTCTCAGCTCAAGCAGAGAGAATAAATTCACCCTTCCTATGCCTTTTTGTCCTAGTTGGTCCCTCAACAGAGTAGACCACATTGGTGAGAGCAATCTTC
Organism: Mirounga angustirostris; assembly: GCF_029215605.1. Classification (NCBI taxonomy): domain Eukaryota; kingdom Metazoa; phylum Chordata; class Mammalia; order Carnivora; family Phocidae; genus Mirounga; species Mirounga angustirostris. The sequence continues at coordinate 9,016,412 of NW_026991722.1, read as the reverse complement.
ATTGAGTCTCGTTCAAATACTAGTCTCTTCCAGAAATATCCTCACAAACACAAACAGAAACAATATTCTACCAGCTACCAAATCAAGTTGACACATAAAACTAACCACCACAATAATCATATAGTATTCATTCTGTAGGACATTCTTCCTTATCTTCTTACAGCCCATTTTATTTCATTCCCAATGAACAACAGGAAACCAGTTAAAAGTAACAAGGATGACACAAAGTCTTTCATATTAGGGCTTTCAGAATGAATTTTTAACTTTTACTTAAACATAGATTTGACGGAAACTCTGGGAATATATAGTTCCAATAAAAAAGTCAAAACACATGGTGAGAGTCTAATTCATTAGGATTGGAAAGCTCTTCAAACTCCCTGTTTTTCTGAATTCATTTGACAATCCTATGCCATGCCTGCAGTCATCAGCTCTTTCAGATGAATAAGCCAACCTAGACAAGACTTCTTTCTATTTCTAGGAAAACAAACAAAGAGGCAAATGTCAAAGAGTGTCCTTAGTGCATAAATATGGTCCTTTTAGATATTATGGCAAAAGGTAAGGGATGTATTATTCACCTGGAAGAGAATAGATCAGTCTCTCAGGCATGAAACAAATATTTTGAGAATCATTACCAATTACAAGATGGCCCTTGTGCATTTTTGTTTACGTCTAGTGATCTAGCTTAGATGATGTCTAGAAAACTAAAGTAGCAGTAACCATACATCTTCTAGTCACTTGTATTTTACACATTAAATTATAATTCTTTCATCTAAAGAGATGAGTTATAACATTATATTATACAATCTAGGTCTAATGGGTTACTTCCCTGCTTTTTATAAATCCCAGAGCACTTCTTTCTAAACTCTTACATAAGTAAAACAAATGAGTAACAGAAACACACAAACTTGAGTTTCTTTTTTCTTAAGATTTTATTTATTTATTTGTCAGAGAGAGAGAGAGAGCACAAGCAGGGGGAGTGGCAGGCAGAGGGAGAAGCAGGCTCCCCGCCGAGCAGGGAGCCAGACACGGGACTCTATCCCAGGACACTGGGATCATGACCTGAGCTGAAGGCAGACGTTTTACCGACTGAGCCACCCAGGTATCCCAAACTTGAGTTTCTAAATATGGTTTTGACAGGTTTAACTGATGCTGCATCCAAGGCCCCACCTCATCAACTGTTAAAAAGGGCAAATGCTACCTTGTCCCGAAATAGTTAAAAATAACATAGATAAGTCTAGCAAATATTTAGACCTGATTAAAAGAGAGACTTCAAAACCTTCACCACAAACCTTTAAACCTTTAGGTGAACATATCCTCACCCTAAAGTAAAGAGGTAGGTGAGCAAGGAAGCAGCATGCCGTCCCCTTGCTAGATGGGGGTCCATAGCTAGTCAACATACTGATATATGCTTACAGCAGGCTAAATGATTAAGCCTGACAGGCTAAGCTCCCTTGAATACATTTGGGTATTTTTGAGTCCACAAACTGAGTTGAATGTGTCTCAAACAAGTTGGTTTTGGTTCCCATTCTATTTGTAATAAAGTTATTTATTTCAATGATGCTCATCATGGCTTTTCTACAATCACCTGGGAATCCCTAAAAATTAACACCAAAACCTGGGCCCTACTCACAAAATCTGAGTTAATGTTGCCAGGGTGGGCTTAGACAAAGGTATTTTTTACAAGTACCCCAAATGATTCAGTAGTAAATTTTAGCGTAAGTACTATAGGATAAAGAAATACTATGTTTTTCTTAATTATTCAATTTAAATGTATGTGTGTGTATGTGGGTATATGTGTGTATGTAACAAGCATGGTTAATTCAAATTCTTTGAAACACCTCAATAAAGGTGAGTGGCTTTAAAAAATGTGTGATTTGTTACATGTGGGGGAAAAAAAAACCCTAAAATTTAAAAAAAAATCAGAAGTATTCTGCATTCTAATTGTTCTGCAAGCATTGCTAAATTCTCTTTATATTTCAGATAAGCTGAAACCATAAATGACAGAAGATATGGTGTGAATTATGCAAAAAAAAAAAAAAAGGATATTAGGTAGTGGTCTCAGAATGCTTGAGATTTACACAGATATTTTTGACACTGACTTCCTTCTGGGCAAGATGAAGGAGCCCCAGTTCCTCCTAGGTCTTCACTCTTACACCTCAATAAAAGTGAATGTGGAAGAAGGATAATCAGTCTATTTTCTCCATGTTCAGATTGAATGATTTATATTGTTCTGTTTTCTAATTCTACAGTTTTCCTCTGCTCCTTCCATTCTTCTGCTGAGCCCATCAGCTGAATTTTTAATTTTGGTTATTAGATGTTTAAGGACTCTAAATTCCATTTGATTCTCCTTTTTCACATAGTTTCTTAAGTGGGAATCAAATTGTACTGTAGAAAGATACATACTGTCAAGTTATGGAAAACTGTAGGAGGAGAAACTAGAAGTGAAGAGAGAACAGCAGCGAGAGAGGTGGAATGTCAAAGATTAATTCACTGGGACCATTTGCACTCGATAGGTATTTTAGATAGGAGACTTTAGAGGCGGGAGAGCCTCCAAAACCCCATGGAATTATGTAAGGTAACAGGACCATAAAGTCTGTTCAAATAAAACTAGACTTCTAAATTAGGCCAGATATAGGCTCTCTCCCCCTAAGTTTTGTCTACAGCAGGAAAATAATTCATTAAATGAAGAGAAATCAAATGGCACATTATATCAGAGTATTTAAGAGAGGCAGTTGTTAAGAACAAATTATTGAGAATAAATTAGATGCTTTGAAAGACACCTAGATTCATGCTCTAAATATTAGATAACCTAGAATAAGAGACTGCAAGATAGTACAATGTGCACGATACTCTAGTTTAAATCATGCATAGCCAATTCAAAACAAATTGAGTAGAGAACAGTTCAGTGGTTATTTTTCAAAACACAGTGCTGAATTTGCACAAATGCATATCCCGATTTTCCAACAAGCCAGGAAACAACAGACAAAGCAAAGCAGGACATTTTAGAGAAATGAAGCCTGGAGTATTTAATTGGCTATTCTATTACTTAATAATATGCTTGGTTCTGAAAGATTTCTCCAATCTGCCTGTCTCCTTTTCTACAACTTTAACTCACTGTCACACATTAGTTCCTGTTTCATACTCACTTATGCATCCTCAGCAAAAATGTTAGTTAAGTGAAAAATAATGTGCCATATTAAATATATGCAAAACAAAAAACTGAATTGAGATCAAGAAAGAAATTCCTTTAAAAAAAGAAAGACATTCATGTTTTTTATAAAAAGTTCTATAATGGTGTCAGCTTCAATATTGCATAGGGTTATATGCTGATTAACGTGTCATTCTTCTGCATTTTTTTTATCATTTCCACAGAGGATAAGCTTATAGTCCACTAAGACTATTTGCCTAATTATTCAAGCAATTATTTCTTGATTAAAAAGAAAGAGGAGAAAAACAATCATTTTTCAAGTACTGAATATATTGAAAGCTAAAAAAACTGTCTTCCTCTCTGGATTAAAGGCTTAAGATGATTATTTTACTAATTACAGTTAATTAGATTTGCTCTATGCTATTACCCAAAATCAAATTAATATTGGAGTAATTTTTAACAATAAAGTTTATATTAATAAAGGTCATCACCTTCAAATATTCCAATATTTACCACTAGGAAAAAAATGATCCTCCTATTATCACCATTCCGTGGCATACTGAGAGCTTATCAGCATTTGGTAGGACAGGCAGGCTCCTCACCTAGATTTTTTTGTTTTTTAAACAATGATGGAAAAAAAAAACAGTGAACTAAAACAATTCATTAAAGACCTCTCCCTGGTTCTCAAAGTGCCATCACATTTACCCTAAGAACATACATATGTCAGCCAAGGAAATGAATATTTCTGGCATTTTAAGTAGGAAGGAGCTCAAGCAGATGATGCCTGGATAACTTGCCAGTGGTCACAATGTAAATTTCAAAACCAGCAATATCATCCTGCTGCATATTGTGTTCTAAGGTCATAACACATTTTTATTTAAAAAAAAAAAGGTATTTTCCCTAGAATGCTGTGACAGGGATTATCTGAGCACATTGTTGCCTCCACGCCACCAGCTAACCCAAACCCTGACCCTCACGAGCTCTAAAAACACTGGCCAGACCTGCAATGTCCTCACACTGTAATTGACCTCTGCTTTGGTAAACTCAGTGATATCCAGCGACTCGGAGTTGTTTCAACTCTCTTTTAAGTCAAATGTGCTGTATTCCCCTTGACTTTGAACAGTTTGTAAGATACAGATAACAGCTGCCATTGGGTTAATTGGCAAGCTCTTCCAAGGTGAGGTCTCCTGTTCCATCCTTCCCCAGTCTCCCAGCCTCCATTCTTCTTCCAGTAGTTTCCTGGGACTGTCCTGTAGGTTTTGTATTCACCTGTCATTCCTTTCTTTCACACCCCAATTTCTAACCTCTCAAAAATAACTGAGGAACATGAAACAAATTTCCTTACGAAGCTTGTTGCTAATTATAAAAGTTTCACATCTTTGTCATTTTGTTTTAGTGGCTGAATTATTTAGTAATTTCTGGAAAATAACTAGAAGTAATAAAATTTATTTATTTTTTAAATAACATCATTAAAAACTCAACGAATCACAAAAACCACAGATATTTTGCTGGATTATTCTTGTCCCTTCCCAAATCCAATACTTCTTTCCTTCTCTTTCATATTTTTTAAGATTATTTTAAGATTACATAAGCAGGTGCACCTAGGTGGCTCAGTCATTAAGCATCTGCCTTAAGCTCAGGTCATGATCCCAGAGTCCTGGAATGGAGCCCCACATCGGGCTCCCTGCTCAGCAGGAAGCCTGCTTCTTCTTCTTCCACTCCCCCTGCTTGTGTTCCCTCTCTCACTATGTCTCTCTATGTCAAATAAATAAATAAAATCTTAAAAAGAAAAAAGATTACACAGCAGTTCTTACTTATTTTAAATTGCCAAAAATATAGGAATAAAAAAACTCGAAAAAGAAGTTTTCTACTCCAGGAACCCCTGATGTAACTGCCGTTAACACTTGGGATTTAGCTTTCCAGATATATTTTCCTACTTGCCATTGCTTTCTCTTCATGATCCTGTCCACTGAGATGCTAAGAAATCCCCAAGTCACACATCTTTCAGCATGTTTACCTACACTTTATATGGTCACCTAGCATTTCATCTATTTTTTCTCAAATCTATTATTTATGGTTGTAAATGTTGCCTTTCAAACTTAATTTATCATGGCTCTTATAACACAAAGCCTTGTTCCTCTCAAAGCTCCCTTCTCTGCCATGGACTTCAAAAGTCAATTCTGATAGCCAAGGCTGAGCAATGATTCTTTCTCTATGTATTTCTATGGTAACGATGCTAAATGGAGGTCAAAATGTAAATAAAGACTTCCTTGGTACTACAGCAAAAGGAGTTAGAAAGGAAAATCACCTAGGCTTATGTTAAAATAGGGGGAATTGCTCATAATTGATGAGTATATCTACTTTCATGTACAGTTTTTAAAAAATTAGATTATAATTGTTCAAAACATGTTCTTCCTGTGCTAGTATATTATGGACATATTTCCATGCCAGTAGATACAAAATCATGCTTACATTCCAAAAGTAAAAAATAAATAAAATAAATAAAAATAAAATTATGCTTACTTTCCAGTAGTTTTATGGTCTTCTATTGTTTGGATATATCAACTTTAAGAAACCATTCTCTTATTGATGAAAAATGCTACACATATATTAGTGAAAATACCTAAAAGTAGAATTACTGAATCAAGAGTTAGTCATTTTTTTAAATGTTATACAGTTTTGCCAAAAGCCATTCATAAAATATCAAAGAAATCTTAATCACTGTTATACCTGTTTCTATAAACAGATGTAAACATTCCCACTTCTTCAAGCCCTTTTCAGTCTAAGGATTTTATCATTCATTTTTGAAAAAATCAACAAATAATTACTAATACTACCAAAAAAAAAAAAAAAGTAAGTCTCTTTGTAAAAGGAAAATACTATTTTTTATGACTCTTCCTTTAAGAAAAGAACTAGCTTTTTTTTTTTTTAAGATTTATTGATTGATTTGAGAGAGCTAGCTCATGCAGGGGGAAGCGCAGAGGGGGAAGGAGAGGGAGTGAAAGAATCTCAAGCAGACTACCTGCTGAGGGTAGAGCCCTTCCCGGGCTCTATCCCAGGACCCTGAGATCATGACCTGAGCCAAAATCAAGAGTCGGATGCTTAACTGACTGAGCCACCCAGGTGTCCCAGAATCATCTTTAATTAAGAGATGATCATGAAGCAAAACATTTGGACATAAAAGTATCATATTCTTTCAAATGCTTTATTCTGAATGTTGATAAGGAAACAAATTTAAGGCCCTTTGAACTAAACAAAGAGCTTTGTTGACTGCCTATATACAGATTGAGTCAAATGTTCCAAGAAAGATTTTATTTGGCTATGCTTTGTGCTACATCATGATGGTATTTCTGCTTTTTTTTTTTTTTCAGTTCAACACATAGACATAAATATTATTGTGATTGAAAACACACAAGCCAAAAAAAGCAGAAAACATGTAAAGTAATAAACCAAACATGTAAGAGTCAGTAAAAATAGCCAGAAATAGATTGAGATTCTTAGGCCCCTTACTATTAAAAATATCAAATACAGAAAATAAAATAAAGCTATGCATGCCAATGTTAAAAGATATAAAATATATTTCTTTTATAAAAAGGCCATAAAAAGAGTCTAACAAAGAGCAGGAAGTTTGACAGAAGAAAAAGAAAAATGTAAAAATAAAGACTAAACTAAGTTAAGAACTCAGTGGATGGACAAGTGAGTGGCAGCATAAGTGAAGATCATTGACTTGGAAGAAACACCTGAAATGTTTGGTTTGTTCGTTTGCAGGAGAGAAAGATAGAGATAAAACAGAGATGAAAGATAGGAGAAAGCAAGGGGCAGAGAATATGAGACAGAAAACAGATTGAAAAATAAGAAAGAAATGCTTACCTAGTGAGAGTCCCATCAAAGAGTTAAGATGAAACCAAATACAATATGAATAGATAACAAAATGAAAATTTCCAAAATGTCAAAAACATAAATTCACAGAGACAAGAAGCACAATGTACCAGAATTCTTAAAATCAATAGACAAAAATACAAATATTTCTAAACCAACACAGTAAAACTCGATAACATCAAAGCCAAAGAGTAGAAGTTCAAAGCAGCCGATAAAACAAAACAAACAAAATTATCATCTAAAATAACACAATTAGTCTGAAAGCCCACTTTATGACATAAAATATCACATACAAATATATCATTCAAAATATGGACACCTGGGTGGCTCAGTTGTTAAGCGTCTGCCTTGGGCTCAGGTCATGATCTCAGGGTCCTGGGATCAAGCCCCGCATGGGCTCCCTGGTCAGCAGGGAGTCTGCTTGTCCCTCTGCCTCTACGCCTCCCCCTGCTTGTGCACTCACAAGCGCATGCTCTCTCTCTCTCTCTGTCTCAGATAAGTAAAATCTGAAAAAAAAAATAGTGTCTTATTTGGGGGTTAAAAATGTAGAATTACAACACTGAACTACTCAAGAGAATGAGAAGACAAGTTACAGGCTGGGAGTAAATCTTTGCATAAGACAGAGGATAAAGAACTGGTGACAAAATATCAATAGAATTCTTAAAAGTCAACATTTTTCATTAATTAAGAAAACAAACAACCCTATTTTTAAGAAGGGCAAAAGAGGGCGCCTGGGTGGCTCAGTTGGTTAAGCGACTGCCTTCAGCTCAGTCCTGGGATCGAGTCCCACATCGGGCTCCCTGCTCAGCGGGGAGCCTGCTTCTCCCTCTGACCCTCCCCCCTCTCATGTGCTTTCTCTCATTCTCTCTCTCTCTCTCAAATAAATTAAAAAAAAAAAAAAAGAAGGGCAAAAGACCTGAAGAAACTCCTCAGCAAAGAATATATACAGAGGGAAAATAGCATAAAAACATGCTCCAAGTTCTATGTCATTAGGGAAACAAATTAAAACAACAGGGAGGTAGTAGTGTACACCTATTAAATTCAAAACACTGACAACCCCAGATGCTGGCAAGGATATGGAGCAAGAGGAACCTCTAATTCTTCGGTGGTGGAAACGTAAACTGTAAAATGGAGCAGCCACTTTGGAAGACAGTTGAGAGCTTCTTACAAAACTAAACATATTCTTACCATATGATCCAGCAACTGCACTCCTTGATATTTAGTTTACCAAAATGAGTTGAAAAATTATGTTCACACAAAAACCTGTATACTAATGTTATAGTAGCTTTATATATAATTGGGATTATATTAACTTGGAAGCAATATGTATAGAGAATATAAAGCATGGAAGCAACCAAGATGCCCTTCAATAGGTGAATAGATAAATAAACTGTGATACATCCAGGTAATGGGATTATTTAATGCAAAAGAGAAATAAGCTATCAAGTTATGAAAAGACATGGAGGAACCTTAAGTGCATATTATTGAGTGAAAGAAGCCAATCTGAAAAGGCTACATACTGTATGATCGCAACTATATGACATTCTGATGTGTCTCAGCAGATTGCCAATCATTAAAATCGCTACTATCCACTGCTGGACAAACTATAGAGAAATAGAAAGTCACATAAAGGCTAGTGGAGGTATAACTTGCTACAGTCTTTTTTAGTATCTCTTAAAAGCTATAATGTTGGGTGCCTGGGTGGCTCAGTCGTTAAGCGTCTGCCTTCGGCTCAGGTCATGATCCCAGGATCCTGGGATCGAGTCCCGCATTGGGCTCCCTGCTCAGCGGGAAGCCTGCTTCTCCCTCTGACCCTCCCCCTGCTTGTGTTCCCTCTTTCACTTTGTCTCTCTCTGTTGAAGAAATAAATAAAATCTTAAAAAAAAAAAAAAAGCTATAATGTTTATGCCTTTTGATGCAGAGAGGTAACTGTAATGTATTTATACTGTATTTTTTATTTGCCTATGTAGTTATGTTTACTGGTGGTCTTTATTTTGGTATAGTGATTTGATTTTTCCTTTAGTGTCCTTTCATTTCATCCTGAAAGACTTCCTTTAGTGTTTTGGTAGGACACTTCTGCTGGTGACAAACTGTAAGTTCTTTGTTTATCTGGTAATGTCTTAGCTTCTCCCTCATTTTTGAAAGTCAGTTTTATTGGATATAAAATTCTTGCATGAAAGTCTTTTTTACTTTAGCAATTTTAATATATCCACCCATTGTTTTGTTTTTGTTTTGTTTTTTTTCAACCCATTGTTTTTTTTGGCTTTGTCTTATAAGAAATCTGCTATTAATCTTATTGAGAATCCCTAGTACATAATCAATTAGCCCTTTCTTTCTGCTTTCAAGAGTCTCACTTTGGCTTTTGACAGCTTGATTATGATGTGTTTAAATATGGATTCTTTTTGTTTGTTTTTTCAGTTACCTTATTGGAGTTTGTTAAGCTTCTTGAATCCTTAGATTCAAGTTTTTCATCAAATTTGATAATCTGTTGTCCTATGTTTTCAAAAAATATTCTTTCTGCCTCTTTTTCTCTCCTCTCTCATTCTGGGACTCCCATTAGACCTATGTTGGTATGCTTGATGGCACCCATGGTCTCTGAGACTCTGTTAATTTTCTTTATTCTTTTTATTGTTTTTGTTCCTCTGACTGGATAATCTCAATTGACAAAGATTCAATTTTACAGATTCTTTTCCTCTGCCTCCTAGAATATACTTCGGAAGCCTGCTAGAGAGCTGTTCTTTTTTTCTTTTTTTTTTCTTTTCTTTTAACTTCAGTTGCTATACTTTCCAACTCCAGAATTTCTATTTGCTTTTTAAAATAATATCTATATCTTGATAATCTCTATTCTGTGATACATTACTCTCATAATTTTTTTTTAGTTCTTTAGATATGATTTCCTTTAGTTCTTTGACTATATTTAAAATAGTAAATTTTACATTTTTGTTGAGTAAACCCAATGTCTGGGTTTCTTCACGGATAGTTTCTATTGACTGCTTCCCCCCCTTTACATAGGACATATTTTCTTGTTTTTCTGTGTCATATTTTTGTTGTTCTTGATGAAAACCAGACATTTTAGATAATATAATATGACAAACCTGAGAAGATCCTTTCCTGTTGCCCAAGTTTGGTGGTGTTGCTGGTGGTGTGGTCTTTGCGGTTATGTCTTTGTGCCGCTATTTGTTCTGTTAGTAATTTTCTTTTTTTTTTTAAGATTTTATTTATTTATTTTTTGACAGAGAGAGAGAGCACAAGCAGGAGGAGTGGTAGAGGGAAAGGGAGAAGCAGGCTCCCCGCTGAGCAGGGAGCCTGATGTGGGGCTCGATCCCAGGACTCTGGGATCATGACCTGAGCTGAAGGCAGACGCCACCCAGGTGCCCCTTTAGTGATTTTCTAAACTAATTCTGTAACATCTTTATTCTTTATCATTTGTGGCCACTGAAGTATCTGCTTGATTAATTTAGTGGTCAACTAATTATTAGACAATGATTTCCTTAAATGTCTGGAGCCAATAAGTAGCCCAGTCTTTGCCAAGGGGCTCTGTGTTTGTGTTGGGGCATGCTTCTAACACTGAGCCAGGCAGTTGATAACTCTACCTTCACCTGCACTTCCTAATGGAAAGCCTCAAGGAAAACCAGAAATGAGAGCTTATGGACTTCTCAAGTTTTTCCTGAGCATGCATACAATCCAGGGCAAGTGTATATAGCCCTACACATGTGTGTGACCTTCTAGATTCCCATAAATATGTCAGAACTTTTCAAAGCCCTTACAAACATCTCATCCCCAAGATTTTCCTTTTCAACTTTTTAGTTAGTCTATTGCTTGTCCCAAATGTTATCCATTGCCTTAAGCAGTTCTGATGTTAAACAATTGCTGCTGATGATTTTTGACAAATGCCCCCAGGGGAAAAGACTTGTAGACCCCTGAGTTAGACTAAGTAAAGAAAAGACCTGCAAGTTTGTTCTTCCAAGGAACTACCAGATAGGCCAAATAATAGCAATTCTTTGGGAATAGGGCTTTGAAGGAGCTCCAAACCCATTCTAGCACTTCCAGTGGATGTCTGGCTGCTGATTTTTTACTGTAACTGTGGGCTGTTGGTTTTCAAAGCTACTGGGGAGCTGGGGAAAAGGGGATGGATATAGACAAGTTAAAACATCAGAAAACTCACTCTTAAAAAGATTCTATGGTTTTACTTAAATAAATGCTCCCCAGATTCCTGCAAAACTTTTATTAATTTCTAGAGTCCTGAAAACAGTTGACTCAGATTCTTTTGGCAGTATTCTTGGTGCTTTTATGGAGGAGAAGATTTTGAGAAATCCTTGTTCCTCCATTCCTGCTAATCAGTTTTAAAGGTAAAAACAAAACAAAACAAAAACCGTATTTCAGTTTTATTTTTTATTTTTTTAAAAGATTTATTGATTTATTTGAGAGAGAGGGAGAGAGGGTGTGTGCTCCTGAGTGTAAGGGGAGGGCAAGGATAGAGGAAGAGAATCCTTAGCAGATTCCCTGCTGAGCGCAGAGCCCAACACAGGGCTGGATCCTAGGACCCTGAGATTGTGACCTGAGCTAAAACCAAGAGTAAGATGCTTAACCATTTGCACCACCCAGGCGCCCCCATATTTCAGTTTTAAATGATCCTTTCAGCGCTATGTGATTATGGGTTATAGGGTACACTTAACTCTCCCTGCCATTTGCTTTCCTTGAATAAACTTAATTGACTTATCTTATAAATAAAAAATGTTTAAAAAATAAACAAATGTTTTAAAAAAAATAGAACTTGTGCCTCTCGCAAAGAGTTTACAGATACAAGATATTCAACAAAATGTTAATATTAAATTGCTGTGTCTCCTTGAATAAGTAATATCCTTTTTTTTTTTAATTTTAATTACTACAAAAAATATAGACTACTTCTCTGTTAGTCTAGTAAAGTGGTACCCGACTCTGGCGATATATTAGAATCAATAGCAGTCACTTCACATCTATTTCTCACTCAGCACTGAAGACAATAATTATCTCAGTAATGTCAGCTTCCCACACAGACTTTAGAAGAAGGATTCTGCGGAGAGAAGGGACAACATCTGTTTTGTTCACAATTATAGTCCCAGCATCAGTCAGAGTATCTGACACATAGTAACACCTCAATAAATATGTGCCAAATGAATCAGTGAATGGGTGCAGGCATGAATGACAGGATAAATCCTCTAAGTCAAAAATAAAAATTACTGAAGTGGAGATAATGTGCTTGCCTGATTTAAAGAGGAAAAGGAACTACATATCTGCAATTATTATTATGTTTATAGATTATATCTAGCAAATAAGTTTGAACATGATTATTAGACTGGAATAATTTTATCATTGTGTTACAAAAATCGAATATCACCTTTAGATAATAGAAAACTCAGTATCAACTTACATTCTCCTGTTGATTTTCTAGAAGCTGGTACAGCCTTGAGCTACATTGATAAAAGCAGCATGTTCAGATGAAGGGAGCTATTGGTCTGGAATATTCTCTTTGGTGAGACATCATTTGAAGTGTTGTTTGCAGTTCACTCCTAGCCTCATTCACTACACTGTGCCTGTTTCCACATTCTGTAAGGAAAATCAGTTACAATACTTACAAATTTTGGTCATAACACTAAAAAAAAATAAACTTATATGCTGGGATGACTAAGTATGATGATGAAAGGGTTGCACAACTAGTTATATGAAGAAAGGTTTAATTAAGTGACATGTTTAGCTGGGGCAGAAATTCTTATGGGAAGAATTGATCACAAATATTCGAAGGACTGTCATGGGGAAGAGGATGAAATGTATCTTGTATGGCTTCAGGGAATAGAACCAGGGCCAGTGTGTGGAAATTACAGTGAAGCTGCTTTGACAGAGTAAAAAGAAAACTTTCCAACACTTTAAACTTCCTGAAATTGGAATGAGTAGCCATATAAAGACTACCTCTAAAAATAAGCTGAAAGTGAATATTGTAGACAAGATTCTGCTTTGGATGGGGATCATTAGACTTGAAGATTTTAATGTGACTTAAATTTAATGGAATTTAAAATTCTATAAATCTTGAAACTCCTTTTCATGTATCACTTTGAAAATAAAATGGGATATTGATTTTTTCATATTGTATTTGTGAACATGAAACATATTCTTCATTATAAAAAGTTGTAAAATTGTCCCCGTAAGTTATTATGTAAGCTTGTATAAAAATAGGGTACTCTTAAATACACTTACTGTAAATTTGATTAGTTTCCTTACAGAGTGAAGAGAAACAGCATATTGGTAACTTAGGGATCTTAAATTTTAAAATGTTTACATCTATGTTTTGGCATTTAAAACACATTTTTATTACATATTTAAACTTCTAATAATATAATAATGCCAGTATGATATGCCAGACTTTAAAAGTGACTTTTACTTCGTAAAACCCACAAGTATTTTAACCCCACTTGAGTAAGCGGTGGTGGTATCAGGGGGATGGGGATGGAGCAACTTCAGATTGATAACTTTATGGTCTCATAAGTAGGTCCCTGCGGAGTCAATTGAGAGAGGAGCTTCAGGGATTCAGACTAAGAGATGTGCCTTTAACCTTTGTTTTATTCCTACAATATTCTGCATCTGACATTTATGTAAATAAAAGTGATTGAGTCAGTTTTACCTGAACACAGAACAGCAATATTTTAAGAGATGAGTCATACCTGGAATGCCTCTACAAGTAGGCTTTCTCAGATGCCAAAATTAAGGCAACAATCTGTACCTATGATGGAGAAGAGGATCTGGGTGAAGGAAGAGGAGTAGAATCCTAAAGGGCACTGCTCTTAGAAAAAGAAGGAATGGAATAAATTACGGTTCTTTATGTAGGAAAGAAAAATCTGGAGAAAGAACAAGACCTAAAATAATAACACATAGCTGAGATTAACATGCACTCCTTTAAAAACAGAATGCGCCAGTATACGAAAATGAAACAAAACCAAACTGCTCCGCTCAGTGATTTATTACCTTGAGCTAGTCAGTTAGGCTCTGAGCTTCACAGTTCCATCATTAAAATGTGTATAATAAATCTGCTGGTGTACCTCATCAGATTGCCAGTCATTAAGATATCACTACTATCCAATGCTGGACAAAGGGAGAAGTAGAAAGTCACATGAAGATGGAGATATAACTTGTTAAAATCTTTTTTGGTATCTCTTAAAAACAACAATGTTTATGTCTTTTGATGCTAAAATATAACTATAATGAATCTCACTTGTGGAAATAAAAAATCCGCACATATGGATGAATCTACAAAGGTATCTATGTATATATGTGCATGTGTGTATGCACATATACACAAACACAGAAACAAAATACATGTAAAATAAATGCTGTTCCACATATATGTGCACACATGCATATACGTGTATACTCACCTTTATGTATGCACACACAGATTTGGGAAGCCTTTGAAAATATGTTTATTTTTTTATATATTCTAATAGACACAATATATTATACTACATAGAATATATTTGTTAATATATATACATACGCAGATCCTTGTTTATACTATATAAAGAAGACAATATGAGGAGAAAAAAGTGGCAGAATAATGTGGCAGATATTATCCCATTTTTGTTAATATATGTGTATAGTGTATGGAAGCATGTGTGTGTGTGTGTGTGTGTGTGTGTGTGTGTAAAAGGAGAGGGCTACACACCAAAGGGTTAATACCCCAGGGGAGCAGGACTGAAGGAAAGAAGGAAAGACCTCTCCAAAGTCACGGCTGTTATATGCAACTGATGAATTATCGAACACTACATCTGAAACTAATGATGTACTATATGTTGGTTAATTGAATTTAAATTAAAAAAAAAAGTCATTCCTCACTGCCTTTTTCCCTTGCCTCTTCCCACTCTACTGGCCTGAAAGTCAGGTTGCCCAGGTGCTTGCACGTAGGTATGTCCCTGTCTTCAAGTTCTTGCCAATGAGGCAAAAGGACAGTCAGGGGACTGAGAAACTACGACTTCTGAATAAAAGGGACAGAAGCAGCCGGCACTGCTTTCTCCCTCCTTCCTTGCCTTAAACTTGAAGGGTAACAAAATATGCATCCCAAAGCATGCCTTCTTGGCGAAGGATTATTTTGAGCTGATTATTTTGAGAAGCAGCAGACAGAAGAGCAGCTCTGGAAATAGTGCAGACTGACGCCCTTCTGCAAGGGACATTTACATTTATGAAGGAAATCGCCATCTGTAAGCCCGTCTTCCTCTCCATACCAGAAAGAGGAGGATGACTCTATCCCAGGGAACTCTCATCATGGGGAAGGCTCCGACTCCAATCTGCACAACACGCCTCACCCTCCTTTACCCTGCTTCTCCCAGTAACTTCCCATACCTTTCTTTCTCTTGCCTTTAGCTGAACATGGTATTTAAACCGGTATTTAGGACATCTCGAGGAATTACTCATTTTTCTCCGAGTATTCCCTATGTCTACAGAAGTATACGTGTTAATAAACTTCTCTTTGTTTTTATCTGGCTTATCTGTTTTTTATTACAAGAGTCTCAGCCAAGAACTTAGAAGGGCAGAGGGAAAATTATTGTTCTTTCCCTACACACTCAAATATGATCCTTGGAGCAATCATATTGTAATCATGAGAAACACACCAAAGGAACTGCAGAGATACAATCAAGACCAGCCACTGCTAACATAAAAGCTTCTATTTATATGAGAAAAATAAATGTATATTCGTGACTATTAGTCATTTTCTGCTATTTGCATTTCCAAAGCATGCCTAACTGATAAAAAAAGAGACTATTAACTTTCTCTTCATTGCTTAAGTTGCTATAATAAGCAGGCATTATTATTGTAATTTTTTAGAATGACTTTTTAAAGTAGAAAAATTAAAGATAAAAGCAAATGAGGCAATTAGAGGAAATAAGAAAGAATTTTAGAAAGGTTTATTTATCCTATGCTATACTCTAAGCATTGTACTTATTTCAACTGAAATATATTCTGTCACTAGTTTGTCTACTTGTTAAGCAATCCTGAGAAGTATTTAAGATACACTTCTTGGATTCCATAATCGAGCATTGAATCCTGAGCTCAATTACTGAAAGAGATCTCAAGGTTAGTGTTAATAAAAACAGGTGTTTATTAAGTGTCAAGTGTATTTAAAAGTACTCTACAGCAATCATTGTTCTTTCAACAACACTGAAAGTCTTCTCAGAATGTAAATATTAAAGCTATTCAAGAACCTTCACCTACACAGATATGGATAACTTTTTTCTCCCATTCCACGGGAACATGACTCTACAGAATTTTTTTTTTTTTCTGATTTGAATTTGAAACAATTGCCAATCAAATAGTTGCTTATTACAATACTTATTTAAAATGCGTAGATAATTAAGCAGTAAGGATAACCTTTCAGGGTCTATATAAGAAGTAATAATATAGCATTTTACAAGTAAATATTATATTATAATGAAGGTAGATGGGGGTGGTAATGTACGGAAGAGGGGAGGGCAAGGAAATCAGCACAGGAGCCAGCATAGGACCTGATACCAAAGAATAACAGAGGCAAAAAGAAGGTTTGATGCTGTTGGTGTAGATGCAGAGGGAACATAGCAAAATGCTAAATATATCATTTGCACACCAGACTTGCTTTTTGATGGCATTACTGAGAGAGTCTAATTATTACCTTTATTAGTAATTAGAACTATACAACTCATTTTCCTTTCTGTCTTACTTGTTGTTTATAAATAACTATATTAATTTAGAGTTGGGATTATATTCTCCTCCTCAACAGGGTTTGTCAATTTTATTTCTATTTTATAACACTTTTAACCTTTCACTATAAACTACTTAGTGAGCAGCTGTGTCAGGAAAAACTGTGAAAGACTATGAAATTGAATATATATATATATATATATATATACTTTCAACATCTTTCATCAAAAAGGTGAAAAAAGATCATACCTTCCAGAGTTATCTCACTCTATAAAGGACCGTTCTTTTGTTGTCTTTGAGCTATTTTACAACACTGTTATTTGTGGAAAACTTAAGATAATACAAATTTGTCCATAAAATGCACATGAATTCTTTGCAATAGAATGTTCTCCATTATCACACTGTGAACACAGAACAGGGTTGTGTCCCTTTGTAAATGGATTTCAGCAATTTTTCCTGCCAAAATGTGAGTTCTTTGAATTGATTGTAACATCTTTTTTTAAAAAAGATTTTATTTATTTATTTGAGAGAGAGCATGAGCAGAGCAAGGGGCAGAAGGAGAGGGAGAAGCAGACTCCCCACTGAGCAGGGAGCCCAACGTGGGACTTGATCCCAGGACCCTGGAATCATGACCTGAGCCAAAGGCAGATGGTTAACCGACTGAGCCACCCAGGCGCCCTGATTGTAACATCTTATTGTTTTCTTCATTATTTGAGTTAAGTATAATATTGGACATGTGATCATTTAAAAAAATCCCTTAGAGCATTTGAAAAGAAAAAAAAAAGGTGAATAAGAATGTGAATAAACGAGTGAATGGATCTTATCCACAATAAAATATACTTTGCCTCTGCCACTAAATATATTATATTAAACAAATAATTTAACTTCTTTGATATTCAGACAATGTCAACTACAAACATGTCAGCTAAAAATGTTGAGTTTTGTTAATGTTGCTTGCCTTTAAAATCTGTTAATTCTCTCTGTAACTTCAGCTATTCACGATCTCAGTATTTTTCTCATTGAATTCAAATTCTCATCTTCAAAGAAACTGAAGAGTCCCTTTTTTTGTGTAACTTTGTGTCAAAGGCTTCCGTGCTATCAAATGTCCTGGAGATAAATGCTGGGATTTGCTTTTCTTTGACTAGATATTTAGATTCTTTGCTGACCTTCATGTCTTCTCTCTGTTCTTGCTACTAACTGTTAGGATATGTTACCTAGGTTGATAGAAAGGGATAGAGGCCAAGATGTTCCCCTCAGCTTGACTAAACTTTATAGACAGGTGTCATCTTGACTACAGGCTCCTGACCTCCCTTTTCTTAGAGCATTTACTTTAGAAAACTTGCAACTGTAAATTCATTCTCTGTCCCTTTGAGATATAAATCTCACAGGCAGGTTTACAGCACAGGACTCACTTTCACAAAGACCTGGGAGCCCTCCATTTGAAATGTCATCATCAAGAGAAACAGTGCCCCAGTGCTCTATAGTTTTCAGAGTACAGGTCTTTCACCTCTTTGGTTAGGTTTATTCCTAGGTATCTTATTGCTTTTGGTGCAATTGTAAATGGGACTGATTTCTTAATTTCTTTTTCTGCTGCTTCATTATTGGTGTATAGAAATGCAACAGATTTCTGTATGTTGATTTTGTATCCTGTGACTTTATTGAATTTGTTTATCAGTTCTAGCAGCCAATTAAAAAATAGGCAGAAGACATGAAGAGACATCTCTCCAAAGAAGACATACAGATGGCCAACAGACACATGAAAAGATGTTCATCATCACTTACCACCAGGGAAATACAGATCAAAACTTCAATGAGATAGTACCTCACACCTGTCAGAATGGCTCAAATCAGCAACACAAGAAACAACAGGTGTTGGAGAGGATGCGTAGAAGGGGCAACCCTCCTACACTGTTGGTGGGGATGCAAACTGGTGTAGACACTCTGGAAAACAGTATGGAGGTTCCTCCAACAGTTAAAAATAGAACTACCCTATGATCCAGGAATTGCACTGCTAGGTATTTACCCAAAGAATACAAAAATACTGATTCAAAGAGATACATACACCATTACAGCAGCATTATTTATAACAGCTAAATTATGAAAACAGCCCAAGTATCTGTCAACTGATGAATGGATAAAAAAAAGAACTGGTATATATAACACAATGGAACATTATTCAGCCATTAAAAAAGAATGAAATCTTGCCATTTGCAATGACATGGATGGAGCTAGAGAGTATTATCCTAACTGAAGTCAGTCAGTCAGAGAAAGACAAATACTGTATGATTTCACTCATATGTGGAATTTAAGAAACAAAACAAATGAGCAAAGGGACAAGAAAAGAGAGAGAGAGGGAAACCAAGAAACAGGTTATAGAGAACAAACTGATGGTTACCAGAGGGGAAGTGGGTGGAGGGATGGGTGAAATAGGTGATGGGGATTAAGGAGGGCACTTGTGATGAGCACTGGGTGTTGTATGGAAGTGTTGAATCACTATATTGTACCCTGAAATTAATATTACACTGTAGTTTAGCTAACTGGGATTTACGTACAACATTAAAAAAAAGAAAAAAGAAAAATAGTGCCCCTACCTCCCAGTCTCTGAGGATGGTAGGAGCCTAGCAACAAACACAAATAGCTTAATCACATTAACCAACCTCCTTCCTAATGCCCTCCAGTACTTTTCCAGCACTTAAAAACTCTCCTGTTTTTTTTTCTCTTAGCAGAATTAAGTTCAATATCTTTCATATTACAATAGTCTTGACTCCTATTGCAATTAGTTTTGAATAAAGTCTTCCTGGATTGTTATCTCTATCTGGAATAAAGATGCCATAAAGATGGCTAAAATACATTATTTAACATCTGCCAATAGTTATCCATGGACAGTTGTGAGAAATACCCATATAAATGCCTTCTGGGATGTGCTGGATCTCTGGAGAGGAATGTTAAGAGCTGTTGGAGTTCCAGAGGAGGGTACAGCTGGGTAGGAGCTAAAAACAAACAAACATATAAGCAAAAAACACAAGGTCCCTTGTACCTCTACCAACAATCCTAAGGCCTTCCTTAGGCCCCTAAGGCCTAGAGGCACCCCTAAAAACTTATTTTTTAATGGAAATTGCTCCCTGACATCAACCTAACCTTGTGATTAGGTCATAACACAGACAAAACTAGTGAGTTAGCCATCTTTATCCATTCTTCAAGGCATGCGCTAAAATTGGAAGGCCTTAGGATTGTTGGTAGAGGTACAAGGGATCTTGTGTTTTTGGAGAAAATTTTATGTTTAGAAGGACAATTCACTAGTATCCTTTATGTCAAAACAAACTATTTTGAACAGAATAAATGAGAAAATAAAATAATTCTATTGTCAGATTTCAGCCATAAAACCAGTTTTAAGAACAAAGTCAAATATGTTTTGCTTTGTTTCTAAGAGATGGTTTGAGTTTATAAGAATCAGCCAAAATTTGGCCTAAGGAATTGTTTTTTAAAGTTTGGTCCCATGGACTTCATATCAAAATCACCTGGATACTTGTTAAACGTGCAGGTCGCAGAGCCACACCCTGGATTGATGGGCTAGGAATCCTTGGCAACTCAGCTAAGATTCTGCACATTTTACGTGGATGCAAGACAATTTTTAGGCTTGCTGATATCTGAGAACCTCAGCCTTAGGTTTCTCCATACTGTGATAGAGGTGTGCCTTCGTTTGAAACACAACTATGTAAGAACAGAGCATGATAAGCTGTGTTGAAACACTAGGTACACTTCAAAAGAGTATTGTATTTTTTTCCCTTTGGTCCTACAATTAAATATCGAAGCAAGGGTTCCTCTTTATTCTAGTACTCTAGTACTCTAGTACCTCTCTATTCTAGTATTCTTTATTCTAGTAGGAAAATACAAGTGGAAGAAAAACCCAAAAAAACAGAATAGAAAACAAAAATAGAAAGCAAAAAAACCCTCCACAAACACACATATGTTAATGTTTGATAAATATGTCATCTCAAATTTGAGAACAAAGAATAGTATTTAAAATGCTATATACAACTTCACATACATGGGGGAAAATAAAATTAGCATTTCATATTATAAAAATAATTTCCAGATTTATTAAAGATATCAAAGTTTAGAACTAAGCTATAAAAAGAGATACTATAGAAATAGAAACCATAGAGATAACCATAGGCTAATACTAAATGATTGTAGAGTGGAAAAAAAAAAAATAACCAAGGGAAGATATCACAAAGAAAATCCTGACCACACACGCAAATTCTGTATGACTGAAATGTAACAACAAACAAATAAACATATAGGAAACAGTGACCAAACTATAAAGAAGATAAAAACAAATGGAAATTAGGAAAAATAAGTGTGTGCAACGTATTAACTTGCTTGTCTCAATCATCACTGTTTTAAGCAGTTCATGGCCAAAGAGAGGCTGGAAAAGCAGCTGAAGCAGCGTACCTCGACCCTTGCCAACAATCCAAACACCCCAGTCACAGAACGGACAACTTCAGTCCCAGAGTTTTCTCCCACGCAACCATGAACCCAAGTAGAAGAGGTGAGGCAGCCTGGGTGCACAGAGCATTTCTTGTAATTTTTACATCTATTAACCACAAACTTGAGAAAGTCTAGAATATATACCTTAGCACAGTATCTTTTATTTTCAGTCTCAAATATTTTTGCTCCACAAAACTCACTGAAATACCTCCTAAAGTCTCAGTGTGCAAATGTATTTAATCTTAACCTTATTTGCATGTCATTGCCATCATCATGAGGATTAGACTTCATGACCAGGTCAGCCACATCTGAGGCTTCACAATTTAATCCTGGGGTACCTTGTTCCCACTTGACTAAAATCTTATTATGTCCTTAGTTGATCTGCAAACTTAATTGGGTCTTAGTCTTTATCTCCTTTCTGTCAGCCAATTATTCTTTCTCCTTATCTTGCCAACCAGGATAATTTCAGCACAAATCTTAAACCTTCCAAGTATTTATGGCTCTATGATCTTTGCCAAACTGTTAGCAAGCATTTTCAAATTCAATTGTAACTTACAGTAACTATAGTCTATGTATATCTCACCACATACTCATCCTCTAATAAATATTTTTATTTACTTTGTCACATCCTGTCAATTAAAGTGTTAATATTATTGATAAAAAAGAGTTCTCACCATAAGGAAAAGCAAACACTACAATGTAAAGGTAAGCTCAGGAGAAGAATGTGCAGCTCACAAGAGAAGAATGGTAATGACCAATAAAGATAGGAAAATATTTTATCTCCTCACTACTCAAGGAAATAAAAATAAAGAGAACCGTGAGTTTGGGAGAAACACAAACATTCAGTCTGTAACAAGAGCAATTTAGTCTTAAGTATCAAGATCATTAAAGAAAATGCCCATTAAATCAGAAACTCCAAGTCCTGGAAGTTATTCTCAGGAAAAAAACACAGATCTATACAAAATTTTATGTGAAAAGTTTCTTACGACAGTGTTGCTTATAACAGGAAATAAAGGAGCATGAATATTCACTCAGTTGATGATCGGGTAAATAAAGGAAGAAACTGGATACAATTATGTAAAACATACTCTCAAATATATTTAGGGAATTGAGGAAATGTTCATAATCAATTAAAATGAGAAAAGCACAAATTAAATATCTATATAAGCAATATAACTCAATTAAAAATACTTATTTCTGTATATCAATAATTGATTTAGGCATTTTATAATATTTAATTATGTAATTATAATATATTACATATCATCTTAACTGTGTAAAAACACAATTGAATATGTAAAGATACATGTTTTTGTATATTGTCTCATATTTTATGTATTATGTAATTTAATAAGTGTAAATACATGAGTATATTCATATACACATGTGCACATATACATGACTGATAAGATAATATACATAAAAATACATAGAGGAGTTTGATGGGGCATTGGGATTATAGGTGATTTTTTATTAGCTTTCTGTATGCTCTAAATCTTCTATAACATACATTTCTTCTCTGATAAAAAACTATGAAGAGGAGCTGAAGTCCAGGCCCTCAGAGCCTCCACCACATCCCACATCACAACGTCCACCTGGCCCTGCACTCACAGACAGGAGGGTGGGGGGGGAAGGAGGGGCGTACCCGAGGCAGCCAGCCACAAGGGGACAAGTGACAGCACACTGGAGTCGAGCAGCAGTAACGCCATGCCTCCCGCACCAGCGTAGGAGCAAAGATGAAAATCTCATGCACAAGGTGCAAGACTGCAAGACAAGAATGTGGCCCACATTCACCTAGGACTTTGAGAGAAGGGAACTCGCTTAGCTAAGTTGACACAGGACAAATCTACATCAACCAAGGCTGACTTGGCCCCCAAAAGAGCTCGCTTTTCAAACAAAGGATCTGTGAGTGAGAAGTTGGAAGCAATACCTCAACTTTTAAAAGCCCTTCCCTTGATGTGTAACATAGAAGACCCTGTTAATTCCTCAGAGTTTGATTTCCTTAGCCAATTCCATTCATTTTACTCTCAAGAGTAATAAAAATTCTTCCAGGAATGTAAAATAAGAGCAGCCCCCAATCTTACTCCTAGGACTTTAGTTAAGGAAACCAAACTCCATTTACCTTACTCTCAAAGAGGGACTTTTAAAAAATTTTACTTGGCAGAAGAGAAAACATTTATTAGCATATTTATTAGATGTTAAGCTGTTGCTTCCAACTTTCCCTCACAGGTCTGTTGCAAAAAGAAATAAAACAAAAGAAAGAAAAAGAAAAAAAAAAAAAACCTGGAGTCATTCTTAACTAGAAAACAAATAAATTGCTACAGACATAATAACAAAATATTTAAATTACTTTATCTTCTCTTGTGAGAAGCTTTTGCCCCATCTGAAATGTTCACTGCAATTTGCTCCAACAAATTAAATTGGGAGAAGTTCAAATACCTTCCTCTAAAGTAGAATGCAACTCGATCCAGCCTTAAATCTTTGCTTAAATGGGCAAGTTATAAATAAATAAACACACAAGCAAACATGCAAGTATATTTTTACTATACACTGACAGTAGTGCTCATTTCTTATTATTTGTTCATTTGGGGCTTATAGCATGTGAAGCATTTTGGTGAAAATGCATTATTTATTTCAAAGCCAATCAAGAAAATCCCCATCTTGAGGGACTTTCAAAATTGGATGCAATACAGGATAACCACAATAATTCTCACAACTGCAAAAAAAAATTAACACATCCATACTGCCTGAAGTTTGCCTTGACTCACGTCCCCCTCTAGAAATTTTATCTTTTGAGATTCATGAAGAATAAATACAGATTCTGTTTATAAAAACATTTTTAAAGTAATAAAGAAAATAAACTAAAAATTATGACATTTGGAGGAGAGATGGAGTTAAATAAAACAAAGGGATCTGAAAATATTGTTTAAATGTGGAAAAGATTATTTGTAAATCAATTATTGTGCATTGTGATTTTCTTCTGCAAAAGTTATAATAATAACAACAACTGGGTGATGTGGGACACATATTAAATGAGTCTCTGAAATATTGCAGCAAAATTCATGAGTAGAAAAATGCTAAAACGGAAAGGCAACTGGAGAGAAGAGAAAACATTTCAGATAGAGAAATGTGAGGTATGTGAAAACACTAAATCTACAAGTTACGTTCATTTTACATGTCAAATTCTACGAGGTGTGACTCTGCTCCTCTCAGCCTTTTTTTAAAAAGTGTCATATCTCAATTTGAAACATTTTTTTCAATAAATTGATTTTCCAACAGGCCATTATTTTCCCCTAAATAACATAACATCTCAATAAAAAACAGACTATTAAAAAATAATGTTTGTGGTCATCAACACAGAGAAATACCAAAAAATTTAAGGAAGAGTAATTTTTTAAGTTCCTATCACCAACGAAAAAGACGTTCTCTTTCTTTTATATTCAAATGTTTAAACCTGCTGAGTAATTAGCATACATGACTGGCTTGTACGTTTCACTCCTGGCTTTGTCAGCTAGTTAATAGATCAATGCCATTAAGCAAAAGGAAAGTGAGCAAAAGTGCATCACCTCTCTGAGAAAATCACCTTACTTCTTTACATTTTAGAAATTGGATTAGGTTTGATCCGTGAGGACACCAGTGATAAGCAAACTTGAGGTTCTATGTGTTTAAATGAAACCTGGTAAATTGCTTCACCTTCTCAAAGTCCATTGCTGCACTCTGAAAGCATTTCCTTCCCCATTACTGAGGATGAATTTTGCAAACCCCTGAAAATGGTGAACTCAGGTTTCGTAGACACCCTAGCATTACAATGGTTTTCTTAGGTTCATTGTGGCTGGTGCCATGTTCTTCCATCTTCCTTGCACGTGGTTCTTGATATAAATATACACATAATGAATTAGACAAAGATCAAGTAAAACACCAGCTCAGTAGATGTTCCATTTGCTACCTAGTCTCAGAGGTATCACATTTCTCCTGTCAGTAGCCCCAGATTTTTAAGCCTACAGTCTAGACATACTTGGATGTTTTAGATAAAACACAGAAGAGCTCATAGAACTGAGTAAATTTACTTCCTTGTAGAATAACTAGTTGGAACTTGAAGTTTAACCTAGCCTCAACTGGTATACAATTTCTTATAAAACTGGACTCTTTCTTAATAAGGAAACGTGGTTCTGACCAAACGTGCTTATTAGCTAGTTTAGGGGCCCCAGCCTGTGTCTCCTGCTGACATGGGGTTTCCTGGAGACTATATTGGTAAGTAGAACCTGCTCTTGATAAGACTTTAAAGGAAAGGACCCATATTGCCTTTCCTATTCTTGGTCCCAGTCAAATTTAGCTACCTTCTGTGCACCCCTTAAATAGACCCAGGTGCAGAATGCCTACATACCAATGTGCTACAGCCACAATCCAAAGAGGTCTACCATACTCTGTGCTTCTTTTTCTAGTTTTGAGTGGTGTGAGCTACAATAACCTGCCCTTAGCTGGGAAGGAAAGTCCCAACATGACCAAGCCCACTGAATTCTTACAAACCTCACTGGCAGGACCCTGAATTATCATGGAGTTTGTTTCCACCTCTCGGTAGTGCATATATTGAGACCATCATCATACTTGCCATTTCTTCTTGTCCATCCAGTCTGATTAGCCTAGCATGATGTTTATTGACATAATGGACCCACGAGACATTCTGCAGAATATCTGGATGGTCCAGGCGCCTTTGAACTATATTGCAACCGACGGAAGGAGAATTAATATAGTCCTGGGGCAAGAGTGAAATGTATACTTTTAAAGGCTTTCACCTGCATTATTCAGGTTCCCCCTGTCAAGTTTCAGGATCGTGAACTTGGTGTGGGGGCTTGGCTGAGGCTGAGATTTCAACCCCCTCTAAAGTTCCACTACCCTCCAATTAGATCCTAAACCTCCCTCAAAATTAAACCTTAAGTGTTCCTCTGCTCTGTTAGCCTTCTGGCTGCAGGATACTAGGGTTTTTTATTAAATGTTATCAAGAAGATTATCTGGCTTTCACATTTTGCCTTGAACTATTGATTAATCACTCTGAGCCAGGCATTATCTTTCTTCAACAAAGAGTCAAAGACTCAGCAGCAGTCACTTGGTTCCATAATCCCTAACTGATCATTTCTCTCACACTTTTCCAGTGCCAGTCACCCTGTAGCAGCCCGTGCACCAAACCCACCCACCTCGGTTTCTAGTAGTTTCCACCAGTCAACTTTTGAACAACCACATTGCTGTGGTGAGTTGTGGGCTATCAATACTTCATCTACTATCAGTGATCTGCTCCTCCTTGCCCACCAACTGGAGAGTAATCCTCTCCATTTTCCTGTTTTGAGTCTGCTACCTAGGACCACTTCTGATACCAATTGTCTTAGAGCAAGTTCCCTGGAAGTAAACACTGAGATGGAGAATTCCATGCAGGTTTGCTAGGAGGTGTTTTTGTGGAATACACCAATAAGGAACTGAGAAAGTCACATTGCCAAGAGGGAGAAACTTGCAGTGTGATTACAACTAAAGCTTAAGATGCTCCACAAGGAATGTGGGAGCTGGGATGGCACTTCAAATACCCCAAATTGAGCCAAAGGGCCAGGGCTTTTCCCCACTATGAACCATTCATTGACCACAGGCTACCCCAGGGAGGAGACACACATTTTAGGGAAGTAGGTATCAATTATCAAGGAGTTTCTACTGAGGGGTTCATGGCTGAGTGGTCAGCCACAGATGAAGATGAGTGTATCAACCTTGAAGAGGGTGTCTGGACAGAGGCCTCAGTATCCACTGCTCTGCCGTAGAGCCACAGAATATCACAAAACCACAGTATATCATGTAGGACTCTGTGAGTAGAGAAGGAGATTTTGACGTATGGTTTCACTGTGCTGCTAAAATATCCCAGACCTTAGAGGAAGCAGGGTAACACAGATTCATGGAAACTTTTGCAGGTCTTGAAATTAAGAATTATATATTGTCACAAACTAGCAGATCCCTTTGTCTCTGGATGAATGACTAGCATGACTGGAAGAGGCATTTGTTTATATGAGATGCTGCCAAGATTCTGAAGTCAAATTTCTCATCGTACATCAACAGAAGGAGAAAAGACCTCTTTGTATAAGTTGAGGTTTTTACAGACTCTTCTGTGAGCTGTAAAACACAGCTCTGTGTGATGGAGTTCAGGAAAATCAGGCCCAGGGGAATGGAAGTTGCTACTGGATTGATTTAGAGTGAAACCTTACAGAGGCAACTTTGACTTCACAGGAGACCAGAGGGACTTAGAGACTTTTCACTGTTAGTGAAACTAATTTGGGAGGATGAATAGAAGGAGGTCACATTGACTGCCTTGGAGAATAAAACCAAAGAGAGGAGCTGGATGGATCCGGAGGCTTCTGTTGAGATGTGGAAGCTGGTGTGGCAGCTCTGATTTGGCTCCCAGTAAGCAGCTTCCTGGGAGGTAGGGATAGGCAGGCCCCCCATCTCTTGTGAAAAAGCTTCCCAGACCAAGCTCCGGTTGGAAACTGTTATCTAAAGGATGCATGTAACCTTCTGGGTATTGGGATCTGGGATGTATGTCAGAAATGCCTAACTGATTCTGCTATGGGAAAGACCACACATGGAATTGGCAGAATACAGGACTAGGGAATGTGGAAGAGAATGTAGTAATAAAGAAGTCTTGGCTAGAATGGTTCACTAGTCTGGACCTGAAAAAGTAAAAGCTTGGGAAAGATAACCCTTTGCAGAAGACCAAGTCCCTGAAAAGAATGTTTAAAGGGGCAAAAAGTCCTACCAATGATAAACCTTCATGTTCTAGGGGTGTCAAAGACACGGGGGTGAGTCCTGGCTCTGAGGATAGAGAAGGCAGTCAATGTCAGACTGGAAATGCTGCCTACTTTCCTCGTTCCTTCTGATGTTAGTGTTAAAATTGACAGTGTCAGGGGCGCCTGGGTGGCTTAGTCAGTTGAGTGTCCGATTCTTGATCTCAGCTCAGGTCTTGATCTCAGGGTCATGAGTTCAAGCCCCTCGTTGGGCTTCACACTAGGCATGTTGCCCACTTAAAAAAAAAAAAAATTGACGACTTATCATTATGCAGTTCTCCAAGACCCACAGGAGCAGGATAAGGAGTTCTTGCTGATGAAGCTGATATATGGAAGGTGCCCCTGAGGGGGAAGTTCCCTCTGCATCTGAGTCAGGTGGGCCATCAGGACATAAATCCCAGAACAGCCTGGTACTACACCGTGCTGGGACCAAAGTGCTTGTTGGTCCTCCTCTCATGCACCACCAGGAGTATTTGTGCTTTACTGTGGCTTTTTTCAAGTCTCTATTTCTTCTCAACTCTTTTTTTTAATCTATTTTTTTTCTTGAGCTTCTGCTTGACTTCTATGACAGTCTCTCCATCTATCACCCCTCTGCCTGGAGCCTCTTCATTATTTTGATCATTGCATCTATCTTCACTCCATTTTGTATAAATTTCACTCTAATTCCTTCAGATTCTCTTCTTGTCTCTTCAACTCTACTCATAGTGCATCCTGCCTATTAAAAGATTTATATATAAAAATACCTGAGTGGTTCAGTTGGTTGAGAGTCTGACTATTGCTTTCAGCTCAGGTTATGATCTCAGGGTCATGAGATCAAGCCCCATGTCAAGCTCTGTGCTCATTGCAGAGTCTGCTTATCCGTCTCCCTCTGTTCCTCCTCCTGCCATGCTTCTGGTCTCTCTCTCTAGCTCTAAATAAATAAAATCTTTAAAAATATATATCTTTTTCTAGGATTTACATTTTGTTCTTTTCATATCTATCTATTATCTCTTCACATCTGTTCTTTATTTTATATCTTCAAGATACTAACCATTCTTAAAATTGTGTTTAGATTCCTTTACTCCATTGATTTCATCTTTTCAGAGAGAATTACGTTGGGGCTCTTACTTTCTTATGCTAGTTTGTTTTATGCCCTTTGCAGTCACTTCTTAAATGGGTGGGAGTTCAAGTTCTTTAGTTTTTGTTTTGTTTTGTTTTTAGATTTTCTCCCTGCCTTTACTCTGCCTATCTGGCCTCCTCCAAAATCTAAGACCCTCCCAAGTCAGAAATGCCTCAGATGGCAGCATGGAACTCCCAGTCAGAAACAATATTTGGGATGCCACAGATTATTTTGCTGAGCCAGAGTGGCTTGACTCACATCCTGGCCTGAGGTAATTCTGCTCTCCTTGCTAGCTGTCTCAGGTAATTAGTTTTATATTGGCCATAGCCTTAGAAGATGGCAAGTCTCAGATGTTTCTCAGCTCCTGCCCCAGACACAGTTCAATAAGCAACTTGGGCCTTAGTCCTAGATCTACATCTGGTATTTTTAGTAACCATTGTCCTATAGGAATTTAAACTCTCCTGAATAAAAACAGAAAGAAACATTCAAAGCAGCAATCAGAAGTAAAGCTTGGACCTAAGGAACTCCCACTCTGAAATGCAGCAGAAGTGTTCATGCTCCACTCAGTTGCCAGCCCCTTTCATGAGAGGCCAGAAGGCCTATGGAACTGGGCAGCTTGGAAGGCCAGGAATACATCATGAGCAAAAGTCATTATTTTCTTTAATCTAAAAAAAATGTCATATGAATGCAAAGAAAAGGGGATTAAAAGACAGGCCAGTGGTGTAACCTGAGACAGAATCCTGGCATTGTTCCTCCTCAGTGCAGGTTTCCCTTGCCAGGAAACACCGGGCTTAGCAAACATTCTTGTACTGTGAGCAGGTAACCTGTACCTAACTAGTAATCACAACTAGTAATCACAACAATCCAATGAGGCAGAGATTATTGGTATCCGGAAAACTGAGTATAAATAATGTTACAGTTTGGAAGACAAAGTCTTACTGTTAGAAAGACGTGGACCTGGACTTGAAACAGTGCAGCGATCCCCCACACACCCCGTGTAAAACATCAGAAGTTAGCAATATTTGAACATTTGTTTTGTCCATGCCTTTTTTTTTTTTTTAAGATTTTATTTATTTATTTGACAGAGAGAGACAGCAAGAGAGGGAACACAAGCAGGGGGAATGGGAGAGGGAGAAGCAGGCTTCCCGCCGAGCAGGGAGCCCGATGCGGGGCTCAATCGCAGGACCCTGGGATCATGATCTGAGCCAAAGGCAGACGCTTAACGACTGAGCCACCCAGGCGCCCCTTGTCCATGCCTTTTTAAAGGCAGTTTAAAGCATTTGTACCATTTCAGTATTTGCTTCAGTATGGCTCTCTGAAAACTGCAGACAGCCTTACACATAACACCTAGGCATTTCCACACCTAACAAAACAAAGAATTCTTTGGTATCACCTAAAATCCTGCCCATAATTAAATTTCTGCAGTTATTTAAAATACATACATATATATGTTTGTTTTCTTTTTACATGATGCATATGTCTCCCTTTCTCTGTCTCTTTCTCTCATTCCCTCCTTCTGAGTGTGTGTGTGTGTGTGTGTGTGTGTGTGTGTGTCTGTCCACCTTCCTGATCAACTATTACTAACTTGTTCAGGTCTTTCATGTCCTCACTACATTTTTGTCCACTGATCTATTTATGTCTGTGATATGTGTGTTAAAATCTGCTGTCATTAATGGTGATTCAATCTCTTCCTCTCTCCTTGCAGCCCTTAAATTATGTTGTGTGCAAGTGTTTGCTGTGTTATTTCATGAACACATACTGATAACCGATTTGCCTTCCATGTGGATTGTATTCTGTACTACTATAAACTCTACGTCTTTGTCTTCTATACGCATTTTTGACCCAAATTCTATCCTGTCATCAAGACTGTGGTCTGTGCTGTTCTTTTAATTTACATTTGTCTGATATATATTTACTCATCCTTTTATTTATAACCTTACTGAATCATTCTGTCTGGTTTATGATTCATACACAGCATAGAGTTGGATTTTGCTCTATTAGCCAAATTGAGACATTTTTAAAATAGATAATTTGTACTTATTCACATTTTCAGTATGGTCTCCCTATCTGATCTTAGCTCTGTGAGACTGTTTACCTTTTATTCACTTGATGTTACATGGGGTCTATTATTTTTACTCAGTCTTTTTTATTATTATTTGTTTTAATAATAAAGATCTTTAATTGTTCTTTTGTCTATTGCTTTCATATGTACTATCCTTAGACACATCTTTCTTTTGGTGCTGTAACTGGATTTCTAGCCTGGACATTAGCTGGCAACCATTCTTTCCCAACTGGCCTCATCCACCTCACTTTTCCATTTGAGTCACTTACATTTGGTGTTACTCTCTATAACACTTGATTTGTCAGCATTATGACCATCCTAAGGCTTTTCTACTTTCCTCTTATTCTCCCACACTTCTTCCCATTTTAATAAAAATATAATCATTACATATATCTTTTCATTGTAACACCATTTTAAAATCCTAGTTCTACATTTAAATATATTCAATGATCACTGGAGACCTAATGCTGAAAGTTTCCAATCATGTTGTGATGATCTGGAGTTTGTTTCTTATAGGCCCCATCAGAAAGACTCCCTGAAATAACATTCTCTTAAGTTCATAGATCTATGTTTGTGATATTTTTATATGAGCAATGATTTGGCTAGATATAATTTACTTTTTTCTCATGTTCTTTTCTTGAGTGTGTTAAAATACTGGTCCATTTTCCCCCCACTCTAGCATAAGAAGAAAGTGAGTGAAATATGAACATTATCTTATTTTATTTCTCTTGGATATTTTGTCTGGATGCCCAAGGGACTTTTTTTAATCTTTCTTTAAAGACCAATATATTTACTAGGACATATATCAGTGTTATTTATTCTGGTTTAATTTCCCTAGACACACATTATTTCCTGTCAATATATAGATTTCAACATATTGAATTAGCCTAGGAAATTTTTCATAAACTCACAGTCCCATTTTCCAATGTCTATCACTATCTGTTAGAATGTTATCATGCTTATTTTCATCTTTTTCTTAATAATAATAAATTAATACATGTATATAACTGTCATGAGCATGCCAAGAAGGCACACACATGAGTTATGTTTTCCACAATGTCAGTTTTATTCAATCACAAAGCAAAGTTAATCACAATTATAAAGCAGGTTCAGGATTCCAAATTCAATGAAAATTCACCATGTGATTAAAGTTGGCTTCTTTTTTTTTTATATTTTGCAACCATGAAATGCTTTCTTTGAAAAGTTTCAAAACATCCTGTAAACATCAATCATATTGTTCTAAGAATTCTGTGAAGATAAAGATTAGTGACAGATGACTACTTCATATTATAAGTGAGAAAACTAAAACATAGAGAAATTGAAAGTCTTGAGTCAGAGTTTTTAAAGGCAGAAATAGAAAGCCAACTTATTGATCTGCTTTTTTCTAAATAATAAATCCATTAAAATATACTTTTGCAGGGATTTACCCAGAATCACACAGAAATCAGTTTCTTTCCCTCACCTCTCCACCCACACCCCCCCACCCCCAACCCCATCCGCACACTAAATCAATAAGGTAAAATGACCGAATGCAATTTCAGCCTATTTACAAGCTTTTAACTTTGTTCGAAGACATGGGATTCTACATTAAAATGTAGCCTACAAAGAAAAAGCCTTGAGCTTCTACTGAAAGAAAGACATGGATTGGAATTCTCAGTTTTATAAACTCTACTGATGATTCCTCAAGAGAAAATTTACACTCTAAAAATAGCAATTTTGTTTTAAGCTGACTTCATTGCCTTATTGTCCTTAATTATACTGCCAAATTCGATACTACAACTGCTGCCAGTGGGCACGGAGAAGGTGGAGGGAAAGCCGCTGGGATTCCTGCAGGCTCAGAGGTGCACGGTGGAACTGGAGTCCAGTTACTGACATGAACACAGCTTGGTGAAATTTCAAGGACCACTTTCTTCTTTTGTTTTTATGTTTATTCTTATTCCCCTTACCATTCAGCAGCAGTGACACACACGCACGCACACTCTGGTTTTGATTTCAAAGTAAATCTATCACTAAGATTGAAAAATCAGGGGCGCCTGGGTGGCTCAGTCAGTTGTCTCCCTTCAGCGCAGATCATGATCCCAGGGTCCTGGGATCGAGTCCCGCATCGGGCTCTCTGCTCACTGGGGAGCCTGCTTCTCCCTCTATCTGCCGCTCCCCTTGTTTGTACACGCTCTCTCACACTGACAAATAAATAAATAAAAATTTTAAAAAATATATTGAAAAATCAATTACTTGCAAAAACTCTCCAGGAAGAAAGTAAGTTGTTATTGTACTTTAACAACCAATACTCGTACCCACGTGTGCATGTTCTATTGAAAAATTACCACACTTCACTGTCTTCACTATCAGCAATATTGACATGTAAGTAAATTGTCACTTCTGTAAATTATCAATTCTGTAAGCTAATGGAAAATAGCTTCAATTAATTTAGAGTATTATTCACATTATTATATATTGTGAATAACACTAGGAGTAGAAATCTTCTAGGCTTGATATTCCAATAACATAAGATACTACATAAAACACAGCATTTCACTGATAGTGACAACAATTATTCCTACTGGTCCATCAGTTGTATACAGGAAATGGCTTTTCTCAATGAAAGCCTATATATTTTGTAAAAATAGTATCTTTGCTCTTCATTACGTAGAAATTTCAAATACTAATACAATTTAAGTGAGTGCTTTTTACAGTTTCATGAGGGCTTTTCTAATACCTAGTTTCTTTCAATTTTTAAAATTTTTCTTCTTTTTTTCATAGATATTTCTGTATATGTCTCACCACCATCACTAAAAAAAAGCATTCTGAGGACAAGAATCATGTATGATTTATATTTGTATTTAATTAATAGATATGTAGTTAAGTACATGTGTTGACTGAATGAATGAATGAATGACAGAGTAATGCATTACTTTACTTTTTTTTTTAAAGATTTTATTTATTTATTTGAGAGAGAGAGAATGAGAGAGAGAGAGCACATGAGAGGGGAGAGGGTCCGAGGGAGAAGCAGGCTCCCCGCTGAGCAGGGAGCCTGATGCGGGACTTGATCCAGGGACTCCAGGATCATGACCTGAGCCGAAGGCAGTTGCTTAACCAACTGAGCCACCCAGGCGCCCTGCATTACTTTACTTTTACAGTTGTTTTGTAGACAATATCTCACTTGACCATCACAAAAATGTAAAATCCATTTATGTATTATTCCCACTGTGGATGAGATGCATAAGAACCAGAGTTAAGCATCCCTCAGCTTGCAAGAAGTCAAATCAGTAAAGGACTCACTCAGATTTCCCAATATCTACACACATGTTCTTCTCTCCTCTCTGTCTTTAATATATTGACATATAAATAAATAGCATTTCTGTCATGAAACAGCTGAATCTGAAGCAAAAGATATGAATCATCACCCTTCACCTGCCAACCAGGAACCCGCCCTCTGCAGATAAGCAGTGGTCAGAGTCCACCAAGGCAGACAGAGTGAAAGGCTGTATTGTCAAACTAAGTAACTCATCGTTTTCATTCAATTCAAGGGTGAGAATTTAACACACATTCTCAATAATGCCAGACAACAGTGAGATTTAACTTCTATTTCAACCAGTTCCTAAGTATGTGATTGAGATCCACTGAGTTAGCCTTGCTACACCTCTGTTTTCTCATCTACGAAATGTAAATAATAACACCAGTTACTCACGGCTGTTGTAAAGGTGTCCCTCTGTATTTTCTAGCTCTACCCAGACACTTGTGTTTGGCTATTTTCTTTCCTGCAGATACTGTTCTTCTGATGTCAAGGATTCTATCTTTAGTGGCAGAAGTAGACACTGTGGGATAATGTCTCGGACTATTGACAAAGTGGGCTACCATTTAGAGGTGAGAATAGCATGGGACATGAACACATGGCAATCTTCTAAATGATACGAGAAATCATGAAAACTATTAATGACGGTGATGAGAAGAAAAACTCATGTGCTTGTCATGTGGGTGAAGGACTGGGTCCATCTGAGAAGGGAGGAATGAGCTGCCACTAAACACCCTCATCCACCTCCATCCAATTCTACTCCCCCCTGGAGAAAATTATGGCCATCTTTTGGTATTGTCCGATCTAATACTTACTACAATATTAACTCTATGATCTGCTACCCTCTGAGCCTTCCCTTTTGAGTTTCAAAGTTCTAGACTGGATGTAAGATAACAAACAATAACCACACATAGCTATTTCTTTCTCTTTGCTCTCCTGCTCTAAAACTCCTAATTCTTTTCCTTTGTGGGCACCTCTGATTTACCAGGAAAGGTTCTTTTTCCTTTGTTAATGTATTGGCTCAATATTTAACTTATTTTTAGGTGTTTGCATCCTCTCAGGGTTAGAAGATCAAGAGAAATTTCCAGATTAAAATTTTAAGACTGTATGTAATAGGGTGCCTGGGTGGCTCAGTCGTTAGGCGTCTGCCTTCGGCTCAGGTCATGATCCCAGGGTCCTGGGATCGAGCCCCGCATCGGACTCCCTGCTCTGCAGGAAGCCTGCTTCTCCCTCTCCCACTCACCCTGCTTGTGTTCCTGCTCTCGCTATGTCTCTCTCTGTCAAAAAAATAAATAAAATCTTAAAAAAAAAAAAGACTGTATGTAATAAATGCACATTCTATATTTTTTAAATGTTGATTCATCAATTGAAAAAGAAAACATTTTGAGCACCTGCTATGAGCCAACACTGCTAGATGTAAGTAATATAATAATGACTAGCACTTGTCCCTGCCCTGTAGTAACACACAGTTAGGTGGAAGAAGCAGGTATGGATACATACACTTAACATGACACGCTTAGTATTCCAGTAGAGGTTTCAACACAAGAATGGTTTCAAAAAGCAAGTATCTCATCTGTTAAGGATACGGGAAGAAATATCTGAACTGAGTCTTCAGAAATGAGTAGAAGTTAAGTATTAACTGAGGTAAGGGCACTTCAAGCAAAGGAACTGATAGGAAAAGACAGATGGGAAACAGCATGGCAAAGTTTACCAATGGTTGTTCATGGAAGAGTGCCTGAAAACAATAACTAGACATGACTGCAATACTGTAGTTTCTCTGGGAGATGATAAGCCACCATTAAAGGATATTAAGTAGAGGATGGTTACGTAGTCTATGTGAGGATTTTCTGTACACACACACACACACACACACACAATCATTTTTGCAAACGTGCACCAGAAACAGGCACAAGAATATTCATGGCAACAATACTTGAGAGTACAAAACAAATGAACTACAGATACTCATAGCAAGATGAGTTCTACTAATATAATGTCCTAAAATATTTGAAACAATTTGCTACTCTTTATCAAAGCAACTAAAACAAACAGCACATTGGTGAGGCATAAATACGTATGTGAAGGAATTTTTCAATTCTGCAAGAGAATAATAAACCTGTGGATGTACTCCTTGACCCAACAATCCCAGACACAAAGTGGCAGAAATATGAAATAACAAGGCCTGTACTGTGGCATTATTTCCCAAAGCAAATCATTGGAAAAAACGAAAATATTTAGGGAAATGGCTGAATAAAATATAGAACATCAGTACAATACCACATAGGCTCGAAATGATGAAAATGTCTGCATACTGATACAAAGAGGTCTTTTAGACTATATTGTTTTACTTAAGAAAGTTTTGCTGTTTTCTTCTTCTTTATGTTATTATTATTTAAACCTCTTTCTTGAGGTATGATTGACATGTAAAAAGCTGTATACACGTAATGTATACAACTTGATGAGGATAAGTATATAGCCATGAAACATCACCACTGTCAAAACCATAAACCTTCAGTGAGAAAAATTAAACAACAAAATCCAGAGCAGTGTTTGCAATATTTGAAAAAAATAAATATTGGAAAGAGAAACAAAAAATCTTTCCTTAAAGGAGAAAGGGAGTATAGCAGCAGAAAAACTAGAAGTGAGAATTCTCTTGAACATACCTTGTAGATATAGTTTTATTTTTCAAAATATAAAAAAGTTTTATTTTTTAGGAATTGAAATAAAATGAAAAATTAATCACTAAATGTTGAAAAGAAACTGATATGAGGGGTGCCTGGGTGGCTCAGTGGTTAAGCATCTGCCTTCAGCTCAGGTCCTGAGCCTTGCATCGGGCTCCCTGCTCAGTGGGGAATCTGCTTCTCACTCTCCCTCTGCCCCTTCCCCCCGGCTCATGCTCTCTCTCTCTCTGTCTCTCTCTCTCAAATAAATAAAATCTTAAAAAAAATAAACTGAAATGAATAATACTAACTGCATATGAAGTTGATAATTCAACAATCCAGAGAAAAATATAATTTCAAATGAATTTAACAGTGTTTTGATTGCAGACCCTTAGAGGAATATTATCTAAGAACAATATAGCTTCAAAGAAATCCTAAACTGAATTCAGAAGCCTAATTGTTAGTTATAATATTGTTGTTGTTGTTTTTAAAGATTTTATTTATTTATTTGACAGAGAAAGAGAATAAGCAGTGGGGAGGAGGGGGGGGGGCGGGGGAGAGAAAGAGGGAAGAAGACTCCTTGCTGAGCAGGAAGCCCAATGTGGGGCTCCATCCCAGGACCCGGAGATCATGACCTGAGCCGAAGGCAGACGCTTAACCAACTGAGCCACCCAGGTGCCCCATTGTTATTGTTTTTTAAATGACTTTTCCAAAGTTGTTTTTGGAGGTGGAAGCCAGTGATGATTATTATTTTAGTACTTACAAGATTGACATAGCACTTCATGCTTTATTGTGAACATCTTGTATTTTACTTCACAAAGTTCCTATCCTGTTTGAAACTAAAAAAAATATTTTAATATTTAAACTTTTCCTCTAAATTGATGACTAAAACTGACCTTCAGAAGGGTAAAATACTTTTATTCTATGATTTTTAAATACTGAAGCTCATTACACTAACTGCATTACCATGAGTAGCCTCAGTAAAGCATGAAGCCCTCAGGAATCCTTTGTAAAAATTTGCTGATTAATGATCCACTCTCTTTGTGAAACCACTTATTATGTCAAGGTACTAGACCAAAAAAGTAAAGATCAGTCTAGAAAGGAGAACCTCATTTTTATTTTAGTTTAGTTTAATTTAAAGATTTAATTTTTTTTATGTAATCTCTACACCCAGTGTCAGGCTCAAACTCACAACCCTGAGATCAAGAGTCACGTGTTCTACAACTGAGCCAGCGAGGCGCCCCAAGAACCTCATTTCTAATCCCATCATAAATGCTCCTTCTAC
Organism: Mirounga angustirostris; assembly: GCF_029215605.1. Classification (NCBI taxonomy): domain Eukaryota; kingdom Metazoa; phylum Chordata; class Mammalia; order Carnivora; family Phocidae; genus Mirounga; species Mirounga angustirostris. The sequence continues at coordinate 8,977,985 of NW_026991722.1, read as the reverse complement.
AAAAATATCTAACCCAGAAGAGATTACAACACTTGCTGGGCTGCTCTTTAGTGAAGTACATAATGTAAGAAATCCTTCATTATGAATATAACATAAAAAAATGTGTTAAAATATATTTACAAATATAAAAGAAATCCCATCACAATTTTAGAATATTAGATTGAGGAGAGACTTCATAGCATATGTCGCACCACATCATATTCCAGAGGAGAAATGTGTTGGAGAAAGGATATTATTATGATTGGTAACTGTGCCTTGTGTCTGCAATATTTCTGAGGTATATAAATTATTTAATTGGATCTTCATTCCATTCTTTTTATTTATTTATTTTTATTTTTTTAACAATTTTATTTTGTTATGTTAATCACCATACATTACATCATTAGTTTTTGATGTAGTGTTCCATGATTCATTGTTTGCATATAACACCCAGTGTTCCATTCAGTACGTGCCCTCTTTAATACCCATCATGAGAATAACCCATCCCCCACCCCCCTCCCCTCTAGAACCCTCAGTTTGTTTCTCAGAGTCCATAGTCTCTCATGGCTCGTCTCTTCATTCCTTATGAATCTGGTTTTATTCTAAGTATTTCACAAATGAGGAAACTCAGACAAGAGATTATCTGCCATCATATAGCAGAACTGAAGGTAGAACAAAATGACTTGTTCTCAGGCCTTTGTCTTTCAGGTACCACCATGGATATTCTCACTTAGAAATGTTTAAGCAGGGGCACCTACATGGTTCAGTCAGTTAAATGTCTGTCTTCAGCTCAGGTCCTGATCTCAGGGTCCTGGGATCGAGCCCTGTGTCAGGCTCCCTGTTCATGGGGGAGTCTGCTTCTCCCTCTACCCTTCCCCCCGCTCATGTTCTCTCTCTAAAAAATAAATAAAATCTTTAAAAAAAAAAAGAAGTGTTTATGCAGCTACTAGTGCTACTCATTTCACTCAGATTATAGTTGATTTTTGTAGACATCTTGAATGATCTGCCTTATCTCACTTTTTTATTAGAACCACCTTTTCCTCTGTAGCATTAAAAGTATTGAATACTGATATACCTATTATAATCTAAATATTATATTTAGTGCAAAGATAACTCCGAAGTCTACTTTAAAATTTAAAATATAGAATTTTAAATCTATGTAGAGTGTTGCTTTGCCTCAAAATCTCAATAAATTCATTATATTTAAAATGTATACATAAAATACCTTGTAAGTTTCTAAAAACAGCACCCATAACTTCTTAAACAGCATGCTGGATAATTTCCAATTGAAGACACGAAATATTGTACTTTGGAATGACGACATATTCATAGAACGTGCACGGCGCCTCAAGGAGAGCAAAAGGTTCCCACGTCCACATTAGGTGTTCAGATTCTGCAAACAAGTTCCAGAGGTAATGACAGACTGCAGAATTTGGCTCAGAAATGCTTTAGAAACACATGTCCTTATTTTGGCAAGTACTTATACACTTAGTAAATAATTGAAGAGAAAGAGCTAATAGAAGGCCCAGAAGAACACAGTGATTAGAATGCAGAGATGTTCTTGTTGAAAGTGTTGCTTTTAAAATTCCCATGGCTGGCTCATCTCTATCAACTAGCCTATGACAGGAGAAAAGAAACACTCGACTCTCCACTACTATTGCCTCCTTATGTATTCTTTGTGGAATGCATTAGTTATGCAGTAAAATGGATTCACAAGGAATAGAGAATTTTCTATCCTGGGACCACTACAAATCCTGTGAAACGCAAACAGCTGTCTAGCTCTCACAACCTTTCACTAAACTCCAGGCTACCATTCCACCAACATCATTTCTGCTGATTTCCCCAATGCCTTCTTCAGAACAACTCAAGGAAATCTTGTCACGTACTCCATTTCTTGTTTTCCTTTGGTGCTGTCAGCTTTAACTTCTCATTTGACTTACTCGAGTTGATCAGCTCAATTCAATTCAACTCACCAAACATTGCTGAGTAGCTGATGTGCACTGGGTGTGCTTGGAGGTTGCAATGATATGCCTGTGACAAAGCAAGTACCTGGATCTGAAGATTAAGACATGTGAAAACAACCATGCCCCAACCCATGTCCTTTTCACTTAATCCACTGCCTCCTTTTTCCTGCCTCAACCTTCCTCTCCTAGACGGGCACAGGATAACAGCTTCTACTGCTAAATATCTAGGCACCTGTCTCCATCATCTACCTGCCAGATCTGCTGGTCTCGAAGCATGTTCCTTGATTATTCTCCTGGGATTTCAGTGCTTAACATCCTAAGATTTGATTGCAAGAAGTTCTTGGGACTGTGTTGGAGGGAGATAGGAAACCCAGAAATGCAGTAAACATTCCTCGCTTACTTCATTGGCAACTGGAAAAAAAAAAAGGGCCAGGGACTTGTGAGTTCTGGTAGCTACTGGTTCTGCTAGAATCAGTCATAGTTCAAATATCTCACACCTACAGGATGCTCCATAAAATGGAACTGATATAAGAATCCCAGGGACTGCTGGAGAAGTGGCACTACCAAGATCAGTTGATGTCACAGAAGCAGTGTGTTGGAGCCCAAATCTTTCCTCAGCGACGTTTTCCTCCAGCTGAGCAGCCCCAGCAGGAATTTGGCTGGGACTGCATGGTCATCCTGTGGTCACATGCCTCCACCTCCCCTCCCTGATCATAGAAACGCAGGCTGGCTCAACTCTGCCTCCTAGGAAGCAGCTGACTTTCTAGACAGTAGGCCCACAGGCTACATGGAGGATTACATTTCTTAGAAGCCCCAAATATAGGATCACCAATCTGAATAAACCAATGATAAAAACCATTCTAAGGAATGAGGACACACTGAATGCAGGCTATTTCTTATATGATATTAAGAATATTTCTTTTTGGAGTGTAATGATGATCCTATTTTTCAGGTTCCTGTGTGTTTGGTACACTCCCAAGTAGTTGTCAGTTAAGTAGTCTGATATTAAGAATTTGCTTTAAAATACTCTGTCAAAAATAAATGTAGGAGCTTTAGGTGAAACTGGAATGACAGAATTTGACAAAGGTTCAGGGTGGGAAGCTGGGTGATGGTTTCAGAATTCTAGTCTCTCAATTTATGTGGTATTTAGACTTAAAAAGTTAGAAGTATATGTTCTGATAAGAATGTTAAATGCAATATATTGAGATAAAATCTACAGTAGAGGTGTGTACCAAGTGCTATTGGATCACGGAGGAAGGAGTAACGAATTCTTCTCAGGATTCCAAAGAAAGCTTTACAGAAGGGTGAGTTTTTTGTACTTTTTTGGCCTGATTGTTTTCTAGACTTGCTTCAGTGCTGTCATTTTGGGAATTTTATTCAACAGACTTTTATATCAAATCATTCTAGATCTTGATTTTCTTTCTCGTGTTCTTACTTTGCTGTCCTGGATTTACTGCATTGGCTGGGACTCCAGGCCAATTATGAGTAATTTTTTTTAGTTTGGTGGGCATCCTTATCATGTTTCTAACTTTAATAAGAATTCTTCTGTTTCACCATTTAAGTTTTATGTAGAATTTTTTTTCTATTCTTACATTATTATTTTTTTTCAAAACCTGAATTGGCTATTGAATTTTATCAAATGATTATTAGGAATCTATCAAGGTATATACTTATTTATCTCTAAATGCTGTTAATTATTTTTAGAATAATATTGCCTAAGGCAAAGCATTCTAAAATTAGTGGAATAATAGCCTCTCTCCATGTTATATTATTCTTTCAAAGCAACTGAGTTTAGGGGTGCCTGGGTGGCTCGGTTAAGCCTCTGACTCTTGATTTCAACTCAGGTCATGACCTCAGGGTCATGAGATCAAGCCCCACATCAGGTTCCACTCTCAGCGTGGAGTCTGCTTCTCTCTCTCTCTGCTCCTCCCCCCAATTCACACACTCTTTTTCTTGCTCTAAAATAAATAAATAAAATCTTAAAAAAAATAAAAAAGCAAAACAACTGAGTTTAATTTGCTAATATTTTCCAGCTACATTAGTATATGAAATTGATTGATACATGCTACTTTATTTTGTTTTTGTACGTGACTGGGATATTTGTGTCAAGTATATCCAGTATTTGATAATCTGGTCTACTAGAAATAAAGATTCTTGTCCACCTTCTGGTCTCTAGAAAAAATTAAAGAACATAGAAATAGCAGATGTCTTCCCTGCAGTTTTAGTAGAACTCACCTACAAAATTATCTGGGCACTCTGCTTGTTTGGGTGATAGTTTCTGATTGCTTTATCTTACATTATCCTATGTATTTATTCTCTACCTCATTAGGTATACTGCTAGTATCCAGAAAGCAAATACTTTTTTAATGTGGCATCCCTCCAATGCACCATGTAAATATATGAATAAATATATGCATTCAGTAGGCGTAAATAAGTCATATAGTAAGAAGTGTGAGTTTTTGTTACCCACAGAGGCAACTGATATATACCCAAGCATACATTGCATATGTGTGTAATGCATTTATTATAGAAATTTTTTAAGAGATAGAATGTAAGCAATGAAATAAAAGAAAAATTTCACACAATCTGACTTTCTGGAAAATCACTTTTGACAATTTTATATATGTCCTTTCAATTACATATGTATTAGTGAAATTACAGATCATGCTGGCACCTATTAAGAAGTGTACCCGGGTGTAGTGGGCTGAATGGTGCCCTGAAAGGCATCAGGTCCTAGTCCCTGGAACCTGTGGATGTTGAAGCAGAGGCTAAAGATTTTGCATATATGGTTAGTTAAGGATCTTGAGGTTTTCCCAGATTGTGTGGATTGGCCCCAAATACTATAAGAGCAAAACAGAGGGAGATCAGAGGAGAAGGCAAAATGAAGACAGAGGCAGAGGTTGGAGAGATGTGGCCACAAGCAAAGGAACGCCAATGGTCACCAGAAACTGGAAGAGACAAGAAACGGATATTCCCTGGAATCTCCTCTAGAGCTTCCAGAAGAAAGGGGTCCTGCCTGACACCTTGATTTCAGACTTTAGTCCTCCAGACTTGTGAGACAATACATTTCTGTTGTTTTATGCCACCAAAGTTTTGGTGATTTGTTACAGTAGCTGCAAGAATCTACTACAGGAATAATGTTGCATTGCCTTAAGCATGCCTCAAGAATATAAATAGCTGTATAGCATTTCTTCATATGTTTATACTATTTTTAACCAACATCTATTTTATTTGATATTTAAGCTATTACTAATTTCTCTTTAGTATTAAAAAAGGTTTAAATGAACAAATTACACCTTTTGTATATTCAGTGGTTAACACAGGTTACATTAGAAAAATGGGGATTTTAAATAAGCACACACACCTGCAGATATTTTGACCTAATTGCTCTGGTCTAGAGCTAAAGCACTGGTCAAAACTTTTTCAACAAATTATATGACTTTATGAAACATAAATTCTTATGAGAAAATACAGGATTTTACTACTGAATTAACCACATGCTGGCAAAGGTATTCAAAGAAATATCTCAAAATGTCTCATTCAACTCAAGAGCTCTTTACCTTATAGAAAATGTCACCAAAATATTCAAGTTACATATAGATCTTTAATTATTATACTTTACCCCACTGGTGTTTTCAATTTTTGTTTCCTATCATTTTATACATGTGTAAACATGGTAATGGGAATATCTAAGTTATAAGCACACTTTTGCAGCTGTAAAAATGTAAATTCACAGAAATACTTATCAACCTCATCTTTTTTAAGAGTTATTTATTCATTTGAGAGAGAGAGAGCCTGAGCGCACACACGTGAGCAACAGAAGGGGCAGAGGGAGAGCGGGAATCTCAAGCAGACTCCCTGAAGGGTGCAGAGCCCAACACAGGGGCTCTATCTCACAACCCTGAGATCACGACCTTAGCCAAAACCAAGAGTCAGAGGTTCAACTGGCTGAGCCACTTAGGCGCCCCACTTATCAACCTTATAATTCAGGTATTTCTTCAGTGTCATATGCACAATCAAAATAAGCCATTTGAAGTCTTCCATCTCTCATACCAATTCTAGATTTGCAGTATTCACATACTCCTCTGTATCTGCTGGATTGTGCTTATTCAGGTTAGATAGCCAAAAAAAAGGCAGTCTGATCAAATGTTGCACCTTGTCAAGTTAAGGATGTCCAGATGCCAACTCACTGAAGGTAGCTCTTCCAGTGGCTGCATCTGGTTTCTTGGCAGGCTCCACTGGCAGATGATTTTATGTTTCCTGCATGTACATTTACTTGGATGTATTTTGCATCCTATAAAAACAAGTGTCTTCCACTAACTTAAAACATTACTATAAAATTGTTAGGGTTAAAATTTTCATATTATAATAAGATAGCGGTGTTATAACAGAACTTGAATTCCTCTGCAATTCTCTTCAAAGAAATATGAATTTGTTTAACGGTTTTCCATTTATTCTATAAATATGAAGTTGAAATAAATGAGTGGCTGGAGCTATCACGGTCTTGTTAGAGAAACAGTGGTACAAGAAATTATTTTACTATTACAGAGCAGATTAGGAGTGCATTTGATATAAGTTGTCAGGCCTTTTATAGATTCCAAGAATAACTGTATTCACATTCCACATTTCCTTTATTTTGTGAAAATACTGCATAAAACATCAATTCTTATTAATTATAATAATGTAAAACAGATTGAGTTTTGGAAAGCTTTTAAAAATTGTGCATTTTTACATAAATCTTTGTATATCTATAGATACCCAACTGTAGAATAAAAGCATTAAAAAGTAAAATCTTGCACTTACAGATAGTGGGTTTTGTTGGTGATACATGATAAGTTTCTATTTTTAGGTATCATTTTTCTAGGTGCAAATTCAATATGTATTCATTGTGGACAAATGTAATTACCAATAATAAAAAAAGAAACCCTCCTATAATTAAGAAATCTTTCCCTGGGGCTCCTGGGTGGCTCAGTCGTTAAGCGTCAGCCTTTGGCTCAGGTCATGATCCCAGGGTCCTGGGATCAAGCCCCGCATTGGGCTCCCTGCTCAGTGGGAAGCCTGCTTCTCTCTCTCCCACTCCCCCTGCTTGTGTTCCCTCTCTCGCTGTCTGTCTCTCTGTCAAATAAATAAAATCTAAAAAAAGAAAATAGTGTGTATTAAAAAAAAAAAAAGAAAGAAATGTTTCCCAAAAGGAGCATCATTTACAGATCACAACCTGAAAGTCGAACTACATCCCCTGAATCCTGCCTTTGTCAGGGCAGAGCTATCTCTCCATATGCCTCAAACTGTCCAGAGTGCCATCCTCTGTCCTTGAGGCTTGTGCATGTCCTGAACTTGGGGTTGAGGGGCTGCCTGCACAAGCTGGACTCCACAAATACCTGGGCAGAATTTCAGGACACAGACAAACACCACTTCACACCAAATAAATGATCCTTGTATGGGGTCACTGTGCATTAGTGATCTTCTTCGGGGAGCAAACAAGACAGACAGCCCATTACTCAACTTCTCCCACTCCTGGTGTGGGGAAGGATAATGCTGCTCCTGCCAGAGTCTCATCATTTCTAAACTTCAGCCTCCCCTTTTTGCCCACTAGTGATGCTGTCTTATCTGGTCTCTCAGTGCTGTAGCCACCTCAGTCCCCTCTCTTAACCTCAGATCTGCAATCTGCCAACTTGATAATTCAGAGTTTGTAGTCACAGTTTTTCTGATTTTGCAGTAAATGACTTATAGCTAAAGAATTCCAGCCATGAGGACATTGGGAGAAATTTCAGGAGTGCTGGGAAGAAAAGCACATCTTTCCATACTTAAAAATGTTTTATTTCCAAAAGTGTGAGAATGCCTTGTAACTTGTGTGAATAGTTCCTCACATATGTATGTAAGATTTTTTAAAAATGTTCCTTTCATACTTGAAAAAAGAATGTCCTGATTCTCAGCAAGAAACTAGCATCAGATTGGATTATAGGTGTGGTTTTAAAATATGAATACACATTCACATGATGGAACTATGAATAAATGAGTAAATTGCTAAGTAAATTGTTAATTGTTAAAAGGGAACTGTGTTGATTGAGCAACTTTAGGATAATCACAGAAATCAAGGACAAACTTGACAGCTACACCTGACCAGCCCTAGAGATCAATGGAGGAATGAGAGATGGTCACAACCAGAATATCTTTTATAACATGGTCTTATGTACAAGTAGTCTCACAAAGCATATATATTATGTACATGAATGCATTTTATAAAACATATTGATATGTATACACAGAAATACATATTTGAAGACTGGTTAAATCGATATATCTTTTTTATGTTCCTATCTCTTAGATGGGGTTCCACTAAAAGCAGAGTCCAAGACAAGGACTTGGGTGAAGGTTGGATAAATGTAGCATATTTGGGGCAAGGGAGTACACATATAAATCACCTTTATAAGCATCCCTAAGTTTGAATAATATTTTAAAATAAATTATTTAATGTGTTTCTGTAAACTCCATTTGTCTACTTGAATGTGGAAATGTTATCTGCATATGTAAGATTTTTCAAGAAAGGTTATACCTGGTATATGATCATGGAAAGAAGGCAATTAACTAATAGAGTTAAGCAAGAAAAAAGGATGATTACTTGTTTACAAATAAAAATAATAACATTAACAACTTTTTGGCAGGAATGTGCTCAAAGTTACTTAATGTATTTACTGATTCTGTGGTACGATGGGATATGATGCTTCAGTGTAAAACATTATAAAAAAATATATAATCTAAAGTTTTCAGATCCCTTATGACCCTGGTTCTGCAATTCTCCAGTTATGTGGCTTTTGATATTGATTCAAGTTTCTCTGAAATATTAGGGTATTTTATTAACTTATCTGTAAGTTTCTTTGTGGATCTATGTTTTATAGTTTTCGATAGGTAAACTGGATTGAGTACTTTAGGAATACGTTCAGTAAATAACATTGGTCATGTAAAATGTTCTTTCCATAATCATGAAAAAAGTATTTTAGAAAGACAAAAAGAATGTATATCTACCTCTAACAAACTGATAATCTCATTTTAAGTGGTATATAAAGTCTATATTAATTTCATTCTATCAATGTGTTCCCAAAATTTTCAGTGTTTTTCAAGTATTGCCCTAAAATACTTAGGGACCTTTTCTCACTTCCTATATATAGTTTATAATATTTGTAGTCACAGGTTTTCAATTGTTGCTTATATCTCACTTTTCACTTAAATCAATATTAAATCTTTCTATTAAGGATTGATATTTAGATTCATTCAAGCTACTAACGTAAGACTATTCCTTTTCTTATTTTTGCACAAACTCCAAAAGGGCATAATTTTTTTTTCCTTCCCCAAAATCCACAGGCAAAAATCAAAAAGAGAATTAATGGATAGCTTTGAAAATTATGAAGGTAAAACCTTTAGCCTAAGGAGAAGTATAATTGTATAATTTTATACATGTAAGGAGATATACATGTACATTTTTGTATTCTATGTTGAGTATATTATAAACTTCCAAGGAATTAATTTTTTTTGTTTATTTAAAGTAAGTGGATATGTAAGATATATTTAAAGTTAATAAACAAGTCAATACTACTATACTATTTTGGGTTCTACATCTTAGATATTCAAAACAAATGAGGAATATCCCTCTTTGGTAGGATGTCCATTCAGCATTTTCCACTCGAGTTTCTAATAAATGGGGAAGAAAAGGCAGAAGGAAAATACAAATGAAGCAAAAATCAACCAGGATCACCCATCATGTTGTGGTAGTAGCATTAATACCTGGATAAATCATCCCAAGGAAACCTGCTCCTAAAACACCAGAAAACAATCAAAGGGTTGGTTACCATGAGCAACTCAATTAGGACAGCAGGGAGATAGTCTCAATTTAGAGTGAAGTTGAAGAATCACTGCTAAAGCTTCAAATTTATCATCAGCCCTGTTTGACTTTAAAGAGAAAAACAACAAATAAAACGGGAAACTGAAAGACTTGTCACCTTAAGGCATAATAATGAATGGCATATAACTCAAACATATTTTGCAATGTTATAAAATATTTTTGTAAATATCCACAATTAAATACAATATGTGTAAAAACTAAATAAGTGCATTCTGCCCAAATGTTAACTTTACTACTTTTTATTTATAAACACATTATCTAGGATTTGATCTGTCTTGAATTATTAAAAAGCAAGTTAATTATATGCTAACTTTAGAACAGAAGCACATTCCTATGAGTCAACATTGGCTAAATTATATCCAGCTAAGGAAATAATAGCAGTATATGATGACATGGTAATAGAAAGTAATGCATTTGTGAGAGACTTTAACTATAGAGAAGCAAATAATTTCAGCTAAGAAACAAGCATATCAGAACCTACAGAATGATAAAACCCTTCTATTTCATTCTGCAAGATTTACCAAATTATGGCACAGGACCAGACAATAAGGACACACACAAAAACACACAAAATACCCTAGATAGATTTCATTTATGAATACAAATGCAAAAATCCTAAATATAATGGTACACATAAAATCTATAATAGTACACAAAAAATACATCAGAGTTGAATAGGTTAAACAAAAAGGCAAAGATGTTTTAAAGGTTCAAAAATATATTATTGTAATTTACCTTATGAGCCAATTTTAGGAAAAAAGCATCTTATTCCCCCTAAATGACAAGAGAGCACTTGGTAAAATTGAACAAACATTCCCAACTCAAAAACAAAAAACCCCAGGTTTCCCTTAATTTGATATAGTCACATAGCAAAACCCAATAACAAGTAATATAACTACTGAAAAAAAAAAAAAAAAGCTAGAAAAATTTCATTAAAGTTAAGGAAAAAATTAAGGATGCACATTATTATCATCATTATCTTGCATTTTCCTAGAATTCCAGCACATGCAAGAAGATATAAAAAGAAATAAAATTTAAATTATTAGAAAAAATAATCCAAACTGGAATAGTTTGGATTTACTAGTAAATAATTTAATTGTCCACTTAAAAATCCAAGAGAATTAACTAAGGTATCAAAACAAGTAAGAGCATTCAGTAATGTGGCTAGATGAAAAATCAACAGGCAAAAATCAATAATTATCCTAGAAAACAACAGTATTTGATTGAAAAACAATAAAAGAGAACCTCAACTTACAATAGTAAATAAACTATATTGTACATAGGAAAAAAAGCCAGAATGTCTAAAACTTTGATAAGGAAAATTATAAAACTTCATTGGAAAATTTAAAAGTCTGAATCCAAGGAAAGACATATTATGTCTGTGGATTTAAAGACTCAACCTTTTCAACTAGATGAGTATTTCAATCTCCTGAATTTACTCATTCAATGAAAACCTCCATAGAATTTTTAAAACAGACCTTGACAAGATGATCTCAATTTTCACTTGAAAAAAATAAATGGGAACTATTGATTTTATTTTGTAAGAACTGTGAGGAACAATTTATCCTAATATTTGTTAAAACGGATACAAAAGTTATTAAAAAAAGTTAAAGTGTGATACTGGTGTAAGAATAGACACATCAATGTAACAGAATTGAAAGTATAAAAGAAGACCCAAGGATATATGAAATTTTATTATAGATAAAGGTATTATTTCAAGTAAATGAACGTCAATAATGCGATTAGGATACACACATACACACACCCAATTTAGATCATTAATTCACACCATTTGCAAAAGTGAATTCTAGTCAGAATAATAAGCTAAATATTTTATGCTCTAAAATACTACATAAGGGGCACCTGGGTGGCTTAGTCACTTAAGCAGATGACTCTTGATTTCAGCTCAGGTCGTGATCTCAGAATCCTGGGAACAAGCCTCCCCTACACCCGCCACCTCCCACCTCTGAGTTGGGCTCTGTGCTCAGCAGGGAGTCTGCTTGAGGATTCTCTCTCTCTCCCTCAGCCCTCCCCCTGCTCACATGCTGTCTCTCCCTCTCTCAAATAAATAAATGAATTTAAAAATATATATAAAACAAAATAACTATATGAAAACATAGAACAATACTGGTTTAATCTCTTATCAAAGATTAATTGCAAAAACCATAAGCAGAATATTGACAAATTTCAATACATAATAATATGAAGCTCCCATGCAACAAAAGAAATTACAAGGTTAAAAAAGAAAAATGTGGAGAAATATGTGAAACACATAAAACAAGAAACGATACTCATAGATGAATAATCTTCAAAATCAAGAAGAAAAAAGATAAATATTATAATAGAAGATTCATAACAGGAACAAGTCAGGAAAAATAGTAAAAACTATCATGGGTAATCAGCCAACTGTACATTGAGGTCACAATGAGATACAACGTCTTGTCCATCAGATAGCAAAAAGTATAAAGGTTGAAAAGAACTGGTGTTGGTAACAGTGTGGGGAAATGGGAATTTTCATCTCCCATTTTTGAGAGTTCTGGATGGACAATTTGACAAAATCTGTCAATAAAAAAACATGCATTACTTTTGATTCATCCACTTCTGAAATACCCTGTCTATGAAACCATTCACTTTACAAGGTGTGTAAAATCAAGAATTTTCAAAGCTACGTCTATAAATAGAATCTTTAAATAATATGTTGTGAGCCACACTATAAAATTTAGAAAGAAGTAAAACTCATTGTCTATATAAAAAGATCTGGGGGCTCCTGGGTGGCTCAGATGGTTAAGCGTCTGCCTTCGGCCCAGGTCATGATCCCAGGGTCCTGGGATTGAGCCCCACATCGGGCTCCTGGCTTGGCAGGGAGCCTGCTTCTCCCTCTCCCTCTGCCTCTCTCCCTGCTCATGCTCTCTCTCTGTATCTCTTTGTCTCAAAGGAATTAAAAAAAAAAATCTGTAAGATATAATGTTTACTGGAAAATGTACATTCTACTTAGAGAAAATATAGGTAGTTATAGAAAATGTTAAAATATAAGCTATTTACTCCATCACTGCCTGTTGGATGCTATCTGCCCTGCTGTGTTCTCTCTCATACCTATAAAATGCAGACAAAACTCATTAAAGAGGAAATTAATTTGAGGGACATGCACTCTCTGTACAAATCTTAAATCTACCTGTTATGTGCTTTGTATTAGGAGCCAAGGCAAGAAAGGAGAGAGAAAACAAAAATGAGTAAGATGCACTATTATCGACCTTGTGAAATAAAAACTTGAATTTTAAAAAGGGGAATAAAAGCAGGGCACAAATAACTGTGAAATAAAGCTGTTTGCAATGGTCTTGAGAGAGAAATCATATCAAGCTGGGCTTCATGAAAGCCAGTCCCTGAGTGATGGCTAGAAATCTGTAAGGTTGGGACAGGGCAAGTGGAGATTCAGACAAAGGGAACAGCGTGAGATAAGCTGAGATGTGTGGGGTATATAATTAGAACAGGATGTTGCCTGATCCTGCCAGTGCACTGAGTATATGAAATTGTGGATGACAAAGCTGAAAAAGAGAGGCTGATTGTCCTCTGATATGGAGGGTCATCAACATTTCAACTATTCACAGCTTAACACAGCACAGTCACGGATGAAGATGGCTGTGTTTTTGTTGGCTTAGCAGGGATCTAGCAATGAGTAGCACTCAAAGAGGATAGGAAGGAGGAGAAACACCATCTAATAAAGGCAATCCTGCATTTCTCCTTTGTCTTCTTCCCCTCCCCCCCACACACTTTATTTTCTCAATGTTTTTCCCATGATTTTATTTCCAGGCACTTAGATTTTTAATGTCTTGTCTTGTTTTTTAATTTCCTAAGAAAAATCTTGTGTTATCCCAATAGTGGTTTTTAACCACCCACACAGAACATAGAATAATTTTAGATTGTATCTGTAAGAAAACTTAAAGATCATTCAATGCAAGCAGCCCACCTCTTTTACAGATGAGGAAATTAAGGCATAGTTCTTGGGAAAGTGATTAATAGTAAAAATTAATCTTATAATTTGCCTTACGTATAGTAAACAGGTCCCTAGTATTATGTGAGAAAAGTAGAGTTTATTGTTTTAAAGGAATTCACTCTGAACTAAAGACAAATAATAAATGAACATTTGCATTATTTCAGGTTACTAAAGTAAAATAAAAAACTTTTTGACAGGAGACTTATTGAACTGTACTGAAACTGAACATCTGCCCCAGTTGGGCTTCTTTGGTAAAAAATACGTTACTTTTTTTTTTTTTTTGAAACTGGCTATTTGAAATTCTCCCTTTAAGCTCAACCAAGCACAGTTGAATCTGTGGAAGGAAGAAAAAAGATAAATAGATTATTAATGGGTGAAAGAGATTAACTCTGATGGTGGGTTCAGTTTCCATTTGGGAACACAAGGAAAAAAAAGTTAAAAATATTTTTTTCATTTAAAATCACAGTATTTCATTTAAGAGAAATGGCTTTGTATTAGACTGGTAAAGAAATAAAGAATAAGAAGTAATGTGTGATAGCAGGTTTGAATGAGAATAAAACTCTCAGCTAAAACCACTTGGGAAGTCTTCCTTCTCCCAAGGATTTTTGAAATCTCAAACTTGAAAGAATAACATAGTTTTCAGCTTTTCTTGTTTAAACTATTCATCTTAATTGCCATAGCATGCAAGGAAAAATCCAGTAATTAAGCCCACAGAGGTAATACAGTACACAATCAGAGATTATGTAGAAAATGATTTTGGCAACTGAACATGTGTTAGACATAAAGTTTGCCCTATTCCAAAGCTCAAGAGTTACATTGTCTTGTTTGGACACAGGAAGTTAGGTCTATACTCTACCCACTTCCCTACATATAACTGAAACCACATTGCAAGAGAGAAAAAAAAAGAGAGTAGATCTTTAGTGTTACCCCCACTCACACACACACAAAGGTAACTATGTATGGTGGTGAGAGGTACATTAATTAGTTGATTGTAGTAATATATTTCACAATGTATACATGTATCAAAATATCACTTTGTATACCTTAAATATATACAATGTTTATTTGCCAGTTATATTTCAATAAAACTGGTGGAAAACTCTCTGACCCAGCAGTTGCTCTACTAGGTATTTATCCAAAGGATACAAACATAGTGATATGAAGGGGCACATGCACCCCAATGTTTATAGCAGCAACATCCACAATACCCAAAATATGGAAAGAGCCCAGATGTCCATCAACAGATGAATGGGTAAAGAAGATGTGGTATATGTACACACTGGAATATTACTCAGCCATCAAAAAGAAGGAAATCTTGCCATTTGGAATGATATGGATGGGACTAGAAGGTATTATGCCAAGCAAAATAAGTCAGTCAGAGAAAGACAAATACCATATGATTTCACTCATATGTAAGAATTTAAGAAACAAAACAGATGAACATAGGGGAAGGGAAGGAAAAATAAAATAAGATGAAAATAGGGAGGCAAACCATAAGAGACTCTTAACTCTAGGAAACAATCTGAGGGTTGCTGGAGGGAGGTGGGTGGGGGGATGGATAATTGGGTGATGGGCATTAAGGAGGGCACTGGATGTAATGAGCACTGGATGTTTTATGCAACTGATGAATTCTACTCTTGAAACTAATAGTACACCACATGTTAACTAAATCAAATTTAAATAAAATTTTTTTTAAAAAGGAGAACCTTGGAATTTTAGTCTTTACAATAGTATGATAATACTAATTACCATTAAACTCATGGCAAAAATTGATTATAATAAAAAAAACTGTATGTTTTATCACAGTTACCTATTTATTAGAAATTACCCCAAATATGGGGCACCTGGTGGCTCAGTCACTTAAGCATCTCTTTCTTGGTTTAGGCTCAGGTCATGATCTCATGGGTCATGAGATCGAGCCCTACATAGGGGTCTGCACTAAGCGGGGTATCTGCTTGAGATTTTCTCCCTCTGTCCCTCCCCCCACTCACATATGCTCATGTTCTACTCTCTCTCAAATAAATAAATCTTAAAAAAAAAAATTACCCCAAATTTCAAACAGAATTTGAGGTAATTTACTTATAATAACCACCATGCACACAAATACAGAATAGCACTCTCATTGATATGAACATTAACAAGTAATACAGTAAGATATAACTGAACTATGTACATTAAAATTAGCAGCTCAACTAAGTGGAAAATTGTTAGCACCTAACACTGGGGTGAATAGCATATTTTTCCAAAGACTTGGAGTTTTTCTCTAAGAAAGGGTTACATTCTAGAGGAACTCTAAAGGATTCTAAAGGATATGTTATTTACTAGAATTTAAATAAAAACTCAAAATATTAAATAGATGATATATGATAGATAGATAGATAGATAGATAGATAGATAGATAGATAGATAGACAAATGAATAAATGATTCTAAAGGAATTTGCATCTAAATGACAACCATCTCTTGGGAAATTGTATAGCATCAAAATTATTGATCCAGAAAAACTTGCTCACATTTTTGAAAATATCTTTGCATACCTCTTTTATTTTTCTAACACTATAATTTTTCAGGAAGTTTTTATTAATATGAGCATTCATTATCAAAGTATTTACTGAGTAACTGCTATGTGTCAGCCAACTTTTAATAGATATTAAGCTAAATAAACCATTTTCTTTACCCTTAAGGAGGACCCTATGAAGTAGGAGAGAAAAAAAAAAGGGATTCAGATATACAAACAAATAGCTCAATTGTAAACACAATACTGGATATCAGAGTAGTCAATTGTATTCTAATGCTCTGTATATTATTCTTCCATCTTTGGTACCCAAGGAACTTAGAAGAATAATACAGTAGGAAGTTAGATTTTAAAAAATATACATTTTTAAAAAACATAAAATTAAGTAATTTTGGCATACTATATTTCAAAATATTGTAAATGACGAATCTACCTGGTTATTTAATCTTTATCTTTTCCTATATGTTTGACTTATTTTTAAGTTTGGTTTGCTCTTTTTCCTCCTTCCAAAGTTACAGGAAGGAATTTTTCCTTGTCAGATTTCTATGCACTTGTATTATATTTGATGATATTTTATATTGCTTCATTATTATTAAACCACCTAAAATTACTTTACACCTGTTATCTTTCAAGATGCCTCAGGAGACTGACTAACACAGATATACCTTGTGAAAATACAACAAAAAGTGCCATCCACCAGCTATAATATTGGGCATGTTAATTAACTGCTCGGTGCCTCTGATTTCTCATCTGTAAATTGGGGGTAATATTAGTACTTACCTCATAGGATTATTGTGAGAATTAAAGATAAAGTCACATTTCTAAAATATTTTATTGGGGTATTATTTTAATCCAAAATTTTATTTTAATATTTTAGCTGTTAGATTATAAGTTTTTGTGAAAAACAGAAGAGTCATGATTTTGGGGAAGAAGCTTACATAAAAGATAATGCTTCTTGAAAAAATATGTAGTTATCTTATGTACAGAGAAATATGATTCTGAAAATTTACCTTGCACTTGGTAAAACTATCTGTTTTGTTACCAAAGCCCTGATCAAGAGATGCCACTGAATAACTTCATCATATGATGACAAACTATAGCTAATTTTACTGGGGAAATGAAAAGAAATTATTTAAGAATCTACAACATCTGGGATAATATTGATTATGGTATAATATATTAAAACAATCACTAGTAATCGAATTATGATATATATCAACTCCAAGTACTATATAGCTATGAACCAAGGATAATATACAGACTAACAATATGAAAAAAAAGTTTAATGATTTAATGCTAATGACATGTACAGCAATATAACCACAGGGACTGAGAAAGACAAGAAGTATGTAATTGCAACTATGAAGTTATGAGTGACATTTTAATTAATGCTACTGGAATATTTTTCCTAACAATAAAAATATTGTTAATTAAAAATGGTAGAACCACTGGAACTCTTCTGTTACTACACCTGGAAGAAATTAAACAGTTTAGGAAGTGGGTTTTCTGTACCCTCTGAAATAAAAGAAAATGGGTTTAACTGCTGTAATTCAAATAATGCCATATAATCCTGTTTAATACGTTCACATTTTACATCAATTAATTATTGGCAGAAACATCTTTTTGTCTGTAAGTGATAAAAGTTAAGGAGGTAGAAAGCAGTGTTTATTCTTGACTTCTGTTGATTTAGCCCTTTGGAAGCAAGAAGGATTTTTCCTGAGATATTAAAAAAAAGACTCTAATACACAACAAACACTCATGCTCTTTCTATAAATCCCAGTAAAAGCAATAAAACAGCACATAAATCACTTTCAATCATAGGATTCATCTCATCGTTGTTTGTTTGTTTATTTCATCTTTGTCCTTTGGTGGGGATACAGTTTTCTGGGTGCAAAACTTAGTCCTTGTTTTCAACTGGGTCCCAGGTATTTGAGGGGATCACCACACATCAAACTGCTTTATTTTTTCCTATTCTATTACACTTACACAGGGAAGAATTCCAGTGGAGTGCTAGAGTTGGCTTGCAGTGGCTCACAAGAACCAATTTTGTAACTGGTTGTTAAACCATTGGTACTTGAAATAGGCCATTGTGAGAGTATTTACATCAGAGAAGTTATCACCTTACAAATCAGAGCCTATTTTTTTTAATCTTCTAGTGGTGCTTAAACAATTACCAGCCAGAAGATGCTTGCATATAGGATTTTTATGAGTGTACCATTTAACTCAATGGATCCTCCATGTGAGACATTTCATCCAAGCACATCCCTGGAGTAAGAGCACAGATCTATCAGAGTGGCTTGTACCCTCGTCGATCAGCACCACTGCTGTAATGTGGTCCACTTCCATTCCCATGAAAACACCGACCCCTGGAAACTTCTTTACCCTATTTGTGAGCTTTCTACAGAGATGAAGAAAAACAATGTAAAAAAAATCCAAACAACAAGAAAAAACAATCCACAATCAACTCAAAAGACGAGTTGTGCCAAAATTAGTTACCTGTCAGTCTAACAGTCAAATATCTATTAACTTGCTTCTGCAAGAAAGATTCAATAAAAATTATTGTCCTCAATGATGACAGTGAAGTCTTACATTATCACAAAATACTTTCTAAATATTCAAAGAAAGAAGAAATCATGTTCAATGTCATTTTACTTTTTTCTGTATTTTATGTTTTTATAAATCACTTGTCCATGGACATAGATGTTAACTGCAGATAATTATTGGTTGTGTTGGACAAAGGAAAACATATTCTTTTAAAAATACATTTATAATTTACTATCTATAAAAATGAAGAGAATGGTAGTTTTCCTTTTTTTTTTTTTTTAAGATGATGTGAGAATAATAAATTATGTTTGAGCACTCTTTGGTGTAGTACCCCTCTTCAAAGGTGAGTAATGGTTTCTGCCAGGTAAGTAGTAGAGATGATTGAATTGATGTCAACACTTTCCTACTTTCTGGAAGACGGTATAAACTAATAAACACACACCCCCCCTCAGGAGCTGACAATATGTTACTTGTTAACAAGACTATTTTAGGACAAGGTCACATAAAAAGCCAAGATTTATCTTCCTATTAGTTTGTGGTGGGAGTCATTTAACTTGGTTGTAAAATTTAAATAATGGGTACTAACTAATCCCAAAGGTGCTTAAATCCCCAAGTAGTAAATACTTCTAAAAACCTAGGGAAGCCTTCAAGCAAGAAAGGTGTTAACAATTATTTATTTTGTGATGGTACGGTGCCCTCTGTAATTGGTATAGCCAAACAAGGAGCCATGAGTTTTTATTGTTATTATCTACTCACCTCAAAATACATGAGATCACAAAGAATCATTTTGTTACCACTAAAGCTATAGCTCTGCTTATATAAATAGTATCACTATAACAACAATAGTCTCAACTTGAATTCTATTGTAATTTTTAAATGAGAAAAAAAAGCATTGGGAGCTAATATTACTCTCACAGCTAAGCTATGTTGAAAAGGATTTTAAATTAAGTATGTTTAGAATATCTAAAGGTATAAAAGGAATAATCACACCATAAAACAAAAGTGGGAAGTAATGAAATAAGAGGGAATGTGAAGAAGGACCAAGTAGAAATCCTAAAAGTAAAAACATAGCCATCGAAACAAAAAGGACAACAGAGGGACTATACATGGGCCAGACATAGTTAAAGAGAGAATTTGGGTCTAAAAAGGATAGATCAAAAGAAATTACCAGAATGACATGGATAGATATAAAATATGAAAAATTTCAAAGATCAGAGAAATACAAAATTGCTTATGGGAAGGATTTTTCTTGAGATATTAAATTTAAGAGGAATTCCAAAAAAAAAAAAAAGAGTTGAGAAAACAATATAGAGTCAGTATTTGGCTGATAATTTTCCAGAATTGAACAAAAATATGACCTCTCAAACTGGAAAAATTTGTAATTATCTCGTTTAACTCTCACAACCATTTGGATTAAGAATTATTTCTGGTTAGAGAAAATAAGAACAAAGAGGGTAGGTGAACTGATTGAATCCAGTCCATGACCAAGTGGTAGACAGTCCATCTTGATTCCCAAACCCTGTCCCTTCCCTGCAAGTGCCTATGTCTTTGTTAATTACATCACCACAGCTCTCATGGTGGTGCCCAGGCCTAATTCAAATACCCACCATCTTCCTAACTACTTGCTTGCTATGATCATCTACGCAGACCAAATAAACTCCTAAGACACAGTGTTTGAGAAGATAAACAAAATGAAGCATTCATCTGAGTAAATAAAAAGCCAACACCATAAACATAACCATTTTCAAAACAGAGTAATTAAATACTTTTAGCTAAAAAACGGTGCATTTTGGGAGAACCTTGAGCTGATACTAGGATGTTTGAATTTGAATGTGAACTATCTCCACATTGTGCCACAAGTTCCTCGAGCCAAGGGCATGCTTTATCTTGTTTTCACAATAGTACCAATAAAGTGGCAGTCAGAGGAGAGACCCTTTCTGAGATGTGTGAGGAGTTTGAGAACTAGATCCCATAGAACACCAAATTTAGGGACT
The DNA here is from genome assembly GCF_029215605.1 of Mirounga angustirostris. Classification (NCBI taxonomy): domain Eukaryota; kingdom Metazoa; phylum Chordata; class Mammalia; order Carnivora; family Phocidae; genus Mirounga; species Mirounga angustirostris. The sequence goes on along the minus strand of NW_026991722.1, from coordinate 8,957,102 downwards.
TGAAACAGAAAAGGGAGCCAATTAAGAAGACAGAGAAGAATTCAAAGACATAAAAATGTTAATGTAGCATTAAGGAAGTTAAGAGAGAGTCTAAAAAAGAAGTAGTAATCAGTGTCCAGTGTCTCTAAGAGGAAAAAAATGATCAAAGATGTGTGAAAGACCACTGGATGTGGTAACTGAGAAAGAAGCAGTGAACTCTGTAGAGTAAGTATATTTTCAGTAGAGTATGAAGAAGAGAAACCAGGTACAACGTATAATCTCTTCCTTCTAGGAATTTATAATCCAGTTGGGCGGGTAAAATGTGATCATCAAATGTAATAAGCAATAAGAGTTATGAGCCACAATATTTTTAGAATTCCAACAATCTGTTGTTTGATTCTGTAAAATCATCTCTACAAACTCACAAAACAAACATAGGAAAATAACAATCTAATTTAGAGAATATTTTGAGATAGTCAAAGAAAATCAACACTAGAAGGATGCAGTGTTGTAATTAAATTCATATTGTCTGGTATAGTTAACTGAAACAATAACCTTTAATCATATAATCTTCCTAGATTTGAAGACTCATAGTTTAGAATCAATTATAGTAAAAGTAAAAATACATTCACAATGGTCATTTTAGAAATATTATTTTTTCTCTCTTAAAACCTAAAGAAGATTAAGTTTAATAAGGACAATGTTTCTTGTTTTGTTATGTTAAAAGTTTGATTTTTTGAGCACATTTCCCTTAAAACATTTTTTTCTCTAAGACTTATAGAAAAGTCTTATTTTTTTTTAAATTTCCTTTTTCAAAAGACACAATCATTTTCACTCATGGCATTATCACTCATATTTATTCCTTGCAACATTAACATTGAAGAGTTTTTTTTATATATGCAAATACAGGGTATACACAGTGTATGCATATGCCCATATGCACAGCCCACACAAGGTAAGAAGGACCTATCTCCTGGGGCCTGAGGAGGAGAACTGTAAGTAGTCTGCTAACCTTTTCAACCCAGGCCAAGAAGAATAAGCCAAGAAGTACGTATAAGTGGTATTAGTAAGGAAGATTCTAATTAACTTCTCAGCAAGGCAAATGAGTTTCATCAGCATAAGTTTCTTATAAGTAAGATCTGTTTACACTCCCACATGCTTTCTTCTTTGAAAATCAAAGCTCTCAAGAGAGGAGCAGCCGACAGCTACATTCAAGTCCAATATAACAACAGAAAATAAATCAGACAAGGAGTTTGCTTTTGCAGAGAAAAATAGCTACAACCTAATGTTTGCAAATATATCAAATGACCAACTCACTTTTTTCTGAATTTTCTACTTCCTTCTACTAAGGCTTTTATTTTTATGTTCTTATTTTTTTTTCCTTTTTATACCAAAATTGTCATGTTCCATATCAACTTGTGAGAATCAAAGCCTTCAGATCTGTGTAGAACGTGGTCTCAGCGGTTCTTAATTAGAACTACTAATCAACACCAAATGGGAAAACTTTTCCAAATATGTATATATTTGTGGGCTTGTCTATACTTGGAACAATCCCCAGTGTTATTCTGCTACAAAATTCTGGGTCAGAACCACTTGTATTAAGTATTTAGAAACTACAAGTATTGCCAATAAATATGTCAATGAGTCAATCAATAACTTGCTTTAATTGTTTGGATTCTTAAACATTTACCTTTGCATGTGAACGTGGATTAGATGTCAAGGGTATATCTTCACCCTTTCTCAGCTGTCAGAAAGAACTGCTTTCTTTTCATCTACATTTTAGTAATCTCTAGTCACTTCCATATTAAAACCAAGAAGGCATCCTGAACCCTACTGGTCCTTTCAGCCATTTATTCTTCTCTCTTTACCTTTTCAGCAGGTCTTGAGAAAGTTGTCTATCTGGTTGTTTTTACTTCTCATTCCTCAAGACAGTAAAAATGACCTCTGACTTCACAACTTCAGCATTTATCAATATTTATGTATTCCTATAGTAGATACAAGGATGCCATGTGGAAAATTCAAAGACAAAACACAAAAGACCAAGCAGTGAAGAATGTTAGCTATTGCATTTAGGGTGGCTACTCCTATGGAGCAGGACCGAGGATTAGAGAGGCTGGGTTGGTAACAAGGGAACGAGGGAAGGGGTTCACTGGAAGACCTGCTGGTCTAAACCTCTATTATATTTCTAATTACCTTGACAACTTTCCCCTCTAGGTCCCAGGTATTGGTCACATATTGTCCTAAGCTTGCTGGAGTTACCCAGCACTGATAAAGGATACTTGAAGTAAAATGCAGCCCCCATAGAATGATAGCTGTCTTTTTTGTTTTGTTTTGTTTATTGCTGATATTTAATGCACAGCTAGTTTGTCCAGGGAGACAAAACTTTGCTCAACCATTTATTTTTATTTCAGGGGACAGAGCAATTTTAAGCTATGGAGAGCGTGTGGATAGGATCAGAGGCTGACTCCTTTTACAAAAGATGTGGACACATAGCTAAACACCTGGCAAGGGTAGAAATAACAGTGAAGATAAACTCAATTTCAGCCCACGGTAAATCCCTTCATCCTGAAAATAACTTGCTAATTTGAATTATAAATCTACTTTGCCTGTTGATGATCTGTGACTCTGAGCAAATCTTTCTTATACATTGCAAGCCAGTTTCTACACATATAAGAAAGGAGTAATAAGATTAACTCTGGCCTTCCAGGGATCCTGGAAAGATAAATGAGGTAATATTTCAAAAAGTGTGAAGCATTTCCTTAGAAGAAATTATATTTATCTAAGGTATAAATGTAATTACAAGATGACCCTCTTGTTATGAATTGACCTAAAAACAGTACTAAGTCTCATGAAAGGATTTGGCATTATTGATGTTGGGCTAGTGAAAACCAAGGGAGATCAGAGCAACTGTTTTATAGCATTTTATTCATCAAACCATCTGATATATATGTAGATGTAGATGAACATGTAGATTTATACATAAGTCGTTAGCAACTCTTAGGTACACAGCACTATGCTAGGCATTGTGGGATATTTAAAAAATAGCTATTGTTTTCCAGAGTTTAAAATAATGTTAGCAAAACAAGGTGATTATATACTCTTGTGTGTGTGTGTCTTCATATTTTTCAGATAGTTTGAACACAGAGATCAAATACATCATGGTTTTAAACATGATTCTCTAAAAATTGTATACTAGTAAATACTTTGTTCTTGATTTAACAGATCAAATTATAGATGTAAGACTGCATGAAAATAGAAGTTTCCAGAAAATTAAAAAATGTTTTTAAAGAATGCAGCAGCTTTCAGAATACTTAAATGGATTCATGCAATCAGAGCAATTAATCATTATAGAGTTTTTCTTTTGTGAAATTGGCAGTCTAACCATTATATGAAATTTGCATCTGTTCTAAAAACTCCTACCACAAAAACATTTATCAAAATATAAACCATATTATTAATTTCATGACACCACTTTTAAATGGTACAACAAAAAAATCTATATGTAAACTTTTACATACACATATATGTATACTACATATATTTGTATACATGGAAAGAGGAAGAAACATATAAAGCAAATATAGCAAAATATCAATTACTGTTGCATTTAAGTTGAATGTACATGGATGTTCATGTTGTACTACTTTTCCAAAGTTTTAGAAATTAGTGTAATGAGTTTGGGATAAAAATTCATGATGCTATCCTGGAATGCTGTATTATCAGTATATATGTATATATATATATATATATATGTATATATATATATGTATATACATATATGTGTATATGTATATATACATATATATATATGTATATATACATATATATATATTTCAAATTTACAAGCAGATAACTACTTGAAAGCCCATATGAAAGATTTGCAAATGATAACTTACTGCCATGATCACCACCACATCAAGCATCTGATCCCAACATTCCTCTTTTGTTCTCAGATTAAAACTTTACCTCACTGTTTAAATAAGAATCATCCACTTGAGATTTATCTCAGCTTCTCACTATCATACTAAGAAACTAAACTGTGCCTGTAAACACACTAGTAACATGGGAGGGACATCTTTCTTTGGCTAATGTTGGTGATTCCAAATCCTCCTTCCATTTTTTTCCTGATTCCTCACCCTTTCTTTGGAACTATTTTCTTTGCATCTACATTTAAACAATTTTTAGTCATTTCCACCTTAAACACACAAAGGCCTCCTGAATCCTGTTGGTCTCTCCAGACATGTGTCCCTTCATCTGGTACCTTTTCAACAGATCTTGAGAAAGCTGTTTATACAGCTGTTCCCACTTCTCACTCCTAAAAACATTCAAAAATGGCCTCTGATCTTACAACTTCAGAAATCACCAATGACCTTCTTGGTGACAAATCCAATGGCCCATAGCTGACCTATAGCATATGATATTGTTAACCAAGTCTTCTTTCATAAATCTCTCTTCCCTTGGGTTTTGTGACTGCATGTGCTCTCTCCTGGTTTGATACTTCTTTGACCACCCTGGCATGTTCAGTCTCCAGTCTCCCCTGAGGGATTGATCACTCTCCTTCTCCCCTCAGTTAGACGTTAGCACTTCTCAGGACCCTCTCAGAAACGCTGCTGTTTTTTGTTTGTTTAGACGCACTGTTCTTACCAATACTATTTGCTCTCCTGGATACAATAACATCCTTATGATAAAAACTTCTATATCTCTTTTTATAGTTATACACTTTTATTCTTCACACAGCAGACTATCATTTTTAAATCACAGGACCATGTCACTCTCCTGGTAAATCCTTCAACTGCTTTCCAATATATTAGGATAAAATTCAAATTCTCTAATGGAACCTATACGACCATAGATGATTTAAACCCTACCTACCTCTCCAGCATAGTTTCTTTCTTCTGTCTCCTTGATCCCTGTGTTCCAGGTCTGATGGCCTTCTTGCAGGTCCCGGACCACAACAAACTGTGCTTCCCCTCAGGTTGGCTAATCCCTGCACACCAGTCAGTTCTCAGCTGTAATGTCATTTCTTCAAAGAAGATAGCCATAACTAACCGATTTAATAATCTTCTTTCCCCAACATCATTTTTCTCTCTCGCTCACAACTAAAAATTTTCTTTATAGATGTTATTATAACTTATAATTTACATTTATTTCTCTGTTGCTATATTTATTGTGTCTTCTCATTATTTTTTTTAAAGATTTTATTTATTTATTTATTTGACACAGAGAGAGAGAGAGCACAAGCAGGGGAAGCAGCAGAGGGAGAGGCAGAAGCAGGCTTCTCACTGTGCAGGGAGCCCGATGTGGGGCTCAATCCCAGGACCCCGGGATCATGACCTGAGCTGAAGGCAGACGCTTAACCAACTGAGCCCCCCAGGCGCCCCTATTTTGTCTTCTCATTAAATAGTAAGCCACAAGAGTGAGACCCTGTGTTCCCGACAGTGCATCTACTACCTCAGACCTATTAAGTGTCAGTGTATCACCCTGATGCTTAACAAATACTTGTTAAATGGATCAGTGATCTTCAAACTAACATATTCAAAGTGAAAGTCACCATGCCCTCATAGTTACTTTACAAAATGTACCTACTTTCCAGGAAATTACACTAACTATCCATTACTATCCTCATTGGTAAGGCCAAACAAACATCATCTTTAGTTGATTCTCTTTCCTATGTCCTCATCCAATAATTATTATCAACTACTTTTTTAGTATTTCTCATATTCAGTTCCATTACTATTATTATTGCTACTACTACTCCCATATTTTAGGGCATCTATCAATTTTATTTAAATAATGAAATATTCTCCCAATTGCATTCTCATTCCTCCATTCTTGCGCACCTTCTTAACCAATCTCCCCCCCACAAAACCCATTTTCTACAGACAGATATCTTTCTGTAACTTTATTTATTTTTTAAAAGATTTTATTTATTTATTTGAGAGAGAGAGAATGAGAGACAGAGAGCACGAGAGGGAAGAGGGCAGAGGGAGAAGCAGACTCCCTGCTGAGCAGGAAGCCCAATGTGGGGCTCCATCCCGGGACTCTAGGATCATGACCTGAGCCGAAGGCAGTCGCTTAACCAACTGAGCCACCCAGGCGCCCTCTTTCTGTAAATTTAAAGTGAACATGTCTTGGGGTGCCTGGGTGGCTCAGTCGTTAAGCATCTGCCTTCGGCTCAGGTCATGATCCCAGGGTCCTGGGACCAAGCCCCGCATCGGGCTCCCTGCTCAGTGGTGAGCCTACTTCTCCCTCTCCTTCTGCGACTCTCCTTGCTTGTGCTCTCTCTCTCTCTGTCAAATAAATAAATAAAATCTCTATAAAGTGAATATGTCTATTCTTCCTCACATAAAATGGATCAATGATTCCCCCATTTGTCGGCAGATATCTTCTGTCCCTTATGCTGCCTTTATGAAGGTCTTTTTGATCTCACCATTCTATCTCCTCAGTTCTTTCTCTCTCTGGTCTTTCTCCACCCACGCTCACACACCCTCCACTATCTAGAAGCCCTTGCCTTTATATGGACTCTGTAAATTGTTCCTTGCTGTCCCATCTTCCCCAAGCAGTCTGCAAGTTCCAGCTTAGATATCATTTCTTTTGGAATATTTACATTGTTTGTTCTCCAATCTCCTTTAAATCTTTGCTTAGACATCTCATTTATAATAAAAATGACCATGTGCAACAGTCTCACTCCCCATCATTCCAAATCCCTTTTAATAAAATGTTAGACTTTTTCTATTTATTTATCCATTATACCTTTCATCACTATATAAATACTATACATAGAATATATTAATATAATAAATATTATTGTTATTTATTTACTTCCTTAATATGAAATAAAAGCCTTAACATTTTACAATCTGTTTTTTTACTGATATATCCCAAGTGCCTAGAATGATGTCCAGCTCATACTTATTCCATAAGTTTATAAAATAGGATAATAATAATAATAATACTAATGCCTAACCTATAGGGTTTTTGTGATCTTAATTAAATAATTGCACAGCTCCTGGTACATGATAAGAGCTATATAAATATTAGATGAAATGAAATATTTTAAGATAATGATCACCAATATCTACTTACTCATTCAAAACTTCAAAGAAAATAAATTGATTCAAGGGCCAAATAATGAGCAGTATTAAATTATAAAGCTCACCCCCCCCCCACCACCTTATTTAGACTGTTATGCAAAAGCAAACCATCTCCAGAGCTCTATGTGCAATCACCCTTAGTATCACTTCCCAGGAGCCCAACTTCTATCTCGATTTAGTCCTGATTCCTTCATTCTCCAAGAGGTGCTATGTGTGAGACTGCTCTCCAATAAAATTCCTGCATCAAATCATCTCAGAGTCTGCTTCTAAGGAGTTCCAACTGTACATCTTGATATTAGTTTGGGCAACAGACTCTAGAATGAGATTGCAGAACAGAATTGGCCTCCAGTGACCGGCAGCAACAACCACATCACTGGTGGTAGGTGGGGTATTGATAGACCTTTGCATACAGTGGTTTTACAGTTATTAATACTTTCACTCATAGTAAACCTGTGGAAGAGGATGTGCAGGATAGAGGAAGTATCAGGCACAGAAGTTTGAGGGGTAAAGAATGGTAATTAAGAGGAAGACAGACTTTGATGGCCATAGCTGGGAGTAATAGGTGTTTGGGGAAAAGACAATGGAAGACTGGGGTTAGCAATTAACGCTGGAAGGTGAAAGTTGGAGGGCCTGCAAGGCAGCATTTAAGAAGAGAAAAGGCTAAGGCCCAGGACGCAATCCTAAGAATAGCAGAACTGAAGAAAATATTGGATTCTCAGCTCTAGAAGGTCTCCCATACCAAGGTCAGACTCTTGAATGAGGAGTGGCAGCATGAGTTGAGAGTGGGAGCACCCATGTTGACACACTTGGAAAACAAGAGTTCCCAGATACCCATGAACTCTCTAGGCATGCCGATTTGGCCACTGCTTAAAGACGGTGTGGACTCTGCCTTGCAGGTAAATACATGACCCTAAAAGGGAAAATACAAATGAAAAATAAGAGGATTAATTCTGCCTGTTAAAATAAGGGAAGAACCACTTTTCTTAGAGCACTGACTTTAGAAAACTTGTAAATTCTTTCTCTATCACTTTGAAATGTATGTAAATCTTTTTAAAAGCTAAATAAGCCTCTTGTCAGCTTTATAACCCAGGAATGTTTTTCTTTAGAACCTGGGGACCATCTCTTTGAAATGTAATCTTCAAAGAAGATATCCCCCTTCTCTTCCAGTTTCCGTGGGAGGTTAGGAGCCTAACTTCAGAGGCCCCTCACTTCAAGCTGCAAAACTACCTCTAGTCATAATGGGAGGGACTCATTTGTCCTTTGGCTAAAACCAATTAGCAAATACAGATAATCGCTCCAATTACCAGGTGAATTTGAGAAAAATGTGTGACAAATGGTCTAAGTCCTCTGACTTGAAACAGTTACTGTTTATCTTGAGAATATGTGTGTAATGGGTTGTATCTGCTTGGTTCTATAAAAGAGTGAGATTTCTTTCTGTCTTGACAATCTCTTAATGGATTTCCTGTGATGCACATCACATTCTATTATAATGCTTATTCAATAATAAAACTGTTTCTCTTCTACCTTTGTGGAGAGGGTTTCCTGAATTAGAAGGAAATTTTGGTTTTAATTGTATTTTTCCAACTCCATCCTCAGTTCAGTCCCTACCCTCTTCTGAACACCAGATCGATAGCCGACAAGGGAACCCCTAGGTCTGCAAAGGATGAGACAGAGATATCTGCCAGAGATGCTGCAGGACGTGGCTAAGATGAACACGTGTGAGCCTGGAGTGAATCTGAGAATGTGGGACCAACAAAAGAATATAGAACCGAGTAAGAGAATGTCTCAATACGGAAGTATTCTCAGGAGATGGGATTTAACCCCCTAGTCGAGGTCTCAGGAGATTTTGTTTAATCTTGCTGCTAGATGACTTGGAAGCTTAGAAAAAGTGATGTCTCCTATTAAATGTGGTTAAAATGGTGGAACTGCAGTGGTAAAGTCTGCAGGGTGGAATGTAAGTGTCTGCTGAGGAGGGCTTGCTGGTCTGGCACTGCTATATGAGACCCCAAAACCTACCGACTGATCCTGCTTATTAGAAGGATCTGCCTGACGCTCTTCTTTTCAAAGCAATAAGGAGTGTCTACCTCAGTTTATCAGAGCAATAATGAATATGTATCTTACCCAAAAAGGATCCCCCAATAACAGAAAACAGTGGAAGTGTTCAACCTCCATAGATGCAGAGTATCATAATGACCAGCCAAAGTGACGTGGCAGCCACCTCAGCTTCAGGAGTTGATGAAACAGTTAACAGAAGATGGCCTTTCCTTTCCAGATATATGGAATCAGAAAAGATACTGTCCAATCTATACAACCAAGAAATGAAGAATAGATGATTAAGAGGCTGCAAGAAACCGCTTTCATGGGGTGCCTGGGTGGCTCAGTTGGTTAAGCGACTGCCTTCGGCTCAGGTCATGATCCTGGAGTCCCGGGATCGAGTCCCGCATCGGGCTCCCTGCTCGGCAGGGAGTCTGCTTCTCCCTCTCCCGCCTCTTGTGCTCTCTCTCTCTCTCACTCTCTCTTTCAAATAAATAAAATCTTAAAAAAAAAAAAAAAAGAAAAAAAAAGAAACCGCTTTCTTGAGTAGCCACAACAGAGCCACAATCCCTTGCCCAGTTTCTGGACATGCACCAGTTTTCAAATCTGGAATCCATTTTCTGAAGGAGAGGCTGGGTCTCAAGCAGGATGTATGCTGAAACACCATGGTGAGTATAGAAGATAAGGATTCCCCCAATTCATCCCCAAAAGACCTATGGCCATTTATTCAGATACTGTATATTCCTAAAAGGGAAATACTCATACATTTTGAGGTTGTGCACAGGGTCTGAGTAGTCACTGATACCCGGAAATACAAAGCATCATCATCCTGTCCTATGAGACAGTAAAGTGTATGTGCAAGGAAGTAAAAATGGACTCTGCCCCGGGTCCAACTCCATTGGAACCAGGGGCCCTCACAGATTAGGCAGAACTTTTACAGGCGTCCTTGGTTTGGTGAGGAAAGATTTCTCATAGTGGTAAAGACCAGGTGGAAGCCTTTGAAACTACTCCCATCCTCTGCTGCCAAGATAGTAAATCAATCATTATATTGCATCCTGACATCTGTGTTAGAGATTAAAACCAGCCTTTAGGACCTAGAGGCTGCTGGGTGATGCTCCCCATTATATCTCCATTTAATTTATCAATCCAGATCAGCAGTTGACAAACTTTTTCCCGGAAGGGACAGACAGTAAATACGTTAGGCTTTGTAAGACATACAGTCTCTGTCACAATCATCCAACTTTGCTTTTGTAGTACAAAACAGCCATAGATAATACCTAACAAATGTGTGTGGCTCTGTTCCAATAAAACTTTATTTATAAAAATTAAGGGCCAGATTTGGCCCACAAGTTATAATTTGCTGAACTGCATTCTAGACAATATTAAAAAATAATAATAACTCACATTTATTGAGAATTTACCGTATGTCACATACAATCAAATTCTTATATTTACTGTTATATATTCCATACTATAGCCATATAACATAAGTTCATTATTGACCTCATTTTTATAATATGGCTTTTTTTGCAATGCATAAAATAGGAAAATATTTAGATCTTCAATAAGAAAAGAAAGCAAACCAATATAAAACAGGCAAATTATATGCCTAGGACATTCACAGAAGACAAAATTCCAACGGCCACTAAACATATAAAAAGATACTGATGAGATACTAGTTTATATGTATGAGTATCACAGAGCAGTAGATATCCCTGCTCAAAATATATAGGTTTCCTCCTTGGAAGAAGAGTATACTTCTCTATCTCATTGGTGTCAAGGCTTGGTATGTAACTCAAAATTATTGTATGTGGCCTTGTGAAGTGTGACTTACCCACCTCACGGCCCCCTTCCCTGACTTCAGGAGCAGTCACGTGACTTGCTATGGAAAATATGTGGACAATAATGAGGTGTGTCACTTCTGAGCAGAAGCTTTAGAAGCCAGCTCACAGCTGTGAAGTCTTTTCCCTCTGCCGCAAGACAATGTGCTAGACAGAAATTCCTTCAGCCGGGAATAAAGCAACCTCTGATGAAGGATGGATCTGCAACATGAGGGATGTGGGGAAACAGGACTTCTTATGTATTTGCAATGGTTATAAAAGCTGGTTATCACCACTCAGAATTTGAACCTCAGGCTCTTTGGTAGCAACGTCACCCTGGCCACTCTGCCTTCATTTCCTAATCTGTAAAATGTAGATAATGACAGTATTTTTAGAGATAAGTTTGTTTTGAAGATTAAGTGAATTAATAACTGTAGCATATGCAGAGTGCTTGGCGCTTGGCAGAGAGTCAATGCTATCTCCATGACTCATTTTACTTAGGGAAATCAGTACTAGTTATGTTAAAAAGCTGGTTTGGGTTATAGAATCCGTACGTACTGATAAGATTTATTGCCCTTCTTTATTCTTGCACCTTCTCCTGCTGTTATTTTGCACCAGGATACTTGTTTTGAATATGAGATCCCAGAGGAACACAGAATCACTTGGCAGGCCCAGAGGAAGCTCCATTAGAATTTTCATCAAGCTTGGCAGATGGCCCTTCAGATAGCATAGGAAGGAAATATGTTAGGGGCCAGGCGCCTGGAAAGAGTTTTCTTAACTAAGTAGAATGTCTATTCAAAAGAAAAAGAAAAAGGAGAGAAAGGATTGTCCACAGGATAGAATAAAAGAAATCTGAAAGTCATAGTAATTTTATCTAATCTTTGAATTTTCATGTAGAAAAGAGTCATTCTTTTTGATACCCAGTGAAGTTTGGTATTGTGATCACTGTGATATTTACATATGAAAAGCATCTAGTTAATTATATTCTGACTGTTCGACCTGTGCCGAAAAAGATAATCAAAACAAAAAAAAGACTCAGGAAGAACATACAACATCATAAGCAATCCAAAGGAGTTCGGCCTCTGAAGAAGTGGGAAGTGCTTTTGCTAAACTTGAAGTGTCTTGTCAGTCATGATATTCCTGAGCCTTGAGATTTAAAGGAGCCTTAGTGTTCAGTTTAATGCAACCAGCATTCCTGGCATGTCACGTGTGTGTCCCGCTCCGCTGGTGACTAGGGATGGAAAGGGAGACTGAGAATAAGTGCTGGCTGCCTAGACGGACATCATCCCTCCTGGAGCTCACAGGACACATGAGCACAGTCCCATGGCAAAGAGATATCTAACTACAAGTCAATAAGCAGTACAGAAATACACAAAGGAGGAAGTGATTAAGCCTGCCTTTTTGAGTCAGAAAAAGAAAACTTCAGAGAGAAGTAAAATCTCATTATTATAAATTTAAAAAAAAACCTGACTTATCAAAGCTCACCCAGTTGGTTAATGGCAGTGGGATTTGAATTATATAGACTTATTTTTTGTTACATAGAAATCTGAAGATTTTTTTCATCTTTTTTATGGTTTTACTTATTCTAGGGTCATTTCTTTCAAAATGTAAATTAAAAATATTTCCATTTTTAAAATAGCATCCAATCTGAATTTTCATTAGGACAGAGAGTTACTCTATCAATGCAAGGATTAGAGTAGTGCTTAAATTTAAACCTGGGGAAATTCAGACTAAAGCAGCAGGATCAAATATCCAACATGGAAAGCACATAGTACAGAATATTTGGTAACTCACATGTATGGAAATATCCCTATCAATCAGGAAGATGCCAATATTCTACAACATTATCTCCTTCTCAAAAGAAAAAGAAAAAATAATATAAACGTGAATTTCCTTTAGACACTTGGGACAAATTTAAAATATTTTAAATTTATGTAATTATTTGGTAATGCCCACTACATTGGAAGTGCTTGGGATTTGACCAACTTGTCAATTACTCTATTTCTAACATCTAACTAAAAGCCTGGTATATTAGCCAAGGTTCTTGAGAGAATCAGAACCACTAGAATGTACATATTATACAGAAGGAGATTTATTAAAAGAAATTGGACATGCAATTATGGAAGCTTAAGAATTCCCAAGATTTGCAGTTGGCAAGCCAGAGAGGCAGAATTGACAGTGTAGTTCTAGTCCAAGTCCAAAGTTCTGAGAACCAAGGGAGCTAATGGTGTGAGTGCCATCTAAAAGCCATAATGCTTGAGACCGAAGAAGAGATGTTTCAGTTCGTGTCTGAAAGCCAGAGAAAAAATGATGTCCCACCTCAGTAGTCAGACAGGAGGAATTTATTCTTACTAATGGAAATTTCTGCTTACCCAGGGCATACCCCCATTGGGGAGGACAATCTGCTTTACTTGGTCTCATTCCATGTTAATGTTATGCAGAAATACCCTCACACACATACCCAGAATCCTATTTGATCAAATGTTTGGGCATCCTGTGGCCCACTCAAGTTGACACATAAAATTAACCATCCTGCCTGGCAAACAATAAAGCCAATCAACATTGCTTAAATGAATGAAGAAAGCCTTGGAAATAGACAAGAAAATGTGTAAAGACAAAGTTTTATTTAGGTGCTGGATTGGAAACATGTTGTAATTTCTTCCTAACGCAAAAGAAAAAAAAAAGGATCTTTAGTCAGAGGAAATTAATGAAAAATATTCATTGAGCTTCCTGATCCTCCCAAATAATGATGTGGCTTGGATTGAGAGGTCAATTTTTCCTGGGTAGATGCACTTGGGGTATATGCCTCACCATCTGGCTCATGGTTGGTGCTTTTATTCCAAGCGGCACACGGCTAGGAGGTATCAACCTTCCACTGAGGAAGTGAACACTAAAGTTCAATTCACTGGTTCCTTCAGAGGCAGCTGCCTGCCTTCCTCAGTAACAAGTCCAGGAATACTGTAATAAAAACTGCTTTCAATTTATTTCCATCTGAGAGCCTTGCCTCCCATGGAATTCTACACCCAATCTGGGAGTGGCTGAGACTCCCACATGCAGTGAGAAGTCTGGCTCACCTTCAGCCTCTGGTTGTCTTCTCACTCTGTGGTGTTTTAAATACCAGCTCCCTCTCTGTTTAGGTTGCAGTTCCTTCTTTCTATAGCATTGTCTTACCTAATCCCAATCTCTGCTTTGCAATATTTCCACTGGTACACTGACGCAATTTTGCTTTGCCTAAAAGATTAAAAAAAAAAGTGTGTGTATATATGTCTATGCAACTTGTAGTTGTTTTAGTTGTAACTATTAAATAATGAATGGTAAGGACTCATCTCCTAGGGATTTGCTGTTAGATTATGATCTTCCCTAAAAAAAAAATACTCCTTAAATCAAAATAACATATGGGCGCCTGGGTGGCTCAGATGGTTAAGCGTCTGCCTTCGGCTCGGGTCATGATCCCAGGGTCCTGGGATCGAGTCCCACATCGGGCTCCCCGCTCAGCGGGGAGCCTGCTTCTCCCTCTGACCCTCTCGCCTCTCTTGCTGTTTCTCTCTCGCTCACTCTCTAAAAAATAAATAAAAAATCTTAAAAAAAAAAAGTCAAAATAACATATGATAAGCCCAGCAATTATTTAAATAAAGCATCAAACACTTGTATAGCACTATGTGTCTCATTCTCACTGTCCTTAATGCTTTACACGTATTAATTTACTAAATCCTCACCACAGACCCGTGAGTTAGACACTGTAACTATGCCCATTTTATAGATAACAACCCTGTGGCAGGTTCAGTAACTTGCCAAAGTCATGAAGCTAGTTATAGGTTGGGGTCAGAATTTGGACCCAAGCAGCGTAGTTCCAGGAACTGTATCTACCCTTAGCCATCATGTTACACCATTTCTGACAGTCTATGGCACGAGTTCTCAGGGGAAAATAAGACTCCTATCTTCATTTGGAGACTTCTAAGCTCCTTAGTTGCTAGAAACGATGCCTTCTTGGTTTATATCCATTTTCTCCATGTTACTATCTAGCACTGCACTAATTGCAGTTGTCAACATCAGCAGACGAAAGAGATGGAAATGTCTGGCTCTTTGGAGGAAAGAAGTTGGGGAGTCCTTTCCAAAACACATAGGATTACTACTTTACCCAAGAGCATGTCTTTCTCCAAGAAAATATAAGAAGATAACCACCCCCAACCCAACTGATGTTTTTCTTGGTCACTGCCCAAACAGCCTTTCCAGACTTTTCTTCTTTACTAACTGTCTCTCCAAAATTTATCTATAATTTCTCTCCTTGACCTTAATCCTCCTACTGCTTTCACCCCAAACTGTGATGCTAGAACTTGTTTTCTGAGATCTGTCAAGTTTTTCTCCATCCTCAACTACTTCACATGCTCCATCTTTTTTCCTATAACTGAAATCTCTGTAGGTCTGTAAGCAGAGATTCTATTCTCTTACATCTCAAGTACTCCTGAGTCAAAAGAATGGAGTTATGTCCTCCATGTTTCCTAATGCCATGTTGGAATGGAAATTACTGTTCCTAAAAAAAGCCCTACACCTTTGAGGTTCATACCAATTAACTTAAACTATTCTACCCTCTGTAGTAATAATCTATCAGTGAGTCCCTTTCATCCACTGAAGACTTTGTTGTATGACTCATGCTTTCCTCTTTACCAAACTTGAACCTCTTTAAGAGTAATCTAACCTCCTGGCCTTGTAATTCCTTGATCTTCTCTCTAATGATCTCCTTTACTTTTACCTAGCTCCCTCAGTTTGAGCCCTTCACTTTTCATTACCTGAAATTCATTCCTACCCAATACCATTAATGCAAATATCCCACTCTGAGACCACCACACCGTCCTATATTTCCAACTTGATTTCTTCAGTAATGTCACTACAACCCTGTTTCATTGGCATCAAAACCTTCAGTCATTGACCCCTCTATTTGTGTCCTATTCATTAATCTGTTTTTCACTTCTTTTTTTATTGAGCTTAGATTCCATGGAACATCAGTTAAGCATTGTAAAGAATTATTTTAAATACACCCTAAGCTCCCTTTCCCCTTTGCCTTTTGATCACATTTACCTGAAAAAACACAAATCCCAAGTCCTTGCTAATAAAAATGTGTCTAACAGACCAGCAGCACTGCATCACCTGGAGTTTGTCAGACGTTAGAATTTCAGACCAGATCTAAAGAATCAGAACCTGCATTTTAACAAGATCCCCAGGCAATGCCTGTGCAGAAAAGTGCGAGAGAAAACAAATTCCTGGGTGCTTACCATGTAGATGTTCCTCTGTCTTGCACAAATTAATCTCTCCACATGTACCCTGAATCCCATTCTCTTCCCTTTTCTGAAAAGCTATGAACTATGAAATATCCCACTTTGATCTCTCCTTCTCTTTTAAATCCTTCTTTTAATAATTTAAGCATGATTTAGTCCAGGTTTCTCAATCCTGGCTATATATTACCATCATCCAGAAAATTTCAAAACTTACTGATGCTCAGACCAACTCCAGAATTATTAAATCAGAATTTCTGAAGGTGGGACACAGATATAATTATTTTTAAAATTCTCTCCAGAGACAGTAAAAAGATCAGTGTTTGCCAGAGGCTGTGGGAAGGTGGAAGGGAAGGACAAAGATGAATAGGCAGAATACAGAGGATGAAATACTCTGCACAATACTATAATGGTGGATACAAATCATTATACATTTATCCAAATGCTTGGAATATACAAAACCAAGAGTGAATTCTAATGTAAAGTATGGATTATGATGTGTTGATGTAGGTCATCAAATGAAGCAAATGTACCATTCTGATAAGGGACGTTGATAATGGGGAGGCCGTGCATGTGTGGGAGTGGGGAATGGCAACTCTGTACCTTCCTCTCAATTTTGCTGTGAACCTAAAATTGCTCTAGAAAAGTTAATTATTTAAAAAAAAATCTCTTCAGATAATTCTATTATGCAGTGAGGGTTGAGAATCAATAATCTAACCTCTTTACCCTAAGAAAACTCTCAGTAATACACAATGCTCCCTTCTACTTACAGCTAACCTGCTGAAATAGACATATTACTGATGTTCTGACCCTGGTTTCCCTTAGACCCTGAGACAAAGGTTAACACAAGAGCAATTTACTGGGGGGTGTTTAATCCCAGGGAGCTGGATCGAAGATCAAAGAGAGCAAAGCTGGAAAGCAAGAAGAGCCAACACAAAGCTGCATTATTCAATTAGCCACCTGGGTGACTTTAATCCCTTCGTTTGGACTGTCTGCAAAGCTATATAAAGTGTCTCAGGACTTTCTATTTGGGGAAAGAAGAAAGAAGGAAATATTTATTCATGGGCTCCTGTACCCACATTTTGAAAATTTTCAGCCCACGGACATTAACTCCCCCATACCTCTGGACTGTGATAGCTGGGTATAGAGCTGGTTCCAGTGCCATCTCACATTATGGTCAAAGCAAGGAAGCTCTGGGCTGGAGGAGAGAAGCAGGCAATGTGACCCAAAGAAAGTAGTTCTGTTTTGAAATCTCATTGCCTTGTCCCACCTCTGGTATACTTAACATTTTCCAGGCGTCATTCCATATGGCATGTTCTCATTTAACAGACTTTGCAGGATACTAAAGGACAGTATTGCATAGTGACGAAGAGCATACACTCAGGAGTTAGAGGGCTAGCATTTGAATACCAGTGTCTCCGCTTTCTAACTCTCAACAAGTTGTATGCCTGTTTCCTAATCTGAAATGAGGTAGTAAGATTATCTAAAGACTTTTTTTTTTTTTTAAGATTTTATTATTTATTTATTTGTGAGAAAGAGAGAGAGAGAGCACAAGCTGTGGGGCGGGGGAGCGGCAGGCAGAGGGAGAAGCAGACTCCTCACTGAGCAAGGAGCCCGATGTGGGACTCGATCCCAGAACCCTGGAACCATGAATTTAACCGAAGGCAGATGCTTAACGACTGAGACACCAAGGCGTCCCTAACCTAAAGACTTTTTAAAGAAGATTAAAATAAGTACAATGCATGGAAGACTGCATGTTACATAGAAGGACATGTGGGAGGGGGGATGCCTGGGTGGCTCATTCAGTTAAGCATCCGACTCTTGATTTTGGCTCAGGTCATGATCTCAGAGTCCTGGGATTGAGTCCCGATTCCAGCTCCACACTCAGCGGGGAGTCTGTTTGTCTCCCTCCCCCTCCATTCCCTCACCCCACACAGGTGTGCATCCTCTCTCTTTCTAAAATAAATACTTTTTTTTAACATAGAAGGACATGGTGGCAATTATTTCTAGGCTTTAATATTCTGCTTTTTCAGATCTTCAAATTTTACCATAAGCATAATCTACATAGTGTTTCCTCCTCCTAATATGAGCTGCAAAATGTTGACTGTTGTTTTGATTATTCACCCAGATCAGGTATTTCTCTGTTTACTTGACCCTGTAGTGTCCTTGAATTTGAATATTCCATCTTTTATTCTGTCTGCCATAAACAACATTCCACGTGGGATATGATAATGGAGGGAACTTTTAAACTTCATTCACTTAGAAAAACATATGCTTTCTCTTCTCTCTCTCCCTTCCTCTCTCACATATGCACTTCAACCTTGAACAAAAGGGTTCAAACTTCTCCCTAGGAGAGTAAAGAAAAGAAACTGAAAAGAATATGGGACTGAAATTTTAAAATAGGTCTAAATTTTAATAGCCAAAGTGACTGGGATATTTTCAAATCTGCCCTAAAATTATATTAAGTGATAGGAAAAAGGTGAATCCCTGGAACACAGATGAAAGGAACCTTTTGAAACGATAATTATATTATTATACACCTACAAATTGAAATTCCTCAACAAACTTATAACTCGTAAATACTTGTAACTTTTTTTAAGTTTTCAGTTTTAATTAGCATATTATTTACATCTCTGTTTTATGGCTGGATATAATAGGGACATGAATATTATATGGTCTGCTCTTTTACCAATGAGAAAATTTTTTGGATCAATTTGAATAGATTAAATTTTAGGGATGTTGATGATATATAATGCCACCTTATAATGTTGACTACATTATTAGTAGTATATACCTACAATGTAAAATAAACCATCAATATATTACTTTTTCTCTGTGCAACAATTTGTTTAAACTCATCAAATGCATCTTTTACATCAACAATTTTTCATTCCTAAAAATGAATATTTGAGTTATCTAACCTAGTTTCCCAGAGCACATTGCTATTATTTCTGTGTAAGTTGTGGAGGTAACTTTTTGAATAGAGGCATAGATGCTGTTACTAAAAGTTTTACCCAAACCCAAAATCTCCCCATCCAACCCAAAATCTCCACTTACTCAGTCTCTAAAGACATGCTCATAATTATATCCAAGCTTTATGACTGTCACAACAATGTGTTTTCTATAATAATCACTAAATCTACATTAAATTTCTTTGTCTTATATTTTTACCAATTACTTCAGGTGACCTTTATGAGCAACCAAAAATTACTACTGGGATTGTTTTAGGCTAATGTGTCTTCTCCAAACTGTACTTTGTTATTAACAATAAAATTATTGATGGTTTATTCTTTAATATTCATAACTTTTTGAGGAATCTTGTATGAGGTAACTTTCTCTTTCCTGAGGAAAGTTTGGGAAAGAAAAAAAACCATACCTTCTATCTAGGTATATATAGTATATCTTAGTTATTCACAATATTTGTAATTTTTTATTTTTATTTATTTTTTTTAAAGATTTTATTTATTTATTTGACAGAGAGAGAGATAGCGAGAGCAGGAACACAAGCAGGGGGAGTGGGAGAGGGAGAAGCAGGCTTCCTGCCGAGCAGGGAGCCCGATGTGGGACTCAATCCCAGGACCTTGGGATCATGACCTGAGCCTAAGGCAGACGCTTAACGACTGAGCCACCCAGGCGCCCAAAGTTATTCTCAATATTTGATTAGAATTAAGGCTTGGGGTGCCCGGGTGTCTCAGTCGGTTGAGCATCCGATTCTTGGTTTCTGTTCAGGTCATAATCTCAGGGTCCTGAGATCAAGCCCTCTTGCTCTCTCTCTTTCTCTCTCTCTCTTTCTCTTGAATAAATAAATAAATAAAATATCTCTTAAAAAAAGAATTAAGGCTCTTTAAAAATGCTACTGATGTAATCTGGCCAACAATTTTCTGTCACTTGCCCTTTATTATTTCACCAGCAAAACAGAACAAAACCACTCTCCTTTTAAAAGGGAAAGACACACACAAAAAAAGAGAAAGACATTAAAAAAACAGGATTCATAAAAGATTTCTACTAAATGTGTATTTTGGATGTATCAAATATGTAAATTAAAAACTATCTTCTCAAATATTTTTATTGACATAGAATTACATTTAAAATATATGTAACAAAATAAATTTTAAATCTAATATTTGTGTGTTACCCCTGCTGTACCAATATTTTAACAATTTTAGAAGCTTAGTATGTCATTATAATTTTTAATTAAATGAAAATATTTTAGAGAAGCTACATAATAAGTCAAGCTTCAGGAAATCAATTCTGTTTTCTTTTGACATAATGCTGCTTTGTGAGATAATTTATTAACTATACAAATATTTGATGAATTCAAAGTAGTAAAAAGTACAAATAAATATAAGAACTTATTAATACATATTTTTAAAAGATTTTATTTATTTATTTGACACAGAGAGAAAGAGAAAAAGAGAGAGAGTGGGAGGGAGCAAGCACAAGCAGGGGAGCAGCAGAGGGAGAGGGAAGAAGACTCCCCGCTGAGCAGGGAGCCTGATGTGGGGCTGGATCCCAGGACCCCGGGATCATGACCTGAGCCAAATGTAGATGCTGAACTAACTTAGCCACCCAGGCACCCCTGGAATTTATTAATATTTAATTCAACATTTTTAAATATGAAATCAGAAACAGCAATTGTGCTCACCTCTAATAAAGCAAGTACTTATTTATGGAAATATTTTTAAATAAGTAAAATTAATCTTCTTAACTTAGTAAAGACTTGTTTTTTACAACATGCGTATCATACAGAATGTTCCATGTATGCTTGAGAAAAATGTATTCTGGTGCTGTTTGGTGTATATATGTGTGTTAGGTCTATTTGGTCTAGTGTTGTTCAGGTCTACTGTTTTCTCATTGATTTTTTTGTCTGGATGACCTCTCCACTGTTGAGAGTGGGGTATTGAAGTCTCCTACTATTATTATATTTCTGTCTCTTTCTGTCTTGAGATTTATCAATGTTTGCTTTACATATTTAGGTCCTCTAATGTTGGGTGCATACATATTTATAATTTATTTAAATTTACCTAAATTTATATCGTCCTCATGAAGTGACATTTTTGTCATTATAAAATGACTTTCTCTATCTCTTGTGACAGTTAAGCAAACTTCCTTGTTATCCTAGTAGTCAAATTACTCACTCTAATGAAAAAATAAATATCTTTTTGTTGATACTAGAATCACCATCAACATTTTTAGTCCATGAAAACTAACCCTAAAGGGTTGTTTCCCATCAGAGCAAGATGGGAAACCCAACTGCATCATGAGCAATGATGGCCATAGCAACTTTTTTCTAAACATGTCTCCTAAGGCAAGTGAAATAAAAGCAAACATAAACTATTTGGACTGTATCAAAATAAAAAGCCTCTGCACAGTGACGGAACAATCAATAAAACTAAAAGGCACCCTATGGAATGGGAGAGGATATTTACAAAGGACATATCCAATAACGGGTTAGTATCCCAAATACATAAAGAACTTCTAAAATTCAACACCCAAAACCAAATGATCCAATTAAAAAATGGGCAGAAGACATGAATAGACATTCTCTAAGAAGACATACAGATGGCAGACTGACACATGAAAAGATGTTCACCATCACTTACCTTCAGAGAAATGCAAATAAAAACCACGAGATGTCACATCACAGCTGTGGGAATGGCTAAAATCAACAACTCAAGAAACAACAGGTGTTGGCGAGGATCTGGAGAAAAAGGAACCCTCCTGCACTATTGGTCGGGATATAAACTGCTGTAGCCAATCTGGAAAACAGTATGGAGGTTCCTCAAAAATTTAAAACTAGAACTACCTTATAAGCCAGCAATTGCACTACTGGGTATTTATCCAAAAAATTTATTTATCCAACAAAGGGAAAAAGAGAGAGAGAGAGACAAATCGAGAAACAGACTCTTAATTATAAAGAACAAACTGATGGGTTACCAGAGGGGAGGTTGGTGGGGGGAATAGGTTAAATAGGTGATGGGGATTAAGGAGGGCACATATTGTGATGAGCACCAGGTGATGTATGGAATTGCTGAATCACTATAATGTACACCTGAAACTAATATAACGCTGTATTTACTAACTGGAATTAAAATAAAAGCTTAAAAAGCCAAAACAAATAAAAATTAAAATTAAAATACAAAATTAAAAGAAGAATTACATTTTTATCCTTTCAGATGTTCAAGGGGTATTTGCTGATTCCAGATTTATAAATATAATATTTTATAGAAAAAAAGAAATATGAGTAATGAGTAAGAACATGCAGTTCACAGAAGGGAACATGCAAATTGCTAACAAACATATGAAAACATAGTCAAACTTTAATATCTAGAAATAAGCCACTAAAACAATGAGACACTGATACATATATTCCTCATGTTGGGAAACTAAAGAAATCAGAAAGCTGGATAATATCAATTAATGGTAATTGGGATAAAGATATTCTCAAGCACTTATGGTGGGCATGTAGTAGTAACATCAATTCTAGAGAATAATCTGATAGTCAAAGTAAGTTCATTTGTATTCAATAATTTATCAAACTTGTTCCTGAATATATATTCCAGAGAAGTTTCCAGAGAGGTTCATAAGGACACTATGGGCCTGTTAATGGCAGCTTTGTATGCAATATCAGAAGGTTTAAGGCAATCTACTTGCCCAACTCTGGGAGAAAGGCTCAGTAAAAGGAAGTGGATGCATAGTCTGGAATACCATGAAGGAGAAGCAATGGACTGGATGAACCCAGCAACATGACCAGATCTTAAATGATCTTAATATAGGGGCACCTGGGTGGCTCAGTCAGTGAAGCATCAGCCTTCGGCTCAGGTCATGATCCTGGGGCCCTCGGATCTAGCCCCATATCTGGCTCCCTGCTCAGTGGGGACTCTGCTTCTCCCTATCCCTGCTCATGCTTTCTCACTCATTCTCTCTCTCTCTCTAATAAATAAATCAATAATTTTTTTAAAATTCTAAAAAACCCCATATTTTAATATAATCTTGAATTGAAAAAAGAAACAAAATGAGATCTATATCACAGTAATATATTTTAATTACAAATACATACACATCAACATCTACATGAGGAAAATTTTAATACACACCTGAAAGACTCAAAGAATATGAACAATTAGGTATATATTGCTTGTACTTAGATGGGACAACTCAAATTGCAAAGAAATACTGAAATCAGGAGGCTTGTTGGTAATATTATGGTTGTAATTTTGAAATTATATTTGCTTTTGATCAAATGTTTGGTTGTGAGAATTTTAATTGGGGAAGAAGGGGCATATAAATGTAGGAGGGAAGATGGTGAGAAAAAACTTAGTATTGAATTTTAATTACAGCTATTAGTATGAATTCATATTTTCTAAAATATGTGTATATTTTAGTTCTATTCACAGAAATACCCCAGGAGCAAAGTAGGTTCCAGTAGCCACGAATAAGCTCATATCTTGAAGACTACGTCCGCCCCTCGCCAGAAGAAACCAGGGCTCTTAGGATTAATTCCAGGTCTGGGACAGAGAAAGTACAAAATGAAATAGGTGAATAAGTATGCAACTTATTGAATCAGAAAGCCAGAAAATGCTTAAAGAGATAATGGGGTCATGTCAAAAACACATAGGAGCCACCTGAAGGGATTCCACATTCCAAAGTTAGCTCAATTTGGACATGAAGAAGAAAAGTAATTGCAAGGAATTTTGATAGATTGAATTAAAACAACAACAACAACAATGGATCAAAAGAGGAAGGGATAGAGAAAGGGAAAGCTATTCTTTACAGATGAATGCTAGGAATAGAGTTAGAAAATAATTGTCTTGCAACTCCCAAGGTAATAAGAGAGAAATTGAAGGAATCATAGAAAAAAGACAACAGGGTAAAAACTGTAAATCTAAGTTCTTCATTTTACTTATCTCTCAACATTTCTGTAGCTTTGTAAATTTTACAAATAAAACAAATTCTAAAAACATACACACGGAATGCTGCCACATTTTTCAAGGACACATGCAAATATAAGGATACAGGCCAAACAATGTATAATAATTGTTTATGGTGGGACTGGGAAACAGGAATAATGAAATAGGAAAAAGGGATCGTATTATATTGTAATTTGAAATGACAATATGAAGATTCCATTTTACTAGTGGAAAACAGAAACAAAAATAACTAAAGAAAAAAATGAATCATTATTTCAAGATCGATCCAGGCCCTAAAAAATCGGTTTCATTTTAAATGTTTTTTCTTTCATCTTTTATCAAATCTAAGCTCTGTTTATAATTTTGGTACACAAAATATCATAGAATAATATTTTCTTCTGTGGATCAGTACTATAATACCTATATGTTCAGATACACAACCGCGTAGTAAATGCCCCTTGCATTTTTATTACTTACAACACAAGACTTTCAACAAGGGATTGTGAGCCGGAATGATGTGAAGAGAGAAGAATCCTTATCGATTGGTGTCATTATATTAAAAAATTCATTTACTCAGAGAGAGATTTTGAAACAATGCCATTATCTCCAACCGTGTAAATTTTACACTTCTTTCCAGAATAAATATAATCCCTTGATGTAGTAATCACATGGGCATTTGTATATTAAAAGCATCTACTTAATTATATTTTGAATACCAAACCTGCCCCAAATAGGAGATTGAAAAGATCAAAATAAAGTGATATGTGATCATCAAAGCAAGCAGCCTATCAGCAGGACGTCCAGACATCAGTAACAAGATAACTCCCAGTGAGACATAATATGTTAGCACTTCTTAATTCTAGTATCAATAGAATCACACTCGTTTTTTTTCTTTTTTATGCAAAACAAAAGAATAAAGACTTTTAAATTAAAAGTGCCTGCATATGTAAATTGGTTAAAAGAACAGATTTCTGTGGAATTTATACACTAGGCAATCACTACAATTAGGTCCCATCGAGTTCTAGGATTCTAAAATTTAGGAAGGAGTTTGAGACGACAAAGAGGGATGGGGGTGGGTAGGTGAGAATACAGTTCACTGCCCGAGCCAACACTCAATCATCGGTCATTCTCACTTCATAGGCATCCTTTCTTGAAGTTCCCAGCACCCGAAAAGGACAGTGAAAGGAGACACTGAAATGATGGTCTGCGGCTTAGCTCTCAGCCATGAAATACCAACTTCAGTAATCTGGGCCCATCACCCAAGATTGTTTTCACACAGGGTAAGCCCTCCTTTGCTTCAGAAATCCATCAATCATGAAGTTCCTAGAACTTAAGCTTCAGAACCCCACCTCAGACATGCACTTTTTTGTGTGCAAAATGCGTATCATTTTCCGGCACCTGGGTGGCTCAGTCGTTAAGCATCTGCCTTCGGCTCAGGTCATGATCTCGGGGTCCTGGGATCGAGCCCCGCATCGGGCTCCCTGCTCCGCGGGAAGCCTGCTTCTCCCTCCCCCATTCCCCCTGCTTGTGTTCCCTCTCTCACTGTGTGTCTCTCTCTGTCAAATAAATAAATAAAATCTTTAAAAAACCTGATTCTAAAACATATGTTAAATGATAAGAAAAAACATTGGAAGAAAATTTAAAGCAAAACTTTTTAAATAAGATTTTATTTGAAGGGTGCCTGGGTGGCTCAGTCAATAAGCATCTGCCTTCGGCTCAGGTCATGGTCCCAGGGTCCTGGGATCGAGCCCCGCATCGGGCTCCCTGCTCCGCGGGGAGCCTGCTTCTCCCTCTCCCACTCCCCCTGCTTGTGTTCCCTCTCTCGCTGTCTCTCTCTCTGTCAAATAAATAAATAAAATCTTAAAAAAAAAATATTTATCATGGGCGCCTGGGTGGCTCAGTCGTTAAGCGTCTGCCTTCGGCTCAGGTCATGGTCCCAGGGTCCTGGGATCAAGCCCCGCATCGGGCTCCCTGCTCTGCGGGGAGCCTGCTTCTCCCTCTCCCACTCCCCCTGCTTGTGTTCCCTCTCTCGCTGTGTCTCTTTCCATCAAATAAATAAATAAAATCTTAAAAAAAAAATGCATATCATTTTCTTAAAGACAACACCAAAACTGCAACAAAACTGCATCGGCTTTTGGAGACATCAAGTCCGGATCTGTTAATTACGCAGGAGACCATTAAACGGAGGTGGCTCCGAGGCCATCAGGGCCTACACCGCGAAGCAAAAGCTAAGCCTATACATGCCTCGGGTATGAACTCAGAGCGCCAAGGGCAACCCACACGAAGGGCCAACAGGCTTCGAGCGATAGCAGGCACCGATTTCCCTACTCGGTTCCTGCCTTTTCTCTGCAAGGGCCTCTGGCCCCGAGCTCCTGTCGGTGCAGAGCTCCCACCCACTTCCAGACTGGTGCTGCCCGATTCTAATCCATTTTTGCTCAGATAAACTCTTAAAATTTCTAACCTGACTCCGTTTCTCTTTAACAGGTCTTCTGTCAGAAGAGGGAATCACAGGGAGCCCCCGGAGCCCCCCAGGAGAAAGGAGCGAGCCCCCAGCCCACAGGTACCTGCCGAGCCCTGGAGCTCCTGCGGCTTCCCCGCTGCTTCCCGCTGCTGGGGGTGGGGTGCAGCCCCCCCCCCCCCGGGATCCTGGCTCCTCAGCTTCCCCATCAGGAGCCTGCACTCTTCCAGCCTTCCCTTCTCCCAACAGGCTCCGAAACCGCCAGGACCCGCCAGCCCCGACTTCAAAACCGGACCGGGTCCAGTGGCGGATTGGGTCCGACTTAGAAATCGGTCCGGGTCTGGGATCTGACTCGGTCCAGGGTCTGACGGTCCGACTTTGAAACCGGGCCGGGTCCAGGGTCAGAACCGGGCTGGTTCCAGTGGGAGGCCTTAGGGAAATAAAAGTTTGTTTTAAGGCTGAACAGGTAGGTTAACCCATCATCCAAAGATAATCTTGAGTTCAGTGGGCACAGCGGAGAAGTTTTAAGCATCTTAGATAAGCGCATCCCCTTAGGAGGTGCCCTAGAGAAGGGGCCCTAACGCAGCCCTCACCTGGAAGGATGGAGGGAAAATTATTCGTCCTCCTCTACAGTTTCTGGTGACCGGGATGGGACCTGCTGGGACACCCGACTTGCTCCGGAGACTGCAGACGGATCCTGGGAGAACAGGCAGAAGCCGGCAAAAGGTAGGAAGTTTTGCAGAAGTCTCCTGGGTCTCTCTAGCTGTGGTGCCTGGGGGAAAGAAAAGGTAAAATTTCACGCTTCCTTTCCAAACTCAGATTGTCAGGGGGAAAAAAAAATGTAAGAATTAGATCTTTGAATGGTGACTTCTGAATTTGCCTCCAGGTACCCATGGGTTATCAGTTCTTTCCTAGAAACAGCTGTTGCCTTCTGTCTGTCTTGTTTTGTGCTCTGAGAACCTGGCTTGGCATTTGTCGGTTTGGGGGCCCTCAAAATGTGTCTGGGCAGAATTGTGCGCTTCAACCCCTTTGCAGCTAAGGTCGTACTGAGAGCATCAGCTCTCAAGGGGACAATTATCTGAGTCTTTCTTTTCCTTACCTTCAGGAGTGGCTCTGGATTTTGAGAGGGTGCACTATCTTGGGGGGATCCCTCTCGTGTCCATGGGGTCATTCACTACTGCCAGGAATTGCCAGGAATATTTACTGTTTCCTGTGGCTAAAACCCGACAAGATATTTGAAAGGATTTTTTTTTTTTTTTTTTTTAAGTATAGGCATGCATACCTCGGAGATACTACGCTTTCAGTTCCAGACCACCCCAAAAAAGCAAATACCGCAGTAAAACTAGTCAAATGAATTTTTTTTGGTTTCCTAGTGCATATAAAAGTTACGTTTAGGGCGCCTGGGTGGCTCAGATGGTTAGGCGTCTGCCTTGGGCTCAGGTCATGATCCCGGGGTCCTGGGATCGGGTCCCGCATCGGGCTCCCTGCTAGGTGGGGAGCCTGCTTCTCCCACTCCCTCTCTGCCTCTCTCTCTCTCTCTCTCTCTCTGACTCTCATGAATAAATAAATAAAACATTTAAAATAAAATAAAATAAAATAAAAGTTATGTTTACACTCCACTGTAGTCTAGTAAATGTGCAGTAGCACGATATCTAAAAAGTCAATGTACATACCTGAATATAAAAATATTTTATTGCTAAAAAATGTGAGCCATCATCTGAGCTTTCAGTGAATCATAATCTTTTTCCTGGTGGAAGGTCTTGCCTCAATATTGACTAATCAGGGTGGTAGTTGCTGAAGGTTGTGGTGGCATTGGCAATTTCTTAAAATAAGAAAATGAAATTTGCTGTATTGATCAACTCTTCCTTTCACAAATGATTTCTCTGCAGCATGCAATACTGTTTGATAGCATTTTACACACAGTAGAACTTCTTTCAGAATCACAGTCAATTTTCTCAAATCTTGCTGCTGCTTTATTAACCAAGTTTATGTAATATTTTAAATCCTTTGTTGTCATTTCAACCACCTTCACAGCTTTTTCACCAGGAATAGATTCCATCTCAAGAGAACACTTTCTTGCTCATCCGTAGGAAGCAACTCCTCATCTGTTCAAGTTTTATCATCAGCTTGTAACAATTCAGTCCCGTCTTCAGGCTCCACTTCTAATTCTAGTCTTGCTAGTCCCACCACATCTGCAGTTATTTCCTCCACTGAAGTCTTGAACCTCTCAAGGTCATCCATGAGAGTGGGAATTAACTTCTTCAAAATTCGTGATAATGTTGATATTTGGGCCACTTCCCAAGAATCCTGAATATTCTTAATGGCATCTAAAATAGTGAATCCTTTCCAGAAGTTTTCAAATTTACTTTTCCCAGATCTATCAGAGGAATCACTATTTATGGCAGATATAGCTTTATGAAATGCATTTCTTTTTTTTTTTAAGATTTTATTTTATTTACTTATTCATGAGAGACAGAGAGAGGGAGAAGCAGGCTTCCCGTTGAGCAGGGAGCCCGATGCAGGGCTCGTTCCCAGGACCCTGGGATCATGACCTGAGCCGAAGGCAGACGCTTAACCATCTGAGCCACCCAGGTGCCCTATGAAATGCATTTCTTAAGTAAGATTTGAAAGTCAAAATGACTCCTTGACCCATGGGCTGCAGAAGAGATGTTGTGTGAGCAGACATGAAAACAATATTAGCCTGGTATCTCCATCAGAGTTCTCGGGTGATTGGGCTAATTGTCAGTGAACAGTAATATTTTGAAAAGAATCTTTTTTTCTGAGCAGTAGGTCTCAACAGTGGGCTTAAAATATTCAGTAAACCATGTTGTAAATAGATGTGCTGCCCTCTAGCACAGTAAATGAGCATTGGCTTCAACTACATCAATAATTTGCTGACATTGCATTTACCTTTTCTCTATAAAAGCCTCTCCCATAGCTCCTGTTGGTACTAACTATTCCCAGTTTGGCACTGCCTGATTCAGACTAATTTTTGCACAAATAAGCTTTTAAAGTTGTTAACACGCTTTAGTTTATCTTTTAACAATTTATCTATGTGCCCTTTTTCTCAAAACCAAGATAGTCACCCAACAATAAAACTTGCTACCCCCTTCACAATAAATTTCCTAACCACATCTGCAATTGAGCTTTACACAAGTGTTAGGAGGGATAGACTGACATTTTGAACACTATAAGGTAGACAGTGTGCTAAATTTACTGAGATAAAGATTTCACAAATTATATAGGATCAGTTAAAGAAAAAAAAACATGTTATCAAATTCTAGGGATGGGGATAGCAATAGCTATTTCATTTAAGTTGTGAGGATTAAATGAGTTAATATATTAGTAGTATTTATTTATTTATTTATTTTTATCTTTTAATATTAGTATTTAAAAGAACAACCTGTTACATAGAAAAGCAATTAATACCTATTAGGTATTTTTAATCATTGTTTTTGTGGTATGGCTCTTTTTGAGTTCCTTAGTATCTTGTACAGGCAAACAAATTAGCTTTGATAAAGTAGTTTGCAGAAATGCAAAAAAAATATATGAATAAATATATATATATACATATATGTATATATATATATATATACATAAATATATTAAAGTGCAGCAAAAAGATCCTATCAGAGTGCAGTCAGGGTGGCTTCTAATAAAGAAAATAGAGGACAAATACATCAGTCTTGAAAGAAAGACAGTGGCTGAATGCTTTGACTCGAGAAGTATGAAGCATAAAAAGAAACATAAAAAAGATTTAAAAATAAATATAGTAACAATAAAAGCAATAACAATGAAAACACTGCAAAACAAAACAATGCAAGTAAGAGCTGTATTGTCAGTGAATATATAGAAAACAACAGAGAAATTCTGAAAGAGTGGAGTTTCACTGAGGTTTTGAGCCTAAGTACTAAAAAAGGGTCAAATTTTTTTTAATTAGGCACCCAGAGATTGATTTTAGAGGGAAAATGAATTGTAGGTGGTGGTGTACTGAGTGGAAAGGTGCCTTCCAACCATGAAATTTAAGGATGTGATTTCTTTGGGGAGTATAGATGCTAGTTAAACTGTTTTTAAACAGTGAGGAAAGGCATGGGCCATGGGGCAGGAATTTTGGCAGTGAAAAGGAAATAAAACTATTACCTCAGCCATGATTTTATTTAATCCTAATAAAGTCTCTTGCACTACTTCTCCAAATCTATCTCCCATACTCTAGACTCTTCTCATTTGAATCTGTTCTAAACACTTCATCTTAGGAATCTTTTCAATATGGTGATCAAATAGTAACACTCCCTTTCTCAAACATATTGATGACTTCATTGTGATGTTTAAATTATGTAAAATTTTTCAGACTAGCCTTCAGGGTCCTCCAAAGTAAAATTACTTCCCATTTATTCTCTGACTGTTCCCCAAAATATATTCTGTGCTACTGCAAAATTATAGTATTTACCATTTTGCAAATATGCCTGAATTTTCAAGCTTCTATACTTTCATGGTCTTTCTTCCCCTTAGTTCAGAGTAAGATTTCCACATCCATATTTTGCATTCTTATATACACTCCCACACCATACCAAGAGCTGTCTTCTTTATCAAAACTTTCCTGATTGCTGTGGACTGAAATGTGTTCTCCACATATTCACATGTAGAAGCCTGATCTCTAATGTGACTGTATTTGGAGATAGGGTTTTTAGGAGGTAATTAAGGTAAAATGAGGTCATATGGCAGAACTCTAATCCAATAGGACTGCTAGCCTTAGAGATACAGAGAGAGAGAAAGATTTTTGCAAGTACTCAGAGGAAAGGCCATGTGGGTTCAAAGAGGCCATCTGCAAACCAGGAAGAGAGATCTCATCAGAAAGCCAGTTTGGCTGGAAAATGAATCTTGGACTTTTCAGTCTCAGGAACTGTGAGAAAATACTGTTTCTGTTGTATAGTTAAATTAACTGAAACAACCCCCCAGTCAATGGTGATTTGTTATGGCAACCTGACTTGACTAATACATTGATCCAAAATGAGGTATCATCATTTGCTTTTTTTTGTGCATGTATAGAATTTATTTTTGCTAAACTGTGTAATTATTATAGTCTGAAGAACATTGTATCTACTGTCATAGCTGTCTTATCACAGATATTAGGATAAAAATCATGGAAGGGAAGAAATATAAAATTTGTTTTTGTATACCCCAAATACATTATATACTGCACATTCACTATATAATTATTATATTGAATTGAAGTTATAAAAATTTTATAACTCTAACCAAGTCATGTCCTGTTAATAAAATTACTAAAAATTGACAAAGCAATCTTCTCTCTCAGAAGTTAAGAGTGAATGCTGGAGCCTAATTTTCTAAAAGTACTGTTCTATAAAATCTGTACATTGCATACCATACACACACATCTGAAAATCTATATGGATATTAAAAACAACTGCCAACTAATGTATATGAAACTGTATGAAACTAGAAAAGTCACTTTCTTCCTGGACCATATTTTACAGTCCTAAAAATAAAAGGAGTAGAATATGATCTCCAAGGCTCTGGATAATTTTCATCTCTGAGTCCATAGATTTGAGATGAACAAATACATGCCAACCAGTTTGTGATGTTTTCATTGTAGCACTTTCTTACAGTTACAGTCTTATCAATGGAGTGGCAAGGGCCCTTTAATTTGCTACTGTGTGGACTCTGATTAGAAATCATTTGCATCAATGAATCATGGAACACTGCATCAGAAACTAATGATGTACTCTATGGTGACTAACAGAACATAATAATAAAAAAAGAAATTTGCAAGACTGTGTTATTAAATGAACAAGAAGTAAATATAGGAATCCTCAAGGGGCACCTGGGTGACTCAGTTGGTTAAGTGTACGGCTCTTGATTTTGGCTCAGGTTGTGATCTCAGGGCTGTGAGATCAAGCCCCACATTGGGCTCCATGCTCAATGAGGAGTCTGCTTGAGATTCTCTCTCCCCTGGCCCCTTCCCCCGCTCACATGTGCTCACTCTCTTTCTCTAAAAGAAATAAATAAATCTTAGGGAAAAAAAATGAATCTTCAAATCACATTAATCATGTTCTTGGTGTTAGCTAATGCTTTGCATTGGGTGCTTTAATACAATGTTTGCCCTCACAACAATCCTATTATGTTGGTACTAGAACCCTATTCACAGATGAGACCACTAAAGTTCAGAGCAATGGAGTTAAATTTCTCAAGATTTTGTCTCTAGATATATATACATATATAATGTTATATTATTATTATACATTATACATGTTTTATTATATAAACTATCATTATAACATTAATATAGTGTATATTTCTATATTATATATTTACATATTATATTACTACTGCATCATATATTATATGATATATAATAAATATTACATAATATGAAATGTAATAACGATATATAATAATATGATGCTATATATATATATATATATGTAGTTAAAGAAGGGATGGGTGCCCTAAAACCTGTGTTTTCTTTTTTTTTTTTTAAGATTTTATTTATTTATTTGACAGAGAGACACAGCAAGAGAGGGAACACAAGCAGGGGAAGCAGGAGAGGGAGAAGCAGGCTTCCCACCGAGCAGGGAGCCTGATGCGGGGCTTGATCCCCGGACCCCGGGATCATGACCTGAGCCAAAGGCAGACGCTTAATGACTGAGCCACCCAGGCGCCCCACCTGTGCTGTTTTCAATATCTTGTACTGACTAAAGCTTTAAAACAGCACTTATTTTTTTCTTTAAAAATTATAAAGAAATTAGAGAATAGGTGATCATTTGAAAACATATATTACTATAAGCTACTATTGATGTCTATAATGAGAAATACAAAGAAAAATACAAATAAAGTGTCTCTTGCTATGCTATGTATTAAAGTCTCTTATCTTAGGTTACCTCTTTCCATTTTGGCTTTTTGATATGTATTGTACATTTTCCCACAAGGAATAAACTGAATTCCACATATCTTTAATTTAATCTTGAAACCTGACATATTATATTGAATTTCATTTGCTCCTAAGTAATGTATGGTATGAGTTTGGCCCATCAAATTATGAAATTCAGGAGTTTTTTTTTTCTTCCAGGTAATGGAAAATTTTTAAATGACATTTCGGTTCATATTACATTTGGTAGTGTCATAGATAAGAGAAGAAAAAAGTGAAAATCTAAAGCATTTACATTTTTTAAAAGCAAGTCCACTGTTTAATCTCTGTAACCTCTAAGGGTTTCTTTTTTTTTTGGCTAAAATTTAAAAAAATTCTTAAGCTTTTGCTGCACACATTAAGTTGGCCATTTTAAGGTGATAAGCACTTCATATGTTAGACATTTAGCATAGCTAAAAATCAACACTTTGAAAAAAATGGACTGAGGGGTTTGCCTACCAATTAAAATTTATTAAACTAAATTTAATGCCAAAAGTTGAGATGTAATTAGCTCAGAGCATAAAGCTGTGAGAGAAACCTGTCAATACCCACCCCCTCCTTCCTCCTACCTCCACTCCAGTTATGTTCTGATCTCTCATTTTTAACTTCTTTGCAACTTCCCACACTTTCCTACTTACCATGCAAGAGCCGCATCTGTTACATTCCCCCATGTATCCTTCCAACCTCTCAGTACTTCCTTTAACTCATTACTCCACTCTGACCAGTTCTTCTTCGTGGACTACCAACCACGTGGATGGATGATAGTAGAAAATCTCCCCTGCCTGCAATTGGGACTGTATATGCTTCCATCCACAAAATGGGAGAACTCTTGATGGTCACATAGAGTTCTGATAATTCTCTATTTCATAAATGTCGGCAACCTACATTTAGTTTATCTCAGTCTCTAAAACTTTGGAAATACAGAGGTATGCAAAAGCTTAGTATTCAGAGGACAGACAACAGTTACTGTCTGTCAGCATCACGCAGGTGTCCTTTCTCAGGGAGCCCAGGGGGGAAATTCCACTGACCAGCCTCGCCCAGCCGGCCTTGTCTCTTGCCCACATCTCTGCCCTTTCCTCTACTCTTCTGCTCCCAGCTGATCATCCCTCAGTTCCTCCCAGTGCTGCCACAGGTGTCTTCCTGAAACTCTTCTTTGCAAATGCTAGTCTCCAGCTCTAGAACTTCATGCTATAAAATACAGTTAAAACTGATAAAGTTGATGGCTCAGAACTCTCTCTTGATCAAGTCACAAGTAATTTGCTAAACTACTGTTATTACCTGCAAGAAATCTGCATACTTCTGAACTGGTCTTTTAGCAAACATCGAAACAATGTTACATATTTTTCCAGGCCTTCAAAACTGTTCTTCCTTAAATAACCTTTCTCCTTATCTACACCTACCTTTCCTTTAAAGCCAAACCAATTCCCACTTTGCAGTGAAGGTTATGACCATCATTTTTAGTGGTATCTTCCTTGTCAAACTCCTATATTCTTATTGTCTTCCTTGTCATTTGACTTTTAGTAATGCTATCTCATAATATTGATATATATTGATATAAATATATGTATATATATGTATTTTCTCTTACAGGCTATAAATGTGTTGGGGTTAGAGACTGTTCTCAATAAATTTATGTCAATTGTGATAGAGAAATTAAGGTAATTCAGGCATATATACAATCAAGGAATTTGGGAATTAGCTTCAAAATAACCAATCAACTAACCAATATTTATTGCCTACTTTGTTTATGAAAGATGTTAGTTTGCAGAGATTTTTAAAAAATGCATAGGTAGTAGTCTTTGCTTTCTTCTCAAAAGATTAATAGTGTAGTCTAAATAACATACATGACTATAAAATACTTCAAACAAATGCAACTAATCATAAGATGCTATAAAGAAAGAATTAATACTGTATCTTGCATTTCCCTTCAACCTGTAGCATACAGCACATATCAGTGTCTGTCCGTGGTAGGTGTCTCCTTGAGATATAAGGAATCTGAACATTTAAATGAAGGAGAAAGGAAATTACAATCTTTCTGAGATATATCTTCATTGAATGATCCATGCAAACTGTTGGAGATACTGCCAGGTGCTCAGAAATAAAATATTAAATCTTGCATCCTAGGGGAATACACCCATGTCAATAAATTTGTTTTAATATTAGATTGAATTTTACTTAATATAATATCTTTAGAATCTATGTTCATTGATATGTCCAAGACTCTGAATTGGCAAGATCCTGCATCTATTTCAGTGTATAAGCTATCTCCTTCCTTACCAGTTCCTCTAGATCAGGACGATTGTGGAGGTAATGTAGTGTGAAGGGAGGGGGGGGGATTTAGCCTGGAATTAAGTGCTGTCCTTTCATGAAATTATTGTCCAAATGTAACTGTTGAAAGAGAGTGGTACATGGCTTTCTCTATAGCAAAGAGGATTTGAGAACTTTGGGAGTTCGGAGTTTTCAGTTGTACTTGTCTCTTCCTACTTTCCCCATATCATGATTTAGGTTCCCACTATCCACCCACCAAGGCCCCTAATACCCTCAGCATAGAGGCCTGGTGACCTTGTATGTCAATTGGTACTGAAGCTCTATAACAGTTTTGGTCAGGCCCTGAGCCTGGGGCTCAAACATAACTTCCTGCAGCTGCATATAAACAACAAGCCACCATAGAAGAATTTCGTCTTTTGCTTCCTGTTTCCTTCTGTGTGCAGGGAAATTTTATAATCTCAATTTTTTCTTTTCTCTTTGTGTTTTTTCTAGAGCCATGAAATGCACCACACCACACTGCACTGTGATATCATTACCGTACAAAATAAGCCCCACAGCCACATTATCTTTCCATTGGTTGCCTCCACCTATGCTCCACCCCATGTCATCAACAGTTTGAGCAATTTGAGCAATTTGAGTAATTACTGACATTATCAAATGACGTATTAACATTGTCTCCTTTTTCATGGCAAGTAAGTTATACACATGCTAATGCTCATCAGTTGTTTGTGTAACTCAATTGCCAAATTCCTCTTTGTGATTCCCACCCTACCCAGTTAAGGTCATTCTTAATACTCAATATTTTATCAGTGAGGGTTCCAGCAGAAAGTATATGTCAAAACAAAATTAGTGATTAACAACAATTTAGTGCAGTGACTCTATCATAAAAGTGTAAAGGGGGTTAAGAGAAACCAATAACATGAAGCGGCCCAAGGCTAGCAACATGAGAAGCTATTACCTAGGACTAAATGGGCAAATAAGAGGGATACTTACTTGACTTCAGCAAGACCCAAGTGGGCCATCTGACAGGAGCCATAGGATTTGGTAAATACCCTGATCCCTCTTTCCCAGTGTACTCCAACCTCTGCCAGTTTGTCTCTATGGCCAAATCCTACAGGAACCATGGGGCAAGGAAGCTGCATTAATGTGGTCCGTAAAACCCAATCTTTCGATTCACAGAGCAGGTCAGAGAATATTGAATGGTAGCTGCATGGGAAAATGAGGAAAAAATGTACAACAGAACTTTGTACAAATGGAACTCTAATGTCTTCTTCTAAAATAAGTTTCAGTAGTCATTTAGCTATATAATAGTTAGAATATATTTTTGTCCTTTTAAGCTTAAACTCTAACTCTTTGACCTACCAAGTGGATAAAAGCATCACTTTTTGTAAAAAGGAATTCTCGACCAAGGTAAATTCTGCACTTGAAGAGAAATCTCCAGGATCAAGAGTAGCTTACTAAATAATTGAGAAGAAATGAAAAAAATAAAATTGTATTTAAGACTGGATTCTACATTTAAGAATCATGCCATTTAAAGCAAAATGATATAGAATCATGTTTCTCTGATATAAACAACACCCTTTGAAAGTGAATGACTACAAGGTACTTAAAGTTATGAAAGCCTGGATGCCAAGGAGTTCAGATCTGGACCTCATTCACTGTAGCAGCATGCAAGTGGGCCTGTGATTAAAGCTGAGAAGGGTGAAGTGCCAGGAAGAGAAGAGTAAAAACCAGGGACAACCCACTTCCTAAGGACTGGACTAATTTCTGTCCTACTCATCTTAGGTGGAAGATGCTAACCCTCAGTGCTAAGCCTCCCAATTATTAGATAATGTGATAACAGCCCTTTGGTTGGTTATGGCAATATAAGCAGCAGATTATCAGTATATATTTAGAAAATCAAGTGCAAAGAAAGTAGAAGTGGGCCATTCACAATACACCGTAGCTGAGATGCTGGGAAAGGAAGTCATTAATGTCACTACTCTATAAAAAATGTGAAATTTCAAAACAAGAGCCAAAAAGAAGACATTTCTTCCCTCCATTTCCATAAATTAGTATGTGCTTTCTGACAATTTTTAAAATATTTGAATTTCATAGAGGCTTATTCCTAGAGCCAGTCTACATAGATTTGTGTCTCAGCTGCAACATTGACAAATGGGTGCAACTCGAGCAATTCATTTAACAGTTCAGCACCTCAGTTTATTCACCTGGGATTGGAGCAAAAATAGCACCCACCCAAGAGTGTTATTATGTAATTAATGTGAGTATGAGAGGGTCTAAGTTAGAAGAAAACCCATGAAAGAGTAAGTACTATATGTGTTAGCAATTTTTACTATGACATACAAATGCAGTAGATTCAAAGGCAAACAAATATGGGTCTGTGACTATAACTTAGGATAAAAGGAGGTGAACAAAAGGGCAAAATGCAGCAATAATGTTTACTGAAGTCTATACTTATTTCTATTGGAAAACAGGAAAAATTTATAAATGATATGAAGAAAAACTGTATGAATGAAGTGAAACAGTATATTTTAAAGGTTAATAGTGAATGACAAGTCTAGTATCTATTCTAAATGTTTAATACAAATTCAAAACATATCAGTTAATCCTAATAGCTGACAACTGACAAAGGTTAAGAAAAAATAAAAAGAAAAATGCTTAATGCCATAACCTATGATACCAGGGAAACACTATTTAAAATAAGTTGTATAGCCTAAATATCTTAATCAGTAGAGAATAAAGGTAAAAATAAGGAATTTAAACTTTTATCTTAAGAAATTAGAAGAACAATTTAAAAAACAAAGGGAAACTAAGAATATGAAATTAATAAAGATATAGCTGATGTAAACTGAAATATAAAACAAAAGCTATTTGCAAAACTAAATCTGAAATGTGATAGTTTGAAAAGATTGCTAGAGTGGATTAACTCCATGCAGACATTACCAAGGCACAAAGATGGGAGCATTAATGAGAAGATCAGAAATTAAATAGGAATCAGAAGAATAAATACAGAAAAAAAAGTAGGCTGATTATGGACAAATACTTCAGTGAACTGGATGGTAGTGAATCTGAAAATTTAGGAAAAAATATGATTTCTTAGCAAAATACAAGTTACCGAAATCAAATCAAGGAAATAGGAGAAGGTGATAAGTCACTTACCATTGACAAAATTAAGAAAGTTTTTTTAGAGCTCCATCATTAAAAAGGACATGAGGATCAAATGGATTCACGAATGAGGTTTTTTTTTTTCCTAACTCTTAAAGAACAGATAATTCCAATACTGTTTATAATACTCCAGGCCATGGAAAAAATTAAAAATTAATTTATTTTATGAATATAACATATCCAAAACCTGACAAAAGTAATACCAAAAACTAATCTGACTTAACTAAGCATAGAAATGCAAATACAACAAATAAATATTAACAAAAAGATCCAAGAAATACAAAGATCTATTATGCAGTGTCCACATTGGGTCTGCCAGACTGGTGCAATATCAGGAGTTGTTTAGCACATTTTACCACCGCAAGTGTAGAAACCATCTGATGACAGCAATAGATAGATACTAAAAAGTGCTTTATAAAAATTCCATGGTTATGAATAAAAACTCTACACAGAACAGGAAAAATTTTCCTTGGGAAATTAATAGACTTCTCACAATATTTTGTTGCTACAGAGACTTGCATTTTATTAGATAAAATAAGTGTTTTCCCTGGAAATAAAGGCAGTTGATTACAAAAAAACCCTGGAGCTTTTAACTTTATCTCAATGTCACTTTAAAATATTAAAGATGGAGTATTAATTAAACATTGAGAGGTAAGATTTAAATATTAACTTGAAGACAACCAAGAGTTATACTTAAAGAATGAGAATCAACATCTTGGAAGTGCTTGCGGGGAGCTTAATTCACACTCTACAGTTTACTTCAAGACAGTATTTTCCCCAGATGAGTTCACGTTATTGCAGTCAATTCTGGAAAATATAGTGCAAGAAGCAAAATATTTTCAAAGGAATAGAAATAGCTCTGAGTTTTCTTCACTTCCCACTTTAGTATATTTTACCACTAGATCTAGGGTAGACAAAGGCAGTGGTGGCCATTTATTATCAGAGAATGTTACCCTGAATTGGACTAGAGGCCTTGCATTTTGAATATAAATGATGGAATAAAAAACAAGCAAGCAAACAAACAGCATTAAAGAAACTTTGTTCTAATTTGTTATTGTATACTCTGCTAATTAAGGGGAATCATGTGTTACTTAATTTTTGTCCTTGTACCTTGAAATCTATAAAGGGGGCTACTTAGTTGGTAATGCCAGTTTAAGATTTTTTTTTAAAGCCCCACGTAAGCATTGTCAGATGAATTTAACAGTGCTTTGATTTCATTAATTATGCTCAATTTTAATTGAGGGTATTTGCACATCCACTTGCTACAGTATGTTAGAACCCTATTTATAGTCATAGAAAATTCCTGAATTAAAAAACTAAAATGCGAACTCATCTGCTTTCTCATAAGATAAAGGAAAATACACTGACTAAACTGTGCAGAATATTCTATATCTAACATTATTCTGATAAATTGAAAGCAAAATATCACCTTTCCCATTTAAATAGAATTCGATCTTTCTGAAAATTTGATTTGTAAAATGTCAACTTCCTAATTATATATGAACTATTAGCATTATCCAGCTCAGTATGAAATCACTATCTGCCTCTGAAAATAATTACCCAATGGCACCAATCGTATGTTCATAGCTCAATAAATTAAACAGAGGACTACAAAAGCAAAAATTACAAGAACAGAAATTGTAATCTTTGGGTTCTATAATCTTCATTTCACAATCACTATTACTTATGGACTTGTACTCAGTGCAGAAACATTGTCCCTTCTCAGGAGAAAGTTACTGTCTAAAGTAGGATACAGATATAAAAATCAAAATTCAATGGATAGGCACAGAAGAGTGATGTCAGCAAATGGTGGAATAGAATTTTTCAGCCCTCATCTGTTAGAATTAATAAAGAATTTCATGGAGCGCCTGGGTGGCTCAGTTGGTTAAGCGACTGCCTTCGGCTCAGGTCATGATCCTGGAGTCCCGGGATCGAGTCCCGCATCGGGCTCCCTGCTCGGCAGGGAGTCTGCTTCTCCCTCTGACCCTCCTCCCTCTCATGCTCTCTGTCTCTCATTCTCTCTGTCTTAAATAAATAAATAAATAAATAAATAAATGGTTAATAAAGAATTTCAATAAAGTTGCAGGATATAAAGTCAACATAAAAATCAGTTGCATTTCTGTACCCTAACAATGACTATTCAAAAGCAAACCAAAAAAAAAAAAAAAAAAGAAGAAGAAATTAAGAAAACAATCCCATTTACAATAGCATCAAAAAGAACAGAATACTTAGGGGGGTTCCTGGGTGGCTCAGTCGTTCAGAGTCTGCCTTCGACTCAGGTCATGATCCCAGGGTCCTGGGATCAAGCCCTGCATCAAGCTCCCTACTCCACAGGAGGCCTGCTTCTCTCCCTCCCACTCCCCCTGCTTGTGTTCCCTCTATTGCTATGTCTCTCTCTGTCAAATAAATAAATAAAATCTATATATATAAAAAAAGAACAAAATACTTAGGGATAAGTTTAACCAAGGAGGTGAAAGATCTGTATCTGTATGCTGAAAACTATTAAATATTGAAGAAAAAAGTGAAAAATGTGCAAATAATCAGAAAAATATCATGTGTTCATAGGTTGGAAGAATTAATATTGCTAAGACATCCATACTACCTAAAGTGATCTACAGATTCAGGGCAATCCTATCAGAACATCATGTTGTACACCTTAAATGTGAACAATTTTGTCAATTAAATGTAAATAGAGCTAGGAAAAAAATCATACTAAGAAAAGAGCTGTGATATAGGTTGCATGCTATAACTCTGTAGAGTAGGGATTTTGTTCAGCTGTGAGTAAAAGGAGGTGTCCCAGGAAGGAACATTTGGGGTGAGAATAGAAAAAATAGAAAAGAGAATTAGCAAGGTAGAAAATAGGCATTTCAAGCAAGGAGAAGAGCTCATTCAAAGGCCTAGCTAAGGAGAGGCATGACTATGCCAAACACAGGTAAGATGTGGGATACTATGGCCATAGTGGAGGAAAGGGAGAATGGCAACCCACGTTAACATGGTGGCAACTGGTAAGGAGAAAAGAGGATAGAATCTAGCGCTCCTTCAGAGATATGACTTGTAAGATTTTGTGACTAGCTGGATGGTGGTAGGGAAGCTGGGAGAAGGATTGTCTTAAAATAACAAGCTTCAAAAATTGGCAACAGAGCAATGCTAGTCACTGAGATATGAAATATGATAGGTCGAGAGGTTTATTGGAGGAAATGACAAATTTAGTTGGCAGCATGTTGAGTCTGAAGTGCTGCTGGAAGATCTACTTGGAGACCATCATAGTGAGATATACTCATAGGCCCAAAGAAAGTCATTTGGGAACATAGGAATGATAGCCAAAACCATGGGTAAAATGTCTAGAAACTGGAGAGAATGAGAAATCATGTTACAGTAATTAAAAGTCACTAAGTCTAACCATCCATGGAGCTCGAGTCTGTTTTTAAGTGTTTTCTTCTAACATATCCAGGAGATAGAATATACTGTCTCCTGAACCAGTCAGTATATTTATTAGAAATTCTTCTGTATGATCTATTAAAATCTCTATCTAGATTCAATTCTTCTTTCTTAATGCTCATTTTTTTCCCATTGCTTCCCTTCAAGGACTCCACTTACACATTGCTTAAAGCTGCACAGTTCAATGATGCTCTGTTCATTTGTTTGCTTTTATCTCTGTCTTTCATTTTGGGTGGTTTCTGCTGTACATCTCCAAGTTCACTAATCTTTTCTTCTGAGATATCTAGTCTGCTGTTCACCCAACCCTTTGTATCTTTCATCTCAGATATTGTGATGTCCATCTCTAGCAGTTTGATTTGAGTCTTTTTTTAAACCTTTGACCTCTACTTAACATACTGAAACTTCCCTCTAGTTCTTTCATATATAATATATTTTAAATAATTTTGATGTCTTTGTCTCTTAATTCTTACATCTTTGCCCTTATGCACTGGTTACAACTTACTAATTGTTCTCCCCATAGTCATATTTCTCTCTCCTTTGCCTTCATAGCAATTTTCAATTACATGTCAGACTTTGTATATTTTACCTTGTTGGGTATTGGGGATTTTTGTATCCCTATAGGCATCTTGAACTCTTTTCTGAGATACAGTTAACTTGCTTGGACACAGATTGATCCTTTAGTATGTTGCTTTTAAGACTGTTAGTCAGGACTGTAGTAGCATGTAGTCTAGGGCTAATTACACATAGGGTTGCCAAATTTAAGTAGAAGTATAGCATACCCAGTTAAATTTTAGGACAGCAACAGATAATGTTTTAGCATAAGGATGTTCCACGTTGGGATATATTTATATATTTATTAAGTTTCCTTGAAGATTCAATTCATTCACTCATTTGTTAAATCCTAATGAATCTCAAATGTTCTATTATGGACTTGGGAGGTTGAAAAAAAAGAATAATGAAGTAGAATATACTGTCTTATTCCTTGAGGAGCTTATAACCCAGGTAGGAGTCACACAAGAAGCAACAACAAAATATTTTTTTTTAGCAACAGATGAACAGTATTGGCACTATTTTAGAATTTTAGTCCAATGCCCCAAAAAAGTAAGCAATAAATATTTATAAATGTAAAAATGATTATTTACGATGGGTGTTGTTTTAAGCAACATTACACAAACTCATGAGTTTGACCTGCTTAAAGAATGCATACCACCGTGCTCTGCACAAGGTGGATTTTAAATGAATTAATGATGACATTTGCCCCAGGCAACTTGTAAAAGCCCAGCCTTGCATACATGTGCTTTGGTTGTATTAGATGGTCTCCCGAGACCTATTACCATTCTAAGAGTAAAATGTGCAATAGGATCCACCTATATCATTAATATTGAAGCAGGAATTTCTCCAACACTATTATTATTTCATATTCTTGAGGCAATTTAAGAGCAATAATAATTAAAAAATCCATTACTGAATTTCCAAATATTTTTACCTCAAGCAAATGAAATTGAATAGTAATTGTACTGTATATATTTCCTGTTAACTTTGCTTTTTGACCACTTTGTCAAATAGGGGTATGTTAAGATTTTTTAAAAATATTTTATTTATTTCTTTGACAGAGAGAGAGCACAAGCAGGGGGAGTGGTAGGCAGAGGGAGAGGGAAAAGCCGGCTCCCAGCTAAGGGAGCCTGATGCTGAACTTAATCCCAGGACCCTGGGATCATGACCTGAGCCAAAGGCAGACGCTTAACCGACTGAGCCACCCAGGTGCCCCAAAGGAAGATTATTCAAAACTGTATTAAATAAGTATAAGGAGAAGAATAAGATTTATATGTTATTTATACTCCAGTG
Source organism: Mirounga angustirostris (assembly GCF_029215605.1). NCBI lineage: Eukaryota > Metazoa > Chordata > Mammalia > Carnivora > Phocidae > Mirounga > Mirounga angustirostris. Next base: position 8,912,896 of record NW_026991722.1, on the reverse strand, counting down.
GCTCATTTAACTTTGAATTAACCCCAAATATTTATGATCAGCTGAAATTAATGACGGCCTTTTAAAATGCAACTTATAATTACACAGAGAAAAAAACTGTAAATTTAACAAATGTTCTGCAAGATAATAAAATTACATAAATTGAATATCATACGAGTTGGGGATTATGGTTTGATGCAGGATATATATCCAAATCTAAATTAATTTGACTTTAAACAGTGGTGCTCTCTTGGGACACCTGGGTGGCTAGGTTGGTTAAGCGTCTGCCTTCGGCTCAGGTCATGATCCCAGGGTCCTGGGATCAAGTCCCGTGTCGGGCTCCCTGCTCAGTGGGTAGCCTGCTTCTCCCTCTGCATGCCGCTCCCCCTGCTTGTGCTCTTTCTCTCTCTCTCTTTTTGACAAATGGATAAATAAAATCTTTTAAAAAAGCCAAAAAAAGTAAAAAAATAACTAAATAAACAGTGGTGCTCTCCTTAAGGCAACTACCAACAATTGAAACAATTAGGTTTTTTCACATTTTGGAGCAAGATCTTTTTCTAAGCAGAAAGTTTAAAAGACTGCACATGAAATTTTATTTCATTTACTAGGGAAAAAAATATCTGGTTTGGGAAATTTGAATGGTCAAATACTTTGAAAACACCTTCATGGTCTAGTTAGCTGCCAGATTTCCAGGGAGAGATTGCTCTTCAGTGGGTAGTCACAGGAAGCATAGATGAAGTGCTTGTGTGTTATGGATAAGTACAGTATCTGAAATCATATTAGATGAAAATTTTCTAGCACTTTAAATATAGACCTAAAATATTTCTTTGTATATTTGAGACTTCTAACATGCTTTGATTTCCAGAAAATACAAACTAAGGATATCCCCCTAAATATATTCTTTCATTGACATCTCTTTCTTCTACCTCCTGAAATTCATTGCATATCATGCTATTTCACATGTGTAAGTGCCCTGGTTTTAAGTGTGTATATTACATTTATGAAAAAAACGCAAGAAAAAAATAATGAAAGTATTATGCACAAAAGGAACACTTAATGTTCCAAATCCTAATTAGCATTCCAGAGGTTCAAAATAATGATCTTTTCATTTGTCTCCTTTATTTCCCTATTTCCATAAACTGGATGTTATTTTTCATACATAAGTCTTCATATTCTTTTATGAAATACCCAATTTTCACACACCCCTTTGTTATTTCAGACAAAAAACTTCTAAGTGCACAGTGATCTACACAAAGAAAATCCTGCAACTTGCTTTGTTTCTAAAAATTTTGATATTTAACCCCTGACATAGAACCATTTCATTTAGTATGTGGCCTCTGCAGCAATAGCTAGTAACTTAACGGTAGTCTCAGAGAGGAGATGAAAAGCTCCCAGCTGTGTTGTAAGCTAGTGCAGTAACATCTAGAGACGGGTGTGTAGAATTGCTTTCTGATTCTGGGGATGGTAAATCTACACGAGAGATTCCCCCATTATATAACCTTAGTCTACAAAGTTCCTACATATTGCAACATTTGCATAATTGTTAAGATGTAATTAAAGGGTTTGTGGTATACCTTCCTCATAAGGTACAGGTTGGTACAGGTTTATTTTTTTCTTTGAATTAAGAATACCCTAATGTTTTCTAAATGAATCTCCCTAATATTTTGGAACACATATTTTGATGTCAAAATTGATCAAAGCATTTTGATCATCTATAATGTTTCATATATCTGATAACTTATAAAGCTTCTTTTAACAATCTTTGGAAGCCTAGTTTTATGATCTATTAATTACATTTTAGTGTCTTTATGCAACTATGTCACTTTAAACAGAAAAAAATAGAATTAAAAACATGCTTGCTTTAAAATGAGAACTACAGGTAAAAGTTAATATTAAAAATATGTTGAACACCCTGTCATTAATGGTTGATAGTACCTTGTTAAGTTAAAAGCAATATTGATAGGAATACATAAACACACATATAATGGTATATTAATGTAATAGAATATTACACAGTCTTAAAAATTTTAGGAATATTAATTTCATGAAAAAATGTTGGCAGTCCAATATATACTGGAAAAAACCACTGCTCAAAGAAAATATAATAATGATTTAATTCTGAGGGGGAAAACAGTAATTTTACAGTGGAGAAGTTGGGCAGAAATCCCCTTACCCAAGTGTTCTGCTATAATGAGACAAATCAGGGTGTGCCACCTTATAGAAAGCAATGAGAACACAGAATCCGTTCTCTGACCTACCTGCAAACTGTAACCTGGACCTCGTCGTGATGAAACATCAGGCAAACCCCATTTAAGGGGCACTTAATAAACTGCCGAGCCTGTATTCTTTCAGTGTCAAGGTCAAGAAAATCAAGAAGTTGAGGAAGTGTTACAAATTGAAGGACACTGACAAATACAGCACAATATTCTGGATGTGAATACTTTTGTTGTAAAGAACATTATGGCAGAAAATGGCAAAGCTTGAATGGTATCTGAGGACTAGAGAGTAGTAATTATCCAAGTTAATTTCTTGATTTTGATGGCTAAAGCATACCAATGCAGGAGAGTGTCATTGTTTATAGGAAAGGACATTAGTTTGGAGGCATGTTGGAGCTCCATTTTGCAATCTACTCTAAATGGCTCTGGCGGGGAAGTAAGCTCTGCTTACTGTTCTTGCAGTTTTTTATGTAAGCTTGAGATTATTCAAGTAAATCATTAAATGAAATTAATAATTATATGCAGCCTGGTTACCTGGATAACTGAGAAACACAATCTAGTTACGTTCTCATCCCTCTGAATACCCCTCACCTGGGAAGTTCAGTGAGTTCCCAAGGATTGCTTTTCAGTTCCACAGATTCATCTCAGTGCTCAGTTGTCCTTTTCTCCAGCCAGTGTCCCTCCAGATCTCTGACCACCTGGAGCCCCCAGATGACCTCGTGCGTCTCCAGACTGCAACTGCTTTCTCTGCATGACTTCTCCTCAAATGCTGGGATGGTTAATAATTATGGGGCAATTTGGCTGAGCCACATTGCTCATATACTTGGTCGAATATTTTTCTGGATGTTTCTTTGAGGGTTGTTGTTTTTATTTTTTAGATGAGATTAACATTTAAATTGGTAGATTTTGAGTAAAGGGGCTTACCCTCTATAATATAGGTAGGTCTCATCAAACCATTTGAAAGGCTCACTAGAACAGACTGATTCCCCATAAGCAAGAGGGAATTCTGCAGCAGACTGTCTTCAGATTTGAACTGCAATATTAACTCTTCCCTGTGTCTCCAGCCTCATGGTTCGTCCTGCAGATTTTGGACTCGCCAGCCTCCATAATCATGTGAGTCAGTTCTATAAAATCTCTTTCTCTCTCTCTCTCTGTCTGTGTGTACCTGTGTGTGTCTCTCTCTGTCTCTATCTCTGTCTGTCTGTCTCTCTATATATAAACAACTATTAGTGTAAGGAGCTACTTTGGGGGCCTGAGAAGAGCAAATCCAAGAAGCCCTACATAGATTAAGGCAGGCCTCACAGGACAGAGGGTAGTTTCCACCCCAAGAGGAATCTACTAGCATCTGTCTACATTAAAGTCTTCATCAAACAACAAATTTTACTCCAGGAGGAAGAGTGGGGCCTTCCTTCTCTGTTTTAAGGGCTATAGCCTTTCCTGCCTGCTTGACAATAGGCATCTTGTTCCTTTGAGGAGAGTCCCTAATTTCACTCAATACTGTAATCTAGCTCCCATTTCCCAGGAAGGGAAATCATTTACATTTTCTTCTCTAAAACTTGCTACATTTCTTGAGTTTTCAACAATGAGCTTATAGTACATTTATGATCATAAAGATGTTACTTAAAATAAATTAACCATTCATTAAATTTGGACACAATATTTAATAAATACTGGCAGATAGCTTTGTAACTTTCCCTACAATGTATAAATTACACATTGTAACTGTTATCATGTACTTTAATTACTGGCATATTTTGTCCAGATACCACTGTTAAACCAATTCTGCTTGGTGTCTTGTAAATAGTATTTCAGAGTATCCTCTCAATGGAATGGAAGTCTGCTTGAGATTCTCTCTCTTCCTTTCACACTGCTCCTCCCCCCACTCATGTGTGCATGCGCTCTCTCTCTCTGTCTAAAATAAATAAATACATCTTAAAAAAATTGTTTTGGCTATTTGAGGTTCTTTGAGATTCCATGTGAATTTTAGGATGAAATTTTTTATCTGCAAAAAATGCCTTTTGGATTTTAACAGACTGCATTGAATCTCTAGATCACTTTGTGTAGTATGGACATCTTAACAGTAAGGCTTTCCAATCCATGAACATGGGATGCTTTTCTATTTTGTTTATGTCTTCTTTAATGTCGGTAGGCAGTGTTTTACACTTTTCAGCGTACAAGTCCTCCACCTCTTTGGTTATATTTATTCCTGGTATTTCACTAATTTTGGTGGTATTGTAAATGGTATTGTTTTCTTAATTTCTTTTTTATTGTTCATTGTTAGTGTATAGAAACATAACTGATTTTTGAATGTTTATTTTGTATCCTACTATTTTCCTGAGTTTGTTAATTATTTCTAACAGATTTTTTATAAGAATCTTTAGGATTTTCTATATATATCATGTCATCTGCAAACAGAAATGATTTTATGTCTTCTTTTCCAATTTGGATGCTTTATATTACTTTTTCTTGCCTAATTTCTCTGGCTAAGATTTCCAGTGTTATGTCAAATAGAAGTGGCAAGAGTGAGCATCCTTTCCTTCTACCAAACCTTTGAGGAAAAGCATTTGGTCTTTCACTGTTGTATATGATATTAGCTATGGGCTTTTCATATATAACCTTCATTATTTTGAATTAGTTTCTTCCTATTCCTAGTCTGTTGAAAGTTTTTATCATGAAAGTGTGTAAATTTATCTAAATATTTTTTGTATCCATTTAGATGATCATGTATAACAGTTTTTATACTTCATTGTGTTAATGTGGTGTTTACATTAATTGATGTCTGAATCATTCTTGGATTCCAGGAATGAATCCTATTTGGTCATGGTATATAATCTTTTTAATGTGCTGTTGAAATCAGCTTGTTATTTTGTTGAGGACTTTGCATCAATATTCATCATGGATATAGGTCTGTAGTTTTCTTATGTTGCCTTTAACTTTGCCTGGTCTCATAGAATGAGCTTGGAAGTGTTCCCTTCTCTCCGGTTGCTTTTGTTTTTTGTTTTTCTGTCTGTTTGTTTTTGAAGAATTTCAGCAGGATTGGTACTAATTTTTCTAGACTTTTCCAGTGAAACTAATCTGGTCCTGGACTTTCTTTGTTGGGACATTTTTGATTACTGATTCAGTCTCCTCATTTGTTATTGATGTGTCTGGGCTTTCTATATATGAGTCAATCTTGGTAGGCTATGTGTTTTTAGGAATGTATCTATTCCTTCTAAATTGTCCATTTTGTTTGTGTACAATTGTTAATAGAATTCTTGTATATTTATTTTTTATTTCTGTGACATTTGTTGTAATGTCCTCTATTTTTTTTTTAAAGATTTTTATTTTTTATTTTTTATTTGAGAGAGAGAATGAAAGACAGCACGAGAGGGAAGAGGGCAGAGGGAGAAGCAGACACCCTGCTGAGCAGGGAGCCTGATGCAGGACTCGATCCCGGGACTCCAGGATCATGACCTGAGCCGAAGGCAGTCGCTTAACCAACTGAGCCACCCAGGCGCCCTCTCTTTTATTTTTTATTTTAGTTGAGTCTTCTCTCTTTTTTTACTAGGTATGTTAGCTAAGGGTTTTTCAATTTTGTTGATCTTTTCAACAAACCAACTCTTAGTTTCATTGATTTTTTTCTATTTTTCTCCTATTCTCTGATTGATTTCTGCTGTAATCTTTGTTATTCCTTTCCTTCTGTTAGCTTTGACTTTAGTTTGTTCTTATTTTTCCAGTTTCTGGAGATGTAAAGTTAGTTTGTTAATTTGAGATCTTTCTTCTTTTTTAATGTACATATTTTATAGCTATAAACTTCCCTCTTAGGACTGCTTTGTGTACCCAACTTTCAGGCCATAACTTTAATCAATATTAGGTACCTTATAAAGTGTGTTTAGTTATTATCCTTTTTTCCCCCACACTGGATCCTCATTCTTTTGTGTGATAGGTATTAATTGAATGCCTTTTCTGTGCCAAGCACTGTATTGTAGCTGGTGGACATCACAGACAAAAAAAAGAGCAGTTATCACAGTATAATAAAGACCTTAAGGGAAGTAATATATGGTGATAGAAGAATATGATGAGCTCTGTATCAACTAGATGTTATGTCTGCAAGCAAAAAATCTAAGTCATTTTGGCTGACAAATAAGGATATGTGCTGTATTATATAACTGGAAGTTCAGAGGAATGGCGAGCATCATGACTGTCTTGATCTTACAATTCTATCTCCCTTTCTCTGTGATTCTCCCAGTCTGTTCTCCTTTGTATTTTGGGTTCATGTTCTGAATGATAACAAGGAAGCTACAGCAGTTATGGGGTACACATTCAAAAGGAACAGTGTCTAAAGGAAGCAGAGAAAATATTGCAGGCCAAAAGGATGAGATTAACATTCCTTATAAATGGATTTCAACAAAGTTTTCAAGAAACACTGCTTACAACTATGTGTAATATACTCTAATTTTCTATTCTATTTAACTTTTTAAAAATTCTGGTCACCACTAAATATATTTATTTAATGACTGACCTATGGAGCACTCTCTAAGGGGTCAACAATTGCTTAGATCTGTCAGGGTCAATCCCTAGAGCTAGATACAGTCCCCAAAACTGCCTGGTGTTGGAGGTTGATAGCAAGATTTCAGGAAAGAGGACATTACAATGTCTGCCATAGGCTCCTAACCCAACCTTGACAGGTTGTCGTGGGAGGTGAAGGTATTTGAAGCAAAGTAACATTCAGAGAAGTTAAAAATTCATTATGGCCAGAATATAGAATAGGAGATCAAAAGTTTGAAGATGGGCATTGAAGGAATTTTAAGCAGTTGGGACTTATCCTAAAGCAAAAGGAAGTCATTAAAAATTTTAAAGCTGGGTGATAATAATAGGAAGGAAGATAATTCAAGGTGTAGTGTAAAAAATATCTTAGAAAAGTATGCCATGTAGCTGAGCTCATGGTGGGATTTAGAGGGGATGGGTATATGGACAAAGAGATTGAAAGGGTTAGAAGGATTCTCAAGATCTGTGTAGTACACCAAGGAAAATATTAGCCATTAGTTAGGAAACAAGAATATTGGCTAGATTGAAGGGGAAAAATGAGCTAAAATTTGGAAATACTGTGTTCCTTTGTCTTTGGGACTTTCAGAGATAAGAGTCTAAATCGGGATTTGAAAATCAGTAGCATAAAGAGAGAAATGGGATTAATCTGCAAGACTATGGGGAGTGAGAGAATCAGACAGGGGGAACCCTAAGGCATACCAACATTTAAGGGGTGAGCAGAAAACAAGCACCTACAAAGTCTGGAAAAGTGTAGCCAGACATGTGGGGAGACCTGGAGAATGTGATAGCAAAGAAGCTGAGGGAAAAGAATTAAAAGAGGAAAAGCAGGAAGTGCTATAAGGAGGTCAACTAAAGATAAATATGAAAATTGCATATTGGATACAGAGGAGAGATAGACAGAGAGAGATCCCTAACCATCCCTGGAGAATAATGCCACTGGAACTCCACGTGACTGGTGACCGCCATGTGCTTAAAGGGTGTGTTATCAAATGAACAAATGCTTCATTTCCATAAACTTGACTGTGAAGGGCAGGAGGGGCATCTAGCTTGACAAAGACAGACAGTTGAGGTAGGAATTTATTTTTGTTAAGATAGAAGAGACATGCAAATAACTTAAGTAAATATAACAGCACATTTTGTAACCACTAAGTTGCCTAGAATGTTGTAGCCAAGAGGTACTACATATGCCCTAAGAAACATACATTGCAGTAGATCAAAATGAATTGGTGTTCAGCACAATCAGTGTAACCTACTGCATTTTCACAGAGATAACACTTCTCCATCCTGGTTTTCCGTTCAGAGCAGGTAGTAGCCAAGGATCATTGTTATGCTCCTGCAGAAACAGTGCCACAACACTCCTGCAAGCAAAAGAGAATGGTTACAGGTGAAAATAGTCCTGCAGCCCAGCACAGGCCCTGTTGGCAACGCATTGCCCAACAAAATACAAGTGGTTTGCTCTCCCGGTCAGTACTTCCTCAGAAAATCTGCCTCCTAAGTTAACTACAAGGAATCCTTCCCCTTGGACAGAAAGTTAACTCCACAAGGGGTATAGAAACCACTACCTTTCCTGGTTTCTCTGAAGGCATTTGCATCATTTCATATCTCTATATTTCTAGGGGTACTAAGCATCTGTATTAATGGAACATATAGCTGGGATTTCTAAATTATGTGGACACACAATACTAAAACACAGTAGGTCAAAGAAAGAATTATTGTTCCAAAGGTTCTGAAAGACCAGTAAATTCCTCTACTCCCTATTTCGTTTCACCCTCCATCTTCAACAGGATAATGTCAACCCACTTTGCTTCATATTCAAGGCCCTATGAATCTGGCTTTCAGATTACCATCTTATTTTCCCTAGCCAAATACAGGAATTATTTAAGCCACCTGGTCTACCTTGCTAGCTGCTTGCCTTTGCACAAGCATTATGGAAAGTCATCCCCATTCTACTCCCTGTTCAATCCTCCTCAACCAACAGGTTCCACTACCTGCTGCATATTGTCTTCTCTGAACACTACCTCTCTTAATTACTTATGCTACAGGTTTTGATATCAACTTCATAAAAATTGTGGGTCATATATAGCTTCCTCTTATATATCAGATATTCATTCAAGAAGTATTGATTGAGGAGTTGCGAGGGGCCATACAGTGCACATAGAAAGTTCTTACAGTTCTAGGGGGAGATACAAAAGAACAATTGTATAATTGCCATTCAAACCCATATCTTTTGACGTGACCCCTAGCTAAACAGAGGACTCTAGAAGGCAATTTGTTGTACTAGGTAGCACAGTTTTGGAGTTAGAGATGCCTAATTCAAGTCTCAACTCTGTGTGAAATAGGGTAAACCAATTAACTTCTCTATAGCTCAGTTTCATCACTTGTGAAATGAAACCATTACTATCTACTTCTTAGGTTTCTTGAGAGAATTAAATAATGTAACATATGTAAAGTTTTCTTACACTAAGTGGTTGCTCACTAAACATGTACTGAATGAACAAATGAATCTTTAGATCTGTGTGAAATGATTAAGGTGATATATATGTAGGTATATACACATAAATATGTGAAAGTGAGACATAAGAATCAAAATTGCAAAAAAAAAAAAAGAATCAAAATTGTTGCTCCTGAAAGCTAAAGAAAATGAACACAAAAATATGAACAGAGAAAAAATATTATGACAAAAAATCCAAAAAGAAAAATGAATGGCTCTCATATTGTTATTTGTTAGATGCTTACTATGTGCCTAGCACTGGGCTAAGGAATTTAACTGTATCTCTCAAAACGAATCTGTGAATAACCTTACTTCACAGATATCAAATTAAAGCTTGGGAAGGTAAGTGACAAGGCTAAGAAGTATCATATCTGTTTGTGTATGTTTACTGCCCAGAATACTGACCATAACATGGCAAAAGATTTTTTAACACACATACAAGAATTTTTCACATCAAACCAGAATAAACTGCACCAAGGCTGCAACTCTAAATATTAAGTTTTCATGTTCTCTATGCGTGGCTGACTTGTTGGCATTCACTGAAAACTCAGTAAGTGTTTAATAAATAAAAGAGTAAGTTTTGTATCCAAATGTTCAATTTAGAATAGTCTTCTGTAGTCTTAGGAAAGTCACTTGTGTATTTCAAGTATTATGATACTGTTTATTTTCCAATCCCCAGCCCACACAGTTTTACAATTTGTGTAAAAAAGGGTTGTTTTTTTTTTTTTTTGCATTCCTGAAATTGAGGCATTCTCATCTTCTAAAAGTGGATGGGATTTTTGAAGATGATTAAAACTCATTCAAGGCCAGACCTGGAAAATAAAGAGTGTGAGCAGACTGGGCCCAACAGTTGTGGCAATAACTAAGTGGTCATACAACAGATCAGATAAATGAATTCAGGTAAAAGAGGTGTAACAAATACTCCTTTGCTGTTTTGCACATCACTGTCACTCCACTCAATTGTTTGGTAGATTTGATTGATGCAAAAAGCATGCCATAGAAAGAGTACAGATAACCGCCATCTTTATTTTCTATCCCTTTGGAGGAAATGCATAATCAACACCATGTAGAATCACTCACTAGCAGAATCTATCTCAAGATACTGCTTTCATCTGACATTGTGAGTTATAACACTTTGCATTTGTAGAGTGATTTATGGTTTTTACATATTCTGCAGTTAGTTAACTTCCCGGTGCCTCCAGGATGTAGTTGATAGTATTTTCACTTCCTTTTCCTCCCTGAAGCATTGCAAGGACATTTCCCTCACAGAGTGTTTCTGCCACATCATTCTAATCTAAGAAAGTGAGTAATTCTCTTTGGATTTTCACATTCTTTCGGAACTACTCACTTTTTTAAATCCCGTATTTATGTTGTTTTCAATTTGATTTTAAATTTTAAATATTAAATCATACCTATTCAGAAAAGCCCCTTTCTTGACATGAAAATCAGCACACATCACAATACCACCATACCAGAAGCACTGAGACAAAATATAGATTAATATGGCTACATAATTCAAAAATAAAAAATATTCACATAGCAATAAACATCATAAGCAAAGCCAAAAGATGACAAACTGAGAAAATCATTTAGCAATTTTATATGACATTGTGGGTCACAATATTTTGTACTTGTACAGTGATTTATGGACTGAACATAATTACATAATTGCCATTCAAATCGATATCTTTTGACCCCCAAGTAAATAGGACTCTGGAAGACAATTTGTTGTACTAGGCAGGGCACAGCCTTTGGAGTTAGACACACCTCAGTCAGGTCTCAACTCTGTGTTACCTAAGGTAAACCAGTAAAGTGTTTGGTGGCTCGGTTTCTACACTTGTGAAATTAAGCCATTACTATTTACTTCTTAGATTTTAATGTAATATAAGTGGTATCACTTACTTGTGGGATTTCAAAAAGAAAAAAAAAAGTCAAACTCTCAGAAACAGAGTAGAAAAGTGATTGCCAGGGGCCACAGCCCCTGTGGGAATGGAGAGAGGTGGAGAGAATGGAGAGAGGTGAATAAAAGGGTACAAACTTTCAACTATAAGATGAACAAAATCCAAGGATCTAATGTAAAACATAGTGACAATAGTTAATAACACTGTACTGTATAATTGAAATTTGGTAAGAGAGTAGACCGTAAATGTTCTCACCAAAATAAAAAACAAAACAAAACAAAAATGCAAGGCATGTGTTCATTAACTCAATGAGGGGAATCCTGACATAATGTTTACATATATCAAATCATCACATTGTGCACTTTGAATATCTTATAATTTTATTGTCAATTAAACCTCAATAAATCTGGGAAAGTAAAGTGAAATACATTACATACAGACATTTGGGAATCAAAAAGAATGATAATGGCAAGAACTTTAAAATATCAAAGATGTTAAAATGCAGTAGTTATTATTTTGCTATTATTAATAGTAGTAAAGCTAATTGGCCAGTACTGGAAGTTGCCAAGATCTATATCATGACTCTGATGATTGATAAAGCCATCTAGTTGCAGTTTCTTTTAGCTGTATTTGTGTGATCATGTGACAAAGTTTATTCATATTCTTTTTCCTGAGAAAATAAGAAGGGACCCATGGTGAAATCCCATTGGTATTTTCTCTTGTGTCATTTGGAATAAAAAGTAGAAAGCATCTCTCAGCATCTCAGGAGATTTTGCTACCTTCATATTTAAAAACAGGGTTTAGATACTGAGTGTATCAAAAGAAGGATTCCATTTCATGCCATTTCTGAAGACGTACAAACCGAAACCAGAATCAAGTTGATTGCTAAGCAAGGGGGATTTAAACAAGCCATTTGCAGATTTCATTCACTCTCAGTGCCTATATGCAATTGTGGTTTTTTTTATTATTATGTTATGTTAATCACCATACATGGTGATGGGTATTATATGCAATTGTGTTTTGAGAAAGATAGTAGACCATACCAAGCATGCTTAAGAGCAAGAGTTAGAATCTATTAGTACTTTGCTCCACCAAGACAGAAAAATAATTTCATGGTAATGTCAAGAGTTTCAGGCACTATTCAGAGATTACCCCATAACAGTCGCCTAGCAGAAAATTCCTATGATGAAATCAGAAACCACCCCATCAGTACCTCAGAATGTGACTGTTTGGAGAGAAGGTCTTTGCAGAGGTAATTAAGTTAAAATGAGGTCACTAGGATGACTTCTAATCCAATATGACAGGCATCCTTATAAGAAGAGTATTTATTGTTTTTAAATATTTTATTTATTAATTAGAGAGAGAGAAAGAGAGAGAGCACAAGCAGGGGGAGTGGCGGGCAGAGGGAGAGGGAGAAGCAGGCTTCCCGCAGAGCAGGGAGCCCAATGTGGGGCTCGATCCCAGGACCCTGGGATCATGACCTAAGCCAAAGGCAGTTGCTTAACCAACTGAGCCACCCAGGTGCCCAGGAGTATTTAGACCAAGATACAGACAGAAGGAAGATGATGATATGAAGACACAGAGAAAAGATGGCCATCTACAAGGCCATCTACAAGAGAGACCTGGAAGAGACCTTCCTTCATGACCCTCAGAAGGAACCAACCTTCCCAATGTGTTGATCTCAAACTTCTGGTCTCCAGAACTGTGAAAAAATAGATTTATGTTATTTAAGCCACCCAGTCTGTGGTGCTTATTTATAGGAGCCCTAGCAAACTCATACAAGGGCTGAACCATATATAGTCCAAATGGCAATTTCTTAACCACCATGATTGATGCCTGGAAGCTTGATTGGGGCAGCATCCACATGAGAGACAAAAGTATATATTCATGTAGATCCCTACATATTTCCCATATGAGGTATGGGAAAATTATGTAATTATAAAGGGTAGAAGTAGATGTAGAAACACAAAAAGAAAATATTTAGTGACAAAACCACATGTTGAGTATTTTCTACTCATGTAGGTATATTTTCCCTGTAAACTTCAGGAGATTTTCTACCTTCATATTAAAAAACAGAGTTTAGTTACTGCATGTATCAAAACGAGGATTCCATTTCATGCCATTTCTAAACAGAAAGCTCAACCTCTTGTAACTGAAATTAAATGTTACAAATATATATTTACTTCTATAATTGCCCTTAAATGTATTTATTTCAGAAGCTTTAAGATTGGAGTGAGTCATCTAAAATATATAATAGAATGGACTATAGTTGTGTGCCTTGCCCCAGTAAAAGAATATGTATTAAGGAAAAGCAATTGTTTGATGATATGTGGGACACACCAGATCTATTTGTATTTTGCCTTTTGAAATAGTCCTTGTATATACATATATTTTATGCCATACAGCTCAAGGGCTGGTGATTATCTCTTTAAAGGAACTGCTAACCATTTCAGGAAATTGTTGAATATAATATCTGAAAATGATTTCAGAGTGTGAAAACATTTTATACTCTTTGCAAATCAGATGCATTCGGCTGGAAGGGACTAGCTTATGTTGCTGGCTCTATTTTGCATGTTTTTAATACTTAAGAGTTAGATGGTTTAATCTTTGGTTTCTTTGATAAGGTGCAGGTGCAATTACATTGATACACCTCAGTAAGCATCCTCCCTTAACTTAATGTGAGTTTTCAAGTTTGCCTCATGACATGACATTTTCTGCTGATGGCAGAATAGTAAGCAAATTAATGGGTCTTTTTTCTATAGATTTTTTTCTGCTTCCAGTCACACCTAGAGTTAATGAACATAGAAAGTTCACTCAGAGTTGATCCAAAAAGAAAAAGGAAACAGTAAAATTGCAAGCAAAAATCTCTAACAAACTTGGGCTTGAAGCCAGTTTTAGAGTAACACCCTAATTAGTTTCTTTTGCTGACAAGGGAAAATGGGAATAAGAGAAAAACAGACATTCATAGCCATTAGTATAGGGTCTCTACTTCTGTAGACTAGCGCCCTAGTGACTTGGTCGACCTCATCACATCCCTGTGAGATCTGACCTTGGGTCTAGACCCTATTTGCCTATAAATTACATTAATTAAAAATACACAGTTCTGGGGTGCCTGGGTGGCTCAGTCATTGAGCGTCTGCCTTCGGCTCAGGTTGTGATCCCAGGGTCTTGGGATCGAGCCCCGCATCGGGCTCCACTGGAAGCCTGCTTCTCCCTCACCCACTCCCCCTGCTTGTGTTCCCTCTTTCATTGTCTCTCTCTCTCTCTCTCTCAAATAAATAAATAAATAAATCTTAAAAAAAAAAATACACAGTTCCAAGGGGTATATGGGAAATTTCTATGCCTTCCTAAAGTGTTGCTATCAGCCTAAAACTCCTCTAAAAAGTTAAATCTTAACAAAATTTTGCTTTATTTTTTTTTAAAGATTCTATTTATTTATTTGAGAGAGAGAGAATGAGAGAGAGAGAGTACATGAGAGGGGGAGGATCAGAGGGAGAAGCAGACTCCCCACTGAGCAGGGAGCCCGATGTGGGACTCGATCCAGGGACTCCAGGATAATGACCTGAGCCGAAGGCAGTCGCTTAACCAACTGAGCCACCCAGGTGCCCCAACAAAATTTTGCTTTAAATACACAGTTCTACTTTGCAAAAAACACTGTTAAGAGAATGAAAAGGCAAGCCATAGACTGGAAGAAAATATTTGCAGAACACATATATAATAAAGGACTAGTATCCAAACTGTACAAACAATTCTTAAAAATCAACAGTAGGAAAATGAACAACTCAATTTAAAAAATGCACAAGAGACTTGAACAGAAACCTCAGCAAAGAAAATATACAGATGGCAAATAAATATATTAAAAGATCCTCCGTATCATATGTCTTTAGGAAATTGCATATTAAAACAGCAATGAAATACTACTACACATCCACTGGAATGGCTTAATATCTGAAGCCTTGACAATACCAAATGGTGACAAGGATGCAGAACAACAGGAACTTGCACTCATTGTTGCTGGGAAAACAAAATGGGACGGTCACTTTGGAAGACAATTTGATAGTTTCTTATGGAACTAAACATACCAGATAATCCAGCAGTTGTGCTTCCTGTTATTTACCCAGATTGGTTAAAAACTTACACCTATGCAAAAGCCACACTGATATTTTACAGCAACTTTATTCATGATTGCCAAAATTTGAAAGCAACCAAGACGTCCTTCAGTAGGTAAATGGGTAAACAAGCTCTGTGGTACATCTATACAACAGGGTATTATTTAGCAATAGATAGATATGAGCTATGAAAAACCATGGAGGAACCCTAAATGCACACTGCTAAGTGAAAGAGGCCAGTCTGAAAGGCTACATATTATATAATTTCAACTATATGACATTCTGGAAAAGGCACAACTGTGGAGACAATAAAAACAATCAGTGGTTGCCACAGATTCGGGGAGAGAGGGGGAGCATTAATGCATTGAAAATAAGGACTTTTTAGGGCAGTAAAACTACTCTGTATGATACAGTAATGGTGGATACATTTGGAAAAACTTAACAGAATCAACAACACAAAAAGTGAATCTTAATGTAAACTGTGGACATAATAAGGTATTAATATATTGGCCCATCAGTTGTCACAAATGTGCTACACCAATGCAAGCTGTTAATAATGGGGAAAACTACTGGGGCGTGGTGGAGAGAGGGCCTATGGACAATCTTTTTACTTTCTGTTCAATTTCTCTATAAACAGAGGATTTATCAAAAAATAAAGTCTGTTAATTTTTTAAAACTACACAATATTATAATCCATTGAAAGAAATACTTCCTAAGATTGGGACTAAAAGCAAAGGTTATGTTCTTTGTGGGAATCAAGTAATACCAAGTAGGTTTTATGCCTAGATTCTACCCATTTTTATTTAGTAGGTCTCAGCCATAATGGCATTTGGAAATGAAGGAAATATATTTTTTCAGCCATTTTCACATATTCCAGACTCTTCATTTCAATACTGTTAGAGAACAATGGGGAAAAAATCTTCTAATAAAATATATACACAAAGATACAATGTTATTAGTTGTGCTTAATGCTCTATGAGCAATGGCCAAAGGAACAAATAATTTTACATTAACTCCTACATAATGTTTCTTATTCACTTGGACATTTTTGAGAAGAGTGCCTAATTTTTTTTCAAATAATCATATATTTAATATGATTCTTTTCCTTTCTAAACATAGCATTTCTTTCATTTCTTCCCCCACCTCAATTATTTTGGACAAGATTTTTTTTTTTTAGAACTGGTTCTTGCTTTAATTAGGTAAGTTTGTGGGGCACGTGGGTGGCTCAGTTGGTTAGGTGTCTGCCTTTGGCTCAGGTCATGATCCCAGGGTCCTGGGATTGAGCCCCACTTCAACCTCTCTGCTGAGTGGGGAGTCTGCTTCTTCCTCTCCCTCTGCCCTTCCCCCCCATGCTCTCTCTCTTTCTCTCTCTCTCTCTCAAATAAATAAGTAAAATCTTCTAAGAAATTAGGTAAGTTTGCTCTTTGCATTTTGGTAATTGTTTATTTTCTATTTCATTTATTTCTGCTTTTTCCATACTAATTTAGACATTTTAGTTTCTTAGGATTTATTTTTGTGCTTTTATTCATTGAATAGGATTCTTATTTACTTTCACCCTTTTTTCCTTTCAAAAATTTTATTTAAAGCTCTACAATTTCTTCTCAGTACCAGTTTGATCACATTCCACAGTTTTTAACTGGTGGTCCTATTACTATTGTCTGTAATTCAATAGCTCAGAGTTGTGAATTTGAAGAACTCTATAAAACTATATTTTAAAAAATGCATTTAAAATACAATGCATAGACTTTTTATTTATTTGTTATTGATTATAAATTAATTTTAAGACAGAGAATAGTGATTGTATAATTTTTTTCCTTGAAACCTTAATGAGGTTGTCTTTATGGCTTAACACAGGGCCAATTTCTGTGATTGTTTATCTTTTTTTTTTTTTTGAAGATTTTATTTATTTGACAGAGACAAAGCAAGAGAAGGAACACAAGCAGGGGGAGTGGAAGAGGGAAAAGCAGGCTTCCCACTGAGCAGGGAGCCCAATGTGGGACTTGATCCCAGGACTCTGGGATCATGACCTGAGCTGAAGGCAGACGCTTAATGACTGAGCCACCCAGGCGCCCCAGTTTATCTTTTTTAAAAAATAATATGCAGTCTCTCTTGGTTGTTTGTTTTCAGGAATGCTCAAGCTTCTTAATTGAAGGATTCAAATCCACAGTATCCTTATTTAAGTCTTCTCTCCTTGGCCTATTCAATGAGCAGAGAATATTTAAAGTTTCACAATGTGATCATTTTGTTTTCATAATCTAGTATTTTCATCAATTTCTATTTCAGATTTTTCAAACTTGTAATGTGTGTAAATATTCATGACTTTTGTACTTCCTAGTTGGATTTTATATTCCATTAATATGAAATATCTCTTTGGATGCCTTTTAAATGCCAAAGGCTTGTTGTGAAATAATATTAGTAAATCTGTGATTTTTAAGTATTTACCAGAAATTAGCTTTTTTTTCTTCTCTCTCTTTCTCATTCTTGCTCTCTCACTCTCTTCTTTTCCTTTTCATAAAATAATAAAACCTGTGGCAGAAACCAAATTATGCTAAAAGGAAAATGAAATATTAATAGTTTCCTTTTTTTTAAATTAACCAAAATGTCTTTTCTACCTTAAATTTATTTAAAATATTCCTCTGGAAATCTAAATCATGAATCTATATCATATTTTATCCAAGCATTTTGATTTGGAGTAGTTGAAGCTATGATTCCAAAGTCCCCTTCTAAAATAAAGATCATTTAACAGAAAATTATCTAAATTATCTTATACTTTTTCTATCCTGATCAAATTTCAAAATCCAAATTTGTCAATTCTCACCTCTCCTCTGTAGAAAACAGGCATTTCATTTTTAATATTACATATTTGAAAGTAAGTATGTATAGAAAGGGAGAAAGTTGATCATTTTAAAGATTCAAGCTTTATTTTTAAAAATAAGGGGAGAAGGAAAATGTCAGACAATAGGGGAAGGCCCATAAACTGCTAAGAGACGCAGCACTCTGCTGCACGTTCCCTCTCTCAAGGGGGTTTGCTGCCCTCTGTTGGTCTTTGCAGAAATAGGATGCCGAAAAAAGGCATTAAAAAGGCAAAACTAATTTTTTCAAAAAACGTCAACAAACGGCACGCACCTGTTAATAAAGGTCTTAAATAATTGTCAAAAAAAGAGAGGCAAAACTATAAGGGCTTGAGTCTCAAATATTTCAAAGGACAGCTTCTGTGGTGTATAAAATAACCTTTGTTGAGGGATCCATGAGATTCTAAAGCTGCCTCATGCCTGGTCCCTATGAAGAAAGCAGGCATTAAAGATCCCACCATGTGAGCTGTCAGTTTTATGTTATCTGATCGCACCCACAGGTAGGTCTCCCTAATGATGACAACCATCTATACAGTCTGCACAAACTAGACCGTATGATACAAACTCCATACAAAACTGCACAAGAAATGTACTTCATGTTGAAAGATGATTAAACAACTTTATAGGACACACAAAGAAGCCTATAGGAAATAAGAGAAACAGCAGGTAAAAGTTGAAGTTGATGGCAAAAGCCGGAAATGGCACAAAAAGAGATAAGAACACCATAGAGAAAACAAAATTTTAAAAAAGAGCTCACTGCAAGAGTTCACATGTTGAATGAGCAGCAGATACACAGCTAAGGCTATTGTTCCATTCTGAAAGGAATCCTAAGACAACAGGAAGCCTGTTTGAGATAAATCCCTATACATATATACTCCCCACTCTATCCTTACAACAAACCCATCTTACCTAAGGTGGGTTAAATATATTGCTTTGCTTCCATGTGAAATGAGAGGTATTATTTTATATAAGCTAATTTAGATCTACAAAGGTCTTAGTGATGAGTATATGTGGTAAGTCCCTAAATATGATAATGAAAGAAGATCTGGCCCCATTTTTAATTTTTAGAACATAGGATTCTAAAACATAGACAAACTTTTTTTTCCAAACTTTATTTTTTAAGTTTTTCCCTCTTTACTGAATTATAATTGCTAAGAATTATAATATATTTAAGGTGCAGAATGTGATGATTAATGTGTATATACATTGTAAAATGATTACCTTAATCAATTCAGTGAACACATTACTCATTTCACATAGTTAACCTATTTTGTGTGTGTGATGAGAACACTTAGGATCTACTCATCAAATTTCAAGTGTATAATACAATATTGTTAACTGTGGTCATGTTGCTATACATTAGATCCCCAGAATTTATTCATCTTATAACTGAAAGTTTATACCTTCTGACCAACATCTCTGCATTTTCCCCTACCACTAGCCCCTAGCAACCACCATCCTACTCCCTGTTTCTGGGAGTTTGACTTTTTAGATTCTATGTGTTGTATTTGACTTTCTGTGTCTGGCTTATTTCAGTTAGCATAATGTTCTCCAAATTCATCCATGTTGTCACAAATGGCAGAATTTCCTTCTTTTTTATGGTAGAATAATATTCCATTATACATATACCACATATATCCATATATGTGTGCATACACACAAACACACACACACACATATATCACATTTTCTTTATCCATTCATCTGTCAGTGGACATTTTGGTTGTTTTCATATGTTGGCTATAGTCAATAATGCTTCAGTGAATGTGAGAGTATAGAAACCTCTTCAAGATACTGATTTCATTTCCTTCAGATAAATACCCAGAAGTGGAATTACTAGGTCATGCGGTGGTTCTATTTTTAATTTTTTGTGGAACCTCCAAACTGTTTTCCATAATGGCTATACAAATTTACATTCCCACCAACAGTGTACGAGGATTCATTTTCATTCACAGCTTTGTTAACACTTATCTAGTCTTTTTAATAATAGCAGTGAGGTGATATCTCATTGTGGTTTTGATGCATAGTATCCAGATGATTATGATGTTGAGCATCTTTTCCTATGTTTAATTGGCCATTTTTGTGTCTTTGGAAAAATGTCCAAGTCAATTAATAAATAATAAAAATAGGTCAAGTAATGATCAAGATGAGGACCTTTTAAGGATTATGCTTATTTCAATTCTGGGTTCTTGGGATTTAAAAAAGAAAGAGAAATAAAGAATTAGAAAAATTATACTTATGGAAAAGAATGGTCCATACATACATACATAATTGGTGTTCTAGAGAATAAATTTTTTAGTGGAAGAGAAAAAGTATCTTCAGATATATAATTAGAAAACTAAACTTTCTGAAATACAGTGTTGAATTTTCATGTTAAAAGAGGAAAAAGTGGTAAAGAATTACTAATTCCTGAACACATACTTACTGGAGTCAGAAAAAATATAATTTTTACAAGAAGAAAAAAATCAAGTATCTCAGAGTGTTCCACTGAACTTCCAATGTCAGCAAAGTTTTAAGTAAAATAAAGTGCAAAAAGAGAATTTTATTCCTATTCATTTTTTTCCCAGAAGTATTAAGGAAATAGATATTCATTTTCAAGCACATATAACTCAGGAACATAGGACCCATGAGCTCTTCTTGAAAAGAAAAGTATATTTGAAGGTGAAATCCAGTCAACTCAGAGCAAATATAGAACAAGGAACTCAGGAAGGGAATCTGTAGTAAATGGATTGGGGATGAGCGTTAAATTGATTTACATGTAAAACTGTAACTAAACAACTCTGGGAACTATGGTTACAAAGCAGAATGTGGAAATTATAAACCTTAATAAACATAAAAATATAACAAAATCAATAGTTTAGAAGAATGGGTGTAGGAGGAAGTGTAAGTAGATTGATTTCCTCATTTCATAATGAGGAGTCAGTAGACTTTAATAGTCGTTAATGGACTCTAATCTCCTGCAATGTTATTCATAGTCTTTGTTCTTGAGAGGAACCCCTCAGGAAATAGTATCTCTTATCATGAACAAGCATTTTCCTGAATTTCACCTATTCCTACAGAATCATGTAAATATTCAAGAAAAATGTTATAGTTTAAAATTGTATATATGGAAGTTCATACCACAATAAAATCTAGAAAAGGGAAAAGTTAATATCCATTCTAGAAAGAAAAATAACATTATTATTCATTCCAAAGAAAAGCACAAAACAGAAAAGGAAGACTCTCAGGACTTCTGGAAACTATTCAATTTTTTATAAAGTTCATTTTCATCAAAATGCAATCATTGCTGAATCATCACCTTTTAGGAAAGAAATTCAATCTGTGGCATTAACCCCTATGTATAACTATGTGCTCAACTGTTATTAATATGTGAACTTGATATGATAAACATAAATCATTGTCTCTCTTTCTCATTTTGTTGTACAATCCTAAGTGACACTAATATCAACAGTTTACTACTCAACAGTAAAATTTTGTAGTAGAACATCAAACTAATTGACACACTCTTTTTTTCCTAATCTGTTACTGTCAGAGACTAGGACTTTAATAAATAATCCTATGATGATATGAATATAATTTTGATGAACACAAGCATCTTTAGGAATTTTCTTTACTAGGGGAAGGTTTCTATGCATGACTCTGCCATGACATTGGCTCAAGAGGACCACATTCCTGCCTGTAGACCCAGGAGTAAAACATGAAGTGCTAGTTGCTTTACTCAGCAGTTTGGCATGCAGCTACCTGAGAAATGCAAACTACCTCTGGACAAATTAACCCCTAAATTTCTCATCCATCTTTTCTGATTTCTTTTTTTTATCTTTAGCTTTCTCTAACATTCTGTATTCTACTTATTTATCCTGTCTATTGTCTGCCCCCTCCACCAGTATATATATTCAATGATGGAAGGACTTTATGTTTGTTCACTGCCATGCTCCCAGATCCTAGAAATTTGAGATATATTTGTATTTCACTAGGTATTTGTTGAATAGACAAATTGAATGCATGAATCTACAAGCTATAACCATAAGTTATCTGCCATAAAACTATATTTTAGAGGTGCCTGAGTGGCTTAGACCATTAAGCGTCTGCCTTCAGCTCAGGTCATGATCCTAGAGTCCCGGGACTGAGCCCCAAATCCGGCTCCCTGCTCAGTGGGGAGTCTGCTTCTTCCTCTACCCCTCACCCTGCTTGTACTGTCTCTCTCTCTCTCAAATAAATAAATAGAGAGAGAGAGAGAGAGCGCAAGCAGGGGGAGCAGCAGAAGGAGAAGGAGAAGCTCCATCCCAGGACCCAGGGACCATGATCAGAGCCGAAGGCAGACACTTAATGACTGAGTCATCCAGGTGCCCCAATAACTAAAATCTTTAAATATATGTATATATTTTTTAGAAGGAAGCTGTCATTTCCAAAAGGAGTCATCACTTTAGTTTAGCCATATTACATTAAGAATATCCTTAAATTTTTGCATGAAAGCACTTGTTAAAAACTAAATCTGTGGCCTTTAAGTGATTCTGATATTGATATAATTGTCCCTAATCCTATTAAGTAGTCACATTTAAGTGCAGACAGGCTCATGTTCAAATCCCAGTAGTTCAGTTTACTAAAACTGTAAATGTACTGGCTATATAGATTACATACTGAGTATGTAGACTTTGGGAAATTACCTAGTCTTGCTAAAACTCATTTCTGAATTGTAAAATGGAGTGTATAGAGACCTCTAGTGTTTATCTATGCCAATTGTTCTTTCATTTTGGTGTTAGATGATTTTTTCTACCTCTAAAATAGAGCAGGACCATAAGCTAGTCCTCACTAATTGGTTATGAACATAAGTTGCTTTGGCGAACAAGGAGTTCCCCTGTTTAAGGTCGTGTAGCACAGGATAGCAAAGTCTCCCACAGTCAGGGCCCCTGAGTCATGGATAGCAGGGCTTTTACCCGACTGACTCATGCTGACTATATACTGTAAGAAAGAGATAAAAATCTGTGCAGTAAGCCAGTGGGAGTTGGATTTAATCTGTTATTGAGACATAATAAAAATCGTGAATAATCTATGAGAATGATATTTAGCTCCTAAGATTATTGAGTAAGTAATACATGTAAAGCAATAGGCTTGGTGCTTGCACAACTCTTCTAAAAGTTTGTGATTTATATTATTACTATTATTAGTTACCACTGTTGTAATTTCCTCTTCATTCACTTAATCATCTTAAAGTAATCTCAAGAAGATACACGAAGAGGGAACAGATGAGATTGAGTAAAAGAAACTATAAAAAGATGAACATGGGAGTTAAACTGGCTATAACATTCATAATGACAAAGATGATATACAGAAGTTAACTGCTACATCCACAATATTAGCTTAAATTTCATTACATTAGACAAGGCTTCCAAAAAGGGTGAATTGTAAGAAAGAAGAAGTAGAAATAAACAATATCTGAAAATATTCTAATCCAAAGAAAAACTCAATTTATTAGCTTTAGTTAAAGCAGTTACATGGAAATGAAGAAACCTACACCCATCCCCTCACCAACACGTAGAATACAGGTTAGAAATAAAAATACGTTACTCGATTTTGTGGAAATAGAGAAGCTTTTTCTAAAATCTGTATAGAAAGGCACAAGCTTAGAATATATTAAAACATTCTTGAAATGGAAGAATGAAGTGACAGGAATCACTGTACTCATTACTGTGGTTTACAATATAGCCACATTAGTCAAAACAGTGTAGTATCAGCAAAGGGGTAGATACAAAGATCAATGAAACAAACAGAATACAAAATCGAGAACAGTTGTACACAAAAGTGCCCAAATAATTTTTGACAAAAATGCAAAAGCAAGTCAACAAAGAAAGAAGAGTCTTTTCAATAAATGATGCTGATGCAATTGAACATTCATAGGCTAAATTAGTTAATTAACCTAAATCTCACATTGTATCTAAAAATTCAAAATGAATCGTGGACTTAAATGTAAAATGGTAACACTATAAGATTTTTAGAAAAAAACCATACAGAAAAACTTTATGATCTAGGGCTAGGCAAAAAGATCTTAGACCTGATATCAAAAACATGGTAAGAAAGAAAAAAAACATAAAGTTGTACCTAGTCAGATTTTAAAATTTGCATTGTGAAAGGCCCTGTCTTTTCTTTTTAAGTTTTTATTTAAATTCCAGTTAGTTAACATACAATGTAATATTAACTTCAGGTGTACAATATAGTGACTCAACACTTCCATACATCACCTGGTGCTCATCAAAGTGCCCTCCTTCAGCCCCATCACCTATTTCACCCATCCCCCCACCCACTTCACCTCTGGTAACTATCGGGTTGTTGTTCTCTATAGTTAAGAGTCTGTTTCTCGGTTTGCCTCTCTCTCTTTTTTTCCTTTTTTGTTTTGATTCTTGAATTCCACATATGAGTGAAATATGATAATTGTCTTTCTCTGACTGACTTATTTCGCTCAGCATAATACTCTCTATCTCCATCCATGTCTTTGCAAATGGTAAGATTTCCTTCTTTTTATGACTAAGTAGTATTTCATTGTGTGTGGGTGTTGAATAAAAGTGGTGTGTATATATATATATATACACACACACACACACACACACACATACCATCACTTCTTTATCCATTCATTGATCAATGGATATTTGGGCTATTTCCATAATTTGGCTATTGTAGATAATGCTGAACACTGGGGCATGTATCCCCTTGAATTAGTATTTTTATATTCCTTGGGTAAATACCTAGTAGTACAATTGCTGAATTGTAGGGTAGTTCTATTTTTAACTTTCTGAGGAACCTCCATACTGCTTTCTAGAGTGGCTGCACCAGTTTATATTCCCATCCACAGTGTAGGAGGGTTCCCCTTTCTCCACATACTCACCAACTTCCGTTGTTTCTTGTGTGTTGATGTTAGCCATTCTGACAGGTGTGAGGTGGTAATCTCAGTGTGTAGTTTTGATTTGCATTTCTCTGATGATAAGTGATGATAAACATCTTTTCATGTGTCTGTTGGCCATTTGTATGTCTTCTTTGGAAAAAAACGTCTATTCATGTCTTCTACCCATTTTTAATTGGATTATTTGGGTTTTGGGTGTTGAGTTTTATAAGTTCTTTTTATTTTGGACACTAACCCCTTATCAGATATGTCATTTGCAAATATACCATTCTGTAGGTTGCCTTTTAGCTTTGTTGATTGCTGCCTTCACTGTGCAGAAGGTTTTTATTTTGATGTAGTCCCAATAGTTTATTTTTTGTTTTTGTTTCCCTTGCCTTAGGAGTCCTATCTAGAAAAGGGTTGCTACAGCCGATGTCAGAGAAATTACTGCCTGTGCTTTCTTCAAGGACTTTTATGGTTTCAGGTCTCACATTTAGGTCTTTAAGTTTTGAGTTTTTTTGTGTGTCTGGTGAAAGATAACAGTCTAGTTTTATTCTTTTGCATGTTCCTGTCCAGTTTTCCCAACACCATTTGTTGAAGAGACTTTTTCCCGTTGGATATTCTTTCCTGCTTTGTTGAAGATTAACTGACCATATAATTTTGGATTTGTTTCTGGGTTTTCTATTCTGTTCCATTGATCTACGTGTCTGTTTTTATGCCAGTACCATACTGTCTTGATCACTACAGCTTTTTAATATAACTTGAAGTCTAGAATTATGATGCTTCCAGCTTTGCTTTGCTTTTTCAAGATTGTTTTGGCTATTCAGAGTCTTTCGTGGTTCCATACAAATTTTAGGATTGATTGTTTGTGCTAGTTTTGTGAAAAATGCTGTTGGTATATTGATAGGGATTGCATTAAATATGTAGATTACTTTGGGTAGTATAGATATTTTAACAATATATGTTCTTTCAATCCATGAGCATAGAATGTCTTTCCATTTCTTTGTTTTGTCTTCAGTTTCTTTCTTCAGTGTTTTATAGTTTTTTCTTTCACCTCTTTGGTTAGGTTTATTCCTAGGTATCTTATTGTTTTTGGTACAGTTGTAAATGGAATTGATTCCTTAATTTATATTTCTGCTGCTTCATTTCTGGTGTGTAGAAAAATAACAGATTTCTGTATGTTGATTTGGTATCTACAACTTTACTGAATTTACCAATTCTAGCAGTTTTTGGTGGAGTCATTCAGGTTTTCTACATAGAGTATTATGTCATCTGCAAATAGTGAAAATTTTACTTCTTCTTTGCCAATTTGGATGCCATTTATTTCTTTTTCTTGTCTGATTGCTGTGGCTAGGACTTCCAGTACTATGTTGAATAAAAGTGGTGGGAGTAGAGGTGCCTCGGTGGCTGAGTCAGTTGAGCGTCCAACTCTTAAATTTTGGCAGAGGTCATGATCTCAGGGTAGTGAGATCGAGCCCTGTGTCAGACTCCACACTCACTGGGGAGTCTGCCAGAGATTCTTTCCCTCTACCCCTCCTCCTGCTTGCTCATGCTCTCTCTCTCTCTCTCAAATAAATAAATAAATAGATAAATCTTTTTAAAAAGTGTTGAGGGGCGCCTGGGTGGCTCAGTCAGTTAAGCATCTGCCTTCGGCTCAGGTCATGATCCCAGGGTTCTGGGATCAAGCCCTGCATCGGGCTCCCTGCTCAGTGAGGAGCCTGCTTCTCCCTCTCCCTCTGCCTGCCACTCCCCCTGCTTGTGCTCTCTCTCTCTGTGTCAAATAAATAAATAAAATCTTAAAAAAAAAAAAAAGTGTTGAGAGTAGACACCCCTGTCTTGTTCTTCACTGTAGAGGAAAAGCTCTCAGTTTTTCCCCATTTATGATGATAGTAGCTGGGTTTTTTTAATATATGGCCTTAATTATGTTAAGGTCTGTTCCCTCTAAACCTACTTTGTTGAGGGTTTTTATCATTAATGGATGTTGTACATTGTCACATGCTTTCTCTGCATCTATTGAAATGATCACATGGCTATCCTTTCTCTTATTAATGTGATGTATTACCTTGACCAAAATTCCAATATTGAACCACCCTTGCAATCTAGGAATAAATCCCACTTGAACTTGGTCAATGATTTTTTAAAGGTATTGTTGAATTCAGTTTGCTTGCATTTTGTTGAAGATTTTTACATTTATGTTCATCAGAGATATTTGCCTTCAGTTTTCTTTTTTTGTGGTGTCTTTATCTGGTTTTCTATCAGGGTAATGCTGGCCTCATAGAATAAATTTGGAAGTTTTCCTTCCTTTTTTGTTTTGTTTTGTTTTGTTTGGACTCAATTTGAGAAGAATAGGTATTAACTCTTCTTTAAATATTTGGTAGAATTTGCCTGTGAAGCAATCTGGTCCTGAACTTTTGTTTTTTGGGAGTTTTTTGATTACTGATTCAGTTTCTTTGCTGGTTATCAGTATGTTCAAATTTTCTATTCCTGTTTCAGTTTTGGTAGTTTGTATGTTTCTAGAAATTTATCCATTTCTTCTGGGTTTTACAATTTGTTGGCATATAGTTTTTCAAAATGTTCTCTTATAATTGTTTGATTTCTGTAGTCTTGGTTGTTATTTGTCCTCTCTCATTTGTGATTTTATTTATTTGGGTCCTTTCTCTTTTCTTTTTTAAGTCTGGCTAAAGGTTCATCAATTTTATTCATTTTCTCAAAGAACCAGCTCCTGGTCTCATTGATCTGTTCTATTGTTTTGTTTTTTATTTTTTTAAGCTCCTATACCATTTATCTCTGCTCTAATATTTTTTTAAAAATATTTATTTATTTATTTGAGAATGAGAGAGAAAGAGAGAGTTGGGGAGGGCAGAGAGTGAGAGAAGCAGACTGCCTGCTGAGTGTGGAGACTGATGTGGGGCTTGATCCCAGGAGCCTAAGATCAAGACCTGAACCCAAATCAAGAGTTGGCTTCTTAATCTAATGAGCCACCAAGGCGCCCCTCTGCTTTTCTCTTTATTATTTATTTCCTTCAGCTGCCTTTAGACTTAATTTGTTGTTATTTTTCTAACTCATTTAGGTGTAAGTTTAGGTTGTTTGAGATTTTTCTTGCTTCTTGAGATCGGCCTATATATACTTCCCTCTTAGGACCACTTTTGCTTCATCCCAAATGTTTTGGATTATTGTGTTTTCATTTTCATGTTTGTTTTTTTAATTTCTTCTTTGATTTCCTAGTTGACTCATTCATTGTTTAGTAATGAATTGTTTAGTAGCCCGTTGTTTAGTTTGTGCCTGCATGTGTTTGTGGTCTTTCCAGATTTTTTCTTGTGGTTAACTTCTAGTTTTATAGCATTGTGGTCAGAAAAGGTGTATGGTATGATTTTGATCCTCTTGAATTTGTTGAGGCCTGTTTTGTGGCCTAATATGTGATCTATTCTGGATAATGTCCCATGTGCACTTGAAAAGAATGTGTATTCTGCTGCTTTAGAATGGAATGTTCTGAATATATCTCTTTAGAACATCTGGTCCCATGTGTCACCCAGAGCCATTGTTTCCTTGTTGATTTTCTGTTTAGATGATCTATCCATTGATGTAAGTGGGTGTTAAAGTCCCCTACTATTGTATTATTACCATTAGTTCCTTTATGTTTGTTATTCACGGTTTTGTGTATTTGGGTGCATAAATATTTGCATTTATATCTTTTTGTTGGACTGTCCCTTTTATTATTATATAGTGTCCTTCCTTATCTCTTGTTACAGTCTGTTCTGAAGTCTAGTTTGTCCAATATAAGTATTGCTACTCTGGCTTTCTTTTGACATTCATTTACATGGGAAAGGTTTCTCCTTCCCCTCACTTTCAACTTGCAGGTGTCTTTAGGTCTAAAATAAGTCTCTTGTAGGTGACATATAGATGGTTCTTGTTTCTTTATCCATTCTGACACCCTATGTCTTTTGATTGGAGTATATAGTCCATTTACATTCAAGTAATTGTTTTTTTAAACATTTTATTTAGTTATATGAGAGAGAGAGAGAAAGAGAGCACAAGCAGGGGCAAGGGGAGAGGGAGAAGCAGACTCCCTGCTGAGCAGGGAGCCCGACGTGGGGCTCGATCCCAGGACCCTGGGATCATGACCTGAGCTGAAGGCAGACACTTACCCAAGTGAGCCACCCAGGTGCCCCTACATTCAAGTAATTATTGATAAATATGTATTTATTGTCATTTTATTACTTGCTTTGTGGTTGTTTCTGGAGATTTTCTCTGATCCTTTCTGGTTTTTCTCTTTCATGTTTTGCTGATTTTTCTTTAGTGATATATTTGGGTATCACTCTCTTTATTCTTGGCATATTTATTAGTGGTTTTGATATATAGTTACCATTAGGTTTGTATATAATCTTTTCTGCATATAGCTCTCTATATTAAGTTGATGGCTATTTAAGTTTGAACCCATTCTTTTCTCCTCTCCTCCCTACATTTTGGGTGTATGTTACTATGTTTAATATACTTTTTTTGAGTTTCTTGACTGATTTTTTACATAAATATTCATTTTTCACTGCTTTTGTGTTTCCTACCTTTATAGTGTCACTTTTGGTCTCTCCTTTCCACTCAAAGGGTCCCCTTTAATATTTTTTGCAGGGCTGGTTTAGTGCTCTTGAACTCCTTTAGTTTTTGTTGAGAAGCTCTTTATCTCTCCTTCTATTCTGAATAATAGCCTTGCTGGATAGAGTATTCTTGACTGCAGATTTTTCTCATTCAACATCTCAAATATATCATGTCACTGCTTTCTGGCTTGAAGAATTTCTGTTGAAAAATCTCCTGCTAACCTTGTGAGTTTCCCCTTGTAAGTTACTGACTTCTTTTGTGTTGCTGCTTTTAAGATTTTTTTTCTTGGGGCGCCTGAGTGGTTCAGTCATTAAGCGTCTGCCTTTGGCTCAGGTCATGATCCCAGGGTCCGGGGATCGAGCTCCGCTTTGGGCTCCCTGCTCAGTGGGGAGCCTGCTTCTCCCTCTCACACTCCCCCTGCTTGTGGTCCCTCTCTTGCCGTCTCTCTCTGCCAAATAAATAAAATCTTTAACAAAAAAAAAGAATTTTTTTCTTTATTACTATATTTTGAAAACTTAATTACTATATGTCTTGGTGTTGGTCTGCTTTTGTTGATTTTGATGGAAGTTCTCTATGCTTCCTGGATGTGGATGTCTTTTTCCTTCCCCAGATTAGGGAAGTTTTCAGCTATTATTTCCTCAAACAAATTTTCTGCCCCCTTTTCTTTCTCTTCTTCTGGGACTCCTATATTATGAATCTTATTATATTTGAGGAAGTCAGTGAGTTCCCTGAGTCTTTTCTCATTTTGCATAATTTTTCTTTCTCTTTTGTTCAGCTTCATCAAAATTTTCCATTACTGTCTCTAGGTCATTAATTAGTTCTTCTGCTTCTTCCAGCCTGCTGTTCATTGCATCAAGAGTGTTTCTAATCTCATTTATTGTTCTCTTTATTTTTGATTCTTTCTTAGCTCTTTTATCTCTGTGGTAAGGGTCTCACTGATGTCTTCCATTCTTTTCTCATGTCCAGTGAGTATCGTTTTGACCATTGCTTTAAATTTTCCATCAGGCATGGTACCATATCTCTTTCACTTAGATCTCTAGCTGTGGCCTTATCTTGTTCTTTCCTTTGGGATAAATTCCTCTGTTTTCTCATTTTGTCTAAGTCTCTGCCTGCTTCTCTGTGTTAGAAAAGCCAGTTATGTCTCTAGCTCCTTTGTTCCCAGAGAGGTTGAAGGCTGCCTCTCAGGGACAGACTGTGAGAAGAGCAAATAATCTCCCTGTGTGTTCCTCAGGGGCTCTTCAGATTGCTGTTTCACACTGTATGCCCCTGGGTTGTTTGCCTTCTGTCCAAGAGCAGCATAGTGCTCTCCAGGCTCTATTCCCAGCCAAACCTGCTGACCTTTAAAACTCCAGGCTTTAAGCTCTGCTAGTTGCAAGAACTCACAAAATGCAGTCTCTCTTGAAGCCAGTGGCTATGAGGAAATGTTTCCTTATGCATCCTCCTTTGTGCTCCTCTCTCTGTTACCTTTTTCCATGACCATGGCTCCTTCCCCTCCACAGCAGCCAGGATCCCTTTTTCCCCCAAACCGTGTCTCTGCACTTCCTACCTTCTTTGATATGGCATCTTCTCTCCCTTTAGTTGTGGAATTTGTTCTGTGAGTTTTCAGGCCAATTTCTGGGGTACTTAGGATGATTTGACAGTTATCTAGTTGCATTTGTGAGATGAGGTAAGCTTAGGGTCCTCCTAAACTGTGCTATATCTATACCATAGAATATTAGTAATAACAAGGAATAAACTACTGATACAGGTGGCAACCTAGATAAATTTCTTAGAATTATGCTGAGTGAAAAATGCCAATTTCAAAAGGCTATACACTATATTATTCTTTATATAAAATTCTTTTTGAATGACAAAATTAAGAAAGGGCAGACAGATTAGTGGTGGTCAGTGATTAAGAATGGGTTGGGGGAAGTGGGAGGGATGTGAGTCATGGTATAAAAGAGCAACATGAAGGATCCTTTTGGTGTTGGAACTGGCCTGTACTTGACAGTGGTGGTTTATACACATAACTACAAATGTGATAAAATGGCATAGAACTACACACACACACACACACACGCAAACTAAAACAGGGTATCTGAAGACTAGTGGATTGTATCAGTGTCAATATCTTTCTTGTAATATTTTACTACAGTTTTTCAAGATGTTATCTTTAGGGGAAACTGAGTAAAGGTACATAAACTCTGTTATTTCTGACAACTATATGCAACTCATAATCTCAAAATTAAAAGTTTAATTAAAAGATGCTATTCAAAAGCATAAGAATGATATTTTGTATCTCTAATATAGAAAACTAGGGAAAAAGAAGCAATAGTTTTTAAGATTCTGAAGAAAAGTAATCTTGAATCTAGAATTTATTATTTGAATTCTCACTGAAATGTGAGGACAAAATAATAACATTCTCAAATAAAAAAAAACTAAGAAAGGGCGCCTGGGAGGCTCAGTTGGTTAAGCGACTGCCTTCGGCTCAGGTCATGATCCCAGGGTCCTGGGATTGAGCCCCGCATCGGGCTCCCTGCTCTGCGGGGAGCCTGCTTCTCCCTCTCCCACTCCCACTGCTTGTGTTCCCTCTCTCGCTGTGTCTCTCTCTGTCAAATAAATAAATAAAATCTTAAAAAAAAAAAAAAAGGCTAAGAAAGATTATCATTCATTAGCCTATGCTGGAAAAGAAAAGAGACAACAATAACTTAAAGATCTCTTTTAGCAAAATGAGAAAGGATTCTAAGAAAGGAAGGAAGCATGAGATATGACAAATAATATACAAATTATAACACAAGAGCAATTATGGTGAAAATTGTTATTGCAAATGTTAAAAAAATACCTTAAAGAAAAAGGTATTAGATTAAAATGGTTAGACTAGATTAAGATGGTTCTTTATTTGATAGAAAAGTATGTTTAAATAAGCTTTTTAAAAGTTTTTTAGATCATCTTCTAAAATAACTAAAATGGGATGGAAAGTATATCAAGACCATTAAAGGAATCAAACAGAAAAACAGAAAAAACAGAAAATTCTAATAATTGAGCAGAAATCTGAAATGAAAGGAAAAATATTAAACAAAGAGTAACAAATGGAGAATATCAAGTAAATATCAGTAAGACCAGTGGTTATCACTAATTAATAAATGTGAAAGTATCAAATTTACCATATAAAATAACAGATTACTAAACAGGATTAAAATATTCAGTTGCATTCCCTTTACAAGTGATCTATCAAATCAGAATGCTATAATAATAGAAAATAAACAGTTTACTAAAGAAGAAATAAGAATGGCTAGTAAGCATAAGTGATATATATTTTTAAAGATTTTATTTATTTATTTGACAGAGAGAGAGAGAGCCCAAGTAGGCAGAGCGGCAGGCAGAAGGAGAGGGAGAAGCAGGCTCTCTGCTGAGCAGGCCGATGTGGGGCTCGATCCCAGGACCATGGGATCATGACCTGAGCCGAAGGCAGACGCTTAACTGAGCCACCCAGGTGCCCCAGCATAAGTGATATTTAACCCCACCTGCTAAATTCAGTAAAGTTTACTTTTTTCATATTAGGTTACAATTTTTAAAAAAATAGTATTCGATATTGACAAAAAGTGTTTGAAACTAGCTCTCTAGTAAATCGCTATGAAATAAAATCTTAGGAGTGTGTGAACATTAACATATAAAAGTCTCTGTGAAAACTGCAGTTAAAAAAAAAACCTTTTATGACATATTTAACCTCTTTCCCAAACTTGTTTGACCACAGATCCTTTTGCTAAGTAAGATATGTTAACATCCTGTGAAATGATGATTAATACATGCTGCCTTAGTCAATGGATTAGTTAAGGAATGAGGTTTCACAGGTCTACTTACCCCAGAACAAGTGTCCATTTAAAAAGAATAATAAAAAAACAACCAAGTCACTTGAAAAGAAAGTGAAAGGTTTTTATATTAAGATTCATAGCTCCTAATACAGACTGTGCATGTCTTTTAGCTATCCCCCCTTGTATCAAAACTCAGCACTTATTTTCAATAATTAACAAAATATGAAATGCTTGACATAGGGTAAACAGAATTAACTCATATTCAGCCTTTAGTTTCTTTTAAAACCATTGTTGCTTATTTTTCCAAATATAGAAATTATTTGCCTGGTAATATTTTAGATAAGCCTTAATGTTTGCTACTTTTACAGGCCATTAGTAGAAATATTTTTCTTAATATTTTAGTTAAGATTAAGTTGTCACCCAATTGCCATGAAAAAAAGCTTCTGTCCATGTACTGTCAACATCAACCATATTGTGTTAGAATATAAAAATATACTGACTTTTAATAAGAATTTATATATAATAGCAGAGATTGATTTTCAGGTGAAACAAATTTAGAATTATTTACTAATTTGATCACAGAGTAAATATACTATTACAAGGTATGTCAACAGAAGGTGAGTTGGAAAAGCCATTCCTTGCTAAAAACAATGTCATTTTGATCTCATCTTCACAAATATGATAATATATAAATTTTACTGTTACAGAGAGCTGATCTCATTTAAATGCAGAAAACCCTCCTCCTATACCTAGTCTATTTCCAGAAACCTTATCGATATGTTTTCATTTCTCAGACAGAGCTGACATTTTACTCAGTAGGCAAGGGTTGCAATTTTCCTCTCTTTAGATGCTTGGTCTGTGGTCCAAATGTTTACGTCCCCTCTCCCAAATTGATACGTTGAAATCAATGTTTTTTTTTTTTTTTTTTTTAATGAGATGATATTAGGTGGAGTGTCCTTCCAGAGGAGGTCATGAGGGTGGAGCCTTCATGAATGGAATTAGAACCTAATAGAGGAGGCTCCAGAGAGCTCCCTTGACCCTTTCCCATGTAGAAGGTGCCAGTGGTGAACCAGGCAGAGGGCTTTCACTTGGCTGTGCTGGCCCCCTGATCTCTAGCATCCAACCTCCAGAACTGTAGGAAAGAAATTTCTATTGTTTATAAGCTACCCATTTTGTATTTTGTTACGCACAGCTCTCTGCACCACCAGGATCCCCAACACAAAATAAAGAGGCTACCCCCATCCTCCCTTTTGCGGACCTCCTCCCGCAGGCTTTTTGGCAATCTTTATCCTGATGGTAGACCCGTGATTTTCATTTCACCAATTTTCACTTGGCTAATATATGAGGTAGGGAGAAGGGAGCACCGAGTGGGGTTTGTGCCGGAATCTGCAGCTCTAGAGATAGCTGCATTTACCCCACACCCTCAATTTGAATCAGTTGGGTGACTGCTTGATCTGACAAGTCTAAAATAAGATACATTTCACTCACTCTTCTCTACTCCCAGGGCTACATAGAATCTTTTCAATTTTAAGCATGATATTCAAATTGGAGCAGTAGTGGCTCCAGAATTTCTGCCGTGGAGGGAACTAGGGTCATCATATGGTTGAGAGAGAGGGGCCAGGCAAGACAGAATAGCTAAGGAATTTATCTACATTTTTCTTCCCCCCCTAACAACACACTTATCTGAAAATACAGATGGAGATCCTGAAGGAGTAAAGGTATCATCAGTCTTTTTTGGCACCAATTAGCATTAAAAGGGAAACTGCTTTTCTTCTGCAATTTTTCTGCAATAGTGCGCTGCATTGCTTGCTTTTTTGACTTGAGGTTCAGTTTGTTGTTGTGTACCTGTGATTCTGTTTTGGAATGCGGTCATTGTGCAGTTCTGCAGACACAGTTGAGGCTGGATCCAGCTAAATCACTATTTCTTGGGTTCTCAACACCCTCTCCCATTGTATTTTCTTTTGGTTCTTTTATAAAGATGCAGAGAAAAATATAAAAATTTTTGTTTCTCAAACCCTGAAGATACTATCATTCTTCCACATTTGTTTACTTGTCTTGGTTTTTAATCCCTGGACAGGGTAGGTGACAGTGTGGTGTTGTCAAGAGAAAGGAGAAGGAGGAGTTGTCCTTTTTCTTTTATAATTGAGATATAACTGACATATAACATTGTGTAAATATAAGGCGTACAACCTATTGATTTGATACATTTATATATTGCAATATGCTTACCTCAGTAGCACGAGCTAACACCGGTATTGGGTCACATAATTATCATTTCTTTTTTGCAGTAGGTGTCTTGGCAACTTTGGAGTTTACAATCAGTATTATTGCCTATAATCACTGTGTTCTGCATTAGATCTCCAGGACTTATCTATCTCCTAGTTCTGAGTTTGCACCCTTAAACAACATCTGCCCAGTTCTCCCATCCCCCTCCACAGCCCCTGGTAACCACCCTTCTACCTTCTGTTCTTACCAGTTCAACTTTTCCAGATTCCACATATAAATGGTATCAGGAGTTGTCTTTCTTGTTTTTTATGGGCTTGTTTTGTTCTCAGTAGAATGCCTTGAGCTGGTTGGAGAGATGGGGAGGAGTGGTTGAAGAGGGGCTCCCTCAGGTTTGCTCATGCATAATGAATTCATAATAAATAGAGCTTGTTACCTATAGGTTGGCACACTGGCTTAATGTCATTCCACTGACTCTGCCTACTCTTTCAAGAGGATCTGTGCAGAGCTATCATTATATTTAAGAAATATTGCTCAGTGTGGCTTAGAGATAATAAACTTTACTGGGGAGCCACAGGGTTGGTTTGTCCCTGGAAATCTGCTCTTTCAAAGTTTTGCTGTGTTTTATTGGAGAGTCACAGAGTTAGTCTTTTGTTCTTCTAGATAAAACCTTGCTCTAAATAACTAGCCAATAATGTGAGGTTAGAGATGAGTGACAGGTTGTAATGAGAACATTCGTTTGTTCTGGATTTTTTTCCCCTAAGGATGAAACATAAGACTAAATTATTCATGTAACATTACTGATTCCCACACTATTGATTATAATCGCCGTCATCAATTCTCTCTCTCTCCAGCCATCCCAACAGGTTATTACTTACAGATTGTGGTATTATTTGCTGCCAGGATTGCATTTTTTAAAATAAGTATAAACAGTGGGAGGAAATTTTTAGCATGCCAGAGAGTTCCTTTCCTCTTGAAAATTACATAAGCTGCACTTCTGGTATTTAATTAATCAGATACCAAGAGTTGATCCTAAAATTTCAAGTAAGATCAAAATGAGTGGCAAATGATAAGCCTGAAATAATTGCAGAGAGTAAGGGAAGAAAGTCACTGGAATGAATCTCTTTATGATTTAAGACCAATGCCAGAGTATTCAAATATTGACCATTTTATTGGCAAAACACTAAAATTAAATGATATATCCATTAATTGGACTATAAGATAACAATCTCTTTTGTTATAAATTCAGGCTCTGGGTATAGAGAGAAAAATATGACATATGGCAAGCTACAAAAATCATTTATCACTTATTAGCAATTAGGAGGTTTTTAGTTAAATATTAAGGAATTTCCTTGAAGAGTTTTCTTTTTCCCTTCAGAAGGCTGAGAAAATTCCATTTATCCAATTTCAAGAGGGAGGTTAATAACAAGCTATGCAATATGTTAGTGTACCAATCTACAGAAGGTGTAACTAGGAAAAAAGCACTATTATATCGTAACAGCAAAAAATATGCTCTGTGCTCTATACAAAAGGAGTAGTAAACAATTA
Organism: Mirounga angustirostris; assembly: GCF_029215605.1. NCBI lineage: Eukaryota > Metazoa > Chordata > Mammalia > Carnivora > Phocidae > Mirounga > Mirounga angustirostris. The sequence continues at coordinate 8,875,795 of NW_026991722.1, read as the reverse complement.
ATTCCTTCTTTAAAAAAAAATGCTTAGTTTTGAGAAGCTTTCTACTCTAAGTCACACAAACAACCAGAATATTAACAATTCCAGGTTATCCTGGAGCTGGGTCCATAGCATGTCAATGTAAGGTTCTCACAACTTATTCTAATATTTGTGAGAGGTATTTTCCTGCCCTCAAAATTATCACTAAGGTAAAATTGTAACGATCTCAACCAGCAATGATTTAAAGAGACAATGAAAACAGAACCCCAGCAAACACAACACCAAGGCCCTATTCAACCCCAGTTCATGATCCCGAGAGGGGGGACACAGGTGTAAGTTATGGTAGTTGTACTGATTTCTGTGCTTCCACAGCTGAAGAATCACAGTAACACTAATACTCTTACTTGAGTCTTAACCTTACTCTTAGAGTTCTTACAGTTTTCCCATTTATGTATTCGTTTCCCCTCCCCCCACCCCAGCTCAAGACTGAGAGGGTTTCCTAATGTCTAAATTTTTTTTTTTTAATTTTAGTTAATGAACAGCATTTGGTGTATAGTGGATGATTGATACAGCCTACTTGAACTCAAATAACCACCTTATATGATGCAGACTTTTTATTTTTTTAAAGATTTTATTTACTTGTTTAGAGAGAGCAAGTGGTGGGGAGGGGCAGAGAGAGAGGGAGAGAGACTCTATTGCTGACTCTGCACTGAGCATGGAGCCTGAGGTGGGGCTCAATCTCATGGCCCTGAGATCATCACCTGAGCCGAAATCAAGAGTTGGACACTTAACTGACTGAGCCACCCAGGCACCCCCATGATACAGACTTTTTAAATTTTTTAAATTTTTATTTATTTTATTAACATATAATGTATTATTTGTTTCAGGGGTACAGGTCTGTGATTCATCAGTCTTACACAATTCACAGTGCTCACCATAGCACATACCCTCCCCAATGTCCATCACCCAGCTACCCCATCCCTCCCAACTCCCTCCACTCCAGAAACCCTCAGTTTGTTTCCTGAGATTAAGAGTCTCTTATGATTTGTCTCCCTCTCTGGTTTTGTCCCGTTTCATTTTTTCCTCTCTTTCCTATGATCCTCTGCCTTGTTTCTCAAATTCCACATATCAGTGAGATCATATGATAATTGTCTTTCTCTGATTGACTTATTTCGCTTAGCGTAATACCCTCCCTCTAGTTCCATCCACGTCGTTGCAAATGTCAAGATTTCATTTTTTGATGGCTGCTTAATATGCCATTGTATATATATACCACATCTTCTTTATCCATCCGTCGATGGACATCTAGACTCTTCCCATAGTTTGGCTATTGTGGACATTGCTACTATAAACATTGGGGTGCACGTGCCCCTTCGGATCACTACATTTGTAACTTTGGGTTAAATACTCAGTAGTGCAATTGCTGGGTCATAGGGGAGCTCTATTTTCAACTTTTTGAGGAACAAAAAAAACATACTGTTTTCCAGAGTGTCTGCACCAGCTTGCATTCCCACCAACAGTGTAGGAGGTTTCCTCTTTCTCTGCATCCTCACCAGCATCTGTTGTTTCCTGACTTATTAATTTTAGCCATTCTGACTGGTGTGGGGTGGTATCTCATTGAAGTTTTGATTTGGATTTCCCTGATGCCGAGTGATGCTGAGCACTTTTTCATGTATCTATTGGCCATCTGGATGTCTTCTTTGCAGAAATGTCTGTTCATGTCTTCTGCCCATTTCTTCATTGGATTATTTGTTCTTTGGGTGTTGAGTTTGGTAAGATCTTTATAGATTTTGGATACTAGCCCTCATCTGATATGTCATTTGCAAATATCTTCTCCCATTCTGTCAGTTGTCTTTTCGTTTTGTTGACTGTTTCCTTTGCTGTGCAAAAGCTTTTTATCTTGATGAAGTCCCAAGAGTTCATTTTTGCCCTTGCTCCCCTTGCCTTTGGCTATGTGTCTGGGTAGAAGTTGCTGCGGCTGAGGTCGAAGAATTTGCTGCCTGTGTTCTCTTCAAGGATTTTGATGGATTCCTCTCTCACATTTAGGTCTTTCATCCATTTTGAGTCTGTTTTTGTGTGTGGTATAAGAAAATGGTCCAGTTTCATTCTTCTGCATGTGACTGTCCAATTTTCCCAACACCATTTGTTGAAGAGACTGTCTTTTCTCCATTGGACATTCTTTCCTGCTTTGTCAAAGATTAGTTGACCATAGAGTTGAGGGTCCATTTCTGGGCTCTCTATTCTGTTCCATTGATCTATGTATCTGTTTTGTGCCAGTACCATACTGTCTTGATGATGACAGCTTTGTAATAGAGCTTGAAGTCCGGAATTGTGATGCCACCAGCTTTGCTTTTCTTTTTCAACATTCCTCTGGCTATTCGGCATCTTTTCTGGTTCCATGCAAATTTTAGGATTATTTGCTCCATTTCTTTGAAAAAAGTGGATGGTATTTTGATGGGGATTGCATTGAATGTGTAGATTGCTCTAGGTAGCATTGACATCGTCACAATATTTGTTCTTCCAATACATGAGCATGGAACATTTTTCCATTTCTTTGTGTCTTCCTCAATTTCTTTCATGAGTATTTTATAGTTTTCTGAGTACAGATTCGTTGCCTCTTTGGTTAGATTTATTCCTAGGTATCTTATGGTTTTGGGTGCAATTGTAAATGGGATCGACTCCTTAATTTCTCTTTCTTCTGTCTTATTGTTGGTGTATAGGAATGCCACTGATTTCTGTGCATTGATTTTCTATCCTGCCACTTTACTGAATTCCTGTATGAGTTCTAGCAGTTTTGGTGTGGAGTTTTTTGGGTTTTCCTGATACAGACTTTTTTAAATAAAATAACTGAAATTGTTTCTCTATTTCTTTTCTGTGTCTTATCAAAGGCATGGGCCCAAACACACATGCAAACACACATTTGACATCCACTTCTTATATCACCTTGGATTTAATTACTTATACCCATTTGGTTCTCTCCTAAAGAAAGAAATACATTTTGAATTACTTAACAGATTACCATCACCAATTTGGCAAGCCATCTCCCATCATTTAGCATTCCTATAGCACTTTGGATTTGCTAAGTGCTTTATAATAATTTTTATTCTCTTGACTATTATACTTTTGATGATGATTTGATATTTCAAATGTACCTTATTACCTTCTGGTTGCTTCTATACATCACTAAGGAGGAGAAATGAGATCTAGTGGGCTGTTCTTGCACAATATTAGTCTGAGACTCTTATTCAGAATAGTAATATTTTAACCAAGTGGAAAGCTTTGGAATAAATAGTATAATGTGAATTAAATCACCATAACTTTCCTATAATTTAGATTTATGACTATGCATGTAAAACTGCTGAGCCTCCTCCAGGGTACTCAACTTTCTAAAGCCAACTTTCTGCTGAATCAGACTTGTCAGTAAATCACTGATTCACTGATAATTTTTCAGGTTCAATGACAGTTTTTATCTTCTTTTATATCACATTATGGACTCTGGCTCCCTTAAGATAATCATATTTCATTTTCAGCTAAAGAAAGAATAACCTGCGTGTATACAGTGTACATTTAGATTTTTCTGAGCTTTCATTAAGTATACTGTTTCAGAAATGTATCTGTTATAAGTCATGATGCCTTTAGCATTTTCCCATATCCTTTGCTTGTATATACGCAGATTATATATCAATATATCTCAGGAATTCAGAAGTAACAAATGATACATTATTATAAACTGAAACTGCAAATCAACAACCAATATTGATTGCTGTTTGTACAATACAGTCTTATTCACCATGACTCTCAGTCGTAAACCCTTCAAACTGTGCACATTAGTTCACTTATTATTAGCGACTCACTGATTCATCACCTGCCTTAATTCTATTCTTTGATCTTGGATTTCATTACTCATTTAAATTTCAACAATCATTCCATATCCAATATCTACTTCAAGAACCTACCTCAGCTATTGTAATCCACAGATGTCACCAGGAGCATGTAAAGAAAAAACAGTGGGAAGATTAGGTTTGAGTCCTGGCTTAAGTGTTTCCTGCCCTATGACACTAGGCACATGATCTGCTTCACTTAGCCTCAGATTCCTGATTTCTAGAAGTGGATGCTGATTATACCTGTTTCTTGAGTGTACAATTACTCTAAAATGAAATAATTCAAAAAATCATTAAAACGTTATAACACATAAATTGTTTTTAAATTTTCACAAAATTTTTTCATTATTACACTTGGAGTCTGTGCATTATCACCTAGCAGTTGAGTAACACATTGTATCCTCTTTGCCTTACCTCCCAAAATAGATTACAAGCTTTGTGAAGCTAAATAATATGTATAGTGATTTTATTATGTTCTGCACAGCTAGTCATATACCTGATTCAGTAAAATTTGATTATAGATAGATTGTTTCTCTTATTTATTAGATAACTGAATAGTTACCTAGTTTAGATGACTAGATTAACAAATGATTTTAACTTGATGGAACTTATTTGACATTTCTTTACCTCTTTTCTTCAAAAGTGATTAAGGCATTTGTCCTATTTTAGAGAATTTCTTTCTGAAACAAAACATTGGAAGAGTAAATAAATAAAACAGCCATACTCTTTTGTGATGGTAATGAAACATTGTTTTAGGGTGAAGCAGCAATAAATATCATTAAAGAGAAGACTATATGCACTGAGGAAAACTGAAACTGAGTAAGAGTTAGCCAAGAAAGGAGACAGAGGAATTTGAAAATGGTCTGACCAGGACAATCCCACACTGACAGCAATGAAAAGCTGTGGAAAACTCAGAGTTTGAGTGACCATTCTAGTTCTGACGTCTTGCACAAGTAGGTTAAACTCTGATTACAAGTTTTGTCATGTATAAAATGAGGGCATGATAACACCTGGTACATAAAAGTAGTGAAAAATTCTATCACTTGTTAATTTTACCAGAAAACAAGCTCTCTGTTTCTCTAACCTTGGAAAATTTTCTCTATAACATTAGTCTTAGGAGGAATGTACTAGAATGATCAAATCTGAATAGGTAATTAACATAATTCAACAGATATGCAGGGTCTTGGTTTTTCTTTGTGATTAACCAAAAACTAAACCTTTATCTGTTACTTATGTAGCATGTACTTATTACATGTACTTCATGTAATAAAGTACAAAAATCTCTATTAAAGCTTTATTAGATTATATCATTCCCCCAAATTAACTTGAAATCATAGATTTCCATGTAAAATGCAAAACTATAAAACTCCTAGAAGACTACATAGGAGAAAACCTAGATGACCTTGAGAATGATGACTTTTTAAATACCACTCAAAGGCACAGTCCATGAAAGAAAGAATTGGTAAGTTAGACTTCACTGAAGTTAAAAACATCTGCTTCATTAAAGATACTGCCAATAGAATGAGGAGACAAGCTACAGACTGGGAGAAAATATTTGCAAAGACATATCTAATTAAAGACTGTTATCCCAACTATACAAAGAACTCTTAAAACTCAACAGTAAGAAAACAAAAGAAAAATCAATTTAAATATGAGCAAAGGATTTGAACAGACACCTCACCAAAGAAAATACACAGATAGCAAATAAACATATGAAAAGAAGCTCAACATTGTATGTCATCAGGAAAATGCATATTCAAACAATTAAAAATTAAAACAACATGCCTATTAGAATGTTAAATCCAAAAAACCGACCACTAAATGCTGGTGAGGATATGGGGCAACAGGAACTCTCATTCATTGCTGATGGGAATGTAAAATTGTATAGACACTTTGGAAGACAATTTAGTGATCTCTTACAAAACTTACCATACTCTTATCATATAACCCAACAATTGCCCTCCAGTTTACTCAACGGAGTTGAAATCTTATGTATATACAAAACGTTTGGTCCAACACATGAAGGTTTATTCATAACTGACAGAACTTGGAAGCAACCAAGATGTCCTTCAGTAGGTGAATGGATATATAAACTTTGTTCCATCCAGACAATGAGATATTATTCAAAGTTTAAAGGAAAGGAGATATGAAGCCATGAAAAGACATGGAGGAAACTTGAATGCATATCACTAAGTGAAAAAAAACCCATTTGAAAAGGCTACATACTATATGATTCCAACTATGTGACATTCTGGAAAAGACAAAACTATGGACACAGTAAAAGATCAGTGGATGTCAGGAGTCAGGGGGGAGGGAGGGAAGAATAGGCTGAGCACAGAGGGTTTTTAGGGGAATGAAGCTACATGATGGATACATGTTTTTATACATTTGTCCAAACCCATAAACTATACAACACCAAGAGTGAACTCTAAGATAAACTGTGGATTTGGGGTGATTATGTTGTGTCAGTGTAGGTCCCTCCTCGTTCATTGCCGTCCACTCTGGTGGGGAATGTTGATAATCGTGGAGGCCGTACATGTACAGAGGAGGAGGGTAAATGGGAACTCTCCATGTTTACCATCCAATTTTGCTATGAACCTAAAACTGCTCTAAAAAATAAAGTTTATTAAAAAAAGTTTATTAAGACATCTAGAGAGGCACAAGTAAGTATAAATTAGTAATGGCTTTTAAGACAATTGCTAGGCTGGTTTTGCTAAAATTAACCTTTGAGCTTGATTCATGTGAAAGAGACAAAACCAGTGAGGTCATGAAGGTTCTACATGGCCCTTCCAATTTCTGTCCATGAACATGAAACTTTTATTTCTTTAACCCTCCTTCGTCCAATTTTTACACCCAACCTTGTTCCTGTTTGCAGGCTTTCTAAATATTGATTTTCAAATTCCTTATTTCCATAACTATCCCAACCTAATTCCAATTTATGTAACTCCATTTCTTATTTTTCTGGTTTTGGTTCCTGCCTGTATCTTGTCTCTGTTTAACTCAAAGGAACTCAGAAGTAAAAATCCTGGCCCCTTCCCTTTGCATAAACCAGAGGATGACAAATATGTTATTTAGATGGTGCTCATCTATTTTCTCAAAAAGGTTACATTTAAGCCACTTCTATAAACTTCCAGGTTAGGTTTCATTTTCAAAAATAACACTTTTTTAGTGTAATTGAAATATAAAATAATACTTTATAATGCTAAAATAGCCTGCAAAACTGTTTGGAAATTAGATATTGTATAATTTACATTATATATCCATGTATGTCTAAAATAATTATAACCAATTAATAGAAACTATACCAGCAGCAATGAGAAACACACCCATTTCATAGAAACATAGGGTTTTAGTTCCTGCCTTCCACTGAGACTGGAGGACCTGATTTCTTTAAAAGCTAACTTTGAAAAGATCTACTGGAAAAAAATAATGTAAGTGTGATAGGCCTTGGTTTTCTTGTTCTGATAAATGGCTTGTTTGATTCATATACAAATTAAGAAGATTACTCAGTTTGATTCAGTTGTCAAGAATTCCAAGCCTGTCAGTTTATCTTGGAGAACCATGAAGCAGAGACTTATCCATGAATACATACTTGGTGTCTTACTTGATCAATATGATAGTGATTGCTTATACAATCATCCTGTGAAGCAATTTCTTCACTACTCATCTTCATCACACTAAATGATGAGTAAGAATCTAAAAGTTTTATTTTCTTAAACATGCCATGCTTCAAGGACTTCTTCCCCCTACTTAAATCCTAGAAAATAGAGATTAACTGAGAAGCATTTTGGAACATTTCATGCTTGGATTTTATTTGCTCTTAAATGTTCTTCATAAACTTTTTGAAGATAGTAGAAGATTTAAGAAGCACACAGCTGACAGTAACAGAAAACCACAAGCTAGTTTAAACAATAAGAAAATGCATTATCTCCCCTAGCAGGAAATCCTAAGAACAGTTCCAGGGTTCAGTGAAAGAATAGCTAAAGCGTAAGCCAAGGGTTCTCTTCATCCTTCCACATGTGGAAGCATACCTGCGTGGCTTTCAGCTTAGTGTCTCATGGTTACAAGGTGGATACCAGAGTTCCAGTCGTATCATGTTAACTTCACAACAGTTCGCAGAAGGAGATGGAATATCTTCCTGTGTGTCTTTTGTTCTGAGGCTAAGCATTTTGAGGGGAGAATTGACAGAAAATATGTCTCATGCCATTTCTAAATCAGTCGGGAAATTGGATTGTCATAACTGATTTACGAACACAAGTGAAGAGCGTGGATATAGAAATAAATCAACATCTTTTTCTAGGAATGAATCCTGCAGGCACCGTCACTGGCTGTTGTGGAACTGAGAAGCAAAATTTTTCCCCCAGCTTTTTTTTTTTAAATTTAAATTCTATTTAGGTAACATATATTGTGTTATTAGTTTCAGGGATAGAATTTAGTGGTTCATCAATTGCATATAACACCCAGTGTCCTCCTTAATACCCATCACCCAATTACCCCATCCCCCTACCCACATCCCCTCCAGCAGCCCTCAGCTTGTTTCCTAGAGTTAAGAGTCTCTTATGGTTTGCCTCCCTCTCTGTTTTCATCTTGTTTTATTTTTCCTTCCCTTCCCCGATGTTCATCTGTTTTGTTTCTTAAATTCCACATATGAGTGAAATCATATGGTATTTGTCTTTCTCTGAGTGACTTATTTCGCTTAGCATAATACCCTCTAGTTCCATCCATGTCATTCCAAATGGCAAGGTTTCATTCTTTTTGATGGCTGAGTAACATTCCATATGTGTGTGTGTTTGTGTATTGTGTGTTCACACAATACACAAACACACACACACACATCACTTCTTTATCCATTCATCTGTAGATGGACATCAGGGCTTTTTCCATATTTTGGCTATTGTGGATATTACTGCTATAAACATTGGGGTGCATGTGCCCCTTTGAATCACTATGTTTGTATCCTTTGGAAAAATACCTAGTAGTGCAGTTACTGGGTCATAGAATTTTTCCCTAGCTTTATTGAAATATAATTGACAAATAAACATTGTATATATTTAAAGTATACAAAGTGATATTTTGATACATTTATACATTGTGAAGTATATTACCACAATCAACTAATTAACAAATATCACCACCATACATAGTTACCTTTTTGTGTGTGTGAGTGGTGAGAACACTAAAGATCTAATCTCTTAGCAAATTGCAAGAATACAACACAGTATTATTAATTATAGCCATCATGCAGTACATTAGATACCCAGAACTTACTCATCCTGCATAACCCAAAATTGATACCCTTTGACCAACATTTCCCCTTTTCCTCTAGCCCCCAGCCCCTGGAAACCACAATTCTATTTTTTAGATTCCACATATAAATGGGGTCACACAGTATTTGTCCTGGGTTCATTCTCGGCATCTCCAAAAGCCAAAATCCTTTGGCAGTTCCAGGATGTAATAGTGAGCATTCTGGACTTTTTATTTATTTATTTATTTGTTTGTTTGTTTGTTTGTTTGTTTGTTTGTTTATTTATTTATTTATTTATATTTTATTTATTTGAGAGAGAGTGAGTAGTGGGAGGACCCTGAAATCATGACCTGAGCCAAAATCAAGAGATGGATGCTCAACCAACTGAGCTACCCAGGTGCCCCAAGCATTCTGGACTTTAAGAAGCAAATTATAATTGATAATTAAGAGATATCACTTAATTGTTCTTTATCATATGTGATTAATTTTATGTACTCTTTTTATGTTTTTTCTTCACATACTAAATTTCAAAATCCTTTATTTGGAAGATGATCTATTTGCATCTTTATGTGTATTCAATATACACAAAGTAGATATGCAATAAAGATTTTTTTTTGTAGTTCATTATATTGTAATTTAATAGCTCATAAATAAAATACTCTCTTTAGAGTTTGGCATAAGAACCCTACCTCTAGTCATGAACTTCAAAAAAATAATTAGTGTTTTATTTAGGTTAGTGCAAGCTCTGTATTAATTAGTCCCCAAATGCATAAAGTTAAACAAATAGTTTATTTCTCGCCCACCAGTACTTGTCAGGTAATGTCAGTGGTGTGGTACACATTCATGCAAGCATTTCTGGACCCAGGATAAGAAAAGTTCGCCATTTTTAATTTTTAACTTTTCCTAGGGATTATCTCTCTTCCAGCCTGCTGGAATGAGCACAAAACATGGGAGGATCTTATGGACCAGACTTGGAAATGTTACAAGTCATTTTCACTCATTGGCTAGAACTTAATCATAGAGGGTCACAGCTCACCACTGGGCAAAGCTGGGAAAGGAGGCTGGTTCTCTTCCAGCAAGAGGAGAATACAGACAGATGAACTATTGACATTGAGACCATGTTTAATTCTCATAATAACCCCATGATATAAATATGATTAATACGCCCATATTGCATATGAGAAAACAGACACAGGTTAATCAATTTTTATATTATATATTTACATATACTTATACCATAAATCATCTTCTTTGCCCTTCCCTAAAGGGTACTGCCAGCCATTTAGCAGGAGACAGTTTTGGGGAAGGAAAAATATTCAGATATTGATGATATATAGACATTGGCTCAAAACTTCCTGAGATCCACCATTCAGAGTAGGGAGTTATGGAGGTCAGATAATCACTGGACTTTTGGCTTGAGTTCATCTCATAGTGGGCTCACCCTCTAATTATTTTCCTGGTTCTAGAATGCGTACTTAGAATACATGTAAAATACATGTATATGTGGTACCCAATTACAGACTGAAGGCTAGAAGAGAGTCAAATGGAAACCACTGGAACTGACTCTACCTTTGAAAAAGCCAAACCGAAGGCAATACCAAATTCCTGAAGATACTGTAGGAATTTTCACCATCATCAAGGACTTAAAAAGATAGACGGGTGGTGATTTCATCCAACTCTCCTATTTTGCCCATGTGGAAAACAGATGAGTATTCAAGAATGGAAAGAGATTATTGACTATTTAATCGGGCCCTGTCTCTAATTGCAGCTGCTGTTCCAGATGTGATTTGTTTGCTGGAGCAAATTTAACACATACCCAAACTCCAACCCCCCCCACCCCCACCGCCTTGTATCTGATATGTAGCTATCTATCTGGTGAATATTTTTTATCTCCCGACATGGCAAACTGGCTTGCTGACCAAATCCAGCCTGGAGCCCGTTTTTGAAGAGGGCTTGAGTTAAGAAAGACTTTTACATTTTTCAAAGAGTTTTAAAAAAAATAAAAGAGGGGCACTTGGGTGGCTCAGTCAGTGAAGCATCTGCCTTCTGGTCAGGTCATGATCTCAGGGTCCTGGGATCAAGGTCTGTGCGGGGCTCCCTATTCAGTGAGGAGTCTGCTTCTCCCTCTCCCTCTGCCCCTCCCCCCACTCTCTCGCAAATAAATAAATAAATATAAATAAATAAATAAATAGATAATGTGACAGAGTCCATATGTGGTCTTCAAAGCCTAAATTATTTATTATCTGGCCCTTTACAGAAAAATGTTTGCTGACCCCTTGTGGGGCTTTAAACAAAATATTTCTATTTCTGCATTGTGAGAGCTTTCTGGGCACATTTTACTGAAATGTGGGACCTGGCTGAAGGCAAGCCTCACCAGGTAATTTATGACTGTTTGCATGGAACTTCGGAGAGTTTGCCTTCTGGAAGTATTGTTTTCATTTCAAGGGGGGGAGGGGGGTGCCGAGACCTGAGATTTGGAGACATCCCTGGGTTGCTGGATAGAATGGTGCTCTTTCCCCCTGAGAAATAAATGTATTTACATTTTAAAGGGTTTACAGTAAGAACTCAGAATACTCAGGAAGGAGCAGAGTTTTTTTCCCTTCTTTCAGGAGGAAAGTTGGATATGTATATTAGCACACAGAGTTGTATATAAGCACCTCATTTTTGCAGGATTTCTCACTCACACCACTATTATGGACTGAATGTTTGTGTCCCCCTGTAAATTCATATGCTCAAGTCCTTACCTCCAATGTGATGGTATTAGGAGGTGGACATTTGGGAGGTGATTAGGTTAGATCAGCCCTCATGGATGGGATTAGTGCCTTTATAATAGACACTCCAGAGAGCTCTTTTGCCCCTTAAACCATGTGAGGACCCCAGCAAGAAGGCTCCAAGTCTTTGGCGATGAACCAGGAAGTGGTAGGGACTGCAAAAGCTCCACCTTCCCTTGGGTCCTTCTGCTTTTCCACTCCTGAGCCAGATATTTGTGTTGAGCACTGTGAAGGCTTCAGAAGGATCCTCATACCACCAAGGTCAGAGGCAACAAGAACTGACCTGGGCTTCAGTCAGCTTCTTGCTCTCTACCACCTTACATCTATCTCCCTGTCCGGATAGCCAGCTCTGTGTACCAGACACCCAAGCACCACATGCAAAGACCACAGCCTTACAGAGAACATTCAACCCATTCCTACCACCACGCACATCCAAATTCCTGTAGTGAATCCCTGTGTGTATGTGTGCGTGTGTGCGCGCGTGTGCATATTACAAATCACCTAGTGGTTCTGCTTCAGAGACACACTATGCTTATTGATTTAGCTGTCTCTGCACAGATGACATTTTTCAGTTTTCTAGTTTTGTGGAAACATGTAATAGAAATGTTGCCTTGTGATATTGCCATATGAAAAGTATGATTTTTGAAATCTATGTGTATGTGTGTGCAGTTATTCCCAAACAACTGATAGTGAAGATAGTAGCCTTTATTTGAATGGTTTTGGGGGAGCAGTGTGATTTGGGTATTTATACCCATTCTGAATTTTTGAAAATTCTATCTCGTCTATCTATCCATTGATCAATTCAACCATTGTTCATTCAAACTCTTACTGAACATTCAGCCCAGGCCACATGATGTCAACTCTTAAAAATATTATTAGCTTTCCAATAAATAAATACACTGATTTAGTTCATTTTAGTGCAATGCTGTACATTAAACACCAAATATGTATATATAATGTCCTGTGTTCCCAAGATGGTGGGAAGAAGGAATTAATGTCCCTTGAAAGGGTCAGTGAAAGCTAAAAGAAGTGGTGCTTTATAAATTAGGTTGGATTTTTTTCTTTTGTTAAGATTAGTAATACTCTGATATAATAAGTGATGATAGGCAGACTTATTTACATACTTTCCTGAAAAAAATTATGATCAAATGTCTGCTTATATATATTTATTATTTCCCAAGTTGCTTGAAAGGGATGAAACTTTCAATCTAGACTCATGGCTTCTGAATGTGATTTATTCATTTATTTTTAATAGCAAGAGCCTTTAAGATTCTGTGAACCAATTTGTTCAAACATTTCATGTGCATCTTTGATATAATATCAAGGTTTTCATTCTACATAAAGCCATTTTGCATCTAAGTTATTTGAGATACAGTACTTCTAAAAATGCACGTGCAATGCTGCCATAGTACGTTTTATTCAGAGCCACAATGTATATTCCCATTACATATAATATTAAAGACACCTCTGGGTGTATATTCGAGATTATCACAATGAAACAAGAATTTACAGTAATGCTTACTCTATTCCCCGCCCCCCCCGAACATTTATTTTGAAACTTTTGAAACCTACATGGAAGTTGCAAGAATAGTATAATTACTGATTCTAGGTGAAGGATACAGGATACGCTCCTGTTCTATATATAGAATCACCAGTTGTAAACATGTAGCTACATTTACTTTACCTGTTTGTCTTGCTAAATGTATACATTAAGAAGTATTTGTAGTTTTTTTAAACTAGAACATATATAAAATTGACTAAAAGCAGAACCACTGGGGTCCAAGCCATGGTGCTGTCCCTTCTTCCTTTGAAATGACAGGCATTACTCCAGGAGAGACTGGGAATTTTAGTTCTTCTCTGGTTACTATTATTCTTCTACAGTGTGAAGTTATGCAGTCCAACTTCTTAGGGAAGAAACTGCTTTTGATCACAAGAGTCCAATTACCTAGAAATGAACTGTGCCTGATGACCACAAGGTGGTTGAGCAGAAATGTCCTCCTGCAGAGATGTACTTTGGGGTTTCTGAGCTTTGCCTTATGTTGGCACACATTTTATATTTGGGACCCCCTACTGGTCACATAAAAACTTGTTTTACATTTGATAGTGTAGAAGAAAGAAGCAAAATTGTGAATACTTTTGTGTTTCAAATCTCATTTTCTACACAAATGACTCATAAGGATGCATGAAGCCAGAAAGTGTGACACTTCCATGTTCATGCCTTGCTAGGGCCCTCATCTCCAACAGCAAAGACTCATTTCAGTCCACTGAGCCACACTGCTCATCTCTAGTCCTAGGATGGGAGAATGAGAAGAGAAATAAATAATCCCAGCTGGACATAACCTACTTTCTTGTTTACAAGAATAAAAACCACTTCCCTGAAGCTGCTACTGTTGTTTGAGCACGTTTGCTCACAGTTGGCTGAGGCTGCGGGGTCGTGAAGGGGAACTGAAGCATATCATGCTCTTGTGTCGTATTTGACCTCTAAATGCTCACAAGGAAATCACAGAAAACACAACTTCTTTTAAAGGCGCTGACACTTTTACCTTTCCTAATCATCACTTAAACCATTGGTTTGCAACTGGGAGTAGACATCAAGATCAACTGGGGAGACTTTTTTTCCTCTTTGTTTTAGTTTCAAGCCGAAGCTCATCCAAAACCAACACAATGGATTTTCTAGGGCTTATGTGTATTTTATAAATCATCTGAGGCAATGGGTGTTTATGTAATTCTGATAAGCACTACTGGTTAAGAATCTGTAACTTAAAATATAGTAATTATCACCACAAGGCTAACAATTTTATGTTTTTTAAATTTTTAAAAAAGATTTATTTATTTGAGAAAGAGAGAGGGTGTGCCATTGGCATGTATGAGCATGCGTGGGGAAAGGGGCCGAGGGAGAGGGAAAGAGAATCTCAAGCAGACTCCCTGCTGAGTGCAGAGCCTGACACTGGGCTTGATTTCACGACCCTGAGATCATGACCTCAGCCAGAACCAAGAGTCGGACGCTTAACTGACTGAGCCACCCAGGTGCCAAGGCTAACAGTTTTAGACTGACATTTGCAAAAGAGCTAATTGTTTATTTTTCAGTAGTATTTGAGGGTTGGAGAATATTTGGTTACCTAAAAGTTTTCATAGTTCTTGACCTCTGATCTATTCTTATTTTCAATGACTGTATAGCTTTTAAGATTTTGGATCCCAAGCTAAATAGTATATAAATCTTCCATACTAAAACATAAAATATTTCCAAAGCTTATGACTCTTTCATGTTAATTACTTATATTTCCCATTGCTCAATCAGTAAGTATCCAGATACTTTTGGAACATGCACTTAAAATCTTTAATTAAAATAAGTCTTTCTGATTTTTGTAAAAATCAGAAATCTTCAACACTAACATACCAGTAATAAATACATCATTATATAAATACAATATATTCACTTACTCATTCATCCATTCATTTATCCTATAAATATTTATTGAATGCATACTTCCTGCCAACCATGTTTCAGGAACTGAGAATGTAGCCTTGAAAAAATTAGATAATGTTCTGACCATTCACGGCTTACATTAGTGTGTATTTAAGGGGGGAAGCAGGCAGTAAGCAAACAATACATAAAATTATAAAGAAGTGCTTGTAGAAAATAAAGCAGCAAAGGGGTTAGGAAAAACTGGGGGCCAGGAGGTCTAATTCATGCAGAATGGTTAATAAAGGCGTTAATGATAAGGTGACTTCCAGTAAGGAGGGAGTGAATCATGTGGATGTCCAGGAGAATGTTATTCTAGCCAGAGGAAACAGCAAGTGCAAAGGAGCTCCAGGAACAAGAGGGCAGGAAGATGGAATGGAATGAGCAAGAGGGGTGGGGAGGTGGGGAGGAGATTAATATGGTCAGGGTCAGGAAGGTTGTAAAAAATAATTTTAAGTTGTATCAGTTTAGTAGGGTTGCTGTAACAAAGTACCACAAACTATGGTTTAAACAACAAAGTTATTGTCTCACATTTCTGGAGGTCAGAAGTCCAAAATCAAAGTGTCTTCAGGGTTGGTTCCTTCTGAGGCTGTGGTGGGGAATCTGCTGCAGGCCTTTCTCCAGGCTCCCATGGTTTGTTGCCAATCTTTGGCATTCCTTGGTTTGTAGAAGCATCACTCCAAACTCTCCCTTCACCTTCACATGGTATTCTCCCTGAATATGTGTTTGTCTCCAAATTTCCCCTTTCTATTAGGATCCACTCTACTCCAGTATGACCTCATTTTAACTAATTACATCTGCAATGACCCTGTTTCCAAATAAGGTCACATCGTGAGGTACTAGGGGTTAGGACTTCAACATATGAATTTGGGGGGACACATTTCAATCAATAACATAGTCCATGGTAAGGACCTTCTTTGTGACACTAAGGTAGGAAGTCACTGGAATGTTTTGAGACGAAAAATACTATGATCTGCCTTACATTATAAAAAAAGATCTGTTTAGCTGCTCTTTGGATAGTAGACTGCAGTCAGGCAGTGGTGTAAGCAGGGAAGCCTGGCGATGGGGATGTGGTGGTCTCAACCAGGATGCTAACCTGTACAGTGCTGTGAAGTCTGGCTTCTAAGTATATTTTAAAGATATCACTAACAAAATTTCTAAGAGGTTAGATAAGAGGTGTTGAAGGAAAGAAGTCTCGGATTGATCCAGGAAGACTGAGCATAAGCAGGTACTTGGTGGACAACCGGTACTTTGGATATGTTGTTTGGGTTGCTTACTAAACACCCAAGTGGAGAATGTTGAACTGGACATAAAGTCTGGAGTTCAAGGTGAAGATACAAACTTGTGAGATGTCCACATGTAGATTTTTAAAATCAAGAAACTGAATGAGGAATGATGTTGAGCACCTGCTAAACAGGTTTTTGACCATTTGAATAGTCTTTTCTTAAGGTTCCTATTCAGGTCATGTGTTCATTTTTCACATTGGGTTGTCTTTTCCTTATTGATTTGAAAGTGTATATTCTGTATATCCTGGACACAAGTTCTTTGGCAGATATAAGTGTTGTGAATATCTCTTCCTTTTCACTCACTTACTGGCATCTTTTCATAAACAGAAATTCTTAATTTTAACAAAATCTAATTGATTTTTTATGGTTCTGTTATTTGTATCCTCTTTGGGCATTTGTTCTCTACCAAAGGTCATGAAGATTTCCTCCAAGAAAAATTTATTTTTCTATATTTAGGTTTATGATCCATCTTGAATTAATTTTTATGTATGGTGTTTAGGTAAGGATCAACATTTACTTTTTCCCATAGGGATAGCCGATTGATTCAGTACCATTTATTGAAATTCTTATCCCCACAGAAATTTGTATAAGAATATCTAAATACATAGCAATTACTACTTCCTAGAAATATCATATTTTACCAGATAGCTAGTTAGATCATCCCTTGGCAGTCAAGTGAGTTATGTGGTCAGACTCTAATTTATCTATTGTTCCCCAATATATGAGAGTGATCCTTAAATTAAATTAAGCTTGTAGGAAGGAATTTGCTTTTTGCAAGTGAAAAAGGTTATGTCAGTCATGTTTACTGTTGACCCCAGGCAGAAGGTTCTCTTAGCAGAGGTGCATGCTCCCTTCCAGCTTTCTTATGCTGTCTCTTTCTTGTAAGGACCTTCCTGAAGATGCACAGGAGTAGCAACATGCCCTAATATCCTGACATTTTTCTGCCAAGTCCCATAAAACATCAGCCTTTGTATGCACGTGCAGAACACTGCTCAGAAGGGAATGATGAACACATCACGACCTCCCTCCTCCCATCCCATTTCGACTCTGCTAACAAAATGAGTAATAAAAGTGAAGTCATTTTTTAGATGTAAGCAATTATCAAGTAATGCTACTGAGGTCTCAACCTTAGTTCATCTCAAGGCTCTTTCAAACTATATATGTCATATTGTAAATATAAAAAAATAAGTATCAATGACTTTTCTCCACAATATATCGAGGAGTATCTAATAATTTCATAAATAATGGTGGATCTATTTGGAAAAAAATTCTCACTATATCTTGCTAGAGGTTGTTTGGCCCCTGTAAAAATTACTGTTAGGTTTCATATGTTAATTGAATGACTTAGTATCTACAAGGGGGTGGGGTGGGGTGACACATTATTTTGAAGGATAGCAATTCAGATTTTGAGATTATACTATCAACAACTCAGAATAGACTGTATCAAGTGTGGTAATTTGGGCAGGAGAGGTTTATATAATAATCTTGGAAACTAAGATACCTAATTAGTCTTTCATGAAAAATGTGAATTAACCTGTGTCCAAATATAAAGTGAATCTTTTACTCCTTCCAAAATTATCCCTTGTAAAAAAGAGTCACCTTCTATCTAACAAAAATCTTTGAGATTAAGTCAGTCTTCCAATTAATGGATTTAGAACAATAAAGCATTGTTTGGAGAAGACATATGATCTTAAAATCTCTATTATGCCAATTCAGAATCTCATAAAGTTCCGTTGACAATCAGCTTAAAAATAAAAAGGAGACAGAGGACTTTAACATAGATTTATTAGTTACGCAGATTATTTCTGTGTGTACAACCTCAAAATTTTAACTATCAAAAGTCATTGTATGAGTCATTAAAATCTAAGTATTTACTGTCTTTTTGACTGGGTTCTTATGGTTTGGAACAGAATTTCTAGGGATTAGCATCAGACATGTTGAGAAACTGGAATATCATCCAACTGTGATGGAAGAAAACCAATTACGTAAATAAATCCATGAGTGAACGTAGTGACAGGAGACAGTGACGCAGCCATGTGAAAAATGTGAACGAGTAGAATATCCTCAGTTACTACTACATATGCCTCAGTTTCGCTGGACTGCTTCCACCACCCAACTAAAATTTACTAAATGTAACATATTAAAATTGGCCAATTTTTATTTTTTTAAATTTTTTGTTGGAAAGAGAAGGAACAATTGTAAAACGACATAGTGGATGGCTTTAGTGCTTATGTTGGCCGCCTCACAGAATCTCAGTGTCAGAAGGAAACTCGCTCTTGGCCATCCTTTACTACTGTATGCTCAGCAGTACCCAGGAGACAGGTAAAAAACATTTGTTGAAAGAATAAACTGCAAGAAAACAATTGCCACGTTTTTACTAGTTGTTGACAATCCCTTTTCAGTTTATAGGGAGATGGACTTGGAGGAAAGCAGAGGGGCTGAGGACTGTTGTCTGAAAGGCTTGCGGGAAAACCAAATCATCTATATTCAGTATCCATTAATATTCTAAATCTGTGTCCAAATAACATTGATATCCGTCTAAACTATTTACACATGCCAATAATCCCACTGGATACTTATATCCTCTTATGTGTATTCATTTTCACTGAAAGCACAAAACCCAAAGGATTTTTGGAGGTTTATGAACCTAAATGTTTGCAATTATATTTAATTTCAATGGTAAAGAAATGTCAACTTCTTTTCATGTCTATCCAAAATGTTAGAGCTTGAATTGCAAAAGGTAGCCAAGCAAATTTAAACATATTAGTATTTCATATTCTTAAAGTCTTGGCTTTTCTCTGTGGTAAACAATGATATAAATTCTAAGAAGAGTAAGAAGAAAAATCAATTGGATACATACATGTTATAATTTCTGAGCTGTTTTCATGTGCCAGTCATTTTCTAAACATGCCTCATGTGTAACTCAATCTCATAATCCAGTGAGATGGGTTCCATTAACCTGGAATTAGCACAGAGCAAGGAGGGTGAGCATCTTCCCAGCTTTGCGCACCAAGTGATGGAGCCCGGACTGGAACCCAGGCACTGACACCAGGGCCTCCATACTCACAACATAGTCCAGCCTCTTGGCAGGGACCCAGGAGCCTGTCATCACCCACGTAATTCACATAGTGGACGCATTTGGTCACTCGTATCAGGGAAGGTCCATTCTAACCAGCTAGTCTGTATTACTCCCGTGCTGGGTGGGGCCAATTTTTTGGCTGTTATTCCCGTGCCAGAACAATTCTCATTAAAAAATTGTGCTCATGGTCTGGGTGCCTGAGTGGCTCGGTTAAGCATCTGCCTTCAGCTCAGGTCATGACCCTGGGGTCCTGGGATGGAGCCCTACTCCATGGATGGAGCCCGCTTCTCCCTCTCCCTCTGACCCTCCCCCTGCTCATGCTCTCACTCGCTACTCTCTCTCAAATGAATAAGTAAAAAAAAACCTTTTAAAAAAAGTGTTCATGGTGTAGCATATAAAAAATAATTTAAAAAATAGTATTTTTAAGAACTTTTTTTCATAATATACTCTCCCCATTTGATGCTATATATTTTTTAAGATTTTATTTATTTGACAGAGGGAGAGATAGCAAGAGCAGGAACACATGCTGGGGAAGTGGGAGAGGGAGAGGCAGGCTTCCCACCAAGCAGAGAGCCCGATGCGGGGCTGGATCCCAGGACCCTGGGATCATGACCTGAGCCAAAGGCAGACACTTAACGACTGGGCCACTCAGGCGCCCCCCATTTGATGCTATTTTATAAAAGAATGTCTTGAGGCTTTGGATTCCCATTTTACTGACAATGAAAAGGACAGGAGGTTGTGTTATGTCCAAGATCACAATGTAGCCTTTGATCATGGCACAAGTCCAATTATTTCAACTCTTAAACCCTGAAATTTATTAAACATAATCAGGTTTTACAAATACAAAATATATATAACCTAGGAATCTCAGGTTCTTCTATAAGGAGATTAGATAGCAATCTGATCTTTCTCAAGTCTGTTTAAACTCATTGTATATTTCTATAATGACAACTCACAATTTAATAAAAGGAAAAATAATTCGTGGAGGATCAGTCTTAGCTGTCTTCTTTGCTTGCACAAGGAACTATTAGTGTTGAAAACAAAATATAAATAGTAAAAATAATAAATTACATGTTTTCAATTAATTTATTTTAGAAAATCAAAGGTTTACAATTGGTGCCTTAAGGCAAAATTTCATGAATTCAACAAGTTAGTAATACAGACTTTCAAAAACCTTTACAGATTTAGTCCAAAGTAGAAAATTATTTTTTGCCCACTCTTGGACTCAGACACATTCAGAAAAAATATATATTTATAAAAATAAAATGGCAAACCTAATCCCACCAATTAAATGATAGTCTCAATATCCCACACTGGTTTATTTGAACAATGTCTGCATAATAAGAATAGCTAAGTAGTTCTCCCTGTCCTACCTCCATATCACATGAAGCAATGATGAAAATACGTAAATTGCTTTTTAGCAAACCCAAACCAGAAAAGCCCCTGAAGCAAAACACAAGAAACCAACAAAAATCCACTAAACAAAAATAATATAGATGTTTAACTACTCACATAGGTTCCTTCAACCTCTAGACATCTGGCTCTTAATGCTATTTCTAAGTCAGATACTGGGGAAGCACTAGGGGTGAGGAAGAAAATAAAAATTTAGGTCTAATACACTTCAAACAAGTTTCAAATAAAGTAGCTAGAGAAATATTAATGTGTATGATGAAGAAAACAAAAAGGATTGCAAGCTATAATGGGGTGCATAGCTTGAAAAAAATATGTACTTTCTTTCTCCGAAATATAATTAAATATTGTCTGAGCATCAGACTTATCAACAGTAAGCCATCTAGAATTCTGAATTTTAGGATTTAGAAATAGAATTTATTGCAACTGAAAGAAAAGGCAAAACTCTAACTTACTGGAGGATATTCTCATTAATATGTAATCATAAGATGATTCACCAGTGAATTAAGATATCTATATTCTACTACTAGATTCATTAAGAAATTAAGTTATTTGGGAGTACTTTCTCCTGAAATGAAAATAGCATTCCTAGTTAAGTGCGGATACCATATCAAAGGGAAAAGCATACTAGTGAACAAAAATTTTAAATTTGTTTTGTGAGGAGTCTGATAATATCCTAAAGTAGAAATAAATAAAAAACAAAATTCTAATGCAAAAAGAAAGATTATTCACTTATAAACCATCTACACATTTTGTTTTCCTAATAGACACTTTGGAACATGAATAGGATATGGGGCAACGTAGAGAGCTGTGAAAAAGGTAACAAAGAACTAAGGCATTAATTTATTAACAAGCAAATCTCAGAATACAAAGATGGCTGGACTTTTGTTTGTTGATACATACTGAGTTTTTACTTTTTTATCTTTCTCTACTGAGTTCTTTCATTTATAAGTGATGCCTGAGAAAGGCCAAAAATGTGCAGATGAAGGACATCTGATAATGATAAACATGAAGAAGAAAACCATGACATTTTCTGTAATTTCCTACTGTCCCTGATGGAGACTAAGTTTTACCTTCCATACTAGATTAGACTCGAGTGAGGCATTGTACTCACCTAAGCTTTTTTTCACTGCTGCAAAACAAGCTTGACCACTGGGAACATTAATATTTATCTTCCAAAAGAACCCCTCATTACTCTTTGGAGAGGAATCTACTTGTTAAATTAATAGCATTTAATTACAATATGCTAAAAGAGCACATGGATACAATAAAACAATTGCTAGTAACTTCCTAGTACTTAGATACAAGCTTCAGTTTAGCTGTGATCAGCATGGCACCAGAAGTAACCAACAGCTGCTTTGAGGACCAAAGCCCTAAACAACTTCAATATCAGGACCATGAGTTGCATATTTTTAAAGTGATTAAGAATTTTTCAGTGTTTAACAAAAACCATTCTAATCATCACCCACACAATGGTCATCTAATAAAAATCCTAAACTTAGTTACAATGAAGGGCTCAAAAATAATCTACAATAAACACACCATAATGTTGCTTAAAACAATGCCAATTTTTATACATTACTCAGGATAGAATTCCTATGTTATATTATTAGAGAGAGAAGATGAGAGGTCACTGGCTGAAATGGGAGTCAGAACTGAGAGGATGGAGAAGGTAACTGGCAGATCTCTTAATCACTGGATTATCATAAATTTTGTTGACAGGTTGATTATGTCACTCATTACTCATTATGAACATACACATGCCCATAAAATTACATAACAGACATGTCAATAAATTTTATATGTATATGTAAATATACTGTGCATGTGTGTGTATATTATACACACAGATACACCCATATCATAAGTTACCATAACGTTGCCATACCATAAACATAAAAAATATGATATATATTACTTTTTAAAAAGCAGTAGGAGCTTTTTCTCAAAGGAAATTTTTAGAAGAAATTCCAATATATAAAACAGAGACCCGCCCCTTCCTACAGTGACCACTGAGGCACTTGCTAAGCATGTCTCAGGGCATGGTTTGAAATGAGTGTTCCAATCAAATCCATTTATTTTGCAAAGATTAAACATAAGACTGTTTTTACCACTCTATAGACCCATATGAAATTTTCAATAATGTAACTGAGTGTAAAGTTAAAAAGGAACATTTTCTCTCCTTTAAAAGTAGTAACTAAAAATAAAATTGCTATGCTATATAAAACCAAATTGTTTCTAAGTCATAATCTTAATTTCATCCATGGAAAAAGTTGTTAGTTCTCCTTAAAGTGCCTAAATTTTAAAGACTTAATTTTGCCCATGTAAATCTTACCTAAAATATACGAGAACGAATGAATGGTAGGAGGTGAAGGTATTGTTTTTCTTTATCAAGCATGTATCTTCTACCTGATTGACCAATTTAAATATTCTGCCCAAGAATTTTAATTGTGTCACAGAATACTCAGAGAAACATGCAAGAGAATTGATCTGCTATAACATCCATAAGGTGAACTCTGATGGAGTGTCTTCATTTTTTTTAGGACACATTTCATCTCTTTGCTCCAACCATTTCCCCATTTATGAAGGCCTACTTTAATCCATGCAAGCTGATATTAGCAAAATACAAATAACATATTCTCTTTTTTAAAGATCATGATTAAATGTCTAAATTCAATAAATAGACTCTTTAATAATTTGAAATCCTATCAAATATTCTGCACTAGCAAAATCTCAATCTTTCTTCTTCTCCAATACATCTTTGGGTCCTTGCACTGTAGGCACTAGGACGTCTCCACTCCTTGGCTCCTGTTCTTTGCTCTCTTCTGTTGGTTCCTGGCTTTCAACTTCACTTGTGGATACTTCGTACCGTTCCTCAATGTAACCCCCATCTGTGTCAGCTGTGTAAATGCCATAGCACATGATACTGATGACCCCCAGTGGAAGGCCAAAGAGAAAGCAGCCCATAAGTGGAGAGCTCTTGAAGACAGACTGTGGGAAGATAATCACAATTCAGTTCTCCTCCTATGCTTTCTGGTATAAAATACATGAACAATTTTATTTTATTTATTTATTCATAAGAGACAGAGAGAGAGAGAGAGGCAGAGGGAGAAGCAGGCTCCCCGCGGAGCAGGGAGCCCGATGCAGGGCTCGATCCCAGAACCCTGGGAGCATGACCTGAGCTGAAGGCAGACGCTCAACCATCTGAGCCACCCAGGCGCCCCCCGATTTTAAAACCACTGCAAATTTCTTCCTCTTGCTACCATTCAACTTGCTCTTAGTTCCAATGAATCAGTGTCAGTATTTCTGCAGTAGCTACCATGTTAAAGACACCACATGTGTGTGTGTGTGTGTGTGTGTGTGTGTAACCAGCTCCCAGCAGTAGAAAAAGGCACCAGATATTTTATAACCTTTTCTGAAGACATTTATTTTCCTCACATTAACCACAAAGGTCTCTCTGGAAATGGCAACTACGTGCCCAACAGCTTCGGAGTTGTATCCTGGACTCCAGGAATCCGCTCAGTGAGAAGGCTGGTCATTTAACGTAAAGAAGGTACATACACATTCCTCTTCATATGACATTTTAAATATTTTTTTACTTTCTGGTTAGTATTAAGCCACATTAACTTAATAATTTCCCTCAGTTTATACACAATCTCCTCAGTTCTCAGAAAAGTAAAAGCAATTTTACTGCATAGGTTTTTCAACTCTACTATCCTCTGTGGCTCATGACTGTAACTCGAGAGCTATATAGGCACATTCACAGACAGCAAGTCACTTTGGACTGAGAGGACGGAAGAAGGCCTCCCAGAATAAAGGTGTTTGAGGCAGAAATTTATGCACGAGTAAGAATGAGGTAGTGTGAGCACTAGCAAGAAGCACCAGGGAAGCTTCCGTAATATTCAAAAAATAATGAGACCATCTGAAATGGAGAGAGTATTCTCCCATGTGTCACTGGAAAAGGGAAGGAAAGTGATCAAAACGGACTATTTTAGTCCTATTCCGTGTGTAGCGGTATACAGAATGGAGGGAGACGGTAACAGGAAGTGAAGAACCCACGTGGAAGTTAGAGCAGCAGCTGATACAGTGTCCTAAGGGCTGGTTTTAAGGATTTCTACTTTAATGACTGCTTTTGGCCTTAGTGAAAACACCTACGGAGTATGGAGCTCAAGAAGAGAACTAGAACTAAGTTTAAAGCTCAAACAAATTTCGGAGTGCCTCTGCTGTCAAGCTGACCGAGAGCTGAAGCAGATTCAGATCCAGTGACTGAAAAGGGCAGAAGGAGAAAAGAGACTCTGGAAACACTTTCAAGTCATGTCACTGAGGTAACAGATTCTGAATTCCAGTTAACTCACCATCACATAGAAATGAGTAGAGAAACTTAATTTCCACCTGAAGAATATATTTTCTCAATGTAAATACGGACTGGTTCTTATCTTTCAAATTAAAGATGCATTTTTACCTAATCCTTTGAAATATCATTTAACCTTCATTAGACATAAAGCAACTACACACCTACATATTCTCAATTATCAATGACACTAAGCAAACTGTCAAAACTCACCACAATAGTAGATTTGGCATCAAATGCTATTCTTTTCAATCTCTGCAAAATGCTATCACCTCCTTGGGCCTTAAGTTTAACAGGAAAAAAACAAAACAAAACAATTAAATTGTTATTTAAGTACCATGACTTCACTTTTCTGTTCTATAATTCTATAACTGCAGGTCAAGGGTTGACTCCAGGAGATTACAAAAAGCACCTGGAAGAGCAATGCAGTACATATTTACTGTTTTTTCTGTCTCACCTTCTGTCTGCTTTCCTGTGTGAAGAATTCAGTCTCCCTGTCATACTCCAAACAGCCTGGATGAGGCTGACCCACCAGTCCAGGCCTGCCTAATTTCGGAAGTCAGCTGAGCCTGTTAAACTAAAGTTGCAGCAGGGTATCTTTGCTATTGTGTAGGGAGAATCTCCCTAAGAATGAAGCCCCCCCCCCCGCCACACCCCACCCAAAAGTGCAGAAAGGCAGAGAAAAATCCCTGACGAAAATCTATCAAATCCTTGCATTTGGCCATCCCTGAGTCTGGCTCATTGCTTGAATTTCCAAACTATGTGAGGCTCTCTTTGTTGTCAAACAGTTTGAATTGGGTTTCACTAACTTACACATAGAAGAGTTCTCACTCATAGAGGTGAATTTTATTTCAATAAGTATTATTTTCACAAATATGAAATTCCTACTAAGCGACTGTTTCCAAAAAAGAAATGCTTGTTATTCTGTGAGCCAACTTTCAAATAAAGTTTGTAAAAGCTGAAACAAAACTCTCACAAAATAGTAATTTAACTTCATAAAAGCCAAGAAGTCTCATATTTTTTCGATTTATTCTAGTCTGTTGAAAGAAGAGGCATGCTGGCCACAATGTGCTGAGGTAACTTCATGGCCCTGTAATGTGGATTGCAACTCACAGTTTGAATTACACTGCAATAAGATTTATAGAAAAAAATGGAAAGTTAAGACTATCCATTATTTCTTTTAATTTAAATCCAATTAGCAAATATATAGTACATCATTGGTTTTTTGATGTAATGTTCAACGATTCATCAATTGCATATAACACCCAGTGCTCACCACATCACGTGCCCTCCTAAATGCCCATCCCCCAGTTACCCCATCCCCCCACCCACCTCCCTTTCTGCAACTCTCAGTTTGATTCCTGGAGTCAAGAGTCTCTCATGGTTTGTCTCCCTCTCTGATTTCTTCCCATTCAGTTTTCCCTCCCTTCCCCTGTGGTCCTCTGCACTACTTCTTATATTCCACATATGAGTGAAACCATATGATAACTGTCTTTCTCTGCTTGATTTATTTCACTGAGCATAAAACCTTCCAGTTCTATCCATGTCAATGTAAATGGTAGGTATTCACTCTTTCTCCATTCATTATTTCTGAGAAATATTTTATATAATTGGATTTGGAACTCTCCACTGAAGCTCAGATTCTCAGTACATTTCCTTATCTTTTAAGAAATGGTGGTCTTATTCACAGGTTTTCTTAAAAAAGCAATCTGAATAACTTAATCCAATGAGACTCTTTAACCCAGAAAGGTTAAGGGCCAGGAAGGTTCACTACTGGGATAGCTCTGCACACTGCAGACCTCTCAGCACCCACAGCCCAACTCCAAATGGCAACAACACCTCCCACTCACTGTGACAACCAAAAATGTCTTCCAAATAACCCTAAAAGAGACATTCCCACCCATGAGCAGCCTCTTCCACAGAAGAACCTTCTATGTCTGAGAATGTGGCTCTGTGATGTGAGAGAAGCAAGGTGGGGAGGACTGCCCCTCACCCCAGGTGATGACTCTTCCTTTCAGAATCAGAGGAAAAGAAGAAAGCTTGTTTCTCCTCGACCTCCTCCCATTGTTCCTTTGAAATGGAAGTGAACGACTCACCTCTACTGTGCCATCCAAGATGTTATTAATGAACTGTACCATGTCCTCGGTATTCTTGATCTGTCTATCTAGTAAAAAGTATTGTTGGTTTGAAGTATTCAGTACAACCACAGTTGGGACTTTCAGTTCACTGAAAACAGAAAAACAAAGAAATCAAAATACACATTAAACACAGAAATAACAAATATTCTGATATTCATTTATATCTAAGTAACTATAATCACAAAAGGAGGAAGCTGTATTAATAGCTTTGCCTCCCTATGCTTACATGAAGAAAATTTCAAATTGTGCATCACTTTAAGACATAGCTAAATTAAGATTATATGAAAAACATTTTGGGGCACCTGGGTGGCTCAGTCGGTTAAGCGTATGATTCTTGATTTCAGCTCAGGTTGTGATCTCAGGGTCATGAGATCGAGCTCTGTAAGGGGCACCTTGCTCAGAGGGGAGATTGCTGGAGATTCCCTCTCCCCTCCTCCCACCCTCCCTCCCATTTGCTCTCTTTAAAAAAAAAAAAAAAAAACAAAAGAAAACATTCTAATATGTAATATCAGACAGCTG
Organism: Mirounga angustirostris; assembly: GCF_029215605.1. Classification (NCBI taxonomy): domain Eukaryota; kingdom Metazoa; phylum Chordata; class Mammalia; order Carnivora; family Phocidae; genus Mirounga; species Mirounga angustirostris. Next base: position 8,847,676 of record NW_026991722.1, on the reverse strand, counting down.
AGTATTAATGATTAAACTAAAAATTATTATGTATGAAGTACCAATTTCTGGGCAATCTTATCCCTTGCCACCCAAATCCCACCAGTGTTGGTCACACAAACCCAGTCCAGTCAAGTGGCACTGAGGACAGGAGATAGGAAAGAGCAGGGTCTGTGGAGGCACACTGCTTGTGTTGAAGCCTGGGGCTTTCCCATAATCTGTTTTTTTAAGCGTAACGTTTTTCATGTGTAAATGGATACAAGGTGAGTAGTGGGAGGGTACCTATTTTGTTGTGAAAATTATGTGAGAAAACTCAAGTTATATATTCAGCACAGTACCTTGTGTTCAATAAATACTATTCCAAATTCTCTGAACTCCCACTATCCCACTACGTATTCCACCGCATCCTCAGGAAGTGCTTCACTGATTCGCTAGACATCAGTTTTCAGACAAAAAATGTTACTAATAGGTGTCATTTAATTGAAATAATTTTTTTTCCTTTCAAGGATAGGTTGTTGCATAATCATAAAAAGAAGGGGGTGCTTAATTCTGTATGTCACCTGCACACAGGTTTATGGTTATTGGTATGTTTATGTGAAAATATTATGCAAAAGGACAAAACTCTACAGTAGAAGCGATTCACACCACTGTATTATCACCACACAAGTAACGGAGTCCAGTAGATTGCTTTCTTGCTCATAATTCTCTACTCTCCCCAAGCCATGACCTTTTCCCAGTTAGGCAAAACACGCTCATGTGACTCATGATGTTGGGCTCAGCTGTGTGACTTGGCCAAAGGGAAGGTTAACAGACGTGACTCAAGCAGAGGCTTGAAATGTGCGTGCATGGCTAGGCTTGCCTTCCTGTGTTTCTGTGAGTGCCACACGACTCCCCAGGGAAATACCCTTCCAGGGCCAGGACACGCAAGACCGTGCAGACTGAACCTCCGTGGCAGTGTGGAGCCACATCTATCTGCCCAGTCAACGTCAGCCAAGCCCAGGTTAAGTGAGAGAGAATACATATTACAGCTTGACGTCACTGGGTATCAGGGTGGTTGATTATCCGGTATTGTTATTAGGCAAGAGTTAGCTGACTGTACAATTAAAAAAAAAATCTTAGCTTCACTCCTGTTCATAAAAAATACAAAAGACAACTTTTTGATTTATAGCAGTTTAGTTATTAGTTATAATGATGCATAAGTACCAAAAATCAGAATGGATCAGAACTTGGCCTGCCTATAAAAATACGTATTATAAGAAAGTTAAATACACAGTGGGACTAGAAACTATCTGTTGTGAAATAAATCAATTTGAATAATGATGGGAATGGAAAATATCATTTCATACTATTCCCTCTTAACTATATTCACAAAAACCCAAAACAAAACAATTTAACAGATTTAGGGTCTGACAGTACGCTATTTATTTTGAGATGATTTAAAAAACAGTGCTGCTGTATAACTATCTTACATAACATCATGTAATTTGCCCTAAGTTAAAAATACTTAGGCATCAATACCTATTAAATTCCACTAATTTCTCTGACAATATTAATGTCATGGAAGAGCTTTGGAGTGAGCAAGATCTGGATTTCAGAACTGGATCTCTTTAACTTACTTGTTGGACATCCTTTGGCATATTATTTAACTTCCTTGAGTTTCTTCTAAGAAATTTCAATTTCCTCATCTATATAAAATGGAAATAATAGTACTTACACCTTACTGAGTTACTGTAAAAGTTAAAAAATACCGATTGACCACTCAGTCCAGTGTCAGTCACAGAATTAAGTGTTCAATAAGGACTTTCAATTATCATCACATAACCATCATCATACGCTTTCTCTTCTTTCAAAAAAGAAAAAAAAAAGCAAGATATGAGTAACAAACAAACAAAACAACACAACAAGGTGTTGGCAGTAGAGATTACTGTTGTTCTCAGACCACAACTGTAGCTCAAAATTTCTGCTATCTCACAACTCACATTAACAATCATACTCATGAAGGAATATCCATCCATCCATCTGTACATATTCTGAATATTGCCCTGAATCAAGGAATTGTTTATTGGACCCAAATTGCTTTAGCCTCTTACAATGTTTTACTGAATATTGGCTTGCCTTGAAGGACATTATAAGAAATGGTTCTATCAAAGCCCCTAATATATATACTATAAAAATCTTACTAAAAACATATTTCTATTACAGAGTGTCCCCCTTTGTGAGATTCTATAGCATAACAATTTCTCTTAGGTTTCTACAAGGTCTGCCATACTCCTTATAACCAACAGTTATTTTACAGGCTACGGGAAATGTGTAAATAATGTTTTTCTACTTTGTTTCGAGTATTAAAAAATCAGGGCCCAAATTTTCAAGTACCTTTAATAATTACCTATAAATGATAAATACCTAAGATAATATAGATCCTTTATTTTATTTTCCTTTGTCTTGATTTCTTCGTTATAATCTGGTACTTTTTATCACTGGCAAAAACTCTCACATTCTTATTGGAATAAGAGGGATAATAAGTAAAAATGAATAAAGGTAACACTACTTTATAATTTTAAGCTTTCACCTGAAAATTATGAATGTTGTTTTGGGTTGTAAGCTTCATTTTTATTTCCCGTGTTCTTACTTGGAAAATGGAATAATACGCCGAAACACGAGTGAAGGCAACGGCTCCAACTCCGCTACTAAGCAAAGCTGGAGAATGCGAAACACAACGTCACGGTAACGTGAACTGGGACCTCAACGCTGTCGGACAAGGTCCCTTGTCGCTGGCGAGCTCCCCCATCTTCACGTCAGGGGCTGTTTCTAAGCTCCACACTCTCAAAGCCCCATCTTCCTACCACCTCTTGTGTGTCTGAAATAACGCCTCTGCATTCTTCTTCGAGGTAACCTCTCTGCATTACTGCCTCCTCTGGTAAGCATATTCCGATCCCTTCCAGCTTTGTGTGCACTGCGGGGGAGGTGGGAGCAGGCATGTTTCCAGAACTCTCTACTGTGAAGACCTTTTCATACAGTTCTGCAAGGACTATGCTGTCTTACCAGCAGACTCTAAGCATTTGAAGACAGGGACTCTACTTATTTTCTGTATCAACAGGACCAAACACAGTGTGTGGCATACAGGAAATACTAAATGTCTGCTGCATAGAGTAGGCTCTTACTTGAAATTAATTTACTGTAAGTGTGATAAATGTTTTCTAATAACTTTTTGAAGTGGCAAATCAGATTTTTATGTCATAAACATAACTGATAGAATTATTTTAAAATTGTATACTTTCCCTATAAAGTTATTTTTACTGTGTTAAAATAAATTCTTCTAGTATAGCAGCTAATTCTTCGATGTAAAAATTTCCTAAATTACATTTACTCATTGAAACTGAACTTTAGGTAAAGTGTGTGTTAAACAGAAACTATAAAATTTTTAAATTTTGAATGCTGTCTTCTTTCCAAAATACATGGAATTCAGAGTTAAATTTTTAACATGGAATTTTTTTTTAATATGGAGCAATATTAAAGTTCAGTGAGTTTCAAATTTATATTTAAAAACTAAAGTAAGATATTTGATGGGAGAATATCTGCGTCAGCATAGATGAAAAGTTCACTTTCTTCCCAGCTGGTAATGCTTTTAAAAGTGTCTCAGAAACAGAAATTTAAAAATTGACAGAATTGATAGCAAAATCATTTAATCATTTAAAACTTTACTTACTCCATCAGCAAGGTATTTATATAGTCATTTCCATCCATATGGCCAAACTGAATATCCCTACCCAACAACAATAACCAAAAGGAAAAAAGAGAGCAGTATTAGAGACGAAACAAGGTAAATATGTACCAAGAACTGAACTTCAGGGCTTGGTAAGCATGTAAACAGTGTAAACATTTAACATACAAATCACATAAGATAAATGTAGAAAAGAGTATGAATTCTACTGGCTTCTGAGATAAAATACAGAGTAGAATTAAATAAATTCTAAGATATTTCCGCTCTCTATTTAAAATGCAGAGCAATATAAGCATTTCTAATTAAAACACGCTTAAGAAAAATGACCCACTTTGTTTACAAAAGGACTAATAACATGCTCATACTATGTAACAGAAGAAATATAAATATATATCACCGATAAATCATTAGAAGACTCAGAATAAAAAGGGAATAATTAAAAAATATACCACATTTACAGACTGTCTCTTATGGCAGCAACAAACAGAATGATTTGGCACAAAGCAACAAGAACACTTATTTTTTATACCCAGTTATTCTCTGAATTCCTGTTATAATCATCATCTGTCTATATCTAAGTTGTGATTGCTCATTTAACTTTATCTCAAATGTATCAGTACTTGTTCATATTTCCTTACAACAAATGTATCCCAAATACCATCAAGAAGCAATTAGGATACAAGTTATAAAGGTTTTTTTTTACTTGTATTAGCAAGTCCAAACAATTCATACTGAAATGCAACATACTATAATTCATTTCAGTATCTTGATTCACCTTTGAAAGAATAAAATAGTACCACTTTTGCTTTACTAAATTACAAAATATAATTAAACAAAGATAAATGAATGTTCCTGAATGCAACCACCTACCTGTGGAACTGGTCTCTGTAATCTCTAGCAACTTCCTGAATAATTGACTTTAATCTGTGAAAGAATACATAAATATTTCATCTCTTCACTTCAAAAATATATTATCATTTTTCAATTATAATATCTGCTGCCTTATCTAATACAGTGGGAAAAATAAGAATACTACATCAAGTTTATCTGAGGCCACGTAAAGTCTGAATTAGATGGTATGTGAAGCTTAAAACTATTTCAAGACACTATACCTGGTATGTTCAATTGATGTATTTTTCTCATCAATAACTGCAATAGCCACAAGCTTTCCTGAAATTAAGAATGACATATCTAAATTCAATAGCCCTCATTATACAAACTTCTCAATTATTATTGTAGCTGTGAATTGGGAATTAGTAAGTAGTTTCTAGAATTTAATTCGTTATGCTACATGTTATGCACAGCAGAATGAATCAATGAATTAGTCAACTGGAAGTGACTAATCCTACCTCCCATCCCCCAAATGTAAATAACAGTAAATATTTAACAATTTATATACTCAAATTGTACTGTTTTCAGTACCCACAAACTGACTAAAATGAATACTTTGTCAAAATCTGACATTAAGAAATAAAATAAATTTATTTATTATTTATCATTAATGATAAAACAAATTTATTATTAATTACTGTAGCTCTAAAAGAATGACATATAACAAGAGAAGGATTTTTACATGCTATTCCCTTCAGTACCATGGGTCACATCACTACTTGCCAGTAATAATACACAAAACAAAACTGACTCAAATTTACTTAACCCTACACACAACATAAATCACATTCGTCTCTAACATCCTCTAGCAGACAGCATGACATAATATCCAGAGAACTGGTATTGGAATCAGAAGACCAGATGCTGCAGTTCAGTGTGTGTATTCTGTTCTAGGCCGGGGAAACACCTGTGAAGCACCACCACTTACTAGCTGTGGGACGGACCTGGAGAGTGATGAACACACACAGACAGCCCTGAACTCGTGGAAAGCACAGTCTAGTAGGGAAAACAACAGAAACACAAAAAGATCATTTACAACAAAGAAAAAATGTACGGTTAACAAGGAGAAGAGCTCTGAAGGAAAGGAAACAGGGATAAAAGAGTCCTACAGAGTAAATTAAGTAGTTTGAGGGGATCAGTAAAAGATTTTCTTAGGAAGCAATATTTGGTCTGAGTCTAATGGATGAACACAAATTAACTATCCACTTCCAGCTATAAAGGTGCATTGATGCCAGGTGCACAGTCTTTCTAAGAAACCGAGAAGTCAGTGTGGCTGGAGAAGGGAGAGTGAGGAAAGACCAGAGTGAGAGGAGACAGAGATTGAGGCGGGGTCAGAAGACGCAGGGACCCGCCGTCACCAGGACTTCCGAGAAAGACAAGAAGTGTCTGAAACCACGGAGAGCCAGGATCTCTGTACTTGTGTGGTGAGTCGCCAGGTGGGACAATGGGCAGGAACAGAGCCACAGACGCAAAGCGAACAAGGGCAATTATGTTGGATACAAAAAAATGAACTGTCCATAGTCAACTTCTTTCCAAATTAATCTGGGAGAAGAAACTATTTGAGTAGAGCCAGAGCTGCCTATTTTAATTACCTCAAGGTCATGCTATCTCCTATGATTACTGAACTGAAAGCAAAGCTACTATATTCCTACATTGTTCCCTTTTCCCTTCACACGAGTCTGAAAAAATCCAAAAGTAAACCCACAATCTTTGACAGTATCCACATCAACTTCCAGTACTGAGCTAACACACGCCTCCCTCTGTAAGGATAAACAAAGACAGAAATGTCACCAGACACAGAACATGAATAAGCAGGCTCTGGAGCCAGAACAAATATCCTAAGAGTTTGAAAATAACATGAGAACCTATTAGAACATTTCTAATTCGTATTATTAATCAGATTCAAAAGCAGGAAATCATGAAGAGGAAAATCTATGCACACTACTACTCATATATTAAAAAAAAAAAACCAAACCTTGAGTAAAATTTTCCCGTTTTTTTAAATCTAAAACTGTATTTCCCTTCCACTTATCATGAAGTTGTGAATGAAAACAAATATGGCAATAATATCCATGATTTATTTCTCATTTGTAATTCATTATAAATTTACAAAACACTTCCTCCTAAAACTTACATGGTTAGCTTCGTATAGTTTTGGTAGTTTACATCTACCTGAGACCCTCCAATCAGCTTCTTATAGCTTTCATTTATGCATCTGTAAATATATTTACTTTGCTTGTCATTTTCAATCTTGTGACTTTAAGAAACCATGCCAGTATGTTGTCCATATTTTCCTCACAACTAAAAAAAGCAGGCCTCAAAGGTGGTGATGAGTTGTATTCCAACTCCTACTACAAAATCAGCTCCTAATATAGCTTCCTGGTTATTTTTTCTCATTTCCTTATTATCCAGGCTCTGCTTTTCCTGTTGCTATCAGTTCTAACTAGTAAACCTTTTCTAACTCATCTTTGTTCCCCATACAAATGTTTGTTCTTTGTTAATATTGACCTATATTCTCATGAAGAAGAACTGGCATCCAAGTCTTAAAAAGGAAGGAAATTATGAAAGAGAGCTTAAAATTCATTTCCTACAGAATCACATTTAAGAAATCAATTAAGGAAAATTCTGCAGAGTGATGGAGGTTGTATATATGCTTGTTACCGGTGTCTCCAAGTTCATACAAGAGGAAGCCATCCATAGTAAGGTAGTTCTGAAACCTCTCCCTGTTGATCCAAGATGACAGATCACCATCCTCATACTCTTAAAAATAAAACAAAGCTAATAAGTTATATGTAAATAAAACTTTAAAATGTTTATAATGTTCTAATCTAGCTATACACGTATGAAATGCCTTGACCTAGAATCATAATCTTAAATTCATAAATTTAATTTTTAGGAATCTATTCTAAGCAAACAATGAGACATACAAAAGCATTAGTGGACAAAGCAAGCAAAAGATAAATAAATAAAAATAAAGGAAATAAGTGAAATACCCTAAACAGGAAATAATTTAAATAATTATGGTACATATTGAGAAAGACCATTTATAGTTTTTTTTTTTTTTTTTTTTAAAGATTTGATTTATTTATTTGACAGCGAGAGACACAGTGAGAGAGGGAACACAGCAGAGGGGAGTGGGAGAGGGAGAAGCAGGCCTCCCGCCGAGCAGGGAGCCCAATGCGGGGCTCGATCCCAGGACCTCGGGAACATGACCTGAGCCGAAGGCAGACGCTTAATGACTGAGCCACCCAGGCACCCCCATTTATAGGTTTTTAAAAAATTAATAATTAAGTGGTAAAAGCAGGTTGCAAAACATTATCACAGTATGACTGTAACTTTGTAAAACAGAAAGTATGAAGAAAAACTGACAGAATGATTAAATGAAGACATACACTCCTACTAAATGGTTATCCTGGGTTGATAGTTATCCTTGAATGATGGCAGTATGAATAACTTTTTATTATATTTTCTTTCCTGCTTTCTATTTTATGACATTTCTACCTCTTTTTACAACCCTTTCTTGTATGTAAAACACAACACACATAGAAAGCCGTAGTATTTTAACCTTTTTTCCAACATCAAATAATTCCCCTGCTAAGCAGACAGAAAACATTTGTAATATCAAGAGAAATATTATGTCCCAATTAGAAATACAATTCTGAAGGAACTGTGAATTATTATAACTGCACGAAAAGAAGCTGATGTAAAAGCCTACCAAAATGTTTGGCTGAAGACTGGATTTTAATTTCTTGAAAGATGTGCTTTGTCTGTCACTTGCATTGCTAAACAAAACATTTTCAAGTTATCAAACCTATAAAATAAGTGACAATGCAAATCTGAAAGTATTTATGGATTTGGACTTACACATTAGAAAAATAAACATAAAACTAGGAGTTGAGTACTGGGGCCACAATCTCCACTCCACTCCAGGTTAAAAGCAAATGTTTTAAGATTATACAAAGTGATACACCTGAAACTCATTAGAAAATAAACCATCCTCCTGAGCCCCTATCCCAAAGCTTCTAAACTTATTGACAACATTTAAATATTAGACTAGGCATTCAAGGTAAACTCTCTGTGTTATCTGAAGGCTTCAGGCAGGTCCTAAATACTAACTACTGCACGTTAGAAAATGATGACCTCTCCAACAGCGAAAGGTACTTATCCTATTCCTCCTGGTCACTCATGGGAGGCCACATTTGAAACATGGAGAGAAGAGAAGGGGCACTTTCTTAGCCATGATTATAGAACAGATTTACATCCAAACAGATTATGATCAGGCTTATTCCAAAAATAAAGTGGCTCCCTGAAGTATTAACAAACTCATACTAGAACTAGAACAAGAGATATGAAGGCTGACGCCTGATTATACTATTAACTATTTTAACTTGGGGGAAAAATCCTCTTTAATCCTATTTCTTCATTTGTAAAACAATAAGAATACTGATCTCAAAAGCACTGCTGTAATGATCAAATAAGACAATATAAGTTAAGTGCTTATCATACAAGGAGTACAATAATCAAAGAGCAAATGAATAGAATTGGTGCAGATATGCATTATTTTCCTTCTCATATTTTCATATATGCAAGTTCCTCTTAACTTCCTTTTCAAGCCCAGTATCTAATACAGACAATAAGTATCCAGTGAGCAAATGAATGAGCAAATCAATGAGCTTGTGATTTAATTATACATCTATTTGCTTATCTAATACTCTTAGTTATCTTTTTCATAATCTCAGGATAGTAATTTATCTGCCTTACTATCTACCCTCACAGATTATGACGAGGATAAAATGAAAATATCAAGTGAAGTACATAATTAGTACCTGTTGCATAAAATAGAACAAATGGTAGTTGTTATACTGTTATACTTTACAAAAAGTAAATTCAGTCCTCAATTTATTTAAAAATAATGAAGACAGGAGACTTTAGAAATGCTTCGTATTCATGATTGTTAAGATAATTAAAATGTTCTTTGGGTGTTGACTTTGATTCATAACATAATAAAATAAAAAAAAAGAAAAAGAAATAAAAACCGGAAAAAAAATAATTAAAATGTTCATTTTACTAAAAAAAATCAGAATATTCCTTTTATTAGATATTCTATTCATTTGAATTATTTAAGCAAACCAAAGCTTACAGCTCTCAAGTAGTCCTAGTTTCTTTTCTGTTATAAAATAAGAACATTCTAGAATATTTCTGCAATGAATACAATGTTCCATATCTGCATTCTCCAACATGGTAATAAAAAGCCACACAAGGGCACTGAGTATTTCAAATGTAGTTAGTGGAAATAAACTGAAGCTTCTACTTTATTAAACTGTAATTTAGAAAGTTACAAAGAATGCTATTAGGCATGACTTTGCATTCACTTTGCTTTTGAGTGGCTGCGTGATATCCGAAAGATGCTGAGTTTCACTGTTTCTCTCAAAATCTAAAATTTCTCCTGGAGCCCCTGTGACTTTGCTGCACTGGCCTGAGGTACCTCATTGCACAGTCTGGGAACGGTGGGAGTAGGTATCTGATAACACCAAGGAATTATTGTGAATTTTATTAAGTGTTGTAACAGCATATAGTTATTCTATTAAAAAAAAGGACATTTTTAAAGAGATGCATAATGAAGCACGCAGTGATGAAAAACCTCTGGGATTTGCTTTAAAATACTTCAACGAAGAAAAAAATTGTTGAAGCAAATGTGTTAAGACCTTGGTTAACTGTCTAACCTGGGTGATGGGTGTGTACACAGGATTTTACCATTCTAGCATTGTCTTTATTATGATGTATGTTTGTATAACAAAAGTATTTAAAAAAATAGACCAAGTATTTACTTCAACGAAGAAATGCTGAATAACAGGTGAGTGGTTACTTCTATCAGGGAGGGAGAGATGGAGCCAGGGAAGAATACATCTTCCAGGGGCTTTACCACTACTGAAGGAGTTTTATTTCTTCACCTTTTTGTGAGTCTGAAATGTTAGATCCTTTTTTTTATATGAATAATTTTGAATGTTTTAAAATAATGTACAGAAATGTATCGAGTTCATGTCTCAAAAGGCCAATGACCTGACCCCACCCCCCCCCAAAATCATTGTAGGCAGAACCCAGAAAGCAGACTAGATGGAAAAACTCAAGTTGAAGGGTAAGAAAAATCTGTCAGTCATTCAACTAATGGGAAATGTAAGAAGTAGTTGCACCTACCAAATCTTTCATCAACACCAAAGTCCTATAATAGCCACAGCATTTTAATTTTAACATGTTTTATATGAGTTAAAACATTGGAACTTACCATCATAAACAAAGTAAGTTTCATCTTTGAAAACAAGCACAGCAGGCATCTCCTTCAGTGTCACATACTGCAAAAATGAGATGTGTAAATAACTTTTATCATTAAAACAATTTTAATTGGTAGCTATGATTTCAAAAGTATTGAAAGATACCAGAAAAAAACCACAACAATAACAAAACTGTTACAGTTAAAAAGATCCCAAGGTCAATCCCAAGGTCATCCAAGGACAGGTTTATCTCTTTAAAAACATCCCCTGGCACAGTGCCCGTGTTTGCTACTGAGAAAACCGTAGATTATTCTTAGAGTTGATAATCGAGACCGAAGACATCCCAGGAAGTACAGGACGAGACACAGTCTGAGGTTAAAGAGCAGTGGCTAAGGTAACAATCAGCACTGGCAGGTTCAAGTCCTTCCCCACCGTTCCTGGCTATGGGACACGGGAGTCCGTTGCTGTCCGGGAGTTGGCTTCCTCCTCTGTAAATCAGGGACACTGAGTCTCCACCTCACTGCAGAGTTAGCAAAGTTAGATCCACTAACATATGTGAGAGTAGGTTTAAAATGTAAATTGGTTTTATAAATGGGAACTTATAATGGCAACTAATAAGAAATTATTTCAGATGGTACCTGCTTCTTATACCTGTGCTATAATTATTTCAAAATACTAAAATTATAATAATCAGTATCCCCATGGGTTAGCCACAAAGAATTATTACGTGCTGTGGTTAATACTGAAAAGTAACAATAATCATTAGATAACTAATAAAATAAAAATAACTGTAACAATAAAATAAAAATAGAGACGGCTGCCCTGGAAATACAGAGAAGGGGTAAGGCATACCTCAGGTAATATAGAATGATCTCTTACACAACTACTAAAAAATGGTACAGCACCGGGCGCCTGGGTGGCTCAGTTGGTTAAGCGACTGCCTTCGGCTCGGGTCATGATCCTGGAGTCCCGGGATCGAGTCCCACATCGGGCTCCCTGCTCGGCGAGGAGCCTGCTTCTCCCTCTGACCCTCCCCCCTCTCATGTACTCTTTCTCATTCTCGCTCTCTCAAATAAATAAATAAAATCTTTAAAAAAAAAAGAAAAGAAAAAAATGGTACAGCACCATGAAAGTAACTATTTGAAGGGCAGTGGTAAAGCTCTCTGGTGAGGCTCTATCATCAAGTACGCCTCTACTCACCTGCTCTTGGCAACGCATCCACAAAGGTGCTCCGCGAGTATTTTATAGCATCCAGCACCTCTCTCTTTTAAGGATACCCCTGAGTTGACCATACTATAACATTAGTATATAGATGTAACTTGCAGCCATTGATCTCCACATATTCTGAATCCCTCCTCCTCTTCCCTTGCATTCCCTGAAACTCGTTATCTTATATTACAGTTATTTGTCTACAGGCCATTTTTCTCCATTCACCTTTAAGTATCGTGAAGTCAGAAATTGCCTTGATTCATCTTTATATCCCTTTAATATACTTACTAGGGTTTCCATAAATACGAGCTGTAAAACTAAGGAAACTTTGCATAACCAAACATTAAAATTCAAAATATGGGGGGAAATATAAAATCATGGGCTTTGTCCTTATTTGAGAATTCTCTATGGGAGTAAAAATCCTATTACTCTGAAAGAACACTGATTCCCCTAGCAGACTTCTGCAACCAAACACAGAAAAAAAAGAGATGACAGATATTGATATTTGCAGGAATAATTAAGGAATGTTTGAGGAAACTAGTTGAGAGGCCAATAATAATAGAAACAATACATAATAACCAAAAGAATGCCCTCATAGCAGATACTGTTTGTGCCCACCCACATAGATGTTCTAGGCGCTAGAATTTTGATCTAAAACATCTGTCACTACACAAGGACTGGGGTGGTGCCAGATGGTGTCAGGGCCCAGAACGCAGCATGCCCTCTGGTGCACTCCAAGTAAATTGCTTGGAAAGCTTCACAGGTGAGGGTACGATGTACATTCTCATCTCTAATACTAAAATGTGGTCCACTGGGCTTTGGAGAGGAGAATGGGTTAAGAGTTCCAGGCCTGGGCCTAGAACTAGATTCCATCCATTCTAGGCCTTTACATCACACTGAGATATCTTAAGACTTTCCAGAATAGAGGTTCGTAACTTCCTGAGCATCTATGTGAGAATCTAATGGCACATACGGCTCTTCTTCCACCCTATCATCTCCTCCCCATCAAAAGTAAATGCATACACATAAAATATGCAAAAGAGCTCCTGAGACAAAACTAAGTAAACCTAAAAACAAGTTTAAGCTGACCAGATTTGTCTGAGGTTCTCCCAAGGAATTGAAAATCATTTCAGAATATATTACATTTATAAGATAAACATTTATATACATATTGCAAGAAGCACTAGACACACACTCTATGCAAGTCTACAATCTTCTTAAAAATATTTAAATGTTAAAAAGATATTAAACAAAAATTAATCAAATGTGTAATATGACATACCTTTGTGAAAAAAAAAACGGTTTTCGATTTTTTGTAACTTACACTGATTAAAAAGAAAAAGCTTCCCTTGACTTATTTCATGTTTCCTGTCAGCTATTGCCCAATTTCTCAGGTCTCCTTCTTTTTTTTTTTTTAAGATTTTATTTATTTGCGAAAGAGAGAATGAGAGACAGAGAGCATGAGAGGGGGGAGGGTCAGAGGGAGACGCAGACTCTCCGCCGAGCAGGGAGCCCGATGCGGGACTTGATCCTGGGACTCCAGGATCGTGACCCGAGCCGAAGGCAGTCGCTTAACCGACTGAGCCACCCAGACGCCCTCAGGTCCCCTTCTTAGGAAGACTTTTCTAAAGAGAAGTCTATGCCTGCAACCTCCAATTTCTTTTCTACATTCTCTCAGATGACACCGATGAGGCACCGTCCTTCCCGTAAAACCACCACCAACCTCCACGTGTACAAGTGTCACAGTTACTCTCCTCAACTCATCTTGATCACTTTGCAAGTATCTTGCACAACAGACCCTCTTTTTAAAATATTTATCTTGGCTTTTCACCCTTCTTGTTTTCCTGCACCCTCCCTGGCTATTTTCTTCTTATTTTCCTTTGCAGTCTTTAGGCCCTGGACACACTTATTTCCTTAAAAATTTGCATCCCAGGGCGCCTGGGTGGCTCAGTCGTTAAGCATCTGCCTTCGGCTCAGGTCATGATCCCAGGGTCCTGGGATCGAGCCCTGCATCAGGCTCCCTGCTCAGTGGGGAGTTTGCTTCTTCCTCTCCCACTCCCCCTGCTTGTGTTCCCTCTCTCGCTATGTCTCTGTCAAATAAATAAATAAGATTAAAAAAAAAAAATTGCATCCCATGTCTAAGAAGTTTTTATACAGCCCTTAAAGCCAGACCCCTATATCCACCTGTGAATCCGATGCTTATACTTGATGTCTAACTAATATGTTGAACCAAGTTAAAATGAACAATTCAAAGCTCTTGATCAGTCCCCCATTCCCAAACTAATTTCTTCTGCAATATTCCCACACTCATAGATAACACTACCACCTACCCAGCTGTTAAAACCAAACACCTAAGAGTCATCCTTGATTCTTCCCTTCTCTTCCAGGTCAGTGAGCTCAAATAATTCCATCTCTAAAAAACAACAATGCTTTCACTTCTCCCCCATCCTTTTACAAACCCTCAAGCTTAAACTCTCCAGGTTACTTCAAAAGTTCAACTGATCTCTCTGGATCTATTCTCATCCCTATCCAATTCATTCTGTTCTCTGGTCTCTGAACACGAGACCAAGTCCTTCACTAACTTCCAACCCATCACATGCATGGCCATGACCTGCAAGGCCTCCACTGGTCTCTGCCTACCTCTTATCTATCTCCTTTCTCACTGTATTATAGTCACACTGGCCTACTACCTATTTCTCAAATATGCCAGCAGTGTTCTTATCTTGGGCATTTGTAATGATCTGTTCCCTGTTTCTAGTTTATTCTGGACATAGATCTTGCATGGCTCCTTCACATCATGTATGTCCCAGTTCAAATATTTTCTTCTCAGACATTTCTTAATCACCAATCCAGAGCAGCCATCCCACCCTTATGTCCCTACTATCACAATGCTCTTTTACTTTTTTCATAGTAGTTATATCCTGTTTACATATTTGTTTACTGAAGATGACCATCTCAGGCTGAGGACCCAAAAGATGTTACCTGCAACACTAAAATTTAGTACACTTTCTCTACCCATGAGAATGTGGGCTCCACCCTCTCACAACCCTGATGATCTTGCTTGTCATCAACTATCCAGGCCTTAATACAGTGCACGGCAAATGATCAGGTAAGAAGCAGCTGTGAATCAATATATATAAATATGTTAATCACTCCATTACTTATAAACCAATTTAGCAGTTTGAGCTATCACTTCTTACTACTGCTATCACTTTGAAGAGAAAAAAAGCATCAACATAATAAACAGTCTCTAAATGCTATGAATCCAGTGGTATTTGCTTATTAACAATCTAGTATCAGCAGTAAAGAGTTAACATGTTTACTGTTTCTACACATATGAAAGTAAATAAATCTGATAAATAAAATCAAGTAATTTAAAAAATGAAATTAAGTCATTAAAATCCATTTTTAAGCATTACCTCAGGAACCACTTCTTCTGAGGCAGAAAAGAAGTATGTATATACAATTAATTCTGAAGCAGCATCTATGTATTTCTCCTGTGAAGATACAAATAGGAAAGAGGTGACTTTTAAATCTTAAGATCAGAATTCATCCCTCATTACACATTCAGAGCAGGCAGCATCATCCCCAGCAGTATCATCCCAGTCTGAAGCCGTCAGTGTTTTTATGTGAGAAGATGATGGAACATAAGCAGCAAGTGAAATGCATTGTTTCTAAAGCAAAAAGACCACCATAACCCAATGCTTTCATACTCCTCTAAATAAAGTATAGTATAAGCTTGATTCATATTTATTAATTTAATAATTACAGGAGATATCTGTGCATATATGCACACATATAAACGTGCACACGCACACACACACACATCTTCAAAAAGTTTACATTCAAACTGCACTCTGTAGTCTCAAAGAGACAAAAATGCTAAAAAGTAACACAAAATTTGAATAACCAGGGCAAGCAACATCTTTTTATTCATTTCTGTTTCATGAAGGCAAACACAATAGAGGGCATATAAGAAAGTGTTTTCATTAGAAAAATACTTAGATTGAACTAAAATATTTCCAGTAAGAGTGAAATAATTTTGAGTTTTGGGTCAAAGTTTTGGCTATCCTGAAAATTAAATTACAATACATTTGTATTTGTGAATTTAAAAAATAAAATCATTTGATACCTTCAAAGGCGACTCTCCACCTATGTAAACAAAAAATACACGATGTCTCTTTTGCATATGTTCAAACATTTGCTGACTTGGAAGTGGCCGAATTAGAGCCCTGTTTGAAAACAAAACAAACATAAAACAAACTTGCATTGGAACTAAAGACAGTACATAATTTATGTCTAAAGTTACAAAGTTTTAATGTTGTATTAACTGCATTTTAAGTAATCACCCAATCTATATAAATCTAATAAAACTTTAGCCCATGACCACTATTGTACTCACATAATGAAAACAAAGTACCCACAATTTAATCTATCAATTTAAAAAATAAGTTTAAAATACATCCCTTTAGAGAGTACCATCTTAGCCAGTATTTTGATAGGCAAGAACAGAACTATAATCCAGTTAGTCCTCAGCTATAAACAAAAGGATCCACATGAGAATTATTTTTTCCCTTCCTAAGATCATTCACACCAACACACTGTGAAAATCCTATCCCAGGAAATTATAATACTATGCTAAGATTTATGTCCATTTAAATGCTAGCTTTAAAATACCCTATAGAGGTTAAAATCTAAATGTTTCATAAGTATGTTATTCTTTTCAGAAAAAATACAATGGAAAGCGGTAGTCATAATAGTACCTAAGAACCTCATAAAAAGAAAACAGAACTCTACAAAGACTTTTACTATGCAAGCATATTTCAAAGCCAAATACACTGAGAAATAAATTACATCAAAGGTTATTACAAAACATATTACTTGCAAAATATTACTAAAAGCTAAAAAAGAGACATGGTTTATACTATCAGATTTTTAATCCACTAAATTTGCAAAAAGAATAAATACAGAGTTTGCAAAGGCAAACATATTTTCAAAAGGCACAATTCCTTAGATGCATTGAATCACTCCACTCTAGCCTCTATTTTCATATTTCAGTAATTAACCACTAAGTGATGCAACCCCAGAACTGAGTCATGAAATTTCATTTGCAACAGAGTCACCTTTAGTTACATCAGGAGAAGTCCATCTTAAGCTTAAAGTAAAACTCTAAAAAATTGCCAAAACATGAAGACCATCTAATCACAGGGAATGAAGTACATCCCACTAGCAATCCCCTCATATAATATAAACTTAACTCACAATTTATTCAGAAGGCAAATAAAGAAAATGAAATACGCAATTGATGAGAAAATACGTAAAAATTGTATTAATAAGCTTTGCAACTTGAATAAAGATCATTCCTAATTCTGCCTTTTCTCAAATAATTCAAGCCATACAGTGCCATGCCACTCAACAAATCCACTGCAATATTTCAATTTACTTTAAAGCTATTTAAAGCTATCAGCGTATCCTGTCAAACTCACAAGAAAGTGCTTATACTTTCAAAGTCAATATAGGTTAAACTACCTTGATAAATGTTCTCTTTAATAAGTTCCACATAATTGCACTGAATAATTATAAGCACCAACTTTCTTTAAAACCCAGCAAGATAGATGTAGATTAAAAAACGAAATCACCACATTCAAACCAATAGGAAAAGTTTATGTAAGAAACTGTTTCCTTAGCAGTAAAATCTCAGCGATCTGTAACTCAAATAACTATCTGGGTTCTAGTTATGTCACATCCTAAGCAATGTGTAGTAATACCCACAGCTGGCATAAAGCAGCATGTGACAGATCAAGGAAAGTATTTCAGCTGTATCTAAAAAGAATTTTCCAGTATCACAGGCCAGGGATTAAAGCCCAATTCTATTCAGAACAATAATATTGTGGGGTCTCTTTTAAAAACTCTGAAATTAAGTAACAGGAAAAATAAGTTGACATAAATGAAGCAGTATAAAAGCAAATTTATAGTAAAATAAAACTATAATTCACAAGGTTATTAGAAGTAATCAAATTCTGAAAATGCATTAAAAAATCCACTGGCAGGGGCGCCTGGGTAGCTTAGTGGGTTAAGCATCTGCCTTTAGCTCAGGTCATGATCCTGGGGTCTTGGGACTGAACCCCACATTGGGCTGCCTGCTCAGCGGAGAGTTTGCTTCTCCCTCTCCCTCTGCTGCTCCCCCTGCTTGTGCTATCTGTCAAATAAATAAATAAAATCTTTAAAAAATCCACTGGGGAAATTTTTTTTTCTACAAATGAAATGAATTTAATATGAGGTTAACAAATATAATAGAAGTCACAGTTCCTTTTGTTTCTTTAAAGTATCTCTTTGCATATGATACATACGCCTACCTTTTGTCATTAATGAACACAGATGTTATTTAGGGCAAGTCCCTAAAAAAATGTGGGTTCAATATGGTCTATTAAAATACATTTAGCTTTATCTTTATTTCTTTTTTTTAGAGCGAGAGTGTGCATGCACGGTGGGGAGGAGTGGAGGGAGGGAGAGAGAATCTTAAACAGGCTCCACGCTCAGCATGGAGCCCAATGTGGGGCTTGATTTCACGACCCAAGATCATGACCTGAGTCAAAATCAAGAGTCGGATGCTTAACCGACTGTGCCTCCCAGGTGCCCCAAAATTGCATTTAATTTTAAAGTATTAGTATCTTTTAAAAAAAAATTATTTAAATTCAATTAAGATAACATATAGTATATTATTAGTTTCGGGAGTAGAATTCAGTGATTCATCAGTTGCATATAACACCCAATGCTCATTACATCACATGCCCTCCTTAATGCCCATCACCCAGTTACCCCATCCCCCACCCACCTAGCCTCCAGCAATCCTCAATTTGTTTCCCAGAGTTAAGAGTCTCTTATGGTTTGCCTCCCTCTCTGTTTTTATCTTACTTTTTTTCTTCCCATCTGTTTTATTTCTTAAATTCCACATATGAGTGAAAATGGTATTTGTCTTTCTCTGACTGACTTATTTCACTAACATAATATTCTCTAGTTCCATCCATGGCATTCCAAATGGCAAGGTTTCATTCTTTTGATGGCTGAGTAACATTCGATTATATATATATATATATATATACACATATATATATATACACACACACCACCTCTTCTTTACCCATTCATCTGTTGATGGACATCTGGGCTCTTTCCATATTTTGGCTACTGTGGACATTGCTGCTATAAAATATTAGTAATTACATAGTAAAAGCCTTTCCCAATAAAAACTTACCCAGACACTCTGTGAGCAAACTCAATAATATCATCTTTAGTTCGTGGTCCTCTGTAATTATATGCCAAGTCCCCCTTTAATCTTAAAAAGAAAAAAAAAAAAAAGGATAGAAGCTTAGATTATTTCAACTGTTTTAAGAGTCAATGCTAATCAGTATTGTTATATAAAATTATAGTATATAAAATAGTAAATGCAGACTTGTTTCAGAAGTAGCATAACCATGTGAAATACAGTAGGCAACTGGCTACAGGGGACCAACAACTCAAAATATAAAGAAAAAGGCTGTATTTTAATTAAAATTACATGAAAATAGTTTACTTTGTATCTAATAGTTGCATTGTGTCTATGCTTCTGAAAAGTGCATAATCTGCACATTCATGGTCAAGAGCTTATCAAAGCATAATTCTCACTATCTTCTCTAGTTTAAAAAATGAGACGGAATTCATAGTATTTCGGTAGAGGGAAAACAAATTTTAAGCAACACAACATCATAGGAACTTGAAAGATGCTCCAAGATTATAGAGTAGAACAAGGCATAAAACACCTATTCTATAAAATTAAGATAATTTTCAAAAAGCCTGTCAATGATGTATCCAACTGAGATTTATTTTTATTTATTTATTTATCTTTTAATCCAACTGAGATTTAAAAAAAAATGTGAAAGGACAAGAGAACATCTAAAATCAAACAAAAAAGAACAGAAAGGATAATTTACTTAACCCAAGTAAAAGAGGCTTAACAAGATTTTTTAAAAGTAGGGAAGGAGGGACGTCAACACAAAACCCAAGAAATAAAGAATTAAAATTAGCCAAATTTTGAAATTTGAGATTTTAAAACACTGAAATAAAACTCAATTATAAAAATAAGTTTCAAAATAATTCCTCAACTCGCACATTATCAAAATAAGGATGAAACTCAAGAGAAAATTCAATAAAATTATGATTATGAAATAAATCCTTTAGAATGAGCACACCATTTCTCCCAACTTATATACGCTTTATATTAGACTTTGCCAACACTTACAGATTAGAATTAAATCCATCAATTTGATTCTGTTTGTTTCTTTCCTCTCTAATGAAATAAGTGTATTTCAATGATAGAAAAGTAAAATTTGTTAGGAGACAGGATTCACATGATACAGCAGAATACACTCTTGAGCTCCTCAAGGGTAAAAGACCTTTCATACTTTACAGCTGTACGTCTTGTCCGGCAGGATGCCTGCCACGCAGTGAGCACTCAGAGCGCATTTAGTGAATTAGCCGTAAACAACACACTCACTTAAATACCAAGAAAAGCAGGAAGATGCAGTCCCTCTCCTTTGATCACATACTGCACCTAGAAAGAATTGCTGAACCCAAATCTGCAATCCTCCAAGGATGCTACTAGAAATTAATGTAATAAAACGTAAGTAGAGTGAACTAATAAAAATACACATATAAACATACAACACTCAACTTACAGCTTAATTGTTGGATAACCTCGAACTCCAAACTCTGAAGCAATGCCTTGATAAGAAAAAGAATAAATAATTCTAAATTTTTTTTAAAAATGAGAAACTAGGTAGTAAATGAGCCTTTTACTTAAAAAAATATATATATTTATACAAACCCATAAAGATGTGTTGTTTTCAAGCCTTAAAAAAGAATATAAATTCACATACAAAAAAGAAAAAACATGACATTCTCATACAAAACAATTACTTAATAATCCAGCCTATGGCCACACAAAACACTATGACTAAGAAATAAATGCCAAAAGAATAGTTAAAATTTTATCCCTGAAGTACTTATTTTAAGATATTCTTGTTAAAAAAAAAAAAAAATATATATATATATATATATAAGTCTCACTTGTCATTTGATTTCATTTTCCAGGACAAATATTTTTTTTCTAGGTCTCATTGGTTCCGCAAAAATAAGTAAAAATAAATAAATAAATAAAAAACAACAACATAAAAAGCAAAGCCCATCCTTTCCTTTAGTGTTTTCTGAGTCTGAAAAGAACTGCATTCTATTTTAATTTTAAAAAGATAAATTGTATTTGCAAAATTACTTAATTTCTGCAGTCAATACATGATCTAAAAGCAACTTTATCTACTTGTTTTAGAAGTTTCTGCTTTTGTAATAACCCAGAAAAATTCTAGTTATTTTCAAAGATTATTCTGAAGTCCTCATGTTAATTAAAATGAGATACAGTTGCTACAGTGGCATCTTTTTTGAGGGAAAGAAGAAACAAAAACAATCAAATAGAGAATTAGGACTTTAAGAGGTACAGAAATCACTACTGCAAATATACCTTCCTACTTTACAAATTCAAGGCAACTAGAACAGCAAAGAAATGAAACCATCTCAGTTAAGAGACAATATACAATATATTTACACATACACCAGTTTAAGTAAACTATAATGTATTTGTTCCTACGATCTCTCCCTTTGTTAATTTTATTTATTTCGAGGACATTTTACCATAGTTGGGTATAAGGACACTACTCTACGTGAGTTCTGGTTTACCAATCACTTTAGTAGTCATTACTCTGGTTTCTTAGCACCGCCCACTACACAAGAATGATGACAAAGTGAATTTGTGGCAAAATTAATAGTCAAAATCTCTTAGCCTTCCTTCGTCATCAATAGAGTTTCTCCCTTAAACATATAGAGAAAGGTGACTGGAAGGTTCTGGACACTGATCAACACTGGTTTTTATTAGAAGCAACACAAACAGTAGAGATAACAGAAATAACTCAGGTTCTGAAGATAAAGGTCCTGCCTCTGAATAGCTATGTGAACTTAAACCAATTATATAATTTATTTGTGCCCATCTGTAATGTAGGATTTAATTCTGTCCAATAGACTCTAATTGCACACTGTAGTTATTGAGATTGACTTCTGAGTAAAAATACAAAAATGATTTGGGGGGATTATGTGAGTAAAAGATGTTCTTAATGCCCCCTTCCCAAATTAAGGAGGCAGGAAAACATCAGCCCTTAATTACCTTCAACTAAGACTAATATAATTGACGGGGGGAGGGGGGAGGCATATCTATCAGTTCTTTGTTTAATTTATTGTGAAGCTTTTTTATAAACAAATCAAATAAAGAAAATATGCAATCAATGAGAAAATACAGTGGTGGTTCTCAAAACAGGTTTCAGAGAAAAAAATCCCAGCTCCACATTTAACGCCACAGGATCTCTCTAAGATGGAGATATATAATACCACCCACTCTATTATACCTTGACTCCTTGAGCATTAAACTTCATTTTTGATAGAATTTCAACTGGCGGTGACTCCTAAAACCTTACATTTAGGTTTCCCTAGGAAAACAGTTATACACACACACACACACACACACACAAACATATATATAAAGCACACAAGCAAAGCATGGGTTATAGACGTAAAATGATGTAGGTTAGAATTCCAACTTCTAATTTATCATCTAGGCAGCTCTTTCCCTTCTGAGGACGGCACTCATTTTCTTCAGCTTATGGGCAGGATTTTAAAATGAGAAAACATGTGGAAAAGAATCTGAGAGAGAGCTTGGAACACAGAGATCCTCAAATGCTAGGTCCAATTCCTTTCTATTTCTGATCCTGATCTCACTGTTAAGTAGTAAGCTGCAGACACATCAGTGTATGTATAATAAGAACTATCACATGTAAAGTATTTCATAGCTGACTTTAACAGACCTTCAACTATACCTCCAGACAATTCTGTGAGCAGGAGAAGGATACTATTACTACTTTTCAGGTAAAGAAACTGATACTTAGACTTGGTAACTTGTTTGAATGCAAGCACTGACAAGGTAGCAGGACTATGAATGAAGCTTAAGTCTGACTTTAACTTTTAGTTCTTTATTTTTTCATATTAGAAAACAATGGTTTGGGGCGCCTGGGTGGCTCAGTCGGTTAAGCGACTGCCTTTGGCTCAGGTCATGATCCTGGAGTCCCGGGATCGAGTCCCGCATCGGGCTCCCTGCTCGGCAGGGAGTCTGCTTCTCCCTCTGACCCTCCCCCCTCTCATGTGCTCTCTCTCATTCTCTCTCTCTCAAATAAATAAATAAAATCTTAAAAAAAAAGAGAAAACAATGGTTTGCATAGAAACCTGAGATCAATTCCTTCACAAATTCAAGAATGCATTTGTAACATGAAATTTCGTAATTTTAAATGCTCATAAAATGAGGCCCTTATTTCCTGTTTTCTCCTTGAAATGATAACAACTTGATGGTACAGCTAGGCTTGGATGTGAATTACGTGATCTCAGACTCTGGTCCTAAATCTACCTCTAACTTTGGTGTTTGAAATTACTCAGTCATTTCACTGCTAACTACCTGCTGTTTCTTCATCTGCACAATGGGCAGGGGGAAGAAGGAGGAGCTGTAATTAATGTGAAGTCGTTTTCAGCTCAAAATAGTATTGTTCTTAGTATTTACTGAGTGTTGCCCGGCTAGCTCAGTCGGTAGAGCATGAGACTCTTAGTATTTACTGAGTGTTACTATGTGTCTAACAGGAAGAGGATGTAAAATACAGCAGCTGTTCTCAATTGGGGTAGATTGTGCCCTCCAGGAGACACTGGGCAATGTCTAGAGACATTCTTGGTTGCCATAACTTTGGGGGACAGTGGGATGGGCAGAAGGTTGTTACTGGTATCTAGTGGGTGGAGATCAGGGATGTTGCTAGCTAAATATCCTACAATGCACAGCAACCCTTCCCCCCAAACAAAGGATTATTTGGCCCAAAATATCCTTAGTGCCAAGACTGAGCAACACTGAGATATAATCACTGGCCAAAGAGAGCTTATAATTTAGAAAGAAAGATAAAACTAATCTGCCAATATAATCTGTGAGCAAGAAATGAGAATGTTACTGGCCAAATGTCATTCCAAGTTTACACATCAACGAGAAGTAAGTTTTGGCCTTTAACATAAAATAAGTATCACACTTACGTTGAGGAATAAGCAGGATTTCAGTGGTTTCAAAACAGACATCACACGGGGCACCGTAACGTATTTTACAAACGAGAAACAATTCTCGTACCTGACTGTGGGAGGGAGTATGTACAGAGAGAGAGAGGCTAAAATACCTACATTTATACAGGGTTTTTTTATGCCGATTACAGCATTATCAGTTAAAACCATGCATCAAGAAAATTCTGATCCAATTCCAAACACACAGGGTAATTCATGAGAGTTCAAATTTCTCTGGTTCACGAATTCTGGACACAGAGATGTGTTGGACTGAGTGTGGGGGCATGCACTTCCAATCTCTGCACTTACACGACCTCAAATACTCAAGAGATTTCTCATACTTGATCACTGAATAATCCTATCCCACCTCAAGCCCAATCATATAAATAACTATTCACCGGAATACTTTATTCTGTGGTTCTCCAACTTAGACGTGCAGCAGAATTACCTGGAGTCCACGTTAAAAATACAGATTCTCATGACCCAGTCTCAAAGACTTTCATTGGGTAGGGCTGATGTTGGTCTTCAGAGTCTAAATTTACAGTGAACAGCCCAGGTAATCCTAATGCAGGTGGTCTGCAGACTAAATGCTGAGATACACTGATGCTGCAAATGCCTGAAAAGTGACCTATGGAGATGGATGAAATACATAGGAAACAGCCAAGCCTTCAGTATCTACAGTTAGACATAGAATAATGTTGACAGCTAGTTTGAGAAAAGAATTCAATTTCTTTACCTTTTTCTACTAAAACACCTGTAATGGAGCTGCCTTGAGGTATTTAAAAAACTTTAAGAATTATATGCCCAAAATTTATTTGTACAATCTCCAGACAGTAGTTTTTAAATACGCCTTTTTAAAAAAAAAATACTAGGAAGGTAATATTTTTCTCCATAAGCACATAAAACATCTCCTTGATTCTACAGTAAAGTAGAAAATGCATCCGTCGCTGACATCAAACACTAAGTAACGTAACAATTTACTTATGTTTTTATTGTGTGTCTCTCCCCTCTAGAACACAATCTCCATGAGAGCAGAAATTATTGTCTGTTTTGGTCACTGATGCATCATGATGCCTAGAATGTGCCTGGTACATTCTGGCGTATAGTTAAGGGCTCATGAGATACCCACTGAATGAATACTGACTCTACAACTTTTTGACAAAAGAATGATTTTTCAATAGGCTACGTTTGTATGATGCAAACAGTCACAAAGATTTACAAGCAAACATTACATGTAGCTTGGGAAAGGGGGTGGAGGGTTTAGCAGCGCACATCCAAGGAGCAAAGGACATAAAGTATAGGAAGCACCCGTCACAGTACTTGGCAGAGGATCATCCTCACATACCAGCTCCCCTATCCCTTTTCCCAAAGCTAGATGGTTTGCTTGAGATAATGTGCTCTGCATGCTCTACAGAGGTTTCTTCCTATTAATTCAACATGATACATAACACGATGCTAAATGAACAATAAATCTGTAACAGTCACAGATCAGAGGCAAAAATTTAAACCTCTTAGTGGATTATGAATAACGGGATGAAAAAGAGTCCCATCGTAAAGTACCTAAAAAGCTACAAACCATATATGAAGTCTTAACACCTTTAAGAACATTGCACTTTAATCACAACATTTAAAGCATTTTCTTTTCTAAGCTACTCAGAAAGAAGTCTTAGCTATTTTTCCCCTAAACATAGTGTCACTTAATAGTGACGCACACAGGCACTTAGTACATACAGAATAGTAAGCTAATGAATTAGATACTATAAAAAGAATGGACTTAATGTAAACCGTTGTTTCACTGTAGCATCACATGAGCAGCTTACCATTAAAGTTTTTGCTGGATTTGTAGGTACTATTTTTTTTTTTTTACTGATTATTTATCTTTATATACCCACACGCCTTTATACATTATTTTACTTTATGACTCCATTAAATGACTCAAATGATCACA
This sequence comes from Mirounga angustirostris, assembly GCF_029215605.1. Lineage (NCBI taxonomy): Eukaryota > Metazoa > Chordata > Mammalia > Carnivora > Phocidae > Mirounga > Mirounga angustirostris. The sequence goes on along the minus strand of NW_026991722.1, from coordinate 8,821,443 downwards.
AGAATTTGCTATGTTTGAGACTTTATTCTACCTGTTGGTTTATTCGTATTTCTCCTCCTATTGGACCAAGCATTTCCTGGACAAGAAGGATTTGTTCTGGTCTTCCTTTAATCTCTAGAGACTAATACGCTAGTTAGTAAACACACTGAGGTGAATACAGTTGACAATGTGAATGAACACAGGTACACGCAGGTCTAATCAACACACAATTGACACCAGATTTCCTAGACACGAGAGCTTACTTTCAGGAGCAACAGTTGAAAGCAATAATTTCTCAAACATTGTTAAAAGCTTATTTCAGGAAATCAATCTCCGTCTACAGTAATTCCTGCCATTGCTCTGGTCTCCTCTCAGAGTTTTAACAACTTATTTGTTTGACTGCAATTCCAGCCTCACAGGTAACTGCTCTCTAGTTCCCTGTTCCCAAACATCAGTAAGCCAAGTACCATAAATTCACAGCAGCTGCTCACATGGAAACACACAGAAAATTACTTACTCTTTTCCATATAACCTGTAGTGGTGTAGTTCAGTAACTATGCTAAAAATCTTATACTATTACTTTTGATTGTTTTTCTTTATACTACAGAGCCAGTCTATCATGGCTGTGATTTCATCCTTGAAGATGTCTGTGAGGACTACTATGTCCTCTTCACTCCACTGTCATTACCAAGTCTGGGCTTTTAGCATCCTACACCAAGATGCATACAAAAACTGACCTACATGATTTTCTTGTCTCTAATTGCTTTTCTTTTGCATCGTACATGTTGCTGCCAAAAACATTTTTATCAAGTCAACTGCTTCTCAAAAATGTCCATTACTTCTCAATTGACAACTGATAAAATCTAAAACACCATGACGTGACAGACCTCTAAAATCTGGTCTTATACTTCATCTTAGGTGCGCTAGCCACTGTGCAAGGGATTTTGAATATGAAATGTTAATACAATCCTCACAACCTTCAGGATTATTACTCTCCCACTTACAGACATAGAAACTAAAATTGAGAGGTTAAGGCCTTTCTCAAAGCCCCAGAAGTAGGCACATGGGAAATCTGGGATTAAAACATAGGTCTATCCTGGGACACCTGGATGGCTCAGTCCGTTAAACATCTGCCTTTGGCTCAGGTCATGATCCCAGCGTCCTGGGATCGAGCCCCGTGTCAGGCTCCTTGCTTAGCAGGGAGCCTGCTTCTCCCTCTCCCACTCCCCCTGCTTGTGTGCATGCTCTCTCTAACATATAAATAAATAAAATCTTTAAAAAACAAAAACAAAATAAAAACAAACAAACAAAAAAACCATAGGCCTGTCCTTTTCCAAAGCTGTATCCTGAGTATAATCCTGATTTCCTAAAAAGAAATGTATATTACACAATTCCACTTTCTTCATTGATTAAAGGAAAAGGGAACCTACATGTATTGAATACTATAAGGGACTTGACATGTGCTACATCATTCAAATCTCAAAAAAACCAACGAAAGCCACATGACAAATATTTACCAATGCAGACATCAAAACTTAAGACATGTTAAGAAACTTTCCCCATTTTACATGGCAAAAGTAGCAGGCAGAAGCAGGATTTGAAATCAGGTCTGCTTTCTGAAGCCATGCTCTTTCCAAATTTCTATGATACTTCATATTTCTCTAAACTTAAATTCTTCTTTTCTCAAATCCTTTAAGATACGCATTGGTAAACTTCCCTGGAAAAGGTCAGATAACAAATATCTTAGGCACTGTGGGGAAAACAGTCTCTGTTGAAACTCCTCAACTCCTCCAGTGGAACATGAAAACAGGCACAGACAACAGTAAACAAATGAGTGAGAATGTGTGCAGGTATATCTCCATTTACAAAAATGGGCAGTGGGCCAGATTCTGTCCACAGGCTTTGGTTTGCCAACCTCTGCTTCAGGACATCCTATTCTCATTTTCAACTCTAAGGTTTTGCTGTAATATTCTCTCTAATGTGAATACTTTCCTGGTCCTCCCTTGTATCTTTTCTATCTTAACTCATCTTGTAGGTCTCCATCTCCTTCTCTACCACATCATCTCTGGCTACTCAGACAACAACTCTCATTCTGAATTCACACAGCAGCATCAACTGTTTGACACTCAAATTTCTGTAGTTGCCTCAGGTAAACAGCATATCTCCCAAGGAGGCTCAAAGTAGGAACAATGGCTTATGCATACATGTTAGGCAGAAGATTAACATACACTGCATATCACGCATTTGATGGCTAAATCACTTAACGCATGAAGTATACAATCTTTAATTATTAAGATAACCTTAATTTACCTGAACAAAAAATAAGTATTTCTTCCTCCTACCTTGAATACTGCTTCATGTTAAGTAAATCATTTTCACTATGAGAACAGTAAAATAATAAACTGAGTAAATGCTTACTGGAATAGGAGGTAGCGTCCATCTTTCCAACTTTAACTGGAGAACCAATACTTTTCATCTCAAGACCAACTTCATTCCAAATCGGTTCCAGTTTTTTACAATGGCCACACCATGGTGCATAAAACTTGTTGGGGGAAAAAGAAAAGACAACCACTAAAATATTGTGCTATTGTGTATATCAATCTTAATTTTTAAAAACTCTCTTAGAATAAGTGATCTGATGAGTTCATTTCAGATAAAAAGTCTAAATATAATTTCTGAAGTAGTTTCATAATAAAAGGCAAAACACACACACCACAAATCTAATTAGTTTAACTCCTAGCATATACCTCAACACTGATATTACCTTAAGTTCATTTAAAATGACTACTTATTCCTATTTAAAACAGATAATTTACAATAAAAACAGCTTTGCTTCAAAGTCAGTCTATGTCATATATAAAATGAATACACATACATCACACACACACACACCTCTTAAGCGTTCATGATGAACATCAGTCTATTTCTATTACAAAAACCCCAACACAGTAGGTACCTTTGCTACTTTAAGCATAACTGCTGGTAGACAAGGGGGGTCACTAAGATGACTGGCTTGGCATAGAGACAAGTCAGGTTGATTAAACTAAAACCACAGTTCCTTTTTCTTCAGGATCACCAGAGGGCTGAGGTGGAAATAGGTTCCTCTAGTAAAATGGTGTAACAAACTGCTTGTTGTACTTTCATGAAATAAGATTCATCTATTTTTTTAACATTATATTATGGAAATATTCAAACACGCACAAAAGGAGAGAGGAAGAATTAAACAATGGACTCTCATGCTCCATCATTTGGCTTCAGCAACTGTCAACTCTGCTATTCTCATTCCATCTCTTTTGCTGCCACTCTACAACATTTTTACTGAGACAAGGTAAAAGGAATCCCAAACAACATGAGGTTTAAATACATTCTAAACTTGAAAGTGAAAAAAGGAAGTAAGATGAAAATCTGATTTTGTTCCCCATTAAGATGAATATAAGATTTTTATTGTCAAGTGATAATAACACAAATAATTTTTTGCATAACAGGAAAAAAAGAAGAGTGAATTTTGTAGTTAAATCATACCACAGTCGCCCTCAGACATAATCCATATGTCGACCTCTTCAGAATTTCAGCAAAAACAGGTTTCCCTGCCAGGAACCTTAAGGCTCTGAGGTTCATTTTAATATAATAACCTACATAACACTACGTGACAAAAACGGAATAATATACAGAAACACTAACCATATATTACCATATATGTGTGGAGGAGAATAGAAAATAATTCTTAAAACGGCAGGGGTAGTTAATTAGTACAAAAATTTACATACTCACATCTACAAGCCAAATGTCATCTTTCCGATTGTCTTTAAACCTAAAAAACAAACATGAGAAAACAAATCTCTGATTGTATGTTTGTTTCTACTTTACAATATGTGGGGCTGATAAACTGATAAATACTGGAGCATGGAACAAATTCAACAAGTTTTTATGTAAAATTTTTACTAAGTGACCTCTAAATCTTATCCATTAAACATCTTTTAAAAAGTAGAGAACTGATAATCAGAAGTACAAAATTAAAAAAAAAAAAAAATGGGGCGCCTGGGTGGCTCAGGTCCTGATCCCAGGGTGCTGGGATTGAGTTCCGCATCAGGGTCCCTGCTTGGCCGGGGAGTCTTACTTCTCCCTCTCCCTCTGCAGCTCCCCCTGCTCATGCTCTCTCTCTCTCGCTCTCTGAAATAAATAAAATCTTTAAAAAAATTAAATAAAAAAAATTAAGTGGGACTTGGTAGAAACACAGATAGAGGCCTCAGCTCCCAGCCCCTCTATTCCATTTACTCCTGTGCATTACAGTTAGCATAGCTAAACTGACACTGCTATCCTTAAAAAGGTCTGCTTCCAAGACTGGCCCTTGGTTGGTATCCGGGAACTTGAATTTCAGGAGGGTTTCCACCTTTTCCTAATAAGATAGCTCACTGTTCCAACACCGTGCAAACAAAGTGGTTTTATGATGAACATCTGCTTTCCTTCCAGGATCTGAAATTTTGGTATAGACTAGGCAGGAAGGTCCTTACATGACCATCCCCCAATAAGAATCCCTAAGCACTGAGTCTCTAATGAGCTTCCTTGGTAGAGAACATGTCAAACATGTGGTCCCAACTCCTGATGGAGGAATTAAGCACATCCTATGTGACTCTAGTAGGAGAGGACTCTTGGAACTTGTTCCTGGTTTCCTCTGGAATTTACCCACATTGGCTTTTCTCTTTGTTGGTTTTGCCGTGTGCCCCTTCACTGCAATAAATCATAACTGTGACTTCCACAATAGGCTGAGTCCTCTGAGTGCTCCTCGTCAATAACCAAGCCTGGGAGTGCTTTTGGGGACCCCCTGACACAAGAGCTTACAAAGAATTTTCCTAAAACACGGTTCTGATCATCTGATCATGTTTCTCTTATTTGACACCTTCTAGGTGCCCTTCCACCACCTACAAAAAGAAGTATAAATTGCTACATGTACTCATGTGCTGGCCCCAACTTATCCTTCCACTCAAATATAAGCATCCTATGATTCCCAATCAACTCATGGTATTTAACACAGCTAAATTCACAATGTTTATTTGACTTTCTACATTCTTTCGTGTTCACATCCTATCCAGCTAAAAGCATTTCTTACTCCATAATGCCTTCCTAAATTCCTCACAGCTAGAAACAATCTCTCCACATCATCTTTGTCCTCTTTAGGATTCTTATCAGTTTTCACACATTGTATTTACATATTATCCAACAATAATTATGCTTATTTCATCTCTTAGTACCTTGCACAGTGACCTATATTTAATCTATACTGAATGAGTGACAAAAGTTCTTTATGGGGATATTTTAGTTAAGATTCTTGAATCTACAAAGACAAAGAGAACACATGTCCAGTATCTGAGCTCTTCAGTCCAACAGCACTCACATCTGTCCAGCTGTGACACAGTCTGTCCTGAACCATGGGCAAGGATAACACCCTTAATCGATCCCCCAGGTTGGTAAACCCAAATCTTCTGCCTTTGCTCCCCTCATGTTTAATAAAAGTTCTACTGTGCATACTGTACATTACTGCTCTTGAGGCAAAGACTCAGACTCTGCACCCAGGGGCAAATGCAGGAGGTTACGATCTCCCAGTCCTTGGTGTTTAATAGCCATTTTCATCTCCGACTGATATCAGTCTTCGGGAAGGAGTTGGTATGGAAGTCCTTTATAGGGTCCCCCACAGGGACTATAGAGTCAGTAATGGTCAAATTGAAGGAAGGGGACAGATAACCTGGCAAAGTACCTGATTGGGGATGGCTGCATTGAGACCCAGGCCCGAGATGTATAGTCCAGGCTGGGGTAATCCTGTCCCCTCCCATCAGTTGATTAAGCCCATACTTCAAATGTTCATTAAAATGCTCAAGTACCCCTGTGGATTAGGGGTGATATGGAGCACGGAGAGTCTGCTGTATGCCCATGACTGGGCCAACGGATGGGTAGCTTGAGCATAAATTCCAGGACTGTTATCAGATACAGTGTTCTCAGGGAACCTGAAAAGGAAACAAATGTGGTCTTGCAGGGCCTGGAGAGTGTGGCTGGAGTCTGTGGAATGCGTGGAAATGGCTAGGCGAAACCCAAAGAAAGTGTCAACTGATATCACTGAGATCCACTGAAACACGATCGATGGCAAAAGGGGCCCAGCCTGTTGTATCTGCTGAGAATGCCCTAGCCCATGCACTTGAAGGAAACTGTTTAGGGGCAGTAGTTTTAGCCTTGACCAGGGTCTGACAAGTGGGACGGCTCTTTCATGCTGTTTCTGTGTCTTCTCACCACAGTGGCGGCCCACGTCCTGCCACCCCATTAGGACGGTATCTGAATCTCCACGGGCCATACTCCTGTGGATCCAGGAGGCAACTGATTGTGCACCTGCTTGCTCTGGTGTGGAGAACAATTCAGTTTCCACACTGAGCTAAAAGCATGATATGCTCATTGGTTATGTTTCCTTTTGCAGCATAGGGGCCACACCCAATTCTTACAAGTTAACCCACAGGGGCCATTAGTGACCAGGCCCATGGGTGGCCCTAGAGGTCTGTCTGGGTCCCCAATGGGCCAGAGGAGGCAATGCCTCCTTTGGTGTTATTCCTCAGGTGGAGGGGTACTCATGAGACCTTTTCATGGAGTTGCAAGACTCCAGATGGGCTCCTATGACTTCCATTTCCACTTCACTAGAGACCCAGAGCTGGCCCTATTCAGCAACGTGACAAAGTTCTGCATATGAGCCTACTGCCGCACTCATCCAAGGCCAGTAACTGCCTCTCAAAGGGAGTGGATCTTTCAGCCCATGACTGGTCTGTGCTGGCCTGCAGTGTTGTCATCCTGCCTCAGGCTCTGATCAGTGAACTGAAAGTTTGCTGACATGGGGTAATTCAAATGGCAGAGGTGGACCAGTGGGGCTCAGGAGAGGGGCGGCTTGGTGGCCCGCTGGAGGGCCTTCAGGGCATCCTGTGGGTTGGGGCCCCTCTCAAGAGCAGCAGCCCTTCGGTAACCTGATGGAAGGGTGCCAGCAAGATCCCCACAGGGCTGTGTGACAGCACCAGTAGCCACATAGGCCCACAATCCCTGGGCTGCTTTTTTGTTTAATTTTTTTGGGTCAAAAAAGGTCAAAAGTTTGGTAACAATCTCCTCTGGAATGGATGTTATACTGCTTCCCAGATCAGGGCCAGGAATTAGGTCCTTGTATGTTGCCTACGTTAACAGCCCAGCCACACTGTCACTTGTGAGTCTTCATCGCGTCCAGTCTTTGGTGGGCAGTGCCCCCTGGGATCCTCAGGATTTCTACTCTTCCAGAACAGCACTGTGCTCACATGACCACCCTACTACTGTACCAGTTTTGTTGTGTACAGGCAGTTAAGTAGGACAACAAGCCAAACTGAAAGTAATAACCAAGTCTTTATTCACTTACTGTGACAACATAAGCCAACAGGCAAAAAATAAAAAAGAAAAAGGGTGCCAGCTCCTCAATGTTCCATTTTTCCGAGTGGAACAGTACCAGGCGAGGGTCAGGTGGATGCAACATAGACAAAAGAATCCACCTCACTACAGAGGAGCATCCAAGGGCTTCTGCCTCTTTATGAACCCATGGGCAGGAGAAGGAAAGAGGGAAAGGGACAGGAGCAGAAAAGTCCTGAGTCCAAGCCAAGAAAAGTGCCTCTGCCAACCCGCTAGATAAGGAGGTCTCAGCAGAGATGCCTAGAAGTGCCCCAGGTGAGGCCCCCAACAAGGAGGCCTCCAAAAGAGGCAACTTGCGCATGCTAGATATGCATGTGAGCCTGGCTAGCCTAGGGGCCTTAGTCTATGATTACAACTCCCTCCAGAGACTGCAATGCACTGTGCACCAAGTCTAGTGTGGGGAGAGCAGCCTCACCGCCCAAAGCCTGCCAGGAAGCCTTGTAATTGCCTGTGGTCAGGCCTGAAAGATCACACGTAGGATTTTGGTCTGTCTGGAGCTGGACTCCTCACCTACTTACCTACTATAAGCAAGGCTTTGTGATTAACGCTATGGTACTATAAAAACAAATATAAAGTACGGTTACTAAAGTCCAGCACCTGCTCAATCATGATATACGCAAAAAAGCTAACAAATATAATGAAAAATGATAAAACAGAATATGGAACTGTTAGTAAACTCTGTTGAGTACAACCCCATTTTGTACATATATATTGCACTCAGGACAACTTCTGAAACAAAATTAGTGCCATATAAACACTGGTCATTACGGTCTCTATTATTAAAATAGATTCACTGAAACATTTAGATAACACCAGAGTTTAAAGAAGTTAAGATGCCATTTAAAATACACATATACTTACGATTCATCTAAATCTTCTACAAATCCTTTACAGAAAGCCATATCAAGTAAAAAAACTGGAAAAAAAGGAAAAAAGGACAAAATGTTTACAGTAAATGCTGACTTTACTGTTTCACACTACATGCTTAGTCATCTACAAAATGTTTTTGATGTTTTACAACCTACCATAAAATCCATCACTGATCATTCCGAGGCACAAACAATGCATAGGCATATGTAGTTCATCCTTTTACTAAATGTTCACTCTGCAGGCACCTACCTATACGACCACCGGCAAGGTTTATGTAGGCTAGTGATTCGGAAACACACAGGTTCTCTTTCAACATGTTCTTACTCTCGTCATTTTTTTCCTTTTTGCCATCCCATCTTTTTTCTTTTTTAACACAGAAATCGTTCCGTATTTCTCCAGTAGTAATGATCTCCTCCTCTGTATAAACTCCAACTGCCATTCAAAATACTGGGTTTTTTTGTTTTTGTTTTTTTCCCCCCAACTTAGTAGGTAGAAACACAACTGAGCTACATGTCTAACACTAACAGTTCTCACAGCCGGGCACGTAGGGGGAACCAAGGGGCGCTGAGCAAGTGAACACACCACAGGGAGGACCAGGGCAAGCGATGCTGGCAAGAGGAGGCTGAGAAAGGCCGCCACCTACTCTGATCACTTTTCACACTTCACAATCCGTCGACCTGATCATGACCTGTCCTCGGCCATACCCCCGGGTGGGTAAAAATTCTGCGGACGTGCCAGGAGTCGGAACCTAAAGCCAAAGCAAGGTTTGGCCACAAGCTGGGGTGGTGGAGCCTTCACCCTTTCGGTGGAGTCAGCGCTACTGAAACTTCCTGCCACACCAAGCACAGAACCAAATGGAAGACAGGCGCATCTTTTTCTGGCACTGGTCCCGGGCACAGCCGGCTGGGGGGAGGACCCAGAAGCTGGGGGGTATCTCGGAGGATCCCAGAGCCTCTCTGCACCCTGGCGGGAGAGCCCCGTCCAGGCTCGACCCCGCCCGGCAGAGGGTCCCCGCGCCCGCTCCCATCGTCCCCGCGCGGCCCTTACCTGTGGCGCAGAGCCGCAGGCCGGCGCCGCGTCTCCCAGCTGCCATGCTTGCTGCAGAAGAGCTGCAAAAGCCACGGAAAAGAACCAGACACCGGCGGCTGCTGCCTGCGCTCCTGGAAAGGGAAGCTGCCCGTGGGCGCGCGGAAGGGACGCCGGGCACGGAGCGCGGGGGCGGGGCAGACCGGCCTCCGCTACCCTCCCAGGACGCCGCCGGCCTCCGCCTCTGAGCATGCGCGCAATTGCGGCGCATGCGTGGAACTTGGGCGCTTGCGCAGTCGTGCCTACAAATTTTGGGCGCCTCCCGCTGCCTTCGGGAGCGTGGGAACCTAGCAAGTGGGTGCTTTCCTGTGGGGGCAGCGCGGGGTGCGTAGTCGGGGGGCGTTTCCGGGAAGTTAGAGACCAGATAAATTTAGAGGGGAAAGTGACATAAACTCCAACGCAGCTGGGGGTTTAATTCTGCCAGATCTTTCACTTGCTGCGCCTGTGCAGCGAGCGATCAAATTCGTGAGAAGAGGTGGGTGTTAGCGGTGTGTAGAAAGATGGAAGGCTATGGATTGATGTGTGAGCCTCCATCTATTTCCAGAATAAATTTGGACTCTTCTCTGAGCCTGTTTGCGAAATGAGATACCTGCTCCAGTAGTAAGCCCTGTTCATGCGTTTTTGCCAACTAAAGGAGTCCCATCTTAAAAACTTCCTCTTGGAACCCGAAAAATTGAAGTTGATCCTAAGATACAAGTTTTTGATGCTCGTTCCTATTTTCTGATTCCTTTGGTAAGAGTAAAATACTGTAAAATATTTGCTGCTATCTTCACCTACACAACAAACGATATTTATAAAAGCGATGTATTTTTATATGGTGACTCCTGCAGGCGCTACATCTGATTTAGATGACATTTTTATAGAACCTAAAATATCAGAAGATTTATATTAAATCAATATTGAACATGTGTTATGAGAACAGAAATGGATTATGATGTCAGCCAGGTCACCTTACGTTCAAATTTCCAACGGTCAGAGATCTCAGAAAATTCTATTCCTGACGACTGGAAGATTGGATTACGATCTGATTGAGAGCAAGCCCTAGATTTCACCCATTTCATGCACACAGCGTAGTATCCATTGTGGGCCTTCAGCAGATTCAAAGATTTTTTAATTGTGTGTCTAGTTTGAGTTTAACATACGTAAATACTTAATTCTCCTACAGGTTACCAAAGTAGGAATTACATAGATCCTGGGGCTCAGAAAAAGTAATTTACTTAATAGCTCCAAATGATGGAGTTGCCACTTGAAACAAAGTTTCAGACTCCAGAGCTGTTCTTTTCCTAACCCAAGGCTGCCTCACGGATCTCTTTTTGCTCTCGAATCCTCTCCCTCCCTGTTCCTCCCCCTTTCAGTCATCCTATTTTGGCAAATGTTACAAATGTATTTTTTTCTTTTTTTCATTTTTTAAAATTTTATTATGTTAATCACCATATATTACCTCATTAGTTTTTGATGTAGTGTTCCATGATTCACTGTTTGCGTATATCACCCAGAGCTCCATGCAGAATGTGCCCTCCTCAATACCCATCACCAGGCTAACCCATCCCCCCACCCCCCTCCCCTCTAGAACCCTCAGTTTGTTTCTCAGAGTCCATCATCTCTCATGGTTCCTCTCCCCCACCGATTTTCCCCCCTTCATTACTCCCTTCCTACTATCTTCTTCTTTTTTTTTTTTTTAACATATAATGTATTATTTGTTCCAGAGATACAGGTCTGTGGTATTTGACCAGCCAATTATCCTTGGAGTTACGCTGGGTTCTTTCCAACTTAAAGGTACTTACTGTATGATTTTATATGCATAAGCTTAAAATTGGGGAAATTAATAGTGTTAGAAGGCAGGGGTATAGGCAATTTTTTTTTCTTGATCTGAGCCCTACTATACAGATCGCTTCACTTTGTGAAAATGCACTGAGCTCTGCCCTTAAGTTTGTGTACTTTCTGTATTTATACTCTAACAATGAAAGTTTAAGAGTAAATAAAGCTATGAAGGCTTTTTTTTAATGGAAAGGTGATCATTATATGGTGTTAAAAAGTGCTTCTCAAATTGTACTAAGCATCATTTACCTGGAGAACTTGATAAAACAGTTTCTGAATACTCCTTTCAGAATCTGACCAGTAGGTCTGGATTTGCATTTCTCACAAGTTCCCAGGTGATGCTGTTGCTCTGGCCTGCAGATCTCATTTAGTGTTGAAGGAAAATAAATCCAGAAAATACCATTCATTTTTAGATTTCTTTGTGTAAAATACATAAGGTGAAAAAAAATCTAGAAATAAAAATCAAGGTTTTTTTAATAGTTTTTTCTTGATGATGTATAATGGTTTTATCGTTAGTGTTAAATGATACTTTTTTTAAATGTCTCAGTTTTAATTTAAAATTTGGTAAATATTATTAGATATAGCCCACATTAAAGAAAGGTCTTTGGAATTCTTAATGTATTTTTAAGAGTGTAGAGAGGTCCTGAGAACACAAGCTTGAGAACAAAGTGGACATTCATAGAACTCTGCATTAAACAAGCAGGGAATGCATACTGTAACATACATTGAAGAAAATTATAGACCTAGCATATCATAAAGTAAGTTTCAACAGATTGAAAAAATGTGGTATTATCAGTGTTTTTGGTTTTTAAAGATTTTATTTATTTATTTGTTAGAGAAAGAGAGCACAAGCAGGGGGAGTGGGAGAGGGAGAAGCAGGCTCCCTGCTGAACAAGGAACCCGATGTGAGACTGGATCCCAGGACCCTAGGATCTTTTTTAAATTTTTTTTATTTTTAAAGATTTTATTTATTTATGACAGAGAGAGAGACAGCGAGAGAGGGAACACAAGCAGGGGGAGTGGGAGAGGGAGAAGGAGGCTTCCCGCTGAGCAGAGAGCCCGATGCGGGGCTCGATCCCAGGGCCCTCGGACCATCACCTGAGCCGAAGGCAGATACTAAACAACTGAGCCACCCAGGCGCCCATCAGTGTGTTTTCTGACCACAACACAATAAGATTATAAATCTATAAAAGATAAAAATATCCCCTAAATCTGGAAATTTAAAAACACTTTTAAATAACATCTTTGTAAAAACTAATAGGAATTAAAATATGCTTAAAAGTAAACCAAAAAATGTCTATTAAAATTGTAGGATGCTGCAAAATTGGTGCAGAGAAATTTATAGATGTAAATATCTTTTTATTTTAGAATAAAAAAAATGAAAGTTAACTATTCTCCTTGAGAAGTAGATGAAAAGATTTTAGAAAAAGGATGGCACAAAAGATACACAGGGATGTTAGTTTTCTTTTATTTGCCAGAAACTGTGCATTGAGAACATAGCATTGAACAAAATGGACCCTCATTCAGTTCACTTCCTAGTGGGTTGTAAGAATTCCCACTTATGAGGCTTATATATTGAGTTAGGCAGTATTCTAAATGCTTTATATGTTATCTCATTCAGAGAGGAAAAAAAAAGTTACAATAGACTCAAAAGAAGTCCCAAAGTGTGTTTTTGAAGCAAGCAATAAAATGGACAAATCTCTTGTTTTAGTGAATCCAGAAAGAGAGAGCACATGAGAAAGAATGAGAAAATGAGAAAGCACCTCAAGCATCCAGAAATCAGGGCCACCTTCCTAGAGGCAGGCTGAATCATCCTTCAAGCCCAGAGAAGGGGAAGCCAACTCAAGGAGAACCAGTTCAGGTAAGAGAACTTCTGTACCCATCTCATATTCCCTCTCTATATACCGACCCTTAAAGCACAAAGCCCCAGTTCACTCACTGGGAAAGGCAAAAAGGAGAGAAGGTGAATCAAGACCCCGACTCCCACTGCAAGTTTGCAGCCTAAAACAGTCTCAGGAGGAGAAGGGGAAAATTTTTTGAGGGTAAATCTAGTTCTGAATTTTGTTAATACTAGGACTGAGTATGCAAATAATTGAATTGTGTTTTTTACTTAATTAGATCTTTTATCCAGATGGGTTTGTTAGAATTTTCATCTAGGCACAGGGGAAGAATACCCACACTGAGAAATGTATGAAGGGATGATGGGAAGACAATCAGTTATTTTGATTGTGTTGCCATTATTTTTTTTTTTCAGTGTAATTGCATTAACATTAGGACCAAAATAGGGACTTAGATATAGACAGCAGAGGTTAAAGAGATAAGCAACTTTAATACAATACAGACAAAAAAATTAAACAAAATCAAGTTATAAACAAAAAGTTACAAGAAAAAAGTTAAAAATATTTATAATTTACCAAGATCAATTCAAGAACTAGAAGGAGGGGTGCCGGGGTGGCTCAGTCAGTTAAGCATCTGCCTTCAGCTCCGGTCATGATCCCAGGGTCCTGGAATTGGGTCCCGCATTGGGCTCCCTGCTCTGTGGGGAGCCTGCTTCTCCCTCTCCCTCTGCCTGCCACTCCCGCTGCTTGTGTGTGTGCCTTCTCTCCGCATCAAATAAATAAATAAAATTCTTAAAAAAAAAAATAAACTAGAAGGATAACAGGATAACCACGAAAGAAATCGAATAGGATAACCACGAAAGAAATCGAATCAAGAAAGATTAAAAGTGTTATAAAGAAAAGGTGCTAGCTTTTTTTTATTTAGAGAATACTTTATTAGTTTTTGTAATCAAACCCATGTAGATAAGACCTTACATATTTAATACAGTGCATTACCCCTGTACAAATGGAAAAAATTATGTTTAACATTTCCAGACCAATATGGCTATTAATTTCTGTACAATGCCAACCCAACACGGTACAACTGGGATACTTTTTCCAAAGTTGACAGCACAGCTAAAGTTTCCAAAAATTCAAATTATTTATATATATATGTATATGTATGTATATATATATATATTTATTTATATAAAAAGACCAATAGCAGTATGTTATGCATCAATAGCAGCAACAGCTTTTCCAGGTTCTACAGTCATCTGAACAAAATTATAGAGACATCCAGCACACTCCATTAATAAAAAAGGGGGGGGGGGAAGGTAAAAAAAACAAAACCCCAGGAAACAGCAAAGTTCTGTTACTGTTGTGGTACCTGGCACCATTTTTTTATTAGCTTCTCAATCATCATCTGGAAAGAAGACATTCTAGAATAACGTCATTAAAAACAGCTCTGATAAAGCACGGTCACTATTACGTATCATAAAGCAGGTACAAGATATTTTACATTCACAGAGGTATGATACAGTACTGTCCTACATCTATAATATTAGAAGATACAATTAAAAAGGCATTATTTGAGACTTGATTCTACTTTTCCAGCAGAGGGCCCAAAAGATGGTATGACATAGCTCTGGTAAAGAAATGAAAAGGTGCTAACTTTTATGAAAAAAAATCTGTTACCAGCTCTTCCAGAGAATTAAAAAAAAAAAATAGGAAACACTCCTCAATTTGTTCAATAAAGCTAGTTTAAACTTGTTTTCAAAAGCAGAGGAAGCATTTGTGAGAAAGTAATTATACAGGTCAATTCATTCATGAACAAAAATGCATAAATATTCCAAATAAAATGTTATCAAACCAGATCTAGCAATGTACCAAAAAGGATTAAATTAGGTTTTCTCCCTCTAGAAAAACCAATTGTGGATTAACCCTAGGGGGAAAACTTCATGTCAGTTTTCCACAATACCAGATAAAAAGATGAAATTTATGTAACATTTAAATAAATGCAGCAGAATAATTTGAATTTGTTACATATCAACCTTTAATCATAATAGTAAACCAGGACTAGATGAACAATTCCTCAACATAATGTTCTCTTCAGGTTAATTTCTAGCAGTCCTGGAATTAGCCTGAGCTGTTTTGCTCTAAAAGTTTCCGTCTGGCACTAACCTCTGTTTGCAGTACCTGAAACATGCCTACTAATAATGTTGCTTTTGTAACCTTGGACCCAAGGAGTTTTATGGTGATTTTTAACAGCCTGTCAGCATTGTTTATTGGTAAGAGTGAGATTGATGATTTGCATCTGGTCTTTGTGAGAGCCCCCGCCCAGAGAGAGCACTGCTGTTGAGGCTGATTTTGTACCAGGAATTTGCATATGTATCCAGCAAAATATTAGAAAACCCAGTGAGACTCCTGGGCTCTCTTTTTCCAAGGTGTCTTATGCATGTGTAGGGGGTTCCTTATCGGAGAGAGAAAGTGCTTACAACCATGACTATTATAGAAAGTAGAAGACAGAAGCTTACACCAGGTCTGTGTGGACCCTTGCTGTAAGGCGGCCTTTGGCAGTGATCCAGATTCGCACTTGAACATTGTTGTTGTATCCATTTCCTCTAATGAGTAATAGATTTGTAAGTTTGTTTGTTTTTTTTTTAAAGATTTTATTTATTTATTTAAGAGAGAGAATGAGATAGAGAGAGAGCATGAGAAGCGGGAGGGTCAGAAGGAGAAGCAGACTCCCTGCTGAGCAGGGAGCCCAATGAGGGACTCCATCCCGGGACTCCAGGATCATGACCTGAGCCGAAGGCAGTCGCTTAACCAACTGAGCCACCCAGGCGCCCCAAGATTTGTAAGTATTGTTATTTGGGGTCAAACATCCTTCTTAAATGAA
Organism: Mirounga angustirostris; assembly: GCF_029215605.1. NCBI lineage: Eukaryota > Metazoa > Chordata > Mammalia > Carnivora > Phocidae > Mirounga > Mirounga angustirostris. The sequence goes on along the minus strand of NW_026991722.1, from coordinate 8,805,513 downwards.
CCCCATTTTAGTACAGTTGGTATTAGAGGTGGGATTGCTTAGAAGACTTCTGACTCATTCTTTGCTAAAAATATGGCTCAGGCATTATTTAGAAAGAAAAAGGATTCTGATAAAGAGGATGGAAAGAAAGCATTGATGCAAAGGTGGTTGTCCAGCTACTCTTGGTTCAAAGTAGCACAAGCTTTGAAATCAGTTACTTGTTGGTAGTAAGACTTTCCATGACAGAAATGACAACCTGAATTCCAGGAGCTAGCAAAATTAAGAGGACAAGTGCAAACTGATGGCAGGTTGGCTAAATCAGTTCCTAGTTGCTGTTTTCAGCGTGAGTTAAAGAGAAAGTCCAGAATCTCCTTAGGTTGAGCTTCATCCTCTCTTGCTAGCAAATGGAGCTCCAACCAAAGGAACACGGGCACTGTAACTTCTGATGGGTTGGCTAAGCCTATGAAACCCACTACAACTAAGAAGGTAATTCAAGGAGGGCAGTTGATGATGGAGGAAAGCAATGAAGTAAGGGATTATTCAGTAACACAGTGGAGGCCTTTTATAGACTGTCAGACTGTCATAAGCATTGTCCTGATGACCTTTGTTGAAATGGTTCCTGAGAGTTTTAGATCAAGTAGCAGTGTCTCTGGTTCTGAGTACTGTTGAGTGGAGAGGATTGTTTGCACTCATCCTGGATCCTCCTTTGGCTGCTATCTTCCTAGGGATAGTTCAAGGAAAAGTCTTTGCTGATTCGAATGGATTAAGGCAGGGAACTACTAGAGAACGCTTAGTCCTCTGCTCCTCTCTTGTCATATAAATGTTGGTGTCTACTCAAGCTGTGATGTGGACTGTGCTGGACAGGCTATAGGATAATGAAATCAGCCCCGCAGGGGATACCCCTCACTCAGATTATGATAAAAGGAGCCCTATCACCATGGACACCATATGTGATACTGCTCTTAGACCTCAGAGGATGTAAAAGAGGCAGTTTTTGGATTTCTTGTCCCAGCTTCCTCCAGTGAGACTTCAGGTTAATACAAAGGTTAAAATTTTACAAAAGAAAAGAAATCAAGACAAGAAAAGGCCAAGAATAAAGAGCTTCTACAACTCAACACCAAAAAACCCCACAAATAATCCAATTAAAAAACAAGCAGAAGACATCCAGAGAGGCAGCCGTGTTTTATTGGCTTCTTATGAAAGTCTATCCAGATTTCAGTGGGCACTCCACTAGTGTTCCCCCTCCCCCTTTTTAAAGATTTTATTTATTTATTTGAGAGAGAGAGAGAGCGAGAGAGAGCAAGCATGAGTAGGGAGAGGGGCAAAGGGAGAGGGAGAAGCAGACTCCCCACTGAGTAGGGAGCCTGATGTGGGACTCAGGACATAAACAGATATTTCTCCAAAGAAGACATACAGATGGTCAACAGACATACGAAAAGATGCTCAACATCATTCATCATGGAAATGCAAATCCAATCTGTAAGATACACCTGTCAGAATGGCTCAAATCAAAAACACAAGAAACAAGTGTTGGTGAAGAAAAAGAAACTCTTGTGCAGTTCTCTGTAGTTGACCTGGTGAATGCCTTTTCTTTAATATTATTTGCTAGGGAACGACAGCAAAGAGACCTAGCAAAGAGACCTGAGAGCTCTCTTTTTTCCTCCATGTATGAACACAGAAAGAAGGGAGCTATCTGTAAGGCGGGAAGAACCCAACCATGCTGTCACCCTGATCTCAGACTTCCAAGCCTCCAGAACTATGAGAAATTAATGTCTGTTGTTTGAGCCATTCAGTCTATGGTATTTTGTTATAGCAGCCTGAGCTGACCCATGTAGGTGCTAATGCTGAAATGATACTTGAAATGTCAGCCACCTGCCTTCATGCAGACTCAAGTCTTTGGCAAAAGCCCATAATCATAGTTAACAGTGAGCATTTATCTGATACTGCTCTCTGGTATATTTCTTTGAAAGACCATTATTAGCTAGTTGTTGGGCATTTACTAAGACAGCCCCGTTAACTGAAGGACACAACATTGTATCAACTCAATTACCCATCATCTGATGGGTAAGGTCAAAAAGCATCCCAACAAGGAGAGATATGTGAAAAGAAGTTCCATCATAAAATGAAAATATTATAGAGGCATTCTGCCATGGAGCATAGTGAGACTCAACATATTCATGAGCAAGTAGCCTCCTTTCCACTAGGGCCTCATAAAAAGCTATCTGAAGACTTGCCTGTTGTTAGTACTGATGTGTCTCAACTTTGCCCCAATTTCCCCAGGATGTAAAGGAACTGACCTGGTTCGCAGATGGCAGTTCCAGAAGGTGTCATGGCTCCATGGGGAAAGCAGCTGTTCTGTGCCCAGCAAATAGTAAGCTCTTCATGGAAGGAAGCAAAAGCAAGTTAGCAGCCCAGTGGGCTGAATTACAGGCCCTGTTCCTCACAGTAAGGAAGCTGCCAGGAACAAATAAAATTCCTATAATTGGGTGCATACTGACACTTGGACTGTTGCTTATGGACTTACAATTTGGTCTGGCTAGTGGACCATAGGTAACTGGATGATACCACTCTGTGGAAATCACTGTGGCAATTCTGAGTGCAAATCAAAGTAGAACCAAGTCATGCTCACCAAAGAAGTCCTAGTTTCCCTCCGTGACTGGAATCAAATTGATGCTTGCTTCAGTTCTATCTCTTGAAGTGGCTAAGTGGGGCCATGTAAGGACATGCTGAAATCCCAGCCATGAAATGATAGGCTGAATGGTGACACATACCACCGGGCTCAGCAGAAACTCTAGTCTTTTTTGCTGCTCACAACAGGAAAGGCAACATTTGTAGCTGTTTCTGGGAAGTATTCCTAAGAGAGAAGGGCCCACACATAGCATGTTTTCCCTATTCCTCCAAGAGGCCTGGAATGGAATGTACGGGCATGATACACATTCTTGATTTGGCTCTCTATACTCAGTAACTGAAGCACTGCTGCTACCCGAGGACCGAATGAGAGAAACAAAACTACTGGCCAGTTTGGTCCTCCCAGTTACAGTTTTCAGATCAACATAGAGCTTTCCACCCGTTGCCCCGACGGTATGTTGCAGCTGTGCTACTTGTGTTTCCCCCGAAGCCTTAGGTGCAGCCGGTGTGGCCTGGAGCAGGCAGACCAACCTAGCCTCTTGTCTGCTGCCTTGAGCAGCCTCATTCATTTACATCAAAGGGCCCTAAAAACATGAGCAACTTCTGTGGGCTTTACTATGCTCAAAGAGTTGGGAAATACTAGGATACATAATAAGGATCAATAACTTAGATCAAACATTATTGTTTTCTTTTAAAGATATATTTATTTATGAGAGAGAAAGAGAGAGAGACAGAGGCAGAGAGAGAGGGAGAGAGAAACTCAAGCAAACTCCATGCCAAATGCAGAGCCCGATGTGGGGCTTGATCTCACTGCCCTGAGATCACAACCTGAGCTGAAACCAGGAGTCAGATGCTTAACCAACTGTGCCACCCCGGTGTCCCTGTATCCAACATTCTTGTTAAGGGTAAAAAAAAAAAAAAATGGAAGAATTTCCTTTGATATTAGGAATCAGATGAGAAATTTATTATTACCACACCTATTAAATATTGCACTGAAAATCCTAGCTTGGGTAGTAAAATGAAGAAGAAAAAGGGATAGTAGAAGGATGGGAAGAAAAGGAAACCATCATTAAGCATAGATAAGACTATTTATATTGAAAAATTAAAAAAAAAAACTGATGTAAGTTATTAGCATTATTAAAGGTTTACCAGAGTGGGTAGGTATAGCATCATTATACAAAATGCAATTGCATTTCTTTAAAAGAACAATAAAAAGAAAACATATGCTTTATTTTTTTTAAATATTTATTTATTTGAGAGAGAGAGAGCAGGGGGAGCGGCAGGCAGAGGGAGAGGGAGAAGCACACTCCCCACTGAGCAGGGAGCCCGATGCAGGACTCGATCCCAGGACCCTGGGATCATGACCTGAGCTGAAGGCAGACGTTTAATCGACTGAACCACCCAGGTGCCCCATACTTTATTTTATCTTTTTTTTTAAAGATTTTATTAATTTGTTAGAACATGTGCGTGAGCAGGTGGAGGGGTATGGGGGAGGGAAAGGGTGAGAATCTCAAGCCCTCTCCACATAGAGCACAGAGCTTGACGCGGGGCTTGATCTCATGACCCTGAGATCACTACCTAAGCCAAAACCAACAGTCGGACGCTTAATCTACTGAGCCACCCAGGTGCTCCAGAGAAAAGATAAACTTTAAGAACAGGTCATTAGTATTATTAACAAAAATATGTTCCCTTCTAATAAACTAAGGATATGTGACAACCATATGAATTGTGAACATTACTTAATTAAACTGAAAAAGACACCAGTAAATGGAGAGAGAAAACACTGTTAATAGGTAGAAAACTCAGTATCACCCTGATATCTCATCTCCTACATTGCTTATAGACTCAGTGACATGTCATTAAATATCATAAGAAGTTTGACATGCTGATAAAAGTTCATATAGAAGAGCAAAAACCCAAGTATATCCAAGCATTCATACAGAAAAAGAATAATATGAGAAACTTATTCTGCTAGACATCAAAGACTTAAAGCCATGATAATGAGGATGATATGGTATTGGCTCAGGGATAGGCATATTGACCAGTGGACTCAAATAGGCATCTCAGAGGCAGACTCTGGTATGAATGAAAACTTGACATGTGACAGAGGTCACAGTGGAGAAAACAACATATCGCACTGAGACAATGTAATATCCACAAAGACAAAGCAATTGACTTGTATCTAAATCTTACACCATTGACAAATATCAATTCCAGTGAGAAAGAAGACAAATGAATAAGCAAGATATTAAAATCTCTAGAACTAAATATATGGGACTATCTTTAATACTTTGGTGTAGAAGAAAATTAACACAAAAATTACTGGTCAAAAGGAAAGGGTTTATTTGTTGAAAAATAACATAGAGAGCTGGATCTGTTATGTGCAACATACATAACTAAAAAAGGATTAATATTTTAAAAACTAGAAAAAATATAAAGCACATAACATAACAATGAGCAAAACATAATGAACAGGCATTTAACAGAAGAGGAAACGCAAATATTAAACAATATATGAAGATGCTGTACTTCATTAAAGTGTGTGAAATACAAAATAAGGCCTCATTGATATACCATTTGACTTTCATTTTGTATGTGGTTGTGGAACATTGGGAATTATCAGACACTGTTGATCTGAGTAAAATTTATATTTATGAATGTCATCATCCACCTAAGTTTTTCTTGGACGTTTTAATACTAAATATAAATGTGGGATTTCATCTAAATTAATTCCTTGAATTACATATTTCAGATTAGATTCCAAGCTACCATTATAATAGGTTGGATTTTCTTACCCATTACAAATACAGAAATACAAAAAATATTAATGCTCAGTTTTCTTTTTCATAAATGTATCTGTATTTACTTCTAAGTTTCCCTTAGGTTAAAAGATGCTAACCTAATTATGGAAGTCAGTTAATTAGGTTATTCACCTTTAGAGAGTTAGCCCCAGGGAATAACTTAGAGCTTGTCTATGACCCTGAAGAAACACTTGAATCTTATTTTTAATTATTATGCCAATTTTTTTCATAATTTTTAGCACCGGAGTTATTCAAGTGATAATTCTATCTTCTTATAGAAGTCTGCAGCTCCACCTAGGATAAGCAGCTGATTTCAAACATTTATATCTGTAAATATCTTTTCTCCTGAATTTAAAGACTTTAAAACATTAATGCAATCTTACATTCATTCGTATTCTTAAAAGCATTCAAATATTACTGATTTTAATGATAGCAGATTGATTATGGATGTTCTGTATCTTTATCTGACTTGATGTTACACATATGAGGCCATTCCTGAGTCAGAAAATGTCTTCTAAATGATGTATCTAATACTTAACTAGAATCTGTGTCATTCATCCATATGTAAATGTGCCAACAACGCTAAAAGGACTGACTAATAAGATCCAGTAGGAATATATTCCGATCTCCTGATCCTCTTTGGTGTAGTTAAGGTAATATTTATCTTTGTGTGTAAGGACTCAGGACTTTAATATATTTAATGTATTTTAACTAACTGTAATCACTATTCTATGTTTGATGCTCATATTGTCACAAACCTCTATAATTTGGTTCCTGTGTCTTTTTGATCTGATTTCACTAAACTTGGAATGAAGCCTTGTCTTCTGATAAAGAAGTTCTATATCTATTATACCATCCTTCCCCAGACATGGTATCAGTTATCCTTCCAAAAAACCCTGGTGCCTTTTCACAGAAAATCAATTTTAGAAACTATAGTTTGGGTTTCCCATTTACATATTAGTTTGTTCCCACCTGAGATTCTGTTAACGCTAGGCCAGTTCAGTGGGCAGAGGGAAAAACAATCTTACTAATAATTACATATGTATTACATAGGTACAGTTGACCCTTGAACAGCATGGGTTTGAACTGCACAGTTTCACTTATACAGGGATTTTTTTTTTTTTTTTTTTTTTTAGTAAATGCAGTACAGTACTGTAAATGTGTTTTCCTTATAATTTTCTTAATAACATTTTCTTTTTTCTAGTTTACTTTATTGTAAAAATATAGAATGTAATACAACACACAAAATGTGTGTTAACCAGCTATTTATATATGGGGAAGGCTTTTGGTCAACAGGTTATTAATAGTTGAATTTTTGGAGTCAAAAGTTATATGCAGATTTTTGACTGCATGGGGGTCGGTGCCCCTAACTCTTGCATTGTTGAAGGGCCAGTGGTATGTGGAAATATACATCTGTCGTGTAATATGCTACATGGTAAGGTCAATTCAGGCATATATATCCATTGTCGAATTCATTTGGAGGGAAGCTCTTCAAACAGACAATTGTTCTTAAGGTTCTGAAATTTCTGAACACCATTTCCACATCAGTAGAAGTTCAGAAAATTACATGAATCAGTGTAGTCCATTCTCTTTTCGGAGGAAACAGTTTTTTAAAAATAAATCTGTGATTATATCTCACCCAAGGAGAATTTATTGTTTTCCAGATTTAAATTTTAGTGTCTACTAAATATTTCCTGCTATTTTTCTTTCAAACAATTTTTCAATCCTCTGACTTCAGTATTTTATTACTCTGAGGAACTTTCTCCATTATGATACATATTCATTTTCTCAACTGTTAAATTTCAGAGAGTGGAAGAGTTGATTTCAATAAAATATACTGCTTCAGGGGAGGAATCTTGAATCTTTTTTATGTGGGCCAGATAGAGTTTACTGGACTACCAGGCTTCTGTGTGAATACCTTGTGTATTTTAAGTCTTTCTGGGGTGGACCCAAAGAATGCTCAGGAAATAGTAATCAAACCTTGAGGTCATATTCCTTTAAATGGGTGTTTGGCATTTTCTTTCTTTCTTTCTTTAAGATTCATTTATTTATTTATTATTTGAGAGAGAGAGAGAGAGCATATGCACGCATATTGCAGGGAAGGGCAGGGGGAGAGAGAATCTCCCTGCTGAGTGCAGAGCCTGACCCAGGGCTTGATCTCATGACTCTGAGATCATGACCTGAGCTGAAACCAAGGGTGGGACACTTAATGGACTGTACCACCCAGGCGCCCCTGTTTGGCATTTTCTTGAGGGCCTTTCATAGGAATGTCTCCTGATTATCTGTCGTAACTCTCACCTGCCCACAGAAAACATCTGTTCAGGGTTAAAGTTTTCCAGTTTTCTCCTAGATGTTTCAGCATATCATGGTTCCCAGAACCATGATATAAAACTAATTTTGAGTCATCCCTGCCATGCCTATTACAAATTTACAGACTAAGGACCATAACGATTTAATATCCATGGAACAAGGCCATAGGTGGAGGGCCCTTCCTGATCCTTGGACTGAGAACCTCACATAGAGTGATCCTAGCTGAGGGACAAAAGGAAGACATCCAATTTATAAGGAGAACTTCATGGAGATATAAGAACTGGGGTTAGGGTTGTTTATGCAGAGACTAAACAGACTCAGTTTACCATCCTTATGTGAATTCACGAGTCTTTCTGAACTAAAACAGCTCAGAAATGTTGCCAAAGCCACCCTGGTCCTCCCCAAATAGCAAAGGGGAGAGGAGGAGATGGGTTGGAAAGGAAGACCAGTGACCTGCCTCTCACATAGTCTGTCTTGGTCCTGGAAGATAAGAACACAGACTCAAACATATGTGTTGTTTACTAAGAAACACATGAAAAAGTGAATAAAGGAGAGGGGAGGAATGTACAACACATATTGAGATTTAGGAAATAAACTATCAATACCTTGCCTAAAATCAGGACCTACCTAAAGAGGTCTTCCACCCAATTACTTCTAGAAGTTTGGTTATTAAAAAATGAAAGTTGGGGTACCTGGGTGGCCCAGGTCATGATCTCAGGGTTGTGAGATGGAGCCCACACTGGGCATGGAGCCTGCTTAGGATACTCTCCCTCTGCCCCTCCCCTCCCACTCTCTCCACCTCTCTAAAAAAGAAAAAGAAAAGAAAAGAAATTTACACCTGATGGCATGTGTTTACTCCTTCCACTTTGTGACATTTCCCTCATAAGAGCTAAGATTGTTTCCATCAGCCTGGAAGGATATTTAGGTTTGAATTTTTGCTAGTCCTAAGAATGGCGACATCTGCTGGAACCATGTGCTTCGGCATCAAGAGAGCTAGGTCTGAGGGACTGATTTGACCCAAGTTTTGCCTTTGTTTCCTAGCAGAGGTTACAGGTACACATGCAAATGGGGAAATAATGGAGTCCGTGCTCTGTTTATAATAAAGATTTATTATGGACAAAGGTAAGTTCTTTGAGACCAGATTTTGAAAGCCCCGAAAGCTTCTAGAATATCTTTGCAGAGAAGCCTGCACACCCTACTAAGAAGCTGGAAAAATCAGAGAGAAAGCACTTCGCAGTGGTTGCCATAGTAGCAAAAGTAAGCCTGTCCTCCGGGAAGAACAGGAAAGAACAGTTAGCTACCCCCAGGGAAGCTGGTTTCAGGGCTCATTAAGAGGCTTGGGGTGACCGGAGATACCAAGCTCTGAAAAGACAAACAGCTGAAGAAGTGTCTGTCTGTAAGTGTGTTTATTACATGAGGCTGTTGCGTCAGAGGTGTAGAAATTTGCCAGAACAGCAGGGTACTGATATATGCATTAAAGTCCAAACTGCATTTTATAGTCAGCATGATGCAGTATGTTTTGAATGCCACGGGCTGACAATACCAAGAGATTACTGTCATCACCTTGCTTAAGGAAAAATTTTAATGCATCACATATATTTATACCACAAATAGAAATCTATAAATGCCAAGGGTTTTATGTGTAGTGACTCAGGTGTCACAATGTTAAGTCTGTTTTAGATTTAAAGCAATATGTCCTAATTCAATATTCTGAAAACGAGTCCCCCCATATATTCCTTTCAAACTTTTCTAAATGTCAACCTTTTCAGATATTTTTTCAGGCCAAAGATCACAATCATTTAAGTACCTTTCCTGAAAGAAATGCTTGATCTTTTTAACCATTCTCTAGACATTTTCCATCTTACTGTCCACAAGTTTTCAGGACAAAGAGTGCGTGAAATGTGGGAGTGGTTAATCTTCTTTCTCAACCTACTGAATTTTCTAGACTTGAGAATGGAGTGTTTATGGATGTTCTTTCTTTTGCATTTTGTTGGAGCTTGGTGTTTTAGACCACACAGTTCTTCATGATGTCATGTGATCATTCTTCCCATATCTCTTCAACACTGATTTGAATATTTCCTGTGTGAATATTTATAATATTTTCTTTAACTAGAAAAATTTCCTAAGTCTGGTATTGTTGAAATATATTTTATAACAACGTATTTAAGAGGATATTTGCTTGTGTATATAGTTTTACATCTTAAATTCTTTTCCTTAAAGACTGAAAACCATACTACTCCTTGTTTGTTTGTATCCATTCTTGTTGTGATGTGCTATGTTCTGGTCCTTGTTCCTTTGCAGGTGATCTGCTGTAACTCACGGTAAGCTTTACACCTTTGTCTAGGTCTTTGGTGTTTTTAAATTTCACAGTAGCGTTTCCAGGTATAGGGTTTTTGTTTATTTTTGTTTTTTAACATTTTCTATTTGGCCTGAAGGGAGATCTGATGAGGTACACATGTAGCCCGGGCTTTCCTAAACTGCTCACGCTTTTTCCCAGCTGTCCCCACCAAGCAGCAGATTGCCATATGTCCAGGTCTCTTTTTTTGATAAGTGAGATATGAGATTCAGTATAAACTCACCAATTAGAAACACCTAATGTTGTAAGATTTGTGTTGCTTACAATAATTCTAACTGAACACTTTCTCAGCAAAGATTGTCTTTCAACAATTTAAGATTTTATTCCATGCTTAAAACCTTGTGTTACAGTGACATCATGTGGTGGTATGAGGTTATGCAGGCAAGGCTTGTTAGCAAGATTGCTTGTTTCATAAATGAGGTCAACTCTTCAGTGACCTGATACACTTTCTCTAACAGTTATTTTATGTAAAATATCATACTCTTTTATACTAAAGCAAATTTTATCACTGTATAATAGAGTTGAATTGGATGGGAATTTTCGGGATTTTAAAAGATATGTTTTTGCAATAAGTATTCAGAGTAACAATTCTATTTTTTTCGTTTTTTAAAAAAGTTTTTATTTAAATTCCAGTTAGTTAACATACAATGTAGTATTAGTTTCAGGTGTACAATTTAGAGATTCAGCATTTCCATACAACACCTGGTGCTCATCACAGCAAGTGCACTTCCTAATCCCCCTCACCTATTTCACCCATCCCCCACCCACCTCCCCTCTGGTTGGTTGTTCTCTGTAGTTAAGAGTCTGTTTCTTGGTTTGCCTCCCCCCTCTCTTTTTTCCCCCTTGCTCATTTGTTTTGTTTCTTAAATTCCACATTGAGTGAAAGGCTGTCCTAGCAAAAACAAACTCCCCAGTGGGTGTCATGTTTTGAGAAGGTCTGAAGTTTAAGGTTATTTAAATTTTGAAACCTAATCACATCTTACCTTGTAGCTTCCTGCATTTTTAAAGAACTGTGAATTTTGATTTGCTCATCAGAAGCAGTGATGATAATCTTAAATATTGAACCATTTAATAGCATCTGTAGAACATGAGGATCTCTCCCCAGCTTTGAGTGAGTTAACTGAGTTAGCATTAACTGAGTATGAGCTAACATAAGACCTGTCTGATTGGGGCGCCTGGGTGGCTCAGTCGTTAAGCATCTGCCTTCGGCTTGGGTCATGATCCCAGGGTCCTGGGATCGAGCCCCGCATTGGGCTCCCTGCTCCGTGGGAGGCCTGCTTCTCCCTCTCCCGCTCCCCCCCGCTTGTGTTCCCTCTCTCTCTGTCAAATAAATAAAATCTTTAAAAAAAAAAAAAAGACCTGTCTGATTTAAATTGCGGGTTTTTTTTTTTTTAACATTCTGATCAAAACCATTCTTAATGTTGTTGTACCAGGCATATCCTTAGCTTTGTGTCCTAAGGCTATGAGTTAAGCACATTGTTCTTATAGAACCTTGTCTTGATGGCATAGTGCTGGTTACATAATTGCAGTGTTTTCTTCATATATTTTTATTTTGATTTAAATTATATCTAGTTGTTTATAGATCATTGAAGACCAAACTTATCAAAACATCAAGTGTTTTAGGTATGGTTCCTAACAGAGCCTGACGTGGGATTCTGTTTTGGGGATTTAGTGAGGGAGTGTTCTCCAGAGGAAAGCATTGGGGGAATCAGGACAGAAGAGGAGAATCCAGATGAGCAAGAATGAGGTCTTAGCTGAAGACTAGACTGATGCCAGAGGAAAGCTCTAGAGCAACGCCATCCAAAATAAATATATTAAATATGTTGCATGCCACATAATTTTAAACTGTCTAGTAGCCACATTTAAAAAGGTAAAAAGAAACAGATGGCTTAACGCATTCTGTTTAAACCAGTGCATCCAAAATATTGTCATTTTAGCATATATCAATATTAAACATTGGTGAGATTTCTTACATTCTTTTCTCATACCAAATCTTCAAAATCCAACATGTAAACAGCGTATCTCATTTCAGCTCTTCTGTGGCCACTAGTCACACCACGTGTTCAACAGCACAGCTCTAGAGCATCAATTGCACAAAGGTTGGCCCTACCTTGTGCCAAAGGACTCAAGTTTTATACCTCCATTTCAGTCAGTTATTGGCTATAATGTGCCCTTAGAAAATTGGCAAGAGTAGCCTGGAAGATGCAGTGGCTCCTATTTGGCTGGGAGTAATTCTCAGGAGAAGGTGTCATCTGTGAGCTTTGCCATTTGGGGGATGGGTGTGCCTGCCATGAAGAAGAGCTAGGCATCCAACAAAGTATTCACCATAGTCCCTAGCGCTGCTTACATACATTTGCTTCCCATATTAAGTTCTTTCGATGCAGGCTCTGATTCTCCAGAATTCTAGTTGTTTCCATTTTCTGGGATAACTTTTAAGAGGAGAGTAGAGGGACCAATGACAGCCCCAGCTGCAGAGTTGGTCCCAATGCTGTAACTTAAACCCAGAATGGTCAAGCCAGCTTTAGCAAACATTCATGGATGACCCAATGAGATCAGCTTTCTTGAATGGGCGTGATTGAGGCAGGAATTACATTTCTTCTTTACAAGAGCACCTAAGGTCTCAGTCACTAAATAGAATCTATGTGCAGTACAATCCTGGGATAACGGAAACACAGGGCTCTAAGAGGAAGTAGGAATGAAGAGGTTTTGAATGTGGTGAATGGAATAGAATTGCGCTACAAACAAGACTCAGGAATAGGATGGCCAGAGTTGCAAATGTCTCAACTTTGCAGTAAGGCAAGTAGGTATGTTACATTTTTGGCCATCCAGCCTTGTGTAAGTAAGCAGTGTGGAGTCATGTCCTTTTAGATATCTGAATTTTTGAAATCTTTGTAGAGGCTGATGGAAGACTTGAGATTGAATTAACCAGCTTTTGAGGCCTGAAGGAACTTTAGTCATTTCAGGAAGCCATTCTCCAGCCTGCTGTGGCTGAAAGAACTTCAGATCTTTCCAGTTAGTAAGTATATTTTTTAGCTGAGACTAAGCAGAAAACAAAATTGGGGAGGAATTAATTTCTTTGAACTTTCAACTTACAGGTGCAAGAAATTTTTATTTTGGATTTTTATTCTTTTGGTTTAGTCTTTGAACTTGAAAACTTTTAGTATTTGGATTTGATTTCTTCTGGGAATTTTATTAATGAGAGACTATATTCAACATGTGGAACATTTCTATATTGTTGGGATTTTATTACTAGAGTATCTTTATGCAACTTATATTTGGAATATCTTATTGATGCCATTTAATCTCCTTGAAGGTCTTATGATATGCTCTGTTGAATTACTTAACTGGACACAATTTGTATAGGAAATGTAACAGAGTGTTAATTTTCAATCTTGGTGGCAGATTCATCTCAGAATTAATATCTTCTGCCTAATCTGCCTAGATCCTTATGAGACCTAATCAACATTAACATCTGTTGGACTGTGAGGGTTTTGTAACAGGTCTGAAAATATTTTGATATTCCTCTCATGAGAGTTGGGGGTTTATGTTCCCTCCTCTTAAATCTGGACCTTTCTAGTTACTTGTGTGTAAAGAGTAGAATGCAGCAGAAGTAGAGTGCCTGAATTCTGGGTCTAGATCAGAAAAAGCCATATAGCTTCCATCTGGTTCTCTCAGGACACTTGTTTTGGAGCCTTGAGCAACTATGTAAGAAGTCCATCCAAACTGAAGTCTCCAAGATGTGAAGAAGCCTGACCGTATGGATTGGCAGTGTAGAATGCTCCAACCAGTGGCACCAGCTGAGGTCCCATCTGTTAGCTTCAGCCACCTGGTATCAATTATCAGACATGTATGCAAAGATGCCTCCCGATGATTCTACACCTTTCCAGTTACCCCAGCTGTCAAGTTGCTCTAGTCAAGGCCCCAGAGAAACTGGAGCAGAGACAGGACACTCACACTGCATCATTCTGTAAGCATAGAAAGATTGTTGGTGTATACCACTGAGTTTTGAGAGATTAGCTGTGCAGCAAATATAACCAGCTCATCGAATCAGATCTCTAACAATGGAGCAGTGTTGGCACTGGGGATGCGATCTAATTAAAACTGAAGCAGGACACCCTGATTCACATTTGGTTTCTTTTCCTTGAGAAGAATAGTCAAAACCCAGTTGACCATGGGGTTGGCCCAGTGGGCAAAGGGAACGAAAAGTGGAGCAAAGTTGGGCAGACTTACCCTTCTCCACTTCTGGAGCCAGGAGGAGAGACACCATCAACACTCTCAGTTCTTCTGCCTTTTCATTCACTCCCTTAGAGGTGGGAAGGAGTGATGTTCTTGTTGGAAATTTGAGAAGAAATGGGCCATGTTTGGTTCAGCTCAGATCTTCGGCTTTCCTCTTTGGGAGCCAGCCTGACCACAGGCAGCACACGTTCTCTGCTCCTTTGACCATGTCATGGGGGGGCAGCTCTTGTAAGGAAAGCATGTGGTATTCTAGCTTCTTCTGTGACTAGGACTAAGGCCTGCAGGTCACATAACTTATTTCACCCCCTACTGTGTGCTATTTCCTACCACTTACTTTTATGAATAATAAAGATGATGTTTTGTTCCCCAAAGGCCTTATTCCTAGCATAATTTTTATTCAGTACACAGGTAGGGATGAGGGGTGCCACTTATTGGGCTCTCTTAAAATGCTAAGACAATTCCTCTGTGTTTGCATCATATACTCAGTCATATTATTTATGCTGTCATATCAACTAACACAGGACAGAGTAGACCTTTAATGTTTTCACTAACTTATAGCAAATTAAAAAAATATATACAACGTATGACATCTTGTGCTAATCCTTAGAAATGGAGTCCACATGTATGCTTGGAAACCAGTCTGTCTTTTTTATTATATTTATTATATTACTACCATACTAAGAGCTTCTTTCAAAAGAACTGAACTTTGCATAATTTCTGGGCCCTTAGAATTACGCTTACTTTAACTATTTCTGAGTATAATTCACCATCTGAAGAGGTGATAAGACATTTAGAAGTGACTAAAAAGATGCTTTAAGTGTTTTCATCTGGGAATCCTATTCTATCAAAGCGAAATTTCAAAGGGCTTTTGGAAGATTAACTTTTTTCTCAGAAAAGAATCTATATGCTTCTTTTCTAATCCAAACCATACTGGGATTGCACAAAGGAATGACAAAGTCCCTGGTCATAGAATTACTAAGGAACAGTGATGGTATGGCTTCAGAAGGAGCAATAGCTCAATATCTTCTTTGATCGTAAGAAAAATACAATCTTGAAACTTTTACTTCTCTAGGCAGAAATTTACTTCTGAAAGTCTTTTTCTGAGTTTTTGGTTTTATATTGCAGTCCTATGAATATTAGCCCTTAAATTAGCTGCTTATTTTTTCTCTTTAGCCCCATAAAATCTATACCATTATAAGGTTTTCAGTTTTTTTAAAAAAATCAGTTACTGTTATATTGGGTTCTGCCTTGAAGTTAAACCTTAAATAATTTCTGTCAGGGCGCCTGGGTGGCTCAGTTGGTTAAGCGACTGCCTTCGGCTCAGGTCATGATCCTGGAGTCACTGGATCGAGTCCCGCATCGGGCTCCCTGCTCGGCAGGGAGTCTGCTTCTCCCTCTGACCCTCCCCCCTCTCATGTACTCGCTCTCTCTCATTCTCTCTCTCTCAAATAAATAAATAAAATCTTTCAAAAAAAATAATAATTTCTGTCAGCTTTACTGAGGAATAATTGATATATTGAAAAGACCTGAACATATTTAATGTACACAATTTGATGAGTTTGGATATATGCAAATGCCCATGATACCCTCACCATGATCAAAGTAATAGACATATCCTTACCTCCCAGTTTCCTTGTGTCTTTCTCCCCCTCCCCGCCCCCCCCCCCCGCCCTCTGCAATTTCTTGGTTGGTTGGTTGGTAAGGACACTTAACAGGAGATCTGACTTCTTAACAAATTTTGGAGTACATAATACTGTATTGCCAACTATAATCACTATGTTGTACAACAGATCTTTAGAGCTCATTCATCATGCATAACTGCAACTATGTCCATTGAACAGCAACTCCCCACTTCTCCCAGCCCCCGCCCCCTGAAAACTGCCATTCTGTTCTTTGCTTCTCTGAGTTTGACTATTTCAGACACCTCATTTAAGTAGGATCACGCAGTACTTGTTCTTCTGTGACTGGCTTATGTCACTTAGCATAATGTCCTCCAGATTCATCCTGGTGGTTTTGAACATTTTATTTAAATTTTATCTACTACATTCTAAAAATTCTTAGATTGTGTTGTCTTTCATAAGCTATGCTAGCTTTTTTCCCCCCAAATCACTATCAATTCTGCAGTGTCTTTTATTGTTATCAGTCAAGTGCCAGCAGTCTTCAAATTGGGTAATTTTAGGAGTTTAAAGGGAATATTGCAAAGGTTTTGGCAAGGTATAATGTCCTCAAGAAGAGATAATGTGAGATTCTGGAGTGAGCCACAGTGGAGTGGCATTCCCATTCATAGTTGAGATGGAGGAGAGGGAGGGCTTACACAGAAACTAAAGAAAAATAACTTAGTGGAGAAGACTTCATGAACGGAGCCGTGGTCGTTGGTGGAAGGTCACATAGCCAACACGTGGTGACTCCAGCTTTGGAAACTGGAGACATAAATGGTGTCTGACTTCCCAGCTTCCACCCCTGCTTGTCATTGAATGACCCCAGCAGCAAGCCAGAGAGCAAGTGAGTTTGATGTAGTCCATAAATTTCAACTTCCTGGAGCACAGAGCAGGTAGAATGGAGACAGGGGAAGGGAGAGGGGGAAATATCTAGCACAATTATCAAAGATCCCAGTAGAAGAATTCATTTTTCAACTTCCCCAGATTTTCATTCTGTTCAGTCTTTTACTCAGCGAACATTTACTGAATACCTAACACTGAGATAGGGGCAGCAAATCAGGAAAAAAAGACAGTATATGTGTTCAGGGATTCTATGGCTTAGGGAGTTAGAATACAAAAAGCAAAATTATACAAGGAAATAAATAAGCCTTTTTTAGAAAGGTTTTTTTCATTTATTTGAGAGAAAGAAAGAGCAGGAGCGAGAGAGCAGCAGAAGGAGAGGGAGAAGCAGACTCCCCACTGAGTAGGGAGCCTGATATGGGGCTCGATCCCAGGACCCCAGGATCATGACCTGAGCTGAAGGTCAGCCGTTTAACCAACTGAGCCACCCAGGCGCCCCCAAACTAAGCCTTTTTATAAAAGTAGGTACGACGTGCTCAACAGTACTTTGGAAGAGTGGTTGGAATATCAGGAAAGGCTTTCTGGAGGATATGTCTGTGATGGACCTGGGAGGTAAAAGTGAGACTTATCCATATGAAGCATGTGAAGTATACTCCAGATGGTTGAAGAACATATGCAGGTACTCAGAAACCTTAAGTAGTGTGGAGTTTTTCAGGAACATTGTGACAGAGACAATTCTCCTCTTCCTTTCTAATAGAATTCCTTTTTTGTTGTGGGGCACTCTGTGCTGGAAACACACGCATACATATGCACATGCACAGCTGAGTGGGTCCTTGATGTAGGCCAAGACAGTTAACAGGAGCTAGGCTCTGAAAAATCAATGAGATAAGTCATGCATTCAACAGTAACAAGAAATACAGACTTAATCACAAGAGAACTCTAGGTGTTGGAACTGTCAGATACACAATACAAGAAAAATGCATATAAAGTATTTAAAGTAATAAAGGGTGCATTTAAAATTGTAGTTATACAGTGAGGGATTTGAGCAGATAAGTTTGAAAAAGAACAATCAAATAGAACTTTAAAAAATGAAAATTAAATACCTGTTGAAATAAAAACTCAGTGAACAGGTTGAATAGCAGATTAGACACAGTTGAAAAAAGAATTCATGAACTCAGAACTCAGAACTCAGAACCATGTACACATAATCCTAAGAAGGTAAAAAAACCTGAAAGAGAGTCAAGGAGGTATGAAGCATGGAGTAATGGCTAATTAGAGTGCTAGAAGAAGAGAGAAGAGAGAATTATTAAACCATTACAGCAGTATTTACAAAAGAATTAAGAAGAGTAATCCATCATCCAAGGAGCAGAATATATATTTTTTTTATCATGGAAAAATACACATATCATTAAATTCACCATTTTAACCATTTTCAAGTGTACAATTCAGTGATAATGGATATACTCACAATGTTGTATTAATGTATTAAAAGATTATAGTAAGGCTCTGAAAAGGTCATTCTAAGCTTTGTATAAGATTTACAAAGAATAATGTAATAGTTCTTTACAGTCATTTAAAAGTTTCAACAAAGTGAGCAAAATTAATGTTAAATGTATTCAAGTTTACTCTTTCACAAAATACAACATTTTAATAAAGAGAAATTAATTACAATAAAAGATGTGCAAGCATCTTTAAAATCATTATTTATCCTAGTATATTGAATTGAGAATTGCAATTGAGATTTCAAGTTGTCATTATTATACTTGTCTATAATTTTAAGAATAAACCAAAATTAAAATGGTGGTACTTATATAAGCACTGATTTTGGGAGATTGACATCTTTCTGAATCTTTTTGTACTTTGCTAATTATCTGTATGCAATTTAAACTATCAGGCTAATTTTTTACAACTGATAATCACATTGATAGCATTACAAATCCATTCTTTATTGGGTTTCTACAGTGATTTATAATCTGAGAAGAAAGACTTTAAAGAATGAAGTTGTTGATTTTCCATTGTCCGATAGGGCCATGGGCCCAATTTCCTGCCTCAAGGACTATTCTTAAACGAGCAAAGATGATGGGTTTTATTATCACAGGGACCATAATTGTTCCCCTGATGGCCGCTTTTTACAGAGGTTATTCAGCTAGAGAATTCACTTTTGGTCTCGCCAAACTCATGCTCCCTTTTCCAGAAACGAAGAGCAGCTAGTGAATATCACTTAAGATAACCTTCCTATACCTAAACATATACAATCATGGCATTATTCTTTGTCTCTTGTCCAGAGTCAGGAAACTGAATATCTTATTGGTCGTACATTCTCTTTCATTACTGCTTACACTCCTTTGGACACTGTAAATTATTTGGCAGGTAGCTACTAAATGAAAGTATGAACGAAAGAACTTAGCTAACAGAAAGCAAAAACATAGAAGTTCAGTGAAGGGAGGTTTGGTGTCTTTATTAAATGCAAGGTAAATATGTTTAAACAATTTATTTTTCCTGCCTAAAAATGTCATATTATCTGTACTCTTAGGGTCAATGAATAGAATTATGTATATTAACATTCATTTTTAGCTTAATTTAATTAATATTCATTGTATTAATATGCAATGAACATGAGAGATAGAGTGTTATCGTTGTCAAGTAGCTTTCAAGCATAAGAGGGAAATGTGCATAAAAAATTCATTATAACACCATAACATGCAATAGAGGTGATTAAAAAGGCATAATTTTAATTGGGATAAAGAGAGATTCGATAAAATTTAAAGATGGACTTGATAAGTATGTTTTTCATACACACAGAAGTGGATGTAAGTTATGCTAGAGTGTGGAGAGAATTAATCAAAGGCAAAGGTGTACAAAGTTTGATGTGTGTTAATATCACACAGAGGATAACACACATGAGACAAACTAAGTTAGAAATGAAGATGAGTCAAGGATAAATTCACTGAGAAAAGAATATGCGTTGCATTTGGAATATTAAGTAATTAAGTGTCCTTAGAGCATAAGTAATTGGAAGAATATGGTGGGAGCTGTCACTAAAATCAACTTTATGTGAGATGTCGAGGAGCTTGGACTTGACAAATAATGGAGAATCACTGAAGGTTTTTAAACAAGAGAACAACCTGGTAAGGCTTACATTATAACTAGATTACTGTGGAGCAGTATGTAAATGAATTTGTTGGGTTTCGTACCATAGTGAGTTCAATACCCATTAAGGGGAAAAAATGAAATTGGGCTCTTATCTCACAACTTAAAAAAAAATTCCAGGTAGATTACAGGCATTCATCAAAAAGCCAAACTAAAAAACAAAACAAACAAACAAAAACAAGCCAAAAAACATTTAGTAGATAGATAACATATCTGCACCCCAAGGTAGGATTTCTTAAACAAGACATTTAAAATCGCCAGTCAAGGGGCACCTGGATGGCTTAGTCAGTTAAGTGTCTGATTCTTGATTTCGGCTCAGGTCATAATCTCAAGATCATGGGATCACCCTGCATTGGGCTCCATGCTGAGCTGTGCAGGGAGTCTGCTTGAGATTCTTTCCCTCTTCCCTTCCCCCTGCTCACGTTCTTTCTCTCTCAAATAAATAAATCTTTAAAAAAATTAAAAAAAATAGAAAAATAAAATCTCCAATCAAAAAGAAAATATTGATAAATGCATTCGTATTAAAAACCTACCAGATTTTCAATAATTAAAAATTTGACAGCACCCTGTATTAGTCAACTCAGTAGTGACTTAAACAAGCATTTAGTTTTCACAGTTCTTAGAGGCTGGAAAGTACATAAATAGAGGTGCAGGCTGATTCAGTTCCCCAGTGAGAACCCTCATTCTGGCTTGCATATTGCTGCCTTGTTGACATGTACTTACAGGTTAGAGAGAGAGAGGAAGCAAGTTCCTGGTGTCTTTCTTATAAGGGCACTAATCCCCATCATAAGGGTCCCACCTTCATGATATCATCTGAATCCAATTACCTCCATTTCCAAATGTTATTACACTGGGGGTTAGGGCTTCCACATATGATTTTTTTGAGGGATGAATTTAGTCCATAGCACATCCTATTCCCCCCCCCTCACTCTGCCCCTCTGCTTGGTCCTAGATTATCTCCAGATAACCTAACTGTCCCCAAACTTTTGTCTCAGACTCTTTTCAATAGAAACCCAGACTAAGGAGTTGGTATCAGAATGCAGACTCTGAGGATGGGATCGAGGAACTCACTGGCCAATAGGTAAGAAGACTGTGGCTAGTGGTAAGTGAAGCCTGTGAGTCAGAAAGAGGCAAGGTCTGTTCCAGGAACTGACAGACGTAGAATGGGATGAGATTATGCTGGTCCCCATAGATTATGTTGAACAGTTTCGTCTTTCTCCTCCTAAAGCAAATGGGAAAACATTGACATATTTTAAGCTGTGGAGCAATGATGTTTTATTTTCATTGAACATATTAGTATGAGGAACAGATTAGAAAGGGATAGATGGTGATAAAAGTGAGTGTCAGACGAGGCTATTGCATTAGTCCAGGTGAGAACAGGTGAGAGTATGGACTAGGTTGAAAGCAAAGACCATGGTAACTTGCTTGGAATTTTCAAAAGAACATTTCTGCATTTAATGGAAGATTTGACCAGTTGAGTATAGTGGTTCCTCTGAATACTCCTTTGAATGACTGATTATTTTACCGAAAGGAGTAATTCTGGGATCTAATCTCCAGTTGCAGCAGCTACCTAGGGAAAGCCCTTACCTTGGCAGGAAAGAAAAATAACTCATACTTCTAAAGCTTAGAAGTGGCAGAATGCTACTTCTTCCCGTATTCCACTGGACAAAGTAAGTTGCATGGTGAAGACCAATACACGAAATTGGAGAAGTGTACTCTGCCTCCATGAGCCCAGCACAGGGTTGGAGATGGGTACTCCTACTTTAGAGAGGGGAAGAATTGTGGCTAATAGTTCAACCAGTTGTAAAAACCAAACTAAATCATATTCTGCCCAACAAAACCTGGAAGCCTTTTGATAATTCCTTTCTTCTCAATATTTCCCCTACTACTTAGTCAGAATTAGTTCCTTTCTGTATACCTTGCTTTTAAAGGGATGGCTGATAATTATTTCATAGGGAAGTCTATGTAATTTTGTAAGGTTTTTCTCAAGTGAAAAGTCGTAATTACATTTGGAAAACCAAATATATTTTGATTCATGAGAGCCAGGCTTTGTAGAAAGCAGAGAGGATTTTCTGTGGTTTTAAAAAGCCCAGTTTTAAAAATTAGGAGCCAAGCCCAGAGTACTTAACATAGTTTTACCAAAGGAAAAATATTTGATACTGTATAATACTTACTGTTTTACCATGAATGAAAGAAAAGTTTAGTCAGGAGGTTAGAAGGGATGGTTCTGAAAGGACGTAATTGGCATCAGTGCTGGTAGGTTAAGAAAGCGAAGTAGGAAAGTGATATAGATTTGGGGGATTCACAGATTGGGGACTTTGTGCCTGGCCTTCCAGATTGCAAGAGACAAAACATAATATCTGTTTAAATTATAAATCACTGAGGGATGGTGTTTTGGCAAATGGGCCTGAAGTTAGTCTTATAGAATTTGATATACCCCAGGGTGGTGTAGTCAAAGTAGCCAAGAGTTCCCAAGCCTTGTAAAGGGAGGAAGTCTTTAGAAGACACGTTGAGTCAGAATGTATGACAAGTCAGGATGGGACTAATGATACCTGGTACAGGAGCCACTTCTAAGCACCTAAAGTCATCAGGGATGTAGTATGTCAGGGCACAAGAGAGCAATGATCAAAGATGGCTCAGGGGTTAGGTGTTCACCTCTCCATCCAGATAAATGCAAGTCACATGCTCTTTCTGATCACCTCTTTACCTCTTGCTCCCTGGGAGCTAACTCATATAAAAAAGTAAAGGAGAAGGAGGCGTGGAGAAATCTTGAATACATTTTTTTTTTTAATGCTTGTGTCATATGGGGCGAGCTTGTAAAACAGGGATGATGGGAGCACTTTCTTTGCAGAACAACTGGTGGTGTCAGAGGAGGGTGGGCTTTGGGATTCTGTAGCGTGTGGCCGTGAATAAATTTGGGTATCTACCAACAATAAATTTTCAGTCTGAAAGTGGCTGTTACCTTGAATTGGGAAAAATCAGAGCCTCTGCCTTCAGTGGAAATAGGCGTCAAAATTGAGTCACCTAGAAGTTGAACTGAAATCATAAAAAAGTGGAAAATATACATTTCTGCACAAATGAGTTTTTAGTCTGAAATATAAACACACATATCATTTTGAAATAGGAGTTTTCAAGATGTTTAGTTCTTAAATGTCTGGTCAGAGTCTCTTAAGATACAGGTCTGTTCTGTTTTATAATGCTGTAGAATTATTGTTTTACCATGCAGTTGTTTTGATTTGCAAGGTTAGAGATTAATGGAGCAAAATACAATCAAACGTAATGAGCAGAATCAAATTCTTTTCCCATGGTTTCAGCCAAAAATCCAAGAGTTCTTGACTGCAAATTTGAACACATTGACTTGACTATCAAAGTCACAGCTCACCAGAGCCTTGTACACAATCTACTACCATTCAACAGAATGAAGATTTGTTCACTCAAATAGATTTATTTTGCTATTTTTTGTTGCCAGCACAAGGTGAAATGCAAACTTTGAAATATGCCTGAAAAGCTGGTCAGGATCAGCAGCCAAACCAGATAATTAGGACAAAACTATACTCAGCACCATATTCTTAGAATTTGTAGAGTACAAATTATATGCAGCTGTGAATGAATAACTTCTAATATTTAAGCAATGGGTAAAAATTTTACTTTTTGACCTGAACTGTCTGGTTTGGCTCTCTCTATACGCATTATGGCCAACTTTCCATTTTGCTTTGTACTTTACAGGCATTGGCAAAATCTGGATGGCTAAGAAACTGAGTAATTTTGTTCTTAATTTGGTAAAATAAAGCAAAACTATTTAGCAAGTCATTTATTATTTGTTGAGATATACTGTCTCTTAAAAATGGTTTAAATAGTCAAAATATTAATTTTTATGTGTATTTGGAAATGAGATTTAGAAATAATTTGTCTAGTCCAAGGAAAGAAGGAATGTTAACACTGGAGTATAGCCAGATTTTTCTTGGTCATTCTAAATAGCCTAATTAAAAGAATAGGTTTAATATTTTCTTTGGGAGAACTAGCTGGTACACATTCCTAGAGAGCTCGATAGTTTAACAGAAAAATTTCTGAAAGAAAGAATACAAAAGAGATGCAAAATACATAAAAAAAAAAAATTAAGAGAGAGACCAAACTGCTATGAGTCTGGAAAAGGAGTTAAAGATTTTTGGTAAGTGGAAAAAGGGCAATTGAATGTTACAGAGTTCTGATTCCTGGGACATGGACCATGAAAGGTGGCTTCTAAAAGAAAAATTACAAAGTGAAGGAAAGGACTGAATCAATATCAGCATACACTCAAAGACTACGTCATTAGCTATAAGAACTTCTTCCAGAGTAATACAGTTTTTTTTTTGCTTTTGGAAGTGATCTCTTCACAACTAAAAAGAAACATCAGGACAAAGGAATCAGACTGAGTTTCTCCCTTAAATTTTGAACCTGGTCGTTGCTTTCAGTGTTAGAGGAGGTCTACAGCTGTAAGTAATTTACACTCCAAAAGTTACAAGAATGAGGCTGAGTGAAATACTAGTAATACTGGAGAGGAGCCAGGGAGAAAGGGAAGGTTAATTTGATATGTCCTATAGTATCCAAGAAGTTAGTTCACTTCATATGTGGTAAAGAGCAGATAAAATGTACCCAAAATAAATTTTCAAAATTAATCTTCTGTATTCTAATTTTTTCCATACTATTTTTATATAAATGTATCTATTGGAACTTGTAAAAAATTAAGTGACTAGAAACTTTTGCTACATACATCCTAATATAAATTTATCTTAATAATAAATTCATATAAAAGTATGATTACTTTTCAGCAGCTTTGCTTGAAATAATTTTATTTCTTAAAATTAGATATAATTGTCACTAATAAAACTATATTTTTCTAGTGTATAAAAATGCTATACATTATTTATTGGCTATCATTAAAGGTGAAGATTTTGAGAGATGTAAAAACTTTTTCTCACTTTAAAGATAGTTGTCAGAAATATAAACATCTTTGTTGTTGACTGGCATTAAGATATTTGAGTGGAGGGGCACCTGGGTGGCTCAGTCTTTAAGTGTCTGCCTTCGGCTCAGGTCATGTTCCCAGGGTCCTGGGATCGAGCCCCGCATCGGGCTCTCTGCTCGGCCTGGAGCCTGCTTCTCCCTCTCCCATTCCCCCTGCTTGTGTTCCCTCTCTAGCTGTCTCTCTCTCTGTCAAATAAATAAAATGAAATCTTTAAAAAAAAAATATTTGAGTGGAAAACTAAGATGGCATGACTGATTTTCACATTAGCACTGAGTTTTGACTAAGTATTATCTTCTCCAAACACCCATTCCCTTCTTTGAACAATAAAAACAATAATAATACCACAATTATTCTAGTCAAATACCATATCTATCAATTCAGGCATGAATTTTGCCCATGACTGGAATTTTGCTTGTGTTTAAGAGAAAAAACATGTTTGCAAAAATGAGCACCTTGTCTTTAAGTGGTACTTATTATTTGTTAAATGGCCAAGTAGAAGTGATCATAACATTATTAGTTTGAAAATCTGATAAAAAAGGGAACATTAAAATACAATACAATTTAAAATTAGGCAGGTGATTTGCTAGCATCCTCCAAAAGGCAACACTGAAGTTATTTTTACTGATGCTTACATTGTGCCATTTTTAAAATCTAATTCCTTTGGGAAGTTCTTGCCATTATTCCTAGGCTCTTTCACTCAACAAAGTTAAGATAAATACATATATTTATCTTACATATACATATAAACTATATTTATAAAGTACATAGTTTTATATATCCCTTTTATATAGTTATATTTATAATTTATATATATTTATACAAATGTATATATATTTGTATAAAATGCAGAATGAATTCTCACTGATACTTTCATTAACAGCTAGAACTAGGATTTTTTACTAACTTCTTCCGTCTTCCATCCATGTCTCTTTTCTCCTGTGTTGCGAATCCTGGTTCTGGAAGACCCCAGGAATTAAAACAGTAGCAGATCACAGCTCACATAATTTCTCATTTGTTTTATCCACAGTATACACACAACAGTCTCAGAATAACAATACCAACACCTCCACCAAGAAAATGATTACTTAACATTGTTTAAATTTGTTTGCAGGGTTTTTTTGTTGTTGTTGTTAAATTATCATGATTTAAATAACTTGAGATATTTAATCACTGCATGGTTATGCCACTAACTGGATATACATGTAAGTTCATTTGTTTCCTTTTATTTTGAAGTTTAGAGATTGATTGCTTTTTAATTTAATTCTGCATGATCCCAAAGTTGAATCTACTAAGCAAGATACACTGAAAGAAGTTTAACTTCTGTCCTATTCTTTCCACCCAATAACCCCAATTGTTGTGACTTAATTTTATAGTTTATCCATTTATTTTTAATATGTCATATATGAAATATATGTATATGATATATTAAATATATGTGTATCTAGTCATGTCTTTCCTAGGTAAATTGTAGCATATTGTATTTTTAAGTGTAGTTGACACACAATGTTAACATTAGTTTCAGGTCTTCAAGTCTGTATGTCATGCTGTGCTCACGGCATGTATAGCTATCATCTGTCACCGTAAGCTATTTAGTACCATTGATCATAATCTCTATGCTATACCTTTTATCCTTTTGTTCTTTTTAATACTATATTCTAGACATCACTTTATGGTCATATAACAGAAATATCTTCATTTTTATAACTGGACAGTATTTTGTTGTGTTAATATGCTACTACTTATTCATCCATCCTAATATTGACAAATATTTGTGCTATTTCCAATCTGTGCTTTTTCAGTTCTTCTTGCAATTAATGGTATTGTGTATAAGTCCTTTTGTATGTTCACCAGTTTATATTTGGTATTTATTTCTACAAGGGGTATAGCTATTGCATGAAATAGTAAAAGATATATTTAATTTTGCTAAATAGTGCCAATTTTTAATGTTATATGAACTTCTTTTGTATTTTTCTTTAGAATTAGATCTAGATATGACCCTTACATGGCATTTGGTTGATACCTATTTTAAACCTCTTTATCTATAAATCCCTGTTCTTTCTTTTTTCCTTGAAATTTATTTACTGATGCAACCACATGTAGAATTTCATTTTCTTCCCTGTATTTCTTATAAACTAAAGCTGTATTTTGAGGTTTGTTTTGATTTTGGCAATGTGTCCAAAACTTCTGTACAAGAAATGTTGGATACTTCCATTAGGAGACGTAATAACTGGATGGCTCTCCTTGTGTGATGTGATGTTGGTAGTCATTGATGACTATATCCTGGATTCCTTATTAATTAGTGATACACAGAATGATGATATTCTAATTCTATTGTAATATAGCTGATTATTTCTTTTCCCCCATCCTTTTTGTGTTCTCTTTCTAGAACAATGATTAGATGTATTTTTCTATCTCCACATGATCCTTCATATTCTATAATCTCTATTTCATATTCTCCAAATCTTTTATTTCTGGAGTGCATTCTAGATTTTTCTTTTACTTCTATTTTTAAGTTCACTAATAGTCACTTCGGCTTGGTCTGATTGCTGGTTAATCACCTTAGCTTCGTTATCTACTGGTTAGCCACTTCCAGTTAATTTTAAAAATTTTAATCATTCAATTTTTATATTTAGAATGTTGCTTTGTTTATTTAAGAACTACTTGGACAACTTTCATAACCTCTGGATTTTGTTTATACTTTTAAGACAATGACACACATTGAACTTACTTGTTTTTGGTCTGTGCAATTCTAATACTTGAAGTCTTTCTAGTTTTTAATGTACTCTATTTTTTCTTACTGGTTTCACTTATCATGTCACATGTACTCATATATTTGCTGTGTTGTGTTGTGTATGTGTGTGTGTATGTGCGTATATATGTTTATGTGAAGATCATTTATAGGGGGACATTATCTGGGAGAATTTTTGAGGTCTTGGGAGTACTTTCAATTCAGAACCATTTTAAAATAAATTTGCTGAGAATTTTAAGATTAATCAGGTCATGGAAGTTGATTTGCAAACTAATACAAGTCCAGCTTATATTTCCATATTTTCAAGAATATTTCTACCTTTAACATTTGAGACAAGCTCAAGACAGGCAGATATTAATTGATCATTTACATTCCATATAGGAGGCTAATTCATCATTTACTTTTATGCTGAGGTGATAATTATTTGGAGTTCTAGTTCAATGTGAGGATCTATGCTGTTGGTTCTAGGCTTTCACTTCTACTGTGCCCTAAGATGTCCTCAAAATGGAGGTGCAAGGTTCCTGAATTTAGTAAAATACCTTTACAATGAAAGTTGACTTTAGCACTCTTCCTCCTTGATTTCTTAATTTCACTTTATATTTGGCCTAATATTTCTTAATTTCTTTACAGTTCAGCAAAACATCATTTCTGTTTTATACCAGCTATTTAGAATCTTATCATTAGTATATAGTTTTAAGGGGTATTTAGATCATTATGCTGCCAGAAAGACAAAAATGTTTCATGATATATAGAATTTTAAAGTTAATAGAAGTGATAAACTATCCAAACCAAAAGACTCAATGTCATGTGCCTCAAATTAAACAGATTTAAGAGTAACTCCTAAGAGTTCCTTGCCTGGACTATAAAACAAACAAAAAATATGAACAGTTTCCTAAATACATCAAACAGAGTTATACAATTGTTTGATTATCAAGGGGGCAAAATAAAGGTTCAAGGTTGAGAAGTATATTGCAATGAATTAAATGGAAATGTTTCTTTGATTTTCTAAAGGAAAATTCTAGTTACTAAGTTACATTTGCTGGCATGTTAGATTTAGTAGATTAGAAACTAGAAATGATAGGGCTTGTATGAGGGTACTAATTAAACCACTGATCCAAAAGTTTAACAAGAGAGGTAGCTCTTTCTGTCAAGGAAGTGAGAGATATAACTCAAGGTGTTTGCATCTACAATCTAATAGTAGAAACACAACTTTATGATAGTTTGATGTACTTGGGGATCTTGAGATAATCGACATTTTTCTCTATTATACCTGTCTTAGCGTATTTCTTTTAATTAATGACAAAAGTTACAGGTCACTGGGTCCAAAGTTACTATTTGCCAGCAAAGGGATTTTCTTGATCAGTATACCAAATAAAACATCATCTGGTTTTATCTAAGTGTTGTCATTTAATTTTCATCAACGATTTACTCTTGATGAGTTCACATTGAGTATCTACAAATTTTGTATGAATCTGATTTCCAAGAATGCCTTCCTTTATCTCTGAGAATCTTGTATTTATAGTTGAGTAGCTGCCATCATTTGGTGTGAGATGTGCCATTTTAGTTGGCTATCTCACCAGGTGTGACCAGAGATGAACAGAATTTTGGATATTATCAGGCCAAATCCTTTAAAAAAATAAGCAAAAAACCAAAAAAGACCAATGCACAGTATTTGTGAAACTTTCCCCAAAGTCATTTAATTAAGATATGTTTATGTTACCAAAAAAACCCTATCAAAATTCCTGATGTATCACTGATTGAACAAATCATAGTGTTTACTGTAAACCTGGTACTTATCACCAGTGTGCTGGAAACTGAGGCTAAAAGGTGAATAAGGCATGGGAACTGCTCTGAAGGAATTCACAGAGTTGGGGGAGTATAACGATAAAGAAATAGTTAAGACTTTTGGTCAAAATAATTTCTTATAATAGCTTTCAATGCATCCTTTCCAAATTTATCACTGCAAAGATGGAAAAGGGGAAAACTTAAACACCAGAACAAAACAAGAACTGAGAAAACCTTGTGCCAGAATTTTGAAGAATTGTAGACAATTATAAGGCAAACAGGATGGGTATGTGAAAAAGTATTCATCATTATCTGAATTATCCTAAATTTTGATAGAGGTGATTCTGAATAATAGCACAAAGATACTTTATGTGTTCCTTTTTAATGACATATACCAACCACCTAGAGAACTGGACTTTCACTCTCAAGTGTGTTTCCATGAAGTTGACAGATGTTCCTAAATACCTGGCTTTCACCCCCCTTTGTTCACCCCCTGGTAAACAAAGAATGCAAATGCCAAAAATTTACTCTAGCAGGAAATTTTTGTGCACACACATGTGTTTGCATCTTTATATAGGTGTGTGGGCTGGCAGTGTAGCAGAAAATTAGGAAAAGTACAGTTCTCTTCCAAAAAGAATTACAGGGAAGTATGATGACAGGAAACCTAGCTGTGCATGCTGGGAATTCTACCATTTTTACGTACTATGTGGGTGGATTGCATAACACAATTTAAAAGTATAAAGAATAATAAGTTATTTACGTTTTAAAACTGTATTTTTAAATGTGTATTTTCATGGCACTTTAATAACATATCACATAGTGGCACAATAATACCTGAACATATTTTATAAATGAATATGTGTACTTTTATATTATGGGTTTATACTGAATATAATTTGCCGATGATTGCATAATCAAAAATGTTTGGAGATTCCTAAGTAGAGAAGCAGAAAATCATGCAGTGAGGGAGGGAAAAAGGCAGATAAGTTATATCAGTAATCCGGGATGCCTGGGTGGCTCAGTCGGTTAAGCGGCTGCCTTTGGCCTGGGTCATGATCCCAGTGTCCTGGGATCGAGTCCCACATCGGGCTCCTTGCTCAGCAAGGAGCCTGCTTCTCTCTCTCTCTCCCTCTGCTTGTGCTCTCTCTGTCAAATAAATAAAATCTTTAAAAAAAAAAAAAGACCAAAAAAAAGTTGTATCAGTAATTCTACAGGATTTATAAGGATTAAAGGGAGCTCTGATAACAGACAAACTTGCTGCCTCTCACAAAGGCTATTGTTTTGTTATAAAACAGCTTTATTGAGATATAATTCACATGACCTACAGTTCATCCATTTAAAGTATATAATTTGGTGGCTTTAGTGTATTCACAGAGCTGTGCAACCATCATCACAATCAGTTTTAGAACATTATTATCGCCCAAGATGAAAGAAAACCAAGAAAGAACCCTGCAGACTTTAGCCGTCACTTCCCGTTTCCCCTCAACTTTAACAGTACACAAACAATAATCTATTTTCTGTCTTTCTATATTATCTCATCCTGCACATTTCATATAAATGGAATCATAGAACAGGTTGTCTTTTTCTGGCTTCTTTTACTTAGTATAACATTTTCAAGATTCCTCAGTGTTATAGCATGTATCAGTACTCCATTCTCTTTTTCACTGCCAAATAATATTCCAATGTATAGATATACCGCATTTATCAATCAATGGGTATTGGGTTTTCCTCCCATGTTTTGACTATTATAAGCATTTGAGTACAAGTTTTTATGTGGATGTAAGATTTTATTTCGATTGCATCTACAGCCAGGAGTGGAATCAATCACTGGGTCACATGGAAACTCTATGTCTAACATTTTGAGGAACTACCAGACTGTTTTCCAAGGCAGCTGCACCATTTTTTATTCATACCAGCAATAGGTTAGGATCTATTTCTTCCATGTTCTTCATCAACACTTGTTATTATACGTCTTTTTTATTTTAGCCATCCTAATGGATAAAAGTAATATTGCATTGTGGCTTCAGTTTGCATTTCCTAATGACTAAGATGCTGAACATCTTTTCATCTGTTAGCCATTTGTATATTTCTTTTGAAGATATGTGTATTCAAGTCCTTTGCATATTTATAAATTGGGTTGTTTATCTTTTCGTTGTTGACTTGTAAGGGTTCTTTATATATTCTGGATACTAGGCCATTATCACATATGTGATTTGCAAACATTTTGTCTCATACTGTCTTTTCATTTTCTTCATAGTTTTCTTTCATGCATACAAAAGTTTTAAATCCTGATTAAGTTAAATTTATTTATTTTTTGTTGTTGTTGCTTGTGCTTTTGGTGTCACATTCAAGAAACCACTGCCAATGGGGCACCTCACTGGCTCAGTTGGTCAAGTGTCTGCCTCTTGATTTCGGCTTAGGTCATGATCTCAGAGTTGTGAGGTTGAGCCCCGTGTCGGGCTCTGTGCTGGTTGTAGAGCCTACTTAAGATTCTCTCTCTCCCTCTCCCCTTGTCCCTTCGTCCTCTTGTTCTCGCTCTCTCTCTAAAATAATAAAAATAAATAAATTAAATAAAAATTTAAAAAAGAAACCATTGCCAAGATCCAGGTCCTTATGTTTACTTCTAAGGTTTTATAGTTTTAACTCTCAAATTTAGATCTTTGTGTGTGTGTGTGGTGTGAGGTAAAGTTTCAGTGGCGTATGGAATCCAGTTATCCCAGCACCATTGGTTGAACAGACTGTTTTTTTCTCCATTTAATTATCTTAGCAATCTTGTTGAAAATCAGTTGGCCATAGATGTATAGGTTTATTTCCTTCCATTGATCTGTAGGTTTATTCGTATACCTTACTGTTTTTATAGGGGTGGCTTTGTAATAAATTTTCAAATTGGGAAGTGTACATCCTCCAATTTGTTGTTCTTTTTCCTGAAAAAGAAGTAATGCTGATTATTTGGCTGTTTGGGTACTTTGCAATTACATATGAATTTTAAAGTTGGATTTTCCATTTCCACGAGAAAAGGCTGTTGTGATTTTGATAGTCCCTGCATTGAATTCAGTAGAGTTTGGGGAAGTATTGCCATTTAACAATATTAAGTCTTCTAATCTTTGAGAATAGGATGCCTTTATTTATTTCTGTATTTGTCATATCTCTCAGCAATGTTTTGCAGTTTTCAGTGTACAACACTTGCACTTTCTTGTGTAAATTTATTACTAGGTATTTTATTCTTTGGGGAAGTATTGTAATTGGAATTGTTATGTTTTTAATATCCTTTCATACTGTTTGTTGATCGTGTACAGAAATACAACCGATCCTTGTGTTGTTCTTGTAATCAACAATTTTGCAGAATTTGTTTATGGGCTCTAACAGATTTTATATGGAGTCTTTAGGGTTTTCTTCATATGAGATCATTCCACCTGTGAATAGAGATAGTTTGTATCCAGTTCAGATGCCTTTAAATCTTTTTCTTGCCTAATTACTCTGGTTAGGACTTCCAGTAAAATGTCGAATAGAAGTAATGTGAAAGTGGGCATCCTTTCTTTTTTGACATATTAGAGAGTTGAAAAAGGTTTCAGTGTTTTATAATTGAGTTTTATATTAGCTGTGGGTTTTTCATGTATACCTTTTATCATGTTGAGGACATTCCTTTCTACTTCTGGTTTACTGAGTATGTCTATCAGCAGGTTGTCAGATTTTGAAAACTGCTTTTTCTTTATCTATTGACATGATCTCTTGTGTTTTTTCCCTTCCTTCTATTATAGTTTTGGGTTACATTGATTTTTATATGTTGAAACACCTTTGCATTCCTGGAATATATCCCACTTCTTCATGGTATATTATCCTATTAATATGCTATTATAGTCTATTTTCTATAATTTTGTGGAGCGTTTTTACAACCATATTTATAAAGGATGTTGGTCTGTAGTTTTCATGTGATGTCTTTGGTTTTGGTAGCAGGATAATGCTGCCCTCACTGAATCAGGAAGTTTACCTCCTATTCTATTTTTGGGAGAGTTTGAGAAGGATTAGTATTAATAATTTATTTATTTAGGATTCAGTAGTTAAGCTATCTTCTGGTCATGGGTTTTACATTTGAGATTACTCATTTTTCTTTACTTGTTACAGGTCTATGAGATTTTCCATTGACTCTTGAGTCAGTTTTGGTAGTTTCTACATTTCTAGGAATCTGTCCATTTCATCTAGGTTATCTATTTTTTGGCATACAGTTGTTCATACTATTCTGTTATAATCTCTTTTTATTTCTGTAACATTGGTAGACATGTCCCTACTTCCATTTCTATTTTATCAATACAATTCTTGTCTTTCCCCTTCTCATTATTCTACTTAAAGACTTCCAGTTTTGTTAATCTTTTAAGGAAAAAAAAAACTGGTTTTGTTGATGCTCTGTATTGTTTTTTCATTCTCTATATGTTTATCTCTGCTCAAATCTTAGTTTCTTCTTTCTGCTAGTTTTAGGTTTAGTTTTTTTAAATATGGTTTCTTAAGGAATAAAATTAATTTATTGATTTGAGCCAGAGGGTTACTTTGTTTCAGAGGATTTTCTCCTGGTAAAGTATATGGTTGCTCTAAACCTGTGCTTACCTTGCAGAGTTCAGTAGGTAGTTTCTGACAGTTTTAGCAAGTTTGCAATTTCTGAGCTCCAGAGTTGCCTGTCCCACTGTTTTAGCTGATGTTCTTTGGTTCAGAAACATTTTGCATTCATGTGGAATGAACATAGCTCTTATCATGGGTCTATGTTATGGGTCTTGCCAGAGGTCTATGTTAACTTTTCCATCCTCTGTCATGATAAGGTCTAAAAGGACCTAGGCACTGTTAGAACAATGACATAATGCTAATCACACTAGATGAGGAAGAAGTGACTAGTATGTTGATGGCTTTGCTATGGGGCATGCCCTACCAAGGGTGAAGGAAAAACTCTACCACATTAGTAAAATTTTAGGCATACAGGATAATACATTCAGGTTAGCATATCTTGCATCTCCCACCATGATAAAGGAAGCATAACTGAACTTTTTGTCATTTGTAGTAATTAGCTAGCAATGTTGTGAATGGTACATAACAAGATTATTTATTTGTTCATGGGGATTATGGAGAATAGTCTTATTTGTGCTTTTTATAATTTTCTGATCTCTTAAGAATAAGTATTTATTATGTTTTAGGTATTATTTTTTAACAGAAACATTTAAATTCTCATAAAATTGATAAGAATGAGTGGGTAGACAGAAAAAATTTGGACATGTAATTTTTCCCTTGCTGAAGTCAAGATTCTTTATCTGTAAAATAATGATTTGATTATATTAGTTGTTTTCCAAAGTGCTCCTTAGAGTCTGGGGAGTCTGTGGATGACCTCCAAGGGCTATTGTTGGAGGAAATTAGATGGGAAGAGAGTTTCCAAGCAGGCAGTTTTCCAAGTCCTCCTCCAAGAATTAATGGGAAAAGTTCCACTTTTGATATACATGACTTCTGTGTAATATATATGTGTTTTTTTTATTTTTAAGAGAATGTACTCCATTACTTTAAAAACATTTTGAAAGCTAATATGAAAAATAATTTCTTAAGTTATTTGACTATATGCTGTCAAAATATTGAAATATTATTATTTTGTTATTTTTCAAATTACCTAGAACATCATCTGAGCTTGTCCTGAACAGTAATTTGGGGAATAAATGGAAGACAAAAGGATTGGGTTAAGTGTATTTTAAAACTTTTAATAATAGCATATATTCCTGAGCCCTTGTAGATTATTCTAATTAAAGTGATAATATGCATTAGTTTCAAGTTTTAAGATCTCAGAGATATTATAAATCGGATACTTATAATTAAGATGATTGTCATTGAGGTATTTTTCAAGGTTTCTAGAAATCAACAGGGAAATTGTAAATACAAAAGCTCCTTATTATAGTTGTCTTGTGTTAATTTCTATCATTTAACTGGAAATGTAAATTTTCACTAGTTTGAACCAATAAGAATGCAGTTTTTTCCTCCAAATTTTTATTTAAATTCTAATTCATTAACATATAGTGTAATATTGGCTTTAGGAGTAGAATTTAGTGATTCATCACTTACATATAACACCCAGTGCTCATCGTAACAAGTGAAGAATGCAATTTCTATCTGAAGGAAAAAAAGTAGTCCTATTGTTATACTATACATTATTGTCATTGAATTTTGGGGGAAATATGTTTAATAATATAGGCCTAATTTTAACATACTTTTTATATATCTAGGATTTAGGTAAAATTATACTTTTTTCTTTGGATCATTACAAAAAAAGTTTCCATTTTTATTGATTTGGAACATTTTAAAATTCATGAAAAACTCAACATACACATATTTGTGACCTTATTGTGTAGGAAAATCCAAAATAAGATTGCCTTTCAAAAATATATTTTTTAAAAAATATGAGCCTCGATTCCTTTTCTTTCTTCCTTCCCATAGTTTTTTGAAGTCAGAAGACATTATGCCTGGGTAATGGAAGATATATAATGAAAACATTAGGGCCTTTATTTAATTAGCTAATGGTAATATATATTTTATTTTTCTCTAAATTAAATGGATGTTTTGTACATCTTTTGCTTTTGCAAAATTTCAACTCTCTTTCAATAGTTGGACATAAAAGAGATTTGAATTCATCAATTTCAGTTAACCAGAATTGAACAAAATCCTGCAGGACATGTACTCCTTTTAAGTGTTTAGAATAAAAAGAATATCATTCATTTTTTCATATTGTATAATTCAATCTATATTATTATTATTATTATTATTGTTATTATTGTTACTATTATTATTACACCTGCCATTTATTTAGTGCTTACAGTATGCCAGACTCAGGATTTTATTTTGCAAATTCAAAATAATCCTTATGACAACATATTGGCCAGTTTTTGCAGATGAAGTGATGCTTAGGGGAGGTTGGTGAATTGGGTACATCTGTTTACCCAGCAGACCTGGCCATGAAAGGACCCATGATGAGAGACTTGTGAGGGAGATAAAGCCTGTTTTTGGAAAGGATTTCCTACTGTGGTATGTGGAGGAGAGCAGGTGAGCAAACTCTAGATATGCACAATCTTTAAAAAATGTATTTCATTTTTCAGTGGATTCTTTAATATGTTTCACTAGCAGTGGGGTCTCTATCCTTTATTATTCAGTGGCTTTTTGTAGTCTTGAATTTTCCTGAAACTTTGTTCTACTTCTCTCCCTGCCTGGGTGTGCATGCTAGGAACTCTCCTCAGGGAGATTATCTACTTTATTTAATAGCATTTCTTCCACTAAGTGCATGGACCTAGAAGGAGTGATGCTCAGTGAATTAATTCAGTCAGAGAAAGACAAATAACATTTGATGTAACTCATAGGTGGAATTTAAGAAACCAAAAAAACAAAGGGAAAAAAATGAGAGAAACAAACAAACAAAAACAGACTCTTAACTATAGAGAACAAACAGATGGTTGCCAGAGGGAAGGGGGGTGGGAGATGGGGGGGGAATAGATAAAGGGGATTAAAAGTACACTTACCGTGATGATCACCGAGAAGTGTATAGAATTGTTGAATCATTATATTGTATACCTGAAACTAATATAACACTGTATGTTAATTATACTTAATAAAAAATTTTTAAGGCATTTCTTCAGGCACTTTTCTGTCTTTAAGCAGCTGTTGTGTGTGTGAGAAGGAGAAACTAGGTCCCAGTGCCCTGTGGTCAGGCAGGTAGCCCAGTCATGATCTTGGTGATAAATACATCAGTTTGGGTTTATGCTGCTCTTGGATTCTCCCCAGACACTGTGGCAAGATTGACTTTTACCTTGTGGCAGCTTTCTCTTTTGGATGTTGTGTTTTGTGGTTTCCCCCACATTCGTTTCCCTGTTATCAGATCCAATATGCTTTTGATGTTTAGAACTTTCCAAAAATGTCTTGTCTGATATAAGCCCTCTTTCTTGATTTCAGCACTGTTGGATGGGTTTATTTTTAATTCAACAACAGCCACATTTTTGTCATGTCAGTGGGATACAGCGTGTGAGGAGAGGAAAACATGTATTTGGAGTCCATTATATTAAAGTCTGCTGATACCATAAATGAGTTTTATGAAGTATTTCATCTCAGGCTTTAAAACTGATACTCAAGACTATGCTTCATGTTTTGCTCTTTCTTGAAAAGAAATTTTATAACTATACTAATGGTGCCTTGATCATTGTGTTTTTTTCTACTATCTCATAGGATTTCTTTCATTTTTGAATAGCTTTGGTTTATCTCCAATATACTCTGTTTTAAAT
Source organism: Mirounga angustirostris (assembly GCF_029215605.1). Lineage (NCBI taxonomy): Eukaryota > Metazoa > Chordata > Mammalia > Carnivora > Phocidae > Mirounga > Mirounga angustirostris. The sequence goes on along the minus strand of NW_026991722.1, from coordinate 8,767,734 downwards.
ATTTATTAAGAGATTTCAAGCCTGGTTAATAGTGTGATAATAATGCATGTTACAAAAAGATTAAGGTTGATCGAATATAGTACTTTAAAAATTCATGCCTCATAATTATAAGAGACTTGATGTTTTCATTAGAATGTTTTGCCACTTATAGAGATCCTTATAACATAAGTGTTAATTTTCTACACATATGTATGTTTATATTTCCCAGATTTTCCTTCAGTGACATTAAGTATATGGTCTAACATACGAAACATACTGGGCATAAGAACAAACCATATTTCTTAAGACTTGACTCACAGTTTCTTTAAAACAGTAGATTGGGGACGCCTAGGTGGCTCAGTCAGTTAAGCAGCTGCCTTTGGCCTGGGTCATGATCCCAGGGTCCTGGGATCAAGTCCCACATCGGGCTCCTTGCTTAGCAGGGACCCTGCTTCTCTCTCTCTCTCCCTCTGCTTGTCCTCCCTCTGTCAAATAAATAAAATCTTTAAAAAATAAAAATAAAAAAAATAAAACAGTAGATTGTGCTAGGAAGTGTTACTGTTTTGGTAGTTCTTTGTTGCATTTTGATCATAGCTGGGATTTATTACCAAGAAATGGAAATACCTTACAATATAAGGAAATAACTTTTTTTTTCCTTTCAGAGTGCAGGTAATTCTTTTTTACAAGAATTTGAAAGGACAGATTAACAAAAACAATGAATTTTGGAAATAGTTAAAGGAAACTTAATGTTATGTGGAGAAAATGTATTCATAAACCTTAGCAAATAGTTTACTGTTTCCCAGAATATTTATTAACATTAATCAGAACAATTATGCTTTGAGGAGGATTAGTTTTGTCTTGAATGAGATGCTTTAGCAAGGTTGTCCAATGATTATAGTTTAAGGATTCAGAAATTAAATAGATTTTCTAAATCAATTTAGTAAAATTAATTTTTCTCTGTGTGGATTATCTTTCCTCCATTTGGTCAACAAGTTAAATTATAATTTAACATAGTTCCTGAGTAGAAAAAGTACTTTCCATTCATACAGTGACTGTTTAGTTGTGTTCTTTTGAGGAAAATACAAGATGTTTGGTCTTACCAGTTTAGATGTATCAAGGAGAAGAATTTTTGTTTCTTTGTACATAGTATTTCTCAAGCTGAATTAACTAAGAAGCGTTAATTATAATACTATAAAACTGAGTTAGAAATGGGTTTCCTATGTTACACATGGGTTTTGTAACATTTCTGTTTTCATCTCTTATGCATTTTGTACCCTAATGCATACAGACTACATGAGTGACTGTGTTTGACATGTGTGAGTAGAGTGGTAGTGTGTGTGTGTGTGTGTGTGTGTGTGTGTGTGTAGGAGTGGTGGGGGGGGGTAGATATTAAGGCACTCAAGTTTTAGTAAGATAAGCCTTTGAGGTTATCTAGTCTAATTTCTTGACTATATGTATATGAGGAAAACAAGGCTTGGGAGGTGGGGTCCCTTTCTCCAAGGCCACAGCTGACAGCTGGTTTCTAGCAGAACTGAGCTATGTCTTAGTCTCACCTTCCACTACTCCATCATTCTAAACAATGGATCTCAACTTGATAGCAGTTTTGCCCCTCAGGGAATGTTTGGCAGTGTCTGGAAACGTTTTTGGTTCCAAATGTCAATAGTGCTGAGCTTGAAAAATCCTTCCAAAACATGAAGTACATCACAAACCAAGGAAAGAACAGTTAACATTTACTTCTGCTATGAGTTTGATCAAAATCCAGTGACTAATTTTTAATCCTTATTATGTCATATATATATATTTTTTCCGTATATAAGAAGAAAGTATTTGTCTCTGGGCCATTTTCTCATAAGTAGGTATTCCCAAGGAGAGTTCCTGAAATGTCAGTTGCAAAGATTAAATTCATTATAATTTCACAATCTCACAAAGATGATTTTTTTATATGCTTATTATAAGCCTAGGTAATAAGTCTAGTTGGCTTTGTCAGAGCCTAATAAGTGTTGGTGCCGGAACAAAATCACAACTGCAAAGTGACTACTTAGAGAGGTAGCAAAATAAGTCATGACATCAGACTAGGCCATGCTGACATTTGCTTAGTGTTTGCATTTAGAATATAAAAATTTGCTTTAAATCTATTTTCTAGATGTTGTAGTGAGGCCAACATAACTACTTTCTAAAATAATTCCTACTAATGATAGCTTTAATTTATTAGTGTTAACTACTCTTTTAAGCACTTTATTTCCATTACCTTCTTACCCTTAGAATCCACCTATAGGTTATACCATCCATTTTACAATCATGGGACTGAGGCTCAGAGAGGGAGCTCCTCAAGCACACCCAACTGATGCTCAAACCCACATCCATCTGTGATTAGGATATCTTCTTTTTAAAGGTATATTAAGGGGCACCTGGGTGGCTCAGGTGGTTAAGCATCTGCCTTTGGCTCAGGTCATGATCCCAGGGTCCTGGGATTGAGCCCCACATCGGGCTCCCTGTTCGGCAGGGAGCCTGCTTCTCCGTCTCCCTCTGCTGTTCCCCCTGTTTGTGCTCTCTTGCTCTGTCAAATAAAAAAAAAAAAATAAAGGTATAGTAAGTGTAGATCAAATTTATTTTTCTTTTTTTTAAAAAGATTTATTTTTATTTATTTTAGAGAGAGAAAGAGAGCACGCATGTCCATGTGAGTGGGGAGGGGGGCAGAGGGAGAGGGAGAGAGAGAAGCAGATTCCCTGCTGAGCAAGGAGCCCAGTGCAGGGCTCAATCCCAGGACCCCTGAGATCAGGACCTGAGCCAAAGTCAAGAGTCACCGTTTAACTGACTGAGTCACCCAGGTATCCCTCAGATTTATTTTTCTTACAATTTTTTCTTAACCTTTTCTGTAACTGACAAAATACAAATAAAGTTGGCTTTGTGTTACAAATCAGACATTGTCATAGAAAATAGACATTGTGTTTGTAAAGAAAGTCTGGACTTTGCATGACAATAGTTCCTATTACTAAAACAGTGAGAGGGAAGAAAACATTTTCTGAAATGCTGCAATAAGATTCATATATGAACACTCATATTTATGTGGCTGATGTGTGTGGATAGACACAGGGTAGTTTAATAAAAGATGGTGGCTTCCCACCTGGTCTGTCTTGATTAATGAAGAGCTTATTTGTAAAATCACAGTGGACTCCGTGATTTCGTGCATATGCGTTTCTAATCTATGGTTTCAAATCACCTAGTGCCTTTCAGTCAGAACTAAACTGGCTTCCTTGCAAGACATTTCCAGTTACTTTGACAGTTCCTATGCTTTTGAATAATTCTACAAATATTGTTCAAGCCATTAAAATTTTAGCAATTAAGATGGGTACAGCTGAATTCAAGTAGTGACTAAGGTCCATAGAAAATCTTCTCTGTTTGTCTTACTTTTCAGTATTTCTCTATCCTACTTTGTCATTGAGAGGCACATATGTATGATGTTGTCACTATTAATTCTTTCAATGTATAAAAGTAGGAAAAAACCCCAATAGTAGGAGAAATTTAAAAGTCACCATATACTTACTGTTTTAGAAGTGTATCTTTCAGATTTATTTTTGTTTCCTTCATTTCTTTCACAGAACATACATTCATCCATCATTTATGCATTTGTACCTTCACTCACGTATCCATTTATTTGCTTACCTGCCAAAAATTTGAAGACAAATACAATATTATGTCCTTAAAAAACTTACAGTTCTCTGAGGAAAGTACTGCATATTGCAGTACTAAGTACATGCATATTGCCTTTGATTGTAGAATTAACTTTATGTGGGATTCAGGAGAAGCCTCATAGAGATCGTGAGAAATAGCTCTGAAATTAGGTAAAGATTGCTGTAGGAGTTTTCAAGCTTAAGGTTTCTTCTGAATTCCCCCAATTGCTGATAGAGATCTGGAGTAAAATCAGTTTTGATTAATATATTCCCCATTGTTTCTCCAGTTAGATAGTGTTATAACTTTCTATGGGCCTGTAGTTCCCGATTTAATAATAAGGCCACAGGAGAAGACTGATGACAGTGACTTAACAAGGTAGGTTCTCTTTTCTCCCCATCAGCAAAAGCCTGCATGAGGCCAGTCATGGTCCTGGCTGCTTCTGCCATTCTCGATGTGGCTTTCATCTGAATTATGACTTCATGACCTCAAGATCAGTTCATGCTTCTTCATACCCGGCTTCCTATCCTTGTTCAAGGAAGGATAAAGAAAGAAGTGAAATGGAGAGGCATCCATATATTCAAAAATGCCTATCAGGCCTCCATTTCTGTTTTACTGCCAAAATTGTACCACATTGCTAAGTGTATCTGTAATGGGAGTCTTGGTAACATAGCTTTTTTTTTTTTTTTTTTAACTATAGGGAGGAAACAAATAATGCTAGGTAGGTAAAAGCAGACTTGACAGGGAGAACCTAATATATAAAATAAAATTGGAATCCACACCTACAAAAAATCAACTTTCACTGATGTGGGTTGAGTGCCGTAAGATATTGTGAACTTCCAAGAAATTATGAAAACTCCAAGGCTGAATTTTCTCCTCCTTTTTTTATATGCTCCCCTTGCTTGTTATGGGATATGGAGTATTAAGATAATGAAGATGCTTGTGCAATCTGTGTGTGTGTGTTTAAGCCACTCTGTGTGTATGTGTGTGTGTGTGTGTTGTGTTTAAGCCAGGTTGGCAATGTACCATGCGAACTGAGATGGAGACTTGGATAACTTTGCTTCCATTATGCTGGTAGGTCCTGTCAGTCAACAAAGCACTTGTGAGCCAGACTTGGTAATAAGCACAAAGCAAGGTCCTACTCTGCTTTCTTACCCCAAGAGAGGAGAGGTTGTGTGGGGAAATGAGCCTTCACTCAACCAAGCTTTAAATGAGAAGATGCTTTACATATATAGTTAGATTTTACTGATTTACTAGTAGTTTATAAACTTGAGAGTAAAACCTGATGTGGAGAAACAAAAATCTGATTGGTGTGGGTTCAAAAGAGAGGGAAGCAGATGAAATGGAGACAGAAATGAACAATTCTTCCAGGTTTTACTCTAAGAGTAGTCACTGTGTGTCAGGGGTGGAGTGGTATAGGGTCTTGGGAATAATAAAAAGGTTTCTAGCTTGACAGACTGTATGAGTGGCAGCATCATTATTTAAGATTGAGAATACAAGACACAGGAGAGGTTTGGAAGAAATATAAGAGATTTACTCTTTGGGAATTACTGAGGGATTTAAATGGCTCCTAATGCCCATTCTCATTAGACTGTTAGACATCCAGATCTCAAGCTTGATAAACTATTATGGACTGATCTATGTATTTGGGAAGTATATGTATATTAGTGCATTTTCTAGGGCTACCATAACAAATTAGCACAAAGTTGGTGGCTTAAAGCAATAGATATTTATTATCTCACAGTTCTGGATGATAAAAGTACAAAACCAAGGTGTCAGCAAAGCCATACTCTCTCTAAAGGTTCTAGGGGAGGGTCCTTCCTTGCCTCTTTCCAGATTCTGGTGGTTGCCAACAATCCTCAGCTTGTAGAAGCATCACTCCAATCTCTGCCAATGTCTTCTCATGGAATTTGCCCCTGAGTGCCTGTATCTAAATTTTCCTCTCTTTGTAAGGACACCAGTCATTCATTGGACTAGGGCCCACCCTCATTCATTTGACCTCATTTTAGGTTGATTACATCTGCAAAGACCCTATTTCCAAATAAGGTCACGTTCACAGGGGCCTGGGGAGAGGACTTCAACATATCTTTTCAGAGGACACAGTTCACCCCACAATGATATGTGTGGCAAAAGAAGCCATAAAAATAGATGTGATCACCCAGGCAGAGGATGTGGAGTGAGACTAGGACCAGTGGTAATCCCTTGGAAGTACTCCACCTTAAAAGGAAAGTAAACTAATAAAGGGGGCGGGGGAGGTGTATAAAGACATGGTATAGTCAACAGAACAGAAAAAGTAATCCAGAAAAGTTTCATTTTGGCAAATGTAAAGAAGATTTGATAAGAGGTTTAAAAATCTTTAAAGATTTCAAGTAGCGTGAGTACTAGGAATAGACCACTGTAACTCTTGCTAAATATGGGGAGGAACAAGTTTGGGAACAGGTGAATAATTTAGGACACTACAGCAATCCAGACAGATTATGATGGCTGCCTGAACCAGGGTGTGGCGGTGGAAAGGAGAGGACTGGGCATTTTACTGAAGTAAAGTCAAAAGGAACTGGTGCTGGACTGGATATAGAATAGAAGGAGTCAGAGATGACTTCCAGGGTTTTTCTTTAGCAAACTGTAAGACTGACTGATAAACAATGCAGTGAGTCCATGGAGAGAAGATTTCAGTTTCAAATATGTTGATGACATATCTGTCAAATTTTTTAGTGATGGGGTCTACTGTGCTGATGCATGTAAGTGTCAGAGACTCAAAAGAGGATTGAATCCAAATGTAGCTATTTGGAAGTTATCTGAAAAGAAAGATGACAATTCAGACCATGAGAATGGGTGACATATAGAGAGATAGTCGATTTACATGGGAATATACCTGATGTACACGGAGGGATGGGAGAGAAAAGCACCACCAAAGAGACTGGGGAGAGCCAGGGACAAAGGTCAAGAGGAAGACCAGGAGAGTGTTGTGCTAAGATAGAGAAGAGAGTCTCCACTGATATGAGGAATTCTTAATCGCAGGAATCAAACTGAGGGTTGTTGGAGTGGGGGGTGGGGTGGGAGGGATGGGGTGACTGGGTGATAGACACTGGGGAGGGTATGTGCTCTGGTAAGCGCTGTGAATTGTGCAAGACTGTTGAATCTCAGATCTGTATCTCTGAAACAAATAATGCAATATATGTTAAGAAAAAAAAGAGAAGAAGAAGGTAGCGGGAGGGGAAGAATGAAGCGGGGGAAATCGGAGGGGTAGACGAACCATGAGAGACGATGGACTCTGAAAAACAAACAGGGTTCTAGAGGGGAGGGGGATGGGAGGATGGGTTAGCCTGGTGGTGGGTATTGAGGAGGGCACGTTCTGCATGGAGCACTGGGTGTTGTGCACAAACAATGAATCATGGAACACTTCATCTAAAACTAATGATGCAATGTATGGGGATTAACATAAGAATAAAAAAAAAAAAAAAAAGAGTCTCCATGTCCCCAGAGCTGTGAACAGCGGCATCAATGGCTGCAAAGACAAGTAGAATGAGAGCTTAGAGGAGTATATAAACTTTAGAAAAACCAAAATATGCATGTTGCGTGAGACCATGTGGGCGTGTGTGTGTGCAAGCATGTGTGTTTGCAGAGAGTCATTTTGGTGCATTAAAGGGAATATATGGCAAATTAAATGGGGTTTTTGGCTGGAAAGAAATCTTTCTTTTCTTTTCTTTTTTTTTTTTAAAGATTTTATTTATTTATTTGACAGAGAAAGAGATAGCGAGAGCAGGGGGAGTGGGAGAAGGAGAAGCAGGCTTCCTGCCAAGCAAGGAACCCGATGCGGGGCTCCATCCCAGGACCCTAGGATATGACCTGAGCTGAAGGCAGACGCCCAATGACTGAGCCACCCAGGCGCCCCTGGAAAGAAATCTTTCAATCACGTAACCATGAAATGGAGAGGAACGGTACCTACAAATGAAAATGACCGAATTGACAGGGAAATATACGGACGTAAATGAAATTGACTAAAGCCTTGACAATGTTTAAAATCCAATGGGGAGGAGCACCTGGGTGGCTCAGTGGGTTAAGCATCTGCCTTTGGCTCAGGCCATGATCCCGGGGTCCTGGGATCAAGCCCCGCATTGGGCTCCCTGCTCCACAGGAAGTCGCTTCTCCCTCTCCCACTCCCCCTGCTTGTGTTCCCTCTCTCGCTGTGTGTGTCTCTGTCAAATAAATAAATAAAATCTTTTAAAAAAATAAAATAAAATCCAGTGCTTAATTCCAGACAGAAGAGAGAGTTCAGAGGAAGAGGAGAGAGAATGGTGATTGAGCACATCTTCCCCCACCAAAAATGGGGAAAGGAAACCCAAGCTCAGAGGGTTAGTTCCCATTCTATGGGAGAATGGTCACCTCTCTGTTGCATTGGGAGGTAAGGGAGAGAGGATGCTGTTAAGTGAAAGTAGATGGCAAATATGTTATTCAGCTAAGAATGATCATCCGAATTAAGGAGGGAGGGAGAGTAAAATGACTTGGAGACGTTAACTCTAACTTTCAGATGCAGTGTTCATGCTGTTTATAAGGAACATGTTGATTGTGTTTCTTCTGCCCTCGCCTCTTTCTTTGGGCCTTCAGTCCTGGTCAACCAGAGAAGCTCTCCTTTATGTGGTCTGCCATCACCCCTTCATCAGAGCGCTTCCTGACAGCTGTGTCCTGTTACTGGAAGGCCACTCCCTCCCTCCCCCACCCCAGGGCCCAGTGAATTCTCCCTGGAGGGCTCTGGAGATGCAGCTCCCGATTCCTGCCACATGACTGAAATCCAGGGTTTCGACATACAGTTTTTGTATCATGATTTGCTTACTCAAATATTTTATTAAGTATTCTTTCTTTTTTTGGCAATCTAATAAAAATCACATTGGACCAATGATATGTCCTATTGTTCCTGTGATCTGTAGTATAATCTCTAAGTCTTGCAGATAGATACTTTATTAGTTTTTTTTTTTTTCACCATTTTAGTTTTTTCTATTACTGTTACAAGTTATACCTATTGCTCTTAAACGTTAAATGCTTGTGGATGAAGGGGTAGGTATTTTCTTCCTTTTTCACTCAGTACGTGCTTTCAAAGGGGTTAGGTAGAAAGCTTCGTATAGTGGTACTTAGTTAGGGAATGTTAAAGTGATTTCATTTTGGTTCACTCACTTGTGATCCAAAGAGGGTGTTGTGGTATTGGTTTTGATAAAACTTCACAACCAATGGGAATCTTTTTTGAGTTAGTGTGGAGTGGCCTTAATGCTGGAAACAATCCTGTTGGCCAGGACCCCAGAGCTATACAGATGAGAAAAGGATGCAGGGAATTCTGTTGTTTACACATGTGTCGGTTAGCACTGAGCAGCTAGAACAGTCCAGCAAGCCCAGAGGGTAAGATGCCTAATAACCTTATGGTTTTCTATCTAATTATTATATTTTCCTGCTGGAGCAGAGCATGTGGTATTCTCGGAGCAAAGAAAAAGACAGTTGCTTGTAAGATGCAGATCAAAACTACTGTAGGTCTGGGAAACAGGGATTTGGAGTTTCTTCTTAAAGTGGACTTGATTCCTACCCTCTTTCTTCCATCTTCCACTGTTGGTATTATTTATCCTGACAACTTACAATACTTTTCTTGTTTTTAAAAAATAACTATGCTAAGCAAAACTCAGGTAAGAATTTCAACTCTAAATTTAGACATTCATAGATTATGTTGATAGTAAAACTTTGTTTTGTAGTTCCAAATGAATACGAGTTAGTCAATGTGTTTGAAGTAATCTATATTCTTGGAGTTTTAAAAAAATATAAAACTGTTATGCATACCCTCTTATTTATGTCTCATGCATTCAGAGTTATTTTCATTTTGATGGATAGTCCTCATGCTGAATTCCTGTTATTGTTAACAGAAAAGTATACTTCAAACTTAGAACTAATACTGATTTCCTTATATAAGTTACCTGGGTAGTATGGAGGAAATAGGGACATGGAATCAAATAATAAAATCCTGTACATAAAGAAATAGATCTTTATATGGAAAGTAATGATAGAACTAAAGGGAAAAAAAGATCTCTGGAAACCATTGGGAAATATTTGTTAATGTTTTCCACAAAGATAAATTATAAAATGAATGTTGAGTGGGTAAGTCTATTGAATAGAAATATAATGAAGATATTATTTAAAAACAGATACATGTAAGTAACATATGCAATTGAAATACACAATGATATTTCTTGATATTCTCATTTATAGCAACATTAGTTTTCTGTTTTCTGAAATCATGCAAAAACACTTTTGCTAATACTTCTGTGGAATTGGGTATTGTTACAACTGTTGATTAAATGCCTTGTTTTTAGTCAATTTTTGTTGAATATCCTTGCATATATGTTAAATATTCCTGAATTCTGACTTTTATCCACATTTTCACATAAGCATTAGATTAAAAAGGAATCTTAAAAAGCTAGAGATACAATATCTGTGCAATTTTTCTGTGATTTTGCAATATTGATTTAATCAATCAATAAATCAATAAATCAATTTGCATGACAGTTAGAAAAATGCTTTATGTGAATTGCTTTTTTCCCCAAAGCTTAAAAAAATAGTTTTCTTGTAAAATGACAGATCATATAATGGTCTCTCTTTTGTATTCTTTATGTTTTTACTGGATTTAGTAATTGCTTGATCACTGGGATATAGCTTCCTGGTTCCTTGATCCAGTTGTGCCCTTGAAATTTATGAGGGTTTCCTCTAATTATTAGAGCCACAGATATAATGACAGTGATTCTTTAAACTTAAAAATGATGTAAGGACAACTTCTATTTGAAGAAATACCATTTCTCTTGGGCTGATACTGCAAGGTTAATTGAATTTTTCTATAATGGAAAAACCTTCAAAAATCCTCTTTTTAGCAAGATTTTAGAGAAGCCTTGAAAGAAAAGTCCAGCTTCCTGAGCTGAGTCTTGAAAAATCAGTGGAATTTAGATAGTTGTTGAAAAACAAAATACCATTCTATTTTGTAGTAGTAGTTGGAGCAAAGAGTTTTGAGGCATGAGTTAACATGAAGCAGGGAAGGTGAGGGAGGAGCCTCATTGGAGAAGAAAAGAAATGCATCGTTGTGAGTAGCAGGACAGAGTTGTGAAGCACAGAACACTGGATACCCTGAATAGACAGAGTAACTTTCTCCCTATATATTGTACAATGGGGGCAATTGCGAGTTTCTGAAGAAATGGGGAGTATTTATTCCTCTTTGCTTTGTCATCATCATCATCATCATCATCATCATCATCATCATCACCACACTACCAGCAAATAATAGCATTTCCTATGTGTAAGATAATTTACATACATATCTACAATTTTGATAGTTGGATAATAGAATGAACTTCATTTTACATATCTTCATTTTACACATGAAGAAATTTGATGTTCAGAAATGTTAAATGATTTCCCTAAAGCCACAGATATAGTAAGTTCTGGAGCAAAGATACCAAATAATGTCTTTCTGGCTCCAGAGCTATTTCCACTCTGCTCCACTGGTATTTTAGGAATGTGAGTCTGGCAGAAGTTAAGCAGAATGGTTTGGGATGGCGTTGGGGTAATAGAGTACAGGGAAGAGGCAGTGAGACAACATTGTAAACCTGAGGTAATCCCAGTTCTCTCAGGTGGTCCACTCTTACCTTTGGGAATAGAAAGAGGAAATTGATACTGAAAATAAACAGATTTTATATTTAAATTGGCTGTTCTCGTATCCAATTCTTATGCTTTCCTCTGTATTTTCTGGAATGTTGTATTCAAAGAAGATGTCTTTTGATTTCTCAGAGGAAATTTAATCACTCATTTTCATCAGATATCACGTATTCATAAAAAAAAATGCCTGCGGTCACTGGAAATAATATTGGGAACAGATTGGCATCTATTGTTTCTTTTTGATGTGTGATATGAATGAATGCTGTGTGACCACACCTTCTTAAAATTATGGAAAGACTCAACTATTATCAAATAAAAGTATCATGTAAGTTTTATTTGAATGGGTGAAGAGCATATATAAAATTTATGTTACTAATAGATAATGTAGAGTACAGTATGTCTGTAGTAAAAAGAATAAACCCCATATAACATTTTTTTTAAAGATTTTATTTATTTATTTGACAGAGAGAGACACAGTGAGAGAGGGAATACAAGCAGGGGGAATGGGGGAGGGAGAAGCAGGCTTCCCGCGGAGCAGGGAGCCCGATGCGGGGCTCGATCCCAGGACCCTGGGATCATGACCTGAGCCGAAGGCAGACGCTTAACGACTGAGCCACCCAGGTGCCCCTCCATATAATATTTTTAACTCCTATATCTAAACCTTGAACATATTTTACTTTTTCTCTAAATAGAGTATTTTTAAAAATATGTATATTATAATTGTATAATAATGTCTATGCTATCATTTTAGAAATGTACTATCTACTATTTTACAAGTTTATTGTCATTTAAGTAGGTTTTACTGGAGTAATGCCTTTTTGCTGTATGCCCAAACAGATGAAGATAGTTGAAATGTAAAGATTCATTTCTTTAAATTTATCATTACTAAAACAGTAAGTACATTTCTCAGTTCAAATATTTTCATCACTGACCTTAAGACATTTCATTTTAATTAAAAAGGTCTAGGCTTTATTCCAAGATTATATTTTATAGAGTGCCTTTTGCGTACTCAGTGCTGGTCCTCAGTGTTTGGTCCTCAGTGCCCTGATCAACTGTAGATGCACAATTGTTACCAAGTGCTGTAAAAAGGAAAACTGGGTATCTTGTTGGAGGAAAGTAGCCTATCAAAGAGAAGATGGGTTGTGCTTAATGCCATTCCATTAAAGTCATAGCTTTGCAGATTACTAATATTTTCATATAAGTAAACATCTGGGTGATTCATATATGATGATATTTGCTAAGAGTTGCTGTTATATGTAGAGAAGATAAAAAGATATTTGATGTTAAAAACTGATAGAAACATTTTTTTGGTAGCTGAAGACAGAAGTAGCCTTTTGAGTAAAGACCATGTTCATTGCAGAGCTTACAAGTGGTATCTTACAATCTTTTGTCTTCAATTTGTAGAATTAAGCATCCCCCCCCCCCAAAAAAAAAAAAATAGAAGTGCTGGAGCACTTCCACATTAGAGCTAGACCCACCAGAGCAGAATGAGGAGCAGCACTCAGTGAGGTAGGAGGGAAAACAGGAGAGAAGAGTCTTTCAGAAGCTAAGTAAATGAGTCATTCTGGAAAGATGAAATGGCCAGTTATATAAAATGCTATTGATTGGTCAAGGAAAATAGGACTTAACTGTTAATTAGACTTTGCAATACAGAAGTCATTGATTTTCTGTTTTTGTAGAGATCTAGGCTTGAAAACTGATAGAGTGAGTTCAAGAGAGAATGAGATGAGTGAAAATATCTTCTAAAGATTTTTACTAGGGCGCCTGGGTGGCTCAGTCATTAAGCGTTTGCCTTCGGCTTGGGTCGTGGTCCCGGGGTCCTGGGATCGAGCCCCACATTGGGCTCCCTGCTCGGTGGGAAGCCTCTTCTCCCTCTCCCACTCCCCCTGCTTGTGTTCCCTCTCTCACTGTGTCTCTCTCTGTCAAATAAATAAATAAAATCTTAAAAAAAAAAAAAGATTTTTACTAAAAAAAAATGCCAGAGAAATGTGATGGCCCCTAGATGGGGATCAAGATGATTTCTGTTTTTCAGGTCATAGATATTATAACATGCCCATTTGCTGATGAGATTGATTTAGGAGGGAGGTTTAATTTGATTAGGTAGGAGGAGAGGACTATTTGCAGGAGCGAAGTCTTTAAGTCAGTTAGAGGGGATTCAGATAGAACATACAAATGGGAAGTTTGGCCTTATAGACACGGATGAGAATGGGAAAGTGAATTGATGGGGGAAATGTAGTAGGGTTGGCTTGGCAGTGCTAAGGGCTTGTTTGGTATTCAGAGTCAAGATCTGAAGTGAGACCTGAAAGTGAATGTTTTCTCTAAGTATCAGCAGGTGCTCAGGTGCATTTATAGAGCAGGCCAATAGTTGGATGCCAGTCAGAATTGGAGTTTTCTAGCTGAGGGTAATTTGTTAATAATGGAGCTTGGAAAAGGGAGGGCAGTGTCGATATGAAGTAGGTGATAAATAGAAAGTAATGGGATCAATTAATAGGACGTCAAAGTTGGGTCAAAGAAGAGAGTTTTGGGGACAATAGGAGAAGGTAATCAGAAAGGTGCTTAACACTGAAGCGGGAAGAAATGCTGGTATGGTTATAGTGCCTAGGGTCTATACCAGCCAGCAGGTGGGTGAGGTGAAACTACTGGAACTAATAGGAACTGAGAGATGAGCGTATTATAAGGATACTGCATGTGAAGATATTTTGGACGTTAAATTAGTTTTCATACCTGAAAACATTCTGTTACTTAACCAATTAGTACCACAATTGGTTTTACTAGATACATCTTATTTTTTATTAATAAATATTTATTATAAATAAAAATAATTATTTTTAAAAATTTATTTAAATGTGAAAAACACTCCTGTTATAAAAATACATGGAAAAACATGATATTTTATATATGGATTTTATTATGGTAAAAAGATAAATATCCACAACTGGACACTAATTTTAATACCCATTCCCATGCTGAGACTCTAATTTTGTTAATGATTTCATCCACTTACTTTCTTGCTATTTTTTTTAACATATCCATCACCTCATATAGTTACCTATCTAAAATTTTTTAACTGAAGTATAGTTGACATATAGTATTAAATTAAGTTCAGGTACACAACATAGTGATTCAACAATTCTATACCTTTTGAAATGCTCACCATGATAAGTGTATTACAATATTATTGACTATATCCCCTATGCTGTCCTTGCTATTTCTAATGATGTTTTACTTGGTCTATAAACTGTATTATAGATTCAGGGAAGTATAAGATATAGACACAGAATTTTTCACATCTAACAAATTTTAGGCTCATAATTTTTCTAGATGTTTATTATTTTACCAATGTTTTGGATAAAATTAAATTATATTTATTAATGATGTTCAGAAACCATGAATCAATATCATTATTCTTGGGCTTTAGTTCATCATAAAACTGATCTTTTAACAACTACTAATATTTTAGTATTTAATAATTATGTTTGTCTAAAAGCCCATGCTGTCTAAACAGCTTCAAATAAATGGAGTTTCTTTTAAAGCTTAGATGAGAATGTTGAACAGTCCTATCCAGCGTTTTGAACAATTTCCATTTTACTTTGATGTGACTATTGCAGCATCTCTTCTACATTATATGACCAAATGGCAAAGAATGAAAATGTCCTATTCATTTATATTTGAGTGGCAGCCATGACTCTGATGTGTGTTTACATTATCAGTAGAATGTATTTTTCAAACATATATTTGTAAATAATGTTATTAAGAATCGTCTTAATTTGAAGCATAGATAGGAAGCCTCTGTAAGAGACAGAAGTTTTGTGAGAACACACTGGATATATGTTTGAAAAAAATCAAAACAAAGTTTTCTATTTCTGTAAAATTCTCTATGAAAAAAAAAAAACACTTAAATTATTTTTGGATGTTCTAGAGTAGAGCTGTCCAACAGAAATAGAACTCAAACAACATTTACAATTTAAAGTTATATTTAAAAAATTAAAAAAATAAATGTGACATTGATTTGAATAATATATTTTACTTAATATCTTTAAAATATTACCATCCTAAAATGTAATCAATATAAAATCAGTGAGATAGTCTACATTTTTATTTTCCACACTGTGCTTGATTTAGATTTATACTGTATCTCAGTTCAGACTACCTTCATTTCAAAAGCTTACTAGCACCATCAGGCTTGTGACCATCCTACTGGACAGCACAGGCCATAATACTCCAGAATAGAAATAATTACACAGTACTGTCTCAGCGAGTGTAGGTCATGTTGAAGGCATTACATTTATCTCCTTGTAAATGAAGATATGTGTTTGAGTGACCTTCCTAAGGAAAAGATTTACCCCAGCTTTTCTGATTCTGAATCCAGTGTTCTCTGATTTCTACTATGCCATTCTGATGATGGTTATGTTGATGTATTTATATTATATTAGTTCTGAGCAGTATGTAAAATATGGTGACCTCTGGAAATTACTGGTACGAATGTGTTCTAGCGTTGCTACAATTTAAGAAAATCTAATTGGTGTGAAAAGTAAGCAGTAATGAAAATGATCAACCCAATTCTAGGATTCCACACATTTGTTTGTTTGTTTGTTTGTTTGTTTGTTTATAAAATGAAAGATCCAAATCTGGTAGAGCAGAGAGATAGAAAAAAGTAAAAATAGAGGTTCAGAGGAAGATTTAAAACTCTGGCATTATAGGGATTATTTGAGAAAGAGTTGAAATGAAATATTTATATGACTGAGGAGGGTAAATAAAAACATAGCAGCTTTTCAGAAATGTAAGTAATCTGGTCTTCAGCTTTTTGCAGTTCTCCTTGCACATGTCTTACACTTTCTATTTTAGGGACTGGAAAGCCAGATCTCTTGAGAGATGTAAATACTGGCTATTCACTTCCTGTTGTTTTGACATTTTTAATCCAATCCCTGTTCTTTACTAAGGGAGTAAAACACTATGCCTACAATACAAAGAGATGACAACTGATTTCAAGATCCATTAGCAATTTGCTAGGAACTCTGCTTTATAGTTAAATTGCTTTTGTCTTTAATGTTATCTTCTCTAATGCCAAAGGACAAAACCCAAAAATATCAACACTTAAAAAAAGATGATTGGTGGGGCACCTGGGTGGCTCAGTCGGTTAAGCTTGTGCCTTCTGTTCAGGTCATGATCCCAGCGTCCTGGGATGGAGCCCCACACCTGGCTCCCTGTTCAGCAGGGAGTCTGCTTCTCCCTCTCCTTCTGCCTCTCCCCACTGCTCCTGCTCTCTCTCTGGCTCAAAAAAATTTTTATTTATTTATTTGAGACAGAGAGCACAAGCTGGGGAGAGGAACAGAGGGAGAAGCATACTGCCTGCTGAGCAGGGAGCCCTATGCAGGGCTCCATCCCAGGACCTCGGGATCATGACCGGAGCCAAAGGCAGATGATTAACTGACTGAACCACCCAGGCACCCCCCAAAATAAGTAAAATCTTAAAAAAAAAAAAAAAAGATGATTAGAGACTCTATGTCTAAACAGACTACAAAGACATTTTGGCTAAAATGGAGATTGTATGGACGGGAAAAATGTTTCATTAGCATGTATATTAACTGATCTTCAAATCAAAATCTAATGTAACACTTTTTAGTATTTCATGTCTTAAGATTATAAATGAAATTTTCCCAGTGAATTCAAGATTTTGAATCTCATTACTATAAGAGGTAACTTAAGTATTACACAACCACCAGATTTTTTTTTCTGGAGAAGGCATTTTCCTCCAAATAATATATCTGAAAGCTGATTACTTGTTTTATTTTACATTAAAATTGAAAGAATTAGGGCGCCTGAGTGGCTCAGTCGTTAAGCGTCTGCCTTCGGCTTAGGTCATGATCTCAGGGTCCTGGGATCGAGCCCCACATCGGGCTCCCTGCTCCGCGGGGAGCCTGCTTCTCCCTCTCCCCTCCCCCTGCTTGTGTCTCTCTCTGTCAAATAAATAAATAAAATCTTAAAAAAAATAAAAATAAAAATAAATAAAATTGAAAGAATTAGAGCAAAATATATGATTGATATCAATTTAATCTTAGGCGAGTCCATAGAAATGTAACAAGGCTATAAATCTAATGCCAGTAACTAAGATAAAAAATCAACATTTTCTTTTTTTTTTTTTTTAAGATTTTTTATTTATTTATCTGAGAGAATGGGAGACAGAGAGCATGAGAGGGGGAGGATAAGAGGGAGAAGCAGATTCCCCGCTGAGCAGGGAGCCCGATGTGGGACTCGATCGCGGGACTCCAGGATCATGACCTGAGCCGAAGGCAGTTGCTTAACCAACTGAGCCACCCAGGCGCCAACATTTTCTTTAAACATCAGTGTATTATCATCTGCTGATCCGATAATTTGTGATGATATATATGTATATATTACTGTTTCTCTTTTTGTTATACAGTATAAGAACATTCAGTTTTAAACAATTCCGTTGTTTCTCCTTTGTTTTTTTTTTTATATTGTTTTATTTCAGTGTTTCTGAGTATTAGAATCTTCCTTACGAAGAGAAAATAATTGATTTAAAATCTTTATAGTACCTTACGGGAATGTAGTACTATAAGTGACTATGTTTTAATTATATACAAAATCAATTTTACATATCCCTTTTATGTTTTTTCCATTTATGTCACAAGAGATACAATATAATTTCTGAAACTTATGCTGTTTCTATTCAGAGGTAGATAGCCTTGTGATTTCAAAATAGATTAATCATGTATTTTAAGAAAAACCGTAATTATGAACCTTGGGTAGGTCCACATTCACTAATAATTTTATTTTCCCAACTTCCTCTGCAATCACATTCATAAAGACTTACAATTCAAGGACTAAATCTGACCTGCAGAAATTTGGAGTATTCAAGGACTTAAATGAACTCCTGCGGTATTACACTTTGAACACACTGCCATGGGTGGGTGGAGGCAGCTGGTTTCCTGTTTAAAATATTTTTGAGAACATTTAGAAAGTTCAGTTCATTCTCAGCCCAGAGTTCCTTCATAAAAGAAGAGTTGAACATGTGTAAATATTTATATTTGGAAGATTACTCAGGAATATGTGATTAAACTCCAAAAGTTTGGTTAGTTTGTTTGTGTTATAGTTTATGAAATTCTATTATATCCAGTTCTTTCAACATGTTCAAAATAATTTGTTTTGATTCTTTCATAACAAAATTTTGGTTCCATTTTAAGATGTGAAAACATCTTGATAATTTGCTGCAAATGAATCTTTGGAGGAAAAAAAAACCTAATATATGCTTGAATTTCTGAGAGTCAGGTTTCACATGTAAACACAATGTAAGTTCCATTAGAACATTTATTTATTTATTTTTAAAGATTTTATTTACTTTTTTGTTTAAAGAGAGAGCACGAGCAGGGAGGGGCAGAGGGAAAAGGAGAGAGAATCCTAAGCAGGCTCTAAGCTCAGCACAGCGCCCAAGGCGGGGCTTGATCTCATGACCCTGAGATCATGACCTGAGCCCAAATCAAGAGTTGGATGCTTAACAGCTAGAGCCACCCAGGCACCCTGAGAACAGACATTTAAATCCATTTATTTCCTAAGGTACCTTCAAAGCCCTAGAACAGTGTGCCTGGCACATGGGAGAAATTTAGTAAATATCTGTCAAAGGACTACATGAGTATTCAAAGCTCAAAAGCTAAGAAATGTTTATCCTTATTCTATGTTAGCAACATGCAGAAATGAATAGACATTATTATATGCACATATGTGTAGTTTTAATAAAACGATCATCAAAATACACTTATATACGCATTTGCTGTTTTTGTCTTTTATTTTGCCTTTGTTTCACATGAGTTGTTGAAAAGATTTTAAAACCCTAAAGTGGCTAAAAATTGAAATAAATATGGGTACTTTTAAAAGGTTAAGACTGGGCGCCTGGGTGGCTCAGTTGGTTAAGCGACTGCCTTCGGCTCAGGTCATGATCCTGGAGTCCCTGGATCGAGTCCCGCATTGGGCTCCCTGCTCGGCAGGGAGTCTGCTTCTGCCTCTGACCCTCCCCCCTCTCATGTGCTCTCTCTTTCTCATTCTCTCTATCTCAAATAAATAAATAAAATCTTTAAAAAAAAAAAAAAAGAGGGAGCCTGGGTGGCTCAGTTGGTTAAGCAACTGCCTTCAGCTCAGGTCATGATCCTGGAGTCCCAGGATCGAGTCCCGCATTGGGCTCCCTGCTCTGCAGGGAGTCTGCTTCTCCCTCTGACCCTCCCCCTTCTCATGTGCTCGCTCTCTCTCATTCTCTCTCTCTCAAATAAATAAAATCTTTTAAAAAAATCTTAAAAAAAAGTATTTTAAAGAACATAGTAATGAATTTGAGGAGCTCCTCTGTATATTAACGTTAAATATATGTGTAGCATAAATTATGTCTTTTACATGTTGAGTATTAATTGAGTAGGTTGATATTTTGAATAAAACAAGAAGAAAAAAATCAAGAATTTAATGACTGTTTAAGAATGATCTATTTTTAAAATGCAAAACATACATATTTTAGCTCAAACTGGAACTTATTCATTTTTTTGTGAAAGAAATATTCCCTCCAAAGAATTAATATAGGAATAGAGTATTGACACCCAAAGGAAGTTGAAGTACTTTGGTAATCCAAGACTAAAAGCTTGTCTAGAATGAGAAGTGAGATCTCCAGGTGTGCAAGCCCAGGAAGCTTGGAGAGGCTGGAGTGGAAAGGTGAGGAAGGGAGACCAACAGCTAAGACTGGTGTTGCTGCAATAAGGATTCTGAACTTAATCCTGAGAATAAAGGGAAAGCAAGTTGAAAGGATTTCAGCAAAGATGAAATAATCAGATTAAAAATAGAAACCTATCTCTGCAGTTGGTGAGTGGTGAGCAGTACTGGAAGGGAGAACTGCTGGTACTATTCTCCAGTAACCTGTGTGAGGGGGCTGTGTTTGGATTCAGGGGGCTGAGAAGGAGAAAAGTAAATTTAGATTAGAAACTGCCTAGACAGGGAAATGAACAGGACCTGGTAATGGATTGTAAATAGATGATGAAGAAGGATCAGTAAGGGAAGTCTAAATGGTTTGGCTTACACAAACTGAGAGGATGGTGGTGACTTTGATTAATGGGAAAAAAAAAAAAAATGGAGGAAAGCCAGTTAACCTTCAGTAGAGTAAGAAATGGAAGATCCTTCCCTAAACTCCCTGAAGCAGCAAAATTCATGCTTTCTATTCACACATAAACACAAACACACACAGCAAATAACTCTTCATTTCCTACAGGCCTGAGGATTGCACATGAATAAAATAAGATTAATTTGTTAAGGCTCAATGGACATGCGTAAACATAATTGCATGCATATGCATTTTGGCAGTTGTAAGCTCTTTTAATTGAATGGTTCAGTTGGTTTCCTCTAGATTCATTAATTGAGTATCTTCTATGTTCTAGCTCCCTCTAGGTTCATTAATTATCTTCTATATTCTAATCACTGTGAACACAAAGATAAATAAAAAGCAAGTTGCAGATGCTCACTGAAGCTCATAGACTGGTGGTAGAGACAGATATATTAAAATTACTATGTGGTGTCATAAATCCAGAATAAAATAATTAACCAGAGCATGAGGCCACAGATAAAAAAAGGAACAAACTGACCAGGAAACTTAGTTTAGACCCATCATTTTTCTCATTATTAGCCATCCTTTCCCCCCACCCCCATCACTTGCTCAAACACCACACACACACACACACACATGCACGTGCACACACATGCGCACACACAAAAATTACCAAATTGAACTGTATTTGGGTTTTCAAATAGTTTCTACATCAGCATCTTTTTATAGGCACAAGATCTATTCTTTTAAGACTGCGTAGCTCATATAAGTGTAAGCTAAGAGTTGATGACAGGACCAGAGTAGAATAATAGAACAGCTTGCTTTTAATGTATGTGAGCCCTTTATATGTGAATTGTGCATCCTGTTTGGACAGGAACCAAGGAAACATCAGTTTGAGTTGTTTATTTCAGTGTATCATTTCATCGTTCCCATAGCTTCAGATAATTTGGAAATGAGATTGCTTACATTCCTCTCTTTGTTTTTTCCTTAAGTGCTTTGCTTTCTAAATTGTATTAATCTCATTTTTTCCCGGTTTCATTTTAGCAGATATTTTATTGCCCAAAGGAGAGAGAGAAAATAGAATAAAATGTTTAAAGAGCTGATTGTCAGGATAATATCTATCTTCACTGAAAGCTTGGTACTAGTAATAAGAAATGTGTGAACATTGGTTTAATAGTCTGTATTTTAGTTTTAGCCACAAATTCATGATATACAGAAAGGGAATCTTATGTAGTAAAAAAGAATCATAAAATAATAGTTACCATTTATTGAATGTCAACACTGTGCCTGGATCTTTTTATGTATTACATCACTGCATTCTCAAAGCAAACTGATGAGGTAGGTATTATCACTCCATGTTTATTGTTAAAACTAGTCTGGGAAAAGTTGACTTCTCCAAGGTCTCACACCTGGTCAGAGGTTATATCAAGTCCCTTTGCATTATACCGTTCTTCCTATTTCCTTCTCACTTTTTGGAGTAACAAAAGAAATTGCAGAAGTTTTCTTCGAAAAACTATTAGCTATTGTAAAATTAGGAATAATGGCTAAAAGCATCAGTAAATAGTAAAGAGATGTTTGACTAACTTTGAGGTATAACAAAATGGGAAAGAAAATGTTTTTATGTTCAAGTTAACTTCTGTTATGATTAACAAGATGTGCCTGCCTGCTCTATTATTTTACCTTGTGGTAGTTATATTTAAGCCAGAACAGTCCCAAGGTAATCAGAATACTTTCTTATTCACTGTTTAGGAAAAAAAAAAAATCTATCTTCATTTTTTTTTTTTTAACTTGTAGGGACAATCTGCTGTTTTAAAATGTTACATGTTTTTTTTTAATTTTTTTAATTAACATATAATGTATTATTTGTTTCAGGCGTACAGGTCTGTGATTCAGCAGTCTTACACAATTCACAGTGCTCACCATAGCACATACCCTCCCCAATGTCCGTCACCCAGCCACATGATTTTTTTTTTTAATTTCAGGTTTTTTATTACTTTTATGAAATGTTTAATTGACTTATGATTATATTTGTCTGAAATTCTTCTGACTTGTGCAGATTATCTTAAAGCATAGTAGAAATTTGAATATGGGTTTATTTTCTAGATTTTATGCAACAGAACTTAGTAGGAGACTTGGGACTCTGAGGTCAGATCTTTTATGCTGCCAAAGATTGTTAGAAATTTAAAAGTAGATCTGGCTTTTGTAAACATAATGAAAAAGCAGAATTCAACATTTGAATCTAGTCTTCTTCCAAAATATCAAGTTACTTTCTTTTTTTTGTTTTCCACTTTAATTTAAGCATTTGGAGAGCAAAATAATTATCTTGATTCTTTTTTTATGTGTCCCAAATTTTTGAAAATGGAAATATGTTCAAAGAAGATAGAAGTGGTTGGGTTTGTCTCCTACCACCCCCACCCCCACTACAACTTGTCTTAACGCTCATTATTTTGAAGCAAGCCCAGATAATCTTGTTGGTTATCTTTTTAAATTAAACAAATTAAACATTTTTATAAATGCAAGAAAGATAATGGTGAATGGAGACATTATCAAGCATATGATCATAGTTTTTGTGTGTGTGTGTTTAAGTGAAACAGGACAATTAGCTGTTTTGTCATGAAACTTAACAGCCTTACAATCCGTTTGTTTGCTGAGACTCGTGCCTTCATTTCCATTAAGAGGAGATATATTTGATAATGAAATTCCGATATCCTGAACATAACTGTTTTAATAAGCATTAATTTCATATGACAAGGAAACATCTGGAGAATTTAATCTGGGTGATTGCATAACTAAAGCATGAATCAGCTAGTATATTATGTTTCTTTGCATTAAAGAGATATGATTAGAGAAAGAAACCTAAATTTTTAATTGTACATTATATGTACAGATTCCATCAAGCTTTTTGTTGAATTAAAAAGTGAATTTATTGGGAATTTTTGTATTTTATGCCCATTCAAAATCTGCATAATAAAACTATTTCAGTACAACTAATTGGGAATCATTTAGTTTAAGCAAGGTATTGTCCTTTCAGGAAACATGTGTCCTTTCGAGCAGAGCTGATTGATCTACAGTTTGCTGACAACTGTGAGCTACATTCACTAGTTACGTTATCATGTTCTTCTCCCCCATTGTGTGACCAAAGACATTAATACTTTTTCCTCCACTGCAAGCAGAGGGGTATTTCCCCTCTTCCGTGCTGTCCCTGTGCTTCCATTAGAGCACACATTACAATATATTGTGATAATATTTATCATGTATTTTCTGCCCCCTAATCTGAAAGCTTCTTGATGGCTAGAAATCTGGGTAGATGTAGTATTTGTAAAGATAGCCTGGCAACTGGCAGCTTTCTTAGTATCTAAATGATGAGGCTCAACATTGATGGCTTCACGTAAAGTGAACAAGCTGTGAACATATGCCACTCAATGAATTTTTAAAAAGGACACACCCATGTCGCCACCACCCAGATCAAATAATAGAACCTTGTTAGCATTCTAGAAGCCTTCCTCAGGCCTTCTCCCTTTCATTACCATTTTAACCAGAGGTAAACACTGTCAATCTCTATCCTGAGGAGTAGCTTTGCCTCTGTTTGAACTTGTTATAAATGGGATCATTCAAAAGGTATCATTTTGTACCAGCTTCTTTCACTTGACATTCTGTTTATGAGATGTATCTCTCTATAGCACAGTGCATCCATTTTTATTGTTATATAGTATTCTATCCATGACTATAAAGAACTTCCATTTTTAGTTTCTGGAGAATGGACAGATTTAGTTTTGAGCTATTAGGAATAATGCTACTATGAAAATTCTTATGGGTAGTGGTTTTACATTGCATTCCCTTGATAGCTAATGATGTAAGAACATTTTATATGTTTAGTGACTATTTGAATATCATCTTTCATGAAGTATATTTAAACATTTCTGGTATGTTTTTAAAAAATTATGTTTGAATTTTCTTGAAAATTTCTAGTAATTCTTTATACATTTCAGATATGAATCCTCAGTGGGTATACATATGGCTAAGATCTGCTCCCATACAGTTGTTTGCATCTTCATTCTGGTAACAATATCTTCTCATGAACAGAAATTCTTAGTTTTAATAAAGTTCAGTGCATAAACATTCACCCTAATGCTTGCTATCCTGTTTGCTTTCTATAAGGTAATGAGATTTTCTTAGTTAACTTTATGAGGAGCTTTATTTTTTGTCTTACTCTGAGGTCAGTTCTCTAATGGAAGTGATCTTTTTATGTGGTGTGATATAGCAGTTAGTTCCATATGGATATACGGTTGACTAGCACCTTTTGTTGAAAAAGGGAAAAATAATTTCTCATACTGAACTTTCGTAAATCAGGTACCACTGCGATGTGGGTCTGTATTTGGACTGTGTTCTCTTGTGTTAGACTGTTTGTCTCTCCTTGTGCCAAAACTTCATTGTTTTAATTATTGTAGCTTTATATTGTTTTCATATCCAGGTGTGTAATTCCTCTTTCTTCTTCTTTGACATTTTCTTGGCATTTTTCACTATTGACATTTACAAATGAATGTTAAAATCAACTTGTCAGTTTCCATAAAATCAACCTTCTCAGGTTTTGACTGGGATTACATTGAATCTGTAGGTCAGTTTGGGTAAAAGTGTCATCTTTACAATCTTAAGCTTTCCAATCCATAATCATGACATAGCCCTTCATTTGTTTAGATATTCTTTAGTTTCTTTCAATAAGGTATTATAGTTTATAGAACATATGTTTACCTATCTTCTGTGATATCCCTAGCCATTTTGATATATTTAATGAGATTATAAAATGGTATTGTTTTAAAAATTTTATATTTGATATGTATTTGTTCCTAGAACATAGAAATACACGTGGTTGCGTGTATTGACTTTATATCAAGTAATGTTACTAATTTCACTTGTTAGTTCTAATGGTGAATTTATTTGAATTTTTACTTATACAACCATGTTACAGTACAGTTTTATTTCTTCGTTTCTATTCCTGTTTAATTTTCTTTTCACTTGCTATATAATACTCAGCAGTAATAGTAATGGCAGGTACCCCTTTCTTGTTTTTCATTTGGGGGGGAAAGCTTTCAATAATACACTATTCAGGATTATTGCTGTACGTTTTCTGCAGATAACTATTATCATATGACATGTTTTCCCTTCTGTATTTGGTTTGCTAGGTTTTTAAATCATAAACTTGTGTTTATTATCGAATGCTTTTTATTTATCTATTGAAATTCTTATCCGTTTTATTAGTATGGTTTAATAAATAAATTGCAATAATTGATAAGCAGCTGCTAAACCAGTTATGTCCCTGGAATATATTCAACTTCTTTGTGATACATTAATCTTTTTAATCACTAGGTTTTCTTGCTAATGTTTCTGTTCAGTTTTTTATATTTATGTTGGTGGGAGATAATTTATAACAAAGTTCTTGTCAGGTCTTGGTATCACGGTTGTTTTAACTTCATAAAATTAGGTGGGGTGTGTTCACTCACTGTCTTTTAACTAGAAGTGTGAAAAATCGTTATCATTTCTGGATATGAAAATATTATCTTTATAAATTCTTTATAAATAATCTTTGCTGGATTCTAGAGACACTTTTCTCTTAAATGTCTCTCATTCATTTAATCTTTCATTCAACCACAAATATTTACTTAATGTTTAGTTTAACTCACACACTGACCTTGCCCCTGGGGATGGAATGATGAGTAAAAACAAACATGGTCCTTACTCAGTATCACACTTAGTGGGAAATATAGACAGTAATCAAGTAATTTTAAAACATGGACCAAACTCTGTTAAACATTTATGAAGAAAAGGTACCAGTTCAGAATTCACAGTAGGTGGAGGCTTAGGGAGGCTTCCTAAGGAAGCTAACAGTCAAAAAAAGATCAATTAATTCACCTTCTCTTATTTGGACTGACATCTAATTCGTATGGTTAGAATGCTGCTAATGATAATAACTGTTGGTCCAGTGTGCTTTATTTTGCATGTTTTGTAGCAGATTTCCCAAAGTAAAGGAGTTTGGTAATCCAGAAGCAATTCATAGCCTTCACTCTAGATGAAAATCTGGCACAAAAACTGCATTATTTAAGTCAAGAAAGGAAAACACTGACAATAAATGAGCCTCACTGGACTCTTAATAGCAATGACTAAAATAAATACTTGCTGCCTTTCTTAAATTCAGTGCAGTCATTTATCTTACCATTGTTTTGTTTGCAAATATATCAGAGTTTGCATTTTCTAGGTTGTTGTATTTTATATACTTGTTTCTGTCTTAAATTTCCTAAATATGATATTTATATTTTATATTAGCTATGATTACATTGGAAGCTAGCTAATGCAATACAAAGCCATGCCAAACAGACAGCAAGATAATATGCACAATTTGTTGCAAAGGTCTTTTTTAAAAAGATTTATTTATTTATTTTAAAGAGAGAGAACGGGAGCGGGGAGGAGCAAAGGGAGAGAGAATCCTGAAGCGGATTCTCTGCTGAGCACAGAGCCCATCTTGGGGCTCAGTCCCAGGACCCTGAGATCATGACCTGAGCAGAAATCAAGAGTCAGCTGCTTAATCGACTGAGTCACCCAGGCACCCTGCAAAGTTCTTTTTTAAAGAATTATTTCTTAGGGGAAAAAAAATTAGTAACATTTAAATAGTAAGTTAAACAAATTATTTAAAAATTTAAAATATCAAATACATCATTTTGAATAAAGAATAGAAATATCACCTAATGTAATTTTAAGCAAAAATAAAATATCTAAAAATAATTTCAACATTCCCTTCGGAGACAACTGTCAAAGAGTTGCAAGATTTGCATTATTCTTTTTGGAACATAACGAATTTGGAGGTTTTGCTAAATACGCTAAGTTTCACTTTAAACTAGTAACGTGTAAAACTGTGAAATCAGAGCCCATTCTAAATATCACAGGAATTGCTTTGGCAGTTTCCCAACAACAAAGGAATTTTTTATTATTTCCAACAGAAATTTTACAGATGCATAATGTTTAACATATCAAATTGGTATTTTAGTTTGAAATAGAGGATTTTAAAATATGATTTTTACTTACACTCCTGAAATAGATTTAACTAAAAGAACAATAACCAGAAAAATGAAAATATTGATATGTGCATATCATCACTTGAATAATACAGAAGAGCCAGACTACAGTGGTATTATAAATATTTGGAAATCTTTTTTGTTAGGCCAGGGACTGTGCAATTATAATTAATAAAAATTACTTATAATAATAAAAAATTGGAACAGATTTTTCTGAAGAATTTGTCTATCATACATACACCACTCTCACACATCTATATCTGCACTCAGAATAAGTAGAAAATAGAGAGGCATAGAGAGATAAATACAACCAAATATACTACTTGGGTTATGGTGAAAAGTAAAAAGAGTCATATATATGAAATGCTTAAGAAAATGTTTGATAATTTCTCTTTCTCTGGATTTCACTGTAGATGTCAAACTCTTCAGTTTATCATTTTATTTGCAGAAATTATTCTTATATAGAAAATGATAAATATTACAAAATATATTAGTTGATAAGCACTCAACATACATGTTATCCTCAGATTGATTTCAAATAATAAAACTAAGAAACTTTAAGATTTTAATGCCACTTTATGTGTTCACAATAAGCGCTACTAAACTTAAGGTGCTGTTAACATGGACAGCTTTCCTCATACTATTGTAATTTGCACTGAAAAATGGGAAAGAAAAAGTCTAAATAATTTGTAGACAGTTTTCATTTTTTCAAAAGCAAAACAGTATCTTGATTTTAGTTGTAAAATTTCTTTTTAATAAATACATTTATTAGAATGTCAAAATGTACAAATGAGTATGCCCATTTTTACATATCAATATAGAGAAAAATCATATGTGTTGAATTAAATGTGCTGTAGTGAAGAGCAGCTTCAAATCTTTTGTAATTATAGGTAGCCATGTGCTTTTGAGTAACATTTTAGGAGAGTGAATCTGCACACTATTCTCATCTTCTAATTTTAAGTTATTAAAGGCATTTTTGCATGTCAATTTATGTTTCCTGATACTATTACCTCTTCAAAGGGCCAACTTATACCAGTGAAAACCCAGAATATTTCTCCCTTGTTGGTTTTCAATTTTCCCAAATATCAGCAGAGACAAAAAATAGATTTTTCTGAAAATTAACATTTTTTAGTGAAAATTTCAGTCTTTCAGCTATTTTAAAGTAATCTGTAATTTGTAAAGAAAGTTTTCTCCTGTCCAACCGGTATCAGAATTTTAGAGTAATGACTAATAAACGGAAGCTCTCTTCCATAGTTGTGTCTATAAAATTGTTTTTAGATTTCAGTTAGCTTAAATAAAATAAGCAAAAACAATAAAAGGTAATTATGTTCATTTGTGGCCGTCACCCTGCTTACTCATCTTGTTGGCTTGGTTTGTGATGCCTTTCTTCCTTTTTGGATTGGTTATGTGGTGTTCTTCCTATAAACTAATAGCATGCGTAGCTGTCCCTTGTGATAAGCTTCAAAAAGACCAGATGGTTTTACCTTATGTCAACACATGTAGTTTAAACAAGATAATGTAATATTTCTTACATTTGATTCCTTGAATGGAATGTATTTTTAGTGCCATGGACTCCTTACATGTTAAGATTATCTGAAGCTACACCATGGAATTGAATAACTTTAATCCTATGATTGGCATTTGGATTGAGATTTACGGTTTCTGGTTTCCTCATTTTATATAACTTAACTTTCCAATTAGCCTGACTTTAATTGGTCAATTTTAACATTTTATTTCTTAAATATTGACACTTTGTGTGAGGTTAGAATAAGTTGTGATGGATGGCAATGATAATTGATAATTCGAGGAAGTGTTTTTCATAGTCATATACTGCCTTTCTCTTTTGCTGCGTAACAAATTATACCAAAATTTAGTGGTTTAAAACATCATTTATTGTCTTAGTTTCTGTGGGTTAGAAATCCAGGTGTGGCTTAATTGGGTCTCTGAAGGGACTGCAATGAAAGTCAGCCAGGGCTACAGTGATCTTTAGGCTCAACTTGGGGTGAATCTGCTTTCAAGTTTCCTCAAAATATTGTGGGCAGGATTTAATTTTTCATAAGCTGTTAGTTCGTTGCCTCAGTTCCTGAGCCTCTCTACAGGACAGCTTATAAAGTGGCCCTTGGCTTCATCAGAGTGACCACCAGAGGGGCAGTAGAGAGAGTGCTGCCAAGATGGAAGTCCCACTCTTTTCATAACCTAACTTCCAAAGTGACATTTATCATTTTTGCAATGTTATATTCACTAGAAGCAGGTCTCTAGGGCCGGCCTCAATGAACGGGAGGGAATTACACAAGACTGTGACTACTGAAAGTTGGAGATAACTGGGGGACATTGTAGATGTGTGCCCACTATACTCTTTTTATAGTAATAGTATAAAAACTTGATAAGTACATTGGGAGGAAACGTTCTGAACTGTTTTTCTTTACCATTTTTCTCCAATTTCCTGAGGTTGAGGAAACATTTGAAGTGATAGAATGAAACAGTTATGTGGCTTGAAGTCATGGCCATAATCTTGCTTTTTATTGGCATTTATTTTTCATTGGCAAAACCTGACTGATCACATTGTTACATAGCTACTATCTGTATTTAAAATTTAATGCTGAGTTAAAATGAAAAAATTATATGCTATAATGTTCATGTTACTTAATAACCAGTGCTGAATTCCTAATACAGAATGTCAACAACTTGGAACACCAATTTGAATGACAGTAAATTTTTCACCTGAATCTATGAAATCCACAAGGATGTGGCACATTTTCAAGTGCTGAAAGAAAAGAACTAAAAATCATATACCTGGTGAAATGATCTTCAGGAAATAAAGGGAAATAACTATACCAGTTGAAGGAAAACTAAAGGACATTGTCATTAACAGACCTACCCTTAAAGGAAGTTCTTCAAACAAATGAAATGATAAAAGAAGGAATCTTGGTACATCAGAACACAAGGACAATCAAATGCCAGAAATATTATATATAATAGAATATTTTTATCCTAAGTTTTATAAATCACATTTGATAATTGAAAGAAGAATCACAGGACTATCTTATATTAAAGAAAGTGATATTTAAGAATGGAGGAGGTAGAAGCACCAAAAGGAAATTTTCTTCATTTCACTCAAAGTGGTGAAATATTGATTTCAATAGACTCTGATGTCACATTTGTATATTTTAATTCCCAGAGCAACAAGTATGAAAACTGTACAAAGTGATACACTCAAAAACACTCTAAATGTATCAAGCAGACAATATCTTTAAAAATGTTCAAGTGATCCACATGAAAGGAAAAAAAAGTGACAAACAGGAATGAAATAAGGGAAACAGAAAACACATAATAATATGGCCAATATAAGTTCTAGCATATCAATAATTACCTTAAATGTCAATGGCATAAATTCACCAATTAAAAGACAGCAATTAGCAGGGTGGATAAAACAAAAGAACAAACAAAATAAACAAAACTAGAGAGGTAGACAAACCATGAAAGAGACTCTTAACTATAGAAAACAAACTGAGGGTGGCTGGAGGGGAGGTAGATGGGGGATGGGTTAAATGGATGATGGGAATTAAGGAGTGCAGTTGTTGTGATGAGCACCAGCTGTTGTATGTGAATGATAAATCACTAAATTCTACTCCTGAAACTAATATTACACTGTATGTTAACCAACTAGAATTTAAATAAAAACTTGAAACATTAAAAAAAATGAGCAAACTATATGCTCTTAACAAGAAACTTATTTCAAACTCAATGACATACAGAACTTGAAATTTAAAAATGGGAAAAAATACACCATGCAAGCATTTTTTTTTTTATTATGTTCAGTTAGCCACAGTATAGTACATCATTAGTTTTGGATGTGGTGTTCAGTGATTCATTAGTTACATATAACACCCAGTGCTCATCACAACATGTGCCCTCCTTAGTACCCATCACCCTGGTACCCCAAGCCCCCCCCAAAACCCTCAGTTTGTTTCCCGGGGTCCATAGTTTCTTATGGTTTGTCTCCCTCTCTGATTTGTTAAAATAAAAGCTAGAGTGGCTATATTAATATCAAAGAAGTTACTTAGAGTAAAACAAAACAAAAACACCACAGATCTACAGACAAAGAGGGTACTTCATAATGATAAAAAGCTCAATCCACAAGGAACACATAATGATGCTAAATGAGTACACAGCAAAGTAAAACAGTTTTTAATTGCATGAAGCAAAACCTGATAGAGCTGAAAGGTGAAATTATAGTTGGGAACTTCAAACTCCTCACAGCAACTTATAAGGTAACTAATGAGTCTAGGAAACAAGACCAAAAATCAGTGAAGATAGAGGAGATCTGAATAATACAATCAACCAAAATCATCTAACTGTTGTATATAGAACATTCTACCCCCCAACTGTAGAATATACAGTTCAAGTGCCATGGAATATGTGCCAAGATAAACTGTGTCCTAGGCCAAAACAACTTAATACTTGTCATGCTAAGATTAATACTTAACAATACTTAAACAATGGAATTTATTCAGGATATGTTCTCTTACTATAATGGAATCAACCAGAAATCAACAATAGAAATATTTCTAAAGAAGTAGAAATTAAACAGCACATGTCTAAATAATCCCTGGGTCAATGAGGAATTCTCAAAGGAAATAAAAATTATACATAACTGAATGAAATGAAAGTATAGCATATCAAATATTTAGGAGACAACTAAAGGAATGCAAAGAACAAAATCTGTAGCACTAAATTCTTACATTAGAAACAAGAAAGGGTCTGAAAACAATAATCTAAACTCCTACTTCAAGAAATTAGGAAAAGAAGGGCGCCTGGGTGGCTCAGTTGGTTAAGCGACTGCCTTCGGCTCAGGTCATGATCCTGGAGTCCCGGGATCGAGTCCCGCATCGGGCTCCCTGCTCGGCAGGGAGCCTGCTTCTGCCTCTGACCCTCCCCCCTCTCATGTGCTCTCTCTCTCTCATTCTCTGTCTCAAATAAATAAATAAAATAAAATCTTAAAAAAAAAAAAAAAGAAATTAGGAAAAGAAGACAAAATATACCCAAATAAAGGAGAAAGAAGGAAAGGTAGGAGCAGAGATCAATGAAATCGAAAACAGGAAAATAATAGAGAAAATCATTGAAAACAAAGCTGATTCTTCAAAAAAGAATAAAAACGAGAATATGAATATCTACCAATATTAACAAAAAGAAAAAGAGAGTAGACATAAATCACCAGTGATGATGTCAGGATTATAATAGAGAAATCACTGCAAATCTTGCAGCTACTGAAAGGAAAACAGGTGAATATTGTGAATATCTTTATGATCATAAATTAACAGCCTAGGAGAAATGGACCAATTCCTTGAAACCATAGCTATCAAAACTCAACCAAGGTGAAACAGACAGTAAATTGTCTTACAAACATTAAAGACATTTAAATTTATAATTAAAAGTCTTACAAAAATGAAATTGCCAGACCCATTTGGCTTCACTGGAGGATTCTATCTGTTTTAGTGTATGCAGGCTGCTGTAGCAAAATACCACAAAATGGGTAGCTTATAAACAACAGAAATTTATTTCTCACAGTTCTGGAGTCTGGGAAGTCCATGAACAGGGTACCAGTGTGGTCACATTTTGGCAAGGGCCTTCTTCCTGGTTCATAGCTGGTACCTTCTCACTGTGTCCTCATATGTGGAAGGGTCAGGCATGCTCTCTAGGGCCTCTTTTATAAAGTCACTAATCCCATCCATGAGGGCTCTATCTTCATGACCAAAGCACCTTGCAAAGGCTCCACTTCTTAATACCATCATATCAGGCATTAGGATTTCAACATATGATATTTGGGCAGTGGGGGGTGGGTGGGGAGTGGTCACAAACATTCAGACCATAGCACTACTAAATATTTAAAATATTAACATACTCTTCCTAAAAATTAAAGAGGGCATATTTCCCAATTTATTTTATGAGGCCGTTGTTACTGACAAAGACAGTACAAAAAGAAAAAACTACAGGGCGCCTGGGTGGCTCAGTTGGTTAGGCGACTGCCTTCAGCTCAGGTCATGGTCCTGGGGTCCTGGGATCGAGTCCCGCATCGGGCTCCCGGCTCAGTGGGGAGCCTGCTTCTCCCTCTGACCCTCTCCCCTCTTGTGCTGTTTCTCTGTCTGTCTCTCTTTCTCTCAAATAAATAAATAAATAAATAAAATCTTAAAAAAAAAAAAAAGAAAAAGAAAACTACAGACCATTTACATAAGCACAAGCTTATGTAAAAATCTTCACCAAAATCTTAGCTTGACAAATTCAAAATGTAAACAAACAACTATACACCATGACAAAGAGGAACTTATTTCAGGTATGCAAGGCTGGTTCAACATTTGAAGATCAGCCAATGTAATCTCTCTCAACAAGCAAAAGAATAAAAGTCATTTAATCACATGAATTGATATAGAAAAAGCATTTGGTACAATTCAACAGTCATTCATGATAAAAACTCTCAGCAAGCTAGGAAAGGAGAGGAATGCCTCAACTTGCAATAAAGCATCTAGAAAAAAAACGTACAGTTATCATCATACTTAATATGGAAAGACTGCTTTTCCCCTAAGATTGAGAACATGACAAGAGTGTCTGTTTTCACCATTCTTATTTAACATTACTGGAAGTGCTAGCCACTGCCATAATGCAAGAAAAATAAATAATGAGCATTTAGATCCAAAAGGAAGTTATACAACTATCCCCATTTACAGATGACATGAATATCTACATAGAAAAATCCCAAGGAATCTTCCAACAAAATGAAACTCCAAGAATTAATGAGTTCAGCAAGGTTGAAGGATATAAGAGCACCACACACAAAAAGTCAGTTTATTTCTATACATGTTATAAGCACTAGAAAAGAAAAAAAATATCCTTTATATTCACTCCAAAGAAAATGCAACTTAATAAAACCTGTACAGGCCTATTTGCTGATAATTGCAAAATGCTGATGGAAGAATTCAAGGAAGATCTAAATAAGGCAAGCATACTATGTTCATGTAAATACACTATATCTCCCCAAATTGACATATAGTTTAAATTCAATTCCTATTGAAACCACAATTTTTTTGTATGCACATAGATCAGCTTATTCTCAAATTTATAGAGAAATGCACAAGCTCTAGAATAGCTAAAGCAATCTTGACAAAGAGAAATAAAATGGGAGGAGTTGCCCCCACCAGATAATAAGTCTTACTATATAGCACCGTAATCAAGATACTGGGGTACTTGCAGAAGGGTTGTGATAGCACATAGGTTAATGAAACTGAGTGGGCAGTTCAGAAATAGACCTAGATCATTATGCTTATATCATTTTTAGCAAAGATACAAAAGAAATTCAGTAAAGGAAGGATAGCCTATCAACTGCTCAAGGTGTTGGAGCAATTGGACCTCTATAGACAGGAAACAATCATGTCTTAAACCTTACATGGTGATACAAAAAGAAACTCAAAATGGGTCATTGACTTAACAATAAAACACTATACAACTTTTGGAAAGAAAATGTAGGAGAAAATCTTCAGGATCTAGGTCTAGGTGAGGAATTCTTAGATTGGATACCAAAAGCAAAATCCATAAAGAAATAATGATAAATTGGATAGTTTCTATATTAAAGAAACTGTTGCTATGTGAAAGACCATGTTAAGGGAATGGAAGGAAAAGATACATATTGAGAGAAAATATTTGCAAACCACATTTCTGACAAAAGACTGGGTCTGAAAATGAGACAGTAAAAACGAAAAGTACATTTAGAAAATGGTCAAAAGACATGAACAGTCATTTCACTGAAAGTGATATACATAGAGTATGTAAATACATGACAAAGGTATTCTTAGCTATCAGGGAAATGCAAATTAGAACCACAATGAACTGTGTACTTATCAGAATATCTGAAATTAAAAAAAAAAATTGACAACACTAAATGCAGGAGAAGATGAGAAAATAAAATGGTATAGTTTTTTTGTTGTTGTTGTTGTTGTTTGGAAAACAGGTTGGCAGTTTCTTATAAAACTAAATATTCGATTACTGTAGGACCCAGCAGTTGAACTCATGGACATTTATTCTAGAGAAGTGAAAACTTATGTTCGTGCAAAAACATGTATAGCAACGTTTATAGGTGTTTATTTATAATAGCCAAAACCTGAAAACAGCTCAGATGTCCTTCCACAGGTTAGGAGGTTAAACAGACTATGTGGCATATATGTACCACGGGATTCTCCTCAGCAATAAAAACAAAAACAGAAAAGCAGACTGTTCATATATGCAGCAACTTGGATGATCTCCAGAGTGCTGTGCTGAGTGAATGAAAGAGCCAATACCTAAAGATTACACGGTGAATTGCTCAATTTCTATAATATTTTAGAAATGAGAAAATTTTAGCCATGGAGACAATTTAATGGTTTCCAGGAACTAGGGACAGGGTGGGGGAACATGAAGGATATGGGTTCTGTCTTGACTGTGGTGGTAGATACACAAACCTATACATGTGATAAAATTGTATGGAACAAAATAGACAAACCTAACAAGTCCAAGTGAAATTGGGAAAATCTGATTAAGGTCATTGAATTGTCTTTGGGACATTCTACTATAGTTTTGGAAAATGTTAGTATTGGGTGAAACTGGCTAAAGAGTACATGGGATATCTTGGTATTCTTTCCTACAACTGCATGTGAATTTACAACTTTCTCAATAACGAATTCAGTTATAAACAAACAAAAAACTTAGATTCTAACAATAGTCTTGCTATTGAAATGAATTAAAGCCTCCCAATGTAATTGTATTGGGGGGGACATATCGAGAGATTAAGGAGGAGGGAGAGAGAGAGAGAACGAGAATCACCTAGTCATGATAAGGAAATAAAATGGTTACTATTAATCAAACAAAAATGAAAGTGTGGTCTACTTAAAGTTCTCAGTGGTAAGGTTGGAAATCCACATATGCTGTGAATGTCAGAAATACTGACACATACACACATAACAGTACTTAAGACACATTGCCTCCATCTCAGTGTCTTGACCAGTACTGGCTTCATGGTAAGTATTGTAGTAGAATGTTCTAGTCCAAAAGAGAATTTAGGAATTAAAGCAGATTTACATTTGACTTAGCCTCTTTTTATTTCTGTGGTATTCATTCCATACATTGTAATATGTTTTCTTGTCATATACCTGTGATGCATCATTATCTTACAACATCTAAAATCTACACAGTCTCACCATTACTTATGGTCCTTCTGATGGTTTTTCCAGTGTTCTCCAGCTCCGCCATTTGTTGAGTAATTTGGATGCAAATATATTTAAACTTAGAATTTAATTCAAAATCTCTATTTTGTATATTGTTGGATTGTCATTTGAGTGATTATATCCACATATGCATGCATATATATGTATATGAAAAACTATGCTGTATATATTAGAAAGCATTATAAAGAATTAAAGTATAATCACATACCCTAGATAAAATCAATCTTAAAAATTTACATATTTTTACTGCCATCATAATTGCTTTAAAATTTAGGTAAAAGTATGCTTTCTGTGCAACTTTTGCTACCTTAGTATTTTATCTATATTTTCAACACTGAAAATTGTTACTATTTTACATACATTGGTAGGCAGTATTTTTAAAAATATGCTTTTTTGAGGATAATAAAAAACCCAAGAATTCATCATTGATAAGGCAATGGACTTGAGTATAAAAGTACCCTGATTTCTTGTGTAATATTTAAATCTCCATTGCTTCTGGGTACTCATGTACCATGAGGTACTTAATAGTCAAAAGCATAATCATTTGAAAAGATTGCTGTGGGTTAGGTGAGAAAAGATAGGACAAAGTGTGGGAAAATTACTGTTTTTAAATATATACCTTTCTTATTTTGCTTTTCTCTTGATTTCTCAGTTTTTCTATCTCCAGAATATAAAAAAAAAATTAAAAAAAAACCTCTCAGCTATCTAATATGTGGATTCATTACATTTATTACAAAGATGCTTAGTAAAGATTGGTATTTTAATTTTAGAGTAAAGATATTCCAAAATAGGAGAGACGGTTCCGTTTACTCAATATTAGAGTGAAAATCTCATCTGTCTTTGGGGTAGTTGAATTCCCTGTCTAACTTCTCAAATGTTTTGTGTTATGGAAACCTCAAATGTATTTTGTTAAATTCTTTACCCTAGACTCAAGTGTAATTTAAAGGAAATTCCATCCATATGTTTATAATTTAATATTTTAGGCTGGTTTTTCCTTTTCTTTTTTATATTTGGTGTCCAAGAATTCTCTTGAGCTACTTCTTTCAGGGATCTTTTGGCAAGATTAGACTAAGTCACAAACCAAAAATTTAAGTTTGGAATTCAACATATATCCATAATGTGTAGGTTCTGAACAATACCAATGTTTTCTCATTTTGATTCTAAATGTCAGAGATACAGAGTTGAAGATTACTCTGTGTCACTAAAATGACATTAGAGGACATTGCAAATAATTCTAGTTAATGTTAATGAGTCAATAAATTTTCTTATTCTTAAATATATTTTATTTTGGAACA
This sequence comes from Mirounga angustirostris, assembly GCF_029215605.1. Taxonomy (NCBI): domain Eukaryota; kingdom Metazoa; phylum Chordata; class Mammalia; order Carnivora; family Phocidae; genus Mirounga; species Mirounga angustirostris. The sequence goes on along the minus strand of NW_026991722.1, from coordinate 8,729,711 downwards.
CAGTAGTATTCTTAATAATTCTTTAAAATTTCTTTATCTTACTATTTACTATTTAACAAGAGTGACTGTTCAATGAACTATTTTAACTGCACATCTTCATATACTCAACCATTTCTGTCAAATATTTTCTAAATGTCTAGTCTTTAAATATAGGCAGCGCTTTTTTTCTATCCTAGCATAAACCATGCATAGTAAACATGCATGATTTGGCTGTAGAAATATAATCTTCATATTTGCAAGTGATTATTAATTTATGGTCTGCAGTGGAGCATATTAATTTATGGTCTGCAATCTATGGTCTGAGAACTAGATAATCTATGCAGACACTCTCTATTTTTTGAATCTAAAAAAGACTTTATAAGCATGTGACATGAACCTTGGAAACAATAATGAAACATAGAAATTCATATTCAGAATACATTGAGAATAACTATGATTTTGTCTCAAGTCTTCATTTGCTGGATATAATTGTAGTGAAAACGGATTAAACAGAAAAATGATTTGACATGGAGGAATTATTTTCTGCAATTACTGCTGACATTCCTAAATATACACAAAAGTTTAGCTCAGTCTGCTAAATAATAGTATTAAAATCATATGCAACCCAATTAAAATATATGTGTGTACTGTGTGTGTATATATTTTTAGCGTGTATATACGTATACACACATGTGTATGGTATATATTTTTTGAGGTGACTTGGGAAGGCACTTTAAGGGTACTGAGACTTTTTTTTTTTCAATTTCCCTCTTTTGGACAAGAAATTTAATATCTGTTCATAGAGGAAAGCTGGACTCCAAGAGTATCTTGTTCTGAGGCTAAGAACATGAGAATCATCATGGAGTGTTGGTACCACTACTTTCCTCTGCATCCAGGCCTCCTGGCCTTTGGATTTTTCTTTTATAAGAAACACAAGAAGGTGGTATTGGCTACTAAATTCTGTAGATGGTTTGATGGATTGAAACTAAATTCTTCTTGACCCTCACTCTCCATGAATCAATGGGCATTGAGATCACACACTTTACTGTGTTTGGGTCAGGATATGGATGTTTATCCTGAACATTTGTAAAAGAAACAATTTGATATATTGGCAATAGCTCTGAATTTTGTGATGAAAGATCTGAATCAAGTCCTGTCTCTGCCACTTACTAGTCAGGTATTCTGACATTGGTTCAGGCACCAATACCTACCTAATAGAATTTCTATAAGCATCGTGGAAAATGTACACTAGAAGTGTTTTAAAAATAGATACGTTATACAAATGTAGAGTTACTACATCTGGGGGTTGTGCTTATATTATATTGGTGGCATTTTATCCTTTTCATTTGAACCTTCAGTGCCTCTTAAAATTTAAATATTCAGAATAGGGGAACATATCTGAATCCAAAGATCTGAGGGAAGAGCATTCCACCCACAAGATCCTAAGGCAAGAATAAACATGGCCTCTTCAAAGAACAGGAGGAAAGTCAGCATGACTGGAGCAAAAAGGGAAAGTAAGAAAAGGATGGGCGACAGGAATCAAGGCCAGGGAGTAGGGTTGGTGGCAGATCATGTGAAAGAGACTGTGATTAAGCGTTTTTATTTTATTCTAATTGTAACAGAGGCATTAGCAAGTTGCGAAGAGAGAGTTATGTAATTTTATTAAATTTTTTAAAAAGATTTTTTAACTGCTGCATACCAACAAGACAGAAGTATTAGTAGGCATTTCAGAAGTAGTAATGCTAAAAGGGGTGGTGGTGGTTTTCACAGGATAGAAGCAATGAAGGTGGAAAGAAATACGTGGATCTAGGAAGTCATTTGAAGAAATGAGGTATTAGAACTTGCTGACAAAATGTGGGTCAGAGAGAAACTAGGTTTTTGACTTGAGCTGTTGGACCGATGGTGGCACCATTTGCTGGGATGTTAACAATGGAAAGAAAACAAATTTGCAGCAGGCTGGGGATCAGGAGTGCAATTTTGTAATGTTAAGTTGAGGTGGAGATTTCTTTGGACATCCAAGTGGAAATACAAAGTCACTGTGTGTCTGAAGCTTAGGAGAGGTTAAAGGACTGGAGATAAGAACTTGGCATTCAATGGCAAAGACATTCTATTTCATATTAGCATGCTTTGGACTCTCCAATATTTAGAGAGGAGCAGCAGGGAGAAACAAAGGAGGCCAAGGAAGAGGAGGTAACAGAATAATGAGAAGTATGTGGTGATAAGGAAAAAATGTGACAAATGTGTTTAAAGAGCAAGGAATTTTCAATTGTTGTGGAACATTGTTGAGGTCACATCAGGCAAGGTTAAAAAATGAATATCCAATTTGGCAGTATTAAGGTCATCTGTGATCTTGACAAGTGGGATTTCTGTGGAATGGAGGGTACAGATTTCTAGTTGAAATGGATTGATGAAAGAATGGGATGTGAGGAAATGAAAGCAGTGAAAATAAACAACACATGAGATAAACTGTCTCTTTTGTCATAGGAGCAGAGAAATGGGGGCATTACTTCATGGAGAAGGTGGTGATGATGCAGTCAGTTGCTGAGGGTATACTGAGGGAAATGACCCATACAGAGGGAGAATTCATGTGAGGCCCTTGAAACAACCATGACAAAGCTTTTAATATCCCCATTTTATAGATGAAGAAACTTTCACATAAATTAAGTTTCTAAGGTCACAAGATGATAAATGACAAAGCAAGAAATAGCCAAATTATGGAAAGAATTTGAAGTCATATTTCTGTGATTTCAGAGTCTAATCTCTTTTTCACTATATCACTGGCGTAGGCTGAACAATGCTCCTCGCCTCCTAGAGATGCCCACATCTTAATATCTGGAGCCTGTAATGTGTTACCTCATGGTAAAAGAGATTTTACAGGTGTGGTTAAGGTAAGCATTTTGAGCTGGGGAGATTATCCTGCATTATCTGGATGGGCTCAATATAATTGCAAAGGTCCTTATAGGAGAAGAGAGGAAAATCAGCATTGGCAGTAGGGGATATGATGATGGGTATAAAGAGTTGGAGTGGTCTGATGAAGCGGCCATGAGCCAAGGAATGTAAGGGGCCTCTAGGAGCTGAAAAGGGCCAGAAAATGATCCTCCCCTTAGAGTCTCTAGAAGAAACCAGCCCTGCCCACACTTTGATTTTAGCCCAATGAGATTTATTTTGGGCATCTGAACTTCAAAAGTGTAAGATAATAAAGTTGTGTTGCTTTAGGCCATTAAGTTTGGGTAATTTGCTACAGCAGCAATAGGAAACTAATCTAACACCTTTACTATGTTAGTTAACTCTTTGCAGAATTGTCTGTTGCTCCTTAGTTTGGGTTATATGTGTTTTATCATGGCACTGTCCAATGATTATACTGAATAAACAAATACTAACTTCTATATTTAAAACATTGCTTTACTTGACCATCAAGACAAGGATGACAGGGCACCTGGGTAGCTCAGTTGGTTAAGGGGCTGCCTTCAGCTCAGGTCCTGGAATCCAGCCCTGCATTGCATCTGGCTCTCTGCTCAGCAGGGAGTCTGCTTCTCTCTCTGCCTCTGCCCTCACCACCCCACCCCCCGCTCCTGCGCATGCTCTCCCCCCCCCCCCAAATATATAAATAAAATCTTAAAAAAAAAAAAAGACAAGGACGACAATACTACACAACTTCTTGGGTAGTATATTTGAAACTTCTGAAGATTACTCTGGCAAATATTTTGGATACTAGGCCCTCAGTAGCCCTTGACAGGGAGTAGCTACAAATCTGAGGGCTTCCAAGTTGCCTCTTGAACTCTGGAGTGTGGGTTTCTAAAATCTCATCTTGTCCAGAAAAAAAATTTACCTTGCCCCATCTCTTCTAGATGTTCTCTATAACTTTTGATGAATCAGTAATCTTGTGATTTGGGGGAGTTGAGCTTTTTAAAGACTTCTTTGATCTGATTTATAATTCAAAGGATGAATTTTAATCTCTGCCACCAATATGGTCATAGCTCTTTACCCTGAAAATTAAATTCCAGATCATACATAAGAAATAATGCTTACCAAATAATATCTTGCATGCTTTTATGTGACTGTTGCTTTGCTTTAGTAAGAAGTAAGAGTGAATGAAGCAAAGTATTTGGAAATATTTTGCATAGGTATGGCTCACATACATTATAACATTTCTGCTTCTGATTCCAGTTATTTCTCTTAGCTTTTAGATGTGGGATACATTTTAGCCAATTTGGTTTATTAATATAAAGAATGTACAATTGGGGAAATGAAACAGACTTTAAGAATAGTTTTTTTAATTAAAAATTTTTATAACTGCATTTCAAAAGTAAACGTGACAATCATTTGGACTAAATTCTCCAAACTTCGTTATTAAGCCTGTGAAAACTTTCCAGTCAGCGAACAGAGTAGTTGGCAGCTACACACATTCCGTCAAATGGGTGTGAGAAAATATTACTGAATCATATTGACAGGAAAGGGCTTTCTCTTGCTCAGGGCAAAGTGTAACCAGATCTATGAAGAATTTCTGAGTTAGCCTCATACATTCTTCAGGAACAAGTGTGAATGGGGTAAATGATGTAGGAGTTTTGCTTAGGAAATGCAGAGGAAAACTGGAATAGTTGGTTTCAAACCCTGAAATGGACATAAATATTGGAAAATGTTGATGGATCCGATATTAAAGAAAATCTATAATTTTAACAAATAGCTTTTAAATAACAAAAAATGGAAAGCATAACCCCTCTTCTTTAGCAGTACCTGGTTTGTTGTGAAACTGTGATAGGAATTATTTTATCGGGTAATTCACTTTCACATTATAAATTAATAACAATCATAATTTTGAGTTATTGGCTTTTTGCTCTTCGGGATTTTATTTTTATTTTTTAACTAATATTTATGGGCATAGTTACATTGTCCTCTACATTCTTTAATTTTTATGAAATTATACAAAATGATATTTACATAGTGATGCATATTCCAGATTCAGGGTCACCTGTCCAACTGTAGGATCTTCGACATGACCACATTTTTTCAGTGCTCTTTCCAATAAAACGTGCACTCTGACTGTTAGCCACCTGGAAATAGTAGCAAGATTATTCTTATATGAAAATCAGATTCAGCAGGGCTTTATAGTTCCACAGCTAATACTAACTTCATTTTTGGCATAGTTCTCAACAGATATTTTGGTTTATTTATTTGGCGGTATTAAGTTGGATTAGATTGCATGAGAAAATTGGGATCATTTGTGGTTTTGTTTACTGAAACCTTGAAATTTAAACATAAATATTAGGAAATGCCAAGGAATTCAACAAGTGTCAGGCTTCCATGCAAATAGGTAATAAGTAACATAGGTTTTGTATATATTGTTAGAAGAAACATATTTAAGCTATAAACTCAAATCTTAGATAAAATATCTTTATGTCGCAATATTTGTTCACTGGTGAGACATTTCAGGAATATTTTAAAACAGAACTTGCCCAAACCTGATTGATACCCTAAGTTTACATAAGAATAGTTAAATTATGTTATATCCTCCAAGAAATTCTAAATGATCTGAACCTAAATTGGTAATTGGCAGGCAAAGCATTATAAGAACTTCAAGATGATCAGCCTGCCAGAAAAAAGAAATTTTCATTTTCCAAGCTTCATTACAAGTGATACATTGGCATTTTATAAAATGGAAATGGATTGTGGATTTTTGGATCTTTATTCCTCTATGCATATTCCAAAGAAGTAAAACTGATCACTTTCTATGTCTGACCTTCTAAGGTTTTTATTTTAAATGTTTTGGGGTTTTTTTTTTTTTTATGGGCTTTGTTTTTGTTTTTGTTTTCTTCTTAAAGCATAGAAGACATTGTTATTGTCTGGGAATGGTAGTAATGACATCAAGATATGATGTGGAGAAATTATTCTGAAATAGATTTTTTTTAATTCTTTTTTTTTTTTTAAGATTTTGTTTATTTATTTGACAGAGAGAGACACAGCGAGAGAGGGAACACAAGCGGGGTGGTGGGAGAGGGAGAAGCAGGCCTCCTGCTGAGCAGGGAGCCCGATGCGGGGCTCCATCCCAGGACACCGGGATTATGACCTGAGCCGAAGGCAAACACTTAACCGACTGAGCCACCCAGGCGCCCTGAAATAGATTTTTTTAAAGAAATGGAGTTAATTTTTTTACCATTGAGCATTATCTAAGGAATATATTATTTTTCTCAAATAATTTTTTACTGAAAACCTAGACTAAAGAAGCATCACACATGGCTTCCACAACACTGGGGAAGAGTAAGAGGTTAAAGACTTAGGAAGCAGGGAAGAGTCAGCTAAGAAAAGGGTGGGGCTTATTATATGAATTCCATGCTAATTCTTTAAAATAAAGTTAATTTCTAATTGATCAGATAATGCAATTTATAATTTGATAATGACTGATAGGAAACATAAATATATGTGTTTTAAAAAGTTTTCATTTATGCTTTTACTACGAGGCTTTTGAAAAACAAAAACAGTATCCAAACTGTAAATAACATACAAATTTATTTTATATTATTTACTTGCCTTTTTGTGCAAGTATTTCCTGGCTCAATATGGTTCCAAAATCTCACATTCAGGGCAAATATAGACTATAACTGCTTGTGTAATTTGCCATAGTGTATGGATTTTTTTTTTAAATATAATACTTACTCATGGGCAGAACCTGAGCTTTCCTGCAGTGGTGTGATCTTGCCGTTTGCTGTAATTGTTCACTTACCTTCCTGTTACAACTGGAGTCTTATATTTCCTATTTAGTGTTCTCTTGCAAAACTTTCCTAAGAATATATTTTTTTTCTGCTTTAGACCCATACAGTATACACATTTTTATTATACTAATCACATGTGCATGTTTGATGGGCCACACTTTAAAATACAGTATGATGTTTTACTTTTCTGAATATTAAAAACTGATTTTTCTTTTTCACGTTTGATCAGAGTGTATGGCATCATATCTAAAGTAACAACTGTTCCTTAGCACTATGTTTTAAATCTGTATTAATCTATTTACTCTTTGCTTATGGCTTTTATTAACATTATTGTGTGTGCATTAGCGATCCTTTGCTTCTTAGGGAAAAAAAAAATCCAAGAAGGGTTTCATTTAGAATTCATTTCCTATAGGTTAATGGAAAGCAATAAGTATAAACAATAAAAACAAAAATCCCTTTGGACCCTATTTGATTCTGCCCTGGTAGTATAACTTCTGCCAAAAATGCTTTTATTTCTGGTCCACCTCATTCTTCAGATAATACATCAGACATCTGTCACTTCAGAGAGACTTCTTTACGTATATAGGTATGTGTTGAATCACAATACTGTTTATTTCTTTCGAAGAGAGTTAAACTTTGTGAGTCTTAGTTTGATTTATTGCTTTTGGTTATTAACAAGGTCCCCGGATGGCAGAGTCCATGTCTGTTTTATTCAGTATCACGGAAGAAGCCCAACGTAAACTTTCTGCTCAGATGTCAGGCCTGTAAGGGATGGAAAGAGTCAAGCATAGGTCCCACTAACTGATAACCTGAAGGATGAGAAACCAAGGGGAGGTGAGCATGAGGAGAGAGGGGAAAGTCTCTTGCTTAGCAATCTGATCGCTCAAAGGAGAAAGTTGAGGGGAGTTTTGTGCAGGGAATGGGCACATCAGGGTGACCGAAGCAAGGGGCATGGAAGCAGGATGATAGAGAGGAGGCTGTGGGGATTTACAAGCCCCAAATTTGCAGTTCGTTTAGGCTATGATGAGATGAAATTCACTCAAAGCACAATATCAGGATCACTTAACTAATTGTGGTGTGATTTAGTGGGAGATATTGGAGCATAAACATAGCCCAAATGGAAATCTGCCAAATATATTTCTGAAATAACCTAAAAGATGATTTTGCTATTGTGTGTATAGGTATTTTGAAGTTGTAGGCTTTTGATACGGGGAGGCAGTGGCTCTGGATTCAGATTTCCTTATTTCCCAAACTGGGTCGGCCCCTTCTAAGTGTATGACTTGGGCTGGTTATGTTAGATCCCTAAGCTTGGTTTCTTCTAGGATGGAGATAATAATAGTAGCACTGACTATTTCACTGAATAATATGAATATGATATAGAAATTGATTATACCTTTATTACATGAAATGAAGAGCTTTTTGGTAAATCTCATTTATCTGTTGCTATCCTTGTTTTTTTTTAAGTATACCATCTCTCTTTTAAAAGAGAGAAAAGAAACTGAAGAAAAATGATACAGTAGTCCAAAGTGATATATTAGTGACTTATATATCACTGAAGAAAACTGTCACCTTGCCTAAGAGACAGCCTGGGCCAGCCAGTCTATGGCATTTTTCCATTTAATGGTCACAAGAACTAACTGAAGTACAATGATATTTCTGTCTTCCCTTACAGATAAGGATAATGAGTCAAAGGCAATTTATGTAATTTGTCCAAGATCCATCTATGTGGGAAGTGACAGAATCAGAGCTTGAATCAATATAATCTGGAACTCAATGTCTTATACATTAAACTTCTCTTTCATGAAAAATAATGTTTAGTAGTAGTATTTATAGAGTAGACCCACCATATTTCATTTATTTGGTTATGTATGACATTAAAAATACTTGCAGTCATCAGGGTAGCCTGATTGTATGAACATTTTAATGCTTTATTGAAGTGTAGTAGATACAAAGTATTGCACATATTTAATGTATATAATTTGATGAGTTAGAGCGTAGACATGCACCTGTGAGCCCATCACCACAATCAAAGTAATAAATATATCCACCACCTTCAAGAGTTTCCTTGTGCCCCCTCCCTCCTTTTTGTGGTAAGGACAATGCAGAATTCAGAGTAAGAAACCAAAGAGTCAATAGCATTAAAATATTTTCTCATGGATCAAAGGCTTTGTGCTATAACCAGGGACAAATACTTTCACAGTCATTGAAATAAGACATGAGGAACCCATTTACACTTGCTTGGGAAACACTTTAGAACAGGAAAAACTATTCAAGTTCAAGGACTGAATGATTAAACCCAACTCAATTTTGTTTAGTCAGATGTGAAAAAATCCATAGTTAATTGGTAGGCAAGGTCTCCACATACCAGAATCCAATTATAGAGTCTTCAAAACAATAGTGAAATAAAAGTTAATGAAACATTTTTAAAGACATTATGATTTTATGATACTGATTTATTTTGAAAATGGCAAGGATAAATTTAAATTTAATATGATAAAATAAGTTTTCTGTTTTTATTTTGGAATTCCAGCCAAAGGAAATATCAGAAATATCATTAAATAGTGAATAATGAATATATACATATATATATACACACACATATATAGGTATAATTATATGTGAACATATACATAAAATACATGGTGTGCTTCTAAGAGTTCCTTATTTACTTTATAATATTTGTCTTGGTTTACTAATAGTCCTAGAAATTTGGCCAGCTATGTTATCATTGCCCTCTGAATTGCAGTAAATGTAGGGAACAATTGCTCCAAATCAGCACTAATTCAAATGCGCTTGGACATGTACCAATGCTAACAAAAATAATTACAACCATGAATCTACATTATTATAAGTGTTATAAAAAGGAGTGAATTGGTTTGGCACCTCTACAGAACACTTGTTAAAATGTGTTTTTTCTTACAACTCGAAAGTGATATACATTTAATTTTTTTTTTTTTCAGTAAAGACTTACTTTGTAAGTTAGCATATAAAGAATTATTCTGGGGGCGCCTGGGTGGCTCAGTTGGTTAAGCAGCCGACTCTTTGATTTTGACTCAGGTCATGATCTCAGGGTCCTGGGATCAAGCCCCGTACCAAGCTCTGTGCCCAGAGGGCAGTCTGCTTGAGAATTCTCTCTCTCTCTTCTTCTGCCCCTCCCCCTATTTGTGTTCTCCTTCTCTCTAAAATAAATAAATAAATAAATCTTAAAAAGAGAAAAACACTCATTTTTTAAGTTGTTAGTATAATGAAACCCCTTCAGTTAATTAAATGGATGGTTTGTAAGGAGACAATTTATGATCTGTAACTGTATAAAAGCAAATAAAAAATGAGAGGAATTAATGTCATGTACGTTAAGTGCTATTTATACCAATAAATCTTATTTGATAATAAAAATGGGTAATCTTATAAAATCACAGAGCTTTATTAATGTGCAGATTAACCTGCATGTTTTAAGTGTTTATTTTAAAGAAAAGGGTCTACTTGCTGTCATCGATATAGCTATGTTGAATAAAGTAATGGGTATACATACTGATAAGTAGGTCTGCTTTTACCAATTAGTCTTTGTTATTTATATGGAAAGTGGCTTGTAATTCCTTTACAAAGCTTTGAAATTGCTAAGACTCCTCAGAGTTATCTATGCCAGGAAGCCTTTTCGTTTCTAGGAGACAGTTCATCACTTCTTGAGCAGTGCTCCTTACAGTTCCTCCTACATACCTTAGCAACTTAGCACTGACTTGACACATAATATGTACTAAAAAAGATTGATGGAATAAATAAATGTATTTTACAGTGTGAATATGTATTTTTAATTTTTATGTGCTTGTCTCATCCACTGAACTACAAAATTTTTAAGACAAACACCATGTCTTATTCATAAAAATTTTCCTAAATTTATCATAATATTAACCATGGGATGAAAATACTTCATGTATCAGTCTGATGTCATTTTGACTGCAAGTGACAGAAAACTCAACAACCACACCTTAAATAAAGTTAGGTAATCATTCTCACATGGCAAGAAAACCAGAGGTATGCATTCTAGATTTCATGCCACAACTCAGTCATTAAATCAGGCTCTTTTCCTCTTTCTGTTCCACCATTTTAAATATACGGTGGCTGTTACACTTGCCTTCTTCCAGAATCATGTCTTGGTTTAGGCAGGAAGAAAGCAGAAGAAAAGACGTTCTCATCTTGTGGTTTTTTTCATGTTTTTCAGTTTGGAAACTTTCCCAGCAGATTTCCCCTGAAATCTCAGCCAGAACCAGTTACTCTGCTGACTTGAGACTAGTGAATGGTCAGTGAAGTGGAGGCCATCGTGGAAGAGTTAGACCAATTAGGATTTAGCCCCTGGGATTAGAATAGGGGCTTATGCTCCCAGAGATCAGTAGATTCTGCCTTCCACTTAAACAGGTTGTGCTTGAGTTAGCAGGGAAAAGAGGATCACTGAGTAGTTAATGGACAATATGTATTATAGTAAATATTACCTGAAAAGAATTGGATTTGTTACATGTCATATGCTATTCCCAGTTGCATCTTTATATTTTTATTTGTATTCATTTGGCAAAATGTAATATCAATTTCTGTTTTTTTGAGGATAATTACAAATACATAAGTTCTTCCATACTTTTAGTTACAGTGGAAAGGAAAATATGCAATATTTAAAGACACATTGTTTTCATTAACCTTGTTTTTCAAATGTAGGTCTTGCTGTTATAATTGCAAGGAAAACTCAAATGTTAATTATGTTCTCTGTCTTTTCTTAGACCTGAAAAGATAAATATGAATTTAGATTCCATCCATCAGTTAATTGAGGAAACACAAATCTTCCAGATGCCGCAGTCATCAATAAAACCACCTTGTGACATGGTAGCACCTGCTTCCCCCCCCAGGGACACTTGTCATTCCTGTTTGCCACTTCAGGGGTGGCAATTACATGCCACTCACAACGTCTGTGTGCACTCATGCAACACCAATGAGTGGAATATTTGTGAAGAGCTTCGCCTGCGGGAACTTGAGGAAGTCAAGGCCAGAGCTGCCCAGATGGAGAAGACCATGCGGTGGTGGTCAGACTGCACTGCCAATTGGAGAGAAAAGTGGAGCAAAGTTCGGGCCGAAAGGAACAGCGCCAGGGAGGAGGGAAGACAGCTCAGAATAAAATTAGAGATGACAATGAAAGAATTGAGTGCATTGAAAAAGAAACAAAGTTTGCCACATCAAAAGGTGTTAGAAACCACCCAGGACCTGAAGCATCCTAGTTTCATAGAAGTGCCCTCTGCACCAGGAGACCAGTTTCAAATTGGTTCACAAACATGTAAGTCTATCAGAGAATGTCTGGTGAGAAGAGAATTTTCTACAAAGGACAACACAGATAGTAAGGTAAGAAAAGAACTCGGCAGAAGAATCCAGAGATTCTGATCATATTTGAATGCCGTATATACAGCATTGGGGAGGAAGGGGAAAATGACAAACCCAGTGGTGACTACATATGTTTGCTTGGGCTGCCATAACTAGGTACCACAGAGTGGATGGCTTCAGCAACAGAAACTTATTTTCTCATAGTTCTAGAGGCCAGAAGGGTGAGATCAAGGTATTGGCAGGTTTGGTTTCTTTGGAGACCTCTCCTTGGCCTAGAAATGGTCATCTTCACCCTGCCTTCACGTCATCTTTTCTCTGTGTTTATCTCCAAATTTCCTTGTAGAGAAACCATCTCTAGGCCCACCATCATGACCTCATTTTAACTTGATGACCTCTTTAAAGACCTTACACCAAACACAGTGTCATTCTAAGGTACTGGGGGCAGGGTAAGACACAATTCAGTAGCCCATATTATTGATCTTAGTAATAGTTTTAAGAAAAAGTAACTCAGCATTTTTTATGTGAAAATAAATTATTTAGAGAGATTTCTCTCCATTTACCCTAATTATGACAATAATAATAAATTATTCTTATAGTAGTTTAAACATTTCCCAAGGTTTGGGACTTTGGCCTCACAATTAATTCCTATAAAATGGGTACCATCAGCAAATACCTTTATGGAATGCTTCACATTATCCACTCTTGAAATTTCTTGGTATTATTGGAATCTTGAAGTTTTTGAGAATTCTGCACAAAATAAACTTTTTAAAAACTTTATTTTATATAGCAGTTCATAATATTATTTATCCATTTTTTTTAACCTGGTAAATACTGTTAACAACCCATGGAACATACTTTCAGAAACTTTGGGAATTCATTTTATCTCTTTAAATAATATCAGTTATTATTGTTACTCCTTTCTATTTAATTCCACCTCTAAAAGTTTATAGCATATCTTGCTCCTCTATAATTCCATCTAAAATTTTAAGTCTTTCTTTTTTTTTTTTTTTTAAAGATTTTTTTTTTTATTTATTTATTTGACAGAGACAGAGACAGCAAGAGCAGGAACACAAGCAGGGGGAGTGGGAGAGGGAGAAGCAGGCTTCCCGCTGAGCCAGGAGCCCGATGTGGGACTCGATCCCAGGACCCTGGGATCATGACCTGAGCCGAAGGCAGTCGCTTAACCAACTGAGCCACCCAGGCGCCCAAAAAATTTTAAGTCTTTCTATGATGTATGGGATTTATCGTCGATATAACCTAGATTCCATTGTAAATTAAAAATTTTCAAAGACTGAAATGTATTTCACTATAATGTAGGACATAGAAGAAAAAAAAAATCTTGAGGAATGCAAGTTAAAGTTCAGTCATATACCTCTTACAGACTGATAAAGAAATGAAAATAGGAATTTGATGCTGAATCATAACATTTATTTCCTTCCAAAAATATGTTTTCTTCATGATTTTTCTGCACTGGATTTAAAAATTAACAATAGTTGTTTTATTTTTTTTTTTCTTTTCAGGAAGAAGTTTTGATTATTGACCAGTTAAGATTAAATGAGGAGATGAAACTCAATCTTAACTCTCCTGATTCATTCAAGAATAGTGGTTCTGACAGCTGTACACTGAAATCTGCATTAAGACTGCAGGCAATGACCCTGCCTTTGGAGAGTGAAGTGCCTGAAATTACAGCTTTGCAGGTTCATCTGGATGAGTTCCAAAAAATTTTATGGAAAGAAAGAGAGTAAGTGTTAATCATTGTCTCCTTTAACCAAGTCTGATTTTCAAACTTATTTAAGTTAAGTCTAACAAACAGGCCATTTGATAATTGACCCATGATTAATCATTAAGTACTAATATTTAAAAAAATGAGTTTGATTTATATTCATTTTTTGAATTTTTTAAAATATCAAATATTTAATATGTAAATATTAAATCACACACTACTGCAAAGGCAGTGGGCCAAATAGGAAATCCAACAGCAAATCAAAATATGTCTCAACACATAAGAAAAAGAAAACACAATATTCTAAAATCTGTGGGATGCAGCAAAAGCAGATGTTAGAATGAAATTTATGCTATAAATTCTGTTTTAAGAAAAAAAGTTCAAATAAACAATGTTACACCACAAGGAACTAGAAAAAGGAAGGAACTTAGCTGAAATTTAGTAGAGGAAGAAACTAACAAAGAAAAATCAGAATTAAATAAAATAGAGACCAGAATAAATAATAACATAACATTGAAAAGTAGTGACCAATTTTTTTTAAAAAAATAAAATAAACAAAATTGGCAATGCTTTAACTAAGAAAAAAGAGAGAAGATTCAAAAACCAAAAAGAAATGGAGAAGAAAATAATACAACAGATAACCACAGAAATATAGAATGTGATAAAATGTTACCATAAGCAAACTTAGAAAAATAACCCAGATAATTCCTAAAAATGCACAAGTTACCAATATTGAATCATGAATCTTGAATCCATGAAGTAGGAAATCTTCTTAGACCAATAACAAGAATGAAAGTTGAATTAGGAATCAAAAATCTCCCAACACAGAAAAGCCAAAGACCACATGGTTTCATTGGTGAATTCTACCAAAAATTAAAAAAAAAAAAAGAAATTAATGACAATTTTATCAAAATCTCACAAATCTTACAAATAATTCCCCTAGGAGTAGAGGAAATATATTCAAAATCATTCCATGAGGCCATTACTACCCTGATACCAATGCAGGACAAAAACAATACAAGAACAGAAAAATTCTAGTTTGCCCAATATAAGTATTGCTACTCTGACTTTCTTTTGACATCCATTTGCATGATAAATATTTCTCTATCCCGTCACTTTCAATCTGCATGTGTCTTTAGGTCTAAAATGAGTCTCTTATAGGCAGCATATAGATGGGTTTGTTTTTTTAATCTATTCTGACACCCTGTCTCTTTTGATTGGAGCATTTATTCCATTTACATTGAAAGTTGTTATTGATAGATATGTATTTATTGCCGTTTGGACCCTTACAACAGAGATAAAAGAATTAAGAATCAGAGATGAAGAATGCAATAAACGAGATTGGAAACAGGCATGATGCAATGAACAACAGGCTGGCAGAAGCAGGGGAATGATTTAGTGACCTAGAAGACAAAATAATGGAAAATAATGAGGCTGAACAAGAGAGAGAAAGAAGAATTATACAACATGAGAATAGACTTAGGGAATCAGTGACTCTATCAAATGTAGTAATATTCATATTATTGGAGTCCCAAAAGAAGAAGAGAAAGAAAATGGAACAGAAAATTTATTTCAAGAAATAATAGTGGAAAACTTCCCTAATCTGGGGAAGGAAACAGTCATCCAGATCCAGGAGGCACAGAGAGCTCCCATGAAAATCAACAAAAGCAGGCCAACACCAAGACATATTGTAATTACATTTGCAAAATATAATGATGAAAAAATATTAAAAGCAGCAAGACAAAAGAAGTCCTTAACTTACAAGGGAAAACCCATAAGGCTAGCTGGAGACTTCTCAACAAACTTGGCAAGCCAGCAGGGAGTGGCATGATATATTCAAAGTGCTGAATGGGAAGAATCTGCAGCCAAGATACTCTATCCAGCAAAGCTATCACCAGAATGTAAGGAAAGATAAAGAGTTTCCCAGACAAAAACTAAAGAAGCTCATGACCACTAAACCAGCCCTGCAAGAAATATTAAAGGGGACTCTTGAGTGTTAAGGAGAGATGAAAAGGGACAAAGATAAGAAAGGATCAGAGGAAATCTCCAGAAACAATGACAAAACAAGTCAATTTTTAAATTTTGTAGAGTAATTTATAGATTGTTAGTTTTTAGTTTCTATCATTCTTTTATTATAGCCTTGTTCTCATCATCTCTGGCAGATTCACCTTAATTATAATCACTAATGCATATGGCTAGAATAGCCAGTGGATTTTCTAATTTTTACAGCGTTAGTAGACTTCAGCAAGTCAATAAAAATGAAAAAATGTGTCAATATTTATAAGGGGCAATTCACAATTTGTGAGTTATTGATTGCAGAAAAACATGCTTTATTCATTGATCATTTGTGGTATAGAGCAAAGAGCACTAGACTTGAGATTAAATGACCTGGATATGCTCCTTGGTTCTGACATATTCAGCTACATGATACTGGGTTAGCCAAGACTGTGCTGTTGTGTCCTTTGTAAAAATATGGATAGTGGTACCTATATTCCAGTTATCGACTGTTTTATGACAAAACTTCCCACACCGTGGTTAGTGTTGAAACAACAATCACCATTCATTCTGTTCATGAAGCTTGAGCATGGCTTTGTTTGGACAACTCATCTCTCACTACATGTGACTTCAGCTGGGATGGCTCAAGGCTGGAGATGACTTGAGGGCTGGAGGCCACAATCATCTGAGGCCACCTCACTTAGTCGCATATCTGGCAGTTGCTTGGTTCTCCCTTGGGGTCCTAGTCCAAATACCTGCAGGTGTCCCATCCTTGTGGACACTTTGACTCCTCACAGCTTAGTGGCTTGGTTGAAAGCAAACATCTTAAGGGTACAAAGAGAAATATATGGCGTTTTAATGACCTTGACTCAAAGTCATATAGCATCACTTCTGCCTTTTTCACTGAATTCTTGTGAGGATCAAACATGAATAATCTCCGGGAAAGTGACCACTAGTGTGAGTACTCAGTATGATTTTTTTGTTATTTCTTCACCTTAGACAGTTATTAGCATTGTGGAATATTTGATACACTTTAAAATATGGTACCCAAATCTGAAAATCATTATTTTTCCATCTCTTTACTTATAAGACTCTTAAGTGGGCAGAAAAAAAATGGGAAAAATAAGTATGAATATAATTATATGTTATATAATCGTTTCAATTTTTCTGGTTTAAATGGATTGGAATAATGATAACATGCCCACAAACCTTTCGCAGGTAGTGTAAGCCCTTTATATGCCATTCTTTATCTGTTAGCCAGAAATTTCTCATTAGTCCCTCTGAAATTTATTCCCACCACTAATTCCCTTTTTCAGATGCTTTGTCTATACCTCACCATATGAATTGATTGTGATAATCCAATCATAATACAATAGGTTGTAATAATATTCCTGTGTATATAATAAATATATGTTATTCTGCCATCAAATATAAATTCCAAATATAGGTAATCGACATTAGTGGGAAGGAGAAAAAATTGAATTAATTTTTAGGCCTGTACCCATATTAAAAATTAATTTCAGGGCTGCCTGTGGGCTCAGTCGTTAAGTGTCTGCCTTTGGCTCAGGTCATGATCCCGGGGTCCTGGGATTGAGTCCCGCGTTGGGCTCCCTGCTCAGCAGGAAGCCTGCTTCTCCCTCTCCCTCTGCCTGCTTGTGTTCCCTCTCTCGCTGTGTCTCTCTCTTTGTCAAATAAACAAAATCTTTAAAAAAAATTTTCATTTGGAACTGTCAGTCGCAGTCAAGTTCTAACCTCTGTGTTTTATTTCTTGAAGGATTTAACTTTTTAGTAGTTATAGACTTCTCTCACACCCACTCACAGTGTTAACTTCCCTGACATAATGTAGTAGAACCATATGAAGCTGTTCCTTCCTACATGTAAACTCGCCGAGGTGCCAGTTTTAATGATACACATGTGTATCTCTACACTCCCACTCAGACACTCACACACACATTAAATTTGACTCCCTGGGAATAAATTAACAATCCCTGTAGTAAGTAAATTCTCCAATTCACTGGGACTTCAACATATAAACCATAGTCAGGCCAGAAAATAAGGGGGAAAAGAGACCTCTGATTCCACTTTGTCTCCTCACTCTTCTCTTTAATAAACAGTCCCATGGGTGTTATGTGTCCAGGAGTCAGCATCAGCATGCAGTCCAGACGAGGCAATCACAAAGCCTTTTTTCTATCACCAGAGAATGTTTCCCAAGGATATATACTGTTGCAATAAATCTGTCTAACTTTTTAAAACTTCCTCCTGGAATCTCAGCATGTGGATGGGCCAGAGTTGAGAACATGTGAATGTAATTTTTTCTGTTCCCAGCTCGTGGGAAAATTCTCTTGACTAGAGCACAGGATTCAGCCAGGAGAACTCAAGGGATCCTTTCCACCATTGTCACTGGTGAAAACCTCCTTATCAAAACAGTAAACTTTATTATATTATTTGTATTCTGAGTGCTGATCAGTTTTATGAAAAATAATTTTCCAGTATCTAGAAGTTCCTCGTGTATTGAGGATTTATATATTTTTGATCTCTTAGATAAAGACTTCCTAGGTAGAAAAAGTGAGGTGAGGAGGGGAATCTGATCCTCTGACCGAGCGAGGCATACCTAGACATTTAGGGGGAGGAACCTGGGCAATGTGAGATCTTAAGTAAAGATGAGGTAGAATATTTTACCATTTAGAACCAGTTCTCAAATTAAACTGCAGATGGCACCTGTGTCCCTTAGAAAGTGTTTGTTCCACGTCATTTAAGCAGAGCTTTAATCCTCCCCCCTCAATTGTATTTCTTAGTTTATTTTCTGTAGAAGAAGAGTAGCATGCTTCAATTATTTTGCTTTGCTTCATTAAATGGTGTGTTTTTTCTCAATAAAAGGAGTCTTAAAATCTTGATGGGAATATATATATATTCTTCAATGAACACAATGAACAAATTGGCATGCAAGTCTAGTTAATATTATTTAAAGTAATATTATTAAAGATGAGACAGGCCTACTTATTTATTCACTATCACTAATGGGATATGTGGTAAACCTCTGTCTTTTTAGAAAAGTAGTTTATGGTTTGTATTCCTTTATATTTTTCTAGCTTTTTGAAGTATAACTGAGAAATAAAATTTGTGTATTTTTACGCTGTACAATGTGATGGGTTTGGGGTGTTTTTTTTTAAGTTTTTATTTTAATTCCAGTTAGTTAACATACAGTATTGCATTAGTTGCTCTTGTATGATACAGTGATTCAGCAGTCCTATATGTCACCCATGCTCATCCTGACAAACACACGTGATGTTTTGGTATACACTGTGAAGTGAGTACCGCAATCAAGCTAATTAACACATCCTTCACTTAACACCATTAATAATTTGTGTGTGTGGTGAGACCACTTACGATCTATCCCCTTAGCAAATTTCAAGTATACGGTATGGTATTGTTAGCTATAGTCATCATGCTGTACATTAGATTCCCAGAACTCACTCTATAACTGAAAGTTTGGACCCTTTGACTGATGTCTCCTAACTCTCCCCACTTCCCAGCCCCTGGCGCTCACCATTCTACTCTCTGTTACTATAAGTTCAACTTTTTAAGATTGTGCATATAAATGAAATGATACAATATTTTTCATTCTGTGTCTGGCTTATTTCACTTGGCGTAATGTCCTACATATGTACACACACACACACAAACACACAACACACACATCTCATATTTTCTGTATCTATTCATTTATAGATGGACAATTAGATTGCTTCTGTATCTTGGCTTTTATGAATAATGCTGCAATGAACATGGAAGTCTCTTCGAGATACTGATTTCCTTTTCCTTGGGCTATATACCTAGAAGTGGGATTGCTAGATCATATGACAGTTCTATTTTTAATTTTTTTTAGATTTTTTTAATTTTTAATTTTTTGAGGAACTTGCATATCTTTTTCCATAGTGGCTGCACCAATTTACATTCTCCTTTACAGTGGCATTTTAACTACACTCTTACCAACACTTACTATTGCTTGTCTTTTTGATAATAGCCATTCTAAAGATTTTATTTATTTATTTGACAGAGAGAGAGACAGCGAGAGAGGGAACACAAGCAGGGGGAGTGGGAGAGGGAGAAGCAGGCTTCCCGCGGAGCAGGGAGCCCGATGCGGGGCTCGATCCCAGGACCCCGGGACCATGACCTGAGCCGAAGGCAGACGCCCAATGACTGAGCCACCCAGGCGCCCTGACAATTGCCATTCTAAAATGGTGAGGTGATAGCTCACTGAGGTTTTGGTTTTCTTTTCCCTGATGATTACTGATGTGAAGCACCTATTCATATACTTGGCCATGTGTATGTCTTCTTGGAAAACTGTTTACTCTTTCTCATTCTTTGTGTTTGTTTGGGGGCTTTTTTGTTTTTGTTTTGTTTTTGCTATTGAGCTTTATGGGTTCCTTCTATATTTTGGATATTAACCCCTTATCAGATACATGGTTTCCAAATATTTTCTCCATTCCATAGGTTTCCTTTTCACTTTGTTGATTGTTTCTTTTCCTGTGCAGAAGCACTTTGGTTTTATGTGCTTCCACTTACTTATTTTTGCTTTTGGTGCCAAATCCAAAAAAAAAAGTTTTCTTCTAGAAGTTTTACAGTTTCAGTCTTATATTTAATCCGTCTCAAATCACTTTTTGTGTACTTTCGCAAGTGTTTTTTACTCTGTAGTGTCTTTTGCGTTTGGGCAATCGCCTACCTAAGGAGACGGAGTCTGCTTCTCTGCATAGACTACAAAGTTGCTAGTAAGTCTCAGCTTGAGTTTCTCTTGTAGCCGATGTGCAGACACTTGACATAGAAACAGCTCTTCCGACGTAGCCGCCTGGACTTTTTAGCAGAACCTAATGCCCCGAGAAGAAGAGAGCACCCGGAATCCATCCTGGTGAGGAGAAAGGCTGTGGGAGTAGCTACGTCTTGATCCCGGAGGCAGCAGTGGTCTCTGGGACTGAGCGAAACTACCGCCATGTCTGCAGTTGGTGGTACTAAGGTCATGCTGTGATGTCTGTACCTAAATGGTGGCTGCAATGAAATGCTGATGGGAAGATTGCTATGGCCTCATCTTTGGTACTTCCGGCTGTTCAGGTTTCCCATTTGCTTCTCTGGATCTTCCCAGAATCTCCTCAAAAAGATTCTTTGAGCTATTAATATCGTTTACTACTTAAATTAGCTAATTTGAAATATTTACTTCTCAGACACACAATTGATACCAAGAAAGTGTATAGGCAGTGGGGTCTTGATAGGATCAGCTCTGTGGCATGAGAGTGGTCCTTTGTCCCTGCCTGGATTGCCTCTGAGCCTTGGTCTCTGATCCTTCTGAACATCTCTGATCTTTATAATATTCTTTAAATTCACCTCTTTTCTTTTCTTTCTTTTTTTTTTAAAGATTTCATTTATTTATTTGAGAGAGAGAATGAGACAGAGAGAGAGAGCACGAGATGGGGGAGGGTCAGAGGGAGAAGCAGACTCCCTGCCGAGCAGGGAGCCCGATGCGGGACTCGATCCCGGGACTCCAGGATCATGACCTGAGCCGAAGGCAGTCGCTTAACCAACTGAGCCACCCAGGCGCCCCTAAATTCACCTCTTTTCTAATTAAATTAAATATATATGGCTTTGGCTATTTGCTGAAAGATGGTGAAAATGCTCAAAGATATAATTGTAACTACTTGCAAGTAGAATCACAAAATGACAAATCTGTTGCTGATTAAAAACATAAACATCTTTTATTATTTATAGTTTGATACTAACTCTAGAGTTTGAACTGATAGAAAAATTGATATCTAGATGTTATTACAAGTTAATCTGTTTTTGTTTGGTAAAAGCATTTGATATTAGTAGACCTTAAAGAAAGTACTTATTAGATATTTTACAGTGAAACAGTTAAAAAAAATGATTATTTTATCCCCAAATATTAATGTCTCAGAAATTTTCATTCCTGAAAAATATTTTGGTTAATTTTCCTTTCTGTATATATTTCCAAATTTTATGTTCAATTATTATGGGATCATGACAGTTAACAAAGTATCAAAAGATTGCATAGAAATATAATAATATCTTTCCATAAAAATCGTTTTGGTTCACACCTTATCTTTTAGTTCTGCAAATGTTATATATTTTAGCAATAAGATCTATAAAAGTTTACATCATCATATTAAAAATACTACTTTTTTGCTGAACTTTATTATTTTTTAAAAGAAGTGCATAAAATATGCACTATTCTTTAGAGTAAAATTAGTTTTTTTCCTTCGCCTTATTGTAGTTCAAATGATATGATAATAATTTAAATTTCAATTATAAATTTAACTGTATAATTAATCAATTTTGAAAATCCCTCTAAAATATACAGCAAATTGATTAGGCCAGAAATTAAGAATTTAAGGAGTGCCCTCTGCTGCATAAATTTAAGTGTGCAATGTCCTCAGTGCTTGCTTGCATAGAGTCACAAATTTTTTTTTTCATGAAACCATACTAAAAATAAAAATATACAAGTATCACATTACCACCAAATACATGTTTATGAATTGCCTGTCCTTTCACTTCTCTAACCTGTACCATTTTTGTAATAAAAATACATAATTTTATTTC
Organism: Mirounga angustirostris; assembly: GCF_029215605.1. NCBI lineage: Eukaryota > Metazoa > Chordata > Mammalia > Carnivora > Phocidae > Mirounga > Mirounga angustirostris. Next base: position 8,707,346 of record NW_026991722.1, on the reverse strand, counting down.
AGTAAACTAATAAATATTAGTTATTGCATTTAAGATGCATACTTGAAGAGATAAATAATATTCTTTTAAATATTACTAATTTGCCTTTAATAAGGAATAGGAATCTATTTTATTTTAATACACTTGGGCAAAATTCTATTATTTTTATTTCATGAACTGGCTTTGACTACTTATTCTAAGTCTAGGTGTAATCTAGATATATCTTTAGAATACATCTATGTTTCTCTATAACTAAGATTAAAAGTTTAATTAATATATAGTTGAAGTGTTCTTCTTGAACCTCTTATAAAATTCTTGAAAGAATATTTACCTCAGTACTTTTTGATGACATTTTTGAGAATCAACATTTATTCTACAGTAATAGTAAATCATTTTTATATCAATGTGAGTTTTTTGCTAACATTATCATTTGATTTATTAAAGTGTAATGTTAAAAACTGATAGTGATTTCTGAACATGTATGATCTTGAATTTGTAAATTTTAAAATGTAGACTTTTCTCAAATTTTCAAATAAATTTTTATTGTGCTTATTACACAAATGTAGTTAATTAATATCCTTTAATAAAATCACTTTATTAATTTGCTATATTCCTTTTCCTTTTTAAAATTTTCAGTCCCTGGGCGCCTGGGTGGCCCAGTTGGTTAAGCGACCGCTTTCGGCTCAGGTCATGATCCTGGAGTCCCTGGATCGAGTCCCGCATCGGGCTCCCTGCTCGGCAGGGAGTCTGCTTCTCCCTCTGACCCTCCCCCCTCTCATGTGCTCTCTCTCTCTCATTCTCTCTGTCTCAAATAAATAAATAAAATCTTTATAAAAAAAAAAATTTTCAGTCCCTGACAAAAAAGATTCCCATGTTCTTTTCATGCAACTCTAGTAAATTAAAATTATAAATATGGTGAGTCTTAAACATTCCAATGAAGTTTAAACTTAGTGAAATTTTCTTATATTTTGCAACTTAAATTTACAAGTCTAAGTCAATACGCAATTTCTTTTAAATATTCAAATGTGCCTAATCATCCAAAAACCTTAAAATTATCCAAATGCCAAATATGTAACATATCTTAATGTACAGTGATTTTTACATGTTCTGTTTAAGTGTGACACCAAATATTAGTATTTGGCAATTTGTTCATTATTTCTATACTTAATCCCATTCTTCTTGAAATCCCAAACATAGTCACTCAGGATAAAAATAATATCTTGGTAAGTAACTTGGGTGTCATTAGCTGGCTGGGTCTGCTTATCTATCAGGATTTTGGGCTGAGGTTGTTAATCTGGAGCTGTGGACATTTATAGACAGTGTTCATAGAACATAGACTTTTATATCAAGCCCTTTTGTTTGTTAGTTTTAATATACTTATTGTTAATAAAGCATTCAAAATTATAGTCATAAATGGTGCTGGTGTTTTTGCAACCTGAGTCTTCTGAGGTTAAACTCTAACTAATTCTCACATGTTCTCTTCAATTCTGTGGCTTGGTTCATGCAAATATAATTATATAACTTTTTAATAAGCTGTTTATCCATTGATTGGATTAAACTAATATATTTATGACCTAATTCTACTTTAAATTATTTTCATAGTATCGCTACCTGGAATATTCATATTTCTCATAAATATGTAAATGACATTCAATTTTTATTCTGGGTGCATCTTCCAGATGTGTGAATATGTTTCTAAGTTCCTTCTAGTGACATTATCACTAAAATAGACCCAAGTGTGTGTATTGGTTAATTATAATTACAAAAAGGTTTTAACAACAACCACAAAATCTCAGTGGTATACAACAATCAGACTTTATTCAGCTGGCGTCTCTGAGGCAACTAAAGGCTGATTGATCTACACTGGGCTCTGCAGGAAAGACTGGTTATGGTCCTGTATCTCACACTCCCACTGGGAGCAGTGAGTCTGCATTGCTATGTACTTCTCATTGCTGTGGCCAAAATACAAGAAGGTAAAACCAGTTGCATAAACACTTGGAAGGCTCAGCCACATGATGCCCACTAGCATTCCATTGGTGATGTCAGGCGCATTTTCCATTTTCCAAAACACTGCAAGTGATGATTTTGTCATGTGTTTCACCACTAAATAACACATATCACCGTTTTTCCAGCTGCTTATGTTTTATCACCGTTTTTCCTGTAGCATTCCCCTTTTAAGTATTATTTTCTGTCAGTTATCTTTAGCTGCAGAAAAAAACTCAACAGAACAACACACACACACACAACCTATAAAATTCAGTTGCCTAAAACAATGATATATTTTGCCCATATGGATACAAAAAAGGTGGGCCAGCTCGGCTTGTCTCCATAGTAAGGTTGGGCTCAGATCTGCTTTATGTTTTTATTTGGGGACAGCATTTCCTCAGGGAAACTCTTTTCACAGTGATGGCTGAGACATAGAAGAAGAAGCCCAACCACACAGATTCTTTTCAAACATCTGGGTCTGTCATATCTGCTAATATCCCATTGTCAAAGCCTAGAAACAAGATTGGGGAAAGCAGCTCTGCCCATTGAAGTAGAGAGAAAAGAGATTGAGCATTTTTTAACAATAATCTGATGCACCACACAGATGAGGATTGGCCATCTGCAAAGGTCGATATATGCTAATTACAACCAGAAGTAAACAATTATTTTCAGTGACTCACTCTGATAGACATATGGGCATACAAAAAAAATCAATAATTGAGATATTAAAGGACTGGATTTCAATCCTAACTCTGTCATTTTTTGTACAAATGGATAAATTAATTTCAATTATTTTAAATAAAGATCCCAGTGAAATTGCTTCATTAAAACAAAACTGCAAATATTTTTTTAAAAGTATTTTTATATCCCCAGTAAATGATTGATTTCTTAAATTATTATGTAGACTCCTTGGCATTCTCTTTCATATCAAAGGATTCTTCATTCATATATAGTCACAGTATGAGGTTGGATAAAAGCCATGTTAAAATTAGAAATACATATATATTCATATTCATATTGTTTCCTTATATGGGAGGGAAACAATATGAGTAAGAGAATGAGAGAAGTGCATGAATAATACAGGAGAAAGCAGGTAGAAAGTCAAATATTTTGATACTGGCAAAGTCATATGTTTAACCTACTCTAATGCTAATTGACAGAATAACAAATTAAACCGTTTTATTCAATATTTGTAACTTTTAATAAGCTAGGAAAGTTTTCCTGTGATTATAAAGGTCATATACAAGTATAAAAATAAGGAAAATAGGAAATCAAAAATTGAATGTGTTCCTAAAATTATTTTTAAATTGTAAGTCTATTTTGCTTTTAATTCTTTATTTAGAATGCGCTCATCTTTGGAAAAAGAAATAGAACGACTGGAGTCAGCTTTGTCTGTATGGAAATGGAAGTATGAAGAACTGAAAGAATCAAAGCCAAAAAGTCTGAAAGAGGTATGGAGGCATACTATGTAGAGGAAGAAATGAAACTGACAGTTTTCTCTGTTCAGATGTGTAACCTAGTAGGCAGAAAGCTCCATAGACAAGAGGAAAAGTAAAAAATTGAATTCCCTTCACAAGAGGGATATTTTAACTCACATGTTCATGTGAACTCAGTCAAACTCAACCCACAAGAAATCTTGTTCTAAATAACACATATTTTTAATGATCAACATTACACAATTAACTATCCATTCCAGGCACATGTGAGGGGAATGCTAAAGAGGTCATTATACCATAGCACTTATAATAAACAATTTTATCTTATTCTTTTGTGTGACAGTATGAAAATACCAATATACCTCAAGTGCACCTAGGTTCTTTTCATATTGGCTTTATGGATTATTCAGGATCAGCAACTTGCCTTTATACTTTTCCTTTGCATTTTCATCAATAAAATTCTGTCACGAACCTTTCCCATTTCAATGATTTATTAATTTTCATTGTTAAAACAATATTAATTGCACATCTTGTGTGTACCAAAGCATTGTTCTAGGTAAGCATGTGGGATAGAATAATGAGCAAAGAAAAGAAAAATCCTGACAAAATGATGACAAGCCAAATGCTTCAAATGAGTCAACATTTAGTTGGGTGTCTATATATCTGTGTTTATTTATATATGTATTACATTAATTATATACTATGTATTATACGTTATATATTACATGTATACACACACACACACACATATATATGTCCATGCATACAAAGCATACGTATGCTGACCAGCTGTCTAAAAGAAGGTGAGTCTCTAAATCAAGTATGTAATTGTGCCTTAATCAAAAGCACTATTCCATCCGTTGTTAAAAAACGTGGTGAGCAGTATTTCTCTTTGTTTATGAAATCCCATATTAATGTTGCTTCAGGTTTGTTTCCAGCAAGTGGTAAAGTTTAGAGTCATCACGTTTGTTGAACTCACATGACGAACCTTAGTTGCCAACATAAGCCTGACTTAGGAGTCCTACGTAGGCGTTCTGACGTCCGTGGAGTATAGTAATGATCATGCACTGGCTCAGAAATAGTCAGCTATGTTAACACAGTGGACCCCTGAGATTTAAAATGAGGGAGAGCTTTTCCTAATATTATTAAGCAAATATCTCCTGCTTAAAAATATATTAACAAAAGGTCATTTCAGTGAGAGCCACAGATGGTTAGTTTGAGAACATTTCTCAATGAGCCTAAATTAAACAATTAAAGCTAACAAGCCACATAAAGTTTACCTCTCCTTTATAGATTCACGTTAGATTGTCATAGTTGTTTTGTTTTTAGCTCAAGCTTTCGGTATATGTATATATGTATACACAATGTATGTGTGTGTACATATACATATGCATTTATATATGGATTCATAGCATTTATATTCACAGGTACCTAACTGAACATGATGTCTCTGAGTGTGAACAAGGACAGTAAATTAATGTTATACAGGAAAACAGTTCAGAATACAAGAATTATATATATTTAGAATGTATGTGTATTTGCCCCTATAATTTAATGGGCTCTAAATTTGATTGGGAAAACTAATACTGAAGATAGAATGGGTTTTAAATTTAAAATAAATGTGCATTTACTCTTTCTTGCCACTAGTGGGCACTGCAGACTTGACAACATTAGTTTCTTAATGCTTTTTTTCCAAGTAATTTAACATTTATGTAGCAACTGTTTTTGAAAAAGGCATGTTTTGAGTTGGTTTACAAAGGATATGTATATTTTAAATGTTTAATGTTTTATATTCAAAGATGATATTTTGGACATTAAGTGGGAACATGTCTACTTTAACAAAGCTTTATAGATGAGAAAAAATAAAACCAATATAGCATTTTACACTGTAAAATGGGTCTACATTTGATACACATACAGAAATATGTATTAGTACATATGTGATCCTTTTACTTGATAAAATTATAGAGGTTTTGAAACAGGGGAAACCTCAACACTGTTGTGAAAAATTTGTTCAACTATTTAAACTTTGAGCACGTTTCAGTTCAATGAACTACAAATTTGAACATTGAGTGGAAGTGACAATTAATAAAAAAAGTTTTACTGTAGATGATGGAAAGTTAATTTTAACAGAGAAAAAGAAAAAACATTATGTGATTTATTTATATGAGATTACTTTTTAAAATCTCTTTCTACTCCCTAAAAATGGAATTTGTGATAATCTTTAAAGCCTTTTTAGAAGAGATATGATATGCACATATGTTTAAATTATTTTATAAAATATTGTGGAACATTTGAAAATATTTAAAAACTGAATAAGGAAAAATACTTTGTCACGTAATTTTTATGTATACTTTGTTTTATCATAGATTAGAACAAGAAGAATTTTGTGGTACATTTAAGATGGCATTGTAGAGTAATTATAAGTGTAAAATATTCAAAGTTTCTATTCAGTTGATTGACAATCTGGAAATGTGTCATGATGTATCCTTTGGAACTTCATGTGAATTCTCTTTTTTACTCCATTCCTCAAAAATTATGATAAATGACCTTCACTTTCACTGTAGCTCCTCATCTATAAAAAAATTTTGAATACAAATGTAATTCTGTTTTAGATGCCTGAAACTGTTACAAGCAAATACATGCCTGGCTAGGAACTGCTGATAGAAAGATTAGCAATTTTTAGAGATGGAAACAGATGTGCTTAATAGACCAAGGTTTTTAAAAATGTATTTGAAAATCTGGCATCTTTAGAGGGAAATCATTCTTAAATCACTGACATTTAGCAAAGAGTAAATATAAGAACTTAACTGTAAAATCTAATACGTATTTAAAACACAACCAAGACAATGAGTAGTAGAAATGATATTCCAAATGCTGTTCCCATGCTAAATTTAATACTTATTCAGCTTTTCCTTTGCACATGTGTAAGTACTGATTTGGAATTACAGTATGAATTCCAATTTTTTGAAATGGTTATTTTCATGAAACCTCATGATCTAGAGAATCGAATATTTATGGAAGTAATATTGATTACAAATAATTATGAATACTCTGGTTTCTCTTCAGATCATGTAAATCTTTTGCCTTTTACAAATAATTATGGTACTTTTGCTTTAACAATAAATGACTCTGATTCTTTCCATAATGGAAGATATCTTACCATATATGGAGAATACTGCTAACATTTTAAAATTGGTCTCAAACTGAAAAATGAAATGTAACTTTAAAAATGAAATGTAATTTGTCTTTGAAAGTTTTGTACTCTTACTGGAATTTTTTTAAGGATTTTATTGAGGTATCTTCTATCTTTTTGTGATAATAACTGTTTCTAGTAATTTATAATTTACAATGTTCTTTTGTAATATTTATATTAAATTCTTACAGAGACAAGCTTTGTGGGGCCATATACAGCACTAAGGGCCGTCAATAAAGCCTTATCTCAAATACCTCAAAACACCGTTCTGATTTTGGGGAAACAGAAGGTTAGAATTAGGATTATATGTAGCTAAAATTCTACACTATTACCTTTAATTTTTTTCAGAAATAAGATTTTTTCTAAATTTTTCTTTCTTTTATTTATTTTTTACTTGAAGTTTAGTTGAAGATACCTTCACTTTTTAAAAGATTATGTCAGTGGACACTTAGGTTGCTTCCATATTTTGGTGAGTGTAAGTAATGCTGCAATAGATGGAAGGATGTATATACTTTGTGAATTAGTATTTCATTTTTTGGGTAAATACCCAGTAGTGTAATTATTGTATCATATGGTATTTTTATTTTTAATTTTTTGGGAAACCTCCATACTGTTTTCCACAGTGGCTGTACCAAATTACATTTCCACCAACAATACACGAGGGTTCCCTTTTCTCCACATCTTTGCCAACACTTGTTATTTCCTGTCTTTTTTATTTTAACCATTCTGACAGATGTGAGATGTATCTCACTGTGGCTTTGATTTGCATTTCCCTGATGATGAGTGATATGAGCATTATTTCATATGTCCGTTGGCCATCTGTATGTCTTCTTTGGAGAAGTGTCTTTTCATGTTTCCTGACCATTTTTAATTGGATTATTATTATAATTATTTTTTTTGGTGTTGAGTTGTATGAGTTCTTTATTTATTTTGAATAGTAACTCTTTATTGGGTATGTTATTTGCAATATTCTCCCATTCAGGAGGTTGTCTTTTAGTTTTGTTGATTGTTTCTTTTGCTGTGCAGAAGCTTTTTATTCTGATGTAGTCCCAGTTTATTTTTGCTTTTCTTTCCCTTGCCAATATGACAGCTATTATGCATGCATAAGGAAAAGATCCTCAAAGATACTTATTTGAAATAGGTGGATGGCGAAGCGTTAGTACTGTTATGAGCTCAAAACTTAGTTTAAACCTCTCTCATATTGCTATTTTTGTGGCTTAAAGAAATTACTCCATAGAAATGACCAAAATTGTTAATATATCTTATCAGTTCTAACCCTAAACTGTAGCTCCTACCATTGCTTTCCATCTCTGCTACTTTCCCAGTCATAACCATCAGATCTCCTACTTTGCCCCCTCCTGCCAGATCTCTTATCCATCACTGTTGAACTTTTTATTTTTCCATCCAGCCATCAGAGTGATATTTCTAAAAACACAAACTGGATCATATTACACCCTTTCTTCAAACACTTCATTGACTTCCCTTTTTAGAGTATAGCTGCCCTCCAAGTAATTGGAAGGCTAAGGAAATTTAAATCCACCTGGTTAAACCACCAGATGTTGACAATTCAAAGGATGTCTGATAATGATACCACTCTTTTCTACCCTAAACTGCTCTAACGAGCAGTGCCCCAAATTTCAGTGGATAGGACCCGACAGATGATTATTTTTGACTTACATATACGCCCTACATGTGTTTGGAGGGTAGCCTTCTCCTTCTATGTAGTGACTCTGTGCCCTGGGCTCTCAGAGGTCATGCAGCTGAGATGAACACTCTGCATCTGATCAAGATTAGGAAAGAGAATGGGGATCATATGGGGCTTTGTGCTCTGGGCTTGGGGGCAGTGTACCTTAGTTCCACTTATAACCCACAGGCAAGTACTCATTTGCATAGTGACACCTAATTGTAAGGAATGTTGGGAGATGTATTCAAGCTATATACTTAAAAAGAAAGAGAAAATGAATTTTGTAACCATCTAACCAGTTTTCTGCTGCAGGAATCAATATATTACATAATTAGTAGCATTTACTGATTAATATGTTATCTTATTAATAAATATATTAATTAATATATTACCTTCATTGTTACTGATAAGACATATGTAAGGGAAAGTGAGCTTCCTAATCCTAAAATCCATATTAAAAAGTTTGACTTATATCCCCACAGATGAGCTGGACAAATGAAAGCTATTTTTCATGTGAGACCCTTTTACTCTTCAGCCTTTGTGTTTGAGAAAAATTGTGGAAGGTATGTTTCTTGCAGATCTCTCTTACCCAAAGAACGGGAGAGAAAGGAGTAGAGCTCCAGGTGCCCAATTTCCCCTTTAAATTCACCAGTGAAATAACTCCTCCTCCTCCTGGGAAGGAAAGAATAATAGATGGAGGGACACCTGGAGTTGTAGGCAAATAGCTATCCATCCACAGGGATGGATGCTTTGAGTAGAGAAAAAAACTCCCCTCCCTTTACTATTTACCATAGTCTACATGATTTCACTTTTTTTTTTTTTTAATCAACTGGTGGATACTTGTTCCTGTGCTGGCTGGAGTGATTGATCCTGACTACCAGAGGGAATTTGGACTGGTGCTCCCCCATGGAGCTGAGGAAGATTGTATCAGGAATGCAGGAGATCCCTTAGGGAGTCTTAGTATTACCATACTCTGTGATTAGGTTGGTGGAAAACTACAAAAATCCAATGCAGGCAGGATTAGTAATGGTCCTGAGCCTTCAGGAATGAAGGTCTGGGCATCCCACCAGGTAAAGAATCATGACCATCTAGGTGCTTGCTGAAGACAAAGGGAACACAGAATGAATGGTTGAAGGAGATAAAACCAGGTGGCCAATTACAGAAATGAGGACTGTAAGTGTCATGAGTATTTCTTTCTTGTTTTGCTGTGAATATGCCTATCCCTCTGTCTGCCAGCAGAAACCAACACTGTTTATCTCTTTATATCTTTGTTTTCTTTCCTCTCTGATTCCCTATCATTAACATAAGATGTATTGCTTTAATATCAGTATTTAAGCATTATTAATTTACTTCAGAGTATTTAACTTATGGGATATCAGGAGAAGAGTAAACATTACTCAGGGACTTTACCTACTCTTCTGAAGAAGGATTAGTGCATTTTCAGTTCTATGCAGAAAAGTTGTATCATGTTAGATGGAATTAAGACCTTGTTTTTGTCGTTATGTAAAGATTAAGTGTGGTTTTTAAGAGTTGCATATGGATGCCAAGCTGACAAATGGTTGTGATGTGATGGTTAATTGTGATGGTTAATTTTATATGTCAACTTACCTGGACTAAGGGTTGCTCCGGTCTCTGGTAAACATTTCTGGTGGGTCTTTGAGAGTGTTTTTGGCAGAGAATAAAATTTGAATGGGCATTCTGAGTAAAGAAAATCCCCCTCCCCAGTGTAGGCAGACATCAACCAATCCACAGAGGGTCTGAGTAGAACATAAAGGCAGAGGAAAGGTGAATTTGCTCTTTGCTTGAGCTGGGACATCCATCTCCTCTTGCCCCAAACATCGCCACTCCTGGTTCTTGGGCTTTCAGACTTGGGCTGGGAATTTTACCTTTGGCTCCTAATTCTCAGCTCTTTGGGCTTGGACTAGAATTTACTCCACTGGCTCTTCTGGTTCTCCAGTGTGCAGACTGCAGATCCTGGGACCTCTTGGCCTCCATAACCACATGAGTCAATTCCCGTAATAAATCTCTCATCTATATACGTGTGTTTATGTTTATATATATATATATTTTTTTTTTTCTTTTTCTTTTTCTTTGGAGAACCTTCACTAGTACCTTTTGGTCCATGCTCTTTTCTCTGTCTAGAACAGTCACACAAAATGCTTTCACCTCCTACCAGCCAGTCACATCTTGCCATTAACCTCAGTTTACATATCGTTTCATAAAGAGGAATGGTTTCAGTCCAAAAAATGCTTCCTTTACTGTATTCCTTCAAAGAAATATGCAAGATTTTAAAAGACCTTTTCAAAACGTGTACTTATTTTTGTGTTTGTTTACTATATGCCTTTCCCTTCGAACTGTCAGCTTCATGATAATATATATCACGTCTGCTTTATTCATCTCCCTCTAGCCAGTGCTGAACAAATGTTATTATAATTTGTGGTGACCCACCCTTTTTTTCTCTGGCTCTGTATGCTTATATTTCTGAATGATCACTGCAGCTATAGTGTAAGAAGGGTAGGGGGAATCCTAGACTTGTCTTTTATTAGCCTGATGAGGCTACTGCTGTACATCCCTGAGGATTTTAGATTTTCCAGGGCACTGGAGTGAACCTTCACCCCTAACATCCTATCCGTCATGAAAATCTGTTCAGTTTGTTCTTTGCAAGACACAAATTAGCTTATCAGGCCGAAGAGTGAGGCAGATAAAATACTGAAATGTATAAGAACAATGAAGCATATGGGACACCAGTTTGCTGATATAAGTGCCTTCAAGACCTTTTAAACAAACCTAATTAAGAATAATATAAGCACTAAATTACATAAGTCAGAATGAATTGAACTACTAGTGGATAATTTATAGACATTGCCAAGGTAACGCTCAGAACACTGTGATGACTGACTTAGCTCGAAGGCTACTATAAGAATTATGAAAGAAAATTAGGCTATTCAGAACCCACTTTGCTTGTGGATATAAAGATATAGATAGGCACAGATATAGAAGATATAGATATGAAGAAAAGGACAGGTTGAAATCAGAGGTTTCAACATCTATTTAAGTTAAGCAATACTATTTTAAAAATTAAAACATAACACAAAGGAATCAGTTGATATTTATAGCAATTAATAGTTTGAGAATAATGATAAAAGTGGGTCAAAAGGAAAAAAAAAGATAAGTTCTCTGGGTTACACAATGGTTTCACAGAGTGAGGACAGTTGGTCTATGAAACATCTTTATTTTATATCCGAGTTGACAGGACATTTTCCAGTAATGCATGACTCATATATCTAAAGATTCTTATTTTACCTTTTTCTGTAAGAAGGCTCTATACAAGGACATTCAGTTAGGAACATTCTGGAGATAAGAATCCTCCTTTCAGTAAAGAGCATTAGTATTCTTACCTTTAGGAGCAGTTTTCATATTGCAAAGAAGATTGAACAAAGATACCTGCCATCTTTTCCCTTCCCCAAGTGTATGCCCAGTTCACCCTTACCATGTACTGACACCAAACGTATTTGATTGTATACAACTGAATGAAAAAACCTGATCTAGAACAAGAATGTATGGTATGCCATTTAAAAAATTCTGTATGATACAAAAAACCTGAAATGATATATTTTAAATTGTCCATTTTTTCATATGCATTACGTATCATTTTTAAATTTAGAAACATGCTTTTAAAATTTTTTTCAAATATGTAATTTGAAGATAAGGATTCTAGAGTTAGAAGTTTGAGTTTTTTGGGTTTGGAGGTTGCATTTTTGGGGAATTCCAAGTGTTTCTAATGAAATTTTTTTAGTTTATTGGGGTATAATTGATATGCAAAAATACATTTAATGTATACATTTTGATGAGTTTGGATAGATGCATACATCTGTGATACCATCACCACTAAGGTACTAAACATATCCATCATCTCCTGAAATTATCTTGTATTCTTTGTGTGCATGTATGTGTGTTGTGGTAAGAACACTTACTACGAGATCTGTCCTCTTAATATGTTTTAAAGTGCATATGCCATATTAACTGTAAATACTATAGTGCACATCAGATCTCTAGAACTTATTCATCTTGCATAACTGAAACTTTATACCCATTTAAAAACAATTCCCCCTTTCCCTCTCTCTTTTATCCCCTGGCAACTACCATTTTATTCTGTTTCTATGAGTTTGACTATTTTAGATACTTCATATAAGTGGAATCATGCAATATTTGTCTTTATGTTACTGACTTATTTCACTTAGCATGATTTCCTGTAGGGTTCATCTCTGTTGTTGCAAATAGCAGGGTTTCCTTCCTTTTAAAGCTAGATGATATTCCACTATATGTATATACCAGTATTTTCTTTATCCATTAATCTGTAAATATATTTTTGTTTCCATATCTTGACTACTGTAAATAATGCTGCAATGAACATGAATAGGTATCTCTTAGAGATTCTGATTTCAATTATTTGGATACCCATAAGTAGGATTGCTGGATCACATGACAATATTTTTAATTTTTTGAGGAATCCTTAAACTGTTCTCCCATATACCTCCTGCCCCCACACATACTAGCCTTCTGCATCATCAACATCACTTACCAGAATGCTACATTTTTTTTTTTTACCAAGGATGAACATTCCTTGACACATGATAATCACCCACAGTTCATCATTTACCCTAGGATTCATTCTTGGTGTTGTAAATTGTGTGGGTTTAGACAAATGTATAATAATATGTATCCATCATTATGGTATCACACAGAGTATTTTTACTGTCACTGTTCTAAAAATCTGCTGTGTTCTGTCTGTTTATCCTTCCTTGCTCCCTTAACCCTTGGCAACCACTGATCTTTATATTGTCTCATAGATTTGCCTCTTCCAGAATGTCATATAGTAACATCTTGGTTACTTGCAAGATTTAGCAGTTATGAATAAGGCTGCTATGATCATTTGGGTGCGGTTTTTGTGTGTTTTTCCTTCTCATTTCATTTAATTATTACCCCTGCTGAAATGAGTTACTGCCTTAGATTATTTCATAGATCATGACCACCCTCTAGATAGCAGCATTCAAAGGAGAGGGTAGCAGCTCAGAGTACGGCAAGTTATGTGGAAGGAACTCCGGTGAGCTCTTCTGATGAGAAGGGGCTATTCGTGTGGTGGAGACTCAGAGCACCACTGACTCCTCTCCAGGGCTGTAGTGCATTCTAATTAGTATCAGTAGTTTTAATGAGGGTTAAGAAATCCTAGATACAGAAGGCTCCTTTAGCTGGTATTTTAACAGGGATCATATGGGAGGATTGAAAAGACACAGATGACGACCTGGAATAGAGAGTATTCTTTGGGATGCACTTTAGAATGTGTAGTTGTCTCATGAGGCAATTCTCCTTTGTAATACAGTTCTGAAGTTGTGATCAAAGACAATGGAAGATATAATTATATATTCACATTAAAACTTCTTCTAATGTAGATGAAATGAGGAGCCAGTGGAATCTCATAAGGGTTCTCCCATGGATAATCTGAACTTTAGAAAAAAAAAAGTAAATAATCATTTAATGTAGTTGTACTGAATTAGCAGAATCCATAGGATTCACCTGAAAAGAATTTATATATAATCTATCTCCAGGTCTCTTTTTGGACATTTTGATATAATTAGTTAGGAGCGCTTATCATGTATCTGTACTTTTAGAAGCTCATTATTCTGATATACACCCCAAATTGAGATCTGCTGCTGTAAAATATTAGATCTCAGAGCAGGGTTGGGAGGACCATTGAGAGCCTCAAAACCAATTGTGATCATTCATTTTATGTTACAGATCAACTTTACTCATAACTGAGTACCCAGATATTTGATCAGACATTGTTTTAGGTGTGTCTCTGAGGGTGTTTCTGGATGAGATTAACATTTGGATCAGTAGCAGATTGCTCTTCCTAATGTGGGTGGGCCTCATCTAATCAGGCGAAGGCATGAATAGAACAAAAAGGCTGACCCTCCTGCAACTAAGAGGGAACTCCATCTGCCTGACTGTCTTCCAGCTAGGACATCAGTTTTTTTTTATTTCAGACTTGAACTGAAACATCAGCTTTTCCTGGGTCTCAAGCCTGTGGGACTCAGACTGGACCTCTTCCATGGGCTTTTCTGGTCCTCATGTCTTTAACTTGGACTAGAACTTTCACCACTGGCTCTCCTTGGTCTCTTCAGCTTGCCAACTGCAGAAATTGGGAATTGTCAGCTTCCATAAATCATGTGAGCCAATTCCTCATGATAAGTATCTTTATGGGAAAAAAAAATAAAATGTAAAAATAAATGGAAAGATTTTAATGTAATGTAAAATAAAATAAGAATGATATATATCTTCTATTTGTTTCTCTGATGAACCCTGACTAATATACCAGCCTCACTGAAAAACCCATAGCTTAACCAGATCTACTCACTGCAAGTCCTGGTTTCTTTCCATCTGATGATCTGATACATGTAACTGAAACAGTTACATGTATTCCCAGTTAGTAACATAAATTATGAAATGGAATGTATACATTCCTTATTTTTCATATTGACTGGTAGATTGACTTAAAAATAATTTCTTTATGTATTGTAGAGAAAATACTGTGCTAAAAGAAAGATACTTGTTACTTGGTGATTTAGTGTTTTGAACTATATACACTCCTTTGAGTTCTACAAAGGAGAAGGAGCGTGGTTCCTTCTCTGCAAAGGCCGCTGTACAGATAAGCTGAAGAAGTTTCAGCTCCATGCCCCTGACATGGACCCCTTCTAGGACCTAGCAAGCCATCCTAGCAAGATGTAAATATGTTCATATATTTTTGTGTAATTTGCAAAAATAAAATAATTGAGACTTATTTAAACCTCTACCTCTTTCCACTCTAAATTTGCCCCCAACACTCTTTCCTCTTCAATCTTGGACACGAAGTAGCTGTGGAAATATTTGGGGTCTCACCAAGTTGAAATTGAATTGAGGATACATACAGTTTATATATGGTGGAATATATTTTTGGATGTGTTTGTTATGTATACCTAGTTAGTATGGAAGTTCTCACCTCTCAGAAACATACTTGATACTTTTAAATGAAAAAAAAAAAAGAAAAGCATATAAAAGATAAATTTTAGGATACCTATATTTGTGGGGTACAAGTTTGAAAAAGTGAATATCCCCAACAGCAAATAGGCTTGTGTGTTATCCTGTGAGCTTATTTATCCAAACTTATTTCACAAAAAACTGACCAACTATTCTGGAAGAAAGACTAAACCCTCTTTATTAAAAATGATGTTACATAGTCACTGTCATAATAAAAGTTGATGACAGTGTATACAGTCAAAAGTGTAGGAAAAATTTTTAGTTGTTATTTAGTAGTTATTCCTAGACCTTTATATTATTTTTCAGGATTTTATGATATATTATGGTATATGTCAGCTTTCCAAAATTTGTGAATGTTGTTTCCTCATTCTAAATAACTGTTTACTTTAATTCCTAATTGTGCTTTGTCCCCAGTTGAAAAAAAAAAAAATCAGCCTCTATAAAACCTGAATTTACTCATGTTCCTCTGCTTTCCCTTAGCTCAACCTCCAAAATTCCAGCAGATGGCTTTCTTCTGCATAGTGTGATTTCCTGGTGTCCACACTATTATTTTATTACTTATTATAAGTGCCTGCTTGCTTTTTACCTCTTCACCTAGAGAACAATCACCTTCAAGACCGAGACACCTTCTACTACCTGAGTCTGACTCAGTGAGAAGCGGTCAAAAGACACTTGCAATGGACTTAATGAGGGTGGGTAAATGTTTTAGGGCAAGGAAAGGAGAGTTGCTGGAGGATTCCAACCCCTTGCTTTTGGCCTATTTTCCATTGTTCTGGCTCCCCCTCCCCCGCCACTGTATAGAGATGGCTTTTGCTGATTCTACATATAGCACTGTTTACACAAAAAGACACAATATCCCAAAGAAGAAAAGTGGATTGTCAGCTATTTGGTCATGGGAAGGGTTTGCACAGGTCAGGCTCTTATCTCCAAAGATTTCAAAAATGCCATATGTTAGGGGAGAGGAAGAATGCATTAACCAACTTCAAGTCACCAAATGAGTGAAAAATATAAGATGGAATGTTTCCAAGAGTAACTTATTTACATAAAAAGGAAACAGCATTGTATGCATTTTAGACTTAAATCATAAGTTTAAGTTCTATTTTAATATTGACAGAGAGTTTGGGAAGTATCAAATTCACTTTGAACCACAATTTCAGTGTTAAGTAATGAAATACACAGAGAAGTGAGTGAGTAGGCTTTTTAATTCTTCCTCAGATAGGGATGCCAATGAGACAAATTAAGAGGTGGAAGCTCATTTTGTGCTTCAGGTAGTTTCATTAAGAATGCTCCTAACAGAAGCTCTTTGCGTTTTAAAATTAAAGGAGAAGCCATAATTGCTGTGATTCTTTCAAGGAAGTAATCTTTGCTCTTTACATATTTTTAACAGCTTTATTGCAATTCACAGACTATACAACTCATCCACTTAAAGAGTACAGTTCAGTACCAGTGTATTCACAGAGTTGTGTAACCATCACCACAATCAACTTTAAAACATTTCATCAGTCCAAAAAAGAAACCTCTGTCCATTAGCATGACCCTCCAACCACCACAGCTTTAGGTAGTCACTAATCCAATTGAACACTATAGATTTGCCAATTCTGGGCATTTCATATAAATGGAATTTTGACTGGCTTCTTCCACTTTATGTTGGTTTTTGAATACAGTTACGTAATTTGCTATCTCAGCCACTATTCCTGCCACAACTCAGTAAAGACATAAACATTATGCTGATCTTTTTTATGGAAACCTCATTTAGAAAAATATTATTAGGAGGTCTAATTATCCAAAATACACAAAGAACTCTTAAAATTCAACAGTAAGAACACAAACAACCTGATTTAAAAATGGGCCAAGAACTTAGACACTTTACTAAAGAAGATATACAGATGGCAAATAAACATATGGGAAGATGCTCCACATCCTCTATCATGAGGAAAATGAAAATTAAAACAACAGTAAGATACCACTGCACACCTAGGAAAATGACCAAAATCGGGAACACTGACAACACCAAATGCTGACAAGGATGAGGAGCAACAGGAACTCTCATTCATTGCTGGCGGGAAAGCAGTATGGTAAATACAGTTAGCAATGCTGGACTGTATATTTACAAGTTGCTGTAAGAATAGGGCTTTAGTATTTCCCCAAGAACAATAACAGCAATTTGATAATTGTAGTTTCACGCACTCAGCGTGGAGCCTGCTTAAGTTTCTCTCTCCCTGTGCCCCCGCCCCCCACACCATTCTCCCCCTCTCTTCTCTCTCAGAAAAATCAATCTCTTTAAAAAAAAAAAAAAAAAAGATCTTTAAAGGACATTTGAATAGTTATAAATGATGGGGAAAAAAAGACTTTTTCTTCATTACTGGCTTTGAGCAATTTGATTTTGATCTGTGTTGATATAATCTTTATATATTTTTCCACTTGAGTTTGTGGAATTTCTTGAATCTGTGTATCTAGGCTTTTATTAAATTCGGAAAATTTTTGATCATTTTTTAAAATATTTGTCCCCAACCCTTTCTCAGGGACTCCAATTACATCAAGCCACTTGAAGTTCTCTTGGAGCTTGCTAATTAGCACCCATGTAGTCCTGTTGTGGTGGGCTAATGGAAATATACTGGAGGGCTTTGAGAGAGGAAATTTGGTTAGTGGGCTATATCCAGCACCTTGATCATTCCTGAGGGTTCAGATGGTCTTCTCTATGATTAGGTTATCAGTATTTGCTAAATAGCACAATGGAAGTTAGGCCTCTACCCTCCCATAGAGATTGGGCAAAAGAGTGCTATCTCCTTCATGGGTACATTTCATAAGAGATGGTTCCCAGCTCCTAGAGAAAGACATGCCTGGATTATTAGGAAGCTGGCAGAAGCCTGGGAGAAGATTTATACCTCAAAGAAGTAGAGCAGGAATTTACAATTGCCAGATGTTGTTTTCTTTCTTCCTTCCTTTCTTTCTTTCTTTCTTTCTTTCTTTCTTTCTTTCTTTCTTTCTTTCTTTCTTTCTTTCTTTCTTTCTTTCTTTTTTTTTTTTCAGGTGTTGTTTTCAAAAGAAACACTAAGAAAATGAAAAGTAAAGACCATGTCATCACAAATAAAACTGTCTAAAGTTTAATCAAGCTGAGGGGAACGTTAAGGCCCTCTTGGTCATTTTTAATTCTATCATTTTTACTATTTCTGTGCAAGTTGCAATTGAATGATTTTGCTCCTCATTATGGGTCATCAGTTCCTATTTGTTTGCAAGACATGTAATTTTTGATTGGACTCCTGTCGTTAGGCATTTTACCTTGTTGAATGGGTGCTGAATATTTTTAGATTTAAAAAAATATTTTTGAGCTTTTTTCTGTGGCCTAGTTCCATTACTTGGAGACATTTTTATCTTTTTTGTCATGAAGCTTTTAAGCCTGGTTAGGTGAGAGCAGAGTAGCATTTAGTCTATGGTTATTTTTTCTACTGAGTCCAGAGGCAAAACCATTCTGAGTACTTCACCTAATGGGCGGTGAATTGTGAGATTTATCTCTGGTAGTTGGAAATAAGAATTATTATTACTGGCCTTATTTCATTTGTAGGGATTATTTCTTTTAATCCTTTGGGGGGGTAAGTTTCCTCAAAATTATGCTCTGGTCACCACCCTGGTGAATACTTGGTAGACCTCCAGGGTTCTCTCTCTGCTTAGGACCCTTTTGGAACTCTTGCCCACATTAAGCCTCAACCCGCTTCGTTCCCAGCTTCACCTCAACTCATGCTTTTCCTTCCTAATCTATGAGCTGCTTTTCCTTCCTAATCTATGAGCTTTTCCTTCCTAATCTATGAGCTGAAAATTCCCTCCAGGCAGTAAATGAGCAATTTTGGGCTATTTTTCTTTGTTTTCCATTTCTTAGGAATTGCCTGTTAATTGGTGTTTTTACAATAGTTGTTTGCTCTATTTTTCTTGCTATTTTAGTGGTTTTGTGTTGGCAGATTTGGTTTCTGCTACTCTATCCTGATCTGCAGTCACTATTGTTTTGACCGTATATTAGAAGTATGTTCCATCCTGTTTCCCTTACATATGGCCTTTGAAAAAAGCAGTTAGTTTTTATTTAGAATGTGTTTTACATATGCTTTGGGAGTGTTTTGGTTAGTCATGATGACTTGTTTTAAAATAATAATGTCTGTATTAAATATATTTTCTCCTTTTCTGGATTAAAAAAAAAGTACAAAAGTTATTACCTTCTTTTAGGTAACATCTTATTTTTTTACATAATTTCTAACCTTTTAATCATTCTTCCTTTTGCTAATTTATCAAAAGACATATAATTTCAGTCTCTCACTTTCATATAGTATTCACCCTGGAAAATTACACAGAATAAAATCTAGCTTACTCCTTTTCTGAAAAGCAAAGTAATTTGAAGCCTAGAAGTCTGATTGTCCAAGGTCAGAGAAGAGCTTTAGTAGGACCAGATCTAGAACACAACCTTCCTGATGTTTTTCTAGTATCCTTTTGACTACTCTGCTGTTACCCTTTTATAAAAATGCTAGAAATTTTATTGGGAGTCTGTGACTAAGAAGTACGATTTTTGTTGTCGTTGTTGTGATTTAGTACCTGAAATTGTTAGAAATGGGTAAATCAAAAGTTAAGAGGGGAAAAAAAGCAATACCTTTAGATGCAACATGGAATAAAGGGAAGAGATTGATTTCCCTGTTCATCAATCATTGTGCAAAATAACTTCTTTCTATTGATAAAACAAGTTCGTATAAACATCTCTTGACAAACATCCACACAAAGAACTGCACCTCATTGTACTCTTTTATTAGATGTTTTATCTAAAATATATACTAGTTAACTTCTTGATGAAATACAAATTAAATTTCTCAGATGAACATTCTCTTCAAGTCATGATTAATCCTCCATTGACCAGTGTGATATTCTTTGATAACCTTGTGGATAAATCTGTTAAGAATAATAAATTATTCTTTGGGACTCTAATTGGCTTTCCCCTGGCCTTTGAGTGATTCTGTGGACAGAAATCAGCTATCAGTAAAATGTATAACCTTGGATTATTGAAGCGAGTACTGAGCCTGCACTTTAATGCAATTGGGAGAGTCAGGTAATATTACAGAATAGTGGTATTCAAAATGAATACTTTCCAATGGACACAATTGAAATGTGTTATTTTTCATACTCTTGATTTATAATCTTATGACTTGATTTAACTCTTGGATGAACTACCGTTCGTATTCATCCGCACCCTCACGACCACATATAGAAGAAAAAAGTCACCTCCTGTAACATGTATATTACATAGTTTCTATATGAAAATCTAATGTCTTTAATAGATACAGGTTCTGGACCTGAATTACTAATAGAAAAAAGATTGTAGATTAGTAGATCCTGTACTTTAAGATAAACCAGAGTTGGGCAACTTTCCAAGTATGCTCATGCACAGGGGTAAGAGATTTGACAAGCCGAGGGGCTGTTATTTTTTAAGCTTTTTACTATAGAAAATCTCAACTATATACAAAAACAGAAATAATACTGTCATGAACCCCAGTTTTTCCATCAGCTATATTTAATAATGATTATCTCTTGCTAATCATTTTTACCCATACCAAATCCATCCACATTACAACTATGTATTATTCTATCTGGACCTATTTCTATATGTATCTCAAAACATAAGGACTCTTGTTAAACATAGCAATACCATTTTGAAACCTAAAAAATTAACAATAATTTGCTAATATCAAATATTTGGTGTTCAAATTTCCAATTTTCTAAGAAATGTCAATTTTATTTTCACAGTTTACTTATTTGAATCAAAAATCAAATAAAGCTTAGGCATTTTAATTGAATGTCTTTTTAAGTGCACTTTAATATGTGGGTGTTTTTTTGTGCAAATTTTTTTTTCCTTCTTATAATTTGCTTATTTTTTAAAAAATAAGTTATTTATCTTTTAGGATTCTATTCTGGATTCTGTAGATTGCATTTATACATTATATGGTTTAATATGTTACTCTGTCTTCTGTATTTCCTATTAAATGTTAGTTGGATCAGGAGGTATGATTTGATTCAGTTTCAAGACTGTCTCCTAGATAACATGTTCTTCATTAGAAAGCACATGGTATTCGTTTGTTTCTTTGTGGTGCTGACAGACTGATGCTCATTCCATTAATTAAGAGTTGCAAAATTGTGATATTCTAATTATTTCTTTTGAAGTTATTATTTGGAACTTTTTTTAAGATTTTATTTATTTTTTTGACCCAGAGAGAATGAGCACAAGCAGGGGAAGCGGCAGGCAGAGGGAATGGGAGAAGCAGGCTCCCCGCTGAGCAGAGAGCCTGATGTGGGACTCCATCCCAGGACCCTGGGATCATGACCTGACCAGAGGGCAGACACCTAGCCAGCTGAGCCCCCCAGGTATCCCTATTTGGAACATTTAAATAAAAAAACTTCCTCTCTGGGGCACCTGGCTGACTCAGTTGGTAGAGTGTGCAACTCTTGATCTTGGGGTTGTGAGTTCAAGTGCCACATTGGGTGTAGAGATTACTTAAAAATAAAAAAAATATATATTTTTTTTAGAAAAGAACTTCCTCTCATACAATATTTTGTTCATTTAGACATAGTTGGGTTACAAGGTAGATTACTTTCCCCTTTCTTTACCAATTTACAAAATAATGAATTGGATCACTAGTATTGCCCAGTATTAAATTAGGTTTTTAAAGTATTATTATAAATTCATGAGTTTAAACTTATTGGATGTTTTTTATAGTACCTGTACTTATCATCCTTAATGATAGTCAAAAGGTAGCATATATAGAGAGCAAAACTTTTTTTTATATTAGCAACTGAGAATATTTTATGAAATCCCAGTAATCTTTTATAGTTTACTTACTCTATGGCATGGCAAGATATATACTTAATGGCATGACTCATCTTCAAAGACTCCTGGTTCTTAGAACAGGAAATATCTTAACACCACAGTCTGTGTATGGATGAGTGCATTGCTGTAGTGAAGGGCACTATTTCAGGCAATTTTAGTAGAAAAAAATGGAAAATTTATAAATATGTTACATCCTTGTCACTCTGCTCAGTCAGTTTCTGTTATCCTTTTTAATATTTTATCTTGATTACTTCTGGATTTTTAGTATCATATTTCTTTTTACCTTATCTCTTACGACATTATCTGTTGCATTTACTTGCTCTTATGTTCCTTAGAGCTTATTCTGAAATACTTTTTCTTTTCTTTCTAATTCTTTTCCTAGTACTGTAACATTTCTGAGTTTCTCTAATTCCTGGGTGTGTTGCTCTTTCATATTATATATAATTTTATTATTTTTGTTTAGGTCACAGTGAAAACTTTGACTCTTGTTTTCTTTTTCTCTAGTGGGTATGTATTTCTAGAATTTTCTCATTATCTATAGCATACTTTAATTGTAAGAGCATCATTCTGCTCATTCTTTTGTCGTTATAATAACATTACACATGATTCAACTATGATCCTTTTCTGTTACTCATTCTTACATAGATTTAGGGTTTTTTGTACTTACAATAGAAAGAGAGTGGATGAAGAAGTGTTTTCTAGCTTCACCTAGAGCTCACTACTCAGTATTTGTGTAAAGTGCCCTAAATTTATGACTTTGTCTTGTCCTTTCCAACCCCCCCCTGATTCTGTTCCTTAACTGATTTATCTGGATCACTCTGCCTTTATTGCCACTGTTCCTTTCATATGGATTCTATTCTCAGCATTTCCCGCTTTAGTTCATTCAGGGTTTTTTGTTTTGTTTTGTTTTTTTAAGATTTCATTTATTTATTTGGGAGAGAGAGAGAGAAGGGGCAGAGAGAGAGGGAGAGAGAGAGAATCTCAAGTGGACTCAATGCTGAATAGGGAACCCAGTGCGGGGCTCAATCCCATGACCCTGAGATCATGACCTGAGCTGAAATCAAGAGTCAGGCCACTTAACTGACTGAGCCACCCAGGTGCCCCTAGGATGTGCTTTTAAAGGAAGTTTTGTCTGTTTGTTTTTGAGAGCATACAGGATATAGATTGTTGCACTTCGGACTTCAGTGTGAGCCTCTTGCACTCACTCACCAATTAGAATGTGTAAAACTCCCTTAGTTTCATCTACTGTTTTCACATTGACCTGACACACTTTAGGGGAGGTATGCTGTCAATTTGGGGTCCTCCTGTTCTCAGGGAATGTTGCTTCCATTTAATTTTCTCAAACAGATGCTGCTACTCTGCAGTTCTTGAAGCTGAGTGGATTGTCTTAACACACCTGTATCTTAGGGTTTGTAGGGAAAATTTGTTACCTCATTTTGCTGTAGGCCTCCATAGGTTTTAATTTTGTTACTGTCATTGCTGCCTGTTTTCATGGAGAGGTTTGCAGACCCTAAAAGGACTACCACCACCACACCACTGCCATCTTCCCACAGGTCCCCACGGGATAGTTATATGGATTTCAACTTCAGATTCCCAACCTTTCATATGTGGTCTTCAAAAATCCATTTGCCTAAAGAACTTTGTACTTTTCAAGTGAGTTCTCTTTTCCCACATTACCCTCCATCCACTTCTCATGAAAGTCATGCTTATCTCCCACCCAAATGTGATTTTAGAACATTTTACCAGAGTGGGGAAAATGCAGGAGTACCAAATATAGAGATATTTTGAAATATTGGTGTTGAGAAACCAACTAATCAATGGATCACAAAACCTTTGTCATTTCAAGTCATCTGTGATTTTCTTTTCCATAGAAATACTGGAATAGGACCTAATAGGTTGGTCAGTTTATAGATAATAAAAATTAATTTTGATATAAGATCAAAAGTGGCTTTGTCACTTAAAAGATATTAAAAAACAACACAAGCAATGCCTTTG
The DNA here is from genome assembly GCF_029215605.1 of Mirounga angustirostris. Lineage (NCBI taxonomy): Eukaryota > Metazoa > Chordata > Mammalia > Carnivora > Phocidae > Mirounga > Mirounga angustirostris. Next base: position 8,683,143 of record NW_026991722.1, on the reverse strand, counting down.
CTATAACAAAACATCTTCCATTTCTATTAACATGTGATCAACTTTCTTAGTGCCTACATTTAAAAAAAGAATATAGAAAACTGATGATAATTCTTATTTCATTCTATCAATAAGTAATTTCATCCATGGATACACAAGCTAATTGAAAAAATGTATCTCTCCATCTCATTAAGAAATGCATTTCCAGTAAATGATTAGTTTATATTTAATAATTACTTATCACAATATGTGCTATCTTGTCTTGTTTTTAAGCAACCATGTACCCATAATAATTGTAGAGATAATTCAATCCAAAGAAACGTGCATATTTTATATATGCATTTTTATTGCATTTTATTGAGTAGAAACATTTTCAAATATAAACATGTTACAGTATGATGATCTGGGGAAGGTAGAATAGAAATAAAAATTCAAGAAATTAATGCAAATTTTTGAATAGATGACAGTGTCACATTTCTGTGATTTTTAGATGTTAAGATTCAGTAAGATGTGATGCAACCATTTTATTTAAAATATTTAACATTCAGCAGAAATTTCATTTTTTGAATCTAAATAAATATACTATTTAGTCAAATCTTTTAAGAAAGTAAAGGATACACCAGCATGAGAGCAAAACAGTTTAAACACCACTAAGATTAGTTATTTAGTATTTTTATTTTGACTTGAGAATAGAAGAAAATTTGCTTTAATCATAGTTAAACATTGTTTTGTGTCTTTACAACCATTCTTTAAGGTTGAGGGAGGAAATTAGGTAGAGTTTAGTTTAAATAATTTTGGCTAAAATTTTTGTAGCTATGATAAATTTTGGAGGCTTCTCTGTGCACTTAGAGTTAATTAAAATTACTTGGAACCTTAACCTTGTTGTTAGCTATCCCTGGGTCCACTGCATTTTGGGTCACTTTCTATTTGGGCACATTTCCTCCTTACTTTCCTCACCTTCCATAAGAATATGGTATAGCCACCAGAACCTGCCTAACTGCTAACACCTTGGTCTTAGACTCCATACTATTTTATATTCAATACTTATTCCAAGAGGCAAATTATACATTTATGCATCAACATGAAGGCAATGGGAAGAGCCATTGCAGTGTGTCAACGAGCATCAGTTTGATTACATTACCAAAAAAATGACTCAACTTTCAGTGTGAAGAAGAGATTTCGGGGATACAGCTATTGAGGAAACTTCTATGAATTGGTCATGGTAATCCAGAAAGAAATAATCAGGTGTCCTAGGTTTGTTTGGGGGATATGGAGAGTTGAGAAATATACAAATGAAAGAAATTGTGATGCTTGGTGATTCAGTGAATGTTGGAAATGCATGGGGATGCTAGAGGGTTAGAGAGAAGGAGAAGTTACGGATTTCTGACCTTATCTATGGGGTTGCCTTTCACCAAAGAGGGAATATCATGAAGAAAAGAAACCTGAGAGGAAATGACAGTGTATTCAATACTGAGTATACTGAGCTTGAGGTAGGAATGTTTGGTGGGATTTGGGATTTATGAGTGCAAGAAAGAAATGTGAACAATGAACAGTGAGATGATGGTGGAAGTCATGGGAGTAAATGGGATTCCCCAGTGTTGGTATATTGAAAGAAACAAAAGACAGTTTGGAGGATTAGGACCAGGTAAGGCAGACAGAGAAAGGGAAACTGCAAAGAAAGAAGACCTTTCTTCTCATGAACCAGAAGAAAAGAGTGCTTGAACAAAGGCACTGTTAACAATAATCAATTTCTGCCAAGGATTCAAGTTAAGGACAAGGTTGAATATTGTGTGTTGGGAAGTATTGGGAATGGGTGTAGCAAAAGCCAATGGAGGAATGAGTTAGAGGGGAACATGGGGAAAACGTGAACGTAAGCAGTCTTCCAAGTCACTTGAAAGTAAGAGCTGGAGTGGAAACTCCAAAACCAGAAAAGAGGTTGGGGGTGGGACAAGAGAGAGAGAGAGAAAGGGAGAGGATCTTCTACACTTGGTCTCTCAAACTTTGCTTTCCAACCTAAATGGAAACTATAAGCAACTAAATGTTGATGAGGGAGAAACCAAGAGATCTTGAAAATCCAGGAGAGGAAAAATTCTATTTTTTTTTTTTATTATGTTAGTCACCATACAGTTCATCATTAGTTTTTGATGTAGTGTTCCATGATTCATTGTTTGTGTATAACACCCAGTACTCCATGCAATACGTGCCCTCCTTAATACCCATCACTGGGCTAACCCATCCCCCCCACCCCCCCACCCCACAAAACCCTCAGTTTGTTTCTCAGAGTCCATAATCTCTCATGGTTCATCTCCCCCTCCAATTCCCCCCCTTCATTTTTCCCTTCCTTCTCCTAATGTCTTCCATGCTATTCCTTAATTCCACAAATAAGTGAAGCCAGGAGAGGAACAATTCTTAGATGAGTTTAGCCAAGTACCCCAAAGTTACCAAATCCTGACTGCAAATGGAATGATTAGTGTTTGACTCTAGGAAGGGTATTTAAGTTCTTTAACAAGAGGAAAAAAGGAAAGATTTGTATAGATGCATGAAAATTTGTAGATTGCGTTACAAGAAGTTGAAGATCTTTCCTATGTATAGCTTTTCTGCTTTTCCATGAATGAAGCTGCAAGATCATTTGTTGAGAGTTATGGGAGAAATTATGGGTTTGGTGTTGTATTATTAATAATATTGACGTAAATATTGAACACAATATTTCACAAAGGCCAGATCTTTGGGATAAGCAATAAACTACCTAATCATTTTAGATTATTTTGAAGGATAAAATGTGAGGCAAAATCAAAATAACAGGGTGTGTTAGATTAGATTATATTTTTGTGCCATTTTTGAAATGAAATTTTCCTTCCGTACTTGATCTGAGTAAGAAAATATTTTTATTTGTAAATTACACAATATTTTTGTTTTCCAGAATCATCTTCAAAAAGATTTTCCACTCCATGCTAATTTGAATGTAGGAGAATGAATATTTACATATAGTGTTGCTAATTTTCCAGAAGCAAATTATGGCAAATATTTCTGAAGTCAGAGATGTGACAAGTTGCCTGGTTTAACCTTTCACAAATACTGCAGTATGAAAAGAGGAATTTTAAAGAGGAATTTTGGAATTATGATGCAATTTCAGAAAAAAAAAAGTCTTATAGAGACTATACTTAAATAACTATTAAATAAAAGGACCTGAACTTGGAAAATGCTTTCTAATGCTGACTCATTCACTTCCTCAGGTACCTTCTATTTCTGTCACTTTCAATTTAAGTAATGTGATATGTCACCTGTGGATGACTTTCATAATTCTGCTAAATGAATAATCTTTAATATCTACACATCTACAGCTTTCAACTTTTCAGCTGCTAATTAGATTTTAGTTATAACTCCATTAATCTGAATCTGAGGTTGAATAGGGTAAGTGGCAAAATTAAGGTGATTTTGAGTCCAAAGTATAATTTTAAAATGATCAAAATAACTCCAATTTTCATAGGGAAAATTATAGTTGTTTTATTAATCTGGCCATCGGGTTTTTTTTTCCTGTTATATTGTTTCAATTGCCTTCACTGTACAATATTTCATTTACTGTTTTTATTTTATTTTTTGCTGTTTCCTGCCTGGAGTGTATAGGAACAGTGAGGAGGCCAGAGTGACTGATAGAATAAGGGGTAGGAGTAGAAGAAGAACATTGAAGGGTTCCAGGACCAGGCAGATGATAAGGACTTTGACTTATACTCTGAATGGATTGGGAGGCCACTGGAAATATTTGAGCGGCAGAGTTACGTGACTTGAATTACTTTGAAAGTGCTTTATTTGACTGCTCTTTTGGGAAAGGGACTACAGAGCTACACGGAGAAGCAGAGATTATGGCAGCTATTAAAATAACTGATGTGAGAGACCATGGTGGTATTTGATCAGGGCAGTAGGAGTCAGAGGTAGAGAAGTGGTTGGATTTATTATATATTTTGAAAGCAAAATTGAATTATTTTGATTTTAGTTTGGATATGATATGTCAGAGAAAGAAAGGAGTTAAAAATAAATCCAGTATCTTTGGCCTGATCAAAGGGAAGGATAGAGTTGGTACTTCCTGAAATGGCAAAGACTGGCAGAGAAACTGGTTTAGGGGAGTTCTTCATTTGTCTTTGTAATGTGTTAAGTTTGGGATACCTATAGAAGTGACAAGTAGGATGTTGGGTCCGAAGGTCAAAGGAGACCTACAGGCTGGAACTAGACATTTGGAGATTGTCAGAATTTTGACTAGTATGCAATGCTGTGGGTGCACATCAGTTGTCCAAAGGAGTGAATGCATCAAGCGAACAGGTCCAAGAACTGAGCTTCGAGACACTTCAGCCTCTGACTCTATTTTCCAATGTTTTTGGCAAACTTTTCTAAAGGAAGGGATTACTAGACACATTTTAAAATGTTCCTTTTATTCTTTGAAATTTTGAAATTGTTCTGTCCTTAATTTATGAGTGCAATATATATTCATTTTTTCCAAACATAATGATTATATTTTTAATAACATTTTCTTTCATATCTTAAAATATACCATTCATCTGTCTTTTTTTTTTTCTATCAGACATTGTGTTTTTTAATCTTGGCTATTTTATTCATGTTCTTGGTTTCTTCTTATGTCCGGAGATCCTTGATTTTCCACTGTCAGTGAAAAATGAAAATGGAATTACTTTAGGTAATTGGTGTGAATTTCCCATACTGTTATGTATGAAAATTTATTTTCCTGCCTCCTCTCTCCTTTGAGTGGTAACGTTGATTGCAGTCCTGTTGACAGTGAGAAAGCTTATTGATTGATCTGATTCCCTGAGAATTAAAGGTCACGATTTCAGAAGTTAAACTAAGGGCATTCAATTACCAGAATGAGTTGGATTTTACTTAGGTGAACTCAAACCAAAACCTGATGCTTTGATTGCTTTGATTTTCTCCTTGCAATTCATTATTTTCTCTAGCAAAGTGACTTTATTTTATTTTAGCCAGAGATGAATGCCACATTGTGTCTTTACATCAAAGTGGGGTGAAACATGCATAGACAGACTTTGGCTGAACCCCATGGTATTGTGTCCTGTTCCACACTTGCCTTCCATGGTGCGTTCTCCATGTTACTACCTCTGAACAAGGAGCCTCTCTGTACTTGGCATATCAGCCCCCTAACACCATTGTAGTTCATTTCTAGCATGTGGCTATAAGCTTTTTGCCTTCCAGTAAGCTATATGATGGCTTTTATCTTTATAAGTATAGATGTAGCTAGCCGCTGGTTTATGACTAAGAACTCAGGTAATGAATTTGGCAAGAACATCCTTAAAATGTGCTTCTTCCGGTTACTAGCTATGTGAATTTGGGGAAGTTACTTAAGCCTAGCAAAAATACGGCTTATTTTCCTTTAAGGTAAAGATAGTACCTAACACAGGATTACTCTACCTTTAACTAAGGAAATACATATCAAGTCCAGTTCCTAGAGACTAGTGCATACTTAATATTACTATTAACAATGGTAATGTTATGAGTAATAATTTTTAATGATAAATAGGTAGTATAATGTTTGCTTTTATTTTCTAATTTATTGAGGGATTACTTACAAATTATATAAATTCTGAAAATATTTACCTACATATTTTAGGGGAAAATATAAGTTACCAAAACAAACATATGTGTATGTATTACACATTGTATAGGTTTATCAAAATTTGTGTTTCTGCTGAAAACTATAAGAACAGCTGGGGGGGAAATTACTGTGCGTTTCCAGTATTTTTCTCACATTCCTATGTTTCTTTTTGTAGACTATTTTTTAGAGCAGTTTTAGATTCACAGCAAAATTGAGTGGAAGTTACATACGTTTCCCGTATGCTGCCTGTCTCCACTTAAGCACACCCTTCTCTGTTATCGGTGTCCTCCGCCATGGTGGTACATTTGTTCCAAATGATGAACCTACATTGACACATCACTGTCCATAGTTTACCTTAGCGTGTACTCTTGGTGTTGTGCATTCTCTGGGTTTAGACAAATGTATAATGACATGTATCCACCAGTGATATACCAAATAGTTTCGCTGCCCTAAAAATCTCTATGCTCCACCTATTCATCTCTTCCTCCCTGCAGCCCTGAAAACCACTGATTTTATATTGTCTCCATGGTTTTGCCTTTTCCAGAATGTCACATAATTAAAATTATACAGTAAATAGCCTTTTCAGATTGGCTTCTTTCATTTAGTAATATATATTTAAGTTTCCTCCATGTCTTTTCTTGGCTTTTTAGTGCTGAATAATATTCCATTATCTGGATATGCCATAGTTTATTTATCCTCTTTTCCTGCTGATTTATTGGCATCTTTAACAAACATATTTTTACCAGTTCTAGCATTGTATAGATGTATTTTTCCATTGCCCAAGTTTGCCTCTGTTATAATCTATATACTCCTTAGACTTCATAAAAAATAGACATTAAATAGGATTACAAAGGGTCCTGTATTACAGATATTCAAGACTGTAAGATCAGTGTTAATTGGGGCACCTGGGTGGCTCGGTCGTTAAGCGTCTGCCTTTGGCTCAGGTCATGGTCCCAGGGTCCTGGGATCGAGCCCCGCATCGGGCTCCTTGCTCGGCAGGAAGCCTGCTTCTCCCTCTCCCACCCCCCCTGCTTGTGTTCCCTCTCTCGCTGTCTCTCTCTGTCAAATAAATAAATAAAATCTTTAAAAAAAAAAAAAAGATCAGTATTCATTGGATTTGTTTAGAATCCAGTTGTTCAATTTCCAGGATTCTTTGTGGTAACCAAGTTTTGCCCAATTTTTTCAATTGATGAGTTTGAATTTATGGAAATTTGCTGATTTGTTTTCTAATAACCGAGAATTTTTCAAATAAATAAATGGTTTAACTACATTAATTACCACAGCAACAATAAAACCTGCCAGAATCCACATAAAAAACAAACAAACAAAAAACTAAACTAAACTAAAAGCAAAACGAAAGACTAATGTGGATTATCCTGGAGCCAGCCTTTGTAGCATCATGTGATTATAATTTTAACCTTTTTTTTTTTTTTTCAGTTTAACATTATTCCTGGTCAGCATGAAAATGAAATGGAAGAACTATCAGGAGATATAAAGGAAGAATCAAAATCTCAAAACAGCAAGGATAGACTGATCTACCAGTTAAGAGCTGAGGTAAGATATTGGATAAAGATTATAATGCCAAAACATACCTGAAGATTATTAAGTGATATACTATTTTAAGAAGTATAACGGAAGCATGGTTGGTTACTTTATGAAGAAGGATGCTACTGAAAATCAAAAATAATATAATCAGTTTATATATGACTTAAAATGCTATGGGATGATACTGACTCATCACTAGATCGGAATTATCTGACTGTTATAAAGACAAAATATTTGATGAAAAAACCACCCTATAGCCAATACAATTCTAACTGTGAGTAAATACTAAAGGTTCAGTCGGCTGCTGGATCTAATGTGTTAAGTTATCGTAAGGACCAATGACTTACAAATGTGTAACATGCAGTTTCTGGTGGAATTAACACGGCTGTTGGCAGCTAGCAACAGTGAGAGACAAGGCCGGTGACCTCACTCTTGTGAGTTAATTCATTTCTTAGGTATGGCACGTAAAATGGTGGGAACATTTATTTTCAACACTTCTACCGCAATCACCACCAGAAGAATTTTCACAGATTGTAAATTCTGTTTTCTCTGTCATGTTAATAAAGGGGGAATTATTGTTCTTATAGATAGAGGATTGAATTATTTGCACTGCATAGAAAATAATGTTAGTACCCTAAAAGTGGGAAATCATAAATTACTTATTCTGTATCATAATTCTGGAAGAATGTCTTGGATACCCATGTATAGGAACAATTCGGGAAATACAGGCTGGAAGGAAGGAGATTTGTATTAGATGGTTTCTTCTTTATAAAGATCTGTAAAGACTGAACTCACACCACAGTATATTTTTATATCAGAAGAACATAGTGCAGTGGAAAATGCATAAATCATAGATTTTGGAGACAGAAGCAGCTCCATTACTGATTACTTTATTCTGATCAACTCCTTATGCCTCTCTGTCTCAGTTTACAGATTGATTGAAATAATGGAAGTAAGAATAATAAAAGTCATCACATGGGATTTTTGAAAAGGTCACACATTGCAAGGGAAAACTTGTCAGAGGCAGCATGCCTTGATTTGGGGAGTTCCACTAAGTTGTTAAGGAGAAATAGCTCTTCCTGATTGCATCAGCGCTGTTCCTTGCCTCCTCTTCCATGAGTCATGTGAAGAAAGGGGTGGTGGGTGAGGAAAGGCATATGGAGAGATCCGTGAAGAGAAAGGCTGATGTTTGTTTCAACAAAACAATTCTTCCTACTAGTTAGGTCAAAAGGGAAAATAGTGGTTTGTGTGATGGCTCTTTTCTAAAAGGAATCAAACCGTCAGGAGAGGCGCCACCTTTTCTTGGTCCTGAGATCTGAGAACATCTTACATTAAGCTTTGCACATCATGTATAAAAGCTTCCCTAGCAGTGAGAGGTAAAAACAGAGAAAGACACATCTGGATATTTATTATAACTCTCCTGAAAAGCCGAGGACATGATCTTATATCATCATTTTTAGATGCACTGGGAGCCATAGCAACATAGGATCTCTGAAGTACAATTTTTTAGTTTGATTTAGTAAAAAGTTCAGAGACTCATTTATTAATTATGTGGCCTTGCATTACGTGTTTCATATCGATACAGCTCAACTGTGTTTCTTAGATTAGGATTCAAACCTTTAATCCACCAAAAGGTCATCTCCCACAAGACACTCAAGTACTATGATATATGATTTTATGATTTAAAAATTCTTAATAGAGCACTGAAAGCTGAAAGCAAATGAAAGACATGAATTGGCTATGTCTTACTATGTGCACGTAAGTGGTATATTGAATTGAATTATATTTCAGAAAGAAAGCTTTGTTCAAAAGAAAACAAATAAAATATTAACTAAAATATTGAGACTCTTATGAGCTTGTGTGTGTGTGTGTGTGTGTGTGAGAGAGATATATGAGCATATATGTGTTCATTTCAGTTTTAAATTAGGATAGAAGCTATTTTCTTTCCTTAGAAAAGAAGACAGGGGCGCCTGGGTGGCTCAGTTGGTTAAGTGACTGCCTTCGGCTCAGGGCATGATCCTGGAGTCCCTGGATCGAGTCCCGCATCGGGCTCCCTGCTCGGCAGGGAGTCTGCTTCTCCCTCTGACCCTCCCCCCTCTCATGTGCTTGCTCTCTCTCATTCTCTCTCAAATAAATAAATAAATAAAATCTTTAAAAAAAAAAAAAGACAATCACTCTGTGTTGGCATTATTTTTTTACACTGGCTATGTTTAGGTCTCTAAAATCATATCATAATGTGTAATATGTTCTCATAAAAGCCATTGTGTGATTGTACCATACCTTAATTCAAGTATAACCTATTTTTAAGTATCAGGTTTTTGGAGTGCCTGGGTGGGTCAGTCAGTTAAGTGTTTGCCTTCGGCTCAGGTCATGATCCCAAGGTCCTGGGATTGAGCTCCATCTGAGACTCCCTGCTCAGAGGGGAGTCTGCTTCTCCCTTTCTCTCTGCCGCTCCCCCCTTCGATTCTGCTCTCTCTCTCTCAAATAAATAAAATCTTAAAAAAATAAAAAAATAAAAATAGGGTTTTTTTAAGATATATAATCAATATTGCAGTTTGTATGTACACGTTCATCTTTGGACATTTAAAATGGCTTAGAGTAAATTCCTAGTATGGCTTGTCAAGAGAATGTTTATTGTTTAAATCTTTTATATACATTGCCAAATTGTCCTTTAGAAAAATTATATCAATTTACATTCTCACTTACCTGAAGTGCATACACATTCTCATTTCATTATTCTATAGCCAACAGTATATATTATTATTTTTAATATTTCTGTAACTGATAGACAAAAAGGTAATTTTAATTTATATTTTACTTACCTAACCATAAATTTCTAGTTGTTCGCTCGTTTTTACAGATGTAATGTCTATTATAATAGCTACCATTTACTGATAACTTCAAATATGTCACATTTGTAGTGCTGGGCCATTAAAATATAAGATCTCATTTAATATCAACGCTCTTATGCTCTATATATTCTTTTTTAATTTTGTTTTTATTAAGTTTTTTTATTTTAGTTCCAGTATATTTAACATACTTCTTTTTATTACTTTTTTTGTTTTATGATCTATATATATTTTTGTCTACTTTTAAAGGAAAGAGCCTTAGAGAATTTACCTCGCTCTAGGTTACAAAATAACCTCAAACATTGTTAAAATAACTTCTTATGTATGTTGTCATTTAGTTCCAGTTTTTCAGAGGAGCACACTCAGACTCAGATTGCCAGCAAGTTAGGCCACTTACCAAGGCTACCCAGCTCATGAGTTTGAATCCAGAAATCAAATGGGGCCAGCAGTGAGTCTTTGACATTGCTGACCTGGTCTATCACCTTGAGAGTTTAATGAAGAAATGTAGCAAATTTCCAACAATATTGCTTGAATTGGAAAAAACAGTATTTTAATATCAAACATCACAATTTTTTTAACATTGATGATCCCCATTTATGATAGGCAACTTTTAAACTGTTACTAATATTTACCAATTCCATAATAGTATTGTTTTCACTTGACCAGTGTATTCACCCTATTTCTTAATCTGCTTTTTTTTTTTCCAGAAGTAAGCTTCTCATTGTAGAAATTTGGTCAAAGAAATTTGAAATGCAACATTGACAGAAAGGCCCCAGAGTATTTACATAATTGGGTCTTCTGGCCCATGTTTGAAGAGGTGGATTCTCTGAGCACCAAGTCGCTGGGTGAATGGATAGGTCTCAGTATATGCATATGTGTAACACATACATTTCATCTGTTCTCCATATTTAAGACCAAGGCCCTTCAAATTGGAAATGAAAAGTTTGTTTAGAATGGAAATTAACTGGCATTCTGAGTCAAGAAATCATTACTTCTTTCTACAGTCTGGTTGCTGCTTGAAAGCAAGCCCATAATCAGGAAACACTCCTTTTACATTTTTTTTTAGGCCAACATTTTTGGTATACACATTAATCCAAGGGAGAATAATTGTTTTATCCTGTATTGTTCTAAAAAACATATTGCCAACATTTCAGTTTCAAACTTTTAGGAATTTTGATTTCTTTTTTTTAGAAAGAAACATGAGTAGAAATCTAGGTGATATTTTTTTTAAAGATTTTATTTATTCATTTGAGACAGAGATACAGAGAGAGAGAGCATGAGCAGGGGGAGAGGCAAAGGGAGAGGGAGAAGCAGGCTCCCTGCTGAGCCAGGAGCCCAATGTGGGGCTCGATCCCAGGACCCTGGGATCATGACCCAAGCTGAAGGCAGACGCTTGACCATCTGAGCCACCCAGGTGCCCCAGGAATTTTGATTTCTTATTTTCTTATTTCTTATTTGTGGATTGTTCTTTTCTCACCTATCCACACATTTACATCCTATTTCTTTTGCACTTTAGAAAGATGAAGTCAGCATACTTTTCCCTATTTAGCCCAATAAGTACAACTAAAAACTCTGAAGATATATTCTGGTCCCTTATTTTACATCTCCCTTTCTGATATTAGTGAATTATCCACAGTAGCTCTTGCTTAGTGTTCTGCTGTTGACACATAGTGTCTCTGATACTTCATTAAGGTTAAAATCTCTCCACGTGGTACCAAACTCTTAAAATTATTTTTCTTCCTAATCCTAATTGAATGCAGTGTAATATAAATTGAAGGGACCAAATATATTCATTTGTTTTTCTCTCTCTCTCTTTTAGAATGTCCTATTTTTTAAAAAAAGATTATATTTATTTATTTTGAGAGAGAGCGAGAGCGAGAGCTTGAATGGGGAGAGGGACAAAGGGAGAGGGAGAGAGAGAATCTCAAGCGGACTCCACACTGAGCAGAGAGCCCCATGCAGGCCCCATCTCACGACCCTGAGATCACAACTTGAGCTAAAACCAAGAGTTGGATGCTTAACTGACTGAGCCACCCAGGTGCCTCTAGAATAAATATCATTATGTATTCACTTTTAAAATGCTGCTTCCTAATTGAGAAAAAAAGGCCCAGATGGGTAACATATTAAATTTAACTAGTGATTATATAAGTAGCCCTCTTTATTTTGCTTATGCAAGATAAAACATAAACATTTTGTACCATAAATTTTTCATACACAGATGTTATATTATTGATCAGGGTTTCAAAGGAAAATTTTCTCAATGTGAACGTCAAGCAGAGTCTCTGTTCTGTCTGCATAGGCACAATGAAATAATAGTGAAGTAGAAAACAAGATAACAAAATAAATAGTTCCCATGCTCATTCATTCATTATCTTATTCATTTACCAACAAGTATTTATCAGCCATCTCCAGTGTGCTTGGCACTGGGATTAAGCACTAAGGGTCTGAGAGAGTGATGGACATAGTGATGGCCACGGTGGGAAACAAATCAACACCCCAGACAGTTAAGTACGGTGTGTTCTGTATGTCGGTAGGTGAAGTATAGTGACCTGTGTAAGTACATAGAAGCTATAGGCGGATGTCCAGAATGAGATATGCAGTAGGAACGGCAGCTAGCCGAGTAAAGAGCGCAGGTGGGAAGGGGTTATCAGGTGAGACAGTGAAAGACTCCAGTATTAGCAGGACATAATGTGATAAAAAGGGTGATCTGATCTGTAAAAGACTTAGACCATTTCTTTTGAGTAGAGGAATATGTTGAAACATTTTTTATAATATTGACTATTAACAGTGAAGCAAAAAATTCCTCCTTTCCCTCTTAATAAATATCAGGAATTATACTGATTTGGGAGAATATTTTGATCACTAGAAGAGTAACTGGTGTAGTCTAATGGAGCAATTCATCACCAGATTTTTTGTGGCAAGGTGGGGGAAAATACAGAGGGCAGAAAACTGTTTTTGTTCTATGTTAAAAAAAAAAGGAAAAAAATATTTTCAAGGTGCTTTCTTAAATTCTAATTCAAACTTTAATTCTGTATATTTTATGTGGTACCTACTGTGCTTAGGATCTGGTAATTCAGTGGTGTGTGATATAGAAATGGACCTGCCTTCAGAGAACTGCCTTCAGTGAGGGATGTAGGATTCTTCGTACATTATAGTTAAGTGCATGCTTTCAGCTGTATGGAAGCTATATAGCAGATCTGCACGATGCTGGGGGAGTTGACCTAGTTATAAATTTTAAATGAAGAGATGCCTGAGATTTTATTTATTGACAGGGTTAAATAGTATTATCTTTGACTGGAAGGGAGTTGTATAATTAGAAATCCAATGCCATCATAATTTAATTTTCTGAGATCGCCACAAAAGATGTTAATCTAAATTGATTTAAATCTCTTGTATCTCATACCTCTGACTGACTTTACACATTGTAGCAAAGTGAGTTAGATTACTGAGAATACTCTAAATGTATCAGAAATAATTACATAATTTTGAAACAGGATATTGATTGTTGCAAGCAAGTTAATTTAGAAGTCTGTTAGTGATATGGATTTAAGCATTCTGGCACATTTTGGGTTTATATTGACAAAGTTCTGGAAACAGAATCTCTAAAGAGATATTATATATGAGTAAGCCATTAGAGAAAAATAATATTCTGGGCAAACTGAAAATTAAACTGTCACACATGGATATGCATTCTGGTTTTTTTTTTTTAGACAGATAAAAGTCTAAATAATCTAATTATCCAAGACCAAAACTGTCATTTGTCTTGCATTTACAGAAAACTGATAAATATAAAAATTGAATAACAGATGAAAGTCTGTGATGATTTACCCAGGAAGTATTAGGTGCCTTAAATGATAGATTTTTTTTTTCAAAAAAAGTTTAGAATTATGTAGGGCAGGCTGAAGAATTTAAAACTCCTTTGTGCAGATACCCCATCCGCAGTAGTTTTTCCTGGTGGCCAGGCAGTTCAGAAAGCTTTTTAGCTAAATTTGATTGATGATTTAATTACAATCTGAGATTTTTTTCTTACCCATAAGTTCCTTATTGTATTCTATTGGATAGAAAGCAGTCTGTGTGGTAATAGAAGAGAGACTGCATTAATAAAAAACTGCCAACCCCCCGTCACCTAGTGCTTTCTTGATGACGTGCCTACAGCTTCCAATCTGATGCCCTCCAGGTCGTGTCCTCTTTGGGGTGTATACACATATATTTGAGACTTTTCTGGGCCCTTTGGCCCATCATTTCTGTACAGTTCTTTCAACATCCAGCTTACTGCTTTCCATAAGGGCAGCAAGTGGGCTTGGCAAATTCATATTGGCATGCTTATTTACATCATATAATCTTATCCATTAATACTCTCAATGCTTCAAATTCAAAACTGTTTTACTAAGACTGCTAGAGTATAGTTGCATGTAACAAGGATTCACATCTCTAATAAAGAGAAATATTCTATTTTAGATTAGTGGTATTTGATTTAGAACTTTCCCATTATCATCCTCAAAATGTTTCCCTTAGAAAAGATTAAGAGTCTCTTTATGGTTCGTCTCCCTCTCTGTTTTCCTCTTCTTTCATTTTTCCCTCCCTTCCCCTGTGATCCTGTGTCTTGTTTCTCAAATTCCTCATATCACTGAGATCATATGATACTTGTCTTTCTCTGAATGACTTATTTCGCTTAGCATAATAGCCTCTAGTTCCATCCACGTCGTTGCAAATGGCAAGATTTCATTTTTTTGATGGCTGCATAATATTCCATGTTATATATATAAACCACCTCTTCTTTATCCATTCATCTGTTGATGGACATCTAGGCTCTTTCCATAGTTTGGCTGTTGTAGACATTGCTGCTATAAACATTGGGGTACATGTGCCCTGTCGGATCACTACATTTGTATCTTTGGGGTAAATACCCAGTAGTGCAATTGCTGGGTCATAAGGTAGCTCTATTTTCAACTTTTTGAGGAACCTCCATACTGTTTTCCAGAGTGGCTGCACCAGCTTGCATTCCCACAAAAACTGTAGCAGGGTTCCCCTTTTTCTGCATCCTTGCCAACATCTGTTGTTTCCTGACTTGTTAATTTGAGCCATTCTGACTGGTGTGAGGTGGTATCTCATTGAGGTTTTGATTTGGACTTCCCTGATGCTGAGTGATGTTGAGCACTTTTTTATGTGTCTATTGGCCATTTGGATGTCTTCTTTGCAGAAATGTCTGGTCATGTCTTCTGCCTATTTCTTGATTGGATTATTTGTTCTTTGGGTGTTGAGTTTGATAAGTTCTTTATAGATTGTGGATACTAGCCCTTTATCTGATATGTCATTTGCAAATATCTTCTCCCATTCTGTCAGTTGTCTTTTGGTTTTGTTGACTGTTTCTTTTGCTGTGCAAAAGCTTTTTATCTTGGTGAATCCCAATAGTTCATTTTTGCCCTTACTTCCCTTGCCTTCGTGATGTTTCTAGGAAGAAGTTGCTGTGGCTGAGGTCGAAGAGGTTGCTGCCTGTGTTCTCCTCAAGGATTTTGATGGATTCCTCTCTCACATTTAGGTCTTTCTTTCATCCATTTTGAGTCTATTTTTGTGTGTCGTGTAAGGAAATGGTCCAGTTTCATTCTTTTGCATGTGACTGTCTAATTTTCCCAACACCATTTGTTGAAGAGACTGTCTTTTTTCCATTGGACATTCTTTCCTGCTTTGTCGAAGATGAGTTGACCATAGAGTTGAGGGTCCATTTCTGGGCTCTCTATTCTGTTCCATGGATCTGTGTCTGTTTTTGTGCCAGTACCATACTGTCTTGATGATTACAGCTTTGTAATAGAGCTTGAAGTCTGGAATTGTGATGCCACCAGCATTGCTTTTCTTTTTCAACATTCCTCTGGCTATTCGGGGTCTTTTCTGGTTGGTTCTTTACAAATTTTAGGATTATTTGTTCCATTTCTTTGAGAAGCTGTTGGTATTTTGATAGGGATTGCATTAATGTGTAGATTGCTCTAGGTAGCATAGACATTTTCACAATATTTGTTCTTCCAATCCATGAGCATGGAACGTTTTTCCATTTCTTTGTGTCTTCCTCAATTTCTTTCATGAGTATTCTATAGTTTTCTGAGTACAGATTCTTTGCCTCTTTGGTTAGATTTATTCTTAGGTATCTTATGGTATTGGGTGCAAAATTTCTCTTTCTTCTGTCTTGTTGTTGGTGTATAGAAATGCCACTGATTTCTGTGCACTGATTTTATATCCTGCCACTTTACTGAATTCCTGTATGAGTTCCAGCAGTTTTGGGGTGAAATCTTTTGGGTTTTCCACATAAAGTATCATATCATCTGCAAAAAGTGAGTTTCACTTCTTCTTTGCTGATTTGGATGCCTTTTACTTCTTTCTGTTGTCTGATTGCTGTGGCTAGGACTTCTAATACTATGTTGAATAGCAGTGGTGATAGTGGACATCCCTGCTGTGTTCCTGACCTTAGGGGGAAAGCTCTCAGTTTTCCCCCATTGAGAATGATATTCGTTGTGGGTTTTTCATAGATGGCTTTTATGATATTGAGGTATGTACCCTCTATCCCTACACTGTGAAGAGTTTTAATCAAGAAAGGATGCTATACTTTGTCAAATGCTTTTTCTGCATCTGTTGACAGGATCATATGGTTCTTGTTCTTTCTTTTATTAATGTATTGTATCACATTGATTTGTGGATGTTGAACCAACCTTGCAGCCCAGGAATAAATTCCACTTGGTGGTGGTGAATAATCCTTTTAGTGTACTGTTGGATCCTACTGGCTAGTATTTTGGTGAGAATTTTTGCATCCATGTTCATCAGGGATATTGGTCTATAGTTCTCCTTTTTGATGGGGTCTTTGGTTTTGGGATCAAGGTGATGCTGGCCTCATAAAATGAGTTTGGAAGTTTGGAAGTTTTCCTTCCATTTCCATTCTTAGAAGCAGCTTCAGAAGAATAGGTATTAATTCTTCTTTAATGTTTGGTAGAATTCCCCTGGGAAGCAATCTGGCCTTGGGCTCTTGTTTGTTGGGAGATTTTTGATTACTGCTTCAATTTCCTTAGTGGTTATGGGTCTGTTCAGATTTTCTATTTCTTCCTGGTTCAGTTTTGGTAGTTTATATGTCTCAAGGAATGCATCCATTTCTTCCAGATTACCTAATTTGCTGGCATATAGTTGCTCATAATATGTTCTTATAATTGTTTATATTTCTTTGGTGTTGGTTGTGATCTCTCCTCTTTCATTCATGATTTTATTTATTTGGGTCATCTCTCTTTTCTTTTTGATAAGTCTGGCCAGGGGTTTATCAATCTTATTAATTCTTTCAAAGAACCAGCTCCTAGTTCCGTTGATCTGTTCTACTGTTCTTTTGGTTTCTATTTCTTTGATTTCTGCTCTGATCTTTATTTCTCTTCTCCTGCTGGGTTTAGGCTTTATTTGCTGTTCTTTCTCCAGCTCCTTTAGGTGTAGGGTTAGGTTGTGTATTTGAGACCTTTCTTGTTTCTTGAGAAAGGCTTGTATTGCTATATACTTTCCTCTTAGGACTGCCTTTGCTGCATCCCAAAGATTTTGAACAGTTGTGTTTTCATTTTCATTGGTTTCCATGAATTTTTTAAATTCTCCTTTAATTTCCTGGTTGACGCATTCATTCTTCAGTAGGATGCTCTTTAGCCTCCGTGTATTTGAGTTCTTTCTGACTCTCCTCTTGTGATCGAGTTCTAGTTTCAAAGCATTGTGGTCCAAAAATATGCAGGGAATGATCCCAATCTTTTGGTACCGGTTGAGACCTGATTTGTGACCCAGGATGTGATCTTTTGCCTAGATGATCTGTCCATTTCAGTGAGGAGAGTGTTAAAGTCCCCTGCTATTATTGTATTGTTGTTGATGTGTTTCTTTGCTTTTGTTATTAATTGGCCTATATAATTGGCTGCTCCCATGTTAGGGGCATAGATATTTAAAACTGTTAGATCTTCTTGTTGGATAGACCCTTTAAGTATGATGTAGTGTCCTTCCTCTTCTCTTATTATGGTCTTTGGTTTAAAATCTAATTTGTCTGATATAAGGATTGTCACCCCAGCTTTCTTTTGATGTCCATTAGCATGGTAAATGGTTTTCCACCCCCTCACTTTAAACCTGAAGGTGTCTTTGCATCTGAAATGAATCTCTTGCAGACAGCGTATCAATGGGCCTTGTTTTTTTAATCCAATCTGATCTGTTAGAAGGAACTGTATCCAAAATTTTAAAGAGAAAAAACATATATATATAAAAAATAAGGTTAAATACAATGAAGAGATAGACTATGACTGTAAAAATGAAAAATTACAAAAGATTTTAGAAAAGGAATTGATAAGATGTTGTTTGAAAAAGGAAAGAAGAAAAATTCACCTAGGAAAACAGAAAAATAAGAAGATAAAATTTTAAAAATTAACTTGGAAGACTAAAGCATCATGGGAAAAAAGCCATGAATTCTATGTCCTGTATTCCCCTAGCGCTGGGGTTTTGCCGTTCTCATTGATCGGTAAACTTGGTCTTGGCTGGATGTTCTTGGGGATCTTCTGAGGGAGGGGCCTGTTGCCATGGTTCCCAAATGTCTTTGCTGGAGGTGGAATTGCCCCGCCCTTGCTGGGTCGGGCTAAGTAATCTGCTTGGGTTTGTTCTCGGGAGCTCTTGTTCCCTGCAAGCTTTCCGTACAGCTTTGGAAGACGAGAGTGAAAATGGCGGCCTCCCAGTCTCCGCCCGGAGCAGCTGAGAACTCGTGGCCCCACTCCTCAGTGCACCCCCAGAGAAAAGCAGTCAATCACTCCTGTCTCCCCATCTCCGGTCACACTCCGCGCTCACCCGGCCTGTGACCGAGCGTCTCTATCTCTGGCACCCGACCCCGTGTTAAGTCTCCAAACCCAGCAGATTCCTGTGGTGGGCTCCCGCGCCATTCCTCCTGGGGGAGGAAGGGGAGTCTCCCCGATCTGCCACTTATTGGGTCCCTGCTGGAAGAGCAGTGACCTGACTGTGCCGTGGATCACGGTTTATGGCAACCCTGATCTGAGAGCCCACTCCTGGGCTCCGTCTCTGTAGCCGGCTTCCCTGCTCCAATACCTGGGAGCTCTGTCACACTCAGGCATCCCCAGTCTTTCTGTGACCCTGAGGGTCCTGAGACCACACTGTGCCAGGGAGGGTTCCACCCCCTGCCTAGCCACTGGAGCGACATCCCTCAGTAGAGCTGACTTCTAAAATTTCCGATTTTGTGTTCCACTGCTCTATCACTTGCCAGAAGTGGCTGATGGAGGCCCCCTCCCCCACCATCTATCCTCCCGAATATCGCCTCGGATTCACTTGTCCGCACGTCCTACCTTCTAGAAAGTGGTTGCTTTTCTGTTCAGAGAGTTGCTGATATTCTTTTCTTCGATCTCTTGTTGAGTTTGTAGTTGTTCAGAATGGTTTGATCCTTATCTAGCTGAATTACTGGGACCAGACGAAATTTAGGTCTCCCACAACTCTTCTATCTTGCTCCTCCCCACCAAGATAAGCCCAATTTTCATATTGTACTCTACCTTCAGGGGTTAATTGAAGAAATTCAGTACCCTCTAAACTTCTTATTAAATTCATTTATTTCCTAGTAGGGTAGGATGTTTCTCTCAATTATTAGAAATTCAACTATATTTTAAATATTTAAACAATAGAATATACTATTAATTATATAACCTCTATAAATATTTAAATTTAAAACTTTGCTCCTAATATGTGTAATTCTGGTAAGCATGGGTAGCTATTGGAATTATTTTTCATCATTTTTTAAATTTTAATTCCATTATAGTTAACTTACAATGTTCTATTAGTTTCAGGTGTATAATATAGTGATTCAACAATTCTATACATTATCCAGTGCTCATCATGATAAGTGTACTCTTTAATCCCCATCACCTATTTCTTGCATCCCTCCCCCTACCTCCCCTCTGATAAACCTCTGTTCTCTATAGTTAAGTGTCCATTTTTTGGTTTGTCTCTTTTTCCCCCCTTTGTTTGTTTCTTAATTTCCACATATGAGTGAAACCATATGGTATTTGTCTTTCTCTGACTGACTTATTTCGCTTGGCATTATACTCTCAAACTCCATCCATGCAAATGGCATGGTTTCATTCTTTTTTATGACTGAATAATATTCCATGGATGCTGAATGATATTTATATATTATATATATGTGTGTATATGTGTGTGTGTGTGTGTATCACCACTTCTTTATCCATTTATATATATTGATGGACACTTAGGCTGCTTCCAAAATTTTACTATTACGAGTAATGTTGCAATAAACATAGGAGCACATGTATTGTTTTGAATTAGTGTTGGTATTTTTTGAGTAAATATCCAGTAGTGCAATTACTGGATAATTGGATAGTTCTATTTTTAATTTTTTGAGGAACCTCCATACTGCTTTCCACAGTATCTGCACCAGTTTGCTTTCCCACCAACAGCACACAAGGGTTCCTTTTTCTCCACATCTCCACATTCTCACCAACACCTGTTGTTTCTTGTGGGATTTTTTTTTTTTTTTTTTTAGCCATTCTCACAGGTTTGAAGTGATAGTTCATTTTGGTTTTGATTTGTATTTCCCTGATGATAAGTGATGTTGAGTATCTTTTCATGTGTCTTTGGCCATCTGTATGTCTTCTTTGGAGAAATGTCTGTTCATGTCTTCTGCCCATTTTTAAATTGGGTTAGGTGTTTTTTGGGTGTTGAGTTGTATAAATTCTTTATATATTTTGGATACTAAGTCTTTATTGGATATGTGGTTTACAAATATCTTCTCCCATTCAGTAGATTGTCTTTTAGTTTTGCTGATTGTTCCTTCACTGTGCAGAAGCTTTTTATTTTGATGTAGTCCCAATCATTTATTTTTTCATTTGTTTCTCTTGCTTCTGAAGATACATGTAGAAAGAATTTGCTATGAACAATGTCAGAGAAATTACTGCCTGTGCCCTCTTCTAGGATTTTTATGATTCCAGGTCTCACCATTTAGGTCTTTAGTCCATTTTGAGTTTATTTTTGGGTATGGTGTAAAAAAGTAGACCAGTTTAATTATTTTTCATATAGCTGTCTAGTTTTCCCAACATCATTTGTTGAAGAGACCGTGTTTTTTCCCATTGCATATCGTTGCCTCTTTATTAATTGATCATATAATCATGGGTTTGTTTCTGGGCTCTGTCTTGTTCTGTTCATCAGTATATCTATTTTTGTGCCAGCGTTTTGGTTACTACAGTTTTGTAGTATAACTTGAAATCTAGAATTGTGAGACTGACCTCCAGCTTTGTTTTTCTTTTTCAGAATTCTTTTGGATAATTTGGGTCTTTTGTGGTTTCATATCAATTTTAGGATTATTTGTTCCAGTTCTGTGAAGAATGCTGTTAGTATTTTGATAGGGATTGCATTAAATCTGTAGATTGCTTAGGGTTGTGTAGACATTTTAGCAATATTTGTTCTTCCAATTCATGAATGGAATATCTTTCCATTTGTTTGTGTCTTCAATTTCTTTCATCAACATTTTATAGTTTTCAGAGTACAAGTCTTTCATAACTTTGGTTGAATTTATTGCTAGGCATTTTATTATTTTTGGTAAAATTGTGAATGGGATTGCTTTTTTTTTTTTTAAAGGCTTCACACTGTGGAGCCCACACATGGCTTGAACTCATGATCCTGAGATAAGGCCTGAACTGAGGTCAGGAGTTAGACACTTGGGGTGCCTGGCTGGCTCAGTCAGTTAAACATCTGCCTTCAGCTCAGGTCATGATCTCTGGATCCTGGGATTGAGCCCCACATTGGGCTCCCTGATCAGTGGGGAGCCTGCTTCTCCCTCTCCCTCCACTGTGCCTCCTGCTTGTGTGCATGCTCTCTCTCTCTCACTCTCTCTCTCTCTCTGTCAAATAGATAAATAAAAAAAAAATCTTAACAAAATTTTATTTATTTATTTGAGACAGAGAACGAGTGGTGGGGAGGGGCAGAGGGGGAGAGAGAGAGAGAGAAGCAGACTCCCCGCTGAGCAGGAAGCCCAATGTGAGGCTCGATCCCAGGACCCTGAGATCATGACCTGAGCTGAAGGCAGACACTTAACCGACTGAGTCGCCCAGGCGCCCAAAATAAAACCTTTTTTTTTTTTTTTTAAGAGTTAGACACTTAGCTGACTGTGCCACCCAGGTGCCCCCTGGGATTGCTTTCTTAATTTCTCTTTCTTTTGCTTCATTATTGGTGT
Organism: Mirounga angustirostris; assembly: GCF_029215605.1. NCBI lineage: Eukaryota > Metazoa > Chordata > Mammalia > Carnivora > Phocidae > Mirounga > Mirounga angustirostris. Next base: position 8,660,930 of record NW_026991722.1, on the reverse strand, counting down.
AAAGGATTGCAAGAGATTTCTGTACATTGATTTTGTATCCTGCAACTTTACTGAATTCATTTATCATTTCTAGGAGGTTTTTGATGTAGTGTTTGGGGCTTTCTATATATGGTATCATGTCATCTGCAAATAGTGAAAGTTTTACTTCTTCCTTACCAATCTGGGTGCCTTTGTTCCTTTTGTTCCTTGTCTGATTGCTTTGGCTAGGACTTCTAGTACTAAGTTTAATAAAACTGGTTAGAATGGACACCCTTGTCTTACCCTGATCTTAGGGGAAAGCTCTAAACTTTTCACCACTGAGTATAATGTTAGTTTTAGATTTTTCATATGTGACCTTTATTATGTTGAGGTATGTTCCTTCTAAACCTACTTTGTTGAGGATTTTTATCATGAATGGATGTTGTACTTTATCAAATGCTTTTTCTGCATCTTTTGAGGTGATCATATGGTTTTTATCCTTTCTCTTATTGATGTGATGTATCACGTTGTGTGATTTGCAAATATTGAACCACCCTTGCATCCCAGGAGTAAATCCCACTTGATCGTGGTGAATGATTTTTTTAATATATTCTTGGGTTCAGTATGCAAATATTTTGTGGATGATTTTTGCATCTATGTTTATCACAGATATTGGCGTGTAGTTCTCTTTTTTTGTAGCATTTTTAATCTAGTTCTGATATCAGGTAATATCATCTCATAGAATGAATTTGGAAGTTTTCCTTCCCCTTTTATTTTTTGGAAAATTTTGAGAAGAATAGGTATTAAGTCTCTTTTAAATGTTTGATAGAATTCACCTGTGAGGCTTTCTGGTCCTAGACTTTTGTTTGTTGAAGTTTTTTGATTATTGATTCAATTTCATTGCTGGTAATTGTTCTGTTCAAATTTTCTACTTCTTTCTGATTCAGTTTTGATAGGCTATATATTTCTGGAATTTATCCATTTTTTCTAGGTTGTCCAATTTGTTGGCATATCATTTTTCATGATATTCTCTTACATTTTTTTGTATTTCTGTGGTGTTGGCTATATTTCTCCTTTTTGATTTCTGATTTTATTTATTTGAATCTTCTCTCTCTCTCTCTCTTTTTTTCTGGCTAGAGGTTTATCAATTTTATTGATCTTTTCAAACAACCAGCTCCTGGTTTTATTGATATGTTTGATTTGTTCTATTGTTTGTTTTAGTTTCTATATCATTTATTTCTGCTCTAATCTTTATTATTTCCTTCTTTCTGCTGGTTTTGGGTTTTGTTTGTTCTTTATTTTATTGCTTCCTTAGGTGTAATGTTAGGCTGTTTATTTGAGACTTATCTTGCTTCTTGAGGGAGACCTGTATTGGAATAATTATTTTAACAGTGATGGATCATATTAGCTTTTCTTTTCAGTACTGATCTGCTTAAGTTCAAAACAATTGTTCTGGAATTATATGAGTCTTACAACCTGAGGCCTTTTTGGATGTGTTTTTAGCAGGGGTTGAAGTACCCTGGAAAATGAAAAATTCTCCAAAGTCCATATTTGAGTCTATGACTTTAAACTTTCTAGTAATCACCACAATAATAATTATTGTACTAAAGAAATAAAAAAGTGATAATTATTCTTAACAAAGTATTTTTTAAAGAATTTATTTTTTTATTTCAGAGAGAGAGAGGGGAGAGAGAATGTGAGAGCACACAAACACGAGCAGGGGGAGGGGCAGAGGGAGAAGGAGACTCCCCGCTGAGCAGGGAACCCAATGTGGGACTCCATCCCAGGATCCCAGGACCCTGGGATTATGACCTGAGCCAAAGGCAGAAGCTTAACCAACTGAGCCACCCAAGTGTCCCTTTACGAAGTATTTTATCAACCAGTGAGAGTATGTCTTACAAAAAGTGGAGGGTGTCATCTGGAGTGAGCATGGATAGAATTAAAAAATGCCAAAAGAGAAAAGAAGAAGATAAGTCACTTAATCTCTACATTTTTGCCTTAAATATTAAAAAGTAATGGAAGGAACACATATATCTATTAAAATACATGTTTCTGTTTTCTTTCGGACTGAGTATCACTAGGTATTTACAGCTAATGTTTATTTAATGCTTTGTAGGTTCCATGTGCTTTATAAGCCCTTAACATATGTGATTTCATTTCATCAACATACCAACCCTATAAGAGAAGCACTATTATTGTTTTTCTTTTTACAGATGAGAAAGCAGACTCAGAAAGTTTAAGGAATGTGTCCCAGGCTTCACAGCTAGTACATGGCAAAATTAGAATTAAACCTCACACCCTCATAAATCAACTAAATATTTAAGTATTTTTCATCTTATTACTTTGAACCTATTTTTTAAAATATTTTTGGAACATAAGTCTCCTATGTTAGAATACCAAATACAAATATACAATGCAAGCAAAATCGGCTATATGATGTAGCTAAATAATGATACAATATGTGATTATAGGAACACTTGATTTTATAATATATTAAAAATATATTTTAACCATGATTATGATTCCACCAATCTTAAAAAATCATCAAGCATCCTTAAAAAGAGAGTGATTATGTGCAATACAAAAGCAGGCTTTGCATTGCTCCACTTTAGAAAATTTGGATCTGAGCCATTTGGGTAAGAATGTAAACAAACAAGACAATTATTATTAGTCAAAGACTGGAAATTCATGTCCTGTAGCACAAAGAAATAAAATGGGAAATATTATTCATTAGACCATCACAGACTTTTGTAAGGAGATCAATCCTGACCGCTGTTTTGTTTCTTTTTCTTTTTTTTTTTTTTAGCGTCTGGGTCTTTAAAAATTTCTGTTCTTGGTCTACATTTTCTCTTCTTCTGTGTCATATCCTGGACTCCACTAAAGTTTATCCGTTAATCCAGGTTAAGTAGAAACCATTGTCATTCACAACTCCTTAAATTTGATACTTTGACTACCCCTGAAGAGGGAGGGAAGGAGGTCCTTCCTTGTCTATTTTATTTTGTGGAGGTGAGGAGATGTGGAAGGGTTTGGAGGGAGCTGAGATAAAAAAACAAGTACATTAAGAAACTCAAAAGAAATTTGCCTCATTCTAGATGAGAGCCATTTAAAATTTTCCTTACAGTTGATTTTGAATTCTGGTCATAAATAATTATTGGAAACTTAAATTTCAAATAATAGTCAAGTCTATACTTTGACCTTTATCAAATCTGTTGGGAAAATCTTTCCTCTACCATAAATGTCTAAGAATTTTTCAGTAAAAAGTTCATGTGAGTTGAAGATTCTCACGTAATCAATCCATAGGCATTGACATTTGTTTTTGAATTTGGACAAATGTTCGTGTTGGACTTTAGCTCACTGACATATTTGAGTAATTGATTTTTTTAACTGACTCACACTTGAGAAATATTTTTTCCTCTTCTAAAACAGAAAACTTAAACTACGGATATAAAGCTACACTTATGTATACCTCTAATGTTGCTATCAAAACTCAAAACAATATTTTGTCAGGACTCTTAAACTTTTAACCTTACCAAGTGACTAAAAACAGTGAAAAAATCTCAAAATCATAATATATTTATAGTGCACAGCGGAAAAGCATGTTTTACATAGATGTTTTATCTATCCCTGCCAGAGTATAAATAAAATTCTGCAAACATTGAGAATAAGGGGGGACACTAGGTATAAAGGTGAGAAAAACCATTCCTACTTTCATGCGTTGGTTTCTGGATGTACATATTCAGTGTCCTGGGACACAGCCTCATACGTTGGCCATTAGTCTACTGTATATGCCACAAATAGGTGACCATGTCCTGCCTTGTAGAGTATCTCCCTCAAGTTGGAAATCATAGATGCCATTTAACAAACCATTCTCACCTTTTCAGGCTTGCTGTAGACTTGTGATTGGTATTTGGAGTCCTGGTACATTGCTTGGTAATATACCCATTTTTTATCTCCTTTGCTGTTAAATGTACCCAACCTTTTAGGTGATGTTTCAGGAACGACAGGAATCTATGTTGGTAAACCACTTTCTATGTAAGTCTTTAGATCACAGTGCTGGCAGAGACAAGAGAAAAGACAAAGTACTTTTCAGTTCAGGTGAGAACTATACATTGCCCCTTACAGAAAGTGTCCGGTATATTGTCACCAAGTGGCTGTTCTTTGAGGCTCACAGATCACACATTCAGTCAGGGAACAGCTAGATCACCCGCTAAGAGGAAGTCCATTCCATTGGACCCAGGAATAACCTTGAGCCCTGATATTACAACTCCATTTATCACCCATTATTCAAGCACCAGGCTGGTGGAGGACTGAGAATGACTGATGTTGACTGGATGCCAACAACCTTGCCATCTGGTTGCTAAAATGCCTTTTCTGTGGTTAAAAAAAAAAAAATCTGGCAGATAGGATATGGGAGTCAAAAAAAAAATCACACTTTTTATGTCCACATCCATATGTCCATCCCTGTTCCTCTTGCACAGACCTCTTTGTCTTTAGTTTTTCAGTTTTGCTTTGTGTCGAGGCCCCTATCCAAGAAGCCACGTGATTTACCACTTTCCAGTCAGCTGTGTTTATCCTTACCTTTGGTCACTTGTCCCCTCATTCAACATCGATGACAAGTGTACTTCTCCTTCAGAGCCACTGCCAAGTAGGTAGGTAGTAAAGTACCTTCCATTTTTATCTCATGCTAACCTATTAAGAAGACCTACTCATGGATCAGACCTGATTTCTTATCCTTCTACATTAGTTTACTGAAAGATACTGCCCATGAAGTCGTATGTGTGAGCTGAGAGAGAGATCCATGTAATATAGGCAGGTAACTTGAGAGTTAGGTCCATCTGTCTGTGCAAATTACTGTTGTCCTCTGCACCTGTTGGGCCTGATGCTCAATATATTATTTTCATTATAGGAAGAATTGCTCTTAAGGCTGCCCGATTTTATAGCTTAATGGATGTGATAATACCCAGACCATGATGGGCACCTCGAGATGCATAATCACTTACTGTCCCATGGTCAGGACTAATTCTCTACTAGGAACTGGTTTTAGCATATGAGGAACTAGTTTTCAAATAAAAAGTAGTCCACTTATGGAGATTGCATTGCCTTATTTGAGAACCCTATGGGGGTCTGCCAGAGTCTCCATAATACATTCTTATCTATGACATACTTTAATACTATTGGATTTGCTGGGCCAAGTGGAATGAATGGCAGGGAAGCCTGCACAACATCTTGGAACTGCTACTCCCTCTCTTGCGCTAGGTCCCATTCAAAAATGCCATGCTTTAAGTCACCCCATAAATGGGTCATAACCTTATTTCCACATGCAATATCTCCAGGCTCCAAGGCCAACCATTCTGCCTCTTTCTTAATGCTATAACTTGTCCCTTACTTTAGATGTGATGATTATGCATGCTCCAGAAAACTAGGACCCTAAACATTTTATTGGAGTGGTAGGGCCCTTAATCTATGTGGATGAACTTCCTACTCTCTGACATGCCTATGAGTTACTAGGGCACCCAGAATACTTCCCACTTCTTGTCTATCAGATGTAATTAGCATGATATTTTCAATATAATGGACCAATGACATGTTCTGGAGAACACCAAGGTCATTTGAGGTCCAGCAAAGATACGACATCCAGAAAGAGAATGTGAGACTGAGTTACCACTTGATTACCTTTAGTTGTCTATCATCACCCATCATTCATTTGCTGTTTCTGAGGGCCCTGCAGGTTGAATGTATCTATGTAGTCTTTGAGGCACTCGTTTCGGCAATCCCACTGGGATGGGATATTGCTTCAAGGTATTCAAGTGCATCCACTCAAATAAGCTCTTTTCAGGTTCCAAGGTCCCACTGCTTCCCTCTTAGGGCCCTGATTTAGCACAGAACTGTCAAGACTAAGTGTTTTGTCTCCTGTGCAGCTCTTCCATGTAAGATTAATTCCTGAGCCTGGAGACACTCAGTCTGCCCGCTGGATTCAGGAGATAAGAGCTTCTTTAAACACTGTCAGGGACAAATTCTGGCTTTAATAACATTCCCTGATTTGAAAATTGGCTGACCTGAGCCTGTCAGTTATTTTCTTTATGGATTCCAAGTCTTTTAATAAAATCTAGCCAAGTTCAAAATCCATATAATTACCATTGCCTCTATCTCATTTAACTCTTAAGCAACTACACACAGTGATTCCCCTTCAACTCTATGCTTCCCCTCAACTTTAACCACATCCACAGGTGAGATTCACAGTTTGTATCCTACTACCACCAGATGGAGTCCTTGCAGCCATCCTGCTAGTAGCCTTCAAGTACCAGAATCAATCCAGAAAGTCTGTGTTTCAGGGCCACCATTAGTACAACCGTCTTGAGTCTTTCAAGAAAATAGATATATTTTCATCCTCTCTACCGTTCAATTTCTTCACCAGAATCAACCATATTTATTAGTTTCCTTTCTTAAAAATATAGGTATCTCTTTAAATTATGTTTGGGGACCCATGCATACACTAATCTTTATATTTTGATGTTTGGATTTATTTTTGTACTCAGAGGCAGAGAATTTTTTATGCAATATGCCTCGGTTCATGGCACATCGTCACCCTGGGTCTCTGCAAAGTCCCTCTCTTTTTTGTATTCATTCATTCATTCATTTTTTTATTATCTGTATATCCCCCTCCCACATCCATTTCCTCCATAGGCAATTATTGCAATAGGTACCTATTATTTTTATATGTTCTTGAAAAATATATACTTTAAACTTTTATAAATGATATTATCATATACTTGATACTGTTAATTTTTAAATTGAATATTATCTTTTATCTTTTAAGATTAATCTCTGTCATTTGTGTACTATTTGAATAGAAGTTGTATTCGTCATAATACTTCTCTCAAATTCTTTAGCATGTATCATCCTAGAATAAGGGTGTTTTCCTACAAGACCACAATTATCAATCCTAAGAAATTATTAACTATAATGTAAAAGTATCTGCTTCATATTTAAATTCCCTCTATTTCTCCAAGGATGCCTTTTCTATCTGCTTAATACAGTTGAGTTTAATTAATGCATAAGGGGTTATCTTATTTAGTCATTTTTTTATTCTAGAACTACTTCTCCCATTATTTCCTCATACATAACTATTTTAAAAAATCGGAGTATTCCTATGGCAGAATATACCACATTCTGGAGTTTGTGTTTGCTAATGGTATTTGTTATTCTTTTATGTCCTGTATTACTTGTGAAGAGGAAGGTAGGTAGAGAGCAGGATTTTGTCAACCTCAGCACTACTGATATGCTGTGGGGTGTTGTCCTTTGTGTTGGAGGACATTTAGCAGGATTCCTGGCCTCTACCCACCAAATGCCTGGCAAGAAGTACCTCTTAACACGTAGCAACCAAAAATGTCTTCAGATTTTGCTAAATGTCACCTTTGGGTAAAACCACCCTGGTTGAGAACCACTGATTTACAGGCTAGTTTACAGTCAGGTTAAACATTCTGTAGCAAGAATAACACGTACTTTATACATATATTTCTTATGATTCACATAAAGAGAAACATGGTGCCATGTTGTTCTACTATTAGTGATGCTGAACATGATTGCTTGATTAGGGTGTGGACTTCCAGCTTTCTCCAGTATAATACTCATTTTGAAATTAGTAAATGATCTTTCAGAAAAGTCTCTGATATCCTAAAAATACCCTGTTCTCTAAATATCTTTAATGATTTTGGCACCCATTGATGATCTTTATCTGAACTGGTTATAATTATTTTAATTCATAGTTGCAAAAGTTCTAATTCTGCTATCTCTCTACAGTTACTAGCTGGCATTCTTCCACAGAAAAGAAAAAAAGTTTTTAAAATATTTACTCTTTTTCTCTCTTTGGTTTATATTAATGACTTATGAATTTATTTTTATTCAACTTGTTATACATTAATATTGTTTTCATTTTTGATGTTCAAATTGTCCCAGATTTAGCCACTAGGAGTCCATTAATCACTGAGTCATTAACTGTTTTCAGACACAATTATGTTCTGGGTTCATCTTGTACTTCCCTAGCTCTAGGACTGGAGTCAGGGATTTCTCAAAGAGCCATGGTTTATCTTACTGGAAAGATTGGGTGCTAAACATGTTCATTTCCCTTGCAGTATAATTGCTCTCACGTCCTTTCAGTAGACAGAGATAGAAAACTGTGTTCACATTCATATTTCAAATTTTTCATTTAAATTTAGCATTAACTATTTATTGCTGACCTTTCCTGCCAAGGTAAAATTTACATACAATTTAAAGAACAGATATTGAGTGATACTAATCAATGCATCATGAAATATGCAAGCATCTGTATAAAGCACACTCTTTGCAAGATATGGAATATTTCTGTCACCCTGAGAAGTTTTCAAGTTTACTAATGCCCCTTCCCAGTCAATTTTCCACCTTAGAGGTACCATAAGTTTTGCCCATCTAGAACTTCATATAAATGGAAACATTCCATAAATACTTGATTGCACCAGCCACCTTTTGCTCATCATATCATATTCTGTTTCATACGTGGTGTTTCATATATCAATAGTTTGTTCCTTTTTATTTAGTAATAATACCCATTGTATGAGTAGACTGAAAATTGTTTATACACTCTCCTGTTGCTGAACACTTTTTCCCCCAGATTTTGACTATAAAGAAACAACTTTTAATATATTTTGATTTATTTATGTTTTGTGGTCATGTTTTTATTAATCTTGGAAGTGGAATTTATTTCACTAGGAGTGGAATTGCAGGTTCATAGTGTAGGTATAAACCTAATTATTTAGAAAACTACCAAACTAGTTTCCAATGTGTCTCATTTTCTTAATTTATTTGTTATCTCTTTTCTTTTTAAGATTTTGTTTCTTTTCTAATAATGTTAATATATAGTTATTTGCATTGTCTTACAACATACATAAAATTGTTACAAACTCACAACATCAGTATTATGACCCATAATAATCCTCTTGAATGATGTTTAAGATTTTCATGCAGTCATTACTGTTCTGAGGATATATCCCACTGGATATTGAATGAGAGTTTTGTGTTCAAAATCACTTGAAAGACTATATTCTGGGTTATATAATCAATATGATACACAGTTTGTTAGTTCACATGTATCCGATATTATGGTTTACATTTTTTTTCTTTTTGCTTTAATATAATTCATGTTGGAGTGTGGTATTATTACAGTTTTTCTTTGTCATGGTGGTGGTTTTATGGGGAGTATTTTTCAGCAGTTGAAAGTTTTTTTTTCTATCCATATTGTTGCAAATGGTAAGATTTTGTTCTTTTTTTATGGCTGAATAATATTCAATTGTGTGTATATACCACCACTTCTTTATTCATCTATTGATTGACACTTGGACTGCTTCCGTAGTTTGGCTATCATAAATAATGCTGTAGTAAACATAGGGGTGGATATATCCTTTTGATTTACTGTTTTCATATTCTTTGGGTAGATACCTAGTAGTGCAATTACTGGATCATAGGGTAGTTCTATTTTAAATTTTTTGAGGAACCTCCATACTGTTTTCCAGAGTGGCTGCACCAGTTTGTATTCCCACCAACAGTGCATGAGGGTTCCTTCTTTTCCCACATCCTCACCAACACTTGTTTCTTGTGAGGTTTTTTTTGTTTGTTTTTGTTTTTAGCCGTTCGACAGGTGTGAGATGATATCTTATTTTGGTTTTGACTTGCATTTCCCTGATGATGAGTGATGTTGAGCATCTTTTCATGTGTCTGGTGGCCATCTGGATGTCTTTGAAGAAATGTCTGTTTACGTCTTCTGCCCATTTTATAATTGGATTATTTGTTTTTTAGCAGTTGAAAGATTTTATTCTTATTTTCTACTTTTAGTAGTTTTGTATAGATACTGCATTCCTTTTTCTGTTTGTGATAAAGTGGGTAGGATTTTCCTAGACAAGCAAGAATAAATAACGATAGGTGGTTTTATGGGAAAAGGTGCAATAATGAAGAATATGGGTTGTGTACTTAATTTCTTAGTTCTAGAGTGCTCCCTTTGGTTGATATACTGAAAGGACTGGGGTTTTTTGTGTTTTTAATTAGAGCTTTTAGGTAGAAAATACAGATTAAACTGTATTCTGATTCTTTGTTAGGAGCCTTAATAGCAACTTCTTGCTTTCCAATTTTTCATTACCTAGAAATATCCAGATGACACCCTCACTTTGAAGGGTATAGTTCCCCCATAAGTGGTCCCACCTCAGGAGTGAATGCTATTATCTCTTGTACTTTCTAAGCTCCTTTCTTACATTTCTTACAGTAGCTAGTATTCTGGTCCTCCAGGTCTGAGATTTGCTCTCGGTATCTCCCTGTGGAGGGTGATGTGACTTCCCCTGCAGGGAGTCACCCTAGCTGGTGTTCCCTCTTATGCATAATTCTCCTCTGACTCTGCTCCTGCATCGCCTCCAGAGAGGACTCTGCTGCTCTTGGATATATATTATAACTCTTACATGTGCATCAAGGTTTCTATTAAACTAAGTCTCTAAATTATATTTGCAGAATGACTGATTTTATTTTTTCTCACTGTTGATTTTTGGAGGCTGCATGGAGAGATAGGGATTTAGTCTGTGGTCATGTTCTAAACTGTGTGATTCCCAAAAGACACTATTTTTGACCATGGGTGGTCATTTATTATAGCACTGATTACAGAAAATAACTTTAAGAAACTTGTTTATTTGGATATTGGAAAATAGACATCTAAATAACTCATAGGCCAAAGAAAGATATTTAACGGAATATAACACTGAAAGATAAAAGCCCTGAAATCTTGAGGGATGCGGCAAGATTCAGGGATATTTATAACATTAAGCACTATATTAGGAAACAGTTATGTCTACCATGGGATGGTGACTCTCAGATCTCAATTACAGGGAGTGTAATTAACCCAGAACTCCAGCTGCTGTGCTCTGAAATCCAGGCAGTAAGATCACGCTTCCCACAGGCTACTCCCAGCAGAGGGCAGCCTCCTTATTTCTGGGACAGGTGACCTCCTTACTATTGACTTTGACTTAAGAGCTCCTCCGTGGCCTCACCTAACTCTCCTTGGACCACGCTGACATCTAAGATGGTTTCATCTAACCCTTCTCTTCTTCCCTCTCTCCCCACCCAAATCTAAGTCAGTACTGATTGCAGTCCAGCTACCCCTGCCTCTCCTGACTCCCTCTCATTTTCTCTCAGACTCATTCCTCCTAATAAAGTCATTGCTTTTTTAATCCCATTGTACAGCTGCTTCTTGGAGTACCTAGAGTAACAAAATAACAATGACCAAAAAAATTAACAACTAATTTCTAGCAGAAAAAATAAAAATGGGTATAGAAAGAAGGGAAGATGGTATTAGGAATTAATAATATATTTAGAAAGTGTAATAGAAATAGTCAACAAAGCCAGAAGTTGGTTCTTCAAAAAAAAGAAAAAGAAACTAAAATGAAATTTAAGTAAAATTAATCAAGAGCTATAATTAGAAAAATCTAGTAATAAAAAAGGGACACAGCTTTAGATAGAGAGCAGAGATTCACAAAGATAGGGAAACACTATGAAGGCATGATGCTAATAAAAATAAAATCTTACAAGAAATAAATTATTGACCAGAAAAAAACAGCTTTACCCAGTATGACTCTTGTAGAAATAGAAAGCCTGAATGGATTTATAACATTATATAAAGTCAATTAAAAATTAATAAATTAAAACTCTTCCTACAAAAATACTCCAGTATCAGAATGCTTATGGTTAAGTTCTACTATTCAAAGTAAATAATTCCAATTTTATAGAACATATTCCAGGGGAGAAAAAGAGGAAAAACTTTCCAACATTTTCCACTGTGTTTGTGTAATGCTAATGTTGCATCTAGACAAGGATAATATAAGAAAGGAAAATCTTAGTCATTCTCACACACAAATATAGTGGCAAAAATATTAACCAAATAGAAGTAGTCTTAATCTCATAGTGAATAAAAACAGTTGATCTGTTACAGGAATGGAAGGATGTTATAACATTAGATCATCTGTTATATAAATCAGCACATTAAATATACTAAAAGAAAAAATTAATTGTGTGGTTATCTTAAAGGTCACATAAAAACAGTTGCTACAACTTATTTCATGATTTTATGGAAAAACATTTTAGCATACTAGGAATCAAAGTGGACTTTTACAACTTGGTGGAGTAGCAAAATTTTAGAGCAAATATTTTTTTTAATGATGGAATATCACTTTTTTTTTTTTTTTTAAGGGAGAAAGGGAGGGAGCGCAAACACTCTGGGGGCCTGGGGTGGGGAGGGGCAGAGGGGTTGGGAGAGAGAAAGAATCTTAGGCTCCATGCCTACCATGGAGCCAAATGCAGGGCTCAGTCTCACGACCCTGAGATCATGACCTGAGCCAAAATGAAGAGTCAGATGCTTAACCCACTGAGCCACCCAGGCATACCCCTGCTATCACTTTCTTAATTTAAGATTCTACTCCAGATGCCAGACAGTTCAACAAAAGAAGAAAAATAAATAAAATTATAAGAATTGGAAAGATACAAAATTGTAATTAATTATCACAGATGATATAATTATCTATTTAGAAAATACAAAGTAGTCTACAAAACATAATTCATGAGAGTTTAAAGATACTGCTGGGTATAAAATCAATTAAATATGCATATACCAGCAAAAATTTATATTTATATACATAATATTTGTATATAATATATAATAAATAGAGCAGTGTTTGTGCAATGATTGGTAGACCAAAGAACTAGAATAAGAGACCAGAATCAGAGCCACACACATATGGACAGTTGATCTGCCAACAGATTTGTCACTGCATGCCAATAATGAATGGAGGATTCAGTAAAAAGTTCTGGCTTCAGACTAAAGATGAATGGAAGGAATTAACTTGCCTCATTATAATATTAATCTTTTAAATGAACACTCTAATTTTAATGTGAAAAGAAGATGGTGTAATTCTGGCTTAATCAATAAGACAAACTAATTTTTATTCTTTACTATGTTTTTTTTAAAGAATTCATCAATGTATTTCTTTTGTCAAATTCGCCCCCAAATCAGATGTTAAAAAGCAGCAAGCGTATTTAAAACATGAACGTGTTATACCAAGCCATTCTTGATGTAAGTGGTAATTTAGGGGATGCTCATTAAATACCTGCCACTATTTCATTTTTACATCCTTGTCCTTTTCTACTATTTTCTCCTCTAAATTATATATACACTTTTTTCTCCTTCACAGCTCAGTGTTAATAATTAAAGTTCACTTTCTATTTTATCTGAACTATCAGAGTACATGCAATTAGTCAATATACCTTCTAGGTAAAATGATACTGAGGACTATCAAAATCTCTGAGAAGACCTGTTGGCAACTTTTTTTTTTTTTTTTAGAGAGAGAGAGAGAGAGCGCATGAGCAGGGATGGAGGGGCAGAGAGGAGGGAGAGAGAAAATCTCAAACAGGCTCCACGCTCAGCATGGAGCCCAATGGAGGGTTCAATCTCATGACCCTGAGGTCATGACCTGAGCCGAAACCAAGAGTCGGATGCTTAACTGACTGAGCCACCCAGGTGCCCCTGTTTGTCTAAATTTACTTTTAGGAGATATTTTGAAAATAAAGTCTACCTTTCATAGCTTGCTTAATTTCATCTTTCTTATAATGTATTCATTTTCCTAATGCAGATCTTGCTAAGGATTGTGTGTTTACCTAGCTTTTCTTAGTAATAGAACACATGTGAGGATGTAGTCAACCCATGGCAAAATTAAGTCCCATTAGACACCTTATATAAACCTCTGATTCCTATTCTTATTGGAACAAGATCCACATTTTAAAGCCTCTTTTGTGTTTCACTTCTCAAGTTCTGGAAGTACTGCTTGTGGAAAGTTCATGCTTGATCAAGTTTATAAGAAATCCACTGCAGCAGAGCAAAGCTTGGCAGGAGAGGTGCAGAAAGGCATCTTTTCACTGTTTTGTTTTTAGGTTATGGCTTTTCTCTGGCTCTTCTAGGACATTCTCATAAAACAATTTTCTATGTTTAACATAACAGTGTGTCTATTCACATTTTTAAATCTTAACAGTTACTAGGATATTCATAGATGATTATTACATATCTACATCATTTTTCAGTGATTCTGCATTGAAACGGAGGAAATATTTGTGTGTGAAATTCTGTAACACCAGTAAGAATTTTTTAGACTCCCCGGCTTTGGGAAATCAAGGATCCAAAATACCCATTTAGAGTTTTTACTCTGAAATCTGTAAGTTTTCTCTGCCAGAGTATAAGTAAAGTCTTTATAAATGTATTTTCCTTGTCATTCTAACATATATTGACTTATTTATACATAGATGCATTGTTCTTTTGTGATTTCCTTGCATTGCTTTTGATTCATGTTCAATCAGAAATATGTATTTTGCCCCCTTTTTTTTGAAGTATAATTAACATATATTGTTTTATTAGTGTCAGTTGTACAATATAATGATTCAACAATTCTATACATTACTCAGTGCTCATCACAGTAAGTGTACTCTTAATCCCCTTTATCTGTTTCACCCATCACCCACCAACCTCCCCTCAGGCAACCACCAGTTTGTTCTCTATATTATAAAGAGTGTATTTTTTTTTTGTCTCTTTTTCCTTTGTTATTTCATTTGTTCTGTTTCTTAAACTCTACATATGAGTGAAATCATATGACATTCGTCTTTCTTTGGCTAACTTATTTTACTTAGCATGATACCTTCTAGCTCCATCCATGTTGTTGCAAATGTCAAGATCTCATTCATTTTTATGGCTGAGTAATAGTCCATTGTGTGTGTGTGTATACACACACCACATCTTTATCCATTCATCTATTGATGGACACTTGGGTTGCTTTTATATCTTGGCTATTATAAATAATGCTCCAATAAACATAGGGATGAGTATATCTTTTCAAATTAGTATTTTCATTTCCTTTGGTTAAATACCAGTAGTGGAATTACTGGGTGATATGGTAATTCTATTTTTAATTTCTTGAGGAGTCTCCTTACTATTTTCCACAGTGTTTTCACCAGTTTGCATTCCCACCAATAGTACATGAGGGTTCCTTTTTCTCTGACTTTCCTTTTTTTTTTTGAAAAAAAAAAAAAAGTTAATTTGTACTTTATTAAAACACAACTTTTGCTATAAAGACACTATTAAGTTAATTAAAACACAAGCCAAAGATTAGTAAGAAATATTTGTAAAACATATATCTGGTAAAGGGTGAATATCCAAAATATGAAAATGTCTCTTTTTAGAAAATATTTTTATTCAGCTTTATTTTTTGAAGAAGTTTTAGAGTCACCACAAAGTTGAATTGAAGTATAGAGATTTATACCTCCTACTCCACATATGCACAGCCTCTCCCATTATCAAATCTCTGACAGAGTGGCACATTGTAACAACTGATGAACTGCCCTGACACTGCATTATCACCCAAAGTCCGTAGTTTACATTAAGGTTCAGTATTGATGTTATATAGATGTGGACATATATATAATGTATCCATCATTATGTATCATATACAATATTTTCACTGCCCTAAAAATCCTCTGTGCTCCATCTGCTTATTTTTCCCTGTCTTCAGCCTCTCCTTTTACCCCCTGCAACTTCTACAAAACACTAATATCTTTCAGTGTCTCTATAATTTTTCTTTTTCTGGAATACCATATAGTTGGGATCCTACAGTATGAAGCCTTTTCAGATTGGCTTTTAGTAATATACATTTAAGATTCCTTCATGTCTTTTTATGGCTTGATAGCTCATTTCTTTTTTGGGCTTCATTATATTCCATTGTCTGGACATCCTTCAATTTATCCCTTCATCTACTGAAGGGCACCTTGGTTGCTTCAAGTTTTAGCAGTTATAAATAAGGCTGCAAGAAACATCCTAGTGCGGGTTTTGGGGTTTATTTTTATTTTGTTTTTTATTTATTTATTTATTTATTTTTTGGTGCAGATTTCTGTGTGGATGTAGTTTTCAACTCCTTTGGGCAAATACCTAGGAGTATGATCACTAGATAGTATGATAAAAATATGTTTAGTTTTGTAAGAAACTGCCAAACTGTCTTTCAAAGTGGCCATATTCTCTTGCATTCTCACCAGCAATGCAGGAGAGTTCCAGTGGCTCCACACTCTTACCAGCATTTGATGTCAGTGTTCTGGATTTTCACCATTCTAATAGGTGTGTAGTGTTATTCCATTTTTTTAATTTGCATTTTCCTGATGATGTATGATGTGAAGCATCTTTTCATATATTATTTCACATCTGTATATCTTCTTGGTAAGATGTCTGTTATCTATAGATCTTGGGCCCATTTTCAAATAGGTTGTTTTCTACTGTTGAATTTAAAGAATTCTTTGTGTATTTTGGATAACAATCCTTTATTAGATATATTTTTTTCAAATATTTTCTTTCTGTCTTAGGCTTGTCTTCCCATTCTCTTGACATTGTTTTTCACAGAGCAGAAATTTTGAATTTTAATGGTCTAGTTTATCAATTATTTCCTTCATGAATCCTGTCTTTGGCTATGTATCTAAAAAGCCATCACCAAATCCATGGCCATCTAAATTTTCTCCTGTGCTATATGTTTTCTGTGAAGTTTTACAGTTTTGTGTTTTACATCTGGTTTGTAATCCATTTTGAGTTAATTTTTTTAAGGGTGTAGTGTCTGTATCTAGATTATTTCTTTTTCATGTGGTTCCCTCTTCTTTTATTTAACTTTGGTACACATTTTATTTCAAATTAGTTCTAAGGTTCTTTACTTTTAGAAATTCTCCAAAGATTTAAAATGAAATTAAAGTAACAAAAATACATGTGACATTGCCCATTACTAAAAATCATTTATTGTTCTCTTGACTCTTGGTAAAAGACGGTATGAGCTATCACTGAGCTGTATTTAACTGTGGACAGGTAGAAGTAGATTTTAATTTCGGAGAGAGTTTAATCCAATTCTTATTTGTGATTTTAAGACTTAGAGAAAGAATGTTAAAGGACCCTGGGGTGTGATGACATCAGTAATACGCACACTGCATTAGGTTTGAATTGCCAGACTTTTTAATGTGAGTCTATAGAATGCTTTTCTTTTGAATTAATCTGCTGGTAGAGAAAGATGAAACAAGCCTCAAAATATATCAAAAGAAAACATACTTTTGTGGTAATGTACAATGGATTCAAAATGTGGTGGGTGCTACTGCAAAGGGATATACATATATTAGTAGCTATCTGTTAGCATGGTATGAGTATAATGAGCTCAGGATTGGAATCAGAGAGGAACTTTAGGTGAACCATAGCTTGGACTCTTTGCCTACCTTGAGAATTACCTCTACTCTTAAAGACCCCAGTTTCCTCACAGCAGGAAGTACACACTTACAGGATTATTGTAAGGATAAGAAATAACCTATATAGCTCCTTATCAGAAAAATGTATTACCCTCAGTAAAAGAGTAATAATCTCATATTGCTAGGAAATAGCAAGCTTCCTGCCTTTTACCTCTTACTTCCAAAATCACAGTTTGTAATGTGATTTTATGGCTGACTTGTCTGAAATGAAAATTCTGAATATTTGCGAATATATTATTGGAATATCTAGATGGTTTTAGGTGACTTCTCACTAGGCTGCAGAATGCCCCATAGTACATTCTGTTGGGGGTTTTCTCAGTTGACAGTGTCCATTTACCAAATTATTGTCATCTTGATAAAATATAAAAAATTAACATACTATTTTAATCTGTCATTATTTGATTAGGCTGTTAAGTTTTTTCTTTTTTTTCTTTTTTAAAGATTTTATTTATTTGAGAGAGAGGGAGAGAATGAGCAATGGGGAGGGGCAGAGGGAGAGTCCCTGCTGAGCAGGAAGCCTGATGCAGGGCCTAATCCCAGGACCCCGAGATAATGACCTGAGCAGAGGACAGATGCTCAACCAACTGAGCCACCCAGGCACCCTGTTTCTTTCTTTAGAAAAAAAAAAATTATCACATGAAATATTTGAGTTTGGAATAAATATTCCCCCTAAATAATATAATTTCTGCCTTGGGGCACCTGGGTGGCTCAATCGTTAAGCGTCTGCCTTCGGCTCAGGTCATGATCCCAGGGTCCTGGGATCGAGCCCCGCATCGGGCTCCCTGCTCAGTGGGAAGCCTGCTTCTCCCTCTCCCACTCCCCCTGCTTATGTTACCTCTCTTGCTGTGTCTCTGTCAAATAAATAAATAAAATCTTTAAAAAAAAAAAAAATATATATATATATATATAATTTCTGCCTTATAAGACTAGGCTGTTAGGAAATATTTTTTATATTTTATAAATGAAAAATGGGGGCTTTCAAGATAAAGAGAATTGGGACTCAACTGTTTTTATTTTACTGGAAGTCTTCTCTCTACATCACTGCATTCACCTGCCACAAAATGCAGTGGAGCTATGCCAAGAGCAATGAGTTAAGAGTAAATCTGAGAAATCCTACCAGTGTTGGGTATGGTAAGCTAAATAACTGGCTCTTCTAGGATGCTTTCTTAATTTTGCTTTGTGTCTCATTGTTGTAATTGAAATCTAGAAAGGCTGTTTCTTGGAGATTACCATTGTGTACTTTTTCCTTCCTCCAACGGTGATTATAGATCACTTAGATAGCATGTGTCAGGTCCAGGCTGATGAACAAAATGGCATGGCTCTGGATTCATAAACTTACATTCTAGTTATTGTATTGATTAGAATCTGTGATGTTCTTTCGATAGTATTAAGCAACAATAACATTGAGTAGATGAAAATGTTTAGAAATGACCCCATAATTCTTTTTTTTAATTTTTTATTGTTATGTTAATCCCCATACATTACATCATTAGTTTTAGATGTAGTGTTCCATGATTCATTGTTTGCGTATAACACCCAGTGCTCCATGCAGAACGTGCCCTCTTTAATACCCATCACCAGGCTAACCCATCCTCCCACCCCCCTCCCCTCTAGAACCCTGTTTGTTTTTCAGAGTCCATCGTCTCTCATGGTTTGTCTCCCCCTCCGATTTCCCCCTTTCATTCTTCCCCTCCTGCTATCTTCTTTTTTTTTTTCTTAACATATATTGCATTATTTGTTTCATAGCAATTCACAGCACTTACCAGAGCACATACCCTCCCCAGTGTCTATCACCCAGTCACCCCATCCCTCCCACCCCACCCCCCACTCCAGCAACCCTCAGTTTGTTTCCTGAGATTAAGAATTCCTCATATCAGTGAGGTCATATGATACATGTCTTTCTCTGTTTGACTTATTTCGCTCAGCAAAATACCCTCCAGTTCCATCCACGTTGTTGCAAATGGCAAGATCTCATTCCTTTTGGTGGCTGCATAATATTCCATCGTATATATATACCACATCTTTATCCATTCATCTGTCGATGGACATCTTGGCTCTTTCCACAGTTTGGCTATTGTGGAAATTGCTGCTTTAAACTCTCACTCTTTGCAGATGATATGATACTTTATGTGGAAAACCCCAAAGACTCCACCCCAAAACTGCTAGAACTCATACAGGAATTCAGTAAAGTGGCAGGATAATCAATGCACAGAAGTCAGTGGCCTTCCTATACACCAACAAGACAGAAGAAAGAGAAATTAAGGTGTTGATCCCATTTACAATTGCACCCAAAACCATAAGATACCTAGGAATAAATCTAACCAAAGAGGCAAAGGATCTGTACTCAGAAAACTGTAAAATACTCATGAAAGAAATTGAGGAAGACACAAAGAAATGGAAAAACGTTCCATGCTCATGGATTGGAAGAACAAATATTGTGAAGATGTCAATGCTACCTAGAGCAATCTACACATTCAATGCAATCCCCATAATTCTATCTTTAGGAATAATCACAATATTACATTTTCCATCAGCAACTCACATGATTCTTATGTTCACACTTTCAAGAACCACTGCCTGCTTGTCTAGATTTCATCTCATACTCTACCCCACACCTAATATTTCATGATAGATATCTTGGCTCTTGTGACGTTCAGACCTATTTCCTGCTTCCTTTATCGGAACATTCTTGCCTTGATTCCACCTCTTTGACTTCTTAAACTTCAGATTTCAGCTTACATATTATTCCTTCAAATAACCTCTGATTGCCTAATTTATTGCAGGCCTTTCTTATAGCCCTCAGGGGGTTTTATCCCTCATGAGTCTCTGCCCAATGTATACCTATATATTTATTTGTATTTTGTCAATAGAATATTTGGTGCCTCTTATGTAAGAAATACTAAATAATATTTTTTAAACACCTAAATAGTTTGGGTGTTTACATATTTTTCTCAATGTTTATTTTTTTAAAAATATTTTATTTGTTTATTTGACACAGAGAGAGAGACAGAGAGAGCACAGGCAGAGGGAGAGGGAGAAGCAGGTTCCCCATGGAGCAAAGAGCCCAATGCAAGGCTCGATCCCAGGACCCTGGGATCATGACCTGAGCCAAAGGCAGACGCTTAACCGACTGAGCCACCCAGGTGCCCCTATTCTCAATGTTGAATATGCATAACATTGGAAATGATTAATCAACAAATATTTTACCAATTACTCTTAAGAGAATATATTTTTACATTAAAAATTCTAGAAAACATTTTTTCAGTAATTCCTATATTACCTGAAATTTATTTAACAATAGTACCCACTATTAGTTAAAATTCATAGTATATTAGAGTTAGAATGAAAATATTTTAGGATTTTCTCTTGATCACTAAAAGCAAATCAATGGAATTACATTTCAATTTGATATGATTATTAGAATTGCTTACAATAAATTCTGAAAGCTTAAAATAGTACCTGATTTTTACTTTCTTTTTAACTTGCATTCAGTTGAATGTCTTTTAAGATTTATTTATTTTAGAGAGAGAGAGAGAAAACAAGCCAGGGGAAGGGCAGAGGGAGAGAGCATATGGAGCAGACCCCCTAGTGAGTGCGAAGCCCAAGGTGGGCTAGATTTCACAGCCCTGAGTTCATAACCTGAGCTGAAATCAAGAGTCCGAGGCTTAACTGATGGAGCCACCCAGGCGCCCCTCAGTTGAATGGCTTTTAATGTAATAGATTTTCATATGATTCTTAGAAAAGAATAATCTGATAAAAAATTTTGTAAAATGAAAACAGAAATAAAATGGTTTATAATATTTATGATGCTCCAATTTCTACATAACCTCTACTTTTTGGTGTGTGTTGTATACATAAATTTATGAAATAATTGCTGTGTCAATAACCTGCAAATAGCAAATAATCAGACATCATTATTTCAGATTTGTTGTTACAACTGATAAAATCATTCCTTTCTTTTTTTAAAGATTTGAAGTTTATTCATTCAAACCATCTGTTACTTATATAAAACCTGAGTTCTACCTGTAATCTGTTATCAGGTATAAAATTGACTTCAGCATTTTCTTTTAAATGCCTACAATTCCACAAAGCCTTGACATAACATATTTGTCCTTGGCCAGAAATACATACATTTTCCTAAAATTAATTTTTCATCACCAAGTTAATGACTTTTTGTGATAGCTTTATTATTTTCATTCTGATAAGTGATGTGATGATAGTCAAAAAGTTTAAGCATTAATCTTAATAATTAAAAAAATGACATGTTGGTAATTGGATTTTGAAATACTATTTTCACCTCGTATCCCCAAATAGATACCCCACATGTTAAACCACATCATCTAAAATTTGATCCCTGGCGTGCCTGGGTGGCTCAGTCAGTTAAGTGTCCGACTTGATTTTGGCTCAGGTCATGATTTCTCGGGGTCCAGCTGGCGTCAGACTCCTCGCTCAGCCGAGATTCTCTCTCTCCATCTGCCCCTCTTCCCCCACTTGCATGCACAGGCTCTCTCTCTCTCTCTGTCTCAAATCTTTAAAAATAAAATAAAATAAAATTTGATCCCGTAGTTTATTATATTTAATTGATAAACAAGATCTACTCCCAAGAATGTAATTTTTGTTCCCTGCTTTTTAGAAGCCAGAGCCTCTCTTAGATTTGGGGACAGAATATTTTCTACAATAATGATACAATTTTATGTATATGAAAAAGCAGATTTTAGAAATTTTTTATTAGATATTTAAATAGAAAGATTAAATAGAAAGATACTTTGAAGTCTAACATTTTTCTTCTTTTTGAAGTCTAACATTCTTAAGTTGATTTTGATTAAGTTGATTTCTCTTTTAGAATTTAAAATGTCATGAAAAATACTTTATAATAGTCTAATACTAATCAATACTCTGCAGTCAAGCCATTTGGAACTAACAATGTAAAAATAAATAATTTCCAATTTTTATCCTTAACAGTTTAAAAATGTCTTCTATTTTAATCATGTTACATAGTTTGCAAGGCATTTTGAATAATTGATTTCTTTCAGTCCTTATAATTCCACAAATTTTGTGGGTCTGGTGTCCTCGTCTTAATTTTATTTAAAAACAGGAACAGAAAGAAGAAACATTTCAGATTCAGCCAGTGAGAAAGTGACAGATCAGGACTAGGTTCCAGTTGTTTTTCTACTGTGAAGAATGGCTTCACCATCCAGATCTATGCCATAAAATTACTTTGACATTTGGATATACATATGCCCAAATTTGTGGGAGAAATACCTATATAATTATTTTTCCCAAATTATATTATCACAATGTTTCTTCTCTAAGTAGAATATTGCTATGAAAAGTGTTTTCCTCTCTAATTAATTTTACTTTTCACAAACCCTGTCACATTGGGGAATAGATTGCCCATATTGGGGAGATGAAGTTAACAGACTGAGCTTACCACATAGAATCAGTGGTGAAGTCAAGATTAGAATTCAGAGCTCAGTATTAGAATTCAGAGCTGAAAGAGCTACTAATCATTTCTACTTATATCCAGAACAAGAAAAAAAAAAATCATAACAGGCAAATGTAATTCAATTCACTCTAATAATGAGCAACTATGTAAACATAATAAAACTGCATAAAATTAATACATTTGATATTGCCTCTTTAAAATCTAAATATAAAAATGTTAAAATAAGAAAAACTGACCAAAGGAGACATTAAAATTACCTTAAATCCATTAAATCAAAACTTCTTCAGGTGGGTCCTGGTCACTGGTAACTATAAACATCTCTCCAAGAGAATCTCATGTGCAGCCTTGGTTGGGATCCATGGGGTGAAAGCAGAGGTGAGGAAGATGGAACCGAAGGCAGGCACAGGCATTGGACACGGTCCCACCCAGAGCCGAAGATGGCAGTGAACGTATATTCAACATCAGTCGCCAATGATAACCTAAGTCGACGTGACATGCTGGCCTGGATCAATGAGTCTCTGCAGCTGAATCTGACGAAGATCAAACAGTTGTATTCAGGAGCTGCCTACTGTCAGTTCATGGACACGCTGTTCCCTGGCTGCATTGCCTTGAAGAAAGTGAAATTCCAGGCTAGGATAGAACATGAATACATCCAGAACTTCAAAATACTACAAGCAGGTTTTAAGAGAATGGGTGTTGACAAAATAATTCCTGTGGACAAATTAGTAAAAGGAAAGTTTCAGGACAATTTTGAATTTGTTTAGTGGTTTAAGAAGTTTTTTGATGCAAACTATGATGGAAAAGACTATGACCCCATAGCTTCCAGACAAGGTCAAGAGACTGCAGTGGCTCCCTCCCTTGTTGCTCCAGCTCTGAACAAACCGAAGAAACCTCTCAGCTCTAGCAGCACAGCTCCACAGAGGCCCATTGCAACACACAGAAACACTGCAACCCCTAATGCTGGCCCAGGTGTGGTGCAAAAGAATCCTGGTGTGGGCAACGGGGATGACGAAGCAGCTGAATCGATGCAGCAGGTCACCATATTGAAACTTAGCGTCGAAGACTTGGAGAAAGAAAGAGATTTCTACTTTGGAAAGCTAAGGAACATTGAATTGATTTACCAGGAGAACAAGAGGGAAAACAACCCGGTATTGCAGAGGATCGGGGACATTCTGTATGCCACAGATGAAGGCTTTGTGATACCTAATGAAGGGGGCCCACAGGAGGAACAAGAAGAGTATTAACAGCCTGGACCAGCAGAGCAACATCTGAATTCTTCACTCCAAATCATGTGCTTAACTGTAAAATACCCCCTTTTATTATTCTTAGAGGACTCACTGGTTTTTTTCATGAGCAAACAGTACCACTTAAGTGCACTTTGCAGAAGTTTCACCCCTTTTCCAATGAGTTTGACTTAGGAGCTTTTACCCTGTAGCAGAGCAGTATTAACATCTCGTTGGGTCACCTAGGGGACAAAGAGCCTGACCATGGGGCTCACGGTGTGGATGCTGGTAACACTGATTGCTGGAGAAGGTGTTTTTATGTGATACACTGAGGTGGAGACCTCAGCAGAGAAATGTAAAGACTGATTTGAATTTTAAGCTAATGTGAAATCTTGGCAGAGAACATTTAAATAAATAAATGCCTTAAGAGTAAAAGAAAGCAGAAATGAGCAAACTTTTTCTGTAAGGGGCCAGATAGTAAATAACTGAGGCTTTGCTGGTCATATAGTCTCTGTCCCAACAGCTCAACTCTGCCATTAATGTGAAAACAATCATATGCAAGATGTAAACCAATGAATGTGGCTGAATTTCAATACAACTGTATTTGTGACACTGAAATTGGAATTTTATATAATGTTAATTTGTCTGAAATAGTACTTAAAATTTTTTTTTCAACTATTAAAAAAAGAAAACTGTTATTATGGAATATACTAAAATGGCTGGGTCAGATTTGGCCCCCTGGCCATGGTTGCCAACTTCTATTCCCTAGAAATCCAATTAACCACTCACTCTGTGTGTTTGACTATATTTTATATACTCTAATTATGGATTTTATACTATTCTATTACATTCACTTGTCTTTGTTCTCAGTGACCAGCGTAGTATGTGGAACTTGAAAGGTATAGAAAATAAATAAATAAATGAATGAATGAATACATGAGCTATATACATGCAACCAGAATTGCCCAAGAAATTATTTTGTGCCTTCTCAACCGATAAATGTTCATCATTTAAGTGGAGATTGTTGGCAGAATACCATCGTTTTTCACTTGACATATTTACTTGACAAATATGGTCTGTATGGTTATAGACATAGTCTTACAAACCAAGAGGAAAGCTATATTTACCTTTGCATGGCGTGGTCTTAGGACCTTTGTGTTGTTTACAACTTTTCAGACAAATACGGTTTTCTTAAAATTATATAAACGTACGTATCTGTGAACCTTTCTTAGTGGGGGCTTTTTTGCTGGGTGCCTTGCCTTTTGGCAATTATAAGTGCTACATGTTACCTCTTTGTGTTTTCTGTGAAGCTAGAGAGATTGCAGGCTGAAAATATCTCAGAGTGGGACAAGAGGGAAATACTTGAAACACAGAAACAAGGACTGGAAAAAGAAAATAGAAGGCTAAAGGCTCAGGTGAAAGAAATGGAAGAGCTCCTGGATGGGAAAAACAGATTCAGTGCAAACTCTCAAAGTCCTGATTTCAAGACATCACAAATTGAACGGCAGGAAGAAAAAAAGGTATGGGTGCTCCTTGGAAGGGATGTTCTCACTCACTATACATGCCCCCCTGATGCTTGGTCGATGCTGCCTTCCCTTTTATCCACCTCCAAATCTGAGCATTTTCTTTTGTGCTATTTAACCTCTGATCGCTTGCTCTCTTTCTCATCATAAGGTAGAATAACATTGTTCATGACTATGAACACAAGAGTTTAACAAATTTTGTATGAAAATGTTAGAGTAGGACAAATCTGACAGTTTGAAGCTTTTCCAGAAGGAAGAAAAAAGTGAAGGGATGGACCTTTGTGTTTTTTGTTTCCTTTTATACTTTTGTCTCAGTATTTTTCAAGCAATTGATCTTATTTCTCAATAAGTAAATTTCTCCATTAGTTTGAACAGCTGTGGAATAAGCATTTGTCAGTAGTCTTAGTATCTGCATAAACATTTCAATTTAGCTGAAGTTTACTCTCCTCTGGTTCTTTTTTAGTTTCAGAAAAATTATTTTTGAGTCAAATCATTGCATCATGTTGCAAATAGCTTTTATAGGCTATAACATAAATATTAAAGCTAGAATTAAATTCAACGTCTGACTTTGAGAACTTCAGGTTTTTGGAATTGTTTTATCCTAAGGCCAATAGACATTATTCCTGCTATAGATGGAATTTTTAAAAATAAATAGCTTTTAGATTTAAAAAATAATCTCTTAATGGCAGTTGCAATTTGTTTGTTTTGGTGTCAACATGCTGCAAAACATTTACATCTTGTTTCTATTTCTTCCATTAAAATACCTACAGTATCTTAATGCACAATTCTGTTATTTCACTCAATCTCTTTAATAGTGAATTAAAAGTGAGTTTGGTAAGTTCATATTTTTATTTTATTTTTTAAACTTTTAGCTAAAATGTTTTATTTTTTTATTTTTTTATTATTATGTTATGTTAATCACCATACATTACATCATTAGTTTTTGATGTAGTGTTCCATGATTCATTGTTTGCGTATAACACCCAGTGCTGCATGCAGAACCTGCCCTCTTTAATAGCCATCACCAGGCTAACCCATCTCCCCACACCCCTCCCCTCTAGAACCCTCAGTTTGTTTTTCAGAGTCCATCGTCTCTCATGGTTCATCTCCCCCTCTGACTTCCCCCCCTTCATTCTTCCCTTCCCGCCATCCTCTTTTTTTTTTTAAACATATAATATATTATTTGTTTCAGAGGTACAGATCTGTGATTCAACAGTCTTACACAATTTTTAGTTATATAAGTAGTTCATACTCATATGAGCTCTAAAACCTAAATGTCCAGAAGAATTGAATTCCATATCACTTTTCCTTATTCTTTGGGATTCTAGGGATTAATTGCAATTGCAAGATTAAATTGCATTAGAATTCCGTGACTTGGCATGCCAGTTAGATATCTAAAGTGAAATATTATAGTCAGTAATCATAATTTTTATTATATGTATTCAGAAACCAACCATAATAGGGTATTTGGTTCTGATCTATACAACTGACAAATCCGGTTTTGTACAGACTTCTACTTGTGAAAGTACAGAATTATTTCAATTAGGAAACAAGTTTTGATCATCAAAATACCTGCTTGCATTTGACTCACTTGAACAGAACAAGCCTTTATATAACACTCTGAGTCCATCACTGTTGTAGAAGCTGAGTGATGTGAAGATTAATGAATCCTATCCCTGCCCAGCCTGGGCTTAAAGTCTGTGTAGGGGGATAAACACATAAATTATTATCAGTAGTTTATCATAATGATTGCTAATAAAATAGAATGGGAATACAGAGGAAGCAGTTCATTCTGTTTCATCTTGATTCCTATCTAGTTACATCAAAATGTTACAATACAAAGTGTGTCAGTTAGGAAATATAAGGGTCGATTGGGAACTGTTTGGAACTGGCATATATGTCCATTGGCATGTCCTGTCAATGGGGCACAGGGTCCAGACCTGGGCTCTTTGGGACAAGTGCAGTTCTTCAGCTAAGAAATAAACAGAACTTGGAAACTGAAGATTCTGGAAGGTCTGACCAAAAAAGTGGGTGTGTTCATCAGTCAGAAAACTATGCCTTAAGTATATATTTTCTTGATGACCAGGAAGAGGTGTTGATGATTCTTATGCTCTTCATTAAGAATTCAGACTCACTACCTGAACCAAAATAATTACTTATCATAGAGCAGCTGCAGGTCAGAATCCCTGGTGCCACAGAGATCCCCACTGGGATCAAGATTCAAATGTCCCCAAATGCCAAATGAACCAAGCTGCATATAAAACATGCCTAAGTCCAGAGAATACTGTGGATTTTATTATAACATGAAGTCAAATTGTAATTTTAACGTTATTTTAATAAAAACTAATTTATATGTATATAAATTATGCATGTAAGTATCCTATCAGAGTATCATGTGTACATAGGTATGTAATGACCATATAGAAGCAGCATATATCTATGTGAATATAATTTCTATATATGAGTGACACTGGAAATAGGTGCTGACATGTGACAAAACAATAACCACTTAATTATCACTCTCTTAAAGAGGTGTAAAGTCTCTTATGTTATCTTTATATCTAATCACATTTAATAAGTGTCTGTGACAGACACAAAATTGCCTGCTGTTCACAAAACTACAAATCAATAAATTGTGTTAATTTGTTGAATTTTAACATTCTCTGTTCAATGAATTTTTTAATAAATTCTTGCTTATACAAAAGGGGAGAATTTTCACCTATATATTTGAAATATACAGTGCTATATCTTGCATATATTTTTGCATTTTTTTGGCTTTAGTATTATTGGGGATAAATTTTTAAAGAAATTATCTTTTCATTTTAAATGGCACTATTGGGGCACCTGGGTGGCTCAGTTGGTTAAGCATCTACCTTTGGCTCAGGTCATAATCTCGGGGTCCTGGGATGGAGCCCCACATCCGGCTGCCTGTGGAGTCTGCTCCACTCACACCTCCCCATCCCCGTGCACACACTCTCTCTCAAATAAATAAAATCTTTTAAAAGAATAAAATAAGTTGTACTGTTAATTTAAAGACAAAGATTCTCCTTAACACGAATGATCTCATCACATGAATCTCCATCTTGTGGTTGTTTTTATGTCCTATGTTGAATCTACATGTGCATCAGATCTTTTACAATTAAAAAAACCAAGCAGTACACATGAACTTTTAATGAATAGACTGGAAAATTACTAATCAGTATGAACATTTGAGAGGTGGGGCCATGCCTACGAGAGACACAGAGAGAAGGAAGTATCAAGACAACTGGTAAATCATGTGATTAAGAAAAGAACATCTTCACCAGGGCTTGGTGAAAAGAAAAAGAAAAGGAAACTTTAAGGACTTCACGAATTCTAATCTCTTTCTGAGCTTTTGTTCCTTCCAGGAACTTTTAGGAGGACAGAGAGAAGAGGCGAGGAGAAGACAGGAAAAGAGAAGACAAATGAGGGACAAAGAAGGGGAAAGTGAAGTGTGTGCCCACTATAAAGTGAGAAGACATAACAAAATAACCACAATGGGAACAAACACATATAAGCTGATATTTATCAAAATATGTCCTGATTTTGCTGTAATGGGGAAAAGTAGAATTGTAATTCCCAACCATTTTCCTAAATACGATTCCTATCCTATAAATGCTGATTTACTTTATTTACTTTATTGAAGTGAGACAGATTTTTGTACATGGAAAGCCTCAATTCTGCTGATATGCAGTATATGTATTCTCCATTCCAAATAATACTTCTTAAAGTGAAAAGTTACTGGAAAAGGGGGTCAGTATTCTACTGGGTAAAGCCCCATGAACTAGTCAGCATGCCTCTCATGAAGTTTTTTGGAGGCTTGTTTTCTTAAATCATTCTGGCGACTGAATCCCTTCCTTCAGGTCACACTATGGGTCGTTTTCAGAAAGTTAATGTGACAGAGTGGTAATTGATGTGTCTCAGGAAAATGATGAATTAATCTAAGAGTGGAAAGGCCATCAAAGTCAATTCCTAATGAATTGACTTTTCTGACAGTGTCCATTCCTTGAGTAGGAATGACATTATATTTATTTAGTTTAGTAACTTTACCCTCAGAAATATTTTCATTCAGAGGTTTCGCAGGCAAACATACGGATTTGTTAACTTTTCCTCATTCACATTTCTTTTTCAAAATCTTCTTTGCTCATAAAATTATTGAATAATTTAAGAATAAAAATAATATCTATTCTTAAACTGTTATAAAATAGTAATAATTTAAATATAGAATAACATAATTTGATGTTATTAGATAGGGTCCTATCATGTTTTTCTTTAACTGTTCTTACATAGCTTTGCTTCCTGAGCTATACTAGAAATTTTAATTTTTAATATGGTGATCAGTAAAACTGTGTATTATGGTAGAGAATTTTGGATATATGGCAGTTTTTAACCCTTTCATATGTGGAATATATTTTGTATATAAAAATGAAAATAATTCATTTTGAAGAATGCCTTCTTTGTAGCAAAACACTAAGCTACACGTGGGTGTCTTTTATGAATTGATAATTTAGTTATTTCATGAAACTTAGAAACGCATCCATGATTTTGTATACATTTTAACAAAAGTCCATGGGATTGTATGGGTTGAGCAGAACAGTGTTCTTTTCCCCAAGAATTTCTGAAGTTACCAGAGATAGACTCTTAAGTACTGTTTATGAATGTCATAAGGAGGTATCTACTGAAAGTTCCTACTGGATTGAAATAAATCAATTTACTACACAATAGGGTGACATTTTCTCTAATATGACTGCCCTCACTCACCCTTAAATACACACATGCATGCTGCACACAAACACGCATACACATGCATACAACAAATTGATTTTTGTAAATAAACTCTAAAATAGGGGTTTTATTTTTTTCTTTCTGTTTTGTGATTCTCCACTGGAGAATAGGTACACAAATAAGATTTTGTATATATGAAGCCTCATTTCTAGGAATATATTATCACTGGGTGGGATTTCAATTTTTCTTATAAAACACAAATGTCATAACTTATTATTATTATTTTTTAAAGATTTTATTTATTTGACACAGAGAGAGAGCACAAGCAGGGGGAGCAGCAGAGGGAGAGGAAGAGGCAGGCTCCCCGCCGAGCAGGGAGCCTGATGCGGGGCTCGATCCCAGGACCCTGGGATCATGACCTGAGCCGAAGGCAGACGCTTAACTGACTGAGCCACCCAGGTGCCCCTGTCATAACTTATTAAATTAAAATTATGAATAGTAAATCCCAACCCCTACTACAGTGTTTGGCACATCTTCTTAAATGTGTATCAAATGAATAAATAAATTTATTTCCATTTTCATTATTTAAATTTCATTGTATATTTTGATTTATCTTTTTTATTTTTATTTATTTTTATTTTTTTAAAGATTTTATTTATTTATTTGAGAGAGAGAGAATGAGAGAGAGCACATGAGAGAGGGGAGGGTCAAAGGGAGAAGCAGACTCCCTGCCGAGCAGGAAGCCCGATGCGGGACTCGATCCAGGGACTCCAGGATCATGACCTGAGCCAAAGGCAGTCGCTTAACCAACTGAGCCACCCAGGCGCCCTATTTTGATTTATCTTTAATTCTTTTACTTTCCTTTTATTCTATGTTAGAGGGCAATGAGGTTATTGGAGGCTTATAATATCTTTCAAAATCTCTTTCCTGTATACCAGATCAATGATATTTTATCTGATAGCCAATTAAAATCAAGATGCAAATTTTGACACTTTAGGCCACTTATATTTTGCAGATTTAGAATTTCATGAAATTTTATAATATAAATTGTGACATTCAGATATGAAATTATATCATTTTGTGTTTGATATGTCTAGTGTACTATTAATAATCCACTATATTATTACAAAATGATTGGCAGTTCACATGCTGTCATCGGTGGATTTATATTAGCTTGATTTAAAGCAATGATAAAAAATAATGGTTAGTTTCTTATTTAAAATGATGAAATACTATGGTTATAATACTTCTTTAAAACTAAAGCTAAAATTCAAATAAAAAATAAAACTATAAGATGAGGAAAAACCCATAGGTCTGGGACATTCACTCTTTTGTTTTTTCCTTTTTCTTAAATTGAAATTACATTACATAAAATTAAACATTTTAAAATGAATAACCTAGTAGCATTTAGTACATTCACGATGTTGTACAATTACCACCTCTAACTGATTCCAGAACATTTTCATCATCCCCAAGGGAAACCCAGTAAGCATTATACAGCAGTTCCCCATCCCTCACTCCCCTGAACCTCCAGCAACCACAAGTCTGCTCTCTCTCTCTCTATGGACTTACCTGTTCTGGATATTTCATATGAGTGGGATGATACAACCTGTAATTTTCTGTGTCTGGCTTTTTTAACTTAAATATGGGGTGTTCAAGGTTTGTGTGTACATTCGTACTTCATTTTCCTTTAGGTTGCCCAGTATTTAATTCTATGGGTATACAATAATTTGTTCATCCATTTATGTGCCAGTGGACACTTCGGTTGTTTTCATCATTTGCTTTCAATTATTTTAGGTACATAACTAGGAGTGGAATTTCGGGGTCATATGGTAGTTCTATATTTAATGTTTGAAGGAACCAGTGAGTTTTTTTTTTTCCCACAGTGGCGGAACCATTACATCCCTATCACAATGTATGAGAGTTCCTGGCTCTCCATATCCTCAGAAACACTTGTTCTTTTTTGGTTTGTTTTGTCTTTTTAAAATTATATTCATCCTAGTGGGTGTGTAGTGTGGTATCTTGTGGTGGTTTTGATTTGCATTTCCCTCATGACTGGTGATTTAAAAATCCTTCTGTGTGCCTTACATATCTTTTTTGGAGAAATGTCTATTCAAGCTCTTTAACCCTTTTTTTTAAACATAAGGTTGTTTGCCTTTCTTTTGCTGAGTTGTAAGAGTTATTTAGGTATTCTGGATATTAAATCCTTCTCAGATATTTGATTTCCCAACATTTTCTACCATTCTTTAGGTTGTCTTTTCACTTTCTTGGGAATGTCTTCTGATGTATGCAGTTTTAATTTTGATAAAATCCAGTATATCTATTTTTCTTTTGTTGCCTGTTCTTTTAAAGTTTCATTTCTAAGAGTCAGTTGCTAAATCCAAGGTTGTGAAGATTTAACTCCTATGTTTTCTTCTAAGACTTTTATAGTTTAACCTGTTATATTTAAGTCATTGACCTATTTTGAGTTAATTTATACACCTATGGTATAAGATAGAAATCCAGCTTCATTATTTTACATATGACTACCCAGTTGCTTCAGCACCATTTGTTCAAGAGACTATATTTCTCCAATTCAGTTGTCCTGGTACCTTTGTTGCAAATCATTAGTTTACAGATATATGGGCTTATTTCTGGAGGCTCAGTTTCATTCCATTGGTCCACATGGTTACCATTATGCCAGTCCCACATTGTTTTGATTACTGTACCTTTGTGATAAATTTTGAAATCAAGAAATAAGACTCCTCCAACTTTCTTCTTCTTTTTCATTATCATTTTGGATATTTGGAGCCAATTGAAATTCCATATGAATTTGAAGATCAGCTTTTCTATTTCTGTAAAAAAAAAAAATGCAATAGGGCTTTGGATAGGGACTCCATTGAATCTGTAGATGACTTTTGGGAATATTGAGAACTGCTGAATGTGTATGTCTCTCCAAAGTTCATATGTTGAAATCTTATTGCAAATGTGATGGTATTTGGAGGTGGTGCTTTGGGGAGCTGATTAGGTCTGACAGCAGAGCCCTCATGAATGGAATTAGTGGATTTACAAAAGAGACTCCAGAGAGCATCCATATTATTATTCAGTGAAAGTGGTAACTGCCAAATGTGTGATTCAACAAATCTGTAACAGGAAAATGGGACCAGAGGTTAGAGGATGAAAGAATAAAATTCTTATCCTGGTTCATGCTCAATATTTTGGCCGAATAATACTCTGTGCTTTAGTTTTCTCATTTTTAAGAAAAGAGTCTGGAATAAATAGCTGAGATTCTTCCAGTACCAAAACTCCATTATCCTTTTATGTTTTCCAAAAGTTATCTACTAGGTTTAAATAAAAGCACTAATTTGGGTTCATGAGGACAATGTAATATTTCTTTAGAATTTCAGTTTATTTTCACTAAAATGGCTGTTGGCTCCTGATACAGCTTTAGTGTCCTCTTTCCACTTGCCGGATTTATTTCTTTTTAATTCATGCAGTTAAGTTTAATATGGTTGTTGACGTAATTGAGAGATTTTTCATTTCATATTTCTCTGCTACTGCCCATCACTTTCTGTTTCCCTATCTCTTTATTTTGCTTAATTTAATGGTATTTAAATCCCCACAGCATTTGGCAGGCTTTCTAATTCTCTCTAAATTCTAGGAAAACAGAACGGGAAGCATCAATATTTCAGTAACCAGCAACAATCATCTCTTTGCTTTTTAACCAACTTTAATTTTCCATTACATAGTTCCTTGTATGTGTGTGTGTGTACATGTGTGAAGGTGATTCTATTTTAGTGTAACATGAATCAAGAAAGAATAATTACAAATCACATTCATATTTCACATTCAGCTCCTTTTCTAGCATTCTGAAATCATGTTATTCCCTGTATGTTCAGCAGAATTCACATGGTAGAGAGAAGGAATTTAAAAATAGATTAGATGTTCTTATCTCCTGGAGCAGTGTTTCCTGAAGTGGATCATGGTCCTACTGTACCACATGGGGTGCTTTCTGAAAATGCAAATTCTAAATTAATAGACATGTAACTTGGGAAGTAGGAAGGTATATATTTTTTTAAAAATAGCTAGGTGTCCATTCACTGATGTATGGATAAGGAAAATGTGGTATATATGCACAGTGGAATATTACTCAACCATAAAAAGAATGAAATCTTGCCATTTGCAATGAT
Source organism: Mirounga angustirostris (assembly GCF_029215605.1). NCBI lineage: Eukaryota > Metazoa > Chordata > Mammalia > Carnivora > Phocidae > Mirounga > Mirounga angustirostris. Next base: position 8,626,501 of record NW_026991722.1, on the reverse strand, counting down.
ATGGAAGGAGCTAGAAAGTATGATGCTAAGTGAAATAAATCAGTCACGGAAAGACAAATACCATATGATTTCACTCATATGTGGAATTTAAGAAATAAAACAAATGAGCAAAGGGGAAAGAAAAGATAGAGGCAAACCAAGAAACAGACTCTTAACTACAGAGAACAAACTGATAGTTACCAGACAGGAGGTGGGGGGGCGGGGATTATTGTAGATGAAACAGGTGATGGGGATTAAGGAGGGCACTTGTGGTGATGAACACCGGGTGTTGTAGGGAAGTGTTGAATCACCGTATTGTACACCTGAAATTAATATTACACTGTATGTCATCTAACTGTAACTTGGATAAAAATTTTAAAAAATTATATTCACAGCCAAAAAATAAGTAAAAATAAAATGTTGATAGATTTAGCCAAAATCTGCCCCCAAAAAAGTATCTAGAGGGGCGCCTGGGTGGCTCAGTTGGTTAAGCGACTGCCTTCGGCTCAGGTCATGATCCTGGAGTCCCGGGATCGAGTCCCACATCGGGCTCCCTGCTCAGCGGGGAGTCTGCTTCTCCCTCTGACCTTCCTCCCTCTCATGCTCTCTGTCTCTCATTCTCTCTCTCTCAAATAAATAAATAAAATCTTTAAAAAAAAAGTATCTAGATGATTTTTATGTCCACTAAAACTTGGAAAACCACAAGTCAACACACGGTGTTTTCAAAATGTATTATAATGCCCTTTGTAATAAGTGTAAATGACTTTAGGTTATTTCTGATTTGGCATTATTGAAGAATGTGTGTGTGTGTAACTTTAGTGAATACGGTAAATATCCTTTGTTAATGACAATTTCAAATTACTTACTTTCAAGGATGTTTTATACACTTCATAGTTAATTTAAATAAACATTACAAATGAAATTTATTTTCCAATCTACTGCACTAATGCTTGAAAATCTGGTTCTCTGTGCTGGAGGCAAATTGGTGGCTGTTTTGGTGGCATGTCCTTGACAACATGGGGAAAGAGCAGGGAAATGTGAGAGGTCTGCTGTGCCAAGGTGAAGCAGGTGTGGGGGACAGTAGCATATGGAGAAATAATTAGCTGGCTGAGTCTGTATTACAAGAATAATTTTACCTTAAGCCAGTTAAAATTAATTAGCCTACCTTAAGCCAGATAGAATTAATTCAGTTTCTCCCAAAGAAACTGTTTATTTGGCTCGATTTGGGTGGATGTAGCTGGAATGTTTTTTAGCCATATTAATGAGCATTTCATAATTAGAACTATGTCCTTTGACTCTGTATACAAATATGAAAAAAGGAAAGAAAATTTGGATTTACAGAATTTTAAAGCCCAAATGTATCCTTTTCTCCAGATAATTATCTGAGTTTTAATGTTTTCTGGCCTTTATATTTGAATGAGTCACTGCTTATTAGCTTAACTTGTACCATATGAGGAATGCCTTTTTTCATTCTTTTATTAGATTTGTCTTATCCACTTTTTGCTTATTAAAGCATGTAATCCATTTTAAGATAAAATTCATTTCAGTTTTTATTTTTAAGGATTGTAAAGGAAATACCAGTTTTTTAAATCAAAACTAGATAAAAAGGTTTTCAGTTTTTTCTGTGATGAGGCAATATGAATTTTCAGATGGTGCTATTCATCCCATTACTTATCTCACATGTGTTTGTAATATATCATTTTCAAACACAGAAGAATATTAAGACATAATTTTATAAAAGGTAAGATATTTCATCTATTAAATGTAAAAAAATGCATTTTAAATCAGGGGACATCTACTCTTTCATTTGTTTATTGATTAATTCAACAAACATTTGCTGAACTCAAAGTTTAGTTGTAGGTATCCCAAAACAGATAAATAACAGAAAGGTATATAATATAAGAAATCTGATGACTTAGGACTTGGGGGGCAAACTCCATGTTGGATGTACAGGAATGACCGCTGGTGGACCACCACAGAATAGGCCTCACTAGAGAATGGGTTCCTCAGACAAGGTATTAGGAAGAGACAGAGTTCCCTGATACTATTTCATCCCTGTCCCCATGGTCACTCTACCTTAGCTACAAGATGGGGATAGAAGGTACCCTATGACTGGACTTCCAGCTCTGTAATTTCTTGTTGCCACTCTCCCCCCACTGAGATCAACTCCAAATTCAGACCTTGCTTGAGCACATTTCTTTTCCAGCATCTAAAGCGTATCTGGAGGTCTAGCTGTACGAGATTCAAGAAAATGTAGGTGTTGAGCAATTCAAGAGGGAAAACTAGAAGAACTCTGGAATAGATGTTGAGATAGCCAATCTATATTTCAGACACACTTAGTATAGATAGGGGATATAAGGGTGGCAAGACACACAACAACTGTCCTCATAAAGCCTACAGTCAAATCAAATCATCAACAAAAGTCTACAATGGCAGCTGTGTTAAATGCTGAAAATTAGTACATTTATGTTATTGCTTCTTCCTGGGAAATGACAACTCAGAATGAGATCAGAAAGGAGAAAGGAAGTCATTACCTGGAGAGGCCTGGTATAAGAGCATTCCATACCAAGTGAGTAAGTGCAGGGGTTTATTTGCTTTAGGTGAAGTTCGGGGAAAACAAGTGAAATCTACTAATTTTCTGAGATCCTTCTATGTATGTGGGGTAGAGGAGAAAAATGGCTGTTGGGGAGAGAGAACTTGGAAGAAAGCTGAGGTTCTGAGGCTCTAAAGTCTGTGTCTACTACTCGCAGGTCCCTGGCTTGGTGATGGAGCTCCAAGGACTGATCTGAAGCCTACTGGTGAGCGAGGGGAGGAGGTATGCTAGCAAAAGTCCATGTGCTGTGGAAAGGGTGGGGAAGGCACAAAAAAAGAAGTCATGGGATCTCCCAAATTGACTTTTAAGTACTCCCCTCAAAGGATCTGGTGGCTGTACTTAGTTTGTGTAGCTAAAGGAATTATCATGTTATGACCTTTACTAGTTGCTTTATCCTTAGATCCTGTTGTTCATCTCTGTCCAAATTTTTTGCACTGAAATTAAAGTACCTTTCTATGTTGTTTTAGGGACTTTATCCCTCAATTCAGATTATTCTTGGTGTACGCTAATGATATAGCTTAGTTTCTTTAATGATTAAGCCTGTACCAAATTGTTATTTTGGAAGTTTTCTGTTAGCATCTGCAGCAAAATACTTGTTGATTACTTATTTATCTAAGAATGGCTACATTTTGCTCTGTACCCTTACCTCTTTTTATTCCAAACATTGTACACTCTAATCAGTGTTCACCTCACCATAGACATAGAGTTATTTTTATTGGGATACAATCTGAAAATAAATCTCATCTTCAAGTAGAATATGGACAGCATGACACTTATTATGTCAGAAGATATCCCACCATTTTATTTGCCATATGCATACTATAGAATTCATATATATAATATATTACATCTATACCTATTTTGTATAGATGTAATATATATAAAACATCCCCCCCATTACACACACAGACATGCAGAGTTACATATACATATACATAAGAAAAGTATAACAATGTGGTAGGCCAAATATTGATAAATCCAAGATGATAAAGACAATTAATTAGGAAGTTCCTAAGGTTTTGTATTAGGATAATGATCTGGTCATCTGAGATCAGAAGATATAAAATCTACACTTAAATATTTATTTTATGAAGGCAAAACATAAAAATAGATGTGTTTGGGGATTCAGCATCCATTTTGTCTTATCAGTGTGTGGCTGTTGTTTGGGGAACCCTAACATCTATTCACCTGGCTTCTACTTAACATGCATTGTTTTTCCTCTGCGATCAACTCCACCCCCAAATTTCAGGCCACATCCTTTGGTTAAGGTTAATACCACCTCTGCCTTCAGGTTGGGTAGATCATTCATGTTTATCTAACCAAAACATTTAAGTTTTCCGGACACACATGCTATGGACAGGTAATCACATCAGAGACAATTAAATGCAGTGATGCTTAGACTTCTTGAAGAGACACACTTTCTTGCTGTTAAAATTAAACCTAAGGAAATAAAGATTTAGAGCTGTAAGAAGCATCATACTTTCACTGGGAGCTGCATGAGAGAGTTGAGGCATGGAGAGAGGGGCCTGACCAGGAGACATAATGAGCCTCTCTGGCTTAAGCCATAGCCTGGATTAAGGTACCCCTCAGAATTGTAAATAATGCTGCTATAAATATAGGGGTGCATGTATCCCTTTGAATTAGTGGGTTTATATTCTTTGGGTAAATACCCAGTAGTGAGATTACTGGATTGTATGGTAGTTCTATTTTTAACCTTTTGAGGGACCTCCATACTGTTTTCCACAGTGGCCACACCAGTTTGCATTCCGACCAACAGTGCATGAGGGTTCCTTTTTCTCCACATCCTCGCCAACACCTGTTGTTTCTTGTGGTTTTGATTTTAGCCATTCTTACAGGTATGAGGCGATGTCTCATTGTGGTTTTGATTATTTACAATAGCCAAACTATGGAAGGAGCCCAAAGGTCCATCAATTGATTGCATATATACACACACATAAGCCAAGAAACAGACTCTTAACTATAGAGAACGAACTGATGGTTACCAGAGGGGTGGTGGGTGGGACGATGGGTGAAATAGGTGATGGGGATTAAGGAGGGCACTTGTATTGAGCACTGAGTGTTGTATGGAATTTGTTGAATCACTATATTGTACACCTGAAACAAATATAACACTGTATATTAACTATACTGGCATTAAAATAAAAACTTTATAATAAAAAAAAGATACCCCTGGGATTTTCAGTTTTTTGTGTCAATGAATTTTCTCCTCTATTAAAGAAAATTTGAATTGTTTCCAATAAATTCCAATAAGTAAAAATGTATTTTCCAATAAATCAAAACAGTTGCAATAATAATAGCAAATATATTCTTTTTAAAAGGCAATTTTCAAGGGAAAATATAGTTTAAATAAAAAATTTCTTTGTTTCAAGAAAAAACAGGGACTCAATCTCTGAGTTTGTTAATCATTATTAGGATAGGCACGTGGTATTTAGCTTTTAGCTAGCAAGAATCTATTATATATAAACATAAAAGGGGAATGGCATGAACGTATCTACATACACAGGTGTGGTGAACAGCATATGTGGAATATGGATAGATGTTTTTTTTCACATCCGTGTTGGAGAAAACTATTCCCTAATGTATTTTGTAGAGTTATGTCCTATTTGAAGAGTTATATTCCCTGATATATTTGTATTACTTATAATGTCATAATTTTAAATAATTTCCCCAACTCCTAGTTATCAACACTTAATATAAAGTGCTAATGAAACTAGGTTATTCAGTATATGTATATATATATATATATATATATATATGAATATTTGGAAGGGATATACACTAGTAGAAGATGGATTGAAAAGTTTATTATATTGGCCACAGTCTTGTTAGCAGAAGTGCTAGTTCCTCTTATGGCAATACCTAAGAGAAATAAATATAGCTTTGTCATCTGTTTTTACCCATACTAAGCTGAAAAACATTGCTACCAGGTGTATTTCAGTAATTATTAAAAATTTGGAAATTCAGAAGCAGCATTGTGGTGTCTAGAAAAAGTATTCACCTTATTATAGTAGTGAGTATCTGGGATTTGTGGAGAGTCAACATACGGAGGAACTGTGTTCCCCTCAAAATTATTTTATTCTTCTAGAGACACACATTACGAAGTCAAACTCTGCTGCAAATTTAGTGCCAAAGGAAACTTCCTGTTTAAGCCCTTGTTATGATTCCCTTAGTATTTGTGGATGTGAGGTGAGATCATTATACAGTTTATCCAATAAAAATGGTGTTGAGGTAAGTGTAGTTTATTCAGATCTATGGTTCCAAGATGTGTGAGAGATTGTAACTTCAGTGTTTGCTGTGGTGAACTTTGTATATATTCTTGCCTTCTTGTTTTATAACAGGTCTTAATTACCAAGATGCTATGGGTATTTCAGAAGTTTAGTTGAATTTTTTTAAAAAGATTTTATTTATTCAAGAGAGAGATAGAGAGCATGAGCTGGGGGGAGCAGCAGAGGGAGAGGGAGAAGCAGGCTCCCCTCTGAGCAGGGAGCCCAACGTGGGGCTCGATCCCAGGACCCCGAGATCATGACTGAGTTGAAGGACAGACGCTCAGCTGACTGAGCCACCCAGGCGTCCCAAAAGTTTAGTTGAATTTTGGCAAGAATCTGAAGGATGCTATATCCTGTTTAACATTATTAAACGTAAAAAAAGCCACCAGTTCCTCTTGTAGGTACTATGGAGAGTAAATCAAACAAACGAAACCTGTCCTCATGGATATTACATTTTAGTGAGTAATAGAGATAATAATATGCAATATATAAGTATGTATTCTTTATGAGGAAGAACGTCAATTTCATGGAGTAAGCAATAATAAGATTCCAAAGGAGACAACTAGAGCTCTCATAACAAATCATCACAGAGCTGTTCCTGAAACATCAGAAGTTTATTCTCTCACAGTTATGTAGGCTAGAAAATCAAAATGAAGTTACCAACAGCACCTCTCTCCCTCCAAAGGGATCCTGGGGAGAATCCTTGCCCGCCTCATCTAGTTTGTGGTGACTCCTATTATTCTTTGACTTGTGGCCCCCAATCTCTGCCTCCATCTTTGCCTGACATTCTTCCCCATGTTTCTGTTTCTCAAATAGTCCTGACTTTTTCTTATAAGGGCATCAGTCATTGCATTTAGAACACATCTTAAATCCAGGATGATCTCATCTTGAAATCCTTAATTACATCTCTAAAGACTATTTCCAAGTAAGGTCACATTTATAGTTCCTGGAGTTAGGACTTAGACGTATCTTTTTAGGGACACAATTCAATACACTGAAATGATTAATAAACAGATCCATTTGCCAGTACTCCACATGTACTGCAAGTAGACAACAAAATTCAGTGGATCAGAGCAAGAGTGTTACAACACAGCAAAAGGCAGAAGTACGAGCATGGTTGGGCTAGTTCCCTTGTCTCCAAGTCCCACTGAGTGATGTATGGACCAGAGGTGGCTCCTCATGCTCTCAGCAGCATGAGGGCTGAGCCAGATGCCCTTTCCTAGAGATTGAATAGCAGTAAAGCAGTCATGTTGTAGTCACCTTGACCAACTTAGCTACCTACATGACTAGCTACTTCAGAGTGCATTCCACAATGATGTGCAGGGATGTTCAGGGTCACAGTCAACCGCCTCTTTCAACAATTGACCCCTCGATCCTATATATTCTTGGCCAAGTTTACATTTTTATAACTGTATGCTAATGATAGAATAATGGCCCCAAAGATGTCCACACTCTACCCCTGGAATTTCGGAATGTGTTGTTTTATATGGCAAAATAAAATTTGCAGGTGGAATTAAGACTGCCAATTAGCTAACATTAAATAGGGAGATTATCTTGGAATATCTCCATGGGGCCTATGTAATCACAGGGGTCCTTAAATGTGAAAAAGTAAGGCAAGAGAGTTCATCAGAGAGATGGAGAACATGAGGGACTTGACCCACTATTGCCATCTTTGAAGATGGAGGAAGGGGGCCATAAGCTGAGGATATACAGGAGAGCAGGCCGAGGATTGCAGTCAGTGTCTAGAACCTGAGAAAGTCTCTTCAGTGACAACCAACAAGGGAACAGGGAGCTCCATCCCACAACCTCAAGGAACTAACTTCTCCCAACACTCTCTGATTAAAGAAACAATTTTTTCCCCTAGGACGTAGAAAAACACAATGCAGCTCTGTCAACACCTTGGCTTTAGCCAAGTGAGACCCATGTCAGATTTCTGACCTCCAGAATTCTAAGATAATATGTATGTTGTATAACCAGTGAATCTGTTATAATTTCTTGCACAACAATATGTATGTTGTATAACCAGTGAATTTGTTGTAATTTCTTGCACAACAACCACCACAATGCTACTGCTCTGCCACCTGGATCTGATACTCTAAAAAAGGTTGAGACCAATTGTATTCAGTTTTCGCACAACACTTGATTAGTGCTGTTATCAATGGAATTCCAATCAGCAGGATGAGGCCAACCAGCACCGCTGACCTCAGCATGCACCTCAGATCTCTGCCTACTGAATAAGCCCCAGAGGGGAGTGGTGGGCCTTATTTCAGATAACTGTTTAACCTTCTTTTCTCATGGCATGTTACACCCCAATAGTAGGATTAATCCAGACGTAGTGAGAAGTGTTGGCAACCCTACGTCTCCTTCTTGTCCAGCTAGGATGTAGCTTATCAGTTTTTCATTATAACCCATACAAGGGTTACTGATCAAGGGTTTGTGCTATCTCACTGTGGACATGGGCTACTCCAGTTTGGGATTTGCTGTTGAACTTGCTTTGGATTAGTATTACATTGGTTTGGTTAAGCCACAAGAACATTGTCACAAAATATTTGCAGCTTCGATAACCATGCATAGCAAAACTCAAAATCACTTGGAAGCTAGGAGAAGCATTTGGATTTGCATCAGTCCAATGAAAAAAGTTGTCCCACTCTGTGTATGTGTGAATGCATGAGGGTGGTCTGCATTTATGAGCAGTCGTTGGAGGCATAAAGCCTAGTCCACCTGGCTATACTCATATGGGCTTTTCTGTTCCCTGGAGGGCCTGAATGGGGAAGACAAACTCTACGGTGAGTCAGATGGCTAGCTGCAGCTCCTGCTTGACATAGGTGGACCAGGTGATTGTTTTAACAGGCTGCAGTGATGAATTTTAAAATAATATACAGAAATAATATACAGGAGACAGCTTCTACTAATTGAGTGCTAATTGAAGATGTACCATGCCTTGTGTTGGGTATAGCACAAATATGGTATCATATAAAATCCTCTGAGAGTGTTTTTTTTTTTAATTATTTATTTATTTTGGAGAGAGAGGGAGAGAGTGTGAGTAGGGGAGGGGCAGAGAGAGAGAGAGGGAGAGAATCTCAAGCAGACTCTGCACTGAGCGTGGAGCCCAATGCAGGGCTTGATTTCACGACCCTGAGATCATGACCAGAGCAGAAACCAAGAGTCAGGCACTTAACAGACTGAGCCAACCAGGCCCCCCCAGCTGATAGCATGTTATCATTCCCATCGTACAGCTGCAAAATTTGAAATCCTGTGACTTTAAGTAACACAGCCTGTAAGTAAAGGAGCCTGTATTCAAACCCAGGTTTGAAGTGAAAGAAAAACAGTGAAGAAAAAAGTTATTGGAATCATGTTGCTTCCCATGAACCAGAAATTAAAAAGTGAGAAGCAACCTTGGTAACCAAATTGCATTAAGCTTGTTGTCTTTCTATCACCTGGAAAATAATATCACACATGAGTAGCCACTGGAGTAGAGTAGAGTACAGGGCATCGTGGGACTGGATTTGTCTGCATTTGCAAGAGATGGGTTCATGATAATGAATATATGGAACCCAGGGGAATGCTTTTAATTTACTAACTATGACAAGGTATCTCTGGCTATCATCAGCAGAACTTGCTGTTTGTCCCAGAGCTACCTTCACAAAATGCTTGTTTTGTTCCATGTTTACTGCTGTAAGTAGCATCATTACCAACTGAGAAACTCTCCTGGGATTGACATAATTGAGCTGCCTATTTTACTAAAATTAGTCTTCTAACTTCTGGTCCGGTATCTGCTTCTGTGCCTCCTCTCTTCGTCCTTCCCTTTAACACTTATCAAATCATCTTTTTTTTAAAATTTCATTATGTTATGTTAATCACCATACATTACATCATTAGTTTTTGATGTAGTGTTCCATGATTCATTGTTTGCATATAACACCCAGTGCTCCACTCAGTACATGCCCTCTTTAATACCCATCCCCAGGCTAACCCATCCCCTCACCCCCCTCCCCTCTAGAACCCTCAGTTTGTTTCTCAGAGTCCATAGTCTCTCATGGTTCGTCTCCCCCTCCGATTTCTCCCCCTTCATTTTTCCCTTCTTGCTATCTTCTTCTTTAACATATAATGTATTGTTTATTTCAGAGGTACAGGTCTGTGATTCAAAAGTCTTACACAATTCACAGTGCTCACCATAGCACATACCCTCCCCAGTGTCTATCACCCAGCCACCCAACCCACCCACCCCCCACCACTCCAGCAACCCTCAGTTTGTTTCCTGAGATCAAGAATTCCTCATATGAGGAATTCAAATCATCTTTCTATTTCTATTGACTTGTTCCTCAGTGTTTCCTCGTACATCCAGATCTGGTTGGAGATATCAACTAAAGTGCAACATCAAAACATACTGGATGTACAGCTTCTCAAATAGGAAAGGAAATTTCCATGTGAGAGGAAGCAGGTAGATCAGCTGACTCTTACCTGCCTGCCCCCACCCCCCCCACTATTGTTCTCCTGCCTTAAGTCCCACTGCCATCCACATACTAGCCCATGCTAGTCCTTAGTTTAAGGCTCTGGTCAAGTACTGAAGAAATAAATTATTCTCTTGATCACACTTAACTTAGATGGGTTATATTACCATCTCACTTATGCCAATGTTTCTCTAGTTTTAGTGAGTTGCCAGAAGCACCCAGAAGGCTTGTTAAAGCATAGATTACCAGTCCCCACCCCCAGATTTACTGATTGGGTATTTCTGTGATGAGGCCTAATTATTGCATTTCAAACAAGTTCCCAGGTGATCCTGACGCTGCTGATCACATGTTAGAAACCACCACTATATGCTAAGGTACTCAGAAGAGAAGCATGGAAAAATCAGGAACAACTGATGCTCCCCATAATGGCAATTCTCCGATCCTGCTGTGGGCAAGCATTCTATTAAGTTCCCCCGTCCTAGTTGTTCCTACAGCCTCTGAGAGAATTATGTCACCGCTTTGGTTCTTGACTCTAGCTTCATATTAAAATTGCTTGAAGAAAAATAAATTAAAAATAAATAAGATTACTTGGAGAGTTTATTAAGAAATATTCAAAGAGATGCTCAACATCATCATCAGGGAAATGCAAATCAAAACCATAATGAGGTATTACCTCACACCTGTCAGAATGGCTAAAATCAAAACCACAAGAAACAACAAGTGTTGGTGAGGATGTGGAGAAGGAACACTCGTGCCTGTTGGTGGGAATGAACTCGTGCAGCCAATGTGGAAAACAGTATGGAGATTCTTCAAAAAATTAAAAATAGGATTATCCATCAATTCCACTACTGGGTATTTACCCAAAGAAAATGAAAACACTAATTTGAAAAGATGTATACACCCCTGTGTTTATTGCAGCATTATTTATAATAGCCAAATTATGGAAGCAGCCCAAGTGTCCATCGATAGATGAATGGATAAAGAAGATGTGGTATATATACATATATACAATAGAATATGATTCAGTCAAAAAAGAATGAAATCTTGCCATTTGCAACAACATGGATGGATCGAGAGAATATAATGCTAAGTGAAATAAGCCATCAGGGAAAGACAAATACCGTATGATTTCACTCATGTGGAATTTAAGAAGCAAAACAAACAAACAGAGAAAATGAGACAAACCAAGAAACAGACCCTTAACTGTAGAGAACACACATGGTTACCAGAGGGGAGGCGGGTGGGGGGATGGGTGAAATAGGTGATGGGGATGAAGAGTACACTTATGACGAGCACTGACTAATGTACAGAATTGTTGAATCACTATATTGCACACCTGACACTAATATAACACCGTATATTAATTATACAGGAAGAAAAAGAAAAAGAAAAAGGAGATACTCAGACACCATTAAATCATCTGGCCTGTTGCAGTGCTACATTTTTTAACTCACCCCCACCTGAAACGCTTCTCATGTGCAGCCAGGGTGTGGTAATGCTGCAAGAACAAAAGCGGGCCAAGTCTACAGGCACCCAGCACTTTCCTAGCCCCCTCCCAACACAATGGCTCGAAAACCCAAGGTTTCCCAAGTCGAGGCTCATTTCATTGGTTTGTACATTCTCTACCTAGAGATGCTGTTTCCCTAAATGATGACACAGTGAATGACTTCAGAATGAGACCCTGCCCCTCTGCTCTCTGCTTAGCTACTCTGGGAAGATGGAACCCTGCATTATGTCAGAAGTTCAGAAACAGGGGCACCTGGGTGGCTCAGTCATTAAGCATCTGCCTTCGGCTCAGGTCATGATCCCAGGGTCCTGGGATCGAGCTCCGCATCCGGCTTCCTGCTCCTCGGGAAACCTGCTTCTCCCTCTTTCACTCCCCCTGCTTGTGTTCCCTCTCTCGCTCTGTCTCTGTCAAATGAATAAATAAAATCTTTAAAAAAAAAGTTTAGAAATAGTGGCAGTAAAACCAGTGAATCACCCCAGCACTCATTAGTAAAAGTTTATTGTGCACACAGCAGAAATAGCATTCGTGAGCCAGGGGCACTCAAACCAAACATGGAAAGAGGCTCAGAGGTATATTTTTGTAAAGCAGCTTCTATAGGGAGGAGGTAGCGACTGATTATTCTTCACAGTGATTAGTTATAATATTAGAGTTTTCTTAAGTGATTGGGAATTGGTTAGTGGTTATCTCATCAATTTTGGGAAACAGCTTAGGTTTTGCTTATGAGGCATAAGCAAGAGATGAGTTAGTCTTGCAAAATAAGCTAAATTAAGCTCTGTATTTGAGACTAACCTGGTTTTGTTAGCTGTGGGAATTTTCAAGGCTAGCCTCCAGTTGTTTTTGATTTTAACAATTACAGTGTCCCACCCACCAGGATCCGCAGAAGTAATATTGGAAGCCATGTGCAGGTGGTAGCTTAAAGGAACGGATGAAGCAGTTCTCCATTTTCCTCCTCCCTCCAGCCCTCTTTTAAGGTGAGCTTCCTCTCGCTGCTTTTCTCTCATTCGAATTCCTTTTCCCACCTCGTCACATCCTCCACTGAGGGATGGGAACATCATCACATCAGGAGCAGGTAAGCCATCTCCTCATTTCAGTGTTTATTCCTGAGGTTTCTGACCACGAACCCTCAGGTTCCATTTTATAATGTTAATGACATTTCTCTATTCTTGTTTCATGAGCACTTACTATGCTTCTGTACTGTTCCAGGGCTCTCGCATCAACGATTTCATCTTGCATTTCTATGTATATTTGGTTACTAATTCAGATGAGTATCACTGATTTTTAAAAAGTGGAAGGAAGCTATCACTCTGAGCCAGTGTATGTTTGGAAGATAGAACAGTAGTCCGTAAACATACCTACCGATTATTATTCCCCTACCACGAAGCCCCCTAGTGAACGGTTATATCGGGGAGCACATTATAGTGGATATGTGTCTTTCTAATAATTCACTTTTTGGTAGTGTATTATCTATATAAAAGCTATGCGACCGGGTGCATAAAATACCAACCTCTTACTTTTTATAAACCATTTAAGACGAAATATTCTGATATTACATTTATAAATTAATTGTTTCCTCTGATGGGAATAAAAATTTAGCAAAATATTGTTAAAACTCGATAAAAAAAAATCAGGATGAAAAGAAAGCCAAGATGGATGTATCATGACTTTTGCTAACATTTGGTAAGAAAGGTAATGCACAAACACTTCATGATCTTTTCTTGAATATCGGATAGTATAATAATGGCTATAACAATATAGATTATCTTTTAAATCTGTAAGAACTGAAATTTTCAAAATGTAACCTGGGAAGGGAAACTAAGAGAAAATGTAAACATATATATTTTTTTTAATTTTTAAACTGTTTAATCAAATATGGCACCAATATTTACAATTTTATGTTAATCAGAACTTCTGGCTTTTAAAATATCTATTTCTTTAGACTAGCAATGATGAATCAGATTATGAGATCAAATACCCATAATTATTTATAAAACATGCATTAAGGCAAGATAGATTTGAAATTTTCTATTATAATTATTTCTTTGACTTGCTCTTGGTTTCTAGTAATTAATAAAGCAGTATAATTTTAAAGGAGATGAAAGCTAGAAAGAATATAATTCTTTTAGAACAACTCCAAGACATAATTGTTCAATTGATTTAAAGTTAGTAATTGTTATTTCACATACATGAAGTCATGAATACCAAAGGTATTATTAAAATATTTCCATAATGATTAGGATTGTCATAATTTCCATAAATGGACATTATTATTAAACTTCAGTATGAAGTGAATAATTTTGCGTCACTGCCTTTCTGTTTTAAGAAGCTGTTCTCTTTTGAGTTGATTTTCCTTACAAGGTTTACTCAAGTTTAATTTGTGTTCATTACTCTTCTTTATGGAGTGGTATTAATTAAAGTGCAGCATGGTCAATTCTTTCTAAATTTAAAATTACAAATCATTACCTTAAGCAAAATTTGAAAAATCAAGTATAAATGAATCAGGACAATATAAATTTTAGCTTGTTCTTTAAGCTTTTCACATGTCAAACAATAATCTCCTGCCAATGGCTTATACAAAGCTCTGTAGATGAAGGAGTCAAAGGTTAGAGTTTATGTGAAACTTCAATTTTTTGTACTACCTGGAAATATTTGAGCCTAAGATAAACGAAGTCAGCATCTGCAATGGATAATAGTATGGTGCAGAAAAAAAAAGTATGGACTACAGAGTCAGGCATATATTGGTTCCAGAATCTGGACAAGATTTTTTAAACCTCATCAAGTCCCAGATTCCAGATTAGAAGTCCTTCTAGAAATATTGAGAGCATTGGCTATGATCATTTATATAACAAATTAATGTGTGATGCCTGATAGTTGTTCCATTCTATTTAAGCATTTACTTATTTATTCAACAAATATCTGTGAACACCTACAGTGCAAGAGCACTCTGGTAGGCACCAAAGATACTGTGTTAGTAAGAATGACAGTCTCTGCCTAATGGAGTTTAGGTGCTTATGCTCAATAGTTTTTACCTCCCCTGTTTCCTGTCTTCATACAACCAGTCTATTTTATCCTGTTCCTGAGAACGCATTGAGTAGCAATTTCCCTGCCTGAGAAGTGACCTAATAGTTCTCAGAAATGACATTGATAACAAGAGATGTGTAGTTCTATATCTCAATTACACATGATTTAACATCAGTAGTTAATACAATTCATCAGTTAACCAGATTTTTTTGAAAGTGAAATGATACTAAGTATGTCCTCTGCCTCTGGGGATACAATAGTGACAAAGACCAAAAATGCCCTAATGGTTTGTAAAAACCTGCTGGAGAAGGGGGGCCAGATTGTAATGGAATAAGAGTTAGAGTGGAAGGTGAAGAAATGAAAGAAACTATCATAGATTACTATTTTGAGATATTTGATTGTGAAATTTAAAAAACAAATAGAGGGGCGCCTGGGTGGCTCAGTCATTAAGCGTCTGCCTTCGGCTCAGGTCATGATCCCAGGGCCCTGGAATCGAGCCCCACATCGGGCTCCCTGCTCAGCGGGAAGCCTGCTTCTCCCTCTCCCACTCCGCCTGCTTGTGTTCCCTTTCTCACTGTGTCTCTCTCTGTCAAATAAATAAAATCTTTAAAATATATATATAAATAAAAATAAAAAAACAAATAAAAGAAGAGTTATATTGGCTAGTGAAGTTTTTTGTTTTGTTTTGTTTTTAGAAACCTGAGCCTTTTTAATGCAGATGAGTAGAGAGGTAGAGTTGGAAAGGAGACCAGCAATGATTCAGGTTTTCTGAATAGATGGCTGAATTGGCTACAAAGGATGGGTCACCTCTTCTATTGGAGTAAGATGGGAGGAGGGCCAAATGTGTGCTGGAGCAGGAATCTCTTTCTGTCAAGAGTAAGACTGATGTTTTTCTGGTTAGGTGGATTTTGGATAGAGAGGAACTATGGATTATTGTAGGGCAAGAAAGTGAAATGATGGGTGTTGGTATTTAAACTCAATAGTAAGAGAAGAGGCAGAGATTTTCAGGTGATGGGCTGGAGGTCATGATGGGCTGGAGGTCATGATGAACTGGCAGGACAGGTGTATGTGTAGATGGGCGATTGGAGCAATGAAGCAAATCAGCTGGAAGATTAGGAATTTGTGCTCAATGAGTTATTTAGGTTTAATCAAATCTATTTTGAATCATCACAACTAAAGATTAGTAGTTAAAGGTTATATATGTTCCATACCTATAAAGGACATGAAAGACATTGAAAATTCATTGTCACTTTTGTGGGATTGGAGCAGAAATCTAATAATTTGAGTAGAAGATGTGACCTAACAGAGGCCGTTTCTATCAAATTCCACACAGCAGGGGCGTCAAAGCTAGTAAAGCCTTAATTTCACCCTTCAGTGTCTCATAAAACTAAAAACTTCAATTTTGACCAAATGGATGAAAAGGCTGTGTAAAGAGTTTTCTACCTGAAATGGAAAAATTTCATCCTTCTGCTGAGTTTTCCACTTTACAAAAGCATCAGTTTTCCAACAGACTGCCTTTGCATTGGTTTTACTGAGGAAAGAAAGTGGCTTTTATTGAAGTCCCTGCCGGTGGGCTGGCCAAAGCTTCAGTTTTCCTCTGAGGAAGAAGCACCAGGGGGCCTGAGCTTGTTAAGCATTAAAAACAGAGTTGGTATTTCAACGTTAAATTCTACTTTCCATCTTGCTTAGATATTGCTAGAAGTGAATGGGTTTATTTCAGTGACTTAATTTGATTTAAAATTTCAGAGAATGAATTTCTGATAATTTGATAAAATTATTTGGGGTCCTACCTTTGTTAGACCAAGTACAAGTAGAGCATATGGGATATAATGTGGCTACTAAAAGTGAACAAATTGTGTCACATACCTAAAATCACCATATCTACCCTATGTTTAATATTTTTATGATAAAATTTATTACTCTAATTACCATACAACCCTACAAATCAAAACAGTAATTGTGTTGCTTTCTAGACATGACGTTTTTTGTTTGGGTTTGTATTTTTCGCTTTGTTCTTCTTTCATTTCTCCTCTAACATCCCAAGTTTCCTAGGATGAATTTGATAATCACACAGACCTTGCTGGAAAGATCTACAAGCAAAGATAGGGCGATGCAATCTATAAAGGACCCAGATACTTTAACATCTATGTGACCTATAAGTATGCAAGATGCATATAGATATTTTTATAGGCTATTCTTTATTACAGATGTTCTCAGGATACTAGTAAAACCAAATCTCACTTATTCTCCTGACAGTTTAATATACAATAAATTATTAACTAGATAACACAAAGAAAATAATTCAGTGATGTGGTCCTGCAGATTGGACACCTGAAACGGCACAATAAGGTTGAAATTAAAGATGTGCTGAGTTCTTCATGTCATGGGCTCTGGTCTGCTCTGCATCTACTGGGGAATAACTTTTTAAACCAATAGGAAGGCAGCGTGTGAGCTACCTGCCAGAACTGGCAAATCTTACAAATGTAAGGGTCAAAAGCGTAAGCCCTGATGGAGGGATTTTCTTTGCAAATTGCCAGAATGTAAGTTTTGGATGGTCACCTTAATTTTCTCCATCTCACAAATGGCTCTTTGGTTAAATTTAGGAAAATTATATTAGTAAAGTCTGGTTAAAAAGCAAATCTTAATAAAGTACAATGTCAAGAAATCTATAGAAAACACAATATCACAATAGCAACTATATACACACATTAGACACACACATTTTTTCCCCAATGAACAAGTGATTTATTTGAAAAGCTTATTTAAATTCTAGAGAATTCTTCAATTATACTGATTTTTACTTTATACCACATCTTTTATTTAAAGGCATGATCAATACATTTAGGGTTTTGTTTTGTTTTATATTTCAATAATCCAGCCACCTTAAAATTTAAAGTAGGTTTTATAATTTGTTATCCATTTTCTTAGACATAATGTAAATTTTGGTACAGATTTTTCTTGTGCTTATTTTAGCCACCACTTTTGTATACTCAAGAAATCAAAGAATCACTAGTCCCTTAAGTGAGACATACTATTAAGCTGAATATTTTTCACACTCAGAAGCCATAATGGATGAATTGGGAAATCTGCCACCCTTCTCTTCCAATTAAAAAAAACACCATAAATTATCATTAGTTGATAGAATTTCAGCTGAACTTTCAGGTGTCTACATATTTGAAAAAGTAAAACAATTGGAGGAAAACAATAACAAAAATTTAATTGTCAAAAGTAATTATGTAATATTTCATTACATAATTAAATATATCAGGATAATTTGTATTCAGGCAGCATTCGTTGTGCTTATAACATACAGCTTAATTTAAACTTTTTAAAATGTTATTTTGCATTTATATAATCTACATAAAGTTTTTAATTCCAAAACCAAAATGTGAACTTGAAGGATTCTAAATTAATCTCATTTTGATAGGCTTCTGTATTTTTTTCCTGTGGAAACTCAAAGGGAATTATTCAGACTGCAGAATGTTCTCACTACTACCTTTTATATGATGTGTATAAAGTAAGGTATAAAGTAGTCTTTGCATATCCTGTGAAATGAATGGCTTTCTAGAGCGCTCTGAGGACAGTGAGCCTAATGAGGTGATTGGGCAGTAATTAAGCCCCTCATTAGCCCCTCTTATGTTTGTTTTGAAGGGAGTTCTGTGAATGAATGGATGTACTAACAGTCTGATTAATATTGTGGTTAGACTTATTTTCAAAGGGAAATATCTGTAAGTCACCACTATCTAGGAGAATTCTTTATTTTTTGTTTTGTATAGCAGGGGTTTTACTGTTTGCTATTAATTTTTGCCAACTGTTGGATTCTTTAGCTAAGTGGTCAAAGTATATTATTGCATATTGTATGAATACATTTTAAGACTTTCATATTATTTAGATAGACTAAATTGTTATATTGGACCAAAATATACAATGGTTCAGCATATTAGAATTTACATGGTGTTCATAAAGCTGTCTAAATCAGACTCTGACACTCCATTTGTCATTTCATGATTTCCCAGAGGATACATTCTCAGTATGGGCCAGATCATCCAAGGGGGTAAAAATTGGTGGGGTTTTTTTTTGGGGGGGGGCAGTGAGGGGAGTGTGAAATGGGTAGGGGTGACAATAATTTTAGTATTACAATATTCTGTGGTCCTCCAAAGGGCCACAGTATGTAAACAGATATACAGCACAGTATATTCATGGTATTACAATTTAATGGCAAGGAAGGATTATGAAAAAGTCCAAAACCATCTCTTGGTGAAGGTAATAATGGGAAGGTGAGCTGAGAAACTATTCTAGGGACTTGTTCTTGTTTTTTTGCTTCCATTCAACAGAAGATGATAGCCAAAGAGTGTGTAGAAGGGCTTTATGACTAAGTAAGGGAGTGGTTGGAAACACACCTGCCCATAGTGATTGGCTAAAATACAGTCACAGGACTGCAGCTAACTTCAAGGGAAGCTGGGAAATGTAGTCCAGCTATGTGTCCAGGAACACACAAACAAGTTTTAGTGAATAGCTAGTGATCTTTAAATTCTGATTCATAGGTGTGTACCTATCACAGAGTGCATGTTCAGTGTTTCCTGAACTGTTTGCTGAGCTGATGTACAGATCTCCATGTCAGCTTCTTCCTACATAACTCATATTCCAGCTCTATAGATCTTGTCGGTGGATTGTTGGCCAGTTATGGAGAATTGTGAATTCATTTCACTTTCATGGGATTCTTCCTTATTCAGTGTTGATATAATTAACCAGTATTTCTGTGAATTTAGTCTAGGCTTTTGCTGTGTCTCTTTTTGTGCAATATTACTTTGACATTTAAATATGAATTTCTTATATAAAGTGGCTCTTATTACTAATCTATAAATACCTTTATTTTTTTAAGTGCCTTTTTAAAAAAAGACTTATTTACTTTAGAGTGCATGAGAGTGGGTTGGGGGGTGACAGAGGGAGAAGAAATCCTCAAGCAGACTCCCCGCTGACTGTGGAGCCCCACACAGGGCTTAGTTCCAGGGCCCTGAGATCATGACCTGAGCTGAAATCAAGAGGTGGGCGCTTAACCAACTTAGCCACATAGGTGCCCTTAAAAAATGCTTTTTGAGCAATTATTTGTATAGACATACGGTAAGTCATCTTGAATGAAGAAGCAATACTTTTCTTTACAAGCACCAAGTGACAAAATTGTTTATACCACAATATAGCTTGGGATTGCTTATGTTGGAGAGGACTATAGATAAAAACTACCTTAAAATGCAAACTGGGTGCTTACAATTTTAGTGAATTCTTTGGATAAGAATTTCTTTCTCCTTGATTCCATTTTATATCTGAAATCATCTGAAAAAATTCCTAGAGACGAACCTATTCATTTCAAAAAATACGTAGTTCAGGATTAGATTTGAGTTAATAGGGCTTGGGGAGAAAAAAAAATAATACTGTTATGACAAGGAAGAAACTTTGATTCTGGACCTCACCATGAAACACACAGATCATTAAATCACTCTATTTATCTTAATTTTCTGGTTAAAAAAATGAAGAGCCTCCTTAGGTAAACTTTATAATTTCTTCTGCTTTATTGGCAATGATACAGAAAGGCTCCTCTCTTTCTAAATCTCCTTTCTGCTCTTGAGTGATAACAGGCTTTAGTTTAATGTCCACTGGGCATCTTGAGAACAGACACAGTCTTATGTGTCAAACAAGTATTCATGTCAGTATTTTCAGCTGTAATTACAGTGCACATTCACTTTCTATTTTGTATTTCTGACTGACATATGTTGAGTGATTACGATCTCCTCCTCTCTGTTAAGAATTTTTAAAGTATTATTTACTCAAAAAATCTTAGGAAGACATTCTTTTACTCTTTACATTTTATAAAGGAGAATATTGAGGTGGAAGAATGAATGACCCAAAGCTTGTCCATAAAGAGCCAGATTTGGATGTGAGGCTGGCTGACTCCAAAGGTCACCTCACCACAACTGCAAATTGTTCTCCATAACCTTGCCACAAGTATTTAACAAAGGAAAATCTCATGTTTCTTACTAATTTGTCCACAATTTGAAGCTGAATTTTAAGGAAATAAATTTATTTTTACCTTTTATAATTTTCCCAAGGTTTTTGGAGACCAAATTGGTCTTAATTTTAAGCATAATTATAATTTTCATTTTCTCTGTAAAACATTTCTAGATATCTTAACATCATTTTGACTGGTAACATTGGGCTTTCTTAGGAAATTAGATAATCTTGTTGGGATATGTAACCAAATCTACAGGGCCTGACACTGGGGCAATCATTCATGAATTTGAAGAAGTCTAGGCAAAATACTTGATGAGTATGTATATAATTGTTAATTGTGGAGCTCTAATTTCCTTAGACTGATCAAGAATATTAAGTGATGGATTAGTGGAGCTGAGTATCAGTTTAAAAACTTGTTGTAGGGGCACCTGAGTGGCTCAGTTTGTTGAGCATCTGACTTTGGCTCAGGTCGTGATCTCAGGGTCCTGGGATCAAGCCCTGAATGGACTCCCCACTCAACGGGGAGTCTGCTTGTCCTTCTCCCTCTGCCCCTCCCCCAGCTCATGCTGGCTGGCATGCACTCTCTCTCTCTCTCCCTTATAAAATCTTTGGGGGGAAAACTTGTATAATAGTGTCAGGCTTTATTACAGTCAAATTGTAGATATTCATGTGTTGTAATTCCTATAATATGATAATGTAAATGTAATTAGGATAATTGCCATTAACTGAAACTCATAACCTTCTTAATTTGAATTTTAAAAAATTAACCAAAGAGCAAAATTAGAAACAAGCCAAACAAAAATCCAAAAGAATGTGATTTCTACATACTACTGGTGTATTCTAAGGAACATTTGACAGCCAGAGAGCTATTTATGTATTATAATAACTGAAATTAGCCTTTTTATTTTTTTATTTTAAAGATTTTATTTATTTAACAGAGACACAGCGAGAGAGGGAACACAAGCAGGGGGAATGGGAGAGGGAGAAGCAGGCTCCCCGTGGAGCAGGGAGCCCGATACAGGGCTCGATCCCAGGACCCTGGGACCATGACCTGAGCCGAAGGCAGACACTTAACGACTGAGCCACCCAGGGGCCCTTGAAATTAGCCTTCTTTTTAAATGAGGCAGTAATCTTTTCTCAGATGCCACTAGCTAAATGTCCTTTCACCTACGATTAGTTATTACTGATGAAAAATTATGTCACCAAAGCACCTGATTTCTACTGTGCCCACATTCTCATCAGCAGGCAACAAACTATACAGGATTTAACCTTAGAGAAATAATTTAAATATTTTATTGTAGTGGAAAATAATTTGGAAGACTAAGTTGTAAGTTTTAAGATGACTTACATATTAAGAGCATTGTTCGCAAATTCTCTTTAAGGAAGCTAGGTTTTATTTTTTTTGATCATTAGATAATTGATCAATTCAGGTTTCTTGATTTCATTGAACTAACTGCATAGCTCTCCTAAATAGGGAATACAAATCTTCAACAATTTTTTGAACTTTATTGTAGCATGGATATGATCACTTTCTATCAGGAAGCTATTTAAAATGGATTATCACAGGGAACCCTGGGTGGCTCAGTTGGTTAAGTGGCTGCCTTCAGCTCTGGTCATGATCCCAGGGTCCTGGAATCGAGTCCTGCATTGGGTTTCCTGCTCAGTGGGGAGCCTGCTTCTCCCTCTGCTCTGCCTGCTACTCCCCTTGGTTATGCTCTCTCTCTCTCTGACAAATAAATAAAATCTTAAAAAAAATGGATTATCACAAATTAACAATCCTACTCATGATGATTTCTGAGACTCCATATTTTCAACTTCAAAGAAAATATTTATTTGACCTAGGCATTTAATTGAGGGGGGAAATCTTACCCTATGTCTGTCTTAGAGGGTAATAATTTTTATACATGCATGAAAAATATATAAAATGTTCAGTTACTAGAAGTCAGATGGCAATTAATAGGAAAATAGCAGTGCCTTTTTTTTCCAGCAAATACTCTATCCAAATACATTTCATAATGATGATTTTCATGTA
This sequence comes from Mirounga angustirostris, assembly GCF_029215605.1. NCBI lineage: Eukaryota > Metazoa > Chordata > Mammalia > Carnivora > Phocidae > Mirounga > Mirounga angustirostris. Next base: position 8,603,628 of record NW_026991722.1, on the reverse strand, counting down.
AAGTTTTACATGTGTCTCATATTTGGTTCATTCAACCAATATTTAATGTCTCTTTATGCTATACTGTCTTAAGATCTAGGTACAACATATGGTGGAAAATGGCCAAAAATAGACCAAAGTATATATTCCCTACCTCAGTTAATGGCCATAACTTTTCTCTAGTCTTTGAAGCCAATCTTTTACTCCTTGCTTTCTCTCATACACATATCCAATCCATTACCATATTTTCTCAACTTTACCTTCAAAGTATATTCAGAATCCAATCACTTTATACCACTTTAACTACCAAAAACATTATATATGTTTATATGTGTGTGTGTATTTACACACACACAATACATATCACACTAATAAAGCATACTCAAAAAGCTATTGAAGATCAATGGAACAAAATATTAATACAGAAATAAACCCACAATTATATGGTCAGTTAATCTTTGACAAAGCAGGAAAGAATATCCAATGGGAAAAAGATAGTCTCTTCAAAAAATGGTATTGGGAAAACTGAACAGCAATATGCAAAAGAATGAAACTGGACTACTCTCTTACACCATATGCAAAAATACACTCAAAATTAATTAGAAACCTAAATGTAAGACCTGAAACCATAAAAATTCTAGAGGAGAACACAGGCAATAATTTGACATCAGCTGTAGCAAATTCTTTCTAGATCTATCTCCTGAGGCAAGGAAACAAAAGCAAAAATAAGCTATTGGAACTACATCAAAATAAAAAGCTTCTGTACAGTGAAGGAAAAAATCAACAAAACTAAAAAACAACCTGCAGGGAGAAGGTATTTGTAAAATGACATATCTGATAAAGGGTTAGTATCCAAAATCTATAAAGAACTTACAAAGCTCAACATCCAAAAAACAAATAATCCATTAAAAAATGGGCAGAAGACATGAACAGACATTTCTCCAAAGGAGACCTACAGATGGTCAACAGACATGTGAAAACAGGGAAATGCAAATCAAATGAGAGATATCACCTCACACTTATCAGCATGGCTAAAATCAACAACACAAGAAACAACAGGTGTTGGTGAGAACGTGGAGAAAAAGGAACCCTTGTGCACTGTTGGTGGAATTGCAAACTGGTGCAGCCGCTGTGGAAACTAGTATGGAGGTTCTTTAAAAAGTTAAAAATAGAACTACCTTATGATCCAGCACTACTAGGTATTTATCCAAAGAATACAAGAACACTAACTCAAAGGGATCCAGGCACCCCTATGTTTATTGCATCATTATTTACAATAGCTCAGATATGGAAGCAGCCCCATTGATTGATGAATGGATAAAGATGTGGTATATATACAATGGACTATTATTCACCTATAAAAAAAGAAACCTTGCCATATGAAATGATGTGGATGGAGCTAGGGAGTATAATGCTAGGCAAAATAAGTAAAAGCAAGAATACCATATGATTTCACTCATATGTGGAATTTAAGAAACAAGCAAAGTCAAAAAATGATAGACAAATCAAGAAACACTTTTTTTAATTTCATTTATTTGACAGAGACACAGCAAGAGAGGGAACACAAGCAGGGGGAGTGGGAGAGGGAGAAGCAGGCTTCCCGCTGAGCGGGGAGCCCAATGAGGGCCTCCATCCCAGGCCCCTGGGACCATGACCCGAGCGGAAGGCAGATGCCTAATGACTGAGCCACCCAGACTCTTAATTATAGAGAACAAACTAATGGTTATCAGAGGGAGGTTGATGGGGGGATGAGTTAAATCTGTAATAGGGATTAACGAGTATACTTGTCCTGATGAGCACAGGGTGATGTATGGAAGTGTTGAATTACCATTTTGTACACCTGAAATTACTGTAACACTGTTAACTGGAATTAAAAACTTTTTAAAAGGCTATTGAATTCAATAAAATAGTAATTAAAGATTTTATATTTTCCTTCATTTCTCCTGAAGTAACTGGTTCTAGAATATTTTACAGTAAATATATGAAATAAATAAGTATACTTTCAGCTTAAAAACTATTTCATTTTAGTTTTTCAATAAAGCTTTCTCATGATAATGTGATATGTGGGAATTGGAAAAAGAATATTAGTGAAATTTTTGCATTTATATCTCACATTTTTAAATGACTTGAGTCAGCTTATTATATATGATATTACCCAATGTAAGTCATCCCAATAAATATGGACAGTTCTGAGATAGGAAATAAATGTTTCTGCCTAACCAATGTTGTTGCCTTTGGTTATTCTCATTTCAGGGGATTTATTTCCATTAATTTCTTTTTAAAAAGGGAAAGATTGCATATTAGACATCTTTCTACAAATTTTCAAGTGCAATTTATTTTTTACTTTTTCAAGTGTACATTTTACATATAGTTTATCATAAATTTAGGGGGAAACAATGTTTCTATTCTGCTAAACACTGTTCTTGATGTTGATATCCTGTTGATCCTGATAGATCTAAATGTCAAGCTTTATCTTTAACCCAAAGAATTTGCCATCTTTACTCATAGTTGCCAGTTGATGGGTGAAATAAAGTCTATTCTTAGTTTTTTTAGTGGACAGAAACATTGTTTTTACTATAGAAGACATATATGCTAGAAGGTACTGCTAGATTAAAATTTTTAGAAGCTTAGAAGAGATAATAGAGGTCACAAATGATGAATTTTTTCATTTTATTTTCCTTTTGCATTTAAATGAAATGTCTCCTCATCTTATTTTTTGTTTCTTTTCAACAGATGAAACTCTAATGAAACTAATCCAATACACTCAATATGCAGGCTCCTAATATTCTATGATTAAGTGGCAGTATTAGATGATTCACTTCATTAAGGTACATAAACCCATGAGTAATAATGAATCAGTTGAACATGTGGGCTTGCCATTTGATATTGGTCATTTGATATTTAAGAAACCATTGTTTTAAGTTAGTTTTAGATAGGTCAATACTGAGATTATAATAATCTATTTGTTTACTACTCAGTAGAAAGCATGAATATTTCTGAGAAATCATGGATTAGATACAAGAAACATCAAAATGCAATGTAATATTATAATGTAAGTGAAAAATAGAGGAAATGTCCCATTTTCTCAGAATCTAATAGACATAAGAGTATTTTATATTTAAAGGTGATTCATGGAAGAAAAGCTTTCATATTTCCTTTATATAATGTGTGTTGATTTTAACTATGTTAGACATTAAGCAGTTTGTATATTTTCTTTCACTGGTGTGTAGGCTACTTAAGGCAAAGATAATGTCTTATTTTTTTAATATTTTTTTAAATTAATTAATTTATTTATTTGACAGAGAGAGGCACAGAGAGAAAGGGAACACAAGCAGGGGGAGTGGGAGAGGGAGAAGCAGGCTTCCCGCAGAGCAGGGAGCCCGATGTGGGGTTCGATCCCAGGACCCTGCGATCATGACCTGAGCTGAAGGCAGACACTTAACGACTGAGCCACCCAGGCGCCCCAAGATAATGTCTTATTAATTGTTCTGCATCTTAACAGAAAGGAAGACCCCCTAAACTTGCCAGTTCATAGTGAGAAAGGTGACTATTTTTTAAAATAACTCTACAGTCATAGAGTTAACTATGTAGGCATGAAATGGTTTGGTAGACATAAAAAATAAAAGCCAAAAAGCAACTTCAATTTTCTTTGGAGATGTCTTGATTTTGTAGGGACAGTGTTTTTGTACCAACTAAGATAAAATTCACTGGTACTTAAATTTTAAGTGTCCATTTACTTGTTAATGACATAAAGTTTCTGACAGACTCAAAATATATATTAAGTTGATTTTTGAGTGTGTAACTGTTGTCTTGTTGGCTAATTTTGTTGTCACTTCTCAATTTTTTTCAATCAAAAAATTGAAATGTAGTCGAAATATTAGTTTCAGGTGTATAACATAGTGATTCAATATTTATATACATTGCAAAATGATCATCACAATAAGTCTAGTTACCATATGTCACCATACAAAGTTATTATAGCATTATGGACTGTATTCCTTATGCTGTACTTTATGTTATCATGTCTTTATTATTTTATAACTGGGAATCTAACTTTTAATTCCTTTCACCTATTTTCACCATCTCCCCACCCCCTCACCTATAGCAACCATCACTTTGTTCTCTGAATTTGAGTCTATTTGTTTTGTTATTATATTTTACAGTCTCCATAAAACTTTCTTTGTCTGACTCATTTTACTTTGTATAATACCCTGTAGGTACGTCCATGTTATAGCAAATAACACATTTCATTCTTTTATGGCTGAGTAACATTGCATTGTGTATATACCATATCTTTATCCATTCATCTATTGATGCACATTTTGGTTGCTTCCATATTTTGGCAATTGTAAATAATACTACAGTGAACATAGAGGTGCATATGTCTTCTCAAATTAGTGTTTATCTTTAGATAAATACCCAATAGTGAAATTGCTGGATCATATTGTATTTTTATTTTTAATTTTTGGGGGAGCCACCATAGTGTTTTCCACAGTGGCTGTACCAATTTACATTCTACCAACAGTGCAGAGGGGTCTCTTTTATCCACATCCTCGCCAACACTAGTTATGTCTTGTCTTTTTGATGCTCATCATTCTGACAGGTGTGGGGTGATATCTTATTGTGGTTTTGTTTTGCATTACCTGATAAATAGTGATGTTAAGCATCTTTTCATGTATCTTTTGGACACCTTTATGTTGTCTTTGTAAAAATGTCTATTCAGGTCAGGTCCTTTGCCCATTTTTTAATTGGATTGTTTGTTTTTATGCTTTGAGTTGTATGGGTTCTTTATATATTTTGGGTGTTAGCCCCTCATTGGGTATATCATTGGCGAATACCTTCTCCCATTCAGTAGGTTGCTTTTTCATTTCATTTTGTTGGTTTCCTTTGCTGTACAAAAGCTTTTCAGTTTGATTTGGTTTCAGTTGTTTACTTTTGTTGCCCCTTGCCTGTGGAGATAGATAAAATTTTATATATATTGCTAAGACCAATGCCCAAGAGTATACTGCCTGTGTTTTCTTTTAGGAGTTTTATGGTTTCAGTTCTTGTATTTAGCTCTTTAATCCATTTTGTGTTTCCTTTGTATATGGTGTAAGAAAGTGGTCCATTTTCATTCTTTTGCATGTAGCTGTCCAGGTTTTCCAGCACCATTTATTGAAGAGATTTTTCTCCATTATATATTCTTGCCTCCTTCGTCATAGATTAACTGACCATATAAACATGGGTTTATTTCTCGGCTGTTTAGTTCTATTGATCTATGTATTTTTGTGCCAATACCATACCATTTTGATTACTGTATCTTTGAAGTATAGTTTGAAATCTGAGTGTATAATATCTCCAACTTCTTCTTGCTCAAGATTGCTTTGACTATTAGGAGTGTCTTGTGGTTCCATCCAAATTTTAGTATTTCTTCTAGCTCTGTGAAAAACGTTAATTGTATATTAATAGGAATTGAACTGATTCTGTAGATTGCTTTGGGTAGTAGAGACATTTTAACAATATTCTTCTAATCCATGAGCATGGAATATCTTTCTATTGTGTTGTCTTCAATTTATTTCACAATGTCTTATAGTTTTCAGAGTATAGGTCTTTCACCCTTGGTTAAATTTATTTTTAGGTAATTCTTTTTGATGCAGGTGTAAATAAGATCATTTTTTAAATTTATCTTCTCCTTTGTTATATGTATTAATGCAACAGATATCTGTACACTAATTTTGTATTCTGCAAACTTACTGAATTCATATGTTCTACCAGGTTTTGGTGGAGTTTTTAGGGTTTTCTGTATATAATATGTCATCTACAGGTAGTGACAGTTTTACTTTTTCCTTACCCATTTGGATGTCTTTTATTTCTATTTCTTGTCTGATTGCTGTAGCGAGGGCTTCCATTACTATGTTGAATAAAAGTGGCAAGAGTGGGTATCCTTGTCTTATTACTGACTTTGAGAAAAAGCTTTCAGTGTTTCATCATTGAGTATGATTTTAGGTGTGGTGTTATTATATGGTTTTAAATATGTTGAGGTAGTTCCCTCTATACCCACTTTGTTGAGAGTTTTTATCCTAAATGAATGTTGAATTTTGTCAAATGATTTTTCTGCACCTATTGAGATGATCATATTTTTCTTTCATTTTGTTAAGGTGGTGTATCATGTTGGTTGATTTGTAGATATTGAACCATTCTTGCATCCCTGGAATAAAATCCCACTTGATAATGGTGTATGATCCCTTTAATGTATTGTTGAATTTGGTTGGTTAATTTTTTCAGGATTTTTGCATCTGTGGTCCTCAGAGATATTAGCCTGTATTTTTTTTTTTCCAGTGTCTTTTTTGGCTTTGATATCAGGGTTACACTAGATTCATAGAATGGATTTGGAAGCATTTCTTCCTTTTTAATTTTTTTTTTTTAATTTTTTTTTTTTTACTGATTCAATTTGTTTACTAGTAATCAGACTGTTCAGATTTTCTATTTCTTCCCGATTCAGCTTTGGGAGATTATATATTTCTAAGAAATTACTAATTTCTTCTAATTGTCCGTTTCATTGGCTTATAATTTTTCATAGTATCTTCTAGTTTTTTTGTATTTCTCTATTGGTTGTAACTTCTCTTTCATTTCTGATATTATTTATTTGGGTTCTCTCTCTCTCACTCTTTTGTTTTTTGTTTTTTGGGTTTTTTTCCCCATGGTAAGTCCAGACAAAGTTTAATCATCTTGATTATCTTTTCAAAGAACCAGCTTAGTTTTCATTATCTTTTCTGTTTTCTTCACCTTAATTTTATTTCCACTCTGATCATTATTATTTCTTTCTACTAACTTTGGGCTTTGTATCTTCTTTTTTCTAGTTTCTTTAGCTGTAAGGTGAGATTGTTTGAGATTTTTCTTGTTTCTGGAAGTAAGCCTGTATTACTATAAATTTTCCTCTTAGAACTGCTTTTGCTGTATCTCATAGATTTTTAAAAATAATTTCATTTTCATTTGTTTCAAAGTATTTTTTAATTTACTCTTTGATTTCTTTATTGACCTGTGGTTGTTTAGTAACATGTTCTTTAGCCTCCACGTATTTGTGTTTTTTCACTTTTTTCTTGTAATTGATTTCTATTTCATACCACTTTGCTTAGAAGAGATGCTTGATGTGATTTCAACTTTCTTAAATTTGTTAAGACTTGTTTTGTGGCCTAACATGCAGTCTGCCCTGGAGAATGTGTTTGAAAAGAATGTGTATTCTTCTGTTTTTGGATGGAATATATATATATTAAGCCCATCTGGTTTAATGTGTCATTTAAGGCCACTGTTTCCTTATTAATTATCTGTCTGGATGTTCTCTCCATTAATGTGAGGTGTTAAATTCCCCTAGTATTGTTGTATTATGGTCAATTTCTCTCTTTATGTCTGTTTCTATACCTAGGTGCATCTATGTTTGATATGTAGATATTTATGGTTATATCCTCTTGTTGGATTAATCCCTTCATCATTATGTAATGCCCTTCTTTGTCTCTTCAGTCTTTGTTTTAAAGTTTATTTTATGTGATATAAGTATTGCTGCCCCAGGTTTCCTTTTGTTTTCATTTTTGTGGAATCTTTTTCTATCCCTTCACTTTCATTCTGTATATGTCTTTAGGTCTGAAGTGAGTCTCTTGTACACAGCATATAGAGGGATCGTATTTTTTATCCAGTCACCCTATCCAGTTTTGATTGGAACATTTAGCCCAGTTACACTTAAAGCAATTATCAGTTTGTATGTAATTATTGCCATTTTGTTGTTTTCTCATTTTATGGTTCTTTTTTCCTTTATCTTTACACATCACAATTTTTTATTGACTACCCATTATGGCACTTTTCTAGGCTCTAGACTATTTCTACACTGTCAGAGTACATTTTTGTGTTTTCTCTACAGCAATTGCAAATAACTAATTATAATATTGACAGATGTATCTTTTGTAACATGTAGATTTATTTAAAAATTTGAAAAAAATCGAAATTTTGAGTCATAAAGAATAATGAAAGCTGCCATTCATCTATCAGTTTACTGAGTACTAGCCAGTGAATTCATATATTGTATAGATTCAATCATCTATATTAATCATATTAATAACCATGAGATTAATATGAGTAGCACATTTCACAGATATGAACTGTGACTACTAGCAAGGTTAGGAAAATTGCCCTTACAGAGCTGGCAAGTTCCAGATTGAAGTTTATACCCATTCTGACTCCAAATCCTATAGGCCTGACCATTTCCCCATGATACTGCCCTCAAATACAACAGAATTCTCCTTTTCTCCTCCATCATTACCAGTAATCCCTGGTGATTCAAGTTTCACCAAATGTCTCTGATCCAGCTAGAGACTTTTGCTTGGCTACAAAAAGCCTTGGTTTCACACATGCCATATGCAGTGTTCCCCCTCCCTCTTACTCCTTCCCTCTATCACTTTTCTTCTATTCCTCACTTCCTTCTCTCCCCTCCCTCTCTCCCTTTCCCCACTTCTCTCCCTCTCCCTCCCTCCCTCACACACACACACACACACACACACACACACTCTTACTCAACTATTCACTCACTCACCCAGCTACACCCACACACCCCTACACTCAAGTAAGTTTACTTGTTTGTTCATTTGTTTATATGATTTGGATAAATAGACAAATGATCACTTTGTTTTTATTTACCATGAAAAAATTTACTTTTTGAAAAAAGTTACTCGGTGGGTAGCCTGCACTGTAAGCTCTAGTTTATATTAATATAAATCTAATGATCGTTTAAATAACCAACAAATTGCAAAATTAATATTTTCAAGGTCATATAGTATATATGATTTGTTTATTGTGAGCAAATAAAAATTCCCAAAGCAATCTTCATTTATCTACCCACATCTGTGATATAGAAAAAATAATTTCTTAACAATTTTAATCCCACAATTAACAAATGCTGATATAAGCATTAATTTATTTGACCTGACTTTGTTTTACCAGTTGGCACAGGATTTTATAGTTTGTTGATTTCCAGTAGATAATAGATTAAAACTGCTTTTAATAGTGTTGGTTACTGAAGCATGCTGTTACAATGTAACCTCAAGGTATCCCTCATAAATGTTGTGGAAAATCTCCTGTAGAACAGCAGTAAAGTAATTTGTCCTTGTTTATTCCAGGGAGAGCTTATCCATACACTTTGTTCCTATGATAGGATCCTTTAAGAATTGTCCTTTATCATGTTGATATTGTAATGGCCTATTATTGCTGAATTACATTTTCTGATCTAATTCATAGATATTAAAACAATTGACCCTGGACACGATTACCTTGTGGGAAAAGCATTTTTAAATCCAGTCTTTCCTAAAATGATCACTCTATTTTCTGCTTCTATAGCATACGTTGTGTGTGTTCATTTTCTCTTTTGTCCTTTTCTGAAATATTTCATTGAATTTTTGGTTTAGTGGCTTAGTTGTTCTTAAATAGATAAATTCTGTTTTTCACCTTTTCCTCTGCGCAACCCCCCAGCTCCATCCTACAACTCCATAAATATTTCTCATTCTGCAAGGAAAACGTGACCCATTTTAACTTATTTTTGATTAATTAGAGTTTGTGTGCGTGTGCACATGCACGCGTGCTAATTAGAAACTTATGGCTTCTGAAATGCTACGTGACAATATGAAAGAAGTTAGCACATTTGTTTTCATGGTAACAATAATGAAAATAAATGTAGAAATTACAGTAAAAGCACACTGTTGATATGAAGGGTAATTGTTTTACATCTGTTTATTTTTATTTTTTTTTCCTCTCAAGCCCAGGATACCAGTCTCTCTTCTCTAATAACTAAAATGCACTTCCAGGCACTACTTAAATTGTACCCACTCTGCTGGCTTTACTGAAGGCTTATTGCTCAATGATATTGCCTTTTTCTTTTACTTGCTATCTAACATATGCTTTCTTGTATTATCATTTTTTATGTTATTTTCTTCAATTTATGGCCTTTTCCATGCTGGGCCAAATAAAGTATAGGTGCAGAAATTAATGAAACATGGAATATGGTACTGCCATAAATCCATGATCACTGCATCACCAGGGGGCCTGAGATAGGTTCTCAAATTGCCTGGGAAACTGACTCTCCATCTCTGGTCCAATTACTCTTGCACTCTGTACAGCCTTCCACTTCAGACCTCGTCAACACATGGAAAGTTCTGCTATGCCTACCCTCTGGTCTCTTCTCTCCCTTTACCACTGCCACCAGCAGAATCAATGTCCTTCTTTTCATACATATTTATTGAGCACTTATTGGCCAAGAGCACTGATGTCTCTTGGTACTAGGTATAACTGGGAACAAAACATGCAGAGTTCATTCTGTCATGCAGATTATGATCCATAAATAATGAAGTATTCTCTATGCTACATTCTCTATTCTCTATCTCTAGGTGATAAGTCAATGAAGCTGCAAATGCATTATGAGAAAGAGAAAATGACTCTTACGCCTTTTGGATAGGATGGTTAGGGGAAGCACTGATGGTTGAGGAAGAGCAGGAGTGATCCTTGCAGATTCCCAGGTAGGGGAGGTTTCACATGGAAGAAGTAACAAATGGTAACACTTTAAGGTGGGATCCTGCTTAGTTTATTTGAGCAACAAGCACAAAATACTGTTTTATGTTTCATAAGGGAAACAGAATCCCTTAGATATTTAATCATTTAGACCCCCAAGTTTATGATGTGATTCCATCCACTCTCTTCTTCGCCTCCTGTCATAGTGATATTACCCTTCTATTGGAAGCCAATCCCCCCACTTCAAGAATAAAATCTCCATCTACTGAGAAATCTTGCCCCATGTTATTCTGTGTCTTATGTATTTTATCTTCTGCTGCTGCTCTATATTTCCTATTATAACATGCTCTTTTTCTAAAAATAAAACAAAATGTTAAATAGATTAAGTCAAGTTTATACCCCCTTTTAGCTATTGCACTTCTGAGAGAGCATCCAATATGAAATCATGGCTAATAAATAATAAATCACTTTTATAACCATGTATGTTTTATATTAAACACCAACTCCAAGTCTTGGTTTAAGTGGAGGAAGCATTTCTGGTTATAAAAACTAAGAAATGCCATTAACCGGAATACTGGTTTTTTTAATTGCTAAAATGTTTTTATTTTTCTATTAATTTGTAATTACATGAATATATCTAAGAAGTGAACAACCTACATATAAACTTAAAATATTTGATTTTTATTCAAGAGTTAGGAGATGGTCTTATAATCCTTAGTTTTGGGGGTTGAGTTGACTAGGACTTGCTGACTTCTCTTTAGAAGTATTTTTATTCTAAAATATTTTTATCTGAAGTAGACATGAGAAAGTTTTACAAACTCAAGTATTTCAAAATGTACACATCTGAATCTGCAGAAATGTTAATAGGTGAGCAATAGTAAATTGCAAAATATCAAGTGCTAAAAGCTTCAGTTTACAAGGCTTTTATGCTTGGGTTTCTGTATATTTTCATAGCATTTGAAAAGCTGCAAAACTTCTACATTATACCCAGGAGACTGAGTTTAGAACTTACCTAAGTATTAAAAATATAGGCGAAAGAAATTATATATATGCTATTAGATACTGTATCTATCTATATTATATATATGCTATTAGATAAGTCAGACTTTATAAAAGTGTATTTGAAATGATAGAACATTCTTTAAATTTTTGCTCTTTAATTTTGTCTTTTCTGGAATATCTGTTATCTTTCAATAAATGGCATTTTTACTATTTATTCTAAAATTGTGTCCTGTTGGCCCATTAGATGGGGACAATCATGGTAATGGAAATATAAATATTCATACTGTAATAAAATATTATATATTAATATAATTAGAGTATAAAATATATAATGCATATATTAAGTTTATAATATATACTTTATTTTTTAATATTTTTTTTAATTTTAATTCCAGTGTAGTTAACATACAATATTATATTAGTTTTAGGTGTACAATATAGTGCTTCAACAATTCTGTATGTTACTCAGTGCTCATTATGATAAATGTAAACTTAATTCCTCTCACTGATTTCACCCATTTCCTCCCTCCGTTCCCACCTCCCTGCTCTGGTAACCCTCTGTTTGTTCTCTATAGTTAAGAGTCTGTTTCTTGGTTTGTCTCTCTTTTAATTCATTTGTTTTGTTTCTTAATTCAACATATGAGTGAAATCATATGGTATTTTCTTCCTCTGACTGGCTTATTTTGCTTAGCATTATCTCTGTAGGTCCATCCATGTTACAGCAAATGGCATGATTTCATTCTTTTTTATGGCTGAATAGTATTCCAATGTATATATTTACCACCATTTCTTTATCCACTCATCTATTGATGGACACTTGGGCTGCTTCCATAATTTGGCTATTGTAAATAATGCTGCATATATCTTTACAAATTAGTGTTTTCATATTCTTTGGGTAAATACCCAGTAGTGCAATTACTGGATCATAGAGTAGTTCTATTTTTAAATTTTTGAGGAACCTCTATACTGTCTTCCACACTTCCACTGGCTACTCCAGTTCACATTCCCACCAACAGTGCATGAGGGTTTCTTGTTTTCCACATCCTTGCCAACACTTGTTGTTTCTTGAGGTTTTGATTTTTAGCATGCTGACATGTGTGAGGTGATATCTCATTGTGGTTTTGATTTGCATTTCCATGGTGTTGAGTGATGTTGAACATTTTTTCATGTGTCTATTTACCATCTGTATGTCTTTTTTGGAGAAATGTCTATTTGTGTCTTCTCCCCATTTTTAAATTCAATTATTTGTTTTGGAGGCTTGAGTTGTAGGAGTTTCTTTATATATTTTGGATACTAACCCTTTATCAGATATGTCATTGGCAAATATTTGCAAATATCTTCTCCCATTCAGTAGGTTGTTTTTTTAGTTTAGTTGATTGTCTCCTTCACTGTGCAGAAACATTTTATTTTGGTGTAGTTCCAAAAGTTTATTTTTGCATTTGTTTCCCTTGCCTCAGGAGACCTATCTAGAAGGAATTTGCTACAATGTTAGAGAAATTACTACCTGTGTTCCCTTCTGGGATTTTTATGGTTTCAGGTCTCACATATAGGTCTTTAATCCATTTTGAGTTTATTTTTGGGTATGGTGTAAGAAAGTGGTCCAGTTTCCCCAACATCATTTGTTGAAGAGATTCTTTTTCCCATTGCATATTCTTGCCCCCTTTGTCAAAGATTAATTGGCCATATAATTGTAGGTTTCTTTCTGGGCTTTCTGTTCTGTTCCACTGATAAACATGTCTATTTTTGTGCTAGTATTATACTGCTTTGATTACTATAGGTTTTAGTATAACTTGAAGTCTAGAATTGTGATACCTCCAGCTTGGTTTTCTTTTTCAAAATTGTTTTGTCTATTCAGGGTCTTTTGTGGTGCCATACAAATTTTGAGGTTTATCTGTTCTAGTTCTGTGAAAAATGCTTTTAGTATTTTGATAAGGATTGCATTAAATCTGCAGATTGCTATGGGTAGTATAGACATTTTAACAATATTTGTTCTTCTAATCCATGACCATGGAATGTCTATTTGTTTATATCTTCAGTTTCTTTTATCAATGTTTTCTAATTTTCAGAATATAGATCTTTCACCTCTGGTTAAGTTTATTCCTAGGTATTTTATTATGTTTAGTGCAGTTTTAAATGGGATTGTCTTAATTTCCCTTTCTGCTAATTCATTAATAGTGTATAAAAATGCTATGGATTTCTGTACATTGATTTTGTACCCTGCACTTTACTGAATTCATTTATTCTAATAGTTTTTTTGGTGGAGTCTTTAGGGTTTTCTATATATAGTATCATGTCTTCTGCAAACAGTGGAAGTTTTACTACTTCCTTACCAATTAGGATGCCTAATATTTCTTTTTTGTTGTCTCATATCTATGGCTAGGTCTCCCAGTACTATGTTGAATAAAAGTGCTGAGAGTGGACATCCTTGTCTTGTTCCTGATCTTAGAAAATGTGCTCAGTTTCTCCCCACTGATATGATATTAGTTATGGATTTTTCATATAAGGTCTTTATTATGTTGAGGTCTGTTCCCTCTAGACCTACTTTTTTGAGGGCTTTTATCATGAATGGATGTTATACTTTGTCAAATGCTTTTTCTGCATCTTTTGAAATGATCATATCATTTTTATACTCTTATTGATGTGATGCATCATGTTGATTGATTTGCAAATATTGAACCATACTTGCATCCCACGAATAACTCCCTGATCATGGTGAATGATTTTTTTTAAATGTATTTTTGAATTTGGTTTGCTAATATTTTGTTGAGGATTTTTGCATCTATGTTCATCAGACATATTAGCCTGTAGTTTTATTTTTTGTAGTGTTTTTATCTGATTTTGGTATCACAGTAATGCTGGCCTCATAGAATAAATTTGGAAGATATCCTATTTTTTGGAAAAATTTGAGAAGAATAGGTATTAATTCTTTCAGTGTTTGGTAGAATTCACCTGTGAAGCCATCTGGTCCTGGATTTGGGGGGTAGTTTGTGATTATTGATTCAATTTCCTTGCTGATAATAAGTTTGTTCAAATTTTCTATTTTTTTCTTCAGTTTTGGTGGGTTATGTTTCTAGGAATTTATCCATTTCTTCTAAGTTGTCCAATTTGTTAGCATATAATTTTTCACAATATTCTTACAATTGTTTATATTTCTGTGGTGTCAGTTGTTATTTCTTCTTTTTCATTTGTGATTTTTTTGAGTCTTCTCTTTAATATTTTTTTTTAAAGTTTGGGGGAAGTGAAGGAAAAAAATTCCCCAATTTGCAGCCTTTCAATTGCTTAAAAAATTCTGCATGAACCTTATGTATTTATAAATATAACAACAAATTCTAAGTTATTTATTGTAGAATTGATATGTTAAAAATCTACAGGAACAGTCATTTTTAATCATGTTTTTATGTGAAAATTAAACATGCTAATGATAAATTATAGACATAAGACATAAGCTAATTCAAGTTATGTATATACTTTCACATAATAAAATGTATTATGGAAAAAACAGCATCTTCAGCTGAGATGCTCTTTGTAGTACTGGAAATGTAAATAAATGTGGAACAGAGGTAACTTTTTCAAGGAATTATTGATCAGACAGAGACTGTGTAGATTTCAAATGTGGTAGGGAAGGAATAGGCATCTAGAGTGTTAGCTGCAAGAGTTTGTTCAGGAGGCCATTTAGCTGTGACTAGGGGATGAACAGAATTTAAATAAACACAGATGATGGGAAGGGGCTCCCAGAAATAAAAAAAAAAATACAGTATCAGAAAAGAAGCGGAAATGAAAATTCACATGGGGTGTTTGGAATCAGGTGACTAAGGATTTTGGTCCTAGTTGAGGATTCTCAAAGTCCATCTTGGGAAATGAAATTTGATTGGTAAAAAGACCTCAGATTTTCATTTATCCACTTAATGAATACATCACCCAAAAGATCTATATTTCACTAATAAAGGGTAAAATATTTTAAAATAGGGGTGATTATAAAACTAATTCTAAAACAAAATATTTGTTTTCTCTTTTTTCCCCCATTAGACAGGTATTTTATATTACATTCACTTCTTAATTATTTTAAATTAATTCAATTAGGAAATGACAAAATTAATCTAGTATTGTTCCTTTTCTCTCTCTCTCTTTTTCTTTTGGTTGGCCCATCTTTCTTTTTTTTAATTCCAGTATAGCTAACATACAGTGTCATATTAGTTTCAGGTGTACAATAGGGACAGATATTTTTCTACTCATGTAGAACAACATTGGGTACATGGACATAAATTTCTTTCCAAATTTACTGGAATTCTGGTTCTGTGCCAGAGGAAGATACTGATTCTTACCTTTTTAATTTTTCCTTCAGTTTCCAAAGATGTATATAAACTTTACAAATTCTTCTGTTATACTACTCTACTATAGATCAATTAGATTAGGAGGCAGACAACTTAGTTTTCAGTTCTGCTCTTCCACCTACTCATGAAGGGATTTTTTCAAATAATATAAATTTAAAGATGTCAAATTTAATGCCCCTCCTTAAAGTGGGGCTAATCACAACTAACTTCGAGTCTTCAAAATCTTGACAATCTAATAAATAATTAGAACATGTTAAATTGTAAGTTCTAAAAAATAAAGTACTTTATAATTTTAGAGAAATGTTGGATCCATTTTACCTAATCATTTTGAATATTCTGTTTAAGGGTCTTGGATCAATTTTTACCCTTTAAATCTGAAGTTTAGTGATCGAATGAAGAGATCATTTAA
Organism: Mirounga angustirostris; assembly: GCF_029215605.1. Lineage (NCBI taxonomy): Eukaryota > Metazoa > Chordata > Mammalia > Carnivora > Phocidae > Mirounga > Mirounga angustirostris. The sequence goes on along the minus strand of NW_026991722.1, from coordinate 8,587,383 downwards.
TAGAGATGGAAAGAAAATATTTCGTGTCATTTGCAGCAATTTAAAGTATCCAAATTTTAAATTTAAATTGCAAGAGTATTAAGAAAAAATGTTGCTTTGTATGTCCTCCTCTCCCCAATGAGCTTGCCCTGAAAAATGAGCTTGCCCCAAATTTCTCTTATACAGATGATATTAAATGTACATTTTTCTCCCTAACTGTGGAAATTAACCAAGTTTGATAAGAAAAATAGGAAATCAGTATCTTCCTACTTAATAGCAATTTGTTTCACCCAATATATCTTAGCATTAAGTGCATCAACTCATAAACAACATACAGATTATCAATTACCTTAACAGCTTGACTTTATATTTAAGAAATGTCAACCATCACTATTTAGATTAAAATGTGTTTTGTTTCAGAGCAATTTCTTAGTGGTTTTCATGTGTTTTTCCCTCTCTACAACTCTTTGGTGGAGTTTAAGATTTTATACACTTAATATCCTTCTAAGCATTTATCATTGTATTTAACAGTTAAAACATTGGCAAGAATGAGCAGAAGTACATTGTTGAGTAGATATCTGTCTGGGATAAATGAACCAAGAGGGAAGAAGTAAAATTCTCAGAATGAGCTATTAAGTGGGGGGATGATGGGCGTTAGTGCTTCATCAAACTTGGTGACACACCAAAGTTTAGGGCCTATCCTGCAGAGAGAAGCTGAAATAAAGTTTGTTCAAGCCAAAGTTCAGTGGATAACTAATGGGCAATTGTAAGCCCTTGGTCAACTGCAGTGAGATAGAGTATTACTATCACTACTTGGCAAGAATTATAAAGCTTGATAATTCCAATTGCTATCAGGGATTTGTGTCAACAAAACTGTTATACATTGTTGGGAAGCTAACATGGGGCGACCACTTTGGAAGAAATTTGCATTATCTTGTTTGTGCATTGCTCATGAATCAACAATTACAACATTAGACATCAAGCCATACCAATACTTTTGTACATGTAGACTTAAGACCTAGAAGTACTGTATGAAGTGGCAAAACATAAAAACAACCCAAATACTTATAAAAAATATAATGGAAAAAATAGTGATGCAGACACACAATGGTATATTTTAGAGGAATAAAAAAATTAGAGCTGCATGTGGCAACATTGATGAATCTTAGAAACATAATACTGAGTGGAAAAACAAGCCTCAAATTACCATGTCCACGATAATTCTATTTTTGTATATATCAAATCAAATAAAAATCAAAACAATATGTTATTAGTAACATGTAATTTATACATGGAAAAAATTTTTGAAAATCTTAAGGATGATAAATGTAAAAGTCAGGATTGTTTACACTGGGGAGGAGGCAGACAGATGGGACATGGGGCAAACACACAGGTAGCCATAACAATTGGTAATGTTCTACTTCTCACATCTGTTGTTGGTTGCATCGGTAATCATTTCATTATATGCTTCATATCTTTTGAATGAATCTAACATTACATTAACAAATTTAAATGAAAAATCATGTGAGTTTAGTGTCCACAGTAAATGTCATGGGAAAGACTATGTTATAGTTATGTATCACTTTATATGGGAGAAGAACTACATTTACTGGGTAATAGCCTTTACTAAAGGGGATCATGTTTAAATTCAGGAATTGATTTCTGTTTAAATGACCAGTTTTCCTGTCCCAAGAAAGAACTAATTAGGAAGCTTATTCTTGGGTCTTTTATATGCTCTACTTAGACCAAGTGGATTCATTATTTTTGTCTAAAAATCTTATTTTATATTCATTTATTTGCTGTTGTGGGATATGTTAAGTGAAAATAAAAATGCTTCCTCAGAAGAAATAATTATTTACACATAAATTGTAAAAATAGATGACACCTGAAGAAATCTTCCTTTCATGTGAATATCTCCCACCATTGTGCTAAGAGATTTCATGAAGCTTTAGATAGCAAACTGACCTTTAGGATAATTTTATAACTTATGGAGTGTTATTTGAATCTGTATGTGGCATTAAAATGCTCAAATGATTTTCATTGACTTGCTGCTTTTAATGTCTGACTTATGATTGATTGCATTACATTATCACTTGAATTCTCGAATATTTGCAGTGTTACTCATGTACATTTTAAAAATGAAAACCTCATAACCCTTAAGTACAACCACATCAGTGACAATGTTGACATGACACACTGCTTCACAGCAATGACACGGCATCCCAAAAAATGCTGCTCTGTGGAAATATCTTATCACCTGTTCAAAGACTAGAACTTCTCTAAAAGCTCTATTTCACCCTTTTCACTTGTCTGAAAACTAATGAAAATGCACTAGATATCTACAGCACTAATCATCAAATATGATTACCTCAGTGGTATATGCATTCATATTTATTCAGTTTAAAAATTATTAAAATATGAATTTTCTTTTTGTAGGCATGAGGACTATAACAAAGTCAAATCTGTATTTCAATAATACAAAAATAATATTTACGTGGAAGAAGGAAAACTTAAGATCACATTTTCAGACATCCGTTACTCATATTTTGTGGCAAAGCATTTTGTATATATTATGTAATTTAATATTTATGAATCTACAACAACCCTGTAGCACCATGATTAACAGTCTGACTTACAAAGGGAAACATGGGTGTTAGACACATCAAGTGATCTATACCAACAACGTTTACACGGTGGGAAAATAATAATTTGAATGAAATCTTTTCTACTGAAACCAATTAGGATTCTGCTCACCATGCCACTGTGAAGAGAGATTGGGCACAGATAACAATCTGGGCTATTTTCATAAGTATACATGTAAGTTGTTGGAATTCATTTCTAATTAAGGAATTCAAATTTAAATGTCTTCATTTTTTTTTATGCTTCAGTTACCATCTGCCCTTACCATTTAACCATTTGTTAAAGCTCAGCATTTCCAAATGTTGCCGAAGAAAAAATGCCTTTATAACTTATCTCTGAAGATTTCAATATTTGTGACCAAAATTTTTGTATTTCTTAAATATTGTGAAAATACCTTTGTTTTCCCATAGAATGCCTTTCAGAATCGCTATCTGAGATCAGTTTATGTTTCCATTAGACAAGACTCCTCCTGAAAGAACAAACTTTTAAATGCATCCAATATATCTCTCACTTCTTTTCATCAGAAAAGCAGTGTCTGTAATAGAGGGCTTTGAATTCAGAATTAGGAAAGTCCCTTGTTACCAGATGGGAGGTGAGTTAGAGGGATGGGTGAGATACAGGTAAACGGGATTAAGAGTACACTTATTAATGATGAGCACTGAGTAATGTACACAATTGTTGGAACACTATATTATGTACCGGAAACTAATATGACACTGTATGCCAACAATCCTGGAATTAAAACACTTGATAAAAAATATCAACATTATTTTTAAATGAATTTAATTAACTGGGGTACTGTAGAAAGATAGCCACCCAGATATGCCTCAATTTAGGAAAGCATAATACATGAAAAGGTGTACACATTCAGGGAGTGTGGGTGGCTCAGTCGTTAAGCGTCTGCCTTCAGCTCGGGTCATGATCCCAGAGTCCCGGGATCCAGCCCCGCATTGGGCTCCCTGCTCTGCGGGAAGCCTGCTTCTCCCTCTCCCTCTCCCACTCTCGTTGCTTGTGTTTCCTCTCTTGCTGTGTCTCTCTCTGTCAAATAAATAAAATCTTTTAAAAAAAAATGTACGCATTCAGAAAAATGCATAGGGTGGTAGAGAAGTGGTTAATTTCCATTTTAAATCACAAATGGTAAAGTCAATGAAGGGTACTTCCATAAATTCGAGTCCTTAAAATGCATTCATTGTTTTTCTGGTAGTCAAAAGTATTTCCTTCTATTTTCGCCTCTTCATTTCTACTGGTTGGTCTCTCCATTTATTCTGCTTCAGTCTACCCCTTGTATGCTGGAGAGACAGTATCAGTTTTTTCTTTTATATAATATATAACAAAGGCGTTTGATCCGTGGCCTCTCAGTGACCCTGAACTTCCATGCAGCTGCAGGACGGTTTTTCTCACTGCTGAATCTCTTAATGTTTGTAATTCTTAGTCTCTGAGAAATCCTGCTTCCCCTTCACACAGTGCATTCAACCACCTTACACTTCTCATTCTACTGTTACAACTATTGTCTCTTATTTGAAAACAAATTTATTTCTTTGGAAAAATAATACACTGTAAATTTTAGTTATTATGTCATGGAGTTAAGTATAGTTAGCATTTCCCATACCATGATAGTATTCCAGAAGTGTGAATTCTAGATCTGTAATGCTTTTATAGCTACTTGAGAAGATGTGTACATGTGAAGAGTAATGAGGGAAATATGTTTAAACTCAATGAGAAATAATTTGAAAGCTTGGACTCAATATAGTCAGCCTTCTATACACTAAAATAATGACATCTATGTATGCCTTTGTATTACATATTGTCCATTACCAAATCATTTTAAATAAGAGGTTCTATGTATAAGTTTCCCATAGAGGATATGTGGATCCCAGTTGCTACTTATGTAAGAAATTAACTCCTTCCATGTCTCCACCTCCAACATTTTATATTTGAATATAGTAAAAAATAGAAATATTATTCAATTATTTAGGGGGCCTGGGGGTAATTTCATGGATTTCATTGAGTTCCTGAAACCTCTTCTGAGTGAAATATTAATTAAATTTCTGAGTCCTTTAGTAATGAATATTTTGATCTCCCTGGATCTTGGTGCACTTGTCTGACTTTGGATTTTCTCAACACTGACCCTCACCTGCCTCTTATCATAGGAACACAAGGATATGTTTTCCAGTAGTACAGAAAAATGTGATGACACGCCATTTTGCTTTTGCAAATTTTGTTTCACTGAATTAAGCCCCAATAGCACGAATATTCCAGTGCCTTAGAAGATGTGTTAGTCTTAATCTGGGTTTGAAATATTAGAAAACAAATGTATCACTACTTTATTAATGCTTTAAAAGAAATGTATTTTAAGGTTAACTCAAGGGATGTGTTAAATTGCTACACATAGACATATATGATAAATGCAAATTGGTATTTTCTCAAATATTAAAGTATAAAAGTCATTATTTTTCATACAGAATTGTTTCATATAAAAAAATCATTCAGTTAACATGGAAACAATCATGACAAAAACATATCATTTGATCTTACATTTACAAAAAATTAGATGGGGGATCATGAGGATTTTCTAGTTTAGATATTATAAAATTTTCATACTTTCGTTTGGTAATAAGACAAACATTATATTTTCCTAAAATTTACAATAATATTATTTTATGTAGTAGTACTTTCTTAGTATATGATTAAATTTAAAGAAATTTTAGGATATCATTTATTATAAAAAGTTAGAATGTGCCTATAAAATAATCAGGTTTTCTGCCAACAAAATTGTTACTTGAATAAGGAGGCTTTGAAATTTATCTTCTACGTTCTCATTCTACAAAATACATAGTAGCTTTTTTCATACTGAATATTCTGTGCCTGTGGTGTTGTGTGTATGTGCATGTAAAAATAACATTTCTATAGAAACATGATGGTATTTTAAATTCTCCCAAAAGGGTATAATTTGACACCAGCTAACACCACTCTATGTCTCTTAATAGAATTTTACCTGCTTTTATATATTCATTCTCTGTGGGACTCTGTAAATTTATTTTTAAATTTCATAAGATGTAGAATCTCTGAACATTTTACTGCAGATATTATTTGTGTATATTGAGTGTATGTCTTATAAAATAGGCATTTCTTTCACTAGATGTTTTTGCTAATGTATCCTGGAGAATTAATTTTTGCTTTTCCAAAGAGCAGCCAAATTGGTATTTAGAAATGTCATCCTAAGAATTAGAATGTTTTCTAATATATTCTAGAATATATTCTATCCTTTTATTTGTTTTACTTTAGTTTCTTTTAATTATGTTGAGGGAATATGTTCCATTAGTTTTGTGATGCAGTTTTGAAAAGCAAATAAAGATTTGCTCCATTTACTTTGGAGTCTCCTTGGGTTGAGTTCTGCATTCTACTTGGGCAACTTATAAATCTGTGTATTTGGTCTGGTTCTCTTATGCTTACTCCAACCCTTTACCTCTAATTATCCAAGAATTGAATGCCCTTGGATGACTAACACCTCAATATGACATCCACTCTTTATTTCTGTTTCCAGGCTAATCATGCTTTTCAGCTGCAATAATATTTTCCTTTATACTTAAAACATTTTAGTTATTACTGGATCATCATCTGTATATCACATTGCCTATCTTCAGAAACTGATGTTTTTTTTTTAAAGATTTTATTTATTTATTTGAGAGAGAGAGAGAGAATGAGAGACAGAGAGCACTAGAGGGAAGAGGGCAGAAGGGGAAGCAGACCCCCTGCTGAGCAGGGAGCCCGATGTGGGACTCGATCCCGGGACTCCAGGATCATGACCTGAGCTGAAGGCAGTCGCTTAACCAACTGAGCCACCCAGGCGCCCAGAAACTGATGATATTTTTGTTGACAATTATTATTTCACACAACATCCATTCTTCTTGTCAATGTTCAATAGTTATATATTGACCTCTTGTGTTTAGGTCCTAGGCTAGGTACTGTATATATAGTAGTAAATCTAATGAAGTCATTGCCTTCATGGAGTTTGAGTCAAGTTCAAGTAAATAGGGAAATAAAATTCAAATCCTGTTTATTTTCCTTATGAGTATGTTTTATTTGATATCCATCACCTAAATAAATTTCCCCTCTTTTCCTATCAGTAATTTAAGCCCATGTATGGTACAGTCTCTAGACTTGCTTCCAGTGATTCCTACATACTGGCTTCAGCCGTTTTGTTTTTCCCCAAAGACTTTTTGTGACTCCCTGTTTCCTATTATACTGAAGAATCTAAACTATTTTTCCTGTCTGTTAAAGCATTGCTTCATTGATTCACTCTTTTGTGTGTCTCTATATTCATTTGTGACATTTCTGAGTACAAATATAATCAGGATTTCCACTTTAACATTGTGGGGATTGGCAATGGATGAGGTTCTGTCTTATCCTCAGGGAGCTTGCAGTCTAGCTGGGAAAGGATTTGTAAACCCATTGTCCCAGTCTAGTGGAGATTGGCCATATTTGGAAGATCCAAAGAAAGTGATTTATCCCTTACAAAGTCAGGAGGTTATGGAGTCTCCAGGGAGGCAGGCTACTGTAAATATAGACAAAATAGGTGTGAGACTCACATACTGAGTGGTTTCGAGAAAGGAGGATTGTGGAGAGGGTGGGAGGAGACCCTGGCCAGCTTAATCTCATATTACATTTAAATAAGTCAAACATTAACGCATGTTAATGTTTGTTAAGAAAATCAAATAATATATATATTATATATCGTGTTAAGAAAATCAAATAATATAGACTAAATAAAAGTTACCCTTGATAATACCTTCCAGTCTATTCTCATTTTCAGTATTGATCAATGTTTTCATTTTTTCATTTAAATAAGTAAGTCAAACATTAACACATGTTAATGTTTCTTAAGAAAATCAAATAATATATATATTATATATCGTGTTAAGAAAATCAAATAATATAGACTAAATAAAAGTTACCCTTGATAATACCTTCCAGTCTATTCTCATTTTCAGTATTGATCAATGTTTTCAGTTTTTTTTCTGCATCTTTTCCGATCTGAATAGAATTTGCAACTCTTTGTTTACTTGGATTTCTCTAGTATGTAAGTTTTTCTCTCTGATCATTTGTAAATTTGAGTATTTTCCAGGTATGTGTTAACCTTTTTGTTTCTCTTCTTTGAGAATTGGCTTTTTGTCCTTCGACATATAGTGTGGTACTAGCCCACGACTGGAGAAAAAGACCAATGTAGATAAGATCAGAGAGCATCCATGTGAATGTGGACATTTGATACACTATAAACCTGGTAATTCACATAGGGAAGAAAGGATTCTTAATAGGTGGTGTAGAGAAAAATATAAGTCACACAATATATAAAGGTAAAATTTAAATTTATCATGGATCTGTTATGAATAGGAGGACCACAGTGTTATAAAAATAAAGGAGGAAAATATGTTCATGATTTTGCAGTAAGGAAGAACTTCTTAAAAGCAAAAATCAAAAGAAAAAAATGGCCTATTTGAATAAAAGTGAAAGATTTCTGTCAAATGAAGAATATATCAGTGAAATTTAAAAGGCAAATCAGAGATTGGGAGAAGGTATTGGCAACTTTAAAGTCAGTAAGGGAAAAGTGCCTATAGACTACAAGGGGTGATCCTGTAAATTACCTAGATAAAAAGATAAGAAAAATAGACCCCCCCCAAAAAAAGATCAATATACATATCCTATATCTATCCTACCAGTGATTACTTTTAAATATTAATATAAAAGGTATATATTTTACCCCACGTTAATTAATAAGTATATTCCCTGCCCATCAAGATAACTTTCACTTCTACCCCTTCCCTGTCTCCATCTGTTCTGGGCTACTTCTTCCCATATTCAGATAATATGGGATTCTTCTTGGAGAATATGATTATTTTTTGAAATCAACAACTAGCAGATGTTTCAGTAACATCTAACAACTTTAGACATTACTGCAGGTTTTCATGGGCTCCTTGCTAATGACTACAGTTTTGTATACAGTGGTTTATTAAATTCTTTGTGGTATGTATGTATACAGTCAACCCTTAAATACCATGGAGATTAAGAGTACCAACCCCTCCCCACATAATCAAAAATCTATGTATAACTTTTGACACCCCAAGAACTTAACTACCAATAGCCTGCTAATACGAGTAAGCCTTACCAATATGAGAGTCAATGAACAGTTACTTTGTATGTTATATGTATTATATACTGTATTCTTAAAAAAAACAAGATAGAGAAAAGAAAATGTTTATAAATACATTTATAGTCCTACTGTAAGGACTGACTTACTGTAAAAAAACAAAGCAAAACAAAACAAAAAACACATATAAGTAGGGCTGAGCAGTTCAAACCCAGGCTGTTCAAGAGTTAACTGGATATGTATGTATGTGCTTATTTTAGTAAATCTTGATACTTTTTCTGGATAAACTCCATAGGTGGTATCATCCTGAGTCATAAAAATCGATGCATCTAGAAAGGTCTTCACTTTCTAAGTAGCTCCCAAAACTTTCTTCACTTTATATATAGCTCCCAAAACTTTCAGGTATTACTAATGATTTTCAGGCATCGAAGACTACTTTCTTCAAATATGTTGTGACAGAGATATCAAGTTTGGTATCTGGTGGGGAGAGGGTTCTTTCAGAACCAATGATATCTGCTGTTCTAGAAAATGTCCATCTGTATTGTTTTGTGTATTATATGACCATGAATGTTTCTTGTTTAGAAAATCCATTTAGGCAAATATTTAAACTTCTTGACATTCCTCTGCTTTTTAATTTTTTTTTTTTTTTTTTTTTTTTTTTTTTTTTTTTTTTACTTTATGCTTTCCGTAAGTTATTTACAGTACATTCTCAGGTAATTCCTTGACTTTATTTTTGAGCTAACAAATTTACTCCAGTTATAACCATTTTGTTGTTCTGCTCACCCATTGTGAGCTTTGATGGCTTCTTATGAGAAATCTGCCATTTGAATTGTTTTTCTCCTATAGGAAGGGGGTTATTTACTCAGGCTGCTTTTAAGATTTTCTCTTTGTCTTGAACTTTCAGAAGTTTCACTATGATGTATCTTTGTGTGAATTGCTTTGAATTTATCTTGTTTGGTGTTTGCTCATCTTCTTGAATCTGTAGTTTTATAGCTGTTGCCATTATTCCTCCTAGTGCTTTTTCAGCCCTGACCTCTGTGTCCTCTTCTTTCCAGGCCTCCAATGATGTGACTGTTAGACTTTTGTACCAGCCCTGCAAGTCCCAGAGACTCAATTCATTTCTTTTCATTCTGTTTTCTCTTTTGTTCATTGGATAATTTCTATTTTCTATGTTCAAGTGGAATTTTTCCCTTTTGTTCCCTCTATTGTGTTAACCCCATCCAATTTTTTTTTTTTTAATTTTGGTTATTGTACTTTTCACTTCTAAAGTTTCTATTGGATTCTTCTTTATATATTTTATTTCTTTATTAGGAATTTCTACTTCTTAGAGTTTCTATTTTTTTTTTTTTGTTTCTAGTGCATTTGTAATTGCTTTTTGAAATATTTTTATGATGGTGTCTTTAAAATCCTTTTCAGATCATTCCAACACCTATGTCCTCCCAGTACTGATGTCTGTTTATCTTTTCTCATTCAGGTTGAGATTTTCCAGGTCCTGGGTTTGATGAGTGATTTTTCTATTGAAATCTGAACATTTGGGGTACTGTGAGACTCTGGATCTCATTTAAAGCTTTTGTTTTATCTGGCTTTCTCTGACACCACCCCAGTAGATGAAGGGGTACAACCACCTTGGTACTTCCAGGTTTGGGTGAAAGTCCAGTTTCCCTGATCAGCCTCTGTCATCACATGTGGGTGAAAGGCTTGTCATTACTGCTGGAATTCACACTCCCCACTAGGCCTCTTCTGGTATCCTTCCACTGAGAGGTGGATGGGTTTGTTGTTATTACTGTCATGTGGTCTCCATTGATACTCTGGTGTGGTTCTACACTGTTTGATAATTTCCCACAGATCTTGCATACTCTGTTCTGTTTTCCCACTTTCTTTTCCATCTTACTACTTCAGTTTGGTTAGGTTCTAATAACCTACAAGTTCATGATTCATTCTGTGAATACATGTTGAGTCTACTGGTGATCCCTGTCCGGTAGTTCCAACAACTACATCCTCACTCGGTCTCCTTCTAATAATTGCTTTCTCTCTCCAGGCTGTTTTCTTGCCATTTTATATACCTCCTAATAGTTTGCTGAAAGCTGGACAAATTATATATCACAATAAATACATAAATAATTTTTCCCATCTATAGATGACCAAGCCTTTGCTCCTGTTAGGCCTTTAGAGAATGAGCTAGTGTTCATCTAACCACATTTTGAGTGGTTTGGGTGCTGGTTAATATGTCAGAGGTTCATCTCAATATCTGATCACCCTTTGACTTTGGTTGATCCCTTTGTACTGCCCCTGAGGGGACCTCGCCTTATAGCTCTCCCAGCTGTGCTTGACTGTTATTTTGTTAGTGTGGTGTTGAGGGGATGGGAGAGTAAATTATTCCCTGATGTTCTGATTATGTAGGCACTGTGAACTGGGTATTGGGAAAGTATCCTGCTCAGGTGTCCTGGCCTGTTCTTCAGATATAGTGCAGGACTGACCATGTATTCCTGCCTCTCCCACAAGGGTAGGGTTTTGGGTTTCTTGTCTTTTCTCCCCCCTGGTTTCCTGTCGACAGCTATTAGCACCATGAGGTCAATTCCTGTATTTGTTCATAATGATAAAGTGTTAAGTACCCAATGCCCAAACGATATTTGTTGAACCAATAAGTACTGTATTGTAATTACCATAATATATACAATGATAAAATATGTGTCACAAATTCACTTTTTTAGTGTTATTTTCAGAGTCTTATTTTTTCTTCCAATTTAGAGATTGACAAAAACTATTCATAGTAAACTATAATAATTTTTTGTTGTATTATTAATTTGTGTCTATAAGACTTTTGATGAATGACATTTCCTTTTTTATCAATGTAAGAAGTACATAATCATGAAAAATATTAGAGCCCCTATTATCAGTGTTTATAAAATTATTTAATTGACCAAGAGTTTTGTAACTCACATATGCATACTTATTCTGGTCAGAGCAAATTATATAGCCTTGAAATATAATTTGATTACTTTTCAGCAAATCTTACATCATGTAAATCTATCAGCCATGGCTATTTTCCTTATTGAATTTGAGAAAGAAATTTAGGTCCCTTTTAAGCTGTCAGAATGAGAGAGTTTCATAAAATATATTAGCAAATGAGAAATATTTAGCATATTTATTGCTATGGTAATCATAGACTGACTGTATTTCAATAGTAAACAGATACAATACTAGTAGTAAATCTTTAAAGAGCACTTATTTCTTTATCTTTCAAGTTCTTTGGCTAACCCTTATTGCCTACGGGAAGAATATAGCTAGGACTTTATTTTTAGATGCAAGAAATCAAAATATAAAGAACAAGAACTTCTATAAATTAGAAGTAGCATAAATATTCATGATTTTTTTATCTTACATAATTCTTCTTTTAAAAATGTCCATATCTTGTTAGAAAAAACGACTGACACTATTTCATGCCAAACTCGGAGAAATGATATGCTTAGAGAATTACTATTCTTGTGTGATTCTTTAAAAATATCCACATTTGGACTTCATCCTTATGATTGTATTATTTACTTTTATTTTTTCTGCCTGGTTTCCAATTTCATCTTTCCCACATATTTGCAATTTGTCCTTGGGAACACTTAACTTGTTTTTACCTCCATATCCTCATCTGTTAAATGGTGATATAATAGTACCAGGATGTTTAGAGAATTGGATGGTTTCACATTTGTTAATAATATAGACCAGCATCTAGCACATAAGTAATTAATATATTGACATTATTTTCTGAGTGCAATATGCTTTATTCTTTTTTAAATACAATTGCCTAACCTGAAACACTTCAGTAAGTTAAATAAAACACATATGGCATCTGTAATAATTTTGGTAGTAGCAACTAAGGTAATGCTTGCATCCCAGATTATGATGCTATACTGAAAAATGCTTTGCTATGAACATGAGTCTCATAATTTGATTCAAGGTATAAATAAACTAAAGGTGAGTTATTGTGTAGTAATATACATGTGAGATACACACATAAAAGCAAGCAAATATTTGGTTGTAGTCAAGGTGGCAACATTCAAGAAGAACAATGTGAAATAAGTATCTGGAAACAAAAACTTTGAAAAGGAATGCTGTTATAAATCATACTTAAGGGACTCCTGGGTGGCTCAGTCGGTTAAGCGTCTGCCTTCAGCTCAGGTCATGATCCCAGGGTCCTGGGATCGAGTCCCGCATCGGGCTCCCTGCTCCGCGGGGAGCCTGCTTCTCCCTCTGCCTCTGCCTCCCTCTCTCTATCTCTCATGAATAAATAAATAAAATCTAAAAAAAAAAAATCATACTTAAAATATCTTTTATCAAAATTTATTCTTCATGAGATTTTAATCAAATTCATTTGATTCGGTCCAATTTTTCCATACTTCTTTTTGTTACTTGTATGTAGATCCGAGAGTGTGTCTGCAAAAGTATTTTCAAATTATATATAATTAAAATCACTTCTCTATCTTATTGTGGCTTTATGGACCTGGGTATCTCTCATTGTTAATTTGCAGATCTATGCTCAGTTCTACTTCTGTCCGATTTCTCTTTTTCACATATTCATCCACACCCCCCAGCAATTATCTAGTGAAGTTACAATCAGAGATACATGTACACAAATACTTCTACAGAAAGTCAATACTTTGAAATTTGCTCCAGTTATTAAAAGATATCACCTGTTTCTCACTCCCCTTTTTCTATCCCCTTCAATGTTTCTCTACATTTTCTCCTGTAAAGATACCTGGTAAAGTTAATGCCCAGCACCGGAGGCCAAGGGAAGGCAACATGATGTGAAGCATATTTTCGGTCACAAGTAGAAAGTCACTAGAAATATTAGAATAGTAGTTTAAAAGGTAGATGTTTTTTAAAAACCCCAAATGCTAAATTTTGGAATTGCATCCTGAATTCTTTCCTTCAAAGACATTGGAATTCAGGGTCTGGACTAACTCTTTAGTCTTGCTTCATGTTTCCATGTAAGTCTCTTCCTCTGCAGAAGAGGAGAGAGTTACCCGATGGGTACTGTTGGCAGCAGGAAGCAGGTATACACAGTCCCCGCCTGCCTGTCCCTCTGGGCTGCCTGCAGGACATCCATCTCCTGGGCTCTCAGTCATGCTGCTAAAGGGGCATGCCTCCACACTTCTGAGTGCGAGGCACACCTGTGCTCCTGTGTTTCCACACTCACTAGGATTTCGGTTATTGTCCTCAAACTGAACCAGCTCTCAGAGCTTTCTGTAACATTGTGATTTCTGTCTGTTCCTATTTGTCTAACTCAACTGGCTCTGAACTATTGGGAAAAGGTTTGTTATCTATTAGTCCCCTTAAAATCGCAAGAGGAAGTTGACATGATAGATGCTCAGTATCTATTTTTACACGTTTTTTGTTTGTTTGTTAAGTAGGCTCCATACCCAGCATGGTGCCCAATGCAGGGCCCAAACTCATGACCCTGAGATCAAGACCCAAGCTGAAATCAAGAATCAGATGCTTACCCAACTGAGCCACCCAGGCACCCAGTATATATTTTTAAATTAATTGATTTCAGAATGTTGACCTTTGGTTTCAGAAATATGCATGAAAAGATATTAGATATTAATATCATACATATTACTATAATAAGTTTAGCTGAATGTTAATAATGAAAACTTTAGAGATTCTTTCATGATTACATTCAAATTTAATTAAAAAGCAAGGACATGGTGAAATTTGCTCTTTCTTAAAACAGTATCTTTCTACTTTGTGTAGTTTTCTTAGCTCTTTGAGCAAAGATATTTTCTTTAAAGTTTGAGTTACTTGTAAAGATCCACAACAGTAAAGGAAAATGAACACACATTTGGAATTTCATATAGAAATTCATGAGTTTTTTAGTCATGGGTTGCTTTCATTTAGAAAGTAATATATATACCGGCAGTAGATTTTTAATGCTCTTTTAGTGAGTTTTTGATAGTAGGTAGTCTAATGGTAATACACTCAAATCATTGAGTCTACTTATTGACTTGCATATTGTTGCAGTATACAAGGAGTTCCTAATCCATAAATAGCCTGGTCACATAAATATGGAATGTCTTATTAACTTAAGTATTGCATTTTGTTTTGTTCTTTGACAGATCTCTCCTACTATTTTCTATAAGATGGCCATATAATTGAAAACAAACCTATCATTTATTGAGACCATGTCTAATTCTGGATACAAAGCAAACTAGACAATAAAGATATCCAGAAAAACACATAAATGGTTACCCAACCACAGGACAGTAAATCACTTTTGTTGTCTTTGCAATAATTATGATACTGTAGGATGTTGCTGATTGCGGGTAACCCACGCCACTCCCAAAGCTGACATATCTGTGTATTCAATGTGTCTCTGATATAGACCTAAGAGGAAAATCACATGAAGTTTAGCAACCAAAGGCATTGTATCTGATGTCTGTCTAGGATGCTTAAAACTGGATATACTTTTTAATATACAGCATCATTTACAAGCATATTTACTATTATTTAGAAAGACCTTAAGCTGCTAGCTCTCACAGATATACAAGATTTAGGATTCAGCCCTTTTTGCATATATAGCATATTTTCACGAAGAACATTTTCTTTCAGGAAAAAAACCTTCACAATTATGGCAAAAAAAAATGCTTATTGTTTGAGAACTAGATTCTTAAATGCTGACTAATTCTTTTTTTCTAACACACAATAGTCACTAGTGTGCTTTTCACGGTTTTGCAAGAGCCACAAACACTGGATCCTTTACATCTTTGCATCTAACTGCCGTAGCATCAAATCTTTGCAAGGGCCGAGCCGCTCTCTGTATAAATGATATTAAAAAATATTCATCATAAAAGAACCAACTATGGGGCGCCTGGGTGGCTCAGTCAGTTAAGCGACTGCCTTCGGCTCAGGTCATGATCCTGGAGTCCCGGGATGGAGTCCCGCATCGGGCTCCCTGCTCGGCAGGGAGTCTGCTTCTCCCTCTGACCCTCCCCCCTCTCATGTGCTCTCTCTCTCTCATTCTCTCTCTCTCAAATAAATAAATAAAATCTTTAAAAAAAAATTCTAAAAAAATTCTAAAAAAAAAAGAACCAACTATGAATCCTTGGTGATTTTACAAGCTTCTGTCAGCAGTTATGTTTGTCATTTGATGTATATTTAGCTATTTTATGAGTAAGGTTTAGAATAAAATTCAAATACTGAATACCTTTTTTTTTTTTTTAATGTTATGTTATACTCCAGCTATTTGAGGCCATTTTTTTTCCTATGGCATTTTCCGATTTATTTTATTGACAAAAAATTGTTTGTGGAGTAGAATTAATTTATATATGGTAGAACCCTTACACATGCAATAGCTAACTTTCTTGAATGCTTTTTAACTGTGGTATGCCATAATTTTCCCTTATAACCATAAGGCCATACATTCAAATACATCTGAAAATTTTAAAGTAGATTCAGTAAACAGAGAAGTGGAATTATGATGGGAATATAGGGAAAAAAATTCTATGATTTATAAGAGAACCCACATGACATCTTTACATATGTGGCTCTTTCCCCTGCAATTATTAAAAGTAAAGTTTACCAAAAATCATTTAAAACATTTAGATAGGATTTTTTTATAGATTAAAAGTATAATGGTCTATGAAAATGATCTCTTTCAATCCTACACTATGTTGAGAACCATTGTGCTAAATGGTATGAGAAATTTAAAGAATTGTAAGACACCATATCCCTCAATGGATGTACAAATTAGCTGAGCACTTTAAACATGTCATCATGGAAAGAAGCAGTGCCCAAAGTCAAATGAGAATTATAGGCATCTTGGGCACCACTGTCAACTCTATCTACACTTACAAAATATATGAAATTAATTCTTCAGGATTGATTATTCTTGGAATTTTGTATGCCCCTTTCTTCTCCTTATGGATAAAATTTCTAATCATTATTTTCTCATGGGTATTCCATAGGTCAAGAGAAAACAAGTTAAAGTATTATTTAACTCATTATTTTGACTTAAGAAAGCAATAAGATTAACAATTCATTGTATATGTGAGCTCTCACTAAATATCTGAGGAAAGAGGCGGATGCATATTTGTGCAGTCTCTAATAACGTTCGAGAATTCTGTGTGAGTTAATTTTTCTAATGCTACCTCAAACAGTTGCTATCATGCATATAATCAAACTGATTCTGAGTCCTTTGGGAAATCCTTTTGGATGTTTGCTTTATTGAGAGGATACTAACAAATGATGAGTTAAGGCTATGAACTCCAGGTCTATTTCCAAATTGAAGTGCGTGGTTTGGGAATATTTTCTGAGGTTGATCTACCTGCTGTGTACCATTTTTGCTGCCTAATGTGATTTCAAAAGCAGTTGCCTAGAGACTTTGCACTCTCATGTCTTAGGCCATTCTGCAAGTGATTTCTTTCATTCTCTAAACAAACAACTTACCTTTTATGTACAGTAGAAAAGCACATTCCATCTCCTACAGTGGCTCATTTAAAAAAAAATTTCCTGAGGGCGCCTGGGTGGCTCAGATGGTTAAACATCTGCCTTCGGCTCAGGTCAGGATCCCGGAGTCCTGGGATCGAGTCCCGCATCGGGCTCCCTGATCCTTGGGAGCCTGCTTCTCTCTCTCTCTCCCTCTCTCTGTCTCTCATGAATAAATAAAATCTTTAAAAAAAAATAATAAAAAAAAATAAAAAAAAATTTCCTGATATGAAATATGTATAGATCGGCCCCATGGGACTTTAGGCTCTTCACACTCCACAATCACTATTTTTTCCTCTCTCCTCTGAATATTTCCTCTCTCCTCTGTTATTCATACATACAGTGCTAATTGAAGTTTTATGTTCATAGGATTCGACAGAAATCCAGATGAATTTCAGAGAAGTTTGCTCTGAAGGGACAGTGCCCATAGAAAATTCCCTTTTCTCAGTTAAATGATATTTTCTCTTTATTGCTAAAATTATACAGAGCTTTAGAAGTATAAAATATTCTCTTTGGTTTTGGTTTCCAGTATTTGATTTTTAGATTTCTATTCATTTGTACATAATCTGTACAAAGACAACAACTATTTGACTAACAAAACTTAAAATTTCCCTAAAGATCTAATATATTCACAGATCTTAAAATTGTCAATTTAAAAAAAGTAGTTAAAGCGTGCCCAGAATAGTAATTAATTATTCAAAAACAACTCTTAGTGGTCTTATTTTGATAATAAGAATGATGTGAATTCCTGTAGAAATTTTGAAAAATACAGAAAATATCACATTGGGGATATTTTATAAAATCATTAAACTTTTTTTTGCAAAATAATTCTTAATGGATGCTTTATAATGTGTACAGAGTAATGCAGTTAACTGAAGACCAGCAGGTGATATTTATGTCCACTCGAGCACATACTCAATTATTACTTTTGCAATACTAGGTCAAAAGTTGGACACATTTTAACTGATAAATTTGCACTGCAAAGGTTGTCTCTAAAAAAAGCAGTATCAGTTTATTTTCATTAGCAACAGACAACTAACCTACAAATCCTGTGACTGTTTAGACATATTTCCGAGTTTCTTCCTCCTTTAAACTCCTCTCTTTGTCTATTTCTGTCCTAATACTGCCTGGTTTTAAATATTGTAACTTTCCTGTATTTTAATTCATTGAGTGAGGATATGAGTACATTTCTTGTTCAAGTTTGCTTGGCTCTTTTCTTACACTCATACTGGCAGATAAGTTTCCAGATTATTCTGTGTTCCTAAAGAAAGCCCAGTATGAGCCCATCGATTTGGATGGCATTAAATTTGTGAATTAGAGATTGGCTCTTACATCATTGATAACTCTTTACAGCAGTCTGGTCTTTCTTTCTCTTCAGAAAAGATTCTTTATTTTCTTCATATTCTTACGAATTTCCTATTCAGTTTATTCTTAGATATTTTATAGTTTCTGGATAATATTGGCTCTCCTTGTTATTATAGTTCTTCTTAGGTCAATTCTGGACTATAAGAAATGTTATGGTTTGTATGTATTTTGTATAATATAACCAGATTGACCCCAATGTGTTTCATATTAGTCGATTTATGATCTTGGGGTTTGCTTGTGTATACTCCTGCAAAGAATCGTGATTTTTCTCCCATATTTTTAATATTTGTAACTTATAAAAATATTTTATAACATTGGCTTGGCCATAATTTGAAGAGCAACACTAAAAATAGGGTTGGAAACAAACATCCTAGGCTTTTTCCTGATTTTACAGACATGGCATGATGTTTTAACATTAAATATGATGGTTATGAATTATGGAGACTGTATAAGTATGAATATCATCTTATGCATTCTAATTTATGAATTTCAATTTTTTTAGAATATATTTTTAAATTTTATTCAAATACCCTTTGGGCTTATATTGACAAGATTTGGGATTTTTTCCATCCATTTAGTATTATATAAAGTGAGTTATATAAATAACCTTCTAATAGTAATAATATTTCTTCCAGTCTGGAATAAACACTTCCTTCATGTTTTACTATTCATTTTAATTTACTGCCAAATTCAATTTGCTACTATTTTATATAGATAGAATTTAACAATTTATACTTAAATTTGTTTTCATATACACCTTAAAAAGCTTATTTTTATTTGAAATACTGAATAGCTTAGAAAATGTATTCATCGTCACAGTGGCAGCCAAGCCTCTCTCAATGTGGGAGTGTATTGGACACTATACTAACCCCTTAATGTACTTGATGACTTTTTGAAAAGGAGTTATGATTTCATTTTATATAAATTAGTGAATTAATGTAATACAGCTTTTTTTAGACTCTATTATGATTAGTGGCAGGCCTTTGGAACTCACAGTTGATTTGGGTGAAAATACAGATGCAGTTGCATGCTTTTAAATAATGTAAATTCAGCAGGGGGATTGAAAGGGTCTTGTCATTTATGTACCTAGAGAAGGCAGTGTCTCGCAGTCTGTCCATCTTTATTTTGTCTAGATCAGCTCACATGGAAACAGTGAAAGCCATCAATCAAACTGCAGACATAGACATATGCAAATATGAGCTGTTGAGTCTATTCTCTACTTGTAGAAATCTCTTATTCACTTTCAAAGGCATAATGTGGAGTTAACAACCCAGACTTTAAAGTAAGACTATAAAGCACACAACAGTGTGAAACCAACACAGGATTGGTTTAAATAAGTGTTTGTTGTTAATAACACTTTTGTTATGGGGCGCCTGGGTGGCTCAGTCATTAAGCGTCTGCCTTGGGCTCAGGTCATGACCCCAGGGTCCGGGGATCCAGCCCTGAATGGAGCTCCCTGCTCCGCAGGAAGCCTGCTTCTCCCTCTCCCACTCCCCCTGCTTGCCGTTCCCTCTCTCACTGTGTCTCTCTCTTTCAAATAAATAAATAAAATCTTCAAAAAAAAAAAAAACCTTTAAAATACAGATTCTTATTAAGGAGGACACTTGTTATGATGAGCACTGGGTGTTATGTGTGATGAATCACTGAATTCTGCTGAAACCAATACTATAATAACTAACTAGAATTTAAATAAAAATTCGAAACAAAACAACAACAAAAAAACCAAAATGCTCACCACAATAAAAAATGAAATAAAATAAAATACTGTTTTTTCTGGATAGGATTTACCATTCCTAAATAAACACTTACTTGGAAGTTAAAATTATCTTTTGGAAGGCTATCTCATTTCATTTTATGTCAAAAATGTTATTGTCAAAACTAAGATAATTCTTTTGGATTAGTTTCTTCTTATCTTTTCCTCCTTTTGATTTTTCCTTTGTCTTTTATGTTCTGTTAAATAACCAGTGTGGGTTTAAAAATAGTTGTGTAGGGGCGCCTGGGTGGCTCAGTCCTTAAGCGTCTGCCTTCAGCTCAGGTGATGATCCCGGGGTCCTGGGATCGAGTCCCGCATCGGGCTCCCTGCTCAGTGGGAAGCCTGCTTCTCCCTCTCCCCCTCCCCCTGCTTGTGTTCCCTCTCTCGCTGTCTCTCTCTCTGTCAAATAAATAAATAAAATCTTTAAAAAAAAAAGTTCTGTAAAAAATAATCAGTTTCTATGAGTCATGTAATAACATGGAATAAGTCTTGTTACTACACTTAATCCAACTGATGTTCACTAAATACTTCATTTATATAGCCATCATGAAGGCATGGTTTGTTATATGTTTGATGACTATTTGATTATATTTGAGTGACTCTAATTTGAAATTCTATCCAGATTATGAATCGTTTATGCTATATAATTTCTTACTCTTGCTTTGATATTATAAGGATAGTATGAGAACCTATATGAAATATATTTAATTTATGAATCATGTATATTTAGCCATGTTCACAATTTAAAAATGAAAAATAGGGGCGCCTGGTTGGCTCATTCCTTAAGCGTCTGCCTTCGGCTCAGGTGATGATCCCAGGGTCCTGGGATCGAGCCCTGCATCGGGCTCCCTGCTCCGCGGGAAGCCTGCTTCTCCCTCTCCCACTCCCCCTGCTTGTGTTCCCTCTCTTGCTGTGTCTCTCTCTGTCAAATAAATAAATAATATCTTAAAAAAATACTTCTGTCATTAAACTCCTTTTCCTGGCATGAGCCCTGAGCACCAGGTAGCCTTTTGAACTCTCAGGGAGGTAGTAAGCTTTTCTGGTGGTTAATAAATTCTTTTTGCAACTTATTTTAATAGGACAGCAGGCCAGTACTTACTAACATCTTCTCTCTATATTGTCTGCTAAAAATAATTATGCTGTTTTCAACAAGGGATAAAATATGCTAAACATTGAAACAAAAGTAAAAGCTAAATTTTAAACTATTTTATAAAAAGTAATAGGACTTAGAGCTGGTCCCAGATTAAGTTAATGAAAGTCAGAAACACGGAGATGAAAGAATGGTGCATAAAAATGGGCTATGTCTTTAAAGTGTTAAAAATATTTATTTATGCTTAAAATTGGTATCTATAACCACCTTTCAAAGTGTTTATAATTTCAAACTAAGAATGAAGCCCTTGTGTAAAAAAGGGAACAATCATAAACATAAATACTAAGAATCTCAAAAATTTTTTTTTAAATTTTATTTATTCATTAGAGACAGAGAGAGAGAGGCAGAGGGAGAAGCAGGCTCCCAAGGAGCAGAGAGCCCGATGCGGAACTCGATCCCAGGACCCTGAGATCATGACCTGAGCCGAAGGCAGACGTTAAACCATCTGAGCCACCCAGGCGCCCTCAAAAATTTTCTAATCAGAAATCACATAGGCAGGCAGAATGCCTGATGCAGGCAGAATGTCCATTGATGGACATTCAAAAGTTCTTCAGGATGTTTAAAACTCCCTGTGTCAATGGAGAAAGGAAATCAAACAGTCCGCCAGTTAATATTTGTTTATGTTTTATGGCAAAATTACCCTGTGGCCAATTAGTGACACAGAAAGTGTTTGTGGCAAAGATGCTTACAGTGGAAATACCAGACACACTCGCAGACAGTGTTGAATGAAAGAAGCAGATAGGGGCGCCTGGGTGGCTCAGTCGTTAAGCAGCTGCCTTCGGCTCAGGTCATGATCCCAGGGTCCTGGGATCGAGTCCCACATCGGGCTCCCTGCTCTGCGTGGAGCCTGCTTCTCCCTCTCCCACTCCCCCTGCTTGTGTTCACGCTCTCGCTGTGTTGCTCTCTGTCAAATAAACAAAATCTTTCTTTAAAAAAAAAAGAATGAAGCAGATATAAAAGAATATAGACCGTGTGATTTCATTTAGAGAATGTAGTGATAGGAGGCACACCAGCTGCTGATGGGATAGAGGGAAAAGATGCAGGTAGCTTCTGTCGCATTGACAACATTATATATATTGAGCTGGGTGGTGGGCTCACAGGCATGTTGCCTTCTGAAAAGTTTATCCAACAGTATAATATAATGCACTTCATCCTATATAAGTTATGTGTTCTAAATAATTCTAAATAATTCAAAACAGCTTAGAATATGTTCAACATGCTATGTAACAGTGGTGATTCTACAGTGAGGTAGGCATGCAAATTGGTATATTTCTGAAGAGAAAAATCGTAGCAATATGTATAGACTTAAAAGTATTCTTTTTCTTAGAAGTATTCTTTTTCTTTAGTCTCATACTTTCAGAGAAATGTGGACTCCAGAATAAAATGAAATGCTCTCTAGTTCATTTAATAATGTAAAACTAAGCCAAAGATAAAGAAAAAGGAATAAAAAAAGAAGTTACTCAAACTGCTGTCTTTAGCCCAACTTTATGGGGAACTAAAGGAACACTAAAGTTCGGGGGGCAGAGGTGAAGAAAATATTTACTAGATTTCTTCTTTGGGAGAATGCTGGATGCAGTTCAGTGTAGAAAATTAAGACCGAATAAAATGCCATTTCCTTCAGCAGAGGAATAGTAAATGGTTCAGATATATAATGAACTGTCCTGCAATTTTCAAAAAGACAGTTGCAAAGACTTATGTGTTCACTTTTCATGGAAACCTACTTCTATTAAGCGAAGAACAAGTGGGTGGAATGGATCGTGGTAGATACTATAGATTGCTCTCTTCCAATACTTTCCTTTATTGTAGAGGCCAAAAAGCCAAAAAGTCACTTTCTGAGATCCCACACAGCATGAGTTCTGGATGTTAGGTTCTACATTTTTCTGAGACTTGGGAAGCCAAAGGAAAGCAGAAGCCATTGACCGTCCTGTTGTTGGGGTGGGCAAACAAGCTTGGTGGGCAAGAACAGCTGTGGGCTGAGGTGGTATTTCATTGTAGGCACTGTACTCTGGGATGTCAAGGGTCCTTGAAACAGTGGTCACTTATTTTAGGTCCTGGCTTCCTATTGCAAGCGGTCCTGAAATTCCCCCATCTTCCTGGTAGAACAGTGGCTGGTGCCATTCTGGAGATCCAAGATGGAATTCTCTCCTCTAGAATCTTAAACATTTTATAAACACCTCTTCCCTTATATTAAATTCCTTTCTTCTTAAGTCACTTACAGTTTCCTTCATTCATCACAGGATGCTATAATGATCTTAAACAAGGTCAGTCATTTATTCAACACATATTTACTTAGGGCTTGGAATTTCCTAAGTAGTGGCTACTTGGGATACATCACTGAACAAAACAAAGATCTTTGCCACTGAACAGTTTATATGTAGCCAAGTTGCCAGCAAAGGAAAACCAAACAAGATCTAGAACTGAATACTACCTGAGAAAGATTGCTCTTTTGCTTTGCCTTGTAAAATAAATGAAATAGATCCAGGGGGCATGGGAGACATAGTTTGAAGTGTTCAACAGAGTGGTCAGATTAAGTCACATTTAAGAAGATGACACTTGAACAAAGATTAATAGGAGTCAGCAAGCCAAGGGATATCTGGGGACAGAGGGAATGGCTAGACCTAGGCCCAGAGACTGGAGTGGGCCCTACGTTTTGGAGGAATGGCACAGAAGCTTGTGTGGTTGAAACAGGAGGAAGGCAGAGTGTGGGGGTTGTTGAGGCCAGAGAGATGATAGGACACTGGGTTTTACTCAGAGAAAGGGGAGAATACTGGCCTTTTGTGCAGATGAGTATGTACCATCTGACTGGTGTTTTAAGAGGCTCAAGGCTCACTTAGCTGCTGAGAACGGATTGTTGATGGGCAGGATGGGTC
Organism: Mirounga angustirostris; assembly: GCF_029215605.1. Taxonomy (NCBI): domain Eukaryota; kingdom Metazoa; phylum Chordata; class Mammalia; order Carnivora; family Phocidae; genus Mirounga; species Mirounga angustirostris. The sequence goes on along the minus strand of NW_026991722.1, from coordinate 8,563,006 downwards.
CCATTATAAGGAGATTCTTGCCACAGTCCAGGAGAGCAATAGCTTGGAATCTGGGAAAGACTGATGGTAGTGGACGTAGTGTGGCTATCACCAGATGACTGAGTTTGTTTTCATGTTTTTACTTTTCCATGCCTTCAGATTCCCTATAATATGCATGATTTACTTAATACTAAGAGCACTTTTAGGAGTTACAATTTATAGTTGGTAAAAGAAAAGTGGGTAAAGGAGACAGGCATATTTAGTTCCAATTTAAAGCATCTGGAGAAAGGAGAGAGGAGAGGGAGGGGAGAAGGGAATTGAAGAGAAAGGAAACTGAAGAAAAGGAAGTTCATACTAAGAGTAAAGTGCAGCCCCCACAAAATGTACCAATTCATACGGTGAAGCTGGCCTCGGTGCTGGTAATAATAATAGTGATAAGAACCTTAGCATCTCAGAGACTCACCAAAACAAAGGATTATTTCTTGCTCACTACACAAACTCAGTGTGGTTGGTGGGGTGGGAAGGTGAGCTCTAATTCCCATATTCACTCAGGGACCCTTGCAGAGAGGGCCCCCCTTCTCATCCTGTGGAGCAGCAATGGGGCCCACTTGGCCTTGGAGCCAAGTGGTGGAATGTTAGGCCCAGACTGGCCAAATGCCCAAATTGACCACAAGGTATTGGGAAATTTAGTGAGCATTGCAACCTTCAAAATTTGGGTAGAGAGAAAATAAAGAGCAAACTGGAAGGAGACATGAGAACAAAGAATATCCAGGTAAGAGAGCTGCCCTAGGAAACAAGAAAAGAAGATCCTTTAAGAAGGACAGATAATTGTCCAGGGTCTTGGCTGGCTGTAACACTTTGGTGATCTGATTAAGAGTTGTTTTGGGGGAGAGGAGAGAATAAAACCTGATCAGTGTTGATTGAGAATATAATTGGAGGTAATATAGTGGTAACAGTGGAAAAAATAAAATATTACATATGTTACATTTAGAATATGTAATTATATATATTAACACACACACACACACACACACACATATTCCAGAAGTTTTGTTATAATATGAATGGGAAACCAGAATGGTGTTCGCAGGGCTGTTTTGATATTTTATTTTATTTTTTTAAAGATTTATTTATTTGAGAGAGAGAGAATGAGAGAGAGCAAGCACATGAGAGGGGGGAGGGTCAGAGGGAGAAGCAGACTCCCTGCCAAGCAGGGAGCCCAATGCGGGACTCAATCCAGGGACTCCAGGATCATGACCTGAGCCGAAGGCAGTCGCTTAACCAACTGAGCCACCCAGGCGCCCCTGTTTTGATATTTTAAAATATTTAACAATATCAAGATCTTAGTATACTTAGATATCAACTATATTTAAATATCCTTAATGTATTTTAAAGTATTAAAGATGCTCTGTGTGTCAATGGGATTGGCCTGCTGAGATATGAAAAACAGATGTTGCAGGTGAGAATGGGCTCTGCTGAAGAGTGAGTCCCTAGGAAAAGCATGGGGGAGGCAGTAGAGAGGTTGGTCTTAAATAGGAAGAGACATGTACTTTCCTTTGTCACAAGAAAGAAGACCAGGTGAAGAAGCAGGTGCAGGTTGGGTGTTGAAATTGAGGGCAAAAATGTGTGGTGCTTGTCTGTTTCCATTCCTCTGTGATGTACCTAGCTAGGTGACTAGTGAGAGTGCAGAGAAGTGGAGATTTGATAAGAAAGTGTCTTCGAAACTGAGGAAGTGTATTTACTAGTAATGCGGAGTGAGCAGCAAGTGCAAAATGCCAGGCCAACAGAGAGGAAGAATCAGGACTAAGTCTTGTTTGCAAGGGAGATGTTTTATTGGAACACTTTTCACTTATGCTTGTGAAGAAAAGATGTGGAGGCCAAAGAAATGTAAAGAAAAATAAATGATTGATGATTGACAGAGTAGATGATTTGGAGGTCTTGATCAAGTCAGAACAGGTGACATGGGAATATGAGAATGGGTGAACTCCATAGTTAGGACCAGAGATAGTTGAAATCAAGATTTATTATGATGAAGCCATTAACTCATTAATGAAATATGCATCTTTTAGTGCCTATTCTAACTGCTTTCGTGGTAGGTGCCAGAAACGTGGCGGTGAACAAACACACAAGGCCCTCGGCCTAATGAAGTTGGGCATTTCATTAGTGCATTAAAGAACCAATACAGAGATTTCTGAGATTATATCATAACCTATGACACCTGCTAAAGGGATAAGAAAGTGACATTTGAGCTGAAGCTCTAAAGTGAGTAGGGTCTTGAGTCACTTAGGAAATAAGTGGGGAGATCAGAGAAAAACTTTTCAAAAAGAAGATTCTTTTGAGGATGAGACTCAAAGCCAGGGAGCTGGAGGTTATGGGGTGTGAGATACCAACATTGTCTTTGATGATAAGATTATACCCTGTCCTTGGGAAAAATCCATGCAGAATTTTCTCTGATTAAAACATAGGACATTAAAAGCTATAGTGGAATACTCTCAGAAATGTTCATTTATCCCTAACAGTGTAAAAAAAAAAATGTGGATATTTTATCAGCATTAGAATTTATGGACTATATATATTTAATACACATAATATGTTTATATTATACATATATACATAAGTGTGCATATATACATATATGATAATTTAAAGATTACACACACATACATGTGTACATCCAGACACATTGGTTGTCATATTTTCTCTTCCAATCTATAACCCAACACACTCATTTGCAGAGTACATCCCTCCTGAAAGAGAACAGATGTATCTAATTCTCTTCTCCAACATATCAATGCAGATTTTATTTTCTAGTACATTTTTCAAAAACTTGATGTTTAATAGGTGATTATATTTTAATTTTATATGGATGAGACTGGAAAACAATTTCTATTTTTTTGTTAAAAAGCTTATTTGCTTTCCTCTTCATTGTATTTTATTTGTTAGAGTATGTTCTCTCTCCTTCTACACTATACTCTTCTTCCATAAGAAATAAAATGTCTACAGAGTAGTAGTCAATGAAAAATATTTAAGTGACTAAGAACCTAGTGTAATATCACAGCAACAATTTAATAACCTATTTCTCAATCTTCAAATATATTGCATATCTATTTTCTTTCAAAATTGTACATAATTACTTTGTAGATAGAAATTTTAAAATGTGGGTCACCTGGGTAGGTCAGTTGGTTAAGCATTTGCCTTCGGCTCAGGTCAGGATCTCAGGGTCCTAGGATTGAGCCCCGCTTTGTTGGGTTCCCCGCCCAGAGGGGATCCTGATTCTCCTTCTGCCCCTCCCTCTGCTCATGCTTCCTCTTTCTCAAATAAATAAAATCTTTAAAACATTTTTTTAAATATTTTAAAATGTGTTCATACCTTTTCTAGTTAACATCACAAACCACACATATTTGCACCATAGATAAAATATAGTTTTTAAAATAAGTGCTTTTATCATCTGGTTATTCGTGTCTATTTTATTCAATTTCCATTTTTAGTATCATACTTTTTTTTCCCATATAATTGGAATTATTCATTAATTAGAGAGGAATCCTGAGGGGTGATTAAGTTATTTTTTGAGTATAATTTATGTAATTTGGGTGAATATATGAACTCTTTCAGTCATTTAGTAAATCACTCCCATAATCTTATCTGACTGCCAAAGTGAAGTGGACATTTGGCAAGTGACCAGTTAATTTGATCAATGCAGACACCAGACGGTATTATGCAGAAAAAAAATGTCACTTGGCAGCTTTACTAAGGTCTTAATGGATCGAAAGGCTTGATGAACCGCAAGGATAGTTGATTCACCTGGTGTGAACCGACCCACACAATTCACAGAAAACGGGAGTAGCTGGACACATGAACTCAGGCAAATGTCTCCGACTTTTATTTTACCATCTGTAATCAGATAGGTTGGATCCATCTTCACTACATATGCAACAATATGCATATTTCTTCTCAACTACATATGCTGCATATAACAATGTCGTCTACTTTCATGATTTGAGGTGAAAGTCAGAAAAAAATAATTTTATTTAATGAAGTATCAAGTAAAATATACCTTACAAGGTGTTTACTAGGAGCTAACATTTATTATTGGTGAATAAACTCAGAGGAGAGCTTTTCCACTGAATTTTCTTTTTTGGGCCTGTTATGAACTTTATCTCATACTTACAGGTTGAATTTAATAAATTGTTAGTCTCATCTGATTTTTGGATGGTATGAAACTGATCTTGTACAGTATTAACTGGGGAATAATTATAGCTGTATGTTTTAAGGAATGAAAAAAATATTTTGGAGTATAATACAAAAGTTATAATTAAATGACAAAATAAATTCCAATTTTTATAGCATTAAAAAAAAGTCATATAAAGGAATTTAGAAGGAAATTGCTTTCTCCTATACCAGAATTGTATTTATCACGGCTTTACTCTTGCATTTGTAAGTGCATTTGTGCCTTTGGCAGAAATATACTGTTTTCATGATGAAAAAAGTTTTTTCTTGAAATTGTGTTAGACGGTGTTAGACAGTATCTGTTTATGTAACACTTGGGCTTAAACAGACTGAAATAACCATACTTCATACCACCGATTTAAAAGATTATGGACAGAATTCCATTAAAATTATGGGATAAATGTTTGATCCTCAATACACAAATTATACGTATGGAGTCTACTGACAGCATATCTAAATCGATAAAGTATTTTAAGAGAAAGTATACTTAAGATAAGCCATATAAATAGTGCAGAAAAAGCAATATTTCGAGCTCAGAATGCTTTGGTGTAATGTTTGGGGTAAGACTCTTTAACCCTATTCAACTTTGTATGTAAAGGGTTTTATTGAAAAGTTTGCTGCATAAACTTTGTATGCATAACCTTAATAGCTATAGCATTGAAATATAAAAAAAGAATACAAAACCAGTATCTGTTTTCAATTAGGGACTTGGGGAGGATATTTACAGCTGCCAATAAAAAATCAAGAACATATTTGTAAATTTACTTTTTCCCTCCAGAGTCTCAGGCCTTTTCCTATTGCAAAGACAACAAGAATGTGTATAAATGGCATTTACTGCATAGTGATAGATATTGAAATCATTTAAATTCCTGTTTTTAACCATGAAAAAGAAAGAAGATAGAAGAAATTATAGCTACCACTCACGCAGGTAAAATTAATATGAACAACAGGCGCTAGAGTATATTTCCCCGTGTAGGAAAGTTCTCAGACCTACTGTAGCCCTCGTCGTGTTCCATTTTAATGTACATTCACTCATTTCATCTTATTGAACATCAGTTCCCTAAGGCTAGGACTGTTACTTTTGTAACACAGGAGCTTGCAAAATTTTAAAAAGTAAACAATGGGCTCTCTCTGAGCCACTACAGGCAGGCTCCAACACACTCCTGTTCTGACAGGCCCTAAACTCCCCAGATTATGGGCAACTGGCGTTTGGGGACTGTTTGTGTGAACAGCAAGCACACGGATTCCAATCACCAGGCGCTGCTGAGCAGGGCAGTAGGAAGCGGGGTGTCAATTTACTGGAGGACACGATGTTTCCAGCAGAGCTTCCAACTCCAGCAGTTTCCCCTGAAACATGTGGAACCTATACCTTTCGTGTTTTGGCTGACCTAAGCTTTCCTAACTCTGCTCTTCCCCCCCAAGAAACTCTATTCCTTAATGCACACAATACCATGTTGTTGAATCGCTTACTAGCCCTGGAGCAAAACTGAAGACAGCATCCACAAAGGGACCTACTTTGCCCAACAGGCAACCCTTGTAAATCAGGTATGGGGATATGTTTAGTTTTTGAGAGACTTGTTTTCCCAATTTTATTTTAAGGTTTTGCCTAACTTTGGCCTCCAATGCCTCTCCTTTAGAAACACCCAACACAGAAGAGAGATGAAACCCAAGCAGTCCATATTGATGGACTAATTTTTCTTAATTTACATTGAACCCTTTTATATTTCCAGACTCCCTATGAGACCTTAGAGTACCAATTAGTGTTAATCTATAGAATAGTTTGATAATTCCATTAGGTAACGGATATTGATTTCTGGATATGGAGGCTATCTGGAGAATTAAATGTTAATAAATGCTATGAGCAGGTGTCTAATTCCTGTGGCATGAGATTATCTGAGTTTGTGGATAAGATATGCACTACTTTTCTTAGATTGAAAAACTGAGTTAGCTTCCTGATTCTATATCAAAGTTTGGTTATTTCAATAGAAAGTAAAAGGCTGAGAGGCCCACTGGATTTGTATACCTGTAATACCTCACCTTGCTCCCAAGGCAAATGTTCTGTTAAAAATTATGGTGCATTTGGTATTGCATGGAAAAGTAAACTTCTCGAGGATGATATATATTTAATTATACAACATTTTTAAGAATGCTTGGCCTCACTGTGATACCAAGAAATGCTCTACATCAGCAATTCATATTTCAATTTGATATACTCCTTTTGAAATATCATATACATGTAATACATTATAGATGCCGAAAAAGACACAAAATGAGTAAAATGAAACCACTTCCCTCATAAAACTTACACTTTATATCAGTGAGTGTCCAGTCAAGTAAATAGAAAATACCCTAGGTCTACACACAGAGGAGATCAGATGCAGGGAACTGGTTACAAAGTAATTGAAGAACTCAGAAGCTAGCCAAGCAACAGTTGGGAGAGGCTGCTGGGGAGACAGAAACAGTATGATAAGAACTAAAACTACTATTGATATGTCCCTTCTTCAAGGGATGGCCATCAGATAGGAGTTAGAGCCACAGTGGATAAGCAACTGCATGAGAGCTACAACTCTAGATAGAGCAAGAGAAGAAGAGCTCTGGATTCTCCCCTCCACCTGCCCTCCAGCATCAGGATCCCCCATTGGTGGAAGCTACCTGGAAGCCACTGGCAGGGGGCCTGGGAAAGGCGCGTACAAAGCAGAGGAGGGAGGAATATATCTGAGAGTAGGTCAGCAAGTGGCCAAGCAGCACAGATCGACATTTAAATAGTATAGTGGAGCATGGGAAAGGCCATGAGAAAAGTATAAAAGAATTGCTCCGGTGATAAACTGAAGGAAAAACGTAAACTGATAGAGTAGATGGCATGCGATGTAGGTCAAGATTAAAGTGGACATATTGTTTACCATCTAAACCCCAAATTTTTAAAGGTATGGGGGGCTGTGCCTGGGTGGCTCGGGTCGTTAAGCATCCTACTCTTGGTTTCAGCTCAGGTCAGGGTCTCAGGGTCGTGAGATCGAGCCCCAAGTCGGGCTCCATGCTCAGCTCAGAGCCTGCTTGAGGTTCTCTCTCCCTCTCCTTTCCCCTCTGCGAGTGGCATTCTCCCCTCCCTCAAATAAATAAATAAAATCTTTTTTTAAAAAAAAGAATGTATGGGGGGACTTTTAATAAGTACTCCAAGACAACAGGCATAAACTAAACAAATAAAACACTTGAGAACTACAATACTGGAGTCAATGATAGAGTTGAGAGTAAAATCTGCATGACTATGTCATTGAAGATATTTCACAGGTAAGTACCAATATCCACTAAGGTGTGTCATCATCATTTTTGTGGGAGAACAACTGTATCATTTTATCTTGGGGAATACAGGCTTCTAGTTTAGGAAAGATTAAAATCAGGTTGGTTTTGGACATCTTAAGTGGCAAACTGTGGTAGCACATCCATGTGGACATGTGTCAAAAGATAACACATACCACAAGTTAGGTGCTTCCTTTGATGGATCAGTCCTATGATATCAAGACCTTGTACGTGTTTGATGAAATCAGGTACTCGTATCTAGCAGCTTAATCACTTCTTTCTCCTTGGTCAGGCATTACTCACTTGGCTTCCTCTCATGGCCGTTTTTGACTCTTTTGACAAACCGTGCTTATTCCATAATTTAATTTTAATTTAATTCCATATTTAATTCTTGGAAATCTATATTCTATCTTATTCCATTCCTCTGAAACTATCTGCTCACAATTAACTAATGAATGCCCAGGTGTCCTATGCAACCCACATTTTCAGTGTTGATACTTGTCTACATTTCTGGATCATTTGAAATGATTGATTCCCTTTGAAAGACTGACATCCGTAGACAAAAAAAAAAAAAAAAAAATGTTGAATCTCTTGCTGTCCTAAAATACTTTGAAGGTGAAGATTAATATACAAAGTACAATGAAAATCATCTTAATTCTAGACCTTATAGAAAAAACACTCTACATTTTGGAGTGTTTGGCTACTTGAGCAAGTTGCAAACGGGAAGGGAAGTAATTATATCTTTTTCATACTGCTGCCTAGGACAAGCTTTGTTCTTCATTCCTCCTTAAAATCTAGAACTACCAGAGCTTTTGCACATTATTATTGGGCGCTAACAAATGATCTATTGTATCACTGGTTAAGGAATCCAATCTCATCAATTATCAAAGTTTCAGTCTCTCAGCTGAGTCAAAGATTTTGCATTTCTTCAGTCTGGCCTCAGGCTGGGAAGCCTGCAGGGAGAATGGGCAATGCCTGCTTCTCTTTTTTCCACATTGCTCTCCCACTCCGTCTCCCTGACTCACTAGGCTGCCTCACATTTTTCAGGGCTAGAGTAGATGGCTGGGACAGAGGATAGAGGGAAAGCCCTATGGAGAGGCACATTGCTTTGGCCATGCCTGCTTCTCTGGTCATTAGATGGTCAGGTGCCAGCCCTGTCTGTCATGGCACTCCTCTCCCATTTAGCCACTAGTCACTCTGCCATCCGTCTTGTGTTCTCCGAGTCCCTTCCAGAGAGAGCTCTTCTCTAGGTACCAACCTCACCCATGCAAGCTGATCCTATAGGGTGAGTTGTTTGTTTAAACGATGCAAGTCCGGTACCTCTCCTGGATCCACTCATGATCCATCCCAAACATTCATTCATTCTTGTCCCAACAAATTGCCTGAAAGTACAGGCAATTACTAGTAGACCATCATCTCCCGGCTCTGTAACAACAGGCTGCTTTTTATTTTTCTGATGTGACCGAGGAACCAATCTCCCCTCACCCCCACCCCCACCTCCAAAGGACATGAGTTAAGATTGTCTCCAGACTCCGCTTGATTTGGTTTCAGGTGGGTGTGGGTAACCTCCCTTTGTCTCTCAGGAAAAGAGGAGAGGAAGTACCTCAGGGCTCAGATAACAGGACTTTCCAATGTCTCCCTGTCAGTGTGAAATCCCCTCTTTATACACCCCCCCTCCAGATGTGGGAGGACCTAATGGGTACAGAACAAGATTTCTCTCCTCCCAGCCTTTTGGTTTTCTTTCTGGTCATTCTGTTATCTGTTTTAGGAGAGGTACCTAAGAATCCTTTGTTTACCATGTTGAAGACTTGGGTAAAACTGGATAAAAGGAAAAGCCCCATTTCATAATATATTTTGAATATCTTGCTACCATGTATTTATGTGGTATATACATTCATAATTAGAATCATTATGTATATAAAATTGTGCAATGTGCTTTTTTATTCATCATTATGTTAGCGCCTCATTTTTGTGTTACCAAAACTCTTTCCATATAATTTAAAGGCATATAATATTACACTGTAAGGATAATTATAATTTATTCAGTAAGGGCCCAGTTTTCTAGATTATTCCCAATTTTTATTATTGTTGTTGCTATTATAAATAATGCAGAGTGAATATGTTTTTAACAGAAAGCTTTCATATATATCTTGGTATTTTCCTAGAATAATTTTGTTATAAAATATAGTACAGATTTAAGAACTGTTGATATATTTTAGTAAATTGTCTTCTCTCCCAAAATTGTCATGAAAATTTACATTTTCCTTCAGCACTATATGAGAGTGTGTTTCTTACCATTTATGTATTAATATTCTTATTAATATTTTTTTCATTTTTTGGGTTTCCTTTTCTGTGAATTTTTTTTCCTTTGTATATCTTTGTCTTAGCCTCTGGATTATTTCCTATTAAATTTTAGGAACACTAAATACAGTTTTATTTCTACTTGCCTTTCTGGTCACTTCCTTATTCCCTCCTTTACTGGCTCCTCTGTTCTTTTTACATAAATAAAAGTAGGAATTGTTTGGATACCAGGTTTGTAAAACTCAAGTCTATTTATTTAAGTTATTTATTTCTCTAGAATTATGACCAAAAGCAATAGCCTTAGCTACCAGCAGAGTTTGCTGTGTGTGGAACCACTTTCATATAAAAGGGCTGCCCGGGGAACTTGGATAAGCCTGATTTATTAAATAAAATTAAGCATTTTCAACAAAAAGTACTTTCTCTGAATATTTGTAGCTTTGTGCAATTACAGAGTGCTGAGTGTGGGTAGAGAGAAAGTTGCAAACTTTAGTTATAAGGCATTACTTAGCTAAGTGTGCACAGCTTTAAGAGAAAAACTATGTAGGAGTAACGCATTCCCCCACTGAGAATGAGTCAGTGATAGCTCTTTTCCCCATGGAGGGCTGTAAAATAGAAAAAGAACTTATGATTCCATCTACAATTTCAGTGGCTAACCATTAAAGATTTAACTTAATATTTACATGTTCTTTAGAGACACAGAATGCTGCATGAATACTAAATTATATTTGTAACTTATAGTTATGGTTTAGCTGTAGGATTAATAGCCATATTTGCAATTCTTTAGAAATCTTTAAATATCACACAGTCAGGATATGTATTATAATAGATGAAATGTATTGCCTACTGTTATAGAACTTTATTGTGCTTAGATTTAATTGATGGTTAATGCATGCAATTAAAAGGATATGAGCCTAATGAGATGTTTTTATTTAGCCTATCTTATTAGAACTAATATATATCTGTGCATGAGCCACATATGAGATACCCTCGAGATGTACATGTATATAAACACATATGTAAGCGTGATGGAAAACAAATATAATTTTCCTAATTAGGCCCTATAACTTTTCTCTGCAGTATTTCCAGGTACATTTGAAAACTGATCTAGCCTTACTTTTGCATGTTAGAATACCCTGATTGTTTTTCTTTGTCTGTTTTGCTTTCCCACTGATACAGGTTTTTTTTGGTTAAAAGGAAATAACCAGCAGTAACTGTGTACTGACATCTAAATAATCCAGATTATTGCTTGAGAAAGGAGCAGGGACTTCCCATTTGGACTCCATTCGACATACAGAATAGGGCCTCACATATTTTCATTATGCTCATTCATTGTTTCATTCATACAGATAATTAATGGTTATCAGCCACTCCCCTTACACCATTCTAAGAAAAATATTGACAATGAATTCAGGGAGAAGGTCAGAGTCATGTCTTAGATTTGCAAAGAAGTCTTCTGGCTGGACTCCACCTGTCCATTTCTGCTTCTTCCATTTCTTTTCACTTGGTCCAGGGAACTGCTGTTTATGTACCTCTTCAGACTTGATAGATACCAACAAACTGCTCTCCCAAGTGTTTAGCCAACTTACATCCCTACAGTGTGCATCTAGACTGGTTATCACATTTTAAATATAATTTTATAGATATTGTATATCCATATAAATATTTTAATGCAATTTTTGTAGATCTTTGGGCATTCTCTGAAATAATATGGAACAAGATTATCTTTTCCTCTAAAATTTGGTAAAACCTACCCAAAGTGTTTTGTGTCTTGATTGTTCAATTTTTTAATGGTCATGCATTCACTCTAATTTTCTAGTTTTCCTCAATTTTTGATAGAGTATGTTTTTCTAAAAAGTTGTCCATTTTATTTTGTTATGTCTTCATATGTTTTGGCATAATAGCGTTCTCAAATCATTTACAAATATCTACTCTATCTGCATCCATTTCTGATATTGTTTTCCTTTATCATTTTTTCAAGTCAATCTTGTTTTATTCAATTTATATGTACTTTTTAAAGGAATTTTTTTCTTTCATAATTTTTGTTAATCCTTGTTTTTCTGCTTCCCATTTTCAAAAATCTACTTTTACTGTCTCAAGTTTCACAATTTCTAATTTAACTAATTTGTTTTCACTCTTCATGTCATTTACTAAATGTATCCAAAGCTATAAACTGGCCTCTAAACACTGGGTTAGCTGAATACTGCACAGTGAATATGTAGAACTTTTTTTTTTTGTAGTTTGTTATAATTTTCTTTAACTCACATAAATTTCCAAATAATTTTTAAATTATTTATAAAAATATATTTCTACCTTAGTTGCTTTATGACTGCAAAATGTCATCTATAATTTGTTGAAATTTGTCGAGATGGAAGGTTGTTGGAATTTGCTAAGACTTCTTTGCAAGCAAGTATATCAGCAATTTTGTAAATATCCTATTTGCTGAAATATACTTAGAAAAGGATGTGTTCCCTTTTTACTGGTTCTTTTTTAAGGGATATATGGACATACCCCTCCATCTCCACCCATATATTTTATAGTAGATCAAACTTTCAATTTTGCTATTCAAATATTCCATATAGTTACTATCTTTATTTGTTGATCTTTTGGTAGAACCTTGCATGTGCACATAGAACCTATTTTCTCCTCTTTCTGGGCACCCTTTACTTATAGGTGACCATGTGCTTAACTTGTGGCCAAAGCAATGTGGATAGATGTGATGGCTCTACTTCAGGGTTGGTCACTGGGGGCTTGTTAAAATATTCTTATGGTTTATATATCTAGTAGAGAGTTGGATATGCAAGTCTGGACCTTAATATATTTTAAACCCTCCCTTGTATCTTTTATCTTTTAAAGATACTGTGATTATTTTGTAGCATTTTCAGATTGCCATAACTCAAGTTCTTGGGGTGCTAATTTTCCTGTTGTGTTTGTTACTCCCCCTTACTACTTATTAATGGTTCGAAATTTTGGTTTTGAGCTAATTTTCCTATCACATTGAGTTTTCTATAGGCCTCCAGGCTCTTGGGTCATTTGGTTTATTTCTTCTACATATTCCAAAGGTTTCACTGGCAATTAGGTTGATTTTCCAACTTGGTCATTACTTAGCTCCTCCATGTCAGCGCCTGCCCAAGTCTGAGTTTTCTTTCCTTTCTTTCCTTTCTTTCCTTTCTTTCCTTTCTTTCCTTTCTTTCCTTTCTTTCCTTTGCTCTTTCCTTTGCTCTTTCCTTTGCTCTTTTCTTTTCTTTTCTCTCCTAGGAGAGTAATTTGTTTATACTCTGTTGTGGGCAGAAGCAGGCTTGATTTTTCACTTGAGCTTAATATCACATCTCCTGTGCTAATATGAGCATTAAAAACCCAACCACTAGAAGTTAGGGCTTATATCTTGGTCCTATTCCTTATTTCCTTAGGTTGTAATGGCATTTCTGTGTATTTGTAGTAAAAGGGGTGTTGATTAAATTTCCCATACCATTGGAATTATTAGAGCAATAAATCCTTTTACATTTAAAATGTCTATTAGACATCTAAATGTAGATACCAAGTAGATAGTTGGGCATACAAGTCTAGAGCTCAGTAATCAATTGAATTGGTTGTGTGTGTGTGTGTGTGTGTGTGTAAAATTATAATCTTCACAAAATAGAGAACATTGTTGAGAGTCCAGGTTAAAGACTGGGAGGTAAGCAATGTGTTTGGGCTATCTAGAAGCCATTGGTAACCTTGACAAGAACAGTTTTTCTGGATTCATGTGACTAAGTAATAATGGGGAGAGTTAAATTATTGATGGAGAAGTACATAAAACAAACACAGAAAATTATTTTAGAAAGTTTTACCTTGAAGGGGAATAGAGATATGGACTATATGTCTTGCATTGGGCATAGAATCAAAAAAGGTTTCTGTTTGTTTTGATGCAAGGTTCTTGGGTAAGTTTTATGATGAATGAATATCTAAGTCTCCCCAAATCCTTGTGTTTGTCTTACTTTACCTTCAAATGTGCCCCTCTTACACATTTCCTTGCACTCACCAAACTCTGCTTCTATTACTTGTTCATTTGCCTGCATCTAAAACTTCATCTGTGAGGGTAGAAACAATGAATTTTGTTCACACTTACCATCAGCATCTAGCAGTGTGTTGGAATGCAAGATGAGTGTGTTTGTGTTTTCAAACCACTTTAGCAGGAAGACTTGTTTAGGATTGGAGACAAAAAGTATATATTGTTTCCCTAAGAAACATGCCCTCTGGGAATTGTAAAAAAAGAAATACATGGAGTAAAGTTCTACTTATTCCAAACAAAATTTACACATATTGAATTTTAATTTTTTTTTAGTTCTTCCAATCATTGGATATGTGCAGCCAGTGATTAGAGCACAGTGAAGATAGTTTATTCTTGGTAATAACAATAATGACTAGCTATGTATAAGACAACAAATCTGTATTTGAAATATATTTTATTTAGTTAGTTTCAGAGGTAGAGAAGTAGAGTTTAGTGATTCGTTAGTTGCATATAACACCCAGTGCTCATTACATCAAGTGCCCTCCTTAATGCCCATCACCCAGTTACCCTGTCCCCCACCCCCTTCCCCTCCAGTAACCCTCAGTTTGTTTCCTATAGTTGAATCTCTTATGGTTTGTCTCCCTCTCTGATTTCATCAGATTTTATATATTTGGATATATAAAATTTACTATGCCGAATATGCCTTTTGAGGTATGTGTTTATTACATTTAATATAGTAGAAAGTCTTTTTGCCTGGAGAGACTTTCTCTCAATATTTCCTCTTCATATAGTGATTCTTAGATTTTTTTTTTTAAGATTTATTTATTTATTTGAGAGAGCGAGAATGAGAGAGAGTACATGAGAGGGGGGAGGGTCAGAGGGAGGAGCAGGCTCCCCGCCGAGCAGGGAGCCCGATGCGGGACTCGATCCCGGGGCTCCAGGATGATGACCTGAGCTGAAGGCAGTTGCTTAACCAACTGAGCCACCCAGGCGCCCTCATATAGTGATTCTTAATGAACCCTCAAATTTCAGATTCAATGTTCCTTTCTCTAGGAAATAATGCTTTCTTTCCTCCATGCTGTTAGCTGCTCTGTATATCTCTTTTTGAGCATACCCCAACATAGTTCTTGCCAAGATGAATATTTAATTTTTCTGTTTTTATTTTTCTCTGCAGACAAGTCTATGGCTTGTAGTGTCAAGTACATAGCTGGTTCTCAATAAATATTTGTGAATGAATTAATGGATGGAATGAGGAAGAGAGGAAAAGGGAAGGAGGGAGAGAGGGAGAAAGGAAGGGAGGAAGTACAGAAAAATCATGCATGGATAACAGGCATTTTTGGTTGCTCAGTGTCCATCTCCTTGTCCACTGTCCCTCTCTTGATGTATAAACAGGTATACATTTCAACATGTGATCAAGGCTATGAAGAGAAATGAACAGGTCATGCAAAAGATTATTAAAAATAATACTCTGAATCATTATTCAGATTTGAGTAATCAAGAAAGCATCTCAGAACAAATCCCATTTAAACTAGGACCCAAGTGATATTAGGAGTCATATTAGTGTAGAGCTGTAAAAGCTCTTGGCAGGGCGAAAGCAAGAGCATGTCTGAGTACTCTGAGGAAGGAAAGGGTTTGAGTAATTCAAAACTGTAAGTTCCTGAAGAATATCCCGAGTTCTTTCATCAAGAATGGAAAATCCTGCCTTTGCCTAAAACTACAATTGATTTTGCCCTGCCTCTCACGTATTAGTTTACCTGAGTTTAGAATTCTAGGTTATTCAGCAACGGAAGACATTCTTTTATTTAATATGGTTTCTTACTGTTATAGATTATAAATATTAGTTCATTTCTTTACATGTTTTTGGTTTTTCCCATTCTGTTTGTGCTTTAATAATCTCTTTTAGCCTTTGTTGTTTCTGTTTGTTTACGATATGTCTGACTTTGAATATATTTTTACATATCCATCTCAGTATTTTGTGCAATGTTTTCCTCTTTATCATTTTTCCCCCTATAACATAGCTTTGGGAGGCTGTCTAATCACCATAAAGGCAGAATCTTACTAGAAGAAAACCATTTTTATCATTGATCCTTCCCCTCCTATTTCCTGCCCAGCAAGATGCAGCAGATATTCTGTGATTATAATACAACAAGCTTAAGGAAAAAGCCTTTAAGGATGAGCTAAGGGTGGCAATGCAGAAAGATGAAAATGGCCCAGTCCTTGATGGTGTTTGCTCTCTATCTGCTCTGTATTTCTGACTCCTAGCCTTATTATTGCATTTGATAAAAACTAACCCATCTATCTTAGCAAGTCTGTTTATTTCTTCTTTATGTTTAATTAATGTATCAGAAATTACTTACACATTTCATTTAAAGCTACAATTCTGTGAAGTTGCTATTTGCATTTTTATAGACGAGGAAACTAGGACTTAGAAGTTAAAATTAGTGAAGCTTTTCCATATTTTCTCCAACTTGAATATTATTGGGAATATTGATCTAAGTAACTAGATAAAGACCTTAGGGGATGCTCAACAAACATTTTTTAGTCAATTGCTTAATTATCTATGGCATTGAATAAACACAAAGCCATACTCTAACATTTGATTTTCATTGTGTGGGCTTTACCTCATCATATTCACACAGATTCAAGCATGGTCTCTGTATAGACAGTTCTAGATACAGTCTCCTTCCGACCTAGAGATGAGAATTTCTATCTTGACATAAATATGCACAAGGATGGCCCACTATTGCCTCAAAACATGACAAAATTGAACTCATTACCTTTTCTCATTTCTCAAACTTGTCTCTTTGACCACTGTTTTTGCCTGAGCTAATTTAAGCAACATCTTTCCAATCTTATAGGAAACAAATTTAATTTTGACTTACTCTTTACTCTGAACTAACCACATATTTGTGAAACCTGCCTCCAAAAAATCTGTAATATTTTTCTACTGCTACTTATCTATATTCACTACTCCAGTCCATAGTTTCATAATTTCTCACCTTGACCACTGACTGCAATGTATTTTTAACTTACTCATTTCCTCTACTCTTTATTAAGTCTATCTTTGAAACTCTGGTGTGAATATTTTTGTTCTTCCTCAAAAAAACAGACACTCTTTTGCTTATTGAATAAGTCTCAAGTGACTTAGTGTGATATTTAATGAACTCATAATTTATATTCCAATATTCATTTCCAAATAAACTCAAGTCTATTCCTCAATTACTTGGGTTTATTAATATATACAAGCAATATTAGTGAATATGCTACTGCATCTTCACACCCTTTTTACATTACTTTGTCAGCAAAGTTTCTATCCTCTGTTTTTCCATCCATGGCCTCTTTCCTGTGATATTTAATTCTCTATGGTAGATCTCTCCAAGTCACAGCCATGGGGCATTGGCTGTTGAAGTATGTGTTACGCAGGAGGCAGATTCTGAGATAACAACATACAGGAAGTTTATTGGGGGTATAATGCCTATGGGGGAAGGGAACAGGCAGTGTAGGGCAGAGGGAGAGATGGGACTGGAGTGAGAGATAACAGTACTTCTGCTGACCTCTGGGCAGTTCTGAAGCCAGGATGAACCTGTGGAGTGTGCCTAATCAAAGTGAGAAAAGCAGTTGTTTCTATTTCTAAATTGGTCAGGCTGCTCCAGGAGAGGGATGTGGACTTAGGGAGAAAGATCTTTGACCCCAAGGGGAAAGAGTGGTATTACATTTCCAGCTACTGGTGGAATACATTCTCCCATCCTGAAGGTGGCCCTGAAGGGCACAGGACAGCATTCCCTGGCACCAGATCATCCATGCTTCTCATCTACCCCCTCATGATTTATTCCCAATTCCCTATCCTTAACAACTCATTTGACTATTTCTTAGTACTTATCACATTTGGAAAATTTGCTTATTAGACTATCTTTAATCCATGACCTCTACTGGCTTGTAGGCTCTATAAGGTTAGAGATTGTGTCTGTTTGTTTACTATTATATATAGAATGCATAGCCAAGTCTCTGGCACACAGTAGATGCTCAGTGGATGCCTGTTAACTGAATGACTGATAATATGTCAACTCTATAGCTAGCACTAAAATACTCTATTTATATTTAACATATAAGATATTAAATGAACCCTCTAAAGATGTTACTTATAACCACAGTGCTCTTAAAGTAATGTCACCAAGCCTCATAAACGTTTATGAATAACACTGAATTTATTTCTGTTGAAATATGTTTCTTTGATTTCTAATTTCTTGATGTAAGAATTATTGTATACATAGATATGGATATTGACATTTATCATAAGAAATAGGCAAGTGGTAAAAGATATTTTTAGAATATGCTTAATTTGGATGAGATTGTGAGTTCCTTAATGTATTTAAGTAGATGGATTTGATCTTATTGTCCAATCTATCTGAGTCAACTTTGAGAAAAATCTGCTCTTGTTGATAGACTCCAGCTGTGTGTAATACTGCTAGGAAGGCTATGAACAGACCATGAGCAAGTTATTTCCAACTTTCCAAGTGTTTCTCTCTATTAAATATAGTTGAACTATATATTACATTGTAAATTTCAGGTTTATACATGTCAATACACTATTGTTATGAATATTTGATATTACAGATGCAAAAATTTCTAATTTTCTGTAGATTTAAAAAATTGAGCAAAGAAAAACAACATAGTAATACTTTTAAATCTGCTGCATGTTATTTTGTTTTTCCTTCAAATAGATGCTTCTAAATGTATGTGATTAATTTTACCAGCCTCTCATTTCAAGTTATAAGAAATGTATTTTAGTTCTGTAAGCTTGCCACAATCAAAAGCATGTAAGCCTCAATACTTGATGTATCAGATATAAGATTAATTCTAGGTAGAAAGCAATATTCTTACTTATAAGAACATAAACTAATGCATGATTTCAAAAATTATATACAAAATTTAAATCAAATCCTTTACATCACTAGAAACAGTCAATTTATTTTAGAAGCTAGTATTATCCTATCAAAATATCTTATATAAACACACTATTTATTTTCTATAGCAAGACCCAGTATCATTATTCATAGCCACTTATAAAAGGATTGTGAATTATATTTACTGTTCAGTTTTATAGCTTTAGATTTACTGAGGATTGCACACTGACAATCTGTAGTACTGTATATATTCTTTATATATGTTTGATTTCCATTCAGATTTTTCTCTTCCAAAATAAAATATAAATATACTACATCATGGTTTTATGCATTTTACCATTAAAACATATTAGGATAAGCATGCTCTAAAAGTCCATAAGAATCTTTATTATCCACTTAATTCTCTTTTCAAATGCAAACCATTAACTCTTTAAATAAACATATATTTGGTTGCCTTCCAATCGAATGTTTATAAGCGATTTACAGGGAAAAAGATATTTCAGATAAAGGCATTAAACATATGCATGGGACTATGATTTGTAATCCTAAGAGCCTTCATCCTTTACAGTAATGTGTATTCAAAGAAAAAACTGGATTGGGGAGGACTCATTACAAGAATAACAAAAAATTAGGTATACAGTAGCAAAGGCCAGAGCTTTGAGAATTAAAAAAAGAAATCCATCTCTCTCCAGAAAGTCAAATGCAGATTGTGGAGAATTAATGTCTTAAAATGTCAAAGAACTTGTGAAGTCTTGAAAGATAAGGCCTGATAACAAGATTAAAGCCAGCTATGAGAGAGTGTTCTGATAAAATGAAAAGTACAGGAGTAATTTACAACTAGGTTGACTATAAGGAATTGAATTAGCCTAAGACTGAATAGGGAAAATGGTAATAAAGAGAAGGTATGTTGGGGTACCTAGGTGGCTCAGTCAGTTAAGTGTCTGCCTTGGGCTCAGGTCATTATCTCAGGGTCCTGAGATTGAGCCCTGTGTTAGGCTCCCTGTGGAGCCTGTTTCTCCCTCTGCCTCTCCACCCCTGACTTGTTCTCTCTCTCAAATAAATACAGTCTTTTTTTAAAAAAGAGAGAGAGAGAGAAGGTATGTGAAGAGTTTGGCATTATAGTAGGTACTTGGCTAATACTAATTCCTTTCCCCCTAAACTGACTTTTAAAAACATCTTTGTATTAATGAAATAATCTTTTCCTCCTAAAGTGAAATCCAGTTTTCATCTTTATTAGAATAGAAAGTAAAAGTAAAAATTATGAAATAAATATAATTAAAATATGTTTGTAGATAAAATTTGGCATATTTGCTCATGTAACAAAATATGCCCAGGCCAGGTCTTCCAAACTCAACTGTAAGCAGGATTCCCCTTTTGGCCTACATTGTTGCAGTGCCTACAAGCATATATCTTCCATTTACATATTCAAATGCTAAAAATTCTAGATCATCTCCTACCACCCCATATTTTATTACTCAGGTTATATCTACTTTCCTAAAAGAGCACTTGGCAAGAGTAAATCTTACTACAACTGGCATATACTAATGGTCCCCAAACTTTAAGCTGAATCAGAAACACACAGAGGGCTTGTTAAACCCAAGGTTGCTGGGCCCCAACCCCTGAGTTTCTGATTCAGTTGGTCTTGGATGGAATTCCTAGGTGATGCTGATGCTGCAGGCTGAAGATTATGGATTGAGAATAGATTTTGGCCAATAATACATAGCCCCCTCTGGTCCTGAGAATAGGTTAACCTTCCCTAAGCAAAGGGCCAAGCTGTAGAATGTGAATGCTAGGGGCTCTGCCTGCAAGGATGACACATGGTTGAGGTGCAATTTTTGTTGACAAATTGTAGTGTTTTCCCCTTCTTTCCTTTTTCCCCTCCCTCTTGCCTTCTTCTCTTCCTTCTTCTCTTTCTCCTTATCATTCTCTCCCTTTTTCTTCCCTTCTTCCATCCTTCCTCCTTTCTTATTTTTTTTTACTTTCTGTATGTCCTTCTCAAATTTGTTTTTGTTAGTTTTCTTTAAAGAGAGTTAAGTAAACAAGTGAGACTTCCAGGGAAGATAGCAGAGTAGGAGTATCCTAAGCTCGCCTCATCCCATGGATATACCTAGATAATACCCACATCAGTGTAAGTAACTCAGAAAATGACTGAAAGACTGATAGAACACTCTCTATAACTGTAGAGAAGAGGAAGGGCAGAGACATGGTTGGACTCATGGGACTATCTGCAAAAGGGAGGGACACTGCAGGAGCAGAGAGAGGAGAGGGGCAGAACCTACACCGGGGACCCCAGGCATGGGGAACCTGCACTGAGAAAATGAATCCCCATAAGATTTGGCTTTGAAAACCAGATTGGTTAACTTCTGAGTTCTTATAATTGGTGAGGCTTAACAACTGGAACATTAAAAATCAGCAGCTTGGTTCTGAAATCCAGAGGGCAATAAAAATTGAGTCCTCACCCTTAAAGAGAAAGCATAACTAACAGCCCCACTGAGATACAGCATTGAAGCAGCAGTTTGAAAAACCCTTGGTGTATATGGGAAGATTTATTGACCGATCTCAGAATGTGTGCTATAGGAGCAGTGATCTTTAGGAGACTTCTCTGAGAATAAAAGAGCTGGGAGGGGCCCCATTTCCCTGCCCTGCTCCCCAGCCCAGATACATGGACACATGCTGGAACCAGTATAGATGAAACACTCTCCACCTAGCTTACTAATCAGTGTGCCTTGCCTCTGCATTCTCCTGCAACCTGCCCCCTCCAACCAGCACTGGAAAAAAGTTTTCCAAAGCACCTACAGGTCCCCTCCACAGTAGACCCATGTAAACCTTGCTAACACTGTGTACCCTCCTACACATTCTCCTGTAGACCAGCCCGCTCCAACAGGCCTTCAGCAGGAGTCCATCCAAAGCAGCACCACAAGCATGGCAGTGTGCAAGCAAACCCAACAAGGGCTAGCATCACTCCAAAGTAACTTTTGCCCTAGGGAGAGAGGGAAGATAACCACACACACCAGTTCAACTATGGCCCTAGCAGTGGGCTGGGGGCAGACATCTAGTCTGACTACAGGCCCTACCCACCAAAGAAAGCTGCTCAGGGGACAACACAGGAAGAGCACCTTGCAGTTTGATGCAATCATAGATCTGGCAAATATCTGATCTGGCCCAACTCAAGACAATGGTGGCCTCAGACTGCCCATTAACAACACAGGGACCAAACCCTGTCTACAACAGGCAAAGAGAGCCATTGCAGATGACTGGACTGAAGGCAAACACAGCTTACCCACAATAGTAGGGTGCATGCAACACACAAGGAGACATCCATGAAACACCAGGTTTGGGTGAACAGGGGACATTGTACTGCAGGACACTACAGGACCTCTTCTTCATAAGGCAACTACTTTCAAGAGCAGGAGATGTAACTGACTATCCTAACACATAGAAACAGAGTTAGAAAAAATGAGACAAAGGAATATGTCCCAAATGAAAGAATTAGGACAAAATCATAGCAAGAGAGCCAAATGCAATGGAGATAAATAATATGCCTGATAGAGAATTTAAGGTATTGGTCATAAAGATACTTATTGGACTTGAGCAAAGAGGGGACGATCTCAGTGAGACCCTCAACAAAGAGCTAGAAAACATTAAAAAGAACCAACCAAAGATGAAGAATTCAATAACTGAAATTAAAAATACACTAGACAGAAAAAATAGTAGAGGAAGCCGAAGAACATATCAGGAATGTGGAATCCAGAGCAATCAGCTGAAAAGAAGAAAAAAATAAATGAGAATAGATTAAGGGAACTTTGGGACATAAGCATAACAACATTCACATTATAGGGATCCCAGAAGGGAAAAAAAAAAAAAAAAGAGTAAAGGGGGCAGAAAATGTATTTGAAGAAATCATAGCTAAAATCTTCCCAAGTCTGAGGAAGGAAACAAATCCAGATGCAGGAGGCACAGAAAACTCTTAACAAAAGCAATGCAAGGAGATCTACACCAAGAGACATAGTAATTAAAACAGTAAAAAGTCCTGATAAAGAGAGAATTTTAAAAGCAGCCAGAGCAAACAAAACCGTCATATACAAGGGAAACCCCATAAAGCTATCAACTGATTTTTCAGCAGAAACTTTTCAGGCAAGAAGAGAGTGGCATGATATATTCAAAGTGCTGAAAGAAAAAAACCTGCAGCAAGAATACTCTATCCAGCAAATCTAACATTCAGAATGGAAGGAGGGATAAAGAGTTTCCCTGGACATACAAAACTTAAAGGAATTCATCACCACTAAGCCAGCCCTACAAGAAATACTAAAGGGGATTCTTTGAATGGAAAGGAAAGACCATAAACAGGAGTAAGAAAAGTAGGAAACACAAAAGGAGTAAAATTGTTATATCTATAAAAATGAATCAAGGGATTTATGAAATAAAAAGGATATGAAGTATATTGCCATATACTTAAAATGTGTGTGATGGGGAGAGGAATAAATGTTTAGTGCTTTTAGAATGGGATTAATCAACCATAAACTTAATATAGAATATATGCAAAAGATATTACATATAAACCTAAATGGTAACCACAAGTCAAAATCTGGTAATAGATATGCAACAATTAAAGAGAAAGGAATCCGAGTATATCACTAAAGAAAGCCAGCAATCTATGAGAGAAGACAGAAGAAAGGAACCGAGAAGAACTGCAAAAACCATTTAAAAAGTAACCGGAGCGGGAGACGAACCATGAGAGACGATGGACTCTGAAAAACAAACTGAGGGTTCTAGAGGGGAAGGGGGTGGAAGGATGGATTAGCCTGGTGATGGGTATTAAAGAGGGCATGTTCTGCATGGAGCACTAGGTGTTATACACAAACAATGAATCATGGAACACTACATCAAAAACTGATGATGTATGGTGATTAACATAACAAAAAATTTTTAAAAAGGGAAAAATAACCAAATGGCAATAAGTACATGCCTATTGATAATTACTTTGAATTTAAATGGATTAAATACTCCAGTCAAAAGACATAGGGTGATGGAATGGATAAAAATGCAAGATCTATCTATCTGCTGCCTACAAGAGACTCATGTCAAACCTAAAGAAACATACAGACTAAAAGTGAAGTGATGGAAAAAAATTATGCAAATGGAGGTGAAAAGAAAGGGTAGCAATACTGACATCAGATAAAATAGACTTAAAGACTGTAATAAGAGACAAGGACATTACATAATCATAAAGAAACAATCCAAAAGGAAGATATAAGAATTGTAAATATGCATCCAACAAGAGGGCACCCAAATACATAAAGCAGTTAATAACAAACAAAAAGGAAGTAACAATCATATAATTATAGAGGGCTTTAACACCCTACTTACATCAATGGATAGATCAAACAGAAAATCAACAAGGAAACAATAGCTTTGAATGACACATTGGACCAGATGGATTTAACATATATTAAAAACATTCTATCCTAAAACAGCATAATACACATTCTTTTCAAGTGCACGTGGAATATTCTCCAGAATAGATCACAGATCAGAATAGGCCACAAAACAAGTCTCAACAAACTGAAAAAGATTGAAGTCATATGATGCATCTTTTCTGGCCACAATGCTATGAAACTTAAAATCAACCACAAGAAAAAAATCTAGGAAGAACACAAATATATGGAGGTTAAAGGACATGCTACTAAACAATGAATTGGTCAACCAAGAAATCAAAGAGGAGGTAAAAAAAAAAAAAAAAAACATGGAGACAAATAAAAATGAAAACACAATGGTCGAAAATCTTTGAGATGCAGCAAAAACCGGTCTAAGAGGAAAGTTTATAGCAATACGGGCCCACCTCAAGAAGCAAGAAAAATCTCAGACCACTAAACCTTACACCCGAGGGAGCTAGCAAAGAACAATAAAACCTTATATCAGTAGAAAGAGGGAGATAAAGACTAGAGCAGACATAAACAAATACAAACTAAAAAAATAAAATTAGGTAATTCTATAAAAAATTCAACAAAATTGATAAAACTTTTAGCCAACTCATCAAAGAAAAAAAAAAAACCCTCAAACAAAATAATAAATGAAAGGAGAAAAATAACAACTGACACCACAGAAATACAAATGATTGTAGGAGAATATTATGAAAAATTATATGCCAACAAATTGGACAATTCAGAAGAAATGGGTAAATTCCTAGAAACATATAACCTCCCAAAGCTGAATCAGGAAGAAAGAGAAAAACTTGAAAGACCTACTACCAGCAAAGAAACTGAATCCATAAAAAAAAAAAAACTCCCCAAAACAAAAGTCCAGGACCAGATGGCTTCACAGGTGAATTCTACCAGTTAAAGAAGAGTTAATACCTATTTTTCCCAAACTATTCCAAAGAATAGAGGAGGAAGAAAAGATTTCAAATTCATTCTATGAGGCCAGCATACCCTGATTCCAAAACCAGATTAAGAAACCATAAAAAAAGAAAACTACAGGCCAGTATCTCTGATGAACATAGATGCAAAAATCCTCAACAAAATATTTGCAAACCAAATCCAATAATACATTAAAAAATCATTCACCATGATCAAGTAGGATTTATTCCTGGGATACAAGGGTGATTTAATATTTGCAAATCAACTGATGTGACACATAACATCAACTATACAATTGCACCAAAAAGAACCTAGGAATAAACTTAAGCAAGGAAGTGAAAGACCTGTACAATGAAAACTATAAAACATTGATGAAGAAATTGAAGATGACACAAACTAATGAAAAGATATCCTATGCTCATGGATTGGGAGAAAATATATTGTCAAAATGTCCCTACTACCCAAAGCAATCTACACATTTAATGCAACCCTATCAAAATACCAACAGCATTTTTCACAGAACTAGAACAAATAATCCTAAAATTTCTGTGGAATCACAAAAGACCCCAAGTAGCTGAAACAATCTAAGAAAGAAAAAAACAAAGCTGGAGGTATCACAATCCCACTTGGATGTACTACAAACTGAGAGTTACAGAAGGGAGGGGGTGGGGGGATGAGGTAAGCTGGGTGATGAGGTGATGGGTATTAAGGAGGGCATGTGTTTTGATGAGCACTGGGTGTTATGCGCAACTAATGAATCGTTGAACACTACATCAAAAATTAGTATGTTGGCTAACTGAACATAATTAAAAACAGCTGTAGTAATCAAAACACCATGGTACTTGCACAAAAATAGACATGTATATCAATTTAACAGTATAGAGAACCCAAATATAAACCCATGATTATATGGTCAATTAATCTTTGACAAAGGAGGCAAAAAATATGCAATGGGAAAAAGACACTCTTCAACAAATGGTAGTGGAAAAACTGAACAGCTACATGTACAATAATGAAACTAGACCACTGTATTACACCATCCACAAAAATAAACTCAAAATGGATTAAGGACTGAAATGTGAGACCAGAAACCATAAAAATTCTAGAAAAAGGCACAGGCAATAGTCTCTCTGACATTGGCTGTAACAACATCTTTCTACATAGGTCTCCTGAGGCAAGGGAAACAAAAGCAAAAATAAACTATTGGATCAACATCAAAATTGAAAGTTCTGAAACAAGAGACAATCAACAAAACTAAAATCCTACTGAATGGGAGAAGATATTTGCAAATAAGATATTTGATAAATGGTTTGTATCCAAAATATATAAAGAACTCTTATAACTCAATACCAAAAAAAATCTAATTAAAAATGGGCAGAACATTCTCCAAAGAAAACATGTAATAACAGAATTGTTGAATCACTATATTGTACACCTGAAACTAATATAACACTGTACATTAATTACACTGGAATTAAAAAGTGAATTGTACAAGTCTAATGACTAATCATTTACTATCCACAAAAATTTTTGATAAATCAGAAAGGTATCTAGGTAGGTGTAATAAGGTGCATAATTCCTGAAAAAATTATTTTACAAATTGGGCCTTTACCCAAAGAATACAAAAACACTAATTTGAAAGGATATATGCACTCTTATGTTTATTGCAGCATTACTTACCATAGCCAAGGTATGGAAGCAACCCAAGTGTCCATCGGTAGTTGAATGGATAAAGTGGAAGTATATATTAAATGTTACATAAATTGGAAAAGTTTTTCCCTAATTTTGAGTGAAGCCACATAGCTCTCAATATTTAAGAGATATTCTGTTTTCTTTCTTGTGAACCCTGTCCCTCCATATTTTATGTCAATTTGCATAGAATTGATATAACTTTTCATATAAGAGACTTGTCCCTTGTTACATTTTCTGTGTAGGACATATTTTATTGCTATACACAAATTGTATCCTTATTTGATTACATTTATAATTCTATGAACTCATGATTTGAGATCATACTTAGATAAATTTTCCCATTTGGTAATAAAAAAAGTGTCCAAATTTTTTCCAGTATTTTCCAATATTTTATGGCTTTATTTTTTACTATCGAGTCTCTGACTCTTTAGTAGTAAGTGGTAGTAATAGTAATAATAGTGGTGGTATAAGATGTGGGAAGGAATCCCATTTTCAGTTACCCACCTAATTTTTGGAAAATAATTTAATCTTTAGTGTCATTTTATGTGGTTTTCACAAAGTATTATGACAGTATTTTTCTGAAATTTAAGGAAATATCCTTAGATTTTTCTTAAAGGATTACAAATTATGAAAAGCTAGATGCTTTCTGCAATGACAGTTTTGGTAACTTGGCTCAGCACAGTTTATGAGAAGCTCCATTAGTAACAATCTGAGGCCAATTAATGTAATCTGTTAATTCATATCTTGTATGATATTTACAACAAGACTGGTTGGAGATCCAATCATTTCATGATAGGTTTATTCGGTTTCTTCACAGGATGGGCCCCTTCCTCCAGGTCTCTGAGCCAAAACCATGTGGTTTCAGAAGGGTGCTGTTCAAGCACGACTTGCAGCACAAAACCCTTTCTCTTAGAACAATAATTAAAAGCAGATAGCTAACTAAATGATCTGATTGAGCAGATGAACAGTTCTTCTTGCATTTATTTTTATTATATTTTATTCTTCATTTATGGATATGTGATTTCCTCTTTTGGAAAGCCTACATTAAAACCAAATTTGCATAACATAGAAAATGGATCATTCATTCAAGAACATAGAGTTACATTTTGTTTTAGCCATTCCAGGCACACAAAAATACATCTTCCATTTATGGTTATATGCTAATCCTACTTAATTTCAGAAATAAAGAGTCCCAGATGAAGAGATGCCTCATCTGAATTCTTCCAAAAATGTTTTTCTCCTTTATCAAAAGAAATTGCCATTCTTCTGACCTTATCAGAGCAAATTATAAATAAGGGAATTTGTTTTCTTTTAAAAAGAATTGTTGGGCTTTCAACATGCGCGCTATAAACTAAGCAGGCAAAAATAGCAGAACTGATGCATGCAAACTGTGTGGATCAAAACAAAGCTGAAGTAAAGAAACAGACTTCCAGTGGAAGAACCAAAACAGGGCTCAGCCAAAAGGAAGAGGAGGTAGCTTATACACGAACACCTGTTGGATAGAGTTAAAGTAGCATTTTATAGCTTCTATAAAGCATTTTCTCCTCTATTAACATATGGCTTCATTGAGATAAAAATCTTCACATTTAAAAAACTAGAATCAATAAAAAATAAGGAAAGAAAATACTCCATAGACAATATGCTCATCTTTGTGATGTGAAGTGTATTTTTTCTGTGTGTTCTGTAACTCTGAATATGGTTGAACATGGTCCTCTGTGTGTGTGTGTGTGTGTGTGTTTACATACAGGCACAGGATCATGAAAGCTTGATGTTTTCAGCTTTAAGCCTATAGATCAGAGCAATAGGATATATGTTATGATTCTATACTATGATACATATTCTCCCCAGTGCTCTCTGATGTTGAAAAGAAGGTAGGCACCTTTGTTATGTAAGGTCGACTTGTTACTGGTCTATGGAGTATTTAAAAGATTTCTGGAAGGTAGAGGCCTTGGTGGGATGTCCTGCACACCTGCAATGAGGAAGTGATTTCAGCTGCAATTACAAACCACAAAGAGACTTTTTTTTTTTTTTTTGGAAGGAAACGGTCTCCGATGTTAATGGGATTGTGTCTGGTACCACATGGCAGCAGCTAGTTCAGATGGAGTTCCAGTCGCTGCATCTCCTGTTGGACAATTTAGGAGGTAAAAAGCATCAGTTCCCTGGTTAGTAAGGATGCTTCCTGATAATGCCAAACACTTGGAAATAAAAAAATTTTAAAAAGCCTCAATTATTTATCCAAGTGGTAATTCCATAACAGAACATAGTCCACATTTTGAGGTTTTATTTTTAACCAATACTATTCTAGTCAGGCAAACTAGATTTTCTTCTCTAATAAAGCACATGAAAACAGAATCAGGGCGCCTGGGTGGCTCAGTTGGTTAAGCGACTGCCTTTGGCTCAGGTCATGATCCTGGAGTCCCCGGATCAAGTCCCATATCGGGCTCCCTGCTCAGCAGGGAGTCTGCTTCTCACTCTGACCCTCCCCCCTCTCATGTGCTCTCTCTCATTCTCTCTCTCTCAAATAAATAAATAAAATCTTAAAAAAAAAAAAAAAAAAAAAAAAAAAAAACAGAATCATTGGCCAGCAAGGCTCATACATTGTCCCCCTGCTCTTACAAGCAATGACTTTTTGGTGGACATTTCATCTTTGATCCCTTTTTTTTCTCCTTAATCCCCTACATCTATTTAGCCATTCCTTCCCCCCCACCCCCACCCTTGGCTACCACCAATTTGTTTTCTGTATTTATGAGTCTGTTTCTGCTTTTTGTTTGTTCATTTTTTTTTAGATTCCACATAAGTAAAATTATATATTTTTCTCTGAATTTCACTAAGCATAATACCCTCAAGATCCATCTACAAATGGCAAAATCCTATTCTTTTTATGGCTGAGAAACAGTCCACTGTGTGTGTGTGTGTGTGTGTGTGTATTATTTTTAAAAATTCAGTATAGTTACCATAGTGTTAATTTCAGGTGTACAATATAGTGATTTAACA
This sequence comes from Mirounga angustirostris, assembly GCF_029215605.1. Taxonomy (NCBI): domain Eukaryota; kingdom Metazoa; phylum Chordata; class Mammalia; order Carnivora; family Phocidae; genus Mirounga; species Mirounga angustirostris. The sequence continues at coordinate 8,533,271 of NW_026991722.1, read as the reverse complement.
GTTCCATACATTACTCAGTGCTCATCATGATAAGTGTACTCTTTAATCCCCAACACCTATTTTACCCATCCCCCTACTCACCTTCCCTCTGGTAACCATCAGTTTGTTCTCTATAGTTAACGGTCTGTTTCTTGGTTTGCCTCTCCTTTTTTTTTTTCCCTTTGCTCATTTGTTTTGTTTCTTAAATTCTACACAGGAATGAAATCACATGGTATTTGTCTTTCTCTAACTGGCTTATTTCCCTTAGCATTACACACTCTAACTTAATCCATGTTGTTGCAAGTGGCAAGAGTTCATTCTTTTTTATGGCTGAATAACATTCGTTTGTGTGTGTGTGTGTGTATGTATGTATGTACTCATCTTTATCCATTCATCTATTGATGGACACTTAGATTACTTCCATATCTTGGCTATTGTAAATATGCTGCAATGAAAGGAAGGCATATCTTCCTAAATTACTGTTTTTGTTTTATTTTGGTAAATATCCAGTAGGGGAATTACTGAATCATATATTTCTATTTTTAATATTTTGAGGAATCTCCATACTGTTTTCCAAAATGGCTGCACCAGTTTGCATTCATACCAAAACTGCATGAAGGTTCCCTTTTCTCCACATCCTCACCAACTTGTTATTCTTTTTGATTTTAGCCATTTTGGCTGGTATAAAGTGATATCTCATTGTGGTTTTGATTTGTATTTCCCTGATGATGAGTGATGTTGAACATCTTTTCATGTCTGTTGGCCACCTGTGTTATCTTTGGAAAAATGTCTCTCTAGGTCTTCTGCCCATTTTCCAATTTGATTGTTTTTCTGCTTTAAGTTGTATGAATTCTTCATATATTTTGGATAATAACCAGCTATATTATTTATAAATAATATTTTTGTGTAGTACCAGTTGCTTATTTTTGCTTTTGTTTCCTTTGCTTGAGGAAACAGTTCCATAAATATGTTGCCAAGGCTCACATCCAAGAGATTATTGCCTATGTTTTCTTTTAGTTTTATGATTTCAGGTTTCACATTTTAAGATTCCAAATATAAGTTGAAATCATATATTTGTCTTTCTCTGACTTGCTTCACTTAGCATAATACCCTCTAGGTGCATCCATGTTGTCACAATGGCAAGATCTCATTCTTTTTTATTCATCTTTATTTGAAAAATAAATGTCAATTAAAGTTTAACTTTCTGGAAAGGATCAAATCAATGGTATGGCCATCAAGCCTGTTGTTAAAAGCTCTTAATCTATTAAATTTTGTTATCTGTAAATATTTTTCACTGAACAAAATGACACAAGGAGATTGATATTGTGCTTCTACCAGAACATCTCCCAAATTCAAGGTGTGAATAGCTCAGAGGTAATGGAATGTCTCCAAAAGAATTGCAGATGTGACAACTGACCTGTGGAATTTATTGAAAAAAAAAAATAGAGAAAAAAATTACTAAGTTTTTGTGAGAGTTATACTGGCAAATGAGCCTCCAGTCTGGGATAAAAGAGTGACTTGTCAAGATTTGAATGAATTCATCATCCCTCATTTCTCTAAACTTCCACAAGCAGGAAGCTGGCTGAGCATGCTGTCAACATCTTGAGAGGGAATAATGTCCATAATATCCATTGCCATTCAAACGTGGACACAGCAGCATATATATGTATATGTGTATGTATGTATGTATATGTGTTTATATATGTATGTATATGCATGTATATGCATGTATATGTATGTGTATAGGTATATGTATCTCCTAGAAAGTAAAAGCCAAAGACCATAGAAAATTACAGACTGAGCAACTATTTTCAGGGGATGGAAACTGAACCAAATAAAGGAGCATTTCCACAGGCATAATAGAGTTAGATTTCATAAATATTTTCTATATCTCCTTTCTGTATGGAAGTATTGTTTGTTGTCCTAGTTTCACTATATTATATTGGGTCTGAGGGGAGGGGAGGTGTGTAAATCACTTGCCTTTTGAGTACATAGACTTTTTTTTTTTTTTAAGATTTTTTTAATTTATTTATTTGAGACAGAGAGAGAGCACATGAGAGGGGGGAGGGTCAGAGGCAGAAGCAGGCTCCCTGCCAAGCAGGGAGCCCGATGCGGACTCGATCCCGGGACTCCGGGACCATGACCTGAGCCGAAGGCAGTGGCTTAACCAACTGAGCCACCCAGGTGCCCTAGTACATAGACTTCTGAAGCAAGAGAAGACATACAGAGATCTGATGTACACATTATCATAGGATCTTTGACTTTGAGGAAGGTTGTTTGAGTAATTTCCCTTGGGGAGAGAGTAAAAAATTTTGAATGAAGGGAGGCAAACAAATACTTTGTGATCAAGAGGATGGACTGTGTTATATTGTATGGGAATGAGTATGGTCATATTTTAATCGTAGCTGCCCTTTTCTGTGGGAAGAATATAATCTCAAGCAAAAATGGTGAACACGATCCTGTGATTTATTTGGCAAAGGGAATTTATGCTGCTTCCCAACAGAAACTTTAGGAACCATAGTTTCATATGGAAAACTATTTGGGAACATTTCCTATTTGAAGCCTAGAAATAGATGTATTGAAATATGCATTCAACACACAAAATATTTCAATGTTCTGCACCTCTACATCCAAGCAGTTGAGCACCAGAGAGGATTGACCCAAAGCACTATCAACTCATATGAATGTAATTTGGATTATTTGATTGCAGTTGTCAAATCTTCAGTTTTTCTCTGATGAAAGGTCATTACTGTTTCCAGTGGATGGGAATGAAAATATTCCTCATGGAAATAAGATTTTGAAATGACAATCAACATTTCCACAGTTTGACTTTTCACTGGGAGCAAAGAAAATTCTGTCATTTTCACTGCTCAGATTTTTAATTTTATAGTAGCAAATTCTTCAAAGTATAATTAGTTGAAATTAATGTTTAATTGAAACTGTCAAATACAAAGTTTCCAACTCCCCCAAGTCAACAGATTTTAAATAAATGAAAATGAAATATTAATCCTCTATATTATAGAGAGAATAGATATTTGGGGGCTCATAGGACAAAACCTAGGGCTTAATTAAAGAAATGAGCAAATTAAAAAATTGTTTTTGATGAGTTGCTCAAGGCATATTTACAAAAAAAAACAATTTGATGTATATTTGTTAGGAGGTAAACATTCTTATTTCATCTGTGAATATATGATTTCAAAATATGTAATTTGTGAAATTTAATTGAGACTTCACTCCCATAGTGCAGGACCAATAGCATCTATAGTCATATTAAAATACCAAAATAACTGACTACTTTAATAAATATGGTGGAAGAAAAATCTAATGAATAATATAGTAATAAAGTTATTAGAGACAGAACAAGTGTCTGAATTTACAAGATTATGCCTCTCGTACCTAAGAAGCAAGGGGTATAAAATAAATAATTACGAAGACACATGGATGCTCACATTGCAGAACTAGTGTTCAGGAAGGCCAAAGGATGAATGAGATAAGGTGGCCAAAGAATATTTTAAAATTTGTAAAGCAGTATCATATTACATAAGAAAAAATAAAGGGAAAAAAGTCAATTATCCACTGCACTGTGTATCCTTCAGTGCATTGATTTCAAACATTTAGGCAATTTTCTGCATAACTGCAGTCATTGTTTGCAAATAATATACTCTTCTTATCAATTACCATAACCAGTTTTCATGTTGCTGTGTAGTTGGCATTTCAAGGGAATGTGTAATATTTCCTTGAATATGAATTTATTTAATTAACCAATTTTCCCTTAGTAAAGGTCATTTGGATTTTTTTCTATAGGTCGTCTTTTCCCATTGGATAAAGAAAGTTTTCTAGGTGTAATTATTTGGTTAAAGGATATGAATATGATTTGGCTCTTCATATACCCAGCATTCCCAATTTTCTGTGCTTCTCAATGATAGGTCAAATTGTGGAAATGTTTATTGTCTAATCAAAACCCAACTGCATTTTAAATGATGCAAAAGTAAGTTAAACCTCAAATGATTTACTTACAAAATTAGTATGAGTTTAATCAATTTGCTGAGTTGCTAATTGGATATACTTTTAATTTCAGTTTCTTCCTTTTGTTGAGCTCTTTTCCTTTTGTTGAGCTCTTTTCCCCTAGTGTAATTCAATACTTACTCTTGGTTTGTTTTCTCTATTTTTTAGTAATACCTTCTCTGTATAAAAGGACTTTCAAAACACTCTGTGAATATTTTATATTAAAGAGATGTAAATTCAGGGATCAAGTTGTGCCTAGCCTCTTGATGCCTATAACTCAAAAATCAAGATACAGGGGATAAGAGTTAAGATATATAGTAATTGAAAAATAAAATTCCTATGGTAAGGGGAAGAAGAATTACCTAACTTTAAAATGATATTCATGCTTTATGGGGCGCCTGGGTGGCTCAGTCTTAAGCGTCTGCCTTCAGCTCAGGTCATGATTCCAGGGTCCTGGGATCGAGCCCCGCATCGGGCTCCCTGCTCAGCGGGGAGCCTGCTTCTCCCACTCCCACTCCCCCTGCTTGTGTTCCTGCTCTTGCTGTGTCTCTGTCAAATAAATAAAATCTTTAAAAAAAATGATATTCATGCTTTAAGTAATTTATGGATTTATCAAACTAACATTCAAGAATCTAGGTGCTCAGTACAATTTTGGGAGAAAGAATATAGAGGTAAAATATATTGCCAGCATAAGGTTTAATGTCTAACATTGATTTCTAACCCATCTGCACAATAGAAACACTTTGGAAGATTTTTAAAATACTAATATTCAAATCTCATCTACAGAATCTGAGCCAATTGTTAAGGGGGGTTGGGCTGTACAGGAGTATTGTAAACAGCTTCTCAAATGATTCTAATGTCTAGCCAACTGTCAGAACCACTGATCTGATGAGAAAAAGCTGCCATTAGTGAGACTCAAATTCATAACTTTGGTTCCCATTGAACATATATATATTTGTGATAATAGATTTTACCAGTAAAGCATAAATAAAATGGCTTGCAGCTAAAGAATTTCTTATTCCATTGCAGTTTGTACCTGTTAGCATTATAATATGCAAAATTAATGTAATGTCTTCTAGTTTGAGAAAAATCAAAAGATGCAAAATCACTTGGACAGATGGAAAAAATAAGATACCACTGAGCATTGTAAGTTCACACTAAAAGTGTTAGTGTTTAGTTAAATACACTGTTTCTGTGGCTTTTCACTTAGCAATTATCACTTTATTACAGTTTAGCTAATTCTGGCCTCACATTTTAATGCCTTCTGGCATCAAAAGGTGAATCTTTTCAAAAGTCTGATATAAGTGGTGATGAATGTGAGAGACACTTTGTTTAAACTTACAAAACATTATCTAAATAAACAGCTAATTTTTAAACAAGTCTTAATTTGGAAGGACACAGAAATCCTTTCCTAGCCCTAAAATCTCATTAATTTGCACCTCACTAATTTTAAGATTGTAAGAATAGTGACAGACTGAAATTCACATTTATCTATGAAAAAAGATGTTGTGTTTCAGGTAAGATGGTTTAAAATAATAAAGAGGCCAATCTGTAGGTTCACATGGGGACACAGGAAGTGACCACAGACCCAGGATCTGAATCAAATGTAACAACCAGACCAGTTCATTTAATATTTATGACTTCCTAACTGATATGTTAGATGTTAGAACATACTTGACTTCTTCCCAAGAACAGGTTTTAGTGTGGCAGGGATATTGAAACATAAATACAGGAAGTTAAATGTGACAAAATAAAAGTCAGGATGGTGACATTCATTCACAGGATGCACCAGAAATAATTTGCCATATTTCTTTTCCAGTGCTTAAGGGCTATTTGTAATTATGTGTTTAATTATTTCTTGTCTGACACTCCAACTGGAGTATACAGGCAAGGACCGCATCGTCTGTACCTCTAAAAGTGCCAGCATTCTGTAGAGCTGTCCAGAGTTCTCTAAAATGAAGACATCATAGACACCACCACACAGACAGAAGTCCCACAACTCAGTCTCTATATATTTCTAATCTGAGTCACGCTAATAATTTCCTTCTACTTTCCCTGGCTAATTTGAAGGTTACCATTTCTTGCAGTCCTTTATCATGATCTTGTTCTCCTTTACCAGCCACTCCATTGTGTAGCACTTTTGCTCCCCTTCAGAACCTTGTAACAAACCAAACCTCGCAGGCATGCTGTATCCTCTGCGAAATGTTCTCCGGGTTTTATGGAAAGGTTTAGACCAGGATCTTCTGTTTTTCCTCTCCTTTTAAATGTAGGCACAGCATTCATTAGACTACCATCCTTTAACCTCTTATATTTTTTTTTTAAGATTTTATTAATTCATTTGAGACAAGGAGATACAGAGACAGAGAGCATGAGCAGGGAGAGAGGCAGAGGGAGAGGGAGAAGCAGGCTCCCTGCTGAGCCAGGAGCCGGATGTGGGGCTGAATCCCAGGACCCTGGGATCATGACCTGAGCCGAAGGCAGACGCCCAACTGACTGAGCCACCCAGGCGCCCCTTATATTTTTTTCTTTTGAACAACATTTGATAGTTTATCCCCTCTTATTCAGCTCTATTGTTGTCTACTCATATATGCTATGAAAATTGATGGAAGTGATGGACCTCATTCTATTAAAAGGCAACTCAGCAGAGAGCAATTTTTTTTTTCTTCTTTGGGACTCTGGTGCTGAAGATTTAGTTAATCTCACTTATTTCTTGGCACATTCATTCTTCCATGCAAATCCATTCCCTTTACTTACATATTCCCTTTCATACTCACGTCTCATTCCCCTCCCACCATGTGCAGCCATTTGAATGAGGTTTTTGTGTATCATTTAAGTGTGTTGTTTCACACTATGTCCTTTTATGTGTATGTATTTTAATTTATGCTAACCCTGTTCCTGGCCATATCCCAGGGAAATTCTCACACAGAACCAAGATGGGACAGGTACAGAGTATTCGTGGCAGGATTGTTTCTAAGGGCTGAGAGAGGGGTGCAGCTGGGCTTGCTCACTGGGAGAGCAAACAGACTAAATCTGTGTAGGTGCACCATGGAGTGCTCTACTTCACAGCAGATTACACAAATACACCCGAATGCTGAGGGATTTTAGAAACCATGCTTACTGAAACTAGAGAAGGAGATTTTTTTTAAAAAAGTATTTTCTAGATCTGTGATTGTGATTAAATAATGTTAAAAAAAGGCAGGAGAAATTATAAACTCCCTCTAGGTTCTGAAATTTTGACACAATGTATGGTATAGTTAGCAAGATAAAGAAATGGAGTTAGATATGAAAGTAAACTGATGTATGCCTTTACTAATGGTGTGATCTTGGCATTTAGCCTCTATGAGATACACTTTCCTCATCTATAAAATGAAGAATAATGTATAAGATTACCTAAATTTAACCACTGAAATGTGTGTAGGTTTCTTAATAAAACCTTGGGAGGAAAGAAACACTATACCTTAAATATGAAAAAAAAATGCATAAGTGATCTAACTAGGTCTTGGGTCAAATGTTCCGCATTTAATTTAATGTTACAGTATGTAACAGTGCTTAATTGAATATTCCAGTATTTAACATATAATATTTAACCTAATTTTTATTATAAACTTCTAATGGCTGTGATCATAATTTATCAATATAAATATTAATATAATGATTTCATGTAAGTTTTACTACAACTTTGAAATTAGGTACCATAATTTTAGTAATTACAAAAATTTGAGATTTAAGCAAGGATATAACAAGACCCTGGTCACAGACAGGTAAGGAAGAGTTAAGATACCAACTTGGGTATTGTTAAAATAGGTAAAAACATATTCTGTTTTTATATATTATCATATTCTTTACATGGCAACAATACTTATTATGTGGGTTCAGCTATTTTTCCCCGCAAATGAAAATTTAAAAAGAAAATATTATTGAGTATCTTGGCTTTCATGTTCGATTACCAAGCATTTTGATAAAAGATTGGTGTTCCATATTCCTGGTGAGCCATTCAAAGGGAACACTTAGGGACATTTTTTTTTTCCTGTTCTAATCAGAATGTTCTCTTCATGCAAAAATCAGAATTGATTTCAATAATAAAATATTTCAAATAATATTCCAGTAAGATGAAAATAAAACAAGGGACAGTTTATCATGTTGCCAGAAGTAAAATTCTAAGTTTTCTTATACACAATATATAATAGGAAATAGTGACATCTTTACGGTATTGAAGTTATGTTCAAAAGAAAACAAATGTCAAAGGTAGACTTAGATTTAAATGTTTTCTAACTTTCTAAAATAAAAATCATATTAGTTTTCACAAGTGATATTTTAAATTGTATCTTTTTCAAAGATTTGTCAGGGCTTTTTATTAGAAGACATTTTGGTTACCTAACTAATATAGAAAGCTAAATTATTTATTTTTAGTGTTGCTCAATCTAGAACTCTTTTTAAAAGGAATGACTACTTGTATTTAAAAACTCAGCTTTAAGCCTATGAAATTCAAAAAAATTTTAATTCTAGCAGAGTTAACATATGTTGGTATATTAGTTTCAGGTGTACAATATAGTGATACAACAATTCTATAAATTACTCAGTGCTCATCATGGTAAGTGTACTCTTAATCCCCATCACCTATTTCACCCATCCCCCACCCTCCTCCCTTCTGGTAACCATCAGTTCTCTATAGTTAAGAGTCTTTTTCTTGTTTTTGTCTGTCTTTTCCTTTGTTTTATTTCTTAAATTCAACTTATGAGTGAAATCATATGGTATTTGTCTTTCTCTGATGGGCTTGTTTCACTTAGCATTATACGTTCTAGATCCATTCATGTTGTTGCGAGTGGCAAGAATTCTAGGACTATAAATATAAGACAAAAATTTATATTGGCACAAATTATCAAGAAATACTGAGCAGTTTTGTTTTTTTCTTTTTGTGGGAGAAGAATGAATAGGTTTTTTAAATTCAAGATGGATAAATTTACCTGATTTTATATTTTAAAATATGTATAAACTGGGCTAATTACATTTGAATAAAGATATATGAATAATTATAAGCATAGGATGTTTCCTATAGTAGAAATTTATGAATATTCGGTTTTTCCTTGTATCACCAGTACTGAGAATTTTAGGGAAAGCTCAATAAATATTTTTGAAGTATTGAATAAACATAATTTTTTATAAAGATTTATATAAATATTTTTAAGTAGTGTATATTGAGTTATATGTGGTTTTGTATATTTTGGCTATTAACACCTTATCAGATATGATTTACAACTACTTCTTTCCCATTATCATTGTCTTTCACTTTGTTTCTTTTGCTGTGCAGAAGCTTTTTAGTTTTATGTAGTCCTAGTTGTTTATTTTTATTTTGTTCCTTGTGTTTTAAGTATCCTATCTAAAGAATCACTGCCAAGACCATGTTAGGAGCTTTTATTCCTATGTTTTCTTTAAGGAGTTTCATGGTTCAGGTCTTACATTTAAATCTTTAATCCATTTCTAGTTAATTTATGTAAGTTTTATAAGACAGAGGTCTAAGCTTCATTCTTTTACTTGTGAATATCCAGTTTTTCCAGCACAATTTATTGAAAAGATTGTCTTTTCTCTACTGAGTATTCTTGTCTCCCTTGTTAAATATAAGGTGACTATATGCTTAGGTTTATTTCTGGGCTCTCAATTCTGTTCCATTGATCTGTTGTCTGTTTTTATGCCAGTACCATATGGTTTTGATTAATACAGCTTAAAATTAGGAAGTGTGATGCCCTTCCCCTTTGTTCTTCTTTCTCAGGATTCTTTTGGCTATTTGGGATCTTCTGTGATTCCATATAAATTTTATAATTGTTTTTTCTACTTCTGTAAATAATGTTATTCAAATCGTTATAATGTTTGTATTGAACCTACTTTGGTAGTATGAAAATTTTAAAAATATGAATTCTTCCAATCTATGAACATGGGATACCTTTCCATTTATTTGTGTCTTTTATTCCCTTCAATATCTTGTAGTTTTCAAATAGAGATCTTTTCCCTCTTTGGCTAAGTTCATTCCTAAATATTTTATTGTTTTTGATGCTATTGTAAATGGGATTTTTTTTCTTATTTCTTTTTCAGATAATTTGTTGTTAATGTCTGGAACTGCTACCAATTTTTATGTTAATTTTGTATCCTGAAACTGTATTGAATTTATTGATTAGATCTAACAGTTTTTTTGTGTGGAGTTTTTAGGATTTCCCTATATAAGATTATGCCACCTGCAAATAAAGACAATTTTACTTCTTCTATTCCAGTTCTGATGCCTTTCTTTTTCTTTTCTTGGTTGCTCAAGCTAGGACTTCTGGTATTATGATGTATAGGAGTGCTGAGAGTGGGCACACTTGTTTTGTTCCTGTTTTTAGAGGAAAATCTTTCAACCTTTCACCATTTAGTATGATGAAAGCTGTGGACTTATATATGGCTTTTATTATGTTTAGGTACATTCCTTCTGTACCTAATTTGTTTAGAGTTTTTATCATGAATGGGTGTTTCATTTTCTCAAATGTGTCTATTGAGATGATCATATGATTTTTCTTTCATTCTATTAATGTATCACATTGCTTGATTTGATTATGTCAAACCATCCTGGCATCCCATGTGTAATTCCACTTGATCGAATGATCCTTTTAATATGCTGCTGACTTTGCTTTGCTAGTATTTTACTGAGAATTTTTGCATCTATATCAGAAATATTGTTCTGTTGTTTTCTGGTAGTGTCTTTCTCTGGCTTTGGTATCAGGGCGATGCTGGCCTGATAAAATGAGTGTAAAAACCATTTAGTCTTGGGTTTTTCTTCACTGGAGATTTTTGATTACTGATTCAATGTTGTTAGTATTAATTGATCTACTCAGACTTTCTATTTCTTCCTGAGTCAGTCTTGGTTGGTAGTTTGTTTATAAGAATTTTTTTTCCATTCTCGGTTGTCCAGTTTGTTGGAGTACAGTTGTTCATAGTAAACTCAAGATTCTTTGTATGTCTGTGATGTCATTTGTAATGTTTCCGTTTTCATTTATAATTTTGTTGATTTGAGTTCTGTTTTTGTCCCCCCCCCCCCAGTCAGTCTAGTAAAATTTTACCAATTTTATCTTCTCAAAGAACCAACTCTTAGTTTGGTTAGTCTCATCTATTGATTTCCTTTTCCCTATTTCATTTTTTTCTGTTCTATTCCTTATTACTTCCTTTTTTCTACTAACATTGGGCTCAGTTTCTTCTTTTTCTAGTTCCTTAAGGTGTAGAATTAGGTTGTTTGGGATCTTTCTTGCTTCTTAATGTGGGCATTTACTGCTATCAGCTTCCCTCTAAGACCTGCTTTTGCTGCATCCGATAAGTTTTGGTATTTGTGTTTTCCTTTTTTTTTTTTTTTTTTTTAAGATTTTATTTATTTACCTGAGAGAGAGAGAGAGAGAGAGAGAGAGAGCGAGCTAGTGAGGAGAGGTTTAGAGGGAGAGAATTCCAAGCAGACTCCGCACCAAGCCCAGACGGAGCCCGATGTAGGGCTCAATCTCACAACTCTGAGATCATGACCAGCCTAAACCAAGAGTCAGATGCTTAACTGACTGAATTACCCAGGCACCCGGTTATTTGTGTTTTCATTTTTGTTCATCTCAAGATGCTTTGTTTCCCCCTTTATTTTTTGATCCATTCGTTACTCAGGAGACTGTTGGAAAATTCACAAATACATGGAAATTAAACAATTTTCCTCCATTGATTTCAAGTTTTATACTAGTGTGGTCATAGAAGACACTTGGTATCTTTTGATGGTATGATTTCAAGCTTGAATTTGCTAATATTTGTTTCATGGCTTAACCTATGATCTATCCTAGAAAATGTTCCATGTGAACTTAAAAATATGTATTCTGCTCTTGCGAAATTAAATTGTTTACAGTGTTATTCAAATTCACCATTTCCTTACCGATTATTTGACTGGATAATCTATTATTGAGAGTGGGGTATTAAAATTTCCAACTATTCCTACAATCTTTTTTTTTTTAACATATAATGTATTATTTGTTTCAGAGGTAGGAAGGGAAAAATGAAAGGGGGGAAATTGGAGGGGAAGAGGAGCCATGAGAGACTATGGACTCTGAGAAACAAACTGAGGGTTCTAGAGGGGAGAGGGGTGGGGCGATGGGTTAGCCTGGTGATGGGTATTAAAGAGGGCATGTATTGAATGGAGCACTGGGTGTTATATGCAAACAATGAATCATGGAACACCACATCAAAAACTAATGATGTAATGTATGGTGATTAACATAATAAAATAAATAAAATTTCCAACTATTGCTGTTTATTTCTGGCTTTGCTTTATGCATTTATGTTCTCTGATGTTAGGTACATAGATACTAACAATTATTATCTTCTTGATATATTGACCCTTTTATCATTATATAATGACCTTCCTTGTCTCTTTTTACTATTTGTAAAGTCTGTTTTGTCTGATATTTGGGTAGCTATCTCTGCTTATTTGTGTCTTTAAGGATAAAGTCAGTGTCCTGTACGCAACATATCATTTAATCTTTTTTTAAAAATCCATTCAGCCATTCTATATCTTTTGATGATAGAATTTAATATGTTTTTATTTGATGTAATTATTGATAAGAACTTCCTATTGCTGTTTTGTTCATTGTTTTCTGGTTGTCTTGCAGATCCATTGTTCTTATTTCTTCTCCTGCTATCTTGTGTGTGTGTGTGTGTGTATGTTTTGATGCTACGTGAGATCAATATCCTTTGACTTCTTTATCATGTTCTTATGTGTGAGTACTCCAGGTTTTTCCCTTGTGGCTATGATGAGGGTTACCTAAAATATTTTTAAATTATAACACCCTATTTTAAATTAATACCTAAGCTTTACACTTTTACTTCTTCTCTCCCTCACATTTTAGGTTATCGGTGTTACAGTTTACATATTTTTTTATATTGCACAATAACCATTTATTATGGTTAAGGTTATTTTTACTCTTTTAATGTTTAAAGTAGAGTTGTTAAATGCTTAATGCTCCACCATTACCATATTACAGATTCCAACTTTGACTATATATATACCATTACCAGTGAGTTTTATACTACCTTATGTTTTTATGATGTTAACTAACATTGTTTTATTTCCAATCATGGAACTCCTTTTAGCTAGTAGTGATGAATTTCCTCAGCATTTATTTGTCCCTGAAAGTCATTTCCTTTCAATATTTTGAATATGTCACCCCATTCTTTTCTGGACTGAAAAGTTTCTGTTGAGAATCTACCAATTGTCTTATAGGGTCCCCTTGTATATAACTTCTCTCTTTTGCTGCTTTTAAAATAAGCTGTCTTTGATTTGACAGTTATGTGTCTTGGTGTAGCCCTATTTGGTTCAACCTATTTGGAATTTTTTAGGCCTCTTGGATCTGGGTGTCTTTTTCTCTCTTGGGCTTGTAAAGTTTTCAGCCATTTTATTGCTTTAAATATTGTTTCTTCCCTTTTTCTCTTCTCCTGGAATTCCCATAATGTGAATTTTTTTTTCATTGTGTCCCAAGGCTTTCTTCTTTTTTCTTTTTGCTCTGGTGGATAATTTAAAACCCCTTATCTTCCAGGTCATTGATTCTTTCTTCAGCATGGTCCAGTCTGCTTCTGAAGTTCTCCATTGAATTCTTCAGTTCAGTGTGTTTTTCAACTCTAGGACTTCTCATTTTTTTATGGTTTCTATTTCTTTGTCAAACTTCTCATTTTGTTGATTCATTATTTTCCTTTTTATTTAGTTGACTGTGTTCTTGTAAGTTTACTACAATTCTTTAAGAAGGATTATTCTGAATTTTTGCCTGACAGTTCATATATCTCCATTTCTTTATGATCAGTTATTAGAGCTTTGTTAGTTTCCAGTAGCCATTCTTCTTACTTTCTAAAGCAGTCTGTCTTGGTCTCTGTGCTGCAGGGTGGTGCTTCAGCCTCATTTTCATGTTCCAGGATTATCTCCATGATGTTTTGGCCATAAATAGTTGTTAGTTATTCTTCTTGTGAGGGGGAACAAAGTCAGGAATGACTTATGTTGCCATCTTGTTGGTGTCATGCTCTATAAATCAAAAATGCTTTTTCAGAGTTAAAGTAGTACATTGAATTCCAATTTGTATGTTCCAGGGCTGATTATCATATTTCAGGACACAACTGGACATAACTCTAGAAGAATCAAAGAGTAGAGCTGAATAAGAGAGTTGAGATCCATAAATCAGGACGTCAGAATGGAGGTAAGCCAGAGCTAGAATGTCAAACCTAGATTGAAATTATTTTGGTAGGTGATCCACACAAGATAATTCCAAAAGGGGTTTTCTAAACATGATTCTGAAGAATCCAGGAGCAGGGAGTCCTTGGAGTTGGCATACAATTATCACTGTCCCTCATAAAACCTTCTTGCATGGGTTTCTAAAGCAGAGAACTTTTGTTCTGACAGAGAAGACCGTTGTGATTCAATCAGGGCCTCAACTGAAAAGGAACTGGAATACTCAGCAGTATATCAAGAAAAAAATCTAGTCTCAAAGCTGAGAGGTGATGTCTTGATCTCAGAATGAAGCAGAACACTTTAGAGGCTCAGTGTAAAGACAAATGATCAACAAATGTTTCAGAATGGTAATCCTGGGCTCCTTAAAATCTTCCTTAACTAAAGCCAGGAAACTCTCTAGAAAACAAATATGGAAATATATTAGTTCTGGAGGTGGGAGAAGAGAAGGAGGTAGAGACTGAGAATTTAAAATCTCCAAAATGACACCTATGGGTAGACCCCAAAACATTATGTCATATTTATTCTGTTGTGTATTTGTTATTTTTTCCACTTTATACATAGAAATAGACCTGTAGTCCCAATTCTCTAAGAACTTATATTCTAGAAAAAGAATTACAGAAATAGCATCTAAATGTACAATAAAAATAAGCATGGGGGGTTGGGAAGGTATCAGAAAGTGATCTGGGAAGTCCCACTCACCTTGCTGGGTAGTGTTTAAAAAATGAGCCAGTTTTTCTGTTCCTCAGCTATGTCAATCATGAATTGACAGAGTAGGATTAAATGAGGTTCACCTTCCACTTCTAGCATTTTTTTTATTATTATGTTACGTTAATCACCATACATTACATCATTAGTTTTTGATGTAGTGTTCCATGATTCATTGTTTGCATATAACACCCAGTTCTCCATTCTGTACATGCCCTCTTTAATACTCATCACCAGGCTAACCCATCCCCCCCACTCCCCTCCCCTCTAGAACCCTCAGTTTGTTTCTCAGAGTCCATAGTCTCTCATGGTTCATCTCCCCCTCTGATTCCCCCCCCCTTCATTTTTCCCTTCCTACTATAATCTTTTTTAACATATAATGTATTATTTGTTTCAGAGGTACAGGTCTGTGATTCAACAGTCCTACACAATTCACAGCACTCACCATAGCACATACCCTCTCCATGTCTATCACACAGCCACACCATCCCTCCCACCCCTCACCACTCCAGCAACCTTGATTGTTTCCTGAGATTAAGAATTCCTCATATCAGTGGAATCATATACATGCCTTCCTCTGATTGACTTATTTCACTCAACATAATACCCTCCAGTTCCATCCACGTCATTGCAAATGGCAATGCATAATATTCCATTGTATATATATATACACACCACATCTTCTTTATCCATTCATCTGTCGATGGACATCTTGGCTCTTTCCATAGTTTGGCTATTGTGGACATTGCTGCTATAAACATCGGGGTGCATGTATCCCTTCAGATCACTACATTTGCATCTTTGGGGTAAATGCCCAGTAGTGCAATTGCTGGATTGTATGGTAGCTCTATTTTCAACTTTTTGAGGAACCTCCATACTGTTTTCCAGACTGGCTTCCAGCTTGCATTCCCATCAGCAGTGTAGGAGGGTTCCCCTTTCTCCGCATCCCTGCCAACATCTGTCATTTCCTGACTTGTTAATTTTAGCCATTATGACTGGTATGAGGTGGTATCTCACTGAGGTTTTGATTTGGATTTCCCTGATGCCGAGCGATGTTGAGCACTTCTTTATGTGTCTGTTGGCCATTTGGATGACAACTGACAGAATGGGAGAAGATATTTGCAAATGACATATCAGATAAAGGGTTAGTGTCCAAAATCTATAAAGAACTTAACACCCAAAGAACAAATGATCCAATCAAGAAATGGGTAGAAGACATGAACAGACATTTTTCCAGCATTATTCTTTAGAACTTTTATTCAAAGCTAATATAAACTCATACTATTCAAAATTTTTAAATCGTCAAATTTTCCACAGCTGTTTTGTAATGTCCTCTCAGAAGTGTTAAACAGGGCTCACGAGATCTTTATGAATAGAGTTCCTTCATTAGAGGTGGACTACAGGACCCATTGTTTGAGGCAACGTGATGGTTTAGATGACTTTAGCAAATGTTTTTCATATCCATGATCCTATGGAAACAGTTTGCTCCTTGACTTTATTAAAATGGTTTTTCAACTCTAATACATCATAAAACAATGCAAAGCACATTTTTAAATTTTCTTGATTGCCATAAGCACATACCCTTTATAGGCACTCAGTTTTTGTTATATCAATGTATATAATTTTAGAAATGGAATTTTCTGTATGCAACAGGCAAGACTCATTTTGATGGTTTTGCATGCTACGTCCAGGTGTAAATCATTTGGAACATTAACTTTTTAACTTTAAAGCTCTGGCAGTTTAAAATCTTGTTCAATGTGCAGTTTTACACTTTATGACATCAGCAAAATTTTAGAATAGTGGCAGATTGATGGAGAAGGTAATCTTTGTTTTAGTCAAATTAAAACTACTTCATAGTGAAAGTATTCCATATTTAGTGATAGAATTTTTTTTCCTTAAGCAGTACATATGTGCAGTATTGCTGTGATTGACAGATAACCAGGGACTATAACATAAATTACCAATAAGTGAACTGTCATTCATCCTACACATGAATTTTTGCATGAAAAGCTACTGTGTACTAAGGTCTTACCAAGTGCCAGGTCCTAATTAAATAGCAATGATACAATGATGTAAAAATGCAACAATGGTGATATCTATACATATATCTGATTATATATCTCAGTAATAGAGATATACATATCTGATATATATAAATATATATCAGATGTATTTATGGTATAGATGTGCATACGTGCATATAAACATACATATGTATTTATACACATACATGCATAAAGATTTTATGTATAAAATGTTTAAAATGAGCTTCCTTTTAGCACACATTCCATTGCTGCTACTAAAAATTTCAATCCATCCCTTCACAACAAAAATCCTTGAAAGAAATATATTTATTTAGCTTTACTTCATTCTCTTTCTAAATCCCAGCAGGGATAGTCTGACTAGTTCCCCTTTAACAAAAGAAAAGATGTCAAGATCACAAATGTTTCCCATACGTCTAAAGCCAATAGTTCATTCTCAGTCTTCATCTTTCTGGAAATATCATGATTTGACACACCCAGTCAGTCACCTTCTTAAGCTAATTTACTTACTCGGATTCTAGAAAAAGTAGTGTTTCTTGTTTCTTGTACAATCTTCTGTTGTACTTGTTGATCTCTGTTGATTTCTCTTCATGTCTCCAATTTGGCATGCATGAGGGTCTCCAAAGTTATCCCTCTGTTTTTGCTACACTCACCACAGAGAGGTTATCTTTAACCCTCATGGCTTCAGAATCCATCTTTATGTTGATCTGTCTCAAATTTATACCTTCAAACTTGCATCTCTAGCTATTCCAGTGCTCAGGCAAAATAGTTGACTCATTTTTAGCTCTTCTTTCTCCCCTACTCCATATAAAATCAATCCACACGTTCTTGAAGTCTCTTATTTCTAATATATCACAAATGTGACCACTTATCACCAACCTCATGACTGCCAGTCTTGCTCAAGACACCATTATCTTTTGTCTATTCCACACTAACACAAGATGTTAATAGGAAAAAGTGGGGTGGGGGAGGTGGGCAGCAGAGGGGTTACATGAGAATTCTTTACTTTCCCTTCAATTTTTATGTAAACCTAAAACTGCTCTAGAAAATAAAGTCTGCTAAAAGTCCCTAAAACTCCTACATGCTAAAATTCTATTAAACATCTCTAGCATTACAGCATTTACTTCAGTACCTATACTACCACACTGCATTTTAAGTACTAAGCAAACAAAATTAAACACTTCATGGCATATTGCCTTCTAGAAGAATATGGTCTTTGGGGGGGAAAACCCTCAATTTTAATCAATAATGTTCAAAAGGAGAAATATACTCACATTACTAAATTGAGGTGTATAATAAGTAGTATTGTCTTATGTAAGTATAATAACTGGTATTCTATAGTGATGGCTATTTTTCACAAAATTCCCTGAATAACAGAGTGAACTAATAGCCCAGGACATTCTAGTCCTTAGCTAATACAACATTTCTTTGATGTTTATGATTTCTGTTACATAAAATATCCAGCATAATCTTAATGTAAAATAATAGTTTTATCAGTTTATATTTACTCAAATATAGGAAAAATTAGAATTCCAAAGAGTTACATGATTTTTATCTCACCAAATAGATGTAGAAAGTTTTACACTGGCCTCTCCACAAAGAATGTGTCCACTCAATGGCCTAGGTGTGGAGGGCAAAGTGGATGTGTGTAAACAAGATCACCAATAGCACTCAGGAATTTTTCCAATCCATATCCCACTTCACTTATATGCACTTAAGGCATGTTTGTTTGCTTTCATTTACTCACTTATCTTTAGTTCTTTATCAAGAGGCTAAGTATGGTAGGACGTGCACACTATTAATGGAGGAAATCTCCAAAACTTTATACAGGTAGTCTTAGATGAATTGAATAGCAGCATTCCAAGCTAGGGTCTTTTAATGCTCTTTTTAAGTTTTCATTTAAATTTCAGTGAGTTAACATATAGTATAGTAATAGTTTCAAGTCTACAATATAGTGATTCACAAGCTGTTGTCTTTTAAAGCAGATATTGTTGTGTGGCATTCTTAACATGAGAAGTCTTCATTCCTGAGCAGGTTGGATGACCTGCTTCTCCATTTCCATGTAATCTACATGCAAGGAAGTTTGTATCAGATACATGAGGATGTTTTTTCCATACTGTCTCTAGTAACTTCTAGCCAAATGCAAAGTAAACTAAATACATTAAGAGCTCATCCAACTTGGAATGTATTGTATTGAGAAAAGAACCTTCAAACTAGGAATTCCCAACGCTGGTGGTCCTACAGAATCTTTCTGGAGCTTCTGTGAGGTCAAAACTACTTTTGTAATAAAGATGTTTTTCACTCTTCATTATATTGACTTTGAATTGATAGCTCAAAATAAATAGCAGAGCAGTTGGTTCCAGTGACTCAGATTGTAGGAGAGATTATGCTCAAAGAAATGTGCAAAGAAATATTTTGAAATTTTGGAATGCATATTACTCTACTGAAAGAATGCTTACTATTTTATCATTAGTTTTCATATGTCAGAATTGGATTTTCATTTTAAGGAATATGCTTTAGGTACTGGTCATCTGTCTTTATCCTATCAGCACTAACGAGTCTACTTTGACTTTTGTAATATCACTAATGCTATGACTGGAAGTGGTGTGTTGAAATTAAAATATGCCAACTTTATTCTAATTATTTAGTGGGAGAAATGTTTTCTTTATATTTCAAGACTGCATAAAGTTTGTAAAACATGACATTTTCCATTTACTATTTCTTGTTGTCAAAGTAGCTTAACCATGACAACAGGGAAAAATCATGAACTTATTTTTACTAGGAATATGTAAAATACTTAAACATTTTTTACATTTAAACACTTATCCTAATGTGCCAGTTAACTCCTCTTTTCTCTTGTCTTCAGCAATTTAGTTACTGCCGCAAATGCTGATTATTCCAGATAGCAGTCATCAACATTATTCAGAGGAAATTAATGGAAGTTTCTTGAGGAATTATCTGGAAAGATATGGCTATAGGTCCAGTTACATAATAATCAAATTTATAGTAGACAAATGCAGGAATTTTGGAGCTCAGAAGCTTAAACATAATTCAACAAACAATGAGGTGTCCATATCTGTTTCCAAAACAGTTTTAGAAACATTGCAGTTTTGGAATCCCTTAAGGTTCTTTGAAACTTTCATGGGAATGTATCCAATAATCATGCTCATAGGTTATACATGCAAAAGTTCATTTATAAATCCATATAAATCTTTTCTTAAAATGAAGTATATATTTCAGTATAAGGTTTTCTATTTGAATCTTATTCAATGGAAGAAAGATTTAGTTTGTCCTGTCTTATTTTCTATTCCAGGAAAGAAGCCCATATAAAAGCTTTTAGGTACCTCTGACCTAAGGGTATTCATTCAAGAAGTTGCAGGGTAAGTAACTTCACCTGCATGCTTTTGTCATTTTGGAAATTATAATCTGGAAAAATATGTGTATTGTGGAAGAAAATATTTCTTCCTGTTATCATACATTACCCATCTTTCATTATAGCTCCTTTTAGAGATTTAGGGGTTCACTTTTAAATTTAAACAAATGAATATTACATTACAATATCTTTTCTTTCCTCTGTGGGAAGCTAAGGATTAGTCCTTTGATTTATTTGTTTGCCGTTCTCTTCATTTGTATTCATTTCTGTATTACTTTTTTGTAGTCTACTTGTTTATAAAACACCTTTTTGAAGATTTTTTCCACTTTATCAATTTCATTTTGAAATAACTACTTCTCTTACTAATTTTGGATATCTAATTTTTGTATTAATAACATGAACATTAGTTGTAATCGATTAAGAATACTTACTGGTTTTTAAATATTCCATTAGTTCCTAACTTCTTTTTCCTTTTTTTTTTTTATTTTTGGATGCAGGTCATGGGGTTCTTAATAAAATTCCACCTTGTTGTGGAAACAGATTTTTGTCAGTGCCTGCCATACCATAGGCTATCTACACAGAGGACAGTCTTAATAACTGGGCTGAATTGCTAGAGTACAGAGCCAAGAGAGTTTCCGAATCATGTTTTTTGCTCTTTTTTTTTTTTTTAAGTGGGCTCCATGCTGGGCTCATGATCCTGAGATCAAGACCTGAGCAGAGATCGAGTTAGATGCTTAACCCATTGAGGCACCCCCAAAACATGTTTTAATAAGTAAAATTAAGTTTTGTACTGAATCCTCTTGTTCTTAATGTTTAAATTCCTTTAGAGAGCTTCATAATTTTAATCCCATTTCACCTTTGATTTTTATAATTAATGTTTTCATAATTTCCTTTTTTTTGGATTAAGAGAATAAGGAGAAATAACTGGATTTTTATACCTGTATTCAACATTAGTTGGATATTAAGCCTGGTGGCTTATGATATGTGATAACAGATTGGAACTTGGGGAGAAAATGGCAATTTTATTTCTTTGAGTTTCATGATGGTGGAATTCATTCCAATATCCAAAGGCAAAGAGGCACATAGCCCAGTTCTCTTAAAAAGCTTCTTCTGAAAGTTGACATCTGTTGTATGTTAATTGAGTAAAATGAAATAGGAAAGGAGGGATTGTTGGTTCCCTGGGTACTTTATTAGTGTTCTCACTATTCAGATTCTCAAAGAAAAGTGGGGAATACGTATATCAGGTGATGATCAAATACAACTGCTGTTGTCATGAAAATTAATATTGATATTAGTTGACAATGTTTTGTCTTCCTTTGATGTTAGACAAGATATTGTTATTCCCTGCACAAACATTTTAGTATATTACTAAGGTTAAAGCAACTTGAAGTCAGTTTTAATAAAGATCCATATCAAAACCCTTGTGAAACACTATTACAAATTAAACATCCTTAATGTTTTGTAACACGTCTTTATGAGACAATTCTACTCTATGGAAAGAGATGCTCTATATTGTCTTCAATTTGGATAAAATTAACACCAATTAAGTGTCCCTTATCAAGATGTCACACCATGAACACTTGTAATATTGCTGCCCCAGGTGATCCCATAGAATCCTGAAGTGTTTTCTCAGCTACAAACTTGCCATATGATATCATTGCTTTGATTCTGCAGTTGCTATGGTACCCTGAACATATTCTCAGTATTAGTCCCTCAGGGCATAAATTAAGAAACACCAGCATTGT
Organism: Mirounga angustirostris; assembly: GCF_029215605.1. NCBI lineage: Eukaryota > Metazoa > Chordata > Mammalia > Carnivora > Phocidae > Mirounga > Mirounga angustirostris. The sequence continues at coordinate 8,511,164 of NW_026991722.1, read as the reverse complement.
AGGATGTCAAGTGCTTAGCTCCCACTGGTCATGATGCTGGTTTAATTTATTGAAAAGAAAAGAAAACTAGCTCTGAGCTGGAATAAACTATTAAATAGAATCCTTTGTATATAAATACCAATAATCATATAAGATTATCTGGGTTGAAACATTTTAAAGCAATATCAATATTTTTTAGATTAAGGCATCAATGTCCATTTAAACTCCCAATTCTTGAGTATTTCAAAAGTTCATTATATAGAGATAATACTCTTAAGAGTTTTGGAATCATTGTTTGTATTCAATTGACTTCTTTTGTAGATACCCTAAAACTAATTTTTATTTGGCTTAATATTTACTTCTGTTTGTTTGCTTTAAGAACAAATTGGTATCTAAGTCACATACCACAAAATTCATTCATTTAAAGTGCTCAATTCAATGGTTTTTAGTAAAATCAGAGTTGTGCAACAATTACTATAATCTAATTTTAAAAGATTTGTCATCATCCCAGAAAGAAACTACCTACCCACCAGCAGCTATTGCCCATTCTCCCTTTACTAACCACTAATCTATTTTCTGTCTCTATGGATCTACCTATTTTGGACATTTCATGTAAATGGAATCATAGAACATATGACCTTTTGTGACTGGTTTCTTTCACTTAGTATAGTGTTTTCAAGGTTCATCCACATTGTAGTATGGATCAGTTCTTTTTATGACCAAATAATATTCCATTATATGGACATACCACCTATCTATCTCATTCTTCAGTTGATGAGTATTTGGGTTGTTTTCAGTTTTTGGCTATTATGAAAATGGTGCTATGAATATTTATATACAAGTTTTTGTGTAGATGTAGGTTACTTCCCTTGGAATTACTGGATCATATGACAATTCTTAATGTTTACATTTTTAAGGACTGTCAAACTACTTCCAAAAATGGCTGCAATATTTTATATTCTCACAAGCAATGTTTGGGGGTTCCAATTTCTCCACATTCTCACCAACACCTGTTAGAGTCCATCTTTTTCATTATAGCTATCCTGGTAGAGGTGACATGGTATCTTATTGTGGCTTTGATTTGAATTTCCTAATAACTAATGTTTTCATATACTAAAGGGTCACTTGCATATTTTCTTGGGAAAAATATATATCCAGATACTTTGCCCATTTCTAATTGGGTTATTTGTCTTTGTTTTGTTTTTGTATATTCTGGACACAAGTCCCTTCTCAGATATAGGATTTGCAAGTATTTTCTCATTATGTAGTTGTCTTTTCAAATTCTCGGCACTTTTATTTAAAGCATAAAACAAATTGGTTTCATCAAAATTTTCTGTTTTCAATGCAATAGAGATTTACTACCATATTTTGTCCTAAGAGTTTTATAGTTTTAGGTCTTATATTTAGATGTATAGTACATTCTGAGTTCATTTTTATAAACGAGGTGAGGTGAGATAGGGGTTCAACTTCAATGTTTTGCTTGTGGATATCTAGTTGGCCCAGAACTATTTGTTGAAACGATTATTCTTTCTTATTGAAATAACATGCCAATATCCAGTTAACCACAAATGTAAGTTTCTTTCTGGTCTGTGGACACAAATTTTATTCCATTGAGCTAAATGTGTATCCTGCCAGTTAAAAATTGTGAATCCTATAGTTTTTGAGTAAGTGTTAAAACCAGGTAGTGCCAGTTCTCCAAAGTTATTATTCTCTTCTAATTCTTCTATTGTTTTCATACTTTTTTTTTTTTTGGTTAAGAATGTTATCCACATGTGCCTCCAAAACTGGCACTAAAGAACAACCACTTGGAAATTATTCTGGCTTTTGTTGCTGAGGCAAAACTGCCTCTGGAGAAATGATTGGTTCAAATCATTGGAAATGTTATTATCATTGCATGCACTATAAGGCTTTCATAGAGAGAGAAAATGGTCTCCAGGTTTCCAAAAATACAGTTTCCTTAAAATGGGAATATCTCAGATCTGAACCTTGTGGGGATTAAACCAATGTATTTATAAGCAGAAATTATACTTTTTGCTCTAAAAAACAAGTCACAGATTAAGTTATTTAGCTGAGATATACTCAGTTTCACTAACCTTATATTGACAACAATTGTATTGTCACCTTAGCTCATTAGAAAAGTTATAGTTTATAGAACCTCAAAGGTCAATAAATTATTTCAGCAGTGTTTCTATCCAGTGCTAGCTTCACTTTCCTCAAGCATCTTAACAACTGTCCAGGAGACACTGAAGCTACTTACTTTACATGGAAAAAACGTGGTAGAAATTTAGCGACCAGTTTCATGAAGCTTGAAAATTCTATGAAATTCAATGATATATGTATAAAAAAGTCAGTGAGGAAACATAATTCTGGTAAATCACACTTATCACAGGTTATAAAATCACACATTTTATATTCTATCAAAATGAGATCATATTAGATCATAGATATTTAAATAAAATGAGATCTCAATTTTTGAATACCTTGGTAATAATTTGAAGTCACTGAATTTAAATCATTCGATAATTTCTATATAGTTAGGAATGCATTATTACATTTAAAGACTTAAAGTTAACGTTAACATTGAAAAATAGGTGGAATCATGTAACACAAACTATAAACTTCTCAAAATGCAACCACTTTCCATTAGAGATCAGTGAGTGAAGTTTTAGTAAAATATTCCTATTGATTTTTGCCTTTTTTTTTTTAAGGAGAAGAGCATATTGTATAATCCTTAATAAAATGGTTCAGAATACTTCAGTTCCAATTATAAATATCTGTACAAGATTTAGTCTGTTAATTATTTGAAGTTGGCAAGTTGTCACACCCACTCATTGCTTACAAAGGCTCTGCATTACATGAGTTAGATTTAGGGAATTTGTGAATAGGATATTTACTTGAATTTGTGCCATCATTCCTTCTTACCTTCATCAAATTCCAGCCTGGAGAGATTATAAAGACATCCCACTGTGGATGCCCTGGAGCAGAGTTGGACCAGATTTGCCAGGAGGACTTGCCAGAATACTCCATGCTCAACCTGTCAGTTAAATTTCTGTGACAGGAATCAGTCCTGTTCAGTTGCTAATGGAAGGATGTATCAAAACTGATTATCAACTGTTTTCAGTTAGATTTAGATAAAGATTTATAATACAAGTAAAAATAGGATTTATGTACTGCCATGTGCAACATCTAACAAGCTTTCCTTTTCTAGCCTTTGTATTATTTTCCTTTCTTTGCAATGGTAGAAATTAGTATTTTCCAGAAATTGCAGCCTTTTTTTTTTTTTTTCTGGCTCATTGTCTCCATATTACCAAGGCTTGGACTATAGTTTGGACCTTGTTATATTGCCAGTTTGACCAGATTATAAAGATACGGTTTGAACACATTTTTCTTGAATCATAAATTTTTGGGAATCTACCCAGGTTTTAGCCAGACTGCCTGGAGCTTTGACAGAGTAGCAGTAGGAACAAAGCAATTATTCTCTACTCACAATATATGTTGAATTGGATTTATCTAGCATGTAAAAGTTTTAGGATACTATTGATACAGAATTTTTTAAATTACAGCCTACTTTCTTGGCAAAGACTTAACAAGAGGGGAAGGGCATCTGTTGCTTTAACCCATCAATCATCCATTTATTCTTATTTTTAATATGTAAACACTATTCCAAGCACTAGAAATATACACATGAATAAAATGAATATCTTTTCTGCATGCAATTTACATTCCAGTGGAGAGAGACTAAGCTAATATATAAATCATATAACTGTTAGAAAAAAAATCAGTGTTCTTGCTTTGGGAACAGGTTGCAATATTAAATATGGAGTCTGGTCTCAGATGTGAGTAAATGCATGAAAGATGTTAATCATTCAAATATCTGTTGAAAGAAGATTCTAGGCAGAAGGAAGAATCAGTAGAAAGCCCCGAATGGGAATGATGATAAAATAGGGAAAGAAACCAGATGATATATGACCAAGCACTACATACTGATGCAACTATGTACATTCTTGAGCAGGTGAAAGAAAATGGGATCTAGTGCACAGCTGGGGGCAGAGAAAGTTAAGTATATATAAAGTATATATATACTTTAGTATTTATATAAATTGTATATAGACACACCCCATATATATGTATACACATGCTCATACAATATATGACTACACCATTATCAAGAAGTTCACAGTCTATAAGAGAAACAGAAAATGACCAGTATAGCTTGATAAATATATAAATAACAGTTATAACTGAATATCTAAGGAAAGCTACATCATTCAAGCATGGGTAATTGTATTGACTTCTACTCACAGATTATTCCAAGGATGAGCATCATCAGTATCATCTGGGAACTTGGCAAAATGCAAAAATCTTGAGGCTTACCTGAGACCAACTGAATTATTTGCATTTTAACAGGACACTAAGGTAATTCATAAAGATGTTAAAGTTTAAGAAGCTTGTTTTAAAGGATTTTAGGAGTAGGGTGGTCCATTCCAGAGAGAAGATAGAATGTAAGTAAAGGCCTTGGAAAAGAAAAAAAGAGAACATGCCCACCACCAAACCCTCTGTGTTGTATGCTGAGAACTGCAGAAAGTTCAGGGTTGCTGGAGGAACAAAACAAAACAAAAAAAAACCTGCAGTTACCCTGGGAGGAGGTAATGTGAGAGAGGAAAATAGAAGAGGGTTTATGGGCTAACCTGGTCACTAAGATACATTCTGTAGCTACTGGAGGCTATTAAGGGATTTGTCTAGTGGGGCAATATGGTCTGCATTTTAGCCAAGTCCTTGAGGTAGCCAGATGAGGACTTAAGAAGGCCTGGATTACACCTTGGGCACTTTCCATTGTACTTAAAGCATCCTTGAAGTTACTTAAAAGTTTTTTTTTTTTTACTGTAAATTTATGAAAGCATGGCACAGATTTAGAAAATGTCAAAACTTCTAAACATAAAAGTTTTATGTTTAACATGAGAAATGTCATACTCACAATATAAGGATTTATAAAAGCTAACTAAACTTTTTAAAGTCTACAGAATGTTCTATCAGAGTGATGGACTATAATTAAATGTAATACTATAATTAAATGTAATACATTCAGGTCAATCTTTTTCATGATCATAATGAAAAATATTTGTACTAAGAGAGCTTTTATGTTTTTCTGGTATTTTTCAGACCTTTCACTAAATGATAAATAAAAAACCATCACTTTTGGTATACATTTCCAAAACCGATCACAAAACTTATTTACTCCAGGTACTCTAATTGTGAATATAACTTTTATGTATTATAGTATCATACTGTACTCAAACTTTTTTTCATGTAGTTGAACTGCAATATTCCTTAAGCTAATAATACCAGTCTGTGATTAAGCTTTCTAAGTAGTTACCATATATCCCATATTACTATTCATATATTGAAATCTATAATGAAAGCATACAAGCTAAAAATTATGCCTTAAAGAAAAAAATTTCAAAGATAATATTTCTCATTCATAATTAAGTCATTTAGGAACTGTCCTTGGAACTCACACTGTAATGCCAAATAAGTGCTGTTTAGCCAAGTAGATATTTAGGAAAGAGGATTAAAATGTGAATTAAGCTGAGGTTCCAGAATATTATTAGGCAAACATTATTATTAGCCTATTACTTTATATGATCAAGAGAAAAATTAGTATATAATTGCACTCACATATTTTTGTCACCTTTACCTATTAAATTGATAACAATATTGATTTGAATAACTAACTTTAGGTAAAATATGATTAAAATGCAACATAAGCCTAACATATCTGTTATATTAACAAATGCAGACAAAATTAGAACTGCAGAAATGTAACAGTTCCATAAAAATTTTTTCAATATTTATATAAAGTGGAAACTAAAAAAAGTGAGGTCTGCAAAGATCTATGAAAGTTTAAGAAGGGAGAATTTTTATGGTAAAAAGTAAACTTAGATTATATAAAAGTAGTTATATTAGGTGTATATGAACTTAAAAATTGGGTGTCAATAAAATGGGTATTACTAAAAATGTCTGAATGTTTGAAATTTAGAAACAATATTTAATTTTTATATACTTTAACAAAAATAATTGATAAAAAGAGCTTATAGAATGGTATTACCCCCATGAGGGTATGAAGAAAATAGCTTTTTTATTCTCCCTGGAAAATAATACCAACTTAACTATGTATAATTCTTTCTAATGTTTAAAGTGATTTAACTTGAATAACACTGGCCTAAGGGATTAGGGAATTGGGACCAGGTTTTTAGGAGTACTCTGACTTTGTACATAATAAGGAAGATTTGATTACTCTTACAATTTTGTTAAATACTAAAATTATTTTCTATGGTACAATAGAGCAGAAATCTGGAGAGGCAAGATTTTGTCTTAAAGTTGCATATGCATGGAAATCTCCATAAGATTTTGAAATATTCCATTGAAGGACTAGGGTTGCTAGCAATTATTGTGAGGAAAAGGATGGTAAAACTAAAAATACTTAATGTTTAAATTGGAGAAACTCAATAATATTTGAAGAAGATATATTTTTATTTCAAAGCCAAGAACTCACACCTTGTTCAGAGTGTGCCAGGGTCCATCGCTTAAGCTTGCATTTCCAGAAACTTGATATTGTTTATGAACCAAGAGTTGAAGGAGACTCTTGCACACAGGGTTGTCCTTCAACTCACAAGGCTTGAGCATTACAACTTGTAACTACAGAGAGAGAATAAAATTTCAGTAGGATTAGATCATCACGTGTGCTGTACTTCTTGAAAATGTCTAATTTCTGATTCTACCATTTCTGTTACATTCTAGGCATCACCTTAAGTCTTGCTCTATTTTTAAAGTGACTTCCACATTTTACTGCATTAGCATTCCCAGTCACGATGATGCCATACGGTAGCTAAGCATTACTCATAATTGCAGGACTCAGAGTAACTCTAGACTTTAAAGATTTATTTATTTTATGGGGAGGTGGCAAAGGGAGAGAGTCTTAAGCAGACTCCACGCTGAGCATGGGGCCTGATCCAGGGCTCGGTCTCAGGACCCTGAGGTCATGACCTAAGCTGAAACCCAGAGTCAGATGCTGAACCAATGGTGCCACAAGAATTACTCTAGATTTTAATCATGATTATGCTTCTAATAAAACAAGTTTAGATTAGTTAACATATATTGAATACTTACTGCATACCCAGTACCACACTATGTGTTTTATATGTAACATCTTACTTCATCTTCTTAACAAGCCTGTAAAATAAGTGCTAGTATTATAACCCTTCTAAACAAGAGGAATTTGAGACTCTCTGCATAAGAAACTTGCTGTATTACACAAATAAAAAAAATTAATGACGGTTTCATTTCAAAGCTTAAAGTCACATTTCAAAATGAAACCTTTAAAATAATTACCCTATATCAGAAAAAAGGAAAATGTCAACTAATTTTTAGGAATACAAGGAATGTTTAGCAAGATGTAAGTTTTATAAAATAATTCAGTTAATAAGATTTAATTAAATACTATACATCAACAAAATTTAGAAAAAAATTTAAATACCCCATTATAAATATATAAACATATATTATAAATAAATATAAATATAAAATTCTTAGAAATAAATAAAATGTAGTATACAATTTCTAATGAATAAGGATGGCCTAAAAAATTTTAAACATACTATGTTCATGGAAATTAAAACATTAAATATTGAAATAATGTCAAATTATCCTATAGAATATAATTCTGGGCTAAATACAAATCAGGTGGCTCATGGAAACATGAATAACTGTGTTGTTTCCAAAATTATGAAGAATCAATAATACCTTTTATATTTCTGAGGAAAAAAAGCTAGAAGAGAGCCTACCCTATTACATATAAAGGTTTATAATGCAGGCCCTAGAAATTCATAGGAAAAAGGGACAAATAAAGTAACCCCCAAAAACAGACCCATAGATTTCATAGAGGAAATTTGATGCACAGAATATATAGAATTTTTATATCTGACAAATTTGATATATTTCCTCTATATAGAAAAGTAGATTGCATATCTATCTTACCTCATACATAAAAATTAACCCAGGGGCACCTAAGTGGGTTAATTAAGCATCTGACTTCATTTTGGCTCAGGTTGTGATCTCAGGGTCTTAAGATCAAGCCCTGCATCAGGCTCCATGCTGAATGCAGAGTCTGATTAAGACTCTCTCTCCCCGCCCCTCTCCCCGTGCTCGCTCGCTCGCTCTCTCTCTCAAATGACAAATGCAAAACTTTAACAAATTTTAGTACAAAATAGATTAATATTTCTCTAAACTGAGTAAGGAAGTATTTTTAGCATTTTTAAATACATTCTAATATAAGAAAATATTGACAAATTTTATTTAACAAAATATTCCTCAAAGATATCTTAAATAAAATGGAAAAATAAGTTATAAAGTTGATATATACTAGGTGGAGACACTTTATATTCATCCTTTGTTATAAGTGTTCCAAGATTATAATGTAATAATGTACAGATGAGAAAAAAAGGAAAATCTCCAAATAGAATGAGCGTAAATTGGAATAAACACAAAAGAAAACATTAAAGATGTATCAAATATGTTATTAACCAGATAGGCAAAGTTTTAGTATCTCACAACTTGTGATTGTTCATGAGAGGTAAATTACTAAACCATTTTAGGAGACATGATGGTATAAAGTTATAACTTAGTAACTCTCCTCCTAGTTATCTCAAAAGAAAACTTTGCCCATATGCATCGGGAGGTATATACAAGGATATTCAGAGCAACACAAGGCTACAAACTAACACTGATGGACAGGAGGGTGGTTTAATGTCATAGCATATTTATGCAGTGCTATAATGCAAAACATATACAACCAATAGACTACAGTGAGACATAAATAAGTTTTAGCAACTGAATTAAAAAACAAGTATCTAAACATTGCATACAGCATGATAACCAAATTTTTGTATATTGAAGTTAAAATGTAATGTTTCCTTTAGTTTTTAATATTTATATTTGCACATATACATACACTTAGCATATGTGTATGTATAAACACATGTTATGTTTAAATATATCTAAATATATATATTTATACATGTTAAAACTATATATTTTCAAAATCATGGGAATAGTAAGTACAAGTTCCAGTATAGTGACTGACTTAGGGGAGGAAAGGGTAGAAAAGGAGAGTGCCTAAATAGAAAGGATTTGTTCAAATACTCTAGACTCCATATAGATGTTTATTTTATTGAATACATGTATTAATTGTTATTGAAAGTAAATGAATATTCTCATATACTCATGTATATATACAAAAGAAACTCATGCATAAGAGTGTGTCATACAATAGTGCCTTCAAACAACACTTTAGACTAGATGGACATAACAGATATATACAGAATATTCCATCCCCAAAAAACAGAATATACATTCTTTATAAGTGCACATGGAACATTCTCCAGGATAGATCACATGTTAGGCCACAAAACAAGTCTCAGTAAATTTAATAAGTTTGAATCATATCATGCATCTTTTTCAACCACAGTGGTATGAAATGAGAAATCAATCACATGGAAAAAATACAAACATGTGGAGGTTAAAGAACATGATACTAAACAACAAATGCATCAACAAACAACAAGGTAAAAATTAAAAAAATAGGTGGAGGAAAATGAAAACACACAGTCCAAAAACTTTGGGACACAGAAAAAGCAGTTTTAAGAGGGAAATATATAGCAATATAGGCCTAGCTCAAAAAATAGGAAATATCTCAGATAATATAAACTTACATTTAAAGGAACTAGGAGAGAAAAAAAAAAACTCAAGGTGAGTAGAAGGAAGAAAATAAGGATCGGAGCAGAACTAAATGACATAAAAACTTTTTTAAAAAATAGAAAAGATCAATGAAACCAGGAGCTGGTTCTTTGAAAAGATAACAATCTTCAGCCAGACTAAAAAAGAAAAGAGGACCCAAAATAAAAACAAAGACAAGTAAAAACTAACACAGAGAAATACAAAGGACTAAAGGGACTACTATGAAAAATTGTAGGCCAACAAATTAGACAACCTAGAAGAAATGAATAAAGTCCTAAAAGTATACAAACTTCTAACACTGAATCAAGAAATAGAAAACCTGAATAGACTTATTACTAGTAACAAAATGGAATCAGCAATCAGAAAAATACCAAAAAATAGATTTCCAGGACCAAATAGATTCCTATGTGACTCCTACCAAACATTTAAAGAGCTAATACCTATTGCCCTCAAGTTATTTCAAAAAATAGAAAAGGAAGGAAAGCTTCCAAATACATTCTACAAGGCCAGCATTACTCTGGTACCAAAACAAAGACACCACAAAAAAAGAAAACTACAGGCCAATATCCCTGATGAACATAGATGCAAAAATCAACTAAATATTAGCAAACCAAATCCAACAATACATTAACAGGATCATCACAATCAAATGGGATTTATTACAGGGATGCAAGGATGGTTCAACAATTGCAAATCAATTAACATGATATACCACATCAACAACACAAAGGATAAAAACCATACCATCTCAACCAAAGCAGAAGCAGCATTTGACAAAAGTCAACATATGTTCATGATAAAAACTCTCAACACAGTGGGTTAGAGGGAACATAACTCAACATAATAAAATCCCTCTATGAAAAACCTACAGCTAACATCATACTCAAAGATGAAAAATAGTTTTTTCTCTGAGATCAGGAACAGGACAGGGATATCCACTCTTTCGACTTTTATTCAACACCATACTGGAAGTCCTAGCCCTGGTAATTATATTAAAAAGAAAAGAAAAAGAAAAGCCATCCATATTGGAAAGGAAGACGTTAAACCACTGCTATTTGCAGAAGACATGATACTATACAGAAAACCCTAAAGACTCCACCAAAAAACTATTAGAATATATGAATTCAGTAAAGTTGCAGGATACAAAATTAATATCCATAAATCAGTTGCATTTACAAACACTAAAAATGAAGCAGTAGAAAGAGAAATTAAGAAAACAATTTCATTTACAATTGCACCAAAAAGAATAAAATACCTAGGAATAAATTTAACCAAGGAATTGAAAGAGCTGTATTCTGGAAACCATAAAACACTGATAAAAGAAATTAATGGTGACAGAAACAAATGGGAAGGTATCCCATGCTCATGGATGGAAGAATATTGTTAAAATGTCTATACTACCTAAAGCAATCTCCAGATTCAATGTAATTCCTATCTAAATACCAACAGCATTTTTCACAGAACTAAAGAAAAAAATCCTAAAATTTATATGGAACCACAAAAAAACCCAAATAGCCAAAGTGATCTTAAGAACAAAACTGGAGGTATCACGTCCCTCAGTGGAGCAGACTTCTAAAAGTTCCAATTTTGTACTCTGCTGCTCTATCACTTGCCAGAAGTGATAGAGTGAGGCCCCCTCCCCCTCAGTCTATCTTCCCAAATATCGCCTCGGATTCACTTCTCTGCACGTCCTACTTTCCAGTAGGAAAAGTGGTCACTTTTCTGTTCAGAGTGTTGCTGCTATTCTTTTCTTTGATCTCCTGTTGAGTTCATAGGTGTTCAGAATGGTTTGATCCCTATTCAGCTGAATTCCTGGGACCAGACGAAATTTAGGTCTCCTACTCCTCAGACACTTGCTCCTCCCATTGCCCATTTTTAAATTATATATATTTATTTATATTATTTTTTTGGTGTTGAGTATATATATTATTTATTGTATACTAACCCCTTATCAAATATGCCATTTGCAAAAATCTCCTCCCATTTATTAGGTTGCCTTTTTTGTTTTGTTGATTGTTTCCTTTGCCGTTCAGAAGCTTTTTGATATAGTCCCAGAGGCACTTTCTTCTAACAGACCAAAATACACCCAAAATCTAGTGTGTGGCACTGATCTATGCACCAGCCTGATCATATTTGAACACACTCTGTTTTTTGTTTGTTTGCTTGTTTGTTTTTATCTTTTTCTTTTTTTCTTTCTTTCCCTTTCTTTTCCCGTTTCAGGTCTCTTCTGATTTGTTTAGTGTATATTTTTCTGGGGTCGTTGTTACCCTGTTAGCATTTTGTTCTCTCATTCATCTATTCTCCTCTGGACAAAATGACAAGATGGAAAAAATCACCACAAAAAAAGAACAAGAGTCAGTACTGCCAGGTACCTAATCAATAAGGACATTGGTAAGATGTCAGAACTAGAGTTCAGAATGATGATTTTAAAGATACTAGCTGGGCTTGAAAAAAGCATGGAAGCTATTAGAGAAACCCTTTCTGGAGAAATGAAAGAACTAAAATCTAACCAAGTTGAAATCAAAAAGGCTATTAATGAGGTGCAATCAAAATGGAGGTTCTAACTGCTAAGATAAATGAGACAGAAGAGAGAATTAGTGATATAGAAGACCATATAATGGAAAATAAAGAACCTGAGAAAAAGAGAGATAAACAACTACTGGATTATGAGGGCAGAATTTGAGAAATAAGTAATACCATAAGATGAAACAATATTAGAATAATTGGGATCCCAGAAAAAGAAGAAAGAGAAAGAGGGGAAGAAGGTATATTGGAGCAAATTATAGCAGAGAATGTCCCTAATTTGGGGAAGGAAACAGGCATCAAAATCCAGGAGGCACAGAGAACCCCCCTTAAAATTAATATAAATAGGTCAACACCCCGGCATCTAATAGTAAAACTTATGATACTCAGAGACAAAGAGAAAATCCTGAAAGCAACTTGGGACAAGAGATCTGTAACCTACAATGGTAGAAACATTAGACTGACAACAGACCTATCCACAGAGACCTGGCAGGCCAGAAAGGACTGGCATGATATATTCAGAGCACTAAATGAGAAAAATATGCAGCCAAGAAAACTATATCCAGCTAGGCTGTCATTGAAAATAAAAGGAGAGATAAAAGTTTCCAGGACAAACAAAAACTAAAGGAATTTGCAAACATGAAACCAGCCCTACAAGAAATATTGAAAGGGGTCCTCTAAGCAGAGAGAGCCTAAAAGTAACATAGGCCAGAAAGGAACACAGACAATATACAGTAACAGTCACCTTACAGGCAATACAATGGCACTAAATTCCTATCTTTCAATAGTTACCCTGAATGTAAATGGGCTAAATGCCCCAATCAAAAGACAAAGGCCCATCATATTGGATAAAAAACAAGACCCATTGATATGCTGTCTGCAAGAGACTCATTTTGGACCCAAAGACACCCCCAGATTGAAAGTGAGGGGATGAAAAACCATTTACCATGCTAATGGACATCAAAAGAAAGCTGGGGTGGCAATCCTTATATGAGACAAATTAAATTTTAAACCGAAGACTATAATAAGAGCTGAGGAAGGACAATATATCATACTTAAAGAGTCTATCCAACAAGAAGATCTAACAATTATAAATATCTATGCCCCTAACATGGGAACAGCCAATTATATAAGCCAATTAATAACAAAATCAAAGAAACACATCAACAATACAATAATAGTGGGGGAATTTAAAACCCCCCTCACTAAAATGGACAGATCATATAAGCAGAAGATCAACAAGGAAATAAAGTCTTTAAATTCAGATAAATTCAGAACATTCCATCCCAAAGCAACAGAATACACATTCTTCTCTAGTGCCCATGGAACATTCTCCAGATCACATTCTAGGTCACAAATCAGGTCTCAACTGGTACCAAAAGATTGGGATCATTCCCTGCCTATTTTCAGACCACAATGCTTTGAAACTAGAACTCAATCACAAGAGGAAAGTTGGAAAGAACTCAAATACATGGAGGCTAAAGAGCATCCTACTAAAGAATGAATGGGTCAACCAGGAAATTAAAGAAGAATTAAAAAAATTCATGGAAACCAATGAAAATGAAAACACAACTGTTCAAAATCTTTGGGATGCAGCAAAGGCAGTCCTAAGAGGCAAGTATATAGCAATACAAGCCTTTCTCAAGAAACAAGAAAGGTCTCAAATACACAACCTAACCCTACACCTAAAGGAACTGGAGAAAGAACAGCAAATAAAGCCTAAACCCAGCAGGAGAAGAGAAATAATAAAGATCAGAGCAGAAATCAATGAAATAGAAACCAAAGAACAGAACAGATCAACGAAACTAGGAGCTGGTTCTTTGAAAGAATTAACAAGACTGATAAACCCCTGGCCAGACTTACCAAAAAGAGAAGAGAAAGGACCCAAATCAACAAAATCATGAATGAAAGAGGAGAGATCACAACCAACACCAAAGAAATACAAACAATTATAAGAACATATTATGAGCAACTCTATGCCAGAAAATTAGATAATCTGGAAGAAATGGATGCATTCCTAGAGACGTATAAACCACCAATACTGAACCAGGAAGAAATAGAAAACCTGAACAGACCCATAACCAGTAAGGAAATGGAAGCAGTTATCAAAAATCTCCCAACAAACAAAAGCCCAGGGCCAGATGGCTTCCCAGCGGAATTCTTTTTTTTTTTTTAAAGATTTTATTTATTTATTTGACCGAGAGATAGAAGAGCACAAGCAGAGGGAGTGCAGAGGGAGAGGGAGAAGCAGGCTCTGCACTGAGCAGGGAACCTGATGCGGGACTTGATCCCAGGACCCTGAGATCATGACCTGAGCCGAAGGCAGACGCTTAACCATCTGAGCCACCCAGGCGCCCGGAATTCTAACAAACATTTAAAGAAGAATTAATACCTATTCTTCTGAAACTGTTCCAAAAAATAGAAATGGAAGGAAAACTTTCAAACTCGTTTTATGAGGCCACCATTACCTTGATCCCGAAACCAGACAAAGACCCCATCAAAAAGGAGAATTACAGACCAATATCCTTGATGAACACAGATGCAAAAATTCTCACCAAAATACCAGCCAATAAGATCCAACAGTACATTAAAAGGATTATTCACCACGACCATGTGGGATTTATTCCTGGGCTGTAAGGTTGGTTCAACATCCACAAATCAATGTGATACAATACATTAATAAAAGAAAGAACAAGAATCATATGATCAAAAAAAAAAATCATATGATCCTCTGAATCAATGCAGTAAAAGCATTTGACAAGATACAGCATCCTTTCTAGATCAAAACTCTTCAGAGTATAGGGATAGAGGGTACATACCTCAATATCATAAAAGCCATCTATGAAAAACCCACAGCAAATATCATTCTCATTGGGGAGAAACTGAGAGCTTTCCCCCTAAGGTCAGGAACGCGGCAGGGATGTCCACTATCACCACTGCTATTCAACATAGTATTAGAAGTCCTAGCCACAGCAATCAGACAACAAAAAGAAATCAAAGGCATCCAAATCGGCAAAGAAGAAGTCAAACTCTCACTCTTGCAGATGATATGATACTTTATGTGGAAAACCCAAAAGACTCCACTCCAAAACTGCTAGAACTCATACAGGAATTCAGTAAAGTGGCAGGATAGAAAATCAATGCACAGAAATCAGTGGCATTCCTATACACCAACCACAAGACAGAAGAAAGAGAAATGAAGGAGTCGATCCCATTTACAATTGCACCCAAAATCATAAGATACCTAGGAATAAGTCTAACCAAAGAGACAAAGGATCTGTACTCAGAAAACTATTGAATACTCATGAAAGAAATTGAGGAAGACACAAAGAAATGGAAAAACGTTCCATGCTCATGGATTGGAAGAACAAATATTGTGAAGATGTCCATGCTACCTAGAGCAATCTACACATTTAATGCAATCCCCATCAAAATACCATCCAGTTTTTTCAAAGAAATGGAACAAATAATCCTAAAATTTGTATGGAACCAGAAAAGACCCCGAAGAGCTAGAGGAATGTTGAAAAAGAAACCCAAAGCTGGCAGCATCACAATTCCGGACTTCCAGCTCTATTACAAAGCTGCCATCATCAAGACAGCATGGTACTGGCACAAAAACAGGCACATAGATCAATGGAACAGAATAGAGAGCCCAGAAATGGACCCTCAACTCTATGGTCAACTAATCTTTGACAAAGCAGGAAAGAATGTCCAATGGAAAAAAGACAGTCTCTTCAACAAATGGTGTTGGGAAAATTGGACAGCCACATGCAGAAGAATGAAACTGGACCATTTCCTTACACCACACACAAAAATAGACTCAAAATGGTTGAAAGACCTCAATGTGAGACAGGAGTCCATCAAAATCCTAAAGGAGAACACAGGCAGCAACCTCTTCGACCTCAGGCGCAGCAACTTCTTCCTAGAAACATCACCAAAGGCAAGGGAAGCAAGGGCAAAAATGAACTCTTGGGACTTCATCAAGATAAAAAGCTTTTGCACAGCAAAAGAAACAGCCAACAAAACCAAAAGACAACTGACAGAATGGGAGAAGATATTTGCAAATGATATATCAGATAAAGGGCTAGTATCCAAAATCTATAAAGAACTTGTTAAACTCAACACCCAGAGAACAAATGATCCAATCAAAAAATGGGCAGAAGACATGAACAGACGTTTTTCCAAAGAAGACATCCAAATGGCCAATAGACACATGAAAAAGTGCTCAGCATCACTCGGCATCAGGGAAATCCAAATCAAAACCTCAATGAGATACCACCTCACACCAGTCAGAATGGCTAAAGTTTACATGTCAGGAAACGACAGATGTTGGCGGGGATGTGGAGAAAGGGGAACCCTCCTACAGTGTTGGTGGGAATGCAACCTGGTCCAACCACTCTGGAAAACAGTGTGGAGGTTCCTCAAAAGTTGAAAATAGAGCTACCCTACGATCCAGCAATTGCACTACTGGGTATTTACCCCAAAGATAACAAATGTAGGGATCTGAAGGGGTACGTGCACCCCGATGTTTATAGCAGCAATGTCCACAATAGCCAAACTATGCAAAGAGCCAAGATGTCCATCAACAGATGGACAATTAAATCTTTCCATTTTCAACAACATGGATGGAACTAGAGGGTATTATGCTAAGCGAAATAAGTCAATCAGAGAAAGACATGTATCAGGTGCCTGGGTGGCTCAGTTGGTTAGGCGACTGCCTTCGGCTCAGATCATGATCCTGGAGTCCCTGGATCGAGTCCCGCATCCGGCTCCCTGCTCGGCAGGGAGTCTGCTTCTCCCTCTGACCCTCCCCCCTCTCATGTGCTTGCTCTCTCTCATTCCCTCTCTAATAAATAAAATCTTTAAAAAAGACATGTATCATATGATCTCACTGATATGAGGAATTCTTTTTTTTTTTTAAAGATTTTATTTATTTATTTGACAGAGAGAGAGACAGTGAGAGCAGGAACACAAGCAGGGGGAGTGGGAGAGCAAGAAGCAGGCTTCCTGCCAAGCAGGGAGCCCGATGTGGGACTCGATCCCAGGACCCTGGGATCATGACCTGAGCCGAAGGCAGATGCTTAACGACTGAGCCACCCAGGTGCCCTGATATGAGCAATTCTTAATCTCAGAATCAAATTGAGGGTTGCTGGAGTGGTGGGGGGTGGGAGGGATGGGGTGACTGGGTGATAGACATTGGGGAGGGTATGTGCTATGGTGAGCACTGTGAATTTGTAGGACTGTTGAATCACAGACCTGTACCTCTGAAACAAGTAATACATTGTATGTGAAGAAGAAGAAGAGGAAGAGGAAGAAGGAAGAAGGAAGGAAGAAGAAGAAGAAGAAGAAAAAAACAGGAAGGGAAAAATGAAGGAGGGGAGATCAGAGGGGGAGACGAACCATGATAGGCTATGGACTCTGAGAAACAAAACTGAGGGTTCTAGAGGGGAGGGGGGTGGGGGGATGGGTTAGCCTGGTGATGGGTACGTACTACATGGAGCACTGGGTGTTATACGCAAACAATGAATCATGGAACACTACATCAAAAACTAATGATGTAACATACGGTGATTAACATAATAAAATAAAATAAAATAGGGCAGAAGACATATACAGACATTTCTCCAAAGATACATACAGATGGTCAACAGACACATGAAAAGATGTTCATCATCACTCATCATCAGGGAAATGCAAATCAAAATCACAATGAGATACCATCTCACACCTGTCAAAATGGCCAAACTCAAAAACAGAAGAAACAACAAGTATTGGCAAGGATGTGGAGAAAAAGGAACTCCTGGGCACTGTTGGTGGGAATGAGAACTGATGCAGCCACTTGGAAAACAGTATTGGTAATTAAATATATTATCCATATTTATATTATATTATCCAATAAATTAAAGTATAATTAAAAAGAATTACCATAGGATCCAGTAATTCTACTACTGAGTATTCACCCAAAGAATATGGAAACACTAATCTAAAAAGATATATACACCCCTCTATTTATTAAAGCATTATTTACAATTGCCAAGATATGGAAGCAACTCCAGGTATGTTCATTCATAAGTGAAAAGATAAAACAAGTGGTAGTATATATACATAATGGGATTTTATTCGGCCATAAAACGGATGAGATTTGCCATTCACAACAACATGAATGGACCAAGAGGGTATTTGTGCTAAGTGAAGTAAGTCAAAAGCAAATACCATATGATTTCACTTACAGGTGGAATCTAAATGAATACACAAAAAGCAGAATCAGACTTATAAATAAAGAGAAGGGTTGGTTGCCAGAGGGGAGGCAAGTAGGGGGATGGGCAAAATGGGTGAAGGAGAGTTGGAAATACAGGCTTCCTGTTATGCAACACGTCACAGATATAAAAGATATAGCATAGGGGATATAGTTAATTGTGTTGTGATAGCGTTGTATGGTGCCAGATGGGAGCTATACTTGGGGTGAGCATAGCCTAACATATAGAGGATTGAATCACTATGTTGGATACCGGAAACTAATGTGGCATTGGGATCAACTATACTCAATGTTAAAAAAAAATTTTTTTTTAAAGAATATCACCTAAAAACCGAATTTGTTTGTAAAAGGATTCTCTCATTTCAATCATTTTAAGTCAAACATTTTCTGCTTTGCTTTCAGCTTGATGATTTCCTGAATCAGATCTATAAGCTCCAGGGATCTCGAGATGAACAGAGACAAATGAAAACTTGGAAAGCAAACTCAGGCACTTACAAATTATTTCAGAAAATACGTTGATTTCAAGAATGAACCCTTAGGGGTGCCTGGGTGGCTCAGTTGGTTGGGCGTCTACCTTCGGCTCAGGTCATGGGATCAAGCTCCACATCGGGCTCCCTGCTCAGTGGGGAAACTGCTTCTCCCTCTCCCTCTGTCTTTCCCCACTGCTTGTGCTTGCTCTCTTTCTCTCTGTCAAATAAATACATAAAATCTAAAAAAAAAAAAAAAAAAAAAAAAAATGAACCCTTAGATAAGAAAATACTGCTATCTTTTTTCCCATATTTTCTTATATATCAATAACATTTTCATTAGTTAGAAATATTAATGAAAGAAACTCAAAGTCACTTAATATTTCAATTGGACTTTTTAAAAAAAGATTTATTTATTTGAGCGAGAGCACAAGCAGAGGGAAGAGGCAAAGGGAGAGGGAGAAGCAGGCTCCCGTGACTTGAGCCGAAGGCAGACATTTAACTGACTGAGCCACCCAGGCGCCCTGAATTGATGGACTTCTTAGCCTTTATTATTTTTTGTCCAATAAATGTTTCATGTTATGGTAAACACAATTTAAATGTCATCTTAAAAACTAGTTCTAAAAGGTGTAAAATTCCTGAAAGGCAAAAGGATCTTCAGGGCAAAAGTAGACAGAGGTGTCAAACAACATGATCTGTATTAAAAGGAGACTGACAGAGCAAGCTAAGATTTACACTCATATTGATACAAATACTCTCAGAAAAGTAATAGATCACCTGTGATTAAAGCTATGGAAAAGCTATAAGTACCTCTGAGAAACTAAGAAGGCTTCTGGCTTTTATCTGGACCATCATTTTGCAGTAAAATCATAGAAAAGTCCACCAGTGTTGAAAAGTATTTTATCTAGGTATAAATCAGGCTGCAATAAAGCTGTGATATCCCTGTGAGTGGTATGAACAAAGTATGAACTTTTACTTGGAGGAATAGGTCTTTAAAATGTTTTTATATAGTATAGTTAACTACTTTATATTTAAGTTTAGTTTTTAAGATAAAGAAATTTACTTTAAAAAATCCCACTATGGAATCCTAGATAGCTACTTCCAAATGAAGCAGACTTGTAAAATAATATACATGGTGTTTATCTCTCAATTAGTGGGGAAAAAATGAAACTTACTAATTGATTAGTGAATAAAGCTTACTTTTGTCTGACGAATTAGCTGTCTCTGTGTTTTGTTCACCCATCTTTCCCTTTTATCCCTGTTTCTTTCTCTAATTTGGGGAAGGTATGACTAAGGGAGACTCTGAGATCTGGGGCAAAGAGGCCAGTTGTCAGCCTTATGCTGGCCCTTAAGCATGCACTGGTGGGTATTTGTTGGTCTGTATGGTGGGATCTAGTCCATTTTGTCCCTGGATGCTCTGAAGCACTGTGATGCTGAAATGTGAACTCTCTTCTTTTTGCTCAACATTCATCTTTCTAAACTGGCCCCATCTTGGCTCTTTCTGGTACAACTTGAGTTGTATCCCAGCACATCCCCTATGAACCAACAGACTGAGTGATTCATACAATGGAACCTTCAGGATGGGCTCTCCTTTCAGCCACAACCCCTATGAGAACTGAATGCAGTTTTGAGAAGTTAAATATTAGCACCTCCCTCTGCCTGACCACGTTTCTCAGTTTTTCTGTAGTTGTGTCCCAGGTGAATATGGGACAACATGAGCTATCTTCCTCCTGAGATCCCAGATGCTTGTAAAAAACAAGAGTCTCCCCACCTCCCTTCCTCAATTCAGATTTATGTTCTGTAGCAGTTCCTTGCACACGATCCATACTGAAGCACATAAAGGAGAACTGAAAAAGCTTTTCTTAAAATTGGGTTCCCAGAGCTAAAAAAGAAGTGGGCTTCTCTATCCTCATTATATCATGTCCTTTTTTTACTCTAAAGCTCAACTATTGTGATAGGCAGATGAGGCAGCAATCTAGGATCTCAATACAGACTCTTACTGACAGCTACCACTTACAGGGCTACTGTATGCAAAGCATTATTCTAGGCACTTCATATAGGTCAACTCATTTAATCTCCACAAGAGTTATGTGATGGGGCCTGTTATTATCCTCATGAACCAAATGAAGAAATGGAGGTACAGTTGGTTAAGTGGACAGGATTGTGGAAGAAAGCACACCCCAGCTTTCTGGGTAAATCCTCCTCAGGACTGGGATTTGCATAGTGGACATTTGGTTTGTGCAGGTAATGGTTTTGGACTGTCAGTTGCCTCAATGATTTCCTTACTAAATGTTGGGAACAAAATTTTTGTTTTAATTCTAGCTTGCTATGCAGCAAATTAGTCCAAAACTCAGTGGCTGGAACAGCAGTGATTTCTCACTGTTCAGGTTTTGGTGGGTAGACTGTGCTGAAAAGTTGGTTTTCCCTGTGTGATATTGGTCTGTGGTTACATTGAACCGGGAGTCTGACTGTGGCTGGGATGTCCAAGATGGCCTCACTCAGATCCCTGGAGGGGCTGGGGTTTCTGTGGCCCAGGCATTTTCCCCCATGTCGTTCATTTCTCACCACTCGGTAGCACAGTCTGTGCTTCTTAAATGGTAGCTAGTTCCCAAGAGGTAGCATGATTGCAGCTTTATACTCTGGACTCTTGCTTGCCCGCATACTCATCCTTCTTTCAAAGAAAGGGTCAAGTTTGCTGTCAATTAGCTCTTCTCCCACAGCCTCACCATAGAATACTGGGAAAGTAGAGGTCTCTTTTCATTTTTAACTCTTTATTTTAATTCAACCTGGTGGTGATTTTCCTGGTAGTACCCCCTTTAAACCTTTAAGAGTTTTATATGAACCTTATCAGTACTTACTACAGCTATGTCCCACAAACCATAGCTACCGTCCTTTTGAGACAGATTTCTCTCTTCTTGGTGCTTGTCAGGCTGCTATACATAATACTCTTAAGATTTTTATATTCTTTGTCTACCTATGAACTGCTATTAAGCCCTGCCTTATAAAAGGTGTTATTGTCAATTTGATTTTATCTGCACCTGGAGACAATCTTACTTTGAGACTCCCTTCTCTATTTCCTGTAAAATCTGCATGAAAACTAAATCAATGTTTAGCTTGTTTTTCCTCATACAACTGCTTATCATACATGGCTAACAGAAGACATTTGTCACTTTAACATTCTGCCTGGAAATTTTGTTAGTTTGGCTCACAAGTTCGTTACACGGTGTTAGATTTTCCATGTTCTCACAGGTAACACGACCGCTAATGGTTACAACCATGCATTACACTGAGTCTCCTTTTCTCCAGCCTCCAGTAACAATCTTGTCCCCAATCTTGCAGCCATCACCGACAATCTCTTTGCTGTCCTTTTGGCATTTACTTGTCCATGGTCCCTAATCCAATGCCACCGATTTTAGGGTTTTGTTATGGCAGCACCTCACTTCCAGGGACCAATGTATGTTTGAGATAGGTCTTGATGCAAAATGAATTACCCAAATATTTAATTGCCTACAAAATTTATAAGTTGTTTATCACAGTTCTGTGGGTTTGCTGGGTTCAGTGGGATGGTTTTCTGTTTTAAATGGAGGTGGCTGTGGTTACTCCAGCAGCACATTCCACAGAGAGATCACTGGGGCCAGAGTGTCCAAGATGACCTCGCTCCCATCTCTGATACCTTACAGGGGTTGAGGAGTGGCAATTTGTTGGCTAGGCCTCTGGTTGACTTCAAGTAGTCAGGCTTGAGTTTCTTCACATGGATGTTGACTTTCAGGAAGATTCCTGGGGAGTCACACAATCTACCCCCCTCCAGATTCTACTGGTCCAAGAGGGTCAAAGGGCCATTCCAGAGTATGTGGATTTATTCAAGAGAAGAGGAAACTGGCCCCATGGCTTTATGGAAAGAGCCATATGCACACACAGGGACGTCCTAGAAGTTGTTGCCATTCATCTTTGCAGACAATTCACCACAAATACAGTAACCTCTGATTTGTTTTGCTTGCGCTCATATTCCTCCAACTAGATCAGAAGATAGACTTTGCTATTTATCATTTCTGTGACCTTGAGCATGTTACTTGTAATAGAACACTCCCTCAAAGACTGAAATAGTATACGAGAACCATCTGACCTCATACCTGACTTTAATAAATATTTAACAAATAGAGGTTTATTCACCTCCCTGTACTTTTTAAGAGATAATTTCCCTCAGAACAAATACATTTAGAAAGTAAATTTTCTGTGCAAAAGGGAAAGTGCACTTTTTAAGAAATCTTGGAAATGCCTCACAGAAAATTTTAAAATTGTAATGCTTGCTGTTGATTTTAAGTACTTAAACCTGTGTCCTTTTATTGGCTATGTGGTCCTATCTCTTTTGAAATCTCTTGAAATTATTTACATATCTACTAAACATTATATAATAAATATCTTGACAACACCTGAAACTCTTATATATTAGACTAAAAAAGTGTCAGGGACACAATACTGTAATATAAAAACATAGGCATTAACCAATAAAGTAAAGGTCTGAATTTTTCTCTTCAAATATTATTTGTAATTTTAAGGAAAACATTTAGAATTGTAAATACTATAAAACACTGAGAATAAAAGAAAACAGTAATCTAAATATTTTCCTTAAATTAGAATACACATAGCCACATTAATTTAAAAAACAATATATTTTTAAAGACATTTATTTTAGAGAGAGAGAGAGAGCACAAGCATGGGGAGGGGCAGAAGGAGAGGGAGAGAGAGAATCCTCAAGCAGACTCCCCACTGAGCACAGAGCCCAACACAGAGCTCAATTCCCAGACCCTGAGATCATGACCTGAGCCAAAGGCAGATACTTAACTGACTGAGCCACCCACATGCCCTGAAAATCAATATTGTTTTGAAAATACCCCTTTTCATTCTTTTTATTGTATTGATCAACTTCTGATATAAATATTTTAAAACAGAACTATAATAACTTAGCATAGTTTATACTGAACAGCCTAAAGAAAGAGATATCACAATAAAGAAAGTTGAACATTTTATTGTGAAGTTTAACATTTATGTAAAACGTGAAGTGATATATGTGGAAAATAGCCTTGTTTATTCATGCTTCCAATAATGCCTACCTTATGATGCTGCCATTACAGAGGTTAATACAAATGTATGGAAGAAAGGAGCTGTTAGTTGACTTTAAATCAAAATGGTGAAAATACAGTATTGTCTTCATATCCCAAAAGGAGCTGCTACATAGACTTTAAAGATTAGTGTGGAAGGAACTACACATTGTGCGCATTTTCCTCCAAGATGCAAAGGCACATTTTCCTCCAAGATGCAAAGGCCTTACACATTGTGCGCATTTTCCTCCAAGATGTCCTGGCCTGACCCGACCCTTGCTTATTCTTAGGAATAAAAATGTAGACTGTGATTGGTGTGGGATATGAAAAAATCTCCAAAGCCTCTTGCCTTGGTAAACAAACAGATCTCCTCTCTGTGGCTGAACATGGGGTACATCACACCAGATGGAGTGGCAAGCATGAGAATGATTATTTCTAATTTTAATACATTTTTATCTTGTTGACATGATCCATTTCTAAGTGAGAATGCATAAAAAGTTTCTTCCCATGATATATTATTGTCAGGACAGTAATATTTTTTGAAATAAACTCCAAAAATCTGGTTTCTATATCTTCAAATGAAGACTAAATTCATTTGGGGACATAACTAATGAAGGAACATTTGAAAGACTCCACTCTCATTGAGGATGATTCTTCTGGTTAAAAAAGAGTAATTTTTAGGGATGTGTTCTATGCATCTATATCCACCATATTCACCAAAGAAACTAATAAAAAGGAAAGAGATGTATTCAAAAGGAAACTCTACCAGACCAGTATAATTATTTTCTGCAATAATAGCTTGAGAAGTTTAAATAGGAAAACAATTTGATATTGAATGTAATAATGTTCTTATTTGGACCTCTAAAATACAAGAGAAATATATCTTATATTCGAATGTATTCTATTTGGAGAAAATACTCAAGTCCAAGTTGAACCATAATTATGGGGGTGTGTTACCAATTAACGGCAGCAGTGATGTGAAACATTATATATAGTTAATCATTCCATAACACTCCATAAAGAGCTTTCTTATTTTTACACCTGCAAAGTATTCCCTCTGCATTTATTTAACTGTTCACCTACTAAAGGACATTTAGTGTGATTCTAATATTTTGCTGTAAAAATGCTGTACTCAATAACCTTATATGAGGTTTTGCGAACGTAAGAGTATCTGCAGGAATAAGCTTCTAGAAGTATAATCTATGGGATAAAGGGAAATGCATTTGTAGTTTTGATAGAAATTGCTACATTGTCCTCCAGCGAGTTGTGCAAATGTGTATTCCCACCAACAGTGTATAGAATGCCAGTTTTCCACACTCTCATCAACATATTGTGTTATTAAACTTTGCTTGTTAGAGAATTGAAAAAAAAAAAAGAAAACAAAATGAAAGAGATTTGTCCTAAATAAGCTATCCGAAAGCCACAATGACAAGCTGGATAAAGAAACAGAGAAACAGCAATATATAATTCTATATTATTTTGTATTAGAAGAGAAGTAGAAATAAAAGTGGCCCTAAAGGAAGAGAACATAATAGGAAACAAATTTAAAGAACTCCCATAATAAAACTTAGTGTTATAAGAAGGACAGCTGAAGCACAAACATAATAGGAACAATGGCTCTCATTCCTGCCCCCACCATGCAACAGTCACTACTCTACCTGCTTTGAGCTGTAGATATTGGTGTCTACACTTTACAGGGGAGAAACAGTGGCTTCGATGAATATAGGATTTGCTTAAGTGGCACATGCATGTCTGTGGATTGGACAGACCCTCTTCTTTATTGACCTCCCAGAATTATAGAGGGGAGGTTTTGGAAACCATTAGACGTGCACAAGACATTTGAGCAAATCACTTGGTATTGTGAAATCTGTTTTCTCACCTGTAAAATGGAGAGGATAATAGCCATTTATTTTTTTTTTTAAAGATTTTATTTATTTATTAGAGACAGAGAGCACATGAGAGGGGGGAGGGTCAGAGGGAGAAGCAGGCTCCCTGCCGAGCAGGGAGCCCGATGCGGGACTCGATCCTGGGACTCCAGGACCATGACCTGAGCCGAAGGCAGTCGCTCAACCAACTGAGCCACCCAGGCGCCCGGATAATAGCCATTTAATTTTGAGCTTGCAGCCATAACTGATGATATGAAAATCCTGCCATTTTGAAGAAGGCCAACATTTTTATGATTATTTTATGAGGCTTAAATTAAGGACAGATTAACTGTAGTTGAGATATACACCAATAAAATGTTTTTCATTGGTCAGTATTTCATTAATCATTTTTTTATTATTTCATATGTATTTTATTAGTATTTAAAATTGACTACACTTTTCATTTTTGGTCACCAAAATGGTGACCAAAAATGAAAATGAAAGGATCTCAAGAAGAACAACAGTGATGAATAGGTTTGAGACTATCTCCCATAAAGAGATAAGAGAAGGAATTAGGGTTCTTTTCTCTTAATGGTCGCTCCAGTTTGTTATCAAACAAGTCAAATTTTGCTCAGAAAAAGATATGAGGCAATCCTCTGTACCATGAGACGACTAAGAGAAGAATGTGAATTTAAAACTAAAAAGATCTTTCATTTTAACATTAAGCTGAAACTTGGGATAAAGAGTAAGAAAATAGTATTCAGATCTATAAATTGTAATTTTGTGGATGAATATGTTTCTATACTCTTAGACATATTCATTCAGTTAAATAAAATCAGAATATATCAGTTCTTTTTAGCTTGCTTTTAGGTCTATTTTTATTTCCTGTGAATGATTAGATAATATAGCTCAGAGGATATTATGGTTTAATGGAAATGCAGCTTTTTACATAAATCTTTAATTAACTTAATTTCTCTAGGTATGAAATATATTTTGGACTAAATGCTCTTATCTTAAATGTGACATTTAAAAAGTGACTGCTTTATTTGAACTACGGAGTAGAACTTTAATATGATTCCTGCTGTGCTATGGTGGGGCTAATGTTTCCAGAATCTGATTCATTATTTAGAAAAGGAAAAAAAAATATTTGGAGACTACAAAATACTCACATGCATACACACATCACAGTCCCCCTGCTTTGAGCCTAGATGCTAAACAGACAGTAGTAACAGAGGATGAGATCATTTCTGAAAATACAAGAAAGGCAGTACTTATTTAAAATCAAGGGGGGACGCCTGGGTGGCTCAGTTGGTTAAGCGACTGCTTTCGGCTCAGGTCATGATCCTGGAGTCCCGGGATCGAGTCCCACGTCGGGCTCCCTGCTCAGTGGGGAGTCTGCTTCTCCCTCTGACCCTCCCCCCTCTCATGTGCTCTCTCTCTCAAATAAATAAATAAAATCTTTAAAAAAATAAAAATAAATAAATAAATAAAATAAATAAAATCAAGGGGAGGAATGAGAATAATTTCAGAGGATTCCAGTAACTCAATGATTCTAATCATAAGCTGGTGCTTTCTCTCAGGGACACCACCAAAAGCAGAGGTAGATACCACAAATATTTGGAAACTGGAAGATCAGTCAACAAATGTCTTGACTAATGCTGAGGTACTTGGGGTTTTTTTTTTTTTATTATTATTCCAGAAATTCATCAGGGCGTTTAAAAAACTGTAAAATAACATTTAACAACAGGAATTTCAGGATCAAAGAAAAGCATGAATGCTTCATATTAGCAGTATACATTTCCTGTTGCCAAGATTCTGCGAGGAGTGGATTGAGTATACCCCGTGCTTGGATATCAGTGCTTGTGACATGGTGATGGGGCAGTGCTGTCCAATGCCCGAGTCTCAGAGACTGGAACAGGTCTAAAGAGGAAGTATGAATAATACCTTGGTCAGATTTTATTATTCCTCTGATACTTGATCAATGTGAGAAACTCCTGTAGTCCATTGAGAACTATAATGAAATCTTTAAGAAGGATTACTAATTCCTTTAGCATGAAATTCCTTTTATATATAAAGAGAGGGAGAGAATGAGACAGACCAAGAAACAGACTCTTAACTGCGGAGAACAAACTGATGGTTATCACAGGGGAGGTGGGGTGGGGGGATGGGTTAAATAGGTGATGGGGATTAAGGAGGGCATCTGTGATGAGCACTGAATGTTGTATGGAATTGTTGAATCACTATATTGTACACCTGAAACTAATATGACACTTTTAACTAACTGGAATTTAAATAAAAACTTTAAAAAAAAGAAAAAGGTGTTTAAAATTCAAAGTCTGTGATAACTACAAAAAGTAGAAGAGAAAGTGGATAGTTGTGTTAACTAAATTCTATTTGGGGAGAACAATGGCACATGTAACATTTAAGACATCTATAAGGTGATGTCTAAAACATTAAAATTTTATATAGTTTCTTCACTACAACACAATGGAATTAAGACTTTGAACAGAGTACATGAGTCTATTAGTTATCTCCCTATGTTTATTTAAATTAGTAACATTAAAAATAAATCTGTCAAAGTATAGAGTTAGATTAAAAAAAAAATTTTTTAGGAGCGCCTGGGTAGCACAGATGGTTAAGTGTCCAACTCTTATTTCAATTCAGGTCATGATCTCTGGATCTTGAGATCAAGCCCCATGTGGGGCTCTACACTCAGTGGGGAGTCTGCTTGAGATTCTTTCCCTCTGCTCCTCCCCTGACTCACATGTGCACTCTCTCTAAAAATAAAGCTTTTAAAAAAATTTCTAAAAAAACCAATATCAAATCATACACAATTAAACTGCAAGTAGATAAAAGAGATAGTATTAAAAAACAAAAGTAAACTCTGAAAGTCTTACAAGAAAATAGATTTTGTTATTTGGGGAAGACCTTTTTAAGAAAACACAAATCTCAGAAGCTATAAATTATAACATATTTAACATTATGAGATTTTTTTCTGATTTTGTATTTTCATTCCAGTTGTAAACATACAGTGTTATAATCGATTTTATGAAATTTTCTAATAGATTTCATTTTAACCAAAGGTTCATTCCCCAGAGGCAACTGCTTTTAAATATGTTAAGTGTTTTTCCTGCTACTTATCTTCATGTTTCTATAGCATATGCTTTTCCTACTATTTTTTAAATAATATCTCTTGAGAATTCACTACACTAGATGAAGATCTAGCTTGAACTCTTAAATGCCCCAATCTCCACACCTCTTCTATCTCTTCATGACAACTGAGTATATAACAAATTCAGAGTCAAATGAATTACACTTTCAGGAGAATGTTCAACTTGTTTCCTGCAGAGCCTAGGGGTGGACTATAATTAAGTGTCTGGCATGTTGGTTCTTTTTAACTTAATCATTGCTTATTTTTATTTACTTGTATATTTTTGTAAATAGCCATTTTTTTTTTTTCTTCAGACTACCTTACTGTTCAACCACTTAATTCCAAATAAACAATGGTATTGTTTACCATTGGGAGGGATCTCTGTTTGGGTACAGCTCTATCAGTTGGGAATGTCCCTTTCCCAGCATTCCTAAATTCCTTGTTTTTATCTTTTGTGTTTACCTATCCATTTATATATATCACTAGTCACTTAATAAAAATAACACTATGCAAGATACAAATTTTACGCTATTTTTAACTTAAGCAGTCTCCAGTTGTTTATTATTTTAAATGTCTTTATGTCTTATGAATGCAATGTTCTTTCTGACCTCCGTGAATAGGTAAATATTTACTTTTATTTTTCCCTCTGTTGTTTTTGTTTCTTTCCTCTTAACCAGCATTTTCTTGTTTGTTGATTTCAACCTCTGCTATTCTCATGTTTCTAGCTGCCCCTGGATTGGTAGGGTCCATGGGTAAATCTTGGCTTCCTCCCAGGCTGTCATCTCTTGCTTGCTCTATTTCCAGGGCTTTGTCTCTGGTGGGATTTTAGGAGAGTCTTTTCTTTTCGGAAGCTTTTAGCTTAACTCTTTAGCCTACCCAATAGCCTGAGAACTCAGGAATGTCTTGGGAAGCTGGCCCTCAAGTCTTGAGTTTGTCATCCCAGCTGTGTGGAGTCCCTAACAGCATTGCTTGCTTCCTCCCCATCCCCACCCAGTAATGGTTCTCTGTTGGAGCCAAGCCTTCATCAGAATTAGCTGATTCTCCAGGGAAATAGAAAATAAGGAGTGACTGGTGCTTGTCAGATCAGATCTGAATTGCTCTCTTCTCTCTGAAGTTGTAGTCCCTCTACCTCTGTTGCACCTACACATTTCAGATGCCTTTAAAAATACGGCTTTTGAATTTGGCCATTTTTTCCTAGTTGTTGTTGGCAGTAGCCTTGGTGTGGGCTGATGTATTATCTCATATTTTGAAGAGGAGTCCCATCAAATTTAAGGTTATTCTGTGAATTTTTCTAGTTAACAAAATGTAATTTTCATATTCTGATTTCATCCCTATAGCACTATTCTTTCTTCTAATTAAAATACTATTCTTGACCACATTTTGGATATGATTTTTTTGTACCCTCAGCAGCTCCTCATGGAAGGATACTGAAGTCATTCAGCTTTAGCAAACCAGATGCTGATGGAATGCCCGACAGGCTCTGCTCTAACAGTGTGTTGAGATCTCAAAGAACTCTTAGACTGAGGAGTTGTGAGAAGAGAGCTCTCCTACTCTCGGATGCCTATATACTCAAGTCGTATCTCTCTCCCAACCATGGAGACTTTGAGACAGGCAAATGACAAATACTATTCCCCTTAAATTCACTAAGCCCTCAGGTTTAGAAAGGCTGCTTAGGAATGAAAGCCACAGGGAGGCACACACAGATTCCATTTAGGACTCAAAGATGGCTGAGCTAGGACCTGCTACAGGGAAATAGACCACCCACCCCAAGCCCCCACCCTCCCACTGCCAAGGAGCCAAGTCTGCATTTTATTTCCACTGCACTACCCAGTTCATTGGCCATGTGATCCCACAATGGTTTGCACTCCCAGGATTCTGGTAGAAATTGAAATGTGACCTCTAGGAGGTCACAACGTTGTGCCCACAACGTTGTGTTATTACAGAGCAGGGAGGGGCGGTCTGGAGGAAAAAGAGGCCGGATGCAAGTCAGAGATGAGCAGCTGCACAGGGTCTGAGTCAAATTGGCATCTCCCATTCTTCCAGATTCAGTCCTGTGCCTCTTTGACACAGAATATAAATGGGTATTACTTTAACTTAATCTGAGAGTTGTATCTTTCATAAAAGGGTTTAAAATATTAACAGTGTCATAAATAAAAAGTTAGTATGCTTTCTTTTCTTTATTACTTTTGCATGCCTGATGTTCTCTATGCATTCTGTTTTCCTGTAGGGATTATGCTGTATGGCACTGGTTTTATGTTTTGTCCTCTGCCCTTGGTTTGGGAGCTATAGATCTTGATTTTGTTTCTACTAAGAGTCATTTATTTTTAAAATCTGGAATCTCTTAATTACATCCCTATAATTAAGGTTAAGAATAAAATTACATTTTAAAATACCCCCCCATATGAAAACTTGTTTACCTTATGTTTGCCCTTTGTTCTTCCTGCTCTTCTAGAAATTACCTGAGTAAAAATATGTTAACAGTAAATATAAATTCAGAGTGTTATTAAATTTTATTTTACCCTTTCAGTTTGTAACTGTTATGCTTTATATTTAAATTAATGATTAATCCTTCATGATGTTCACAAGTTGTCAACCTATATAACAGTTTTGATGAATCTTCAAATTTGTCACTTTTGAAGTCTTTTTGTGTGTATGGTACAATTCCTTGAGTACTTTTTTAATCCTTTCCTCCCAGTTAAACAAAGTTACAATCTCACATTCTTTTAAACTTCTCATAAGATTTATACTCCCAAATCATGTTTATTATTATTTTTAGTGGGGATTAGAGTCACTATTTTTATTTTTTGACCATATATGTATTTTTAAATGTTTTTGGTTTTTGAATTTTTTTTTTTTAAGATTTTTTTTTTTAAGATTTTATTTATTTATTTGACAGAGACAGCGAGAGCAGGAACACAAGCAGGGGGAATGGGAGAGGGAAAAGCAGGCTTCCCACTGAGCAGGGAGCCCGATGTGGGACTCGATCCCAGGACTCTGGGATCATAACCTGAGCCGAAGGCAGACGCTTAACGACTGAGCCACCCAGGCACCATGGTTTTTGAATTTTTTAAATAAAAATCTATAAAATACTTTTATTTGAACTCTTAATATTTCAGTATTTTTCTCCAAGAATAATAAGCAGGTCCTACCCTTCCACACATGAAGAACAACTTGGATTGCACAGAATTCTAAGTTCATAACATTTTGCCCTCAATAAACAATCCTACTATCTTGGTGTTACAGAAGCAATACCACCATCATTTTAATGTTTGCCCCTTGGAAGTATAGTTTTGTTTTGTTTTGTTTTGTTTCTGCCCAAGTACTAAAATCAGCCTTGCAACTAATTAAAATGAGAACAGAATATATCCTATTGCAAACATGAGTTAATAAATTTAATGTAATTGTAAAAATTACATGTGTGTGTGCTCAAGTCTTTACATTTCAGTGGAGGAAGCTTTGAATGCAATATTTTTCCTCTGTGTTTTCATTTTCTCTGTGTTTTCTTTCCACCTCTTGATCATTCGTCATCCTTCAGCAAGCCAGTACACATTTGCCCTTTCTGTTTTGCTCACTGTGTTAGTCAGTGATATTCTCACCCAGCATTTTCAACTCTTAGATTTCTTTTCCCCTGAGTTCTGGGAAAGCTTTTTCAGTTTGTTATATTCTCATGGCTGCTCGTACTCTGCATTCAAAACAATTTTAAAATCAGCTTTACAGATTTCCTTTTACATTTGTCTATTTTCATTTTAGCCATTCGCTGCACACAACCTTTCCTTATAATGTCTCATGCCTTCATCATAAAGGCCATTTCACGTTGCATCTTGTAGGAGATGCCTAAAAGAATAAACACACACACACACACTCTCTCTCTCTTTCTCTCACACACACATAATTTCAAAATTTAGGTTTTCTTTGAATGCTTACTTTATTCTTTCCGACTTCTAACAATACTATTTCCTTTCCTGATACGATAGTTTTCTTTCATTACATGTCCTTGCTGTTTATTTTTTTTTCTGTTTTGTCTATTTAATTTTTCTTATATGAGGAGATATTTATTCAGGTAGGGTTACCTACATTATTATGAATTCATTTTCTAAACATTTTGTAGCATTCATAATATGTGATCCAAATGGAATAGAGGAAACATGACTACCTCAAACTTATAATAAAAATGACAGTTACCTTGACAATTTAGACAGTGACTCACAGGGGCTAGAGATAAGAATAAAATTTGTTCCAGCTGTTGATTTTCAAGCAATGGGCTCTGTAGCAATTTTGCAGCACTATGTTAGTCATACTTGAAATGCTCTGACACCTTCCTATTAAAATACCTATTAAACAGTGCACAGTCTTAAAACGTTTCAGTAGGAAAAAAATGCACTGTAATATTTTTGGTATGGAGAGAGAATAGAGTGTGTGTCAGGAGGCGGCAGGGTCCGAGTGCCCAGCTCAAGCATGATCTGAGTTTTTGGTTTCTTTCTTTTTTTTTTTTTTTTAATGATTTTACTTATTTATTTGACAGAGAGATAGAGAACACAAGCAAGGAGAGTGGCAGGCAGAGGGAGAGGGAGAAGCAGGTTCCTCACTGAGCAGGGAGCCCGATGCGGGGCTCGATCCCAAGACCCCAGGATCATGACCTGAGCCGAAGGCAGTCGCTTAACCAACTGAGCCACCCAGATGCCCGAGTTTTTGGTTTCTTTTCTCTCTAGCTCTGTCCCACATAAATCCCTATTTACTTTGTCTGCTTTCTCTCTTACTTGCAATTTTTCTTCACCCTTCATTTCAGAAGAGTTGCCTCATTTTATTTGGCAGCTCTTATATTGCCAAATGAAAGATTTCCACTTGCCACCTTTGCTCTCTATCCTTTTCTGCCAAAGTAATTCTCTCTTCCTGTTCTAACAGGAACTCTTGGCAAGGAAGAAAAAGAATATGAACTACTTCAGGATATATGGCGTACACATAGTTGACTTCAGACCCTATGTGTTAAAGGCTTCCTACTTGGCTCTGATTATGGTGTGCTTTGCACCAAAATTTCTACACTATCTTATAATAATCCAAGTTCTGTACTTTGAGTCTTTTATAGCTATAAATGTGTAAATGTTATACAATCAACTGACATGTTTTTTCAGAGGCTTGTGATCAGAATTGTGCTGTGGTTGCTATAGGTCAATTAAATGTTACTTGGGATTTAATACAGTGCATTACCAACACAGAATAGTTGATAATAAAACAGTGTAATAAATTATCCTTAACACAAATACAGAAAAATTGTTCAATGTGCAGAATAATCTTTTATTTCTAGGACTTTCCCTGAGGCTTCTACAACAGATTAGATCAGCAGATTTGCATCACTAAAGGATATTTAAAGTTCTCTGAAAAGGAGCTGATCAGAAAAATATCCATTTTCTCCCACTCAATTTCTACCATTGAAAACTAAAGTTTTATTATTTTTTAAGATTTTATTTATTCATTTGAGACACAGAGATACAGAGAGAGAGAGAGAGAGAGCATGAGCAGGGGGAGAGGCAGAAGGAGAGGGAGAAATAGGCCTCCTGCTGAGCCAGGAGACTGATGTGGGGCTCAATCCCTCAGCCAAAGGCAGAGGCTTAACCATCTGAGCCACCGAGGCTCCCTGAAAACTAAAGTTTTAAACAACACTGGGCAACAGAAATACAATGTAAGCCAGATATGAGCCACATTAAAAAAAGGAAAAAAGAAGTCGATGAAATTAACTGTAATATATTTTGTTTAACCTAACATATCCAATATATCATTATCAGCATTCAATAAATATAAAAAATGAGATAAATAAATGGAAAGATATTCTGTGCTCAGAGATTGGAAGAACTGATATTGTTAAGATGTCCATACTCCCCAATGCAATCTGCAGATGCAATGCAACCCCTATCAAAATTTCAAAGGAATTTTTCCCAGAAGTAGAAAAAAAAATTCTAAAATCTGTGTGGAACCACAAAAGACCTCAAATAACCAAAACCATATTGAGAAAAAAGAACAGAACTGGAGACATCATGTTATCTGATTTCAAATTATATTCCAGACCAATAGCAATCAAAATGGTATGGTATTAGCATAATAACAGACACAGAGATCAGTGGAATAGAATGGAGAGCTCAGAAATATTCCACACATAAATGGTCACTTAATATATGACAAAGGAAGCAAGAGTATATGTAATCTCTCCAATAAATGGTGTTGGGAAAACTAGACAGCCACATGCAAAAGAATGAAACTGGCCCACTATCTTACACCATATACAAAAATCAACTCAAAATGGATTAAAGACTTGAATGTAATACCTGAAACCATAAAACCCCTAACAGAAAGCATAGGGAGAAAACTCCTTGACATTGTTCTTGGCAATGATTTTTTTTTGTATCTGGCACCAAAAGCAAAAATAAACAAGTAGAATGGCATCAAACTAAAAAGCTCCTGCACAGCAAAGGAAACCATCAGCAAAATGAAAAGTCAACCTACAGAATGGGAGAAAAATATTTGCAAATCATGTATCTGATAAGAGGTCAACATCCAAAATATACAATTAAAAAAACCCTCATATGACTCAAAAGCAAAACAAAACAAAACAAATAACAGGACAGCTACATGCAAAAGAATGAAACTGGACCACTTGCTTACACCATACATAAAAATAAACTCAAAATGGATTAAGGACCTAAATGTGATACCTGAAACCATAAAAATCCTAGGCGAGAGCACAGGCAGTAATTTTCCTGACATCATCCACAGAAACATTTTTCTAGATATGTCCCCTCAGGCAAGGGAAACAAAAGCAAAAATAAACTACTGGGACTACACCAAAATAAGAAAGCTTTTGCACAGTGAAGGAAACCAACAAAATGACAAAGCAACCTCCTGAAGGGGAGAAGATATTTGTAAAGACGTATCTGATAAAGGGTTAATATCCAAAATATATAAAGAAGTTATACAACACCAAAAATCCCAAATAACCCAATTAAAAAATGGGCAAAGGACATGAATAGACATTTTTCCAGAGGTGACATAGATGGCCAATAGACACATGAAAAGATGCTCAAGATCATGAATTATCACAGAAATGCAAATCAAAATCACAATGAGATATCACCTCACAGGAGTTAGAATGGGTATTATAAAAAAGAGAAGAAATAACAAGTATTTGCGAAGATGTAGAGAAAATGGGACTGTTACATCACTTATATGTGGTCTCTAAACAAACAAACTGAGCTCAGAGATACAGAGCACATGATCATAATTACCACAGGCAGGGGATGGAGGTCTGCAAAATGGGTGAAGAGGATCAAAAAGTACAAACTTCCAGTTATTAAAATAAATAATTCATGGGGATATGATGTTCAGCATGGTGACTATAGTTAATAATACTGTCTTGCATTTCTTTGTTGAAAGTAGATCTTAAGGTATCACAAGAAAAAAAATGTGTAACTATGGTGACAGATATTACTTAGACTGATTGTGGTGGTCACTTTGTAATAGAACAAATATCGTATCATTATGTTATACACCTGAAACTAATAAGTTACATGTTGATTATACCTCAATTTAAAAATGAGGTATTTGCAATTTTTAAAAGGTATTTTATACTTCAAGCAGCACATCTGTATGTGTACCAGCCACATCACTGTTGCTTAATAGCCATATGCGGCTAAGGGCTACCATATTGGAAAGTACAGAAGTAACCTTTGAGTCAAAGATATTTAAATTCCTTCCTTCTACAAATAGTAATAAACATTTGAGAAAAAGCAAGATTTACTTTTATACAAACTCTATCCCACATAAAGCTATTTCAACGGACAATAATTTTAAAAGGAAAAAAGCAAAAAAATATAGTCATAGTTTATTCTGAATGAACTAAGTTAACTAGATGGCTTTCTGGCAGATTATAATACTTCTAGGCATTTTTAGTAGGAGAACACTCACATGTTTTTAAATTTCACATATCATTGGCTGTAACCCTTCGAAATAGCTTTATTTTACATTATCTACGGCAGGCTCAAGCGAAAGATTTCAGCTTAATTTCAATTTTAATTCTAGAAGTTACTGTTATTTGGTCTTGGACAAATTCTTTTTTAAAAAATGTAATACTACGGATTTTGTGGTTGTTATGAAGATTGGAAATAATATAAGAACCGGAATAGTCTCTGGCACTTACTTTATAATTAACATAATAAAAAATTAAGAATAGACAGCATAAAGATGGAACTTGACAAAGAGACTGTTGACACAAGAGGATCCCTGGGAAAATAAGTTAAAGGAACGAATAGTGACCACTCTTTTTGACTATGTATTAAGCCAGCAAACCAATGTCTTCACATACATTAATTTTAATAATCTTGACAATAATGTTTTAAAAAATGATCTACTTAATGAGTTTATGAAAGATTGTCTATACTTCTTGTTATGTTTTACTTATGTGTAATGGAATTCTCTGAGTCAGTAATTAAGGAAAATCATTGGAATAAGACTTTGGATATCACATTATTACAGGTTTTCCCATTATTTCTTGTCAGCAATATATTCTCCCCAATACTTAGTGAATATTGCTAACATATAGAGTGAAAATATATTTTCCCTATAAAACTATTCTTATTCCACTGACCTTTGCCTTTTCAAGGACTGAAGTGGGGAAGATGGACGCCTGCAAAATGACAATCTCATCACTCATGTTTGGGAAGTGTTGTGATCACCTTTTAAAATTTTATAGTCCTTTATAGTCATCTTTAGGGTCCACCTGGACTACTTACAATGGTCATTTTCCACCCCAAGCCACACATTACCCACCATCGTTCTCTTTAAAGCTCTGGCTCTAGAGTCATCCCTCTAAAATTTGAGCATGTAAATGAAATTCTGTGATTGCTTACATTGGTACTGATAAATATTATTGGTCTTAACACTGTTCCAATTGTTTTATAATTATCAGTGACTTTCTGGGATGTCTGTTTTTTGAAAAAAAAAAATTTATTTTATGGAAAGGAAATTCTGTATGTCAATAGCATAATACAGTACATTGCTTACAAATAGTTAAATGCAGAATTAGCACTTAAATTATGAGTTACTCAAATTTAAGTGTATCTCATACAGCCCTCAAATTTTATAAGGTTCATGCATTCTAAGCCACATCAGCAAGTTCTGTTCTTTATAATCTACCCAGTTGTGGTATTTTGTTCTAGCAAGCCCGAATAGGCTAAGACACTGTTGATGCTTGGTTTTAATCCATTTTAGCACAGATATATTTTCATTTATCCTGTTAGAGAGCCTTTACTACTAGGGCATATTTTTACTTGTAGGGAATAGTGTTTCTAGTGCCTTGGAGCCTGATGTGTGCACCAAGGTCTCTCCAGCATGCCTGGGAAGGACCTTCAACATTTTTCCATTACTGTGAGACCTCTGAAACGCTTCGCTTGCGTTTCTGCTTGACCTTCTAGAATCTTGCTTTGCACATATTCAGCTTAGGTACCATCAGGGGGCCGAGAGCATGTCCGTGCAGGTGTTTAGAGCACTTCTCTATTCTTTTCTATTCTCTGAGATTTTGCCATTCAGCTCCCAGGCACTTCCACAGCCCCTATGGGACTCTGATCGCATTTCCTCCACTCGGCGAGGCAAGTGCTCTTTGTCTGGTCTAATGGTCTGGGCAGCATTTTGAAAAATTCCCCCAGTGAGAAATCCAGGGTTAATGTGGGTCTCCCTTCCTGGGCTTTCCTCTCCTAAAATTCCTAGTATAGTCCATTGCTTTCAAATGTGTTTTTATACATGTTTGTCACAGATTTATAATTGTTCACAACCCTTGGATCAATCTGATGCCAGCTAGTTTGTCTTGTTCAGAAAGTATTAAGTTCTTGACATCACTTCAGCCCCTCCCCTAACAAATCAGAAAATTCAATTAAATCTTCTTTGGAACTTTAAACCTCCTCTCCAGCACTCTGCTACTACTCAGGTCTAGAACATTATTCTCTCTTCCCTGCATTTCTGCACTAGCTTCCAACCTCCGTCTCCAGTTCCAGAACATCCTCTACAGTAAAGAACAGGATTCTAGAAACACGATTTATATTATGTCACTCTCCAGGTGAAAACTTTTCAATAGCTTCTCATTAAACTTAGAATATTTGAACTCCTTACAATGACCTATAAAACTTGGGATGATGTAAGCCTCTGAAATTTTCTTCGCACTTCTTTGTCCCCCCTTTATGTTTCAGGAGCATTAATTTTTTTTTAAATTTCCTGAACCTGCAAAGCTCTACCCGTAACTATATTTCAGCGCAGTCTATTTTTTATGGCATTGGCATTACCCTCATCATTCTTCCCCTGACTTCTTTCTCTTATTTTAGGTGACAACTTAAGTGTCACTTCCCTGGTGAGGCATTTTGCGATCACACTGAACTTTACTCTTAAACTCACAGCAACCTGATATTTTAAGTCTAGCCACATACCAAGTGTGAGTTCCTACTTGTTATAGGTATATGCTTTTCTTTAACATCTATATTTTCTGCCAGGTGTAAGCATCTTGAGGACAGGGATGTCCCTATCTATCACTGTATGTCCACTGCTTCTATATGGTATATAATAGGAGTTACGCACATGGTCATTGAATTAATGAAGAAATATATTTAACTTCAGAAAGAAAGTTTTTAAAATCAATACTTGGAGGTTCAATAGAGAACCAAAATTTTCAAAAAAATCTTAGAGAATTGAAACTAGAAAAACCACCAAGATGACCTACCCAAAATCATGTTGATGTAATAATCCCTCTGATAACGTCGCCTGCACTAATATCCTTCTAGTCCTGGGGAACTCACTATTTCACAAGGAATTATATTCTATATTCAGACAGTTCTCATTATTTAAAAAAATGAATTTCTTATTACACTTAATGTAACTTAAGCCTTATATTGAATTGTTTTACTTATAATCTTATAGCAATAGTTCTCTCACCTTTCAAAAGAATTCTTAAAACAGTGATACATATACTTTCTTTCCTTTTGTGATTTCTTA
Organism: Mirounga angustirostris; assembly: GCF_029215605.1. Classification (NCBI taxonomy): domain Eukaryota; kingdom Metazoa; phylum Chordata; class Mammalia; order Carnivora; family Phocidae; genus Mirounga; species Mirounga angustirostris. Next base: position 8,471,010 of record NW_026991722.1, on the reverse strand, counting down.
TGAAATTATACTACTAAAAGGTACAATTGACAATTCTTCTTACATTTCACTGAATGTTAAAGAATGACATTCCATTTTGGATGCTTTGTCACCACTGGAATTCTTTAAGCTATATATTGGGTCTCTTTCTTTATCCCATATTTGCATTCACTACAAATAAGAATTTTGAATTTCACTCAAAATGAAAATGACATAGATTTTTAAAAACCAATTTATAGTAAAAAAGGAAATCTCCTGTTAGCTAACATTAAGATACGTCAAAAAATTCTAAATCTTTAGAGTGTTCGCATTTGTCCATTATCTTATCACATAAGAAATGAAGATCTTTGTATGTGTATATATATGTTGGAATAAACAGAATAACTGTTTAAGACATTTAAAACTGGGAAGACTCATATACAATGTGGAAAATGCACTTGCCCAATTTAGCTCAGTGTGTGTGTGTGTGTGTGTGTATCATTTAGAAACATTTATACTCTGTCACAGAATTGTAATGGTGATCAAATGAGAAAATATATTTGAAAGCATTTAAAAGAAATTTTAAGTGAACTGTTCTAATATTGTACATTGTAATCATAAATAGTTTTTAAAAATTGTCATACATTTTTTAAATAAATAAAATGAAACACCACTCACAGGCACAATTGCTTGATTTTACATGCATGAAGCAATTTGCAAAATTGAATTATTCTGTTATTATGGTCCTTTGGTCCCTGTTTCTGAATCATTTTTATCCCCAGTATTCTTTAGGATATAGAGGTTTGCTTACAAAAAGACCCACTTTCTCTTAGCTCTTCTTTGGGACTACATTAGACACCTCTGAAATTGCATTAACTTTTATAGGTCGCTTAGATACCACTCTATGAGGTTATTGTTTCAGCACAATAAATTATATTTTCCAAATTGCTGCCTATGGACCATCATTTATCTAGGAAAATGGAAGTGTTTGGTAGTCTAATTACATATCCAATCCTTTTATGATTCTGGCTGAATAAAAACATAAACCAAATGTGACAAAATAGTATTTTAGACATTATGCTAAAATCTAATAAGGCAAATAATTTTTACATTCATATGTAAAATGATTGCTGACATAAGAATATGTAAGCAATCCTTGTCAAGATAATATTGTAAGATTAGGTATTCAATGGGGCGCCTGGGTGGCTCAGTTGTTAAGCCTCTGCCTTCGGCTCAGGTCATGATCCCAGGGTCCTGGGATCAAGCCCCACATCGGGCTCCCTGCTCCGCGGGAAGCCTGCTTCTCCCTCTCCTACTCCCCCTGCTTGTGTTCCCTCTCTTACTATGTCTCTCTCTGTCAAATAAATAATAAAATCTTTAAAAAAAAAAAAGATTATGTATTCATTGTCCTTTCTCTGTCCTGAACATAGAAGAAATAAGACCCCTTTTTACTAAGTCATTAAGAAACATAGGCATGTTCAGCATACAAGTAAAACTCTCCACTGGCCAGAACAGCAGTCTAGCTACAATTAGGGCTTTGCCTGTCCCTGGATGCAAAAGTGGGCCATGAGGCCTGGAACATGACCCTAAGAGTGACAACAACCAAAGTCACTCCTTATAGAGCAAAGTTGGGGGGAATGAGAAAGACATTCAAGATAAACCAGAAGTCCCCAAATGTCTCATCAAATCAAAGGACTGTTACCTAGTCAATTAAGAAAAAAGAGGGAACACACCCAAGTAACTTAAAAATTTAAAAACAATATAACTACAGTTATAGTTGACATAAATCCAAGTGAAGATTCTGAAAAATTTTAATCCATTAAAGTTATAAATCTAGATAATTGAAATTTTCTAGAATATCATTTCCAGTACTCCATAAAAAAGTCAAAAAGAAACCTGATTATTATTAAATACTTCACTCATGCATCAAATTCCTTCTTCCTTCTTGAAACAGATAAACCAAGTTTTATAGCAGAGTTTTACAGATGAGTTTAGCAAAACCTTAAGAAACAGATTTTAAAAATGCTTAAAGAGAAGTTCAAAAGAACACATTCCCTAACACATTTTATGAGACAATAAATTACTGAAATGAACTTGATGAAAATAGTATGAGAATTATAGATTAATCGAGGATTATGATTACAAAAATCCTAAGTGATGATCTTGGCAAATAGAATCTAGAAGTGTTATAAAACATTCATCATGACCATATGGTATTTATTCTCAGAATTCAAGGAAGGTTCTCTATCAGAAATATATTATTTTACCACTCCAACTGAGAAAAAAGCAGTATGGTTGTTACAGAAAAAATGATGAAACAACTTAAAAATATTAACCCTATTCACGATGAAAACTAGGAACATAAAAGGACTTTCTTTACCCAGTTGGAATCTCTACTTGAGGCTTATATCAAATATCGTTCTTCACATGAGCAGCAAGAAATGTATAGAATTGTTGAATCCATCATATTGCACACCTAAACTAATAACAGTGTATGTTAACTGTGTCTGAATTTAAAAAAAAAAAAAAACAGGCAAAAAATGAATATATTGTTCTTCACAGTGAAGCATCAAACCTCCCATCAAGTTCAGCATCAAACCTCCCATCAAGTTCAGCAACAAAAGAACAACAAAAACAGCCAGTAAATCTGCTATTCAGTGACCTACCTCTGTAAAGCAAGAATGTATAATAAGAATGCAAAGAAAAAAGTAAATACTGGTTAAAAAAAAAGATAATTTTGCTATTATACACTGACAAAATATCTATCCAAGATAATGTACAGGGCATTTATATAAAAAGAACATAAATGAATTTTCTGTTCCTAAGTATTAGGAGCTATCTTGCATTCATGGATAATGCATTATAATAACAATGTCATGTTTCTCTGGAGAAATCTTTAAATTTATACATCTCCAATCAAAATGGCAATAGAAATCTGCAGGGAATTTGTCAAGTTGCACTGAAATTCACATAGAAAAGGGTAAAGAGAGTAAAGTTTCAAGAAAAACTATGCCATTTCTGAAAACAAATTTAAAAAGATACCACTTCAATCACCATCAGATATAGACAGTTATTTACAATAATCAAGAGAATATCTACTGGCTCCGCAGATATTTTGCCATGTTTACGGATATTGTGGAAAACTTTAAAGCAAGTAAAGTATGCTCAACTTACTTCATAGAGAAATAGACTTTGAATAGGGTTTTCTATTAAATAAAATCAAATCATTATAAGAATGCCCCTAATATTTTTCTAGGAACTTTTCTTTTAGCCATTTTACAATTTGCATATTTAAAACAAAGTCAGGTAATGAGCTTTATGTCTTCTGACAACTTATATTACCTTACAAATGAACTAACAGCAATAAACATAAACAAATACCAAAATACTAATGGTCTTTTCCTATTTTTTGTGGATGCACTGTTTTCACTGTTTTGGTACAATAGTAATTATACACACATATATGGTTTATAGATACGGATAGGATATCTATATCTGGATTGTAAGCTCCATGCGGTCAAGAATATCATTTGTCTTGTTCACTGCTTTCTGACCAACACCTAGAACATTATCTGCCACATGCCACATGATTCAGAAATATTTTCTTGAACGAAAAATATTAGTTCTCCCTTAAATAAGGTAGATTCCCTTCTTAACTTCATTCCAGGTATTTAAAAACATGTTATCATGGCAACGGGATTAGAAAATTTTGTGTTGGAAATATTTAAAAAATCATTCGGTCTATTTCCAGTTTTTGGAGATAATTTTCTGGGGGGAAGGAAGCTGTATAACTAAGACATTTTATAGAAAAGAAACAAGGAAATATTCTAAGTGTCAGCTTGCTAATTTTTCTAGACCTGCGAGTTAAAAAATCCTTGAAAAATACCCTTTTCAGGTTGAAAATATAATATGTACAAGATCTATACAAATAGATGCACAATCTTTGTTCTTTTGTTTCTGAGTCAAGAATCAAAATACCTATTTTAATACAGCCCTATATTTAAGTTTTGGGGGGCAAGGAGAATATTTTAATGGGAAAGCTTTGACATTTTAAAAGGTAGAATCCCAAGAGAGCAAATAACCTATTTTTTCTTGGTGTATGTGTCTGTGTCTTTACATTATTTTTTAGAAAATGAGCCTGTGATTACTTCTCATATATTTGCATTTAATATTTTGATTTATAATTTTTTTCAATAGGCTTTCTCAGTCTTTAAAAATTTTTGTTTAGGGGCGCCTGGGTGGCTCAGTCGTTAAGCGTCTGCCTTCGGCTCAGGTCATGATCTCAGGGTCCTGGGATCGAGCCCCACATCGGGCTCCCTGCTTGGCGGGAAGCCTGCTTCTCCCTCTCCCACTCCCCCTGCTTGGGTTCCCTCTCTTGCTGTGTCTCTGTCAAATAAATAAAATCTTTAAAAAAAAATTTGTTTAGAGAAGACAAATTTCAATGTGAGTAAGCAAATCTGCTCTTTTCTATGTAGTCTATGCATTTCTGAATCCCTTGTTTCCATGAATAAGAAGATTATAAAATATAAAATCATTCTATGACTGTTCTTCATGTTACGGGGGGGAAAGGAAATTAAACCCAGATCTAATTAATCTCATGAATGGATAACCACATTGTATATTAAATCTTATCTAACTGCACTTTTATAAGATAGCCAAGTAACTCACAATCACAGTTACCACGAGCTATACTTTTAATAGTATCCTTAATGAAGCTACCAGGAGCATTTTTAAATGTTCTGTTTTTAGACTACAGAAATTAACACACACATAGAGTCATTACTTCTATTTTTTTTAAAACATATATAAGCTAAATATAATTTGGTGAAAAAAATTGAGAGATAGGAGGCAGATTAAAGGTACAGACCTACCTAAATATCTTCATGTGATTTCTATATAATTTATATTTCTATAGAGGGATTAATATAATTTATCATTCAGATTATTGTTTCATACTATATGGCATTCCTATGTACTTATGTCCTCTAAATGCTGCTCTATATATTATCTTCATTATTATTTTATAATATCTTAGCTCATTGCTAGATTTCTACATAGAAAAATGCTTCAGAATGTGAAAGCAGGGAGTTTAGTATATTTAAGGGAATATCTCCCTGTTGTTGTAACCACAGTGATTTCTAGAGATCAGAGAAATGGCCTTGAATTCAAGGGTAAGTGTCTTGCACTTCACAGTAACCAGATTAAACTAACTAAAAATTATGCAGGGTAATGGAACATTTAGATTCCATGTTGTTTTTCAATTATGATAAAAAATAAACTGCTTACACTCAAACATATCCTATCATTCTTTAAGGAATCTAGAATATGAATTATTAAATTGTACTTTATCATATTTTATAATATTTGTGAACATCTTTTCATTGCATTTTATTGTCTTCTTAAAATTAAACAGAAATTTCCTAATTTATCTCCCCATTAAATTTCACATATTCTCTTCACTTTGAAAATGCCCTTTATGTGTAGACTTCCATTTTCTCTTATTTAAGCATTTGATATACAATATGTTTCTTCTTCCATATCTATGACTGTTCAATAACTTCTTCAATTACAATGTAGGTATTTCTAGTGAACTTGGTTCTGATGAGGACTAAATGCAGACCACGTCAATGAACTAAAACATTACTGTTGGTGATTTTTACATGTTCCATGATGGCCGATGTTGGTATGTTTTCCTTAATATTTAACTTCAGTATTTACACTACACAAATTTTTTACTTTTACATCAACAGTAGGCACATGGGGGTGTAGAGCAGAGCAGTCATATCTCTCTTTAAAGATTTGCAATATTATCTTATTATTGCCATGTCTGTCAAGAACACTATAGAACTCTGACTATAAAATTTGCTTACACAGTCAGATGTGAGGACAAAAATATTGATTCAGTCACAGATGATTTTTATAGTAGCACAGCTGATGTCACATGTTTACTTCTGGTTATTAAATTTTGACAATTATTTCTATGGCATGTGCGATGGATGGCCCCAAGAGCAAAAATTCCGGGCGACACAGCATTCAAATTTCAAGCATATACCTTCCATTTTTAGAAATTCCCATTTTGGAAAATGTCAGTCTCCGGTAAAAAGAAAGTGGTGTAAATTACATAGGTACATTTGCATGGATATAAGCAGGAAGTTGACAAAGTTCGCATTTTTTAGCAGTAAGCAAAAAAGAAAAACTCACTGGCCTAGACAAAACTGGAATTTCCTCTTTCATGGCAAATAATGCCAAGCTCATAAATGAAAGTGATTTGTAATATAACTACCACAAAATTGTATTTTATTCTATTTATCACTTTTTAATCTCTTTATGGAAAATAAAGTCAGCTATATTTGGCCTTATTTGTATATTACAGAATTGCTGGTGCAGAAACAAAGGAACAATGTGATGATGGGTGAGAGAGAGGGAGGAAGGGGGGTAGGGAGGAAAAATCAACTAAGTTAAAAGCTTCTGGAGAATACTAAAATGAAGAATAAAAATAAACCTACACTATTAAATCTTCTGCTTACGTTACACCTCATCCCATTAAATATACCTGAACTCTACTCTTTTAAAGATACATTTTAGCAGTATTAGCTTTATTAGATTTATTAAAATAAATCTATTACCTCTGGGTACATAAAAATAAATGCCTTCATCTATTTCAACCATATAGTCAAATATTAATTCTAGCTGCAGAATGTAAAATTTAGGGGTTTTTTTTCCCATAGAATCTAAAATTTGGTGTGTACTTTTAATTAAAAACAATAAATTTTTAAAAAATGACTGAAACGTTGACTCTGCATTAATAAAATTTGCATATATAATTTTACAGACCCAATAATTCCCACAAATATTCTCAGTGAGGGGTCAATGGGTGTCTGGTGGATTCTATTAGTACTATATTACAGATCTGATTAACATTGGTTAGGATACTAAAACACTCTATCTCATTAGGATATTAAAATTCATAGATGGTCAGTTGAGGTTTCTATTTAATTTCTGAAAGTCTTTACTAACTAGTCATATATATTGGAGAAACAGACAAGGGATTAAATGTAAAATTCATCTGCATTTAATACATTTGCTTATTATAAAAATATGCTCTATTACTAATTTCTTTATTAAGTGGCAAAACTGTGAGTCATATTTAGGGTTCATGTTTGTAATATCTATGTCTATTCTCTACAACCTCTCCCTGGACACACACACACACACACACACACACACACACACACACTGATTAATACATATGCTAAATATATAGCTATATGCTAAATACAAACCTATATAACACAGTTGTGATCTCTGTGCAGATTTGAGCTTGTTTTCACCAAGATCATATTTTCACTATTTTGCAATTTAAAACTCTTCTTAAAATGCCATTTTAATGGATTTCTAATATCCTAAGGTATGAATAGCCTATATTTGAAGTTATTCTCCTATTACTAAATACTTTCATCTACTTTCAAGCCTTTAAATATTATTAGTATTACAGCAATAAACATCTATGCATATAAGTTTCTGTTCTAATTTCTCATTATTAACCTCAGAGAAATTCCTGGAAACTGGAACCTGCTTTGAAGATTAGAACAGCTGTTAAGTTATGATGCTGACAGTCTCTCAAGAAAAGATATTAGGGGTGCCTGGGTGGCTCAGTCAGGTAACGTCTGCCTTCAGCTCAGGTCATGATCTCAGAGTCCTTGGATTGAGCTCTGCGTTGGGCTCCCTGCTCAGTGGGGAGCCTGCTTCTCCCTCTCCCCCTGCTTGTGCTCTCTCTCTCTCTCTCAATCTCTGTCAAATAGATAAATAAAATCTTATTTTAATAAAAGGGGGAAAAGATTTTAATTTCCACTGCTATTAGGGCATTAACCCTAAGTCTATCATATGGCATTCATTAAATAAACAGATACGTAATCAGCACCCACCCTGTTGCAGATACTGTACTCTGGGGACAGAGATGACAGGTACACATAGTCACTGATGTTTGGGTGTGAGAGTGAGTGTGTGGAGAAGGGGCACGGTAGCAAAAAATTGATGCAAATATGATTAAAATTACATACTATTTTGAGTGTTCAACAGGAAATGTCAAGGATACTATACAAATAATAGAGGGATTGTTGTGGCTACTGTATGCTTTATATCATTTATAATAATAGAATATCATGACTGAGAACAATAATTTGATCAGGAATTCTAACGGGCTTCTAAAAATTTTTTTCCAAGGAGCTCTGTGTGGAAAGGAGAAATTTCCATTTATACAAAGAATTTGGTAAATGTAGACTGCCCACTCAGATAATCCTAGTCTCATTTCTACTTTTTGTTTTCTTCCACCAATTGCTCAGTTTTCCTGAAGGCCACACCTAAATTAGTTAGATACAATCTAACCTTGCTTTTGATATAGTGTTTTCCTTCCCCTTGATGTTGTCTTAGTTTGCTTGGGTTCTTGCTAAACTATTCTACTGCTTTTCAGTTTCCAATCTCGTCAATGCCATGGGTAGATTATGTACTTGTGGTCTTTCACCAAATGATCACTGAAGCAAGACTGCTGAGGACAAGGAGAGCTTGAGGCGAACCTGATTTTTGTGGTTTACTGCATTCTTATTTCTTCCAGGCATTGCCTCAGGGCCAACTGGATTCGTAGTGATATATAGTTATATAATTCTGATTTAATTTTTCTTATGGGAAATTATGCAAGTTCAGGAGCTCTACACCCTTTTACTGAAATAATTATTTTCAAATCCCCTGAAAGTGATTACATAATACAGGGGAAGTAAAACATTCATTGCAGGACTAGTAAAACATCCACCGCAAATTTTTTTTTTGAAAAGTGATGTTTAATTTTTCTTAATATGCTTCTTCTGTGAAAGGAAAGTGCTGTTTTTGTTCAAAATTATGAAGCAAGAAATTATTCCTAATATTTACATACTAAGCTGGAAAAGGATATATATGCTTTATTTCCTGAAGTATATTATTACAGTTAGATATTCTGGTAGCCATTTACTCTGGGTGAGAATCTATGTTTTAATTTCTTCAGAAGACACTCCCACCCCTCAGTAAGGAAATTACATTGTATCATGACTGATCATACAGAAATTATTTTTCAGGGAGGCAGGGAGAGAGAGAGAGAGAAGTATGGAACCGCAAAATAGTAAAGAATCCCAGTCTTCTGATCAAAACCAGAGGAAGGAATGGCTTTGGATGTCCCATTAGCACAGAGGAATCTCATTGCTAATTTTCACAAATGCACTTGCTCAGCATTCCAGAATCTGGTGTAGCCATCAGCTCAGTCTTTTCCTAGTTCTATTTTGTCTAAATTATATGGTCTTAACATCAGAAATAAACAGTTTAACATTTCTTGTATCAAAAATACTATTCAGAAGCATTAAGAAAAATCCTAGTAACAATATGAATGGATTTTTCTTCAGTCTGAAGTAAAGGTCATTAGTATCACTAAAAATGTATCATTTTTCCAGTTCTTTGATTTTGTTTCTATCTTGGGGTGGGGTGGGGGGGGCCGATTAATATGAATTATGTTCCATTCCATTTTCCTTCTGCTTTGTTCCTGAAAATACATACAGTCCTACCTCTACATCTATTTTAGCCTGGCCAGGCTTCCATAAAAAATTACTGTAGACTGGGTGGCTTATAAACTCACACATACAAAAACCACTTATTTCTCACAGTTCTGGAGGCTGAATGTCTGAGATGATGGTGCTGGCATGGTCTGAAAGGAGTCCCTTTCGATGGCAAGACTTCTCTTTGTATCCTCACATGGTGGAAGGGGCTGGGGAGCTTTGGGGGGGTTCTCTTTTGCTAGAACACTAATCCCATTCATGATGCCTCCACCCTCAGGACCTAATCACCTCCCAAAGGCCTGGCCTTCTACTAGCATCACACGGGGCCTAAGGATTCTGACATGTGAGTCATGGGGACCACTCAGACCATAGCATTATCCTCCCTACATCCCTCCCTGCCTTCCTTGTTCTCCTGCGGTCTCACCCTGCAGCAGCAGGCTTAAGCAGAGTGGGATCAAAAAGACTGCATGATGCCACGTAATGCTTAAATTAAACACAATGATCACTTGAGGTCCAAAATAGTAACGCCCAAAGTGGAGCTGAGCAAGCTCCTGCCATGTTCAGACACCACTACCTCTGAATTTATGCATTTCTTCTAGCAATGCAGCTCATATCCACAGCAACTCTCTCAGAGACCTTCAGTCCCAACTCTAAGAGCTTGACTCCTATCTTCATGATGCCTTCAAAAGTTCGAGTAGTCTGTTCATATATACACAGAAGATTATGTTTTGTTCTGATGTAGGATTTTAGGGAAAGCTAAAATCCAAAGTTAGATACATTTATCTACACAATATAGAATTATGAATTAACACAGTCATCAATGTCTTTTAGGTCTTTGTGCAAGGTTCCCTGTCAGAGGCTATTTTCTGGGTGGAGATAAGAGTTGTTCCTGTGAGCACATATGTGCTAAAGCTACAGTGAAATTCAGTTTTACTCTCATGTAAGCAGTAATGGAAAGAAATATTTCCACCTAGTCTATTACTAATATTTTAGCGTCCTATGTGCATTAATGATCATTTTTCTTTATCTTGTCTTGGATGATGCCTTCAGGTATAAAACTGTCATCCTACAAACTTTTAAAAGTAGAAGGAAAATCTTAATACTATTTTATAATTGTTATCCTGCTTCGCTATTTCTGCTCTACTTTCCCAACATCCCAACTGTGTGTTGAATGATGTATATTAGTGTCTCAGTAATGAACTTTATTGGTATTTTTCTCATTTTTCTATCCTCTTGTGTAGGGTACCATGATCCGGTCATATTTCATTATTTTCATCATCTTATATTGCTTGGGAAAATCAGATATCCTGTCCTACTTCCTGTGACATATCCCATTTATATAATATTTGAATGATTTTAAATCTGTTATTATATTGCTTCAAAAGTGGAGTACAGTTAACCCTGTGTGTGACTGTATACATATGTATGTTGTTTAATCAATGGATAATTAGTTTCCATTTCCCTGCCTTCCTACTGGATCACATGATGCTGAGTTGAGCTGACCCAGAGGTGTTTCTGGAAGTTGTCTCTAACTATCTATGCCAAATATAAGCACAGAGCTCACTATATACTTATAATAGTCTACTAGAAAGACTTACAAAAAATTTATTTATGGCAAGGCTTAGAAACAGAGTTTCATACTAAGAATCTGCCTACTGACCAAGTGAGGCTTCTGTATGCTTCACACACACCCTATAGGTGTTCCTACGTCGCTAACATGCCCATGCAGCAAAGTGACCTCATCATATAACAGTGTCACTTTGCAGTGGGTTTTTTTATTTATGTAAAATATTGGCCTTTATTATAAAATGCATATATTAATTTTTTTAAGTTTTAGGTTTTTTCCCAGGTTTTTATTTAAATTCAGTTAGTTAACATACAGTGTAATATTAGATGATGGTATACAATATAGTGACTCAATACTTCCATACATCAGCTGGTACTCACCACAACAAACACACTCCTTAATCCCCATCACCTCTTAAACCCATCCCTCCACCCACCTCCCCTCAGGTAACTATCAGTTTGTGCTCTATACTTAAGACTCTACAGATTTTTTTTTTTTTTACATTTTTAAAAATTTTATTATGTTATGTTGATCACCATACATCATTAGTTTTTGATATAGTGTTCCATGATTCATTGTTTGAGTGTAACACCCAGTGCTCCATTCAGTATGAGCCCTCTTTAATACCCATCACCAGGCTAAGCCATCCCCCCACCCTCCTCCCCTCTAGAACCCTAATAATCCATAATCTCTCATGGTTCATCTACAGATTTCTTAAAAAGTAGCCTCCCTTAGGGCACCTGGGTGGCTCAGTCTGTTAAGCATCTGCCTTTGGCTCAGGTCATGATCTCAGGGTCCTGGGATTGAGCCCTGCATCGGGCTCCCCTGCTCAGTGGGGAGCCTGCTTCTCCCTCCCCTCTGTCCCTCCTCACCTTTCTCCCTCTCTTGCTCTCTCTCAAATACATAAATATTTTTAAAAATAGCCACCCTTATCTAATCTTGTTGATGTAAAGTGTCCCGCATTCAGTGGGTTTCATGAGGTGGGGTTATTATTGATGTGACCTAGATAAACTGAGGTCACACATGTGCTGGGACTTGTCTACTTGCAGATGGGTGGGACACTATGGGACTGAATTGTAAACCCATGTTTACTAGATCCTACTGCCCATTTTCTATCCATTTGTGACACCATAAATCTGGGTCCTGGTATAAAGACTTTGCCATATTTCAAGGAGAATAAAGGGAAGTCTGATCCCCAGTTTTATTTTCATGAGAGGTGCCTTGTGACACTATAACCATTGAATTAAAAAAATCAACTTTTGATTCAGAATATTTTGTAATTATGGTAAATATCTTGCCGTTGATCTGACCCTCAATGAGAATTAGACTTGTGTTCTTACCTATGATTTTATTTTCCTTTGAAACCTATAAAATTTTCATTTAATATTTAAACATACAGAATTCATATAGCCTTTTAACACTAACATTGCATTCTGATTTTCTGGTTTGAAAATTCAACTGCTACAATATAAACAGCATAGACTTCATGTTTATGATTAGTAATTTTAACAAATGCATCTTACTGTATCCTTTACCTTGTTGGTTCTTGGTGTTTTATACTAATTTATATCACATTTCATTCTATTTTTGAAATTTCACATTTCTTAATTTTATAGATGATCAGTTTAAAAGCTTAGAGTTTTGACAAAGGAAGTTACATTTGAAAAGAGAGTTTTTAATAGAACTTAGCAAAAAAAATATTAAATCATTCAGTTTACATTCAGCATGTTTTCTTACAGAAGGAATTTTGGGAACCAATGTATTTTTGTCCAGAGAGGTTTAGGATTATTATTGATAAAAAATTATGAATAACTTACTATTTACAGCATTATTTGGACTATTTTAAGGAACATAAACCAAAGACTAGCTTGCTTATTCAAAATTTGACCAGCTGAGGTTTTTTTCCTCAGTGATATGGTAGTAAAATATATATCAATAGTCTTTTCCATTGGCCAGATATAAATCTTCTCTTCCCCATGGCAGTGATCTGTTATTTTTGATACCAACATGAGGAATCAACACCCTCATACATATTAAAAAGAAAATACTGTAACTTTGAAAGTTTTAAATTGTTAAGCCACCATTTCACCCTCACCTCTGTTTAGAAATGTTGAAAACTATTAACAGTTATTTGTGTAATTGAGACTAGGATTTCATCAAGCTTCCTGTTCTGTGACATACTCTTAGTGATATCCTTAAACAAGACTTAATCATATTGATTCTTCCCCCAGGAAAGAAATAATGGGGATTTGAGAGATGGTGTTTTATTTCTATCACATGTGACCATACTAAAGGTTATATTTCCAAAACATAAATCTCATAGAGTCACAATCTTTATGCTCACGAAACCAAAGTAAAATTTTAAACTAAAGACTTTTCCAATAGTCTCATAACCATACATTTTGTCTACCAAACTGAGGACAAACAATAAACATAGGTTTGGAAGTCTCACACCTGGTTTATTACCTATAAAATGTGTGACTTCGAGAGTTTGATCTTACCTGGTGCTCCCATTTCAGCTCTACTACATCAAATTATTTTGATAGTGCAATGCATACAAATATACAGAACTTAGAATAATTGCTAGGACAGTGAAAGATCCATATAAATTTTAGTTTACTATTGATTATTTGGAGGACATGGACTGCTCTTATATCTCAGCCAAGAGCTTGGAAAATATTTTAAGCATTTTCTGTAGTTATGATGAATAATGGTTTCTAAGGTTTTGATTTTTAGGAAGTGCCTATATAAATGTATTTTAAAGCATTCATTGTCTCTTACTGAATTTAATCCTATATTTGTGGAGCAGTGTTTCTATTTTTAAAATCAACTACCTGTAAGGATCTGTCCAAACCATTGACTCATAGGTGCAGGTTCAATTTTTATTTCTACAAATGGAGAAACTTCTACAAGGAAATAATTAAAATAAAACAGAAATCTTACTTACATGACATAGATAGCCAAGAAATATGTAAGGCTTCTGTGTGTACAAAAGAATCAATGGAGGTGGTAAAAGACAGTAAGGAATTAAAACCTAATTTGCATGAGCATTCTGTCCTCAGTTACTGTGACCCATTATAGCTTCCCATAACAGAAAACCTAAAAGTATAAAAAAAATCAGTTGTTTGCCAGGTGCATTCTTGCTGATTCAGCCTACTTGGTATGATGCCAATTTCTACTGTTTTTCACTAAGGGAAAATATCCCTGAATAAAATGTTAGTAATGCTTAAAGGGAAATAACAGCCTTAATCTGATTTTGAAAGCTGTGACTAAGAAAGATTTCACGACAAAATAAATAAAAATGAGAAAAAAGAAATGTGAACTTTAAATATACAACACTGAAATTACAGAATCATTTTTAACCCAAAGGGCTCATCATAGAATTACTATACGCCGACGATACAAAAATAAGTAGTACACATTTTTGGTAGAGACAGTGTTTGGGAAAAACCACATAATGAAAGTGATGTCTGCTTAGTCTTATTGGGATGGGGAGGCGTTCACTAACCAAGTAAAGAAGAGGCATGGAGATAGAGGAAGTGAATCACATTTGTGGGCAAGACTACCTCGAATCATGGGAAGACCTCAAGTTGAGAAGCCAGAGTGTGCATGTCCTTTGACTATGTGATCATACAGTTTCCTCATCTACAAAATTGGGCTAATAGTAATTGTTCATGTTGCCGCTAATAGACAATATTGTAAAAGGTACCTGGAATTTTAGACAGATTTAGTGAATTGAAGTACTAGCAGGAAATTAGGTGCCTTATGTTCTACCAATTAATGCATTTATTCCCTAGATAACTTTTAAAAAGAAGCGAACATTTTGGAGAAAGCCTGACCTGGGTTTAAGTACTGACTCATCCTTGAAGCATAACTTAGAGAAATGACATCAATTTTATTAAGCTTCAGATTTCTTACCCTAAAAATAGGTAACAGTTTGGCTCCTTGTCCCTTTTAAATAAATGTTAGCTCCTATTGTTAGTATTCAAAGAATCATATTATCTTAGCATATAATTAACAGACACATACCAATTCTGTCCCTGTGTTAGCTATGAGAGCTTATGCCCAACTCCCACGTGCATGACATAAATAATGAGCGTCACTTATAAAGATTTGGAAAAGTTTTATCTGGAATTACTAATTCAAAATTACTATCAAGGGCATCAGGCTGTATTTAAGACACTCTTGTGGGGCCTTCAAGGAGTCTGATAGAAGAGAGCAGACATAGATGCGTATGTTTCACAAGGCAGGAGCTTTGCCTTAAGACAGAACAAGAGGACACATCACAGAAGTAACTGTGTGTCAAATATATGGAATGAATTTGTAGGAATTCAGAGACAGGATAATCCATTTGGAATGGATGGTTTCAGAAAGGATACAGGGAGGAGGTGAGTGTGGGCTGTGCACATAAGCCTCGAAAAGTTTTGGATAAATATAAAGATGGGACCATCAACAAAGACATGAGGAGAGCATGCAAAGGGCACAGCAAAGAGGATAAAAGATAGTTTCAATGTGGTGTTGGGGAAATAGTAAGGCATTCAGTTGGATGGGTAGGAAACTGAAGGCAGATGGAAGAGGTCATAAGTTATCCAGCTTCTAAGCTTGGGTTGGGCATCCCACCAGAGACTTGTGGGAAGGGAAGTAAGGTGCCTCCTCCTAAAATAAGCAGGCTGAAATGTTTTATAGTTCTGATCCACCCTAGTGTTAGAATGTTCTGGGAGCTGCAAACTAGCTCCTTTTGGATTTGAAGCTTTTTAGCAAAGATTCATGGGTTCACTTCCAGACATTACCAGAAGCTCCTGTCCTGTTTGTTCAAATCTAAGTTGTTCAGTTGTAAAACGCAGCCCCCATTTTCTCACTTAGAAAATGAAAATATTATACTAATCTGAATCTGATTCCATAAAGAAAGCATGACATAAAATATTTTAAAATGTATCTCAAACTCATGCTTAGAAGTAATTGTCTAATTTTTATGGCTTGAGAAAAATATACACATATTTCAAGTGTAAAATATTTATTAAGGAATTCATGCATTTTTGTTAACCCTGCCAAAGATAAGGATTCTTAGATTTGGTTTTTATGTCTGGCTCATGGATAGTAAAAGAGTAGGTGATGAAGCAGTGAACTTCATCCCTTTTTGGAGTGGTGGTGCGGAGAGAACAATTACTGACAAGTCCATCCCAAAGAAACAGTTCAGGAGTCAATTTACTAATCTGATTGTAAGGGGAAAGAAACAGGGAAACTCCAAGACATATGAGGACAAGGACCACATCATATTGTTCATGAAAACTCATCCAACCAGATGCATAATGCCTGGCCCATAAGAAAGCAACAATAATTGGAGGGGTTGGGTGCAGGCAGAAGAGAAGTCACAATCTGAAACTGATCTCTGGAACTGTAGTGTCTCTACTGAACATGGGGTTTGCCCATGAGACTGATTAGATTAAGTTCCCTCTTCAAGAGGGGAAAAAAAAAAAAGCACAAAATAAGAACCATGTTGAGTAGAGCTCATGAGAATTCTTCCCTACCTGTATCTCCCCTAAAATAACACTGAAATGATTGTCCAAATTCAGGATATGATATTTATTATGTGTTTTGAAGTGTGCCTGTCACAGAGGCATCCCTCAAAAGTATTATCTTAAATAGTCTTTCTGTAGAGCTAGGGTTTGGGCTCAGGTTTCTATCAAAGTCAGCAAATATGAATGACACCATTGAACACAAAATGCTCTGGACTTAGGACTTCAAAATTAGGTATCAAAGTTATAAAAACAATGAGCAATATTTTCACCTTCTGATGTTCTAGTCAACCTGTTTCATTGCTAGGGATACTTAAAACACACCCACACAGGCGCACGCTGCATTATGTAGTCCTCATCTGAACTATGTGTACATACTCACCAGGATTAGGAGCAACATGACCCTGGAGGTGTATTCCATACATCATTTGAGGCTTGGGCATGTCCAGTTACCTTCTGCCTTTTGGCACCAGGGGACCAAAAAAATGTATTAAGTTCCTTCATTCTTAAACAATGCTAAAGAATGAGTTTGGTATTCTAAAATGATATGTACTATTTTATGAAAGTGTCACCCTTTTGTTAAAAGTGTCCACGCATAATTTTTCTACTTGCTTTAAATGTAGTGTCCTAATTGATAGCCTTTTTGAAGTTAAATATGCTTCAAATAGAGACTCAAAGAGTCTGTTATCACCAAGCAATTACATTTGGTTAATAACCTGGTTGTATTTTCTGTTCACATAGGATGGCTTTGTAAAAGCCTTAGCATTAATGGATTTTATTCACAGTGACAAAGGAAATATTAAAATTGCAATACAATTTCCTTTATCTTCTCTTATCTAAATGGGGGAAGGCATCTGCATCATGGCATTAACTCACCCAGAGATGAGGAAGTTAAAGTACTATTATGTCTGCAGAATGACCTTTCTGCTACAGTATTTGCTTGGCTTAGAATCATAATTTGGCTACAAACATGTTGCTTAAAATATATGGAGCTAGAAATGAGCAGGAAATCCAATTTTTGTATATATGCAGTAAAACTTGTACAATTTTTCTCTATTCCTTATTTTTATCTCCTAATATTTGAATCAAAATGTTGTCAGTGCCTTTTCTATATCTTTTCATAATTTCTTGAATATATATTACCTATTCTCTCAAATGGAGTAAATGATAATAAAAACAAAGGCAAATTGGCAAAGCTGACACTGTGAAATGTCAATTTTAATAGTCATTCTAATATAAAGATTAAAATGGATGAATTGATGCCACTAAAAAAATAAGCAATAGATGCCTAACTCAATAGCAACCCTTATAATAATGCACATATATTTAAAAATACACAATATATGCAGCAATGTTTTTCCAATAAATACAAATTAACAATTGAATAAGTAAACTAAAATCATGTTTTGATGTCTTAGTCAACATTTTATAATCAACCTGAGATTGCAGTTTGGATACAAGTGCCAGAGTCCACTAAAAGAACATTCACTGGACACTTACTATGTGAGAAACATCTGGATCATGAGTAAATCATAAAACATCCCATTCATTCATCCTTCTATAATTTTGAGACAACAATAAGCCAAGCATTTTCCTAGATACTAGGGAATGAATAGTGAATGAATAGTGACAAATTTAGACACTGTTGGAACTTATATTCCAGTGAAGGAAGAAGATACATAAACTTAAATTTCAGTAAAAAGTGATAGAAATCTGTGCTGTACCCTATGGGTCTGAAGTTGGGTGTTTGGGGTTATACACAGATGTATGCAAAGCCAACACCAGAGTTCTGCCATTACTACACGCCCCCCCTCCCCCCCCGCCACCACTCTATGCCCAGGTCTGAACAAACTGCTTGGCTACAGAGAATTTTCCTCCCCATAGATTTAATTAAATGAAATCATTATCATGTTGTAAGAATCACTGTACCCTGGGACATAAGCTGAATCAACAAATGAATACTAAGAAATTTTATTTTATCCTTTGTTTTTAAATGTCTTACATCTTACATAAATAGGATCAAAATAAATCAAATAAGGAGAAGCCAGCAAGAATAGGAGTTCATGAAATGTAACACATATGGGTGCACGTGGCAGAAGATGTAATCAATGACTTAGAGGTTATTGTCCTTAGGTTTGTATTTCTTTTAATAATAAGTACAAATTAATAATTGTGATATTAACGGTTTTTTTAAAGTATTTCCTTATTTTTTTATATTTGATCCTTTAAAGTTCATTGCTGTGTTGCAACATGTGTTGTAATATTTAAATTCATGTGAAATCACATTGCTCAAATTATAATCATAGCTCCAACAATATTACCTTAACATTTAATATAACGTTTTCAGCAAACAAAACATGTTGAATGTAAAGAATCTGATTTTTTTATCTAGATATGACCTTTATGAATTCATCTTATATTTCTTTTAGGAATACAACTGTGTATATATAGGGGCATCTTGGTGGCTCAGTCAGTTAAGTGGCTGACTCTTGATTAGGGCTCAGGTCATGATCTCAAGGTCCTGGGACAGAGCTTCATGTTGGGCTCCGTGCTCAGCAGGGAGTCTGCTTGAGGACTCTGTCTTTGCTCCTCCCCTGCTCGTATGCTCTCTCTCCAAAATAAATCTTTTTTTAAAAAACTATATATAGGAATGGAGGAATACGCTTTCTATGATAAATACTTTTCCCCAGCTCTTCATAAGTTTTCAGATTACATATATACCTGACCAACCCCCAAACCCAACCTTATATTGTAATGCCCATTAAATACACATACAAGCCTCTGATTTTAAATATACATTATTCTCTTAAATCAACATTTTCCCACATGGCTCTGTTATATCTTTAATAATGACAATTTTTTTGTTATAAAAAGTTATCCAGTCTCAAGACTTTGATCCCAGGAGTACAAGATAAAGATTATAGAAGGAAAACATAATAATCTTAGCATGGCTAGAAGTCTTCCTTGCTACAATTAATTTAGCTGGTTTAATGAAGAAACTACACACACATGTATGTGTGTGTATGTGTGTGTGTATATATATATATATACATATATATATTTATATTTGCTCCTTCCAATAAATTTTGATTCAAATGATTTCAAAAAACTTCAGCTTGACAAATTTGGCAAGATATCAAACTTACTTTATTAACCTATATTTTAGGTCACTTAAAACTGAGGCATTTTTTTTTTTTCATTTTCGCTTTCATTTTACCCTAGAAATCTGGAAAAATATATATGTGGTCTAGGTTGTACCAGGTCTAGGATTGGAAAGTTTAGCATAATGAGGGCTCAAACAAGGCAAGGGAACTTTAAGTAGGGATTCCACTTACAAGATAGTCACAGGACTCTAAGTGAGATAAAGTCAGTTTGGGAATTGGATTCAGAAAATAGTTAGGTCTAGAAATGCCCTGAACTCTATTACCATTGAATTGGGAGAGATTGGGGAGAGCACAATGAGAGATAGTCTGCATTAGGATTAACTCACCCATTTCACAATGGCACTGTGTGTGTATATATGCACATAAATTAATAAACATATCTTATATTAATAAATATATAAAGGGATACAGGAAGTAGAACATGTTTTATGCCAAGAATGGACAAATAATGACTTTATATTAAAATGTCAATTTGTACTATTTATGAATAGGGCCAGCATGTAGCTGAAAGTATAGGGCCCAAGAGCAGAGAGGAGAGTATTTGGGGATGAGATATAGTCCATTTTATGAACTGTATACCTTCTGCTGGAATGCCCACAGATGTCTTCTCAGAATAGAGGAGAGGTATCAGGAGTGTTTTTAATTATTATTTCAAATTATTTTTATAAGATCACACTATAAAGTGATGGGGGGTGCCTGGGGTTGAGGGTCTGCTCATTCGGTTAAGCATCTGACTCTTGATCTCAGCTCAGGTCTTGATCTCAGGGTCGTGAGTTCAAGCCCTGCATTGGGCTCCACACTGGGCATGGAGCCTACTTTTAAAAATTAAGTAATTAATTAAAGTGATAGATTTATGTCACTTAAAGAGTGCATAGACTAGAGCTACATAACTGCAGCTGGAGAGCACTACTGTTTTCTGATCCCAAAATAGTTTTAATGAAAAAGAGACCAAAGGTTTATAGTGTCTTTTCCAAGTTTCGAAACATAACAGCAGGCTTGAGATATGCCAGGTAATTCAGTTACTGCCATGGCTGCAGTAGATGGAATTTTGGACCTTTTTCCACGTTGGAAATTTGTAAGTGGGTGTCCACACTATGACGGGTACCAGTAAATATTTTGGGCTTTGTTTGTTCATCAGTTTAGGTTTCCAATATCTAACGTAAGTTTATTTGTTTTAATGTGTTTTTGAAATAAATAAATAAATAAATAAATAAATAAATAAATAAATAAAATTGCATTGCTCTGGTCTTGTTTCAATAGCACCTCGTATCAAAAATAGTTCAAAATAATCTTCTATGTTCTGTTGTGTTTAGAAAAGATAATAGATTTTTCTACAAAGGGATGCTGTAAGAGAATCTCTATACTCTGAGAATGTTCTGGGAATTGTTTAAATGCTCTGAGTTCATTACTTAACACAGAAGCTCTTTTCCTGGATTACACAGAGATAATTTCTTCTATTTATTGTCTTTTCTTACTGCTGTTCTTCACATGCATGCAATATAACAGCAAGAAGGGACACACAACAGGTTCTCTTTACAACACATTTACAGTGGCTACATATAAATCGCTGTGTGTGGACCATAAAGAACCGATTGTCTACAGTGAGTATAGTATCTTTGATCACATAATGTAGCTCAATGTCAGTATGGTAATCCAAAGGTCTCTTGGTCCTGAGTTTGCCACTTAGTTGGACAATAGTCTGCTCAAGGCTTTGCTTGGTAATAGTTACTAAACATGCACTAAATAGGCCACAGGTCCTTGGGGGACAATGTGACCCAGAACATTATCCCTAGCTTTAAAATACTTGTGATTTAGACCGATGAGGAAAAAAGAGTAGAATATTTTAGGAAGTTCTAAAAAGTTATAAGATGATGTAAATTGTCAACAATTGAGGTTTCAGGCAAGGATCTATAGTAATTTAACTGGGGCTTGACCAAAGAGTAAGCCTTAGGCAAGTGGACCAGATCAAGGAAGGTATCCCATGTGTTCCTATTTTTATGATGATGCTTTGGGCACCATTCTTATTTGTGGTTTATCTGAGACCATGAGAAAGGTTGTGTATTTGTATATTAATGCAGTAATTTTAAAAGAAAGCCTAGTGATCTAATTCTATACATACCTTTGTTAAGGACTAGGTATTATATATATGTGGTGATAATTAATGGTTGCATAATTAAAATGATAGTTTCCTACTTCATTTGATTATGCATAAGTTTTACTTGGTAATCTCTAACCTAAAAGGATCAATTAAATATGATAGATATTTCTGTCAAAAAAATCTTGTCATAGAAAATTCATTTTGTATGGCTTAATAATGGTTTTATTATAATAAGTCCATAGAAGGTGTATATCTGCTTATGAATAAATTATCTGCTGTAGTACAAAATATGGGATTATTAACCAGCATAAGGACTGAATTAGAATGTCACGCTATGTTTCTGATTAGATGGGGAGTTGAGTTCATATAATGAATGTCATTAATGGATCTAGAATGATCTACCTGGTCCACTGTCACTTACTTTACTAAGATTTTCCAAATGCAGCAAAGTGCACATGGAGAAATAAATTACAAGGTTGGGAGATACCACACATTACATGTAAAGCTCAGTGTATAGTATATAGAAGATCAATGTATGGCATATAAAAGACAATGTGTAACATATAGAAAAACTGTAAATCAAATAACTACCATGTTTACCCTGGAAGCAGTACTGAAAATGGTGTCCCTTGGTTTTCTCTGAGAAATTGATTATTTTACAATGATGCTTACCTTTGGGTTAAAGGTATCAGAAACATAAGTAATTCTGAAACTTTAGGGTGAATTTCTTATAAAATTAAAGTCATTCAGTATAATAATTTTCTTTTAAATTGTCTAAAGGCTGTTTTTTATTTTTATTTTCCATAAAAGTTTAGAATTTCTAATTCCCTTTTCAGCTACTATGCTGGATACTGGTGTGGTTTTTGTCTCTTTACTCTGATTATATAGAACACATACACACATATGTGTGTGATTGTATATATACATACACATGTATGTAATAAATGTTATCTCTAACTACTGATCATTTGTTTACAACATAGAGCAGGGCCCCTGAAAAAATTTCCCCTAGTGAAAAAAAAGCTACAATATCTGAAGTATTAATGGGCCTATTTAAAAACAAAGACTCTGGGGCGCCTGGGTGGCTCAGTTGGTTAAGCGACTGCCTTTGGCTCAGGTCATGATCCTGGAGTCCCGGGATCGAGTCCCGCATCGGGCTCCCTGCTCAGCAGGGAGTCTGCCTCTCCCTCTGACCCTCCCTCTTCTCATGTGCTCTCTCTCTCTCTCAAATAAATAAATAAAATCTTAAAAAAATAAATAAATAAAAAATAAATAAATAAATAAAAATAAAGACTCTGTTTTAGTGGGAGCTTTACATGTTAGCGTTACTTATTACTGTCATTACTAAGCAAAAATGAATTCTAGAGGTACCTCTAAGGTAACTCCTTGAAACTTGCCTGCAGCAAGATATAAATCTAAAATGTAAATCAACACATTCATTTCTTCATCAATAAAGTCTTGAGATTTTACACACACACACACACACATATAATTTTAAAAAGCTGAAGTCAACACTATATTGCTTCAGCAGCAGTTGCTTTATATTCGGGCACAAATCCCTTATCTTGTCAAAGGACCAGCATCAATCCATAAACCACCATTTGAGCAGCAGTGTCAGAGAATCTGAGAATTGAGAATTGTTGAGAATTGCACCAAAGCTTATTGAAGACCTGAGACTTCCTTGTGTGTTTCTTCTGAAGGCTCTCTCCTCTTACTACTCTTACAAAAAGTCTTCTGAGGACATCATTTAATACTTACAGAATTCTAGCTTTAACGAGTTTATGTTTTCATCTTTGAAATTTCTCCTGAAATAAGTATATTTTTTCTTTGAAAGAATTTCTACATGTAGACTACTGGTTAATCCCTTTTTGTTCGTTATAAGGAAGGTCTGGCTTTATCTCCACACTCCTGTAGGATATGGTGTCTTTGGCTCCCTCCTCGTCAGATGGAGTCCATCTTTCAGTGGTCGCCATCTGATGAAATCCTGTTGTTTTTTTGTCACTGCTCTACTCCTTCCCAATTTTAATTAGCACTGCTTGGTTTGATTAGTGCCTGCAGCTGTTACTGAAAAGGAAGTTGCTCTGTCGCATTGCACTTTATCCTATTATTGTAGTGGGCAGACATTTTTGGTAATTAGGTTATTGTTTACTTCAAAACCTGCAAGTGAGCAGTCATTGTTAACCTTCAGACGCATCCGTAGGAATTCACACAGTACCTGCCGTCTGTTCCTTTCATGGGGTCATAACAGATCATTTCTGAAACTGAACTGCTTTTCTATGCATTCACTGAATGGTGTATAAGAATATCCAATAATCATCATCAAGCAATATACCTGCATTTTCCTCATTTATATACCTACCTCGTTAAATGTTAAAATGCTTGAAGCCTGTTAACAATGTCAGCCCCATAAACTATCAAATAGCAGTGATCTCCCTGTGAGGAAACATGAGAACTTCTTCCATACGGCGCTCTGTCTACACTCGCCAAGAGAAAACTGAAACCTTAAGAACTGCAATCTCCACCCAAGCTTTTCTAAATTTGTTCAACTCATGTTTTAACATAGGGGTATCTAAACCATCTATGATACACTCTGACAGAAATCTATAAATTCAAATTTTGAAGGTGTAATATTTATTTTTACCTTTCATGCAGATAAGAAACCATATTCTTGGTGTACAAACTGGACTATGAATGATAAAATCTACATTTTGGTCATAGAAACTTGCTTGGTTAGATTCAGCTGGCAAAGACAGTTTCTTTGGAATTTGTTCTCCACCTTCACTTTCAAATTATTCCATCGTTCCATTCTTAGGAATTGATAGTCTTTTGTGCCACAGCTTTGTGTTCAGACAAGGGCCCAACCCAAATGCTGCTTTCTTCGTGTACCCTTTCCTTCTGCCTTGATGTCTTTTCTCCATGTTGTATGATTTAGGTCAACTGTCTGATGTCTATTTTTCCCATTATACCCAGTCTTGCATCTTGGGAATTTTCTCTGTTACTCAACCTCTATCAAAGCAGTTTGTTTTGTTTTCCCTATAATTACCTACACTTCTAATTCTCTTTGTGATTTCCCTGTCCAATTTAGCCAAGATGGCACATAAATATCTTCTGATTCCATTTATGAATCATATTCAAATGAATACATTCATTCTAAGAATTAATACCCATAGCAAAAAAAAAAAAAAATGTCTGTATGCAATTAAGGAAGAGGCTATTCGTAACATCCTATTTAAATTCCTTATGTGTTTATTCATGTTTTATGCAAGATGTTAAAATAGAGGTTATCTAAATAACATATGATACACATGACAGAGTCTATAAATTCAAATCTAGAAGAATGGAGTGTTAATTTATTTCTATCTACCTTATTATAAAGAGAATAAATGACAAGCAGAAAAGTTGAGGAGTGGAGGTGTTAGAATTCTGTGAATCAGCTTGTTTAATAACTACTATTTAGAGGCAGCTGCTTGTTAATTTATATTCTTGAAGATTCACACCATGTAAATGTTGCATAGAATTTCACCAGGTGCACAAAACCCTCTCAAGTATAAGCAATTAAAAGTGCCTGAATGCCATTTAATTTATCAACATCCAGAGTCTTACTGAAACCAGAAAAGTTACTGCTCGATAAAGATATTTGTTCACCTCTAATTATAATGTGATAAAAGTACTGTCATAATGAAATTATCCCATGTTTAGTATGTTCACATTTTTAAAACTTGTACATAAAATTTATTTGTATAAAATGGGAATATGATTAAATACACAGAAAAACTTATTTTTTTATTTTTGTCTATTTGAGCTCATTGTGCTTTATAAGTTACATGCCGGGTTTTTGGGTGTTTTGTTTTGTTGACATTTATCCTGCTTAGTGTTCTGAGCTTCCTGGATCTGTTTTGTGCCTGACATTCATTTGGAGACATTTTCGTCTTTGTTTCATGTTTCTTCTGTTCCTTTCTCCCTTCTCCTTCTGGTGTTCCCATGACTTGAATGTTATACCTTTTGTAGTTGTTCTGCAATCCTTGGATATTCTGTTCTGGGTTTTTGTTCTCTTTTTGTGTTTTTTGTGTTTTGTTTTTTTTAAAGATTTTATTTATTTGAGAGAGAGAGAGAATGAGAGAGAGCAAGCACATGAGAGGGGGGAGGGTCAGAGGGTGAAGCAGACTCCCTGCCGAGCAGGGAGCCCGATGCGGGACTCGATCCTGGGACTCCAGGATCATGACCTGAGCTGAAGGCAGTCGCTTAACCAACTGAGCCTCCCAGGCACCCTTGTTCTCTGCTTTTTGAGGCATCTTCTGATCTAGACTCCAGCAGAGATTCTTTCTTCAGCTGTGTCTAGTCTACTTAAAAACCCAGAAGCACTCTTCATTTGTTACTTTTTTTTTTTTTTTAATCTCTAGAGTTTCTTTTTGGTTCTTTCTTAGGATTCTCATCTCCTTGCTCTCACTGGTCACCTGCTTTTGCACACTCGCTACTTTATCCATTAGAGAATTGTCTATAGTAATCACAGTTGTTTAAAATTTGCAGTCTGATAATTCCAACATCCCCGTCATGTCTGGTTCTGATGCTTGGTCTATCTCTTCAAAGAGTGTGTCTTGCCTTTTGGTAGGTCTTTAAGTTTTTCTTGATAGCTGGACATGATGTACTGGGTAAAAGGAACTGTTGCACATACGCCTTTAGTGATATAAGGAGATGTGAGGGGAAGGGAGTGTTCTCTAATCCTGTGATAAGGTCTCAGGCTTTTAGTGAGCCTATGTGTCCTGGACTGGGAACATCATAAGTGTTTCTCAGTTTTTTCCTCCCCACCTAGCTGGGACAAGATGGCTAGGATGGGTTCGAGTTGGGTATTTTCCTTCCCAAGATCAATTAGGCTCTGGTTAACCAGTTTGCCCTGAAAGCAAGCCTTGCTAGGAATAACCAACTGCTCTCTATTTTGAATGGCTCCTTTTTTCCTTTCCTGCCAGAAGTTTGAGGTGGTCTTCCTTTATTGTAGGAATCTGGTCAAGGTCCCAGAGGTAAATCTCGCCATATGTCGGGCTCCTCCTGTGACTGCGTCTCTCTGGAGTTGTGACTCACAGCTGTCTGTCTACACTGAGCCTCCAGCAATTCATCAATTCAGTTCAGATTTTCCTACCCAGCATTGATTCCCATGGAATTTTTCACATTCTGCATGGACTCACTGTATATACCTGTTTCTTCAATCTTGGGGGCAATGGTTTGACTTGTGTCTTCTTTTCTCTGGAATCTCTCCAATTCCAAAAGAGTTGATGATTTCTCAGACTTTCCAGATTTTCACATGTTAGAATGGAGTGGCAGCTTCCAAGTTCATTACACGAAGAACTGGAAACCAGAAGTCCACCATTTGAATGTTAATTTTTAAATTTTAATCTTTAAATGAGATTTGGTCATGAAATTTTATAATGAAAACATTTAACTGAAGTAAAACTTCTGATTATTTAAATATCTTGATTTATCAAATGAGAATTATTTCCCATCTCTCCAGGACTATACTTTGTTTTAACAAGGCTTTCTGCCATCTGGTTCCTTCAGTGGTTTAGTACTTCTATTTTTTAGGTTTGTAGATAAAGCCAAATTTGTAGAAATGGTTGCATTTCTATACACTCTCTTGTTTTCTATATACTCACTTGTTTTTCCTCAAGTGGGAGAATTTGTGGTATGTAAATTAGACCTCAGTAAGATTGTTTAAGAAAGTGAAGAACCAGACAAATTTAGTTGGATATACAATCAGTGGATATTTTTTTTTATTCTCTTCAAATATTATGCTTCACTGATTTGGAAAATCAGTGTTTAATTTTATATAACAACTATTTTTTCCCTAAATGTGGATATACATTAGTCATCACTGGAATGACCAGAAATAAATCTTTGAGTGTTAAGGAACTGAGATTTTTACTTGACAAAAATGGAAAAATTAACATTGTTTTCAAGAGCCACAGAATAAATTTCATGCCTATTAACACATCATTGGTTTTTCTGGAAAGCTTTAATATAACTAATAAACATAATTGTCCAATAAAATAAAGATACAGGAGAGTATATGTTTTTAATTAGTTTTACATCCTTTGAATTGGTATTAGGGATAAAAAGTTAATCTAACTTTAGATAGGAAATTACAATGACACTAACACATAAGAACATGAAAAGTATTCAACCATCTTTAAGATAAGTCAACTTTGAAATTAATGTCAAGAGGAGAACCTAATATTTTGCTGATAAGCCATGATTTTCCCTTTAATAATTACCTTTTAAGAAAGTCACATTTTATTAAAATGATTAATTCACTGTACTACTTTCCTAATAGCACAAGAACCATGGTAATTGAAAGGAGATAACAAGAGTTTTCAGTAAAATATGTGAGTGGTGATAGGGTCTGCATTCCAGTATCAATTTAAATGTAAATATATACACACAATATTGATACCCGTTATAGAACCAGCAAAGATGGAAATCTTCTGCTTAGTTATTAAAAGCACCCTTAATGATTATGGTGAAGGTACTTAAGATTTGGCACTAATCAAATCCAAAATTCCCTTTTATCTTTTGCATTGAATTCTAACAAACCTCAAGCAAAATCTCTAACAGGAAGAAGTGATTTGTACCTCAGACAACCCCATAAAGTACTCTATCAATCCCATTAGTACCAAAGCTATTGAATTCTCCTAGAGTTTTGTGACAAGATTCAGCATCTGTTTTGCTAATCCCATTGATGTAAATAAAGAGTATTTTGTTCTATATGATGATCTGAGAAACTCGATCTGTATCTACAGGGAATGTTGATTCCCTCTATCTATTGGGATTTGCAACTATACTGCCAATTAAATGGTATTATCAACAGCATGGAAATTGGGTATTTTTAGCACATTCAAGAAAGAGAGGTCCTAATGGTGGAACTGGGATTTATCTGCTGGAGTGAATCCACTTGACACTATAAAGAGGTAATTACTCAGGTTTGAATTCCCCTTCTGAGGAGCATTTTTGCCAGAAAAAAAAATCTGTAAAATTTTATCACATTTTCATAAATCTATGTACTTGCCAATTCCCCATAGTCACTGAATTTGGAGTTTGAAGATAGGAGATACATCCTAACTATAAAATTCTAAAGTTCCATAAAAACATAAATTATCATGTTACCATTATGCTTCTAGGAAGTTGTTAAAGAATTCCTACCATCTGAGTAAGTGGTGTATATCCTTTGAGATATCAATAAACACACCCAATTAGGGTAGGTGTGCCTGCAAGAGGGGGAAAAAAAGAAGAAAAAAAAGAAAAGCTTCTCCAACAAGAAAGATGAAGATGACTTTCTGGAGAGGCAGTGTAATCTTGGTAATTTCATGTGGTTGGCAGGAAGCCTGGCTTCTAAATTTCTGCATCTCTATAATCTTTGATAACTGCTAGACACCAGGCGATCACGTGCTGTTTCACAAAGGGAGAGGTAGGAAGCACAAGAAGAACGTGCCCCATGCTAAGACGATGTCTTGGACGTGCCACCTAACCACACTGCAGACATCCCACTGGCCAGACTTTAGTCACAGGGCCACAGAGAGCAGCAAGGGAGTCTACGTTACAGGTGGCCATGTGCAGGAATAACAATGGGATATTATGACCAAAGCAGAAAGCGAACATGGATACTGAGAGGCAGCAACAGTCTTTAAAACAACCAAAAATGTATCTCCTTTAATTATATAACATTAGTCTCTATGAATCCTCCAGAGGAATTTTTTTTTCAGTTCAGCATATTTAAAGTTAATATTAAAATCCAATGAGCGCAACTGTCATTTACGATGTTCCTAATTCTGCCATAGCAAAGAACATGCATTTTGTTATTACCAGAGGATTTCAGTACCCCACTTACATAATACCTTCCCCACCCTCCTACTCAGCAAAGGGGTGTCATCTTTTTCTCACCATCTCTGCGAATAGCTTTCTCTACCCATCAGAATATGCTTTTCTCGATCTTTCTCTCTCTGGATGTCTTGAGAGTGTGATCCAGTTTTTTTGAGAGAGTGTGGTTTATTTGGGGCAAATATCAAAGCCTACAATCTTCAGTCCCAAAGGCTGTGCTTTTCTTGCCCTTTCCTCTGAAAATTAATGTATTCTGAATGATCCTGCCCATCTGTCTGGATGGCAGGGAATGGGTTTCCTGATTTCTTCCAGTTGATTCTGCTATGTTTGCCTTTAGCTTCAGAGTGTACTTTGCATTGCTGTGTGCAGTCTTAATAGCACGAAATGAAAAGAATGAATGGGGGTGGCACCTATTTCATTCCACAGTCATTCCACATCCCTAAAGTCCAGTGAATCCAATGTGTGGCTTTTCCTATGTGGGTAAGATGGCACCCATGGTCTCTGCATAACGTCGAAGCAGGCAGAGAAAACCAAAGTAAGCCAAGTAAAACATAAGAGCTTATGTAGTTCTGCAGGGCTGCCAGAGTGTGAATCGGCAGAAAACAGATTCTAAAAATATCTGTGTGAATTAAATTTAAGAATTTAAATACCTGGATGTAGAGTGTGGTTGGTTATCATCAAGCATTTTTATCACTCTTCTTGATAGCTGGCTCATAATTGTGAATGCACTGATGTGTATATGTGTACATACATATGCATATACTATAGCATATATACATATAATACACATGTAATGTATATTAATTGTAAGGGTATATTATTTCAGCCTAGATTTGCAGATGGCTTAGAGGTTTCTGCCAAAGATGCTTCCTACAGAAAAATTAAACATATAAGTAAATTAAACTTTTAGAAAACAGGTAAGCTGGTGAATATTTAGAAGAAGATAAAAATATAGAGATATTATATTCATATATAAGACCATTACATTTGATAATTATAGATAAAATATGTACAAGTAGATAAAACATAGGAAAAAAAGTACCCAAGGAGACTATTACATGTGTAAGAGTATTTATGTACACACACACACACACACACACACACATGTCCTAGCAAGACCTCTGGACAGGGCTGGGTTCTAGCCCATTCTCCAGGAACAAGGTGTATAAGAGAGTTACTCAATTAGGTCTTGGAGCCTCAGTTTGCAAAATAAGGGGAACCAGATTATTCTGGATGATTTGTTTTTGTTTTTGTTTTTTTTTCCCCGAAATGTCTATGATCTTTATGGAAACAAAAACAGGGAAATAGGTCATTTCTGAATTAGTTCTGGACATATTCATCCATAAATAAAGCTATTTCAACTCAGTGTGAGTACCAACTAGGATTAATTGAGGATCTGCTGTAATTGTGTATAAAGTAACTCTTCACAATACATATTGGACTCAGACTTAGTCAATTTACGTTTGCAACACTTTGTAACTAAACGGAATTAAGCATGCCTTCAGCACTACCTCCTCTTAGGAGGTGTCAACTCCAAAATTCTTTGTCATTTTAATTAATTAAAATCATTCTTGTGATTTTTATTCCAGCAGATACACTGGACTTATATATAAAATCTTTAAAATTTAAGTTATACATCCTTTTTGAGGATCAGCTTTATACTTTTTTTTAATCTTGCATATGATAGGTCCTTAAAAAGATGAGCCAATAATAAGAATTTTTTCCAGTGATACTGACACAGTATGGAATGTGGATTGTCTGAAAATTATGTGTTCAAATGTGAAAATTATAAAGGAGCCTTTATGCAGACACGGGAATTCAGAGAGAATTCTATCAATGCCATGTCCTCATTTCCCATATTAACAAGCAGTCTCTTCGAAAGCAATAAAAAGAAGGCATGGATTTTTTCAGACATCATCCAGGAAATGCTCTGACCCTGATCAGAAGGATCACAGGGGAAGAGGACACAAAGAACTCAGAGAACTTTCACGGTAGACTATAAGCTGAGGTTTAGGGGAGACAGTTCATAGCTTGTATTAATGGCATGATCATTTACGGCATAAT
This sequence comes from Mirounga angustirostris, assembly GCF_029215605.1. Lineage (NCBI taxonomy): Eukaryota > Metazoa > Chordata > Mammalia > Carnivora > Phocidae > Mirounga > Mirounga angustirostris. The sequence goes on along the minus strand of NW_026991722.1, from coordinate 8,439,205 downwards.
CAGGGACTTCAAAGGGACTTTTTCATGTGCTTGGATGCATCCATCCTTGAAATGATCCTGTGAAATTAAGCTTCTTGAAGAAAATTCCAATCTTCCCTGTTTCAATCTGTACATTCTTGCACATGAGTATGAACGTGTGCACATGTGTATGAGTTGAGAGGTAAATATGATGTTTTTCTTACTTCTAGACATAACTTTATAATACAAAAGGTAAGCAAATCTAAAAGTCACACTAAATTTTTATTAAGGCTTTCTACCTTATTTTGATATTTTCCTGTCAGGGATTCATTTTTACCTCCATGTAATTGTACTGACCTGAATGAACAAGCAGCTAGCAATCCCCAAACTCCTTACAAGACAAAGGGGAACGTAAGTAAAACTACATTAATTCTAATGAGTGTTGCTCTCATTCTTGTGTTCGGTTAATAAGTCATGGATAAGGCAACACTTTCTTGGCAGAGTTACTAGAACCAGGTCAGCATGAATGCCTTTAAACTAGCTTTCAAAGTTCTACAAACAAGAAAAATACTTAATCCAAATCAAAAGCGAATTGATTTGCATAATGAACTTTTCTGTTCTTCCATGCACAAGGTAAAAGAATTCTCTGGAAGTTGTTAAATTATGTTTCATCTTTGTTTCAGTGCACCTGAAAAGCATAAAATCATGAATCTCACCAGTGGAAAGGATATTACTCCTTCCATCCTGCTTGAGATCCACCCATCTTTTGATAAAATTGTTCTGTCAAACCTAGCTATATTACTGGTGAAATTAATATAGGTGGAAGCAAAGACAGCAACAAAATTGGCCTTTTATTCAGAGGGAAATAAAGAGCTACTGACGCAGGGGAATGACCCAACATATTTTGGGAAGACCAGTACCTCGGGGAGCAGAGACAGAAGACAAATGCAGAAGCAGGGGTGCTGGTGGGGAGGGTGCTAGGGCTATGCAGGAGTGAGAGCTTTGGGGTGGCCATGCAGAGACCAAGATGTGATATAATGCTAATTTGTATGCATTACATATGCTTATATATAACATAAGATTATAAATAAGCAGAAATTATGGATTATAGGCAGCACCATTATTTTTCAGACATTTGTGGGTCTTATGATCAATAAGCCTGATTTTACATTTATATATGCTGACCTTCCAGAAAAAATACAGAATTCCAAGTGCGTACATTATTCTGAAATACTTTATGGTTTTAAATTACAAAAAAAAAAAAAAAAGGTTGCAATAAAGTGAACCAATCTTTCATCACCTGGTAGAGTTGATGTGGTTCTTAATATAATTGTTCATAATATAAGAGCCTGTTATATAGCCACAGAACTCTTATTTCAATGCTTTGTTCTGTCCAGGTGAATAACACTTCACAACATTTTCCTGCCCATTTCCTGCCCTACACAAAACTAATACGCAACAGGGAATAAAGTTACCATTATGCTATTTCAAAAATACTGAAGGCCAGCTTTGAAAAAGGTGTCACTGATCTATTTTATGTACTGGTGAATGAATTAAATTAGAGTGCATACTGTATTATACCATTTCTATAAATTCCTAGATATACAAACTAATCTATAGTGAAAGAGAGCAGATGAGCAGTTGCATGGGGGTGGAAAGGTACGGAAGTTTGGGAGGAAGGGGCATGAGGATACTTTTTGGGATGATGAGATATGCTCCCTAAATTGATATCATGGTTTTATGAGTGGATATATGACAAAATGTATTAAGTTTTACAACTTAAATACTGATAGTATTATATATCAATTATATCTTAATAAAAAAGTTAAAAATAACTACAGTTGCATTTATAAGATTTCCATTTCCCAGAGGTATTAGAATATGTCTATTTCCTTGAAAACCAAGCACACTTAAAGTTACATAAATTCCTAAAATTATCATCACTGCCCTGTTTGGTATCAACTGTACTTGCTTATGAATTTTTTGTTAGTTCTATGAAAACTTTTAGAGAATAGAAGCTTGGCAAATTAGTACACATTAATGGGAAAAAAACTTTTTAAATTTTAATAAATTTTAAGAGTCATGAAGTAATACAATTTTAGAGTAATATGTGTTTCTTACAAAACAGTTCTGAGCAGTATTAAAATCATAATAAAATTTTTTTTGAATGCTGAGACCTACCAAAACCAAATTAAAGCCCAAATTCTACCAATGAGAAATAATCTTTACAAAAACCAGGTGAATACCATTCCAGGTGTGTGTGTGTGTATGTGTGTGTTCCCAGATATAGACGGATGTTAAAGAAGAAAGCATTTGCACAGATCTATATGTATTGAACACCGTACCACCATTTTAATCCATTAGCATTTCTAATCTTGATTATTTCCCCTTCACAGGCCCTGGTTGACCCCACCATGACTTAGTACTCATGACAACAGAGCACTGATAGAATTTTTACTCAGAGTGAAATGTGTTCATATAACACGCGAATTTTCTTTGGTGTATACTTGTCAAGTCTTCTCTGTAATCAAGAAATGTACCACTTTCTTTCCCTCTAATTTTTTTTTTCAATAGGCAACAGGGGAGGGATTTTTTTCTGAGAAGGTTAACATGATATCATGAAAATTAAAATGATATAAAATGATATTAAATCCAGCCATGTAATTTAGGATAGCTATCAGAAGGACCTAAAACATGCCCTTTAATACTTTCATTTTTTACACTGTAAATATGAGTTTGAGATACTTTCCTTACTAAATATTAGTTATTATCTGTAAACAGTGCACAAATATACTTGATCTTCATTATAACTTTCTATCTAGGAGACTTCTAGGCATTCAGGATTCTGCTTTGTAACTTGGTGAAAGATATATATAGATATATATGAAGAATTGTCTGTATGTAAAGCAGATACTTCCACAATGAATTAAAAATGTGTAAAGGAAAATTAAGAAATTAACAAAATTTTTAAAATGCAAGACGAATTCATTAGTGTTTAAAATGATGCCCTGCTTAAACCAAAATGAAACCATCCAAACATTTTATAACCAGGAAACTTCTCTGGCCTTTAATTACCTAAGAACATCTCTCCCCATATAGGAAGAAGCAGTTTTGAGTCATTTCTTCATGAAGCGTATGGGAGACAAGACATGAAAGACAGTTTTTCCTAAACATCTATTCTGTTAATTTTGGTAAAATAAGTGCCAGGGTCTAAAGCTCCATATAAAGTACATATTGTGATCATAAGTAACATTTCTTTTTTACCTGTAGTCAGCCGATTTATTCAATAGTTTATCAGGTTGTTTTTGGAGAAAAAAAAATTCCAGGGGCACCTGCGTGGCTCAGTCTGTTAAGCATCTGCCTCCAGCTGGGGTCATGATCCCAGGGTCCTGGTATGGAGCTCCGCTTTGGGCTCCCTGCTCTGAAGGGAGCCTGCTTCTCCTTCTCCCTCTACTGTTCCTTCCCCTACTTGTGCTCTCTGTCTGTCAAATAAATAAACAAAATATTGAAAGAGGAAAGGGGGAAAAGAAAAAGGAAAAAAGAAAGGGTGGAAGGAAAGGAAAGAGGAAATGAAAGGCAAGAGGAAAGAGGAAAGGATAGAAAAAAAAAAAAGAGAAAAAAAATTCCAATCCTGGAACCAGTCCCGTGGGATCCCCGGGTGTGAAGACCCCACACGGAACCTCCTGGTGCTGAAGGCCACACGGCCTAGAAGACCCTGGCCCTTCCTATTTAAAGCCTTAATTAGGAATAATTGATCCCAGGCTCCATAAAGGAAAAAGGACTAGGCTTAAGGAAAATATTCATTAGGTAAATTTCATTGACAGCCCAACTTAGGGTCATTTGAAAAATTCACTGTTGCAATCCCAATAACCGTTAGGGACGAGCTAATGCTAAGCAGCCCCCGCACACAGACACTATCCTGGATTGAAATGGGAATCCAGAATTTATTACTTAGCTACAGCATTCCTGTTAAATAATTTCCCTTGCATGCCTCTCTAATATCAGAAATGTTTGGAGAGGTAAAAATATCATTGAAAACAAAAATACCAAAGAATTTGAATGTTTTGTTCACCACTAGGATCATTCCAGTTTTCACTCCTTTGAAACCTCCTGCTATGCAGCAGGGTGGCTCAGTGTGAGGACACACAGCCCTGCGGTTCTCCCGAAGCTCACATTCCCACGGGAAAGAGAAGAAACACCCCGTTCTGCTGCAGGACAGCGTGTGTAAGAGCCACGGAGTCCGTGCCTCACAAGTGGTGGAAAGACATTCACGCTCCGTGAGACTGACCTCACCAAACCCAGTGAGAGGGCGAACCACACAAGTACCCAGGGAAAGGGAACTTCAGGCAGAACCCCGCCCCCCCAGAAAGTTACAGCTTTGGGGCACGTGGAGATGCAGGAAATTTTACGTGAAGGAACTTCAATAGAGACTGATTTCTACATCTCCCCAAATACAAATTGATCAATGCTGCCCTTTTTAGGATTTGCTGTAAATTCAAAAACCCCTAAATACATTATAGTGACACCTTTGGACATTCTGTATATGCAATACACCTATCATATCTTTATGTATTCATTATTGCTCTTGAAGAAGCTGCCTCAAACTAAACTTCAAATAACATTTGAACTTCTTACAAGGGGGCTCAGGACCCCAAGCAAAATCAGAAGCCATCAGGCCTTTTATTTATTTTTAAAGATTTTATTTATTTATTTGACAGAGAGAGAGAGAACACAAGCAGGGAGAGCAGGAGAGGGAGAAGCAGGTTCCCCTCTGAGCAGGGATGGGTCAGGGGCCTGATCCCAGGACTCTGGGATCATGACCTGAGCCAAAAGCAGTCGCTTAACCGACTGAGCTACCCAGGCGCCCCAGCCACCAGGCCTTTTAGAGGGCCAGCCCCAAACTGGGACAGCACATCAAGTCTGCCATATTCTCCAGCTCCAAGCAAACACTGAGGCTAACAATGAACCAATGGGCAGGAAATAGACAACCTCATGCTGAACATATAGGAATAGGATGAATTGTTACAAGTCACTTTTAGAGAAAAATCATGCACAACCCCCATGTTTCAAACCAAACTGGAATTTTTTTTTTTAAGATTTTATTTATTTATTTGAGAGAGAGAGAATGAGAGACAGAGAGCATGAGAGGGAGGAGGGTCAGAGGGAGAAGCAGACTCCCCGCCGAGCAGGGAGCCCGATGCGGGACTCGATCCAGGGACTCCAAGATCATGACCTGAGCCGAAGGCAGTCGCTTAACCAACTGAACCACCCAGGCGCCCCAAACCAAACTGGAATTTAATATTAAATTTTAAGTATATCCACTTGTGTAGTCTTTAAATGCTTATATATTTATCCAGCAATAATTCTAAAACTGTTTAGTATTTATTAACGGATACATTTAATAAAAAGTTGATAGCTAAGCATAAAACCTGCATAGCAACAGAAACTAGAAAATAGATCTACCATATGATTCAGCAATTCCACTTCTAAGTATCCACAAACTGGATACAGAAGTGATAGCTGCACTCCCATGTTTGTTGCAGTATTAGTCACAATAGCCAAGATATGGAAAACAACCTATGTGCCCATGTGACTTTATATTTACACACACACACACACACCCACACTAGAATATTGTTCAGCAGGGGCGCCTGGGTGGCTCAGTCGTTAAGCGTCTGCCTTCGATTCAGGTCATGATCCCAGGGATCGAGCCCTGCATTGGGCTCCCTGCTCTGTGGGAGGCCTGCTTCTCCCTCTCCTACTCCCCCTGCTTGTGTTCCCTCTCTCGCTGTGTCTCTCTCTGTCAAATAAATAAATAAAATCTTAAAAAAAAATAATAATAATAATATTGTTCAGCATGAGAAGAACATCCTGCCATCTGAGACAAAATGGGTGGAATCTGAGTACATTATGCTGGGCTAAGTAAGACAAATACGGTCTGATATCACTCAGATATGGAATCTAAAAAAGCCAAATTCATAAACACAGAGTAAATGGTGGTTACCAGGAGACAGGAGTGGTGGCAGGACAGATGTTTAAAGGGACAAACTTGCAATTAGTAAGTAAGTCCTAGAAATCTAATGCACACAATAAGGAATATTGTAGTCATCAAACTTGCTAAGAGGCTAGAACTTTATTCTAACCATTTAAAAGAAATTATAATTATGTAATGTTATGAAGGTGCTAATTATATAATCATTTTATAATTTATAAATGTATCAAGTTAACGGGTTGACATATTAAATTTACACAATGTTATATGTCAAATATATTTCGATAAAAAGATACAGAATTGCTTATAAGCCTAAAACTCAGTTAAACATGTGCAATTTAAAATAAGTTGACATAAAGATGTGTATTTGGCCACTGTACGTGGACACTGTACGTGGACACAGTTTTAGTAAAACTGACTCAAATTACCTGAGTTTGTGATATTTAACTTAGAATGGCAGGTCATATAACACATTAAAAATGGTACATATATAGAAATTTATAAAAACCACAGAACTGTGTAACAGCTCTGACATTTCTCAGATACATTTGTATTTAAATACTTCAGTTTGGAGTCTCTTATGGTTTGCTTAGAGAACTGAGGGTTACTGCAGGGAGGTGGGTGGGGGATGGGCTCTATGGGGGATGGGCATTAAGGAGGGCACTTGTGATGAGCACTGAGTATTATATGTAAGTGATGATCACTAAATTCTACACTGAAACCAATATATACCCTATATGTTAACTAGAATTTAAATAAAAAATTGAATAAAATACTTTAAGCATCCACATCCCCTTTCTTACTTCTATTTATGTAATAGAATTTCACTTAAAACGTATAATATGATCTTAACAAGTTGCTTAAAGATACTAATCTAAGTTCTTATTCTACTATCAAGGTGCCTGATGTTGCTATCACCTTTTAAATTTTGTAAATGCATATTTATCTACACTTTTTTCACTTGCAATGCCTTGGCAATTTTTGAATTTTTAAGCTTCCATGCTCTTGTAGCCCTTCCCAGATATTTCTGCTTATTTGGTTTGAGATACAAATTACTCAAACAATTTTAGCATACATCCTTAAAAGTGACTAGGATATAGATCTACATCATCCTTTTCTGAAAGTCACATATAGTTATGATCATCTACTTTATAGCCCAGGACACAAAGGTGAAGTCTGAGACATTTAAAAATGACACAGCAATGTGTGATTTTGGAGACAAATTATTATTATACATGCTAACCAATCTCTCTCAGGTTTTATGGGAATTTATCACCAAAAATCAGGAAAAACTCTAGTCCAGTTTGCAGGGCACAAATTAATCGATGAGGTATATTCTTCAAAGGCAACAGATAAAAAAATGTCAGAAAGTAAGGAGTTCTATCTGCTAGAAGGATTTTGAATAAACTGCCTTTATTTTCTGTTGAGGGCAACAGAAAATGAGGATCAGATATTACTTCTCCTGACTTGTTAGGCCTTTGCTTTTCTTGAAATTTTTTTCTAAGTTTTCTGGCAGAATTTGGAGATTCCCATCCTTCCACCCAAGTCCTACAGAGAAGGAGTGGTAGAAATGCGTCCTTCTCTCTGCACATGATCTAATCACAGCTTTCTGTTCTCAAAATAACTTGCTCTCTTTTTTATCTTAAGAAGATTGTCAGTGATGTCACACAATTACACTTGCTTTTTCAGTGGAGTGAAAAAGAGCACATTATAACGACTGAAAAAACATCTCGTGTCTTTGTTCTTTTTTTTTTTTTGTAATTATGTATGAATTCTCTCTTAGCAATGTGAGATAGCTTGAAAACATTCCACACTCTATGACCCACCTTTCATAAAGGGATGGAGCCCACTTTTTCTCTCCTGGACTATGAACCAGCCTTAGAGCCCGGCTTCTAGCAGAGATAAAGCACTGGAAGTGGCTTATAAAACTTGGTGAGAAAGGGTGATACAGGTTCTACCAGACTTGCTGTCCCTTGAGACCTGCCCTGAGTCACTATGTAAGATATCCGGCTTCTCTGATGCCTTCTTGGAGGGATCAGGAGACCACACTAATCATTGCCAGTTGCCCAAGCAGCTGAGCTTCAAGCTCCCAGCTATTTGAGTTTTCCCAGCAGCAACTGCCACAGGACATCAAACACTTGAGTGAGGTTGCAAAAGATTCCATCCCTTCATCTGCATGCCTTCCAAGAGGCCTCAGAAACCATGGAGCAGAGAAAATTCACCCTTCTGTGCGCTCCTTGAATTTCTAATCAATGGAATCTGAGCAAAATAAATGGTGGTTTTATGGCACTAATTTCTTTTATATCCACTGGAACATAATGGACTAACTCAAGTCACAATACCAGGTTTTAGTGACAGTTACTAAGTCCAGCAGGACATGTTAACTCATCTAATTGTGGTAATCATTTCATGATATACACACATATCAAATCAACACATTGTTCATCTTAAACTTGCACAATGTTATATGTCAATTATAGTACAATAGAGCTTGAAAAAAATTTTTAATGAATAAACCCATTGTTTCTAGATGAAGGAAAAATGGTCACATGACAAGAGGCATCATCAACTATGCAGCTAACCACACAGGGTTCCCATGCACTCCCAGTATCACAATGGACACATCTATATCTTTTATGAATGTTGCTTGATGTTTTAGGAGAACTTGCAGTTCCTTCTTTAAACGCAGTGCTTACTAACATATTACTTTTTGAACTTGTGCCCAAACATATTGAATAGCTCATTAGAATACTAAAAATTGAAAGTTTTCATTGCTTAGGCAGTGCCTCCTTGCAGTATGAAAAACAATAAAATTTTTTGGAAATCATTTATGACAGGTTTTTTTTTTTTGGTATTGAGCAGTATAAAAATGATATGGCAGTATAAAATGCTTGCAACCTGTACCATTTTTTGAGAAGTACTAACTTTGTTAATATTCTCGGAGTAAAAATATCTTGGCTGTAAACAACAGATGCTTCCATTCCTGTGTACAGACTCAAACCACAGGTAGGACCCGTTATTTGAGCTGAATTATCACCACTGATAAAAAACGTAAAGGATATTTTGTATACTTTATTATACAATATTCTTTCCTAAATTGACTTAAAAGAAATGATCTCTTCCACTAATTCAAATTGATAGTCCTAAAAGGTCTGAAAATTCACTCTGTCATCTTCATTACTAGATATTTCATCAAAAATAGCAATAGATATCAAAATGGATGAACTGGAGTTTTATCTGCTCTTTCTTCTGTGTATTTGCTTCTATAATGTGCTGGCCAGTCTCCCCGCAACCCTACAATGGGTGTGGAAAACAGTAAAAAGGAAGAGGAAACCCAAGAGGAGAGAAATCCTTGGACACAGATGAAGCAGATCAGTAGCCTCCCAGAAATTAAGGTTTTGACCATTCTTAACATAAAATTTATTGTGAATAAGAAAGTTAAAGTAGCCTAGACAAGGAATATTTTTTTTTCTGTTTGGTAACTTTTCCTAATTAAGAATTTTACCTCAGAAGTTAGTTTCATATTATTTGCTTCTATAATTCCATTGAAACACCAAGATTATCATTCTTTTAAGATCATTTTTCTTGGCTTCAACATTGTACAGCTAATTCAGTTATTTCAGTTCCCTCCAAAGGTTGCCTTTAAAACTACTGCCTCTCAGATATTCCCAGCATTTTTCAAATTTTTGCATGTTGAATCCTGTGGAAGTATAGCATTTGAAGATAAAAAAAATATGACAAATGAATTTTTTAGCCATTTATAAAAATTGAGTTTAATTTGTTCTTACGTATTGTCCAAATGTATTTTTTTCCTATTAGGTTTTTTGCTTTGTGCATAGAGCCCTTAGTAAAGATCACTCAACACATTCTAACTACAGCACCATTTAATGTTGTAGGGAAAACCAGGAAAAGTAGGGCAAGTTTGGCCTGAGTCCAGGACGGCACAATGATGGCAGGGCACCCCCCACACAGCCCCTGTGGCAGCACAGATCCACGGTTCCTACCTTACTTCTTAGGATCCGGGAGAGGGCTACAGACATGGCTGGACAGCTCCCTGGTTTCTCTTACTGACAGCTGGGTGCCCAAGGAACCCGGACAAGCTTCCTGATGATTTCTCCCTAAATACCTACTCTAGAGATTGTAGGCATGTGGAATCTCTCAACAGGTTCATCTGAAAATCTTTAACCAAACAGCATGCGCAGTCTACTTAGAGAAAATGTATTTATAATATGTGTATATTTTAGGATGAGCATCCTTTCAGGATTTGCAGACTGTGATTTCCCTCTAAATGAACCCAATCACCATACCATTACTGATAAAAACTCTTATCAAGATTATTCATTTGCCACATTGGAAAAGCTTAATACAAACCAACAAATAACTAAGCAAATATATAATGACCAAGTAAACAAATGATTGAATCAACAAATGAATGAATGCTACATTTATAGAAGCACTAGCATGTGTGATGTGAAATTTTAGGCAGAGAATCAAGTTCTAGCTCTCTTAATTCCTAGGATGCTGTTTGGACCAGTAACTTAATCTCACTGATTCTTATGGGCTCCTCAAAAGAAAAAAAAAAAAAAAAAACATCCATTTGTCTATTATAGATATCACATGGGACATCCATGGTAAAGGTACCACACTGAATCTCTAGCATAAATGACCTATATACACTTTGTTCCACACTACATGCTACCAATAAGACTAAGATTTTGAGCTATCAGGGGTCCCAGACAGATGTCCATTCCAAAAACTGGAAGGCTACCTCCTTATTGGTAGCCTGTTAATGCTTAAACCAGGAGATCATTTTTGGTTTTCTAATAAAGAAGTGCCATGAATAACTGGGCTTGAGACTTTTGCAAATTGAGCAACTGCTATACAAATCTAAAGAAGTGATGCTTGACTATGATAAACTCTAAGACTGCATTCTTCAAAACGTCATTAAGATGGAGGATGCTGCAAAAGTCTGACAACCCAGGCATGCCTACTTCTCCCCAAGAGATAGGCTGGTGTTGATCTCACTGGTGGTGTTCTATCTATGCACCATAAAGTCCTACCAGATAAGCAAAAACCACCATGGAGCATTTGCTAGACTTACTAGGATCCCAACTGTGTCACTCTGAAAATTCAGCAAAATTAGCTTATGTGAGTACACAATCTTCCCTTGGTAAGCCATAAAATCTTGATATAACTTGCATGTTTCATCTATGCCATCTGTACCAACTTACTATATTGTAAATGGTTTATAATAAAATGAGAAAATCACTATACTTTTGCATTTCCTTTTGTATTCATATTGCATCTATAAAACTGACTGTGTATGCTTTTTAAAACTCTATCTATTAACCTAAGAATTGCAGAGCATGGCAGGTCTAGTCAGGGTCCACTCAAAATGACTTGTCTTTGCTCTGACACCCTACTTAAAATGTGGTCCTCCAAAAGAACCCGCAGGTCCCTCTCCTGCCCCTCAGCATAATCTAACTTCAGTAAACAGCACAGTGCCAACATTGGCTGCCTAACCTGCTTACACCAAGTCCCACCCTCCTGTACTCTGCTGGTGCTGCTTTTCTTGGGCAAGTGTGCCTAATGACCAGTGCAGCAGGCCCCTTATCCAGAAGACCAGCACAAACCCCCTTGCATGCACGGACCACACAGTTCTGCAAAGCTTCAACTCTAATGGAAAGAGCATCAGGTCTCTTAAGAAGCAGACCAGAGCGCACTAGGTATAACTTGCCACATTCTGGCCAAGGTCCAAATACTCCCCACTGCAGCAAGAAACTCTGCAGAGGGCTGACCTGAGGGATAGAGTGACCATAAGACAGCAGCAGAATGCATGCAGCACACACCAGAAACACTTCCTGAAGTGTCAGACCCTGGGCAGTTTATGACCTCTTCTTCATAAAGCCATTACTCTCAGGAGCATGAAATGTAACAGGCTTTCCTAACACAGAGAAGACAGAGACCTAGACAAAATGCCAAGATGGAGGGACTCATCACAAAAGAAAGAACAAGAAAAGGTCACAGCCAGAGACCTAAGCAAAACAGATAGAAGTAATATATCTGAGCCAGAATTTAAAGCAACAATCGTAAGGACACTACCTGGGCTTGAGAAAAGCATAGAAGACATCAGGGAGACCTCTACTGCAGAGATAAAAGAGCTAAAAACAAATCAGGCTGAAATAAAAAATGCAGTAACTGAGATTTGAAACTGACTGGATGTAATGACCACAAGGCTAGAAGAAGCAGATGGACAAATAAGTGATCTAGAAGATAGAGTTCTAAAAAATAATGAAGCTAAACAAAAGAGGGAAAGAAAAATCTTGGATCACAAAAGTAGACTAAGGGAACTCACTGACTCTATCAAGTGTAATAACATTCGTAGTATAGGAGTCACAGAAGAAGAGAGAGAAAAGGGGGCAGAAGGTTAATTTGAGGAAATTATAGCTGAAAACTTCCCTAAATTGGGAAGTAAACAGACATCCAAATCCAGGAGGCATGGAGAACTGCCATCAAAATCAATAAAAGCAGGCCAACACCAAGATAAATCTGCAAAATATAAAGAAAAAAAATCCTAAAAGCAGCAGACAAAAGTAGTCGCTAACGTACAAGGGAAGACCAATAAGGTTAGCAGCAGATCTCTCCACAGAAACTTGACAAGCCCAGAAAAGAGTGGCATGATGTATTCTAGGTGCTGAATGGGAAAAAAAACTGTAGCCAAGAATACTCTTTCCAGCAAAGCTGTCATTCAGAATAGAAGGAGAGATCAAGAGTTTCCCAAACAAAACTAAAGGAGTTCATGACCACTAAACCAGCCCTGCAAGTAATATTAAAAGGGACTCTTTGAGTGGGAAAGAAAGACCAAAAGCAACAAAGACCAGAAAGGAACAGAAAATCTCCAGAAATAACAACAGAACAAGTAATAAAAAGGCACTAAGTACAAAACTATCAATAGTCACTCTGAATGTAAATGGACTAAATGCTCCAAACAAAAGACATAGAGTGTCAGAATAGATTAAAAAAAAAAAAAAAAAAAGACCCATCTATATGCTGCCCACAAGAGATTCACTTTAGACCTAAAGATGCCTTCAAATAAAAAGTGAGGGCATGGAGAAACATCTATGATGCAAATGGACATCAAAAGAAAGCTGGAATAGCAATACTTATATCAGACAAACTAGATTTTAAACCGAAGACTGTAACAAGAAATGAAGAAGGGCACTATATCATAATAAAGGGAACAATCCAACAAGAAGATTTAACAATTGTAAATATTTATGCCCCCAATTGGGACCACCCAAATATATAAAACAATAACAAACATAAAGGAACTTGCCACAATGAACATAAAGGAAAAATAATAGTAGTGGACTTTAACACCCCACCTACATCAAAGGACAGATCATCTTAAGCAGAAAATCAGCAAGGAAACCATGGCTTTAAATGACACACTGGACTAGATGGATTTAACAGATATATTCAGAACATTTCATCCTAATACAGCAGAATACATTTTCTTTTCAAAGTGCACTTGGACATTCTCCAGAATAGATCACATACTCGGTCACAATTCAGACCTCAACAAGTACAAAAAGACTGAGATCATACCATGCATACTTTCTGATCACAATGCTATGAAACTTGAAGTCAACCACAAGAAAAAATTTGGAAAGACCACAAATACACATAGGCTAAAGAACATCCTACTAATGAATGAATGGGTCAACCAGAAAGTTAAATAATAAAAAAAAATACATGGAAACAAATGAAAATACAACAGTCCATAACTTTGGGATGCAGCAAAAGTGGTCCTAAGAGGGAAGTATGTAGCAATACAGACCTACCCCAAGAAGCAAGAAAAATCTGAAATAACACAACCTAACCTAACACCTAAAGGAGCTAGAAAAAGAACAAATGAAGCCTAAAGCCAAGAGATGAAGGTGGAGAAAATACAGACCAGAGCAGAAATAAATGATATAGGAACAAACAAAAAACCAGGAGCTGGTTCTCTGAAAGAATTAAATTGATATACTCTTAGCCAGACATACAAGAAAACAGAAAAGACCTAAATAAATAAAATCACAATGAGAAAGGAGAAATAACAACCAACACCACAGAAATACAAACAATTATAAGAGAATATTCTGAAAAATTATATGCCAACAAATTGGACAATCTGGAAGAAATGGATGGATTCTTAGAAACATATACACTTCCAAAACTAGAAAGGGAAGAAAGAGGAGAGTGATGACCAACAAAGAAATTGAATCAGTAATCAAATGTCTGACTCTTGGTTTCAGCTCAGGTCATGATCTCATGGGCCATGGGATCGAGCCACATCTCAGGCTCCACACTCAGCGTGGAATCTGCTTGAAGATGCTTTCCCTCTGCCCCTCATCCTGCTCCCATTCTCGCTTGTGCGCTCTCTCTCTCTCAAAAAAATAAACCTTAAAAAAAAAATTTCCCAACAAACAAAAGTCCAGGGCCAGATGATTTCCCAGGGGAATCCTAGCAATCACTTAAAGAAGAGTTAATACCTATCCATCTCAAGCTATTCCAAAAAATAGAAATGTATCTCATTTTTTTAAATATTTGAGAGAGAGAGAGAGCACAAGCAGGGGGGAGGTGCAGAGGATGATGGAGAAGAAGTCTCCCTGCTAAGCAGGGAGCCCGACCTGGGGCTCAATCCCAGGACCCTGGGATCATGACCTGAGTCAAAGTCAAATGCTTAACCGACTGAGCCACCCAGGTGCCCTTTCCAAACTCATTCTATGAGGCCAGCATTACCCTGATTCCAAAACTAGACAAAATTTCCACTAAAAAAGAGAACTATAGGCCAACATCTCTGATGAACATGAATACAAAAATTCTCAACAAAATTTTCGCAAATCAAATCCAACGGCACATTAAAAGAATCATTCACCATGATCTAGTGGGATTTATTCCTGGGTTGCAAGGTGGGTCAATATTTGCAAATCAATCAACGTGTACAGCACGTTAATAAAAGAAAGGATAAGAGCCATATGATCCTCTCAATAGATGCAGAGAAAGTATTTGACAAAGTACACATCCATTCATGATAAAGGGGTAGAAGAAACATACCTCAACATAATAAAGCCATATACAAAAGCCCACAGTTAATATCATCCTTAATGGGGAGAAAGCTGAGAGCTTTTCCTTTACAGTCAGGGATAAGACAGGGATGTCCATGCTCACCACTGTTGTTCAACATAGTCCTGGAAGTCCTAGCCTCAGCAGTGAAAAAACAAAAAGAAATAAAAGGCATCCAAACCAACAAGGAACAAGTCAAACTTTCACTATTTGCAGATGACATGATGCTCTGTATAGAAAACCCAGAAGTCTCCACACAAAAATTTCTAGAACTGATAACGCGAAGTCAGTAAAGTTGCAGGAAACAAAATCAAAGTACAGAAATCTGTTGCATTCCTATACACCAGTAATGAAGCAACAGAAAGAGAAATCAAGGAATCAATCACATTTACAGTTGCACCAAAAACAATAAGATACCTAGGAATAAACCTAACTAAAGAGGTAAAAGATCTGTACTCTGAAAATTATAAAACATTGATGAAAGAAATTGAAAATGACACAAAGAAATGGAAAAACATTCCATGTTCATGGACTGATTGGAAGAACAAATATTGTTAAAATGTCTATGCTACCCAAAGCAATATACACATTTAATGCAGTCATTATCAAAATACCAGCAGCATTTTTCACATAGTTAAAACAAACAATCCTTAAATTTGTATGGAACCACAAAAGACCCCAAATAGTCAAAGTTATCTTGGAAAAGAAAAGCAAAGCTGAAGGCATCACAATTCCAGACTTTATATTACAAAGCTGTAGTGATCAAGACAGTATGATACTTGCACAAAAATAGACACATATATCAATGGAACAGAATAGAAAACCCAGAAATGGACCCATAACTCTATGGTCAACTGATCTTCAACAAAGCAGGAAAAAATATCCAATGGAAAAAAGACAGTCTCTTCAACAAGTGGTATGGGAAAACTGGACAGCCACATGCAAAAGAATGAAACTGGACCACTTTCTTACACCATACACAAAAATAGATTCAAAATGGATGAAAGACCTAAATATGAGACAGGAAACCATCAAAATCCCAGAGGAGACCACAGTCAGTAACCTCTTTGACACTGGCTGTAGCAACCTGTTACTAGATACATCCCTGGAGACAGGGAAACAAAAACAAAAATGAGCTAGTGAGACTTCATCAAGATAAAAATCTTCTGCACTATGAAAGAAACAATCAACAAAAAAGACAACCTAAGGAATGGGGGAAGATATTTGCAAATGATATATTTTTTTTAAAAAAGATTTTATCTATTTGACAGAGAGATAGCACAAGTAGGCAGAGCAGCAGGCAAAGGGAGAGGGAGAAGCAGGCTCTCCACTGAGCAAGGAGCCCAATGCGGGACTTGATCCCATGATGCTGGGATTATGACCTGAGCCAAAGACAGCCGCTTAACCGACTGAGCCACCCAGGTGCCCGCAAATGATGTATCTGATAAAGGGTTAGTATCCAAAATCTATAAAGAACTTGCCAAACTCAATACCCAAAAACAAATAATCCAGTTAAAATATGGGCAGAAGACATGAATAAACATTTTCCCAAAGAAGACATACTGATGGCTAACAGACACATGAAAAGATGCTCAACATCATTCATTGTCAGGGAAATACAAATCTAAACTACAATGAGATATCACCTCACATCAGTCAGAATGGCTAAAAACAACACAGGAAAAAAACGGACGGTGAGGATGTAGAAAAAGGGGAACTCTTCTTACACTATTGGTGGGAATGCAAACTGTGCAGCCACTCTGGGAAACAGTGTTAAGTTTCCTCAAAAAGTTACAAATAGAGCTACCCTATGACTCAGCAACTGAACTCCTATTTACCCAAAAGATATAAAACTACTGACTCAAAGGGACACATGCACCCCGATGTGTATAGCAGCATTATCAACAATAGCCACATTGTGGAAAGAGCTAAAATGTTCATCGACTGATGAATGGATAAAGAAGAGGTGATATATATACACAATGGAATATTATTCAGCTGTCTAAAACAAATCTTGCCATTTGCAATGACATGGATGGAGCTAGAGATTATAATGCTAGGCAAAATAAGTCAGAGAAAGACAAATACCATATGATTTCACTCATGTGTGGAATTTCAGAAACGAAAAAAAGAGGAACACAGAGGAAAAAGCAAAAACAAAAGGTATGGCAAACCAGAAAATAGACTCAACTATAGAGAACAAACTGAGGGTTCCTGGACGGGAGGTGGGCAGGGAGATGGGTTAAATGGGTGATGGGGATTAAGGAGGGTACTTGTTGTGATGAGCACTGTTATATGGAAATGATGAATCACTAAATTCTACATCTGAATCTAATATTACATTGTATGTTAAGTAACTGGAATTTAAATAAAAACTTGAAAAAAATTAAAATAAATAAAATGTGGTCCTCAGATCATCAGTGGCCCCATCCTGGACCTACTGAAACAAAATCTACACATTAACAAAATCACCAGATGATTCATGTGCTCATTCATGTTTAGGAAACATGGCCCTAGTACTTGCTTCAGTTTCATACCAGGTGTGATTTCTGGGACTATAGAGATGCTAGTCTTCCACCAAACCAACCATTGAATAAACTCTAGCAAATTAATCTTATGAGATCAATGTAGTAAGAAAGAATTGATTAATCTCAACTAGGAAAAAGATCATTGGTTTGTGTGTGCATGAGGTGTGTGTTATCCAGCCATTAAAAATCTTAAACTACAAGAATTAAAAAAAAACAAAACGAATATTCCAAGGAATGAAACAGAAACAAAATAAATGACCCCTAAAGACACTTAATTGATGGTTGATGTACCCAAAACTTCTAGTCTTGTGGACTAACTTCTGCAGTTTGTTTTTAAAGCAATCAGAAGAGTCCTGATTTACATATAGAGAGATACACACACACACACAAAGTGTGCATACAATTAAAATAAACATTCTAAAAGATTAAGAAGTTAATAGTGAGCGGTACTGTTCAAGACGATTTTTCTTATGTCATTTGCATTCTTGAAGTTACATCAGAAAAAAACATTTTAACTAAATAATAAAAATACTAACTTTTGAAACTCATTTGATCCTTGATACACACACACATATTTGATGTCCATATAATGAAATATCTAAAATCTGAGAAAGCTCAAATAACATTTTATAAATGGCTAAAATACAAAATTCATAAGATAAAGCCTGATTTTATCTAAATTTGAATAAGGACATCTTCATCAATTTTTAAACACTTTTTTTTTTTTTTTGACAGAGAGAGAGACAGCGAGAGAGGGAACACAAGCAGGGGGAGTGGGAGAGGGAGAAGCAGGCTTCCCGCGGAGCAGGGAGCCTGATGCAGGGCTCGATCCCAGGACTCCGGGATCATGACCCGAGCCGAAGGCAGACGCTTAAAGACTGAGCCACCCAGGCGCCCCTAAGCACTTTTAAATGGGAAATAAGTTACATGCAACATTTTTATAAGCAATTTAGTTTTTGAAACCCTAACAAAATTCCTGTAAAAAATATTGCAACAATGGCCGAATGGGATGTTCAAGTCAATGGACAAAGGGAATAGGGGAAATGGTAAAAAATCGTTTAATCTGTGTTATTAAAAATCCCAAGCTGCAAATTGTGAAATTGAATAGCTGATTAGCATGTTTAAAGATTGAAAAAAATACAAAGAATTAAGATATTGTAAATATTCAGAACATTAGGCATCCCATATATCTTGATACAATAACCACAGATCAAAGATTCAGCTTGCCATTTATATGTATCAACTATCTAAACTAAGATCTGTACAATCCCAACTCAGAAGTAAAGATTAATTATGAAACAAATGTTTTGAGAAATAAATACCTAGCATTTAAGATATAATTTCCATTATGCCACAGCTATAAAGGAGAATTTTCAGTGTATAAACTTAGTTGACTGCCTCCTTTAAGGCATGTGGATTTTATGCTACCTCATAAATTCCAAAGTAGGCTGGTAATTGGTGTTCACCACTGGGATATATACGATGTGCAAGGGGCATAATGATCTATTCTTATTCCTTTTTTTTTTTTTTAAAGATTTTATTTATTTATTTGAGAGAGAGAGAATGAGAGACAGAGAGCACAAGAGGGAAGATGGCAGAGGGAGAAGCAGACCCCGTGCTGATCAGGGAGCCTGATGTGGGACTCGATCCCGGGACTCCAGGATCATGACCTGAGCCGAAGGCAGTCGCTTAACCAACTGAGCCACCCAGGCACCCTATTCTTATTCCTTGTTATCGATACCTTACTATCATTATGAAAAACGGGGAAAAAATATCCAAACGGTCCAAGAAGGGAAGACAGAGATTCAAAACTTCCAGCTACCAAAACGACAGACTGTTCTACTGTGAGTGCCATGAAGACTTTTAACACCAGATAGGTGTCAGAATGCCCAGTGTAAGAAGGAGGTAGAAGGCCCGAAGAAGGCGAGGCAGGACAGACTATTAAAGCAGGTGACATTAAACTGCAGATTCATGCAGGGGGTGGATCCCGGGTCAGAGAGTCCTAAAATATACCCACAGGGAAACATTTGTAACAAAGACTATCTGACTATTTATTACATAAACACAGACACATCCATCCATCCACACCCACACACAAATACAGTTTGTGTTTCTTTTTAATTTGGAGAACTTTTATAGAGATTAATGTAGTAAGAAAACATATCATGAATCTCAAACAGGAAAGTGAAAAAAAAATGTGAAGGAACACCATCTGGCAGTTAATAGAGATGCACGTTCACACTTTATGTTTCTGCATCTGGACATGCCACACAGTGGAGAACCAGCTGCCTGTACCAAGGACAATGCAGACTAGTGTGTCTTTGATTTGCTTTGGTAGCACTACTATACCCATGTATTTTAAGAGTGTAATAATTTTTTTTTATTCATTATAGATTCTAGCGAAGAATCATGCAAAAGTAAGGGTAAATATGACTTTGCATTTTTCCCCGAACTAGGACCCAAAGTATAGATCAGTTTGAACAAGTCTCTACACAGAGCTTGCTTATTTTAAGCCATTACACCCACCAAGAGCTATTTAAAGGCCTGTCTTAATCTTGACTCCATGTTGTTCCCAATCTAGCAGCCGCTTCTCGTAACTGAAGCTTCTTGAAACATCTTTTAATAATTTATTTTATGACTTAAGCTTCTTCATGCCATCCTTTCAGTTTTTATCCTATCGCTTGTTGAGACTGAATTGATTTCTTTTAAAATCTGCTTTGCAAAGCAGGTAGATGGGATGTGTGTGTGCACATACCACTTGCCATAATGATCAAGTAAGTTACATCCCTTAACACATAACTATGAACATTTCACTCCTTTACAGTCCAAGTATTCTGAGAAAAAAAGGAAATATAAGACCTAGAGAATGGGCTCCTTCAAATATTTTAAAGATTTTATCATTTTTTTATTTTTTTATTTGAGAGAGAGAGAATGAGAGACAGAGAGCATGAGAGGGAGGGTCAGAGGGAGAAGCAGACTCCCTGCCGAGCAGGCAGCCCGATGCGGGACTCGATCCCGGGACTCCAGGATCATGACCTGAGCCGAAGGCAGTTGCTTAACCAACTGAGCCACCCAGGCGCCCCTCCTTCAAATATTTTAAGAGCCATAATGTTAACATACACTAAATTCGTATTCTGTAGTTCCAAAACTCAGAACAAGAACAAATCAGGGCAAATATCCGAAAATCTACTTAGTAGAAGACCTTCTCATAGCATTGCTCCAACTGGTGGTGAGCTCAGAATCGTTATAAGAATTCAAGTTGGGGCTGAAAGGAAAGGACAATTTCTTCTATGTAATTACTGCGCGATCAAGACACAGAAGGGACAGGATACACCTGCCACTATCCTTTGGACTTTTTTCACTCACAGTGAAGAGCTTCCCATACATGTTGCAATGGTTTCCTGTGACTACCTTGTCAGTTCTAGGTCAATTTCATGTGATACATATGAAGAGAAGAAGTCAAAGTACCAAAACCTGAATGGATTAAAACAACAACATTGTATTATCTCACAATTAACTTGTGTTTTCTGATGTCCATATCCATGGCATAATTAGATACCTTTAGAATGAATTACTATTTTGAATTCAAATTTTTTAATTCACTAAGACCCAAAATATACAGCCTGAAACAACAACCCAAAATGCTTAAGAACAAACACTGTATTTACTCATTGTCTTTTACAAGTCCTACAGGAGCTAATTACGGCTTTCAATCACAGAGCAATTACACGAACCAGTCAGCCAAGGAAAATATGTCCTACTCTTTGAGCCTAAACATAAGGTAATCATTACCTTTTAAAATATTTACTGTCTAAATTGTCACAAATTATTGACAGTACATTTTCTTTTTAAAATGTTGTGCTATTTCAGTATCAGTAATATTTCATAACATATGCAATATAAACATTAACCCAAAGTATTAATTCAAATGAATCAAAAACTTCCACTCTAAATTCTATGTATAAAATGTATAAAATCTATGTATGCATTTGGAAACACTTGCTACAGTGTTCATTAATCACGTGATCTCTGATGCTCTGTTAAAAGTTATAGTTAAGAAAAAAATTTAAAAACCAATATAAAAAAGTTTGAGACATTCCAGTTTAGCTCCTAGCAACAGAACATTAAATCAACAAGCTTTTATAAATATTGATCAAGATTTGTCTAAATTTAAGCTTGTTTATTTTGACTTGGGGTTTAAACTATAGTGAGAGATGCTTATTTATAAAAATCATTTCTATTGTTGCCTATAATTCCAGCCTGGGCACATGAATCTCATATATATACGTGTATAGTTGAGATTTAACAATAATGATTCTGTTTTCTATCAGTTTTTTATCTATAATTCTGACTTTTCAAATTTATTTTAAGGATTAACCAGAACTGGAGAAAGAAAAGCATTAGATTACTTTTCCTGTTCTTTAGAATTAAATAGAGCTGGAAATTTTATTTCAGTATTGCTGTGTTATTTTATATTCAATTTTGGGGTGTGGGGTACAAGGCATATGACAATTCACAAGCACTAACCTACCCAAAAGGCAATATTCCCCTGACTGAAGCTGACTACAGAGGTCAAGGTTACTGGACTGCCTTGCTAAGATGGGCCTGGAAGGCTGGCAGGGTATTTTTATTATTATTCAATTTATTTAAACTAAAAAACAAAAACAGTTCACCCATTTCTCCCATCCCCCAACCCTTGCCTCTTGCAACTACCGATCCGTTCTCTGTATCTATGAGCTTGGCTTTTTAAAAATCAATAAATATTTAAGATTTTTATCAAAATTCATCTTACTTTTGCTTCTCCATTTATTAGAATTTTTCTGCTGTGGTAATCTTTTGTTACTATTAAATTTTTAATTGGGTAAATACAAGTAGAGGAAAACAAAAGAGCAATTTAACAAATTAATACACAGAGAACACCATTATCACAGGACCCGAGTCAAGAAGTAGCTAGAGCTCTCATCCTAGATTACAGCCTGTCCCCACAGAATACAACCACTAAATTACAATCACTCTCCTAACCTTTATAGCAATCGCTGTCTTGCTTTTTCTTATATTTTCATCATGTAAGTATGCATCCCCAACCATTCATTTTTGTCTGCTTTGAACTTTCTATAAACATGAATGAAACTGTATATATTCCTTTGAGTATTTCTTCTGCTCAATATTTCTAGGAGATTTATCCAGTGTGGCATGTTGCTGTAATTCTTTTATTTATTTTGCTACATAGCATTCCAATATATGACTATATCACTATTTATGTATTCTACAGTTGATCCCATTTGATATGCTCTGTTTGGGGCTTCTGGAAATAATTGTGTTATGAGAATTCTTGTGCACATATATGTTCAAGTTTCTGTTGTATAGACACCAAGGAGGGAAACTGCAGGGGTCAGTGGTATGAATATTTAACACTGGTAAATAAGGTCAAGCAGTTTTCCCACTGGTGAAATGAGAGTCCCCATGATTCTGCATCTGCACAAAGTCTAACAATCATTTTAACATTAGGAATTCTGGTGTTTTTGTGGTGTGCTCTCATTATTTTCTTTTTTTAAGGATTTATTTATTTGAGAGCGAGAGAGAGAACAAGTGCACAAGCAGGGGGGAGGGGCAGAAGGAGAGGGAGGGAGAGAATCTGCAAGCAGATTCCCGGCTGAATGTGAAGCCTGGGACAGGGAGCTCAGTCCCAGGACCCTGAGATCATGACCTGAGCTGAAATCAAGTGTTGAATGCTTAACCAGCTGAGCCACCCAGGCGCCCCTCATGATAGTTTTTTTATTTCCTAGTTTACTAAGAGAGTTGACCACATTTTAATATATTTATTGGACATTACTTTTTTGAGATGTAATTTTGAGGCTTCTGCCTATTTTTCTAGTGTCCCAGATCACGTTCTTACTGGTATGTAGAAGATGGGTTTTTTTAATATATTACCTACCGATTGCAAACATTGTCTCCCACTCTATAGCATGACTTTTGCCTCTGTTAGTGGTGAGTTTTAATAAGGAGAGGTTTTAATTCAGATATCAGAAAAGTCATCACCTTTTTTATGGTTAGCACTCTTGCTCTCTCAAGAATTACTTTCATAATCTAAGGCCTTGAAAATATTTTCTTATATTATCTTTTAAGAGATTTACTATTTCTGGGGCACCTGGGCAGCTCAATCAGTTGAGCACCTGACTCTTGATTCCGGTTCAGGTCATAATCTCAGGGTCCTGGGATCAAGCCCCGCGTGGGGCTCCCAGCTCAGCGAGGAGTCTGCTTCTCCCTCTGCCCCTCCCTGCCGCTTGTGTGCGTTCACTCGATTGTGCATGTTCTCTCTCTCTCTCAAATAAATAAATAAAAACTTAAAAAAAAGAAAGAGATTCACTGTTTCTTATTCAAATTTAGGTTGGCAATTCAACTGGAGTTTAAACATGTGTATGGTAGGAAGCAAAGGTTGAGGGTTTTTTTTTTTCCCAGAAACATAAACAACTATAGTAGTACAATTTATTGAGAAGAATAGGTTTTCACCACTGCCCTACAGTGCCACTTCTGTTACAAACATATGTGCACACGCCCTACACCCCCCCACACACACACACGACTTTCTAGGACCTCTGTTACACTAGTTGATTGGTACCAGCCATTTTATCTTGAAATAGAAGATTTGCGGGGCACCTGGGTGGCTCAGTTGTTAAGCGTCTGCCTTCGGCTCAGGTCATGATCCCAGGGTCCTGGGATCGAGTTCCGCATCGGGCTCCCTGCTCGGCAGGGAGTCTGCTTCATCCTCTGACCCTCCTCCCTCTCATGCTCTCTCTATCTCATGCTCTCTCTATCTCATTCTCTCTCTCAAATAAATAAATAAAATCTTTAAAAAAAAAAAAAACTAGTATCTGGGAAGATATCTGAGCCTATATAAGTATGCGATTTCTCATCAATATTTCACCTGTTAATCCTTTATTCTATTTATAATCATTTATTCCATCCTTCCATCTATGTCAGTTGGATTCTACTCTAAGGGATTTGTTTTTCCTTTTCTCCCCCCTCACTGGTCATAAGGTAGGTACATTTTAAATTTTCTCAAATACTGAAAAGTTATTTTTACAAATGACTGGAACATTTTGTACTTCCTCTGGTTACGTAGGACAGCTGCAGTTGTGGCAGATTCTTACCAAATTTGATGTTACAATTTTTTTCATTTTAGCCCTTTCAGAAAATGATTGAACATGTTATTTCATCAAATATATATGTTTGCCATTATACTTGTCTATTGATTTATCATGAGCATTGCAATTTTCCATTGTAATATTTTCAGTTAGTTTGGTTTCCAGATTTCTGCTGAAATTTTTCTTTTTAATTTAAATTAACCAACTTATAGTACATCATTAATTTCAGATGTAGTGTTCAATAATTTATCAGTTACGTATAACACCCAGTGCTCATCACATCCACTTTAAGGTCTATTATTATCTAGGATAACAAGGTTAGTTACTGTTTAGTGGAAGGAAATTCCACTGTTCTGCATCCTTTTGACTGTTTTCTCAGTCTCTCTCTTATGTGCATTTTCTTTTATGATGGACAATACATAAAAATATTTAGAGGCCGTCTGAAGCTTAAGGTCAGTTTTTTTTTTCCTATTGTGGAATTTCTATTAAACTATTTTCTTGAAGATGTAAGTTTTTATTCAATTCTATTTACACTTTTAGGAAAAGTATACAAAGCTATAGTAATCAAAACAGTTGGCATAAAAACGAACACACAGATCAATGGAACAGAATAAAGGGCCCAGAAATAAACCCCCACACATGTAGTCAATTAATTTATGACAAAGGAGCCAAGAGTATACAGTGGAGAAAGGACAATCTCTTCAATAAATGGTGCTGGGAAAAGTAGACAGCCAAATACAAAAGAATGAAACTGGGCCACTATTTTACACCATACACAAAAGTTAACTCAAAATGTATTAAGGATTTGAATGTAAGACCTGAAACCATAAAACTCCCAGAAGAAAACATAGGTAGGTGGTAAGCATCTTGACATTGGTCTTGGGGATGATTTTTTTTTTTTTAATTTGACACCAAAAGGGAAGGCAACAAAAATAAGCAAGTGGGACTTTAAGTAGAAACTTAAAGGCTTCTGCACAGCAAAGGAAACAGTAAAATTAAAAGGCAACAGAATAGAAGAAAATATTTGCAAATCATTTATCTGATGAGGGGTTAATATCCAAATATATAAAGGACTCATAGCACTCAATAACAAAACCAAACCAAACCAAACCAAAAAGACAGTAGGATCTCGATTTCCAGGAGTACCTCATAAAGCAGAAGTGCAGGGCATCCCTTTGTGCATGGATGCACCATTTCATTCAGAGAAGGCAGCTCCCTGTAATAGATTTAGGGGCACCAGGAAGCTCTGTGTAGCCCAAAGTTTATCAATTATGATTTCTTTGGATTAATAGTTCTCTTTTAAATGGTATTCACATAAGATGTATTAATCTCATGATTTCATTTTTAAAACCAAGTGAAATCAGCTGGTGATGCACTGGAACTTTGGGTTATGGGTAAAGAACAAGCAAGAAGGAAGAGTTGTGGAGCCCTGGGCATATCAGAGAAGGGCAGATGTGTGCAGGAGCGCAGACGAGGGGAGGGGGGTGTTCTTTAGAACAGCAACTGCAAGACCATTGGGAGAGAAAGCCCACTGAAAAGCAAAGAGGAATACAGAAAGGAAATTAGCAAGAGTAAAAGCCAGGATTTACCTGATTAGAAATAGGGCCTAAAAAAAAACAGGCCCTCCCTGATATCAAAAAGGAAAACCTGGCCATGAGATTTAGTATATAGACTCACAGGAATCTTTTAATAAATTTTAAGTAAAAATACAAAAGATGTAGATAGTGGTAAAACAAAACAAAACCTTTCTTCAAGTATGGTGATTTGGAAAAAGAGAAGACTACCCATCGTTTTCTGGAAGTCCAGATCAGTGCTGCTCACCTATCACACATTTCCAGCAGCCGATGGGAGTGTGGACTCGCCCATCAGTTTGATTGAAAGAACCTGCAGCTGCGTGACAAGGTGGAAATATAGGACTACGTTGAACCTTTATTTAGGCTAATCAAGAACATTTCCGATTTCTAAAATTAAGAGGCTAGGAGATGCCCAGTTAACATCATTATGTCTACTTCTTGGAGACC
This sequence comes from Mirounga angustirostris, assembly GCF_029215605.1. Lineage (NCBI taxonomy): Eukaryota > Metazoa > Chordata > Mammalia > Carnivora > Phocidae > Mirounga > Mirounga angustirostris. Next base: position 8,412,450 of record NW_026991722.1, on the reverse strand, counting down.
ATAAAAGCTATTTGTGTATCTGTAAAGAGAACAAATTATGTAGTCCATGAACTGAAAAAGGTAACAGTGATTTTTCAAGTGTGAGTCTACAGAAAATCACTTATTTGTTTCGGGGCTCCTGGGTGGCTAAGTTGGTTAAGCTTCTGACTCCTGATTTCAACACAGGTCATGATCTCAGGGTGGTGGGATTCAGCCTGCCGCTCAGAGTCCACTTGAAATTCTCTCTGCCCCTCCACCCACTTACACTTTCTACCCCCTCTAAATAAATAAAATAAAATCTTAAAAAAAAAAAGAAAACTCACTTATTTGTGTCAAATGGGCATCTAAATATCAACTGTACCTCAAAGATCAGGTGAGCTCCACAGCTACAATGTTCCTTATCTAGTGTGAAAAGAGTTGTGCTCAAGGGGATTCCAATGCATAATTTTATCATTTAAAAAGACTTTTGGCTAATGAAAGGACTTTGGCTCCTGCTTTTCTTGTCAGATGCTATGTTCCTTGCTGTTCTGACAACTCCATTTTTAAGACTGAGAATGAATCAAGAGCCCTAATATTCAAGAACTCTGGAAATAATCCTGAACTCTGACTACAGATTCAAACAAACTTTGGTGAAATACTTTTTTAAAAGATGATAATATAATGTACCATGTAAGAACTGCAATGATGAAGCTTCTCTTTTTTTCATTTTCAAAATAGATTTTTTTTTTTCTGCAACCACTGGCATATCATAGAAAGTTTTGATTTTTTGTATGAAAGCGGGTTTTGTTTTTATTCTAAGGACTCCTCTCTTTGTTGTTTCACTGACCTTTACCATTAAGTTGAAACTTCTGGAGTTCTTACAGAAGAACTGGAACTATTTTTAGTTCAGAAAAAGAGACAATGAAAGATAATTATACCTTACTCTGAAAATGGCTAATGCAGGCAAGGTATTTTTCATGGTACATTTTTATTCCTAGGATGAAATACATGTAGGATGAGCCTTAGGGTGAGTTTATAAAAATGTGAGTCACAGAGACATACTGGGAGCCAAAACTCCATATCGTGGTGACATTTTTCTATTAAGAAGCATGAAATCAGATAAAGAATACCCTTATCGCAACTGACAACAAACTTGTGCATAGCCACATTTAATCTCAACGTGACAATTAATAACTAGGGGGAAAAAATCCTCTTTTCATATAAGGTAAGAATTTCATCGGCACACATCATCAGACTTAGTCATTTTTAATGAGAAATGGATATAAAAATATCTTACACACTTTTAACTACTTTTAACTAGTTCTGGTGTATATGTTTGTACACTTCCTATACATCATTCATAGCAGAAGTGCTTGACACAAGTTTTATCCTAGGATCAAACTGACAGAACGACAAGCAGCTTCTCTAATCCCTAATCAGAGAGCAATACCGGGATGGAGAAATTTATGTGCCTCATGATGCCCTCCCCAAATTTGGAAGAAAACAAAATAAGGCAGAGATGCAGCGTAGGTAGAAAGATGTAGGGGCTCTCTCCAAACTAGCCATTGCTCATCAGCACCAAGGATTACTTGTGAATACCCAGAAGTCAGCAGAAGGGTCATTTTCCCTGTGTCTCAGGGGAAAATGTGAGGGTGGGAGAATAGCCACTCAGACCCAACAGTATCAGTAACAAATAATGAAAAAAAGAAGGGGAAAGGCATCACTGAAGAAGGCAATTATTATTTTAAGTGTTTTGCAAATATGAACTCATTTAATCTACATGGTAAACCTACGAGCAAGCTACTATTATCTAGCATGTTTTACAGGTGAGGAAACGGACACACACAAATACAACAAGCTCCACAAGGTCACAAGCTAGTGAGCAGCACAGATAAAATTTGCAATGACACACTGTGGCTTCAGTGTTCATGGTCTTATCCTCTGCCATGCTATTTCTACCGAGTCACTTGTTAAAACGTGCCCGGTTACAGCTTTGCTTGCTCTTTTAAGAATGAACAAGTGAAAAATAAAAGCTGATGGAGAATGATTTTAACTAATTTTTCTTGCTTCATTATCAGAAGACTCCCACACCCACACACAGCTAGTAGATTACTGCCAGAAGTCTACACAGCTAGAAAATACTAAATCTAGGATTTGTATCTGGAGAGTTAGGTTGTTTTTTATAATGTAGACTTAACTGAGTTCATTGCCTTAAAAACAAAAATATTCCACATGGGAAAATACATCACCTTCTTAAAATATAAAAGAAAAGCTGTCTGGAGTAAAAAATTTCAAATATACATCAAAATAAATCTGAGCAAAAGCAGTACTACATATACACACATAGAAAAGTATTGACAAATTTCAAAATAAAAGATGCAAATTCACTAAATATTAGCAAGTTGAATCTAGCTATACATTGAAATAATATGGCCTAGATATAAGGGGCTTATTTAAGGAGCACATGCATAGCTCCATTAAAAAATATTAGATTGCATTGCGAATTAAGGGGAAAATAATCAACTCAACAGATGCTCTGTCCCCACGAAATTGATAAAGTTCATATTTTAGGGAGGGAGGACATTCAACAACGTAAGAATAGGGCACAACTCTCATGGACAAAGATATATAATGACGTATATCTGTCAAAGGATTTTCAAGAAACAGAAACATTTTCTACCAAATTGCAATACAAGGACATACAAACCAAATACAAACTAAAACCCCTAAGTAAGCGGTATTTCTCATCTACCAGCTGACAAAATTTTAAAAATCGGATAATATAAAATTTTGGAGAAGTTTTAAAACAACAGAACACTCACCCACTGCAGCTGGAGATGGAACATGGAACATAACCACCATGAAAAACATTTTTGGCGTCACTTAGCAGAGTTGAACAAACTCTCAACGCGGTGGTTCTCACATTGGTGCACGTGGGAGTCACGTGGCAATATTTAAAGCTACTGCAGCCTGTCTCCACATCTAGCTCATCTGATCTAATTGATACGGAGTGAGATCTGGGTGTTGGGAGTTTTAGAAGCTCCCCAGGTGATTCTAAAGTGCAATGATGTTTGGGAAACTCTGCCTTTCTCTGTAACTCAGAGCCTGCACCACAGAATTCATGACTCAGAGAATCTCTTACACATGTGTACCAGGACAATTACAAGAAAGTTAACAGTAACAACAGTCATGATAGCAGTATAATTAAAACAATCAGAATTCACGTCAATCTAGAATGAATAAATCACAGTGGAATATTGGGCAAAACAGAAAAAAAAATAAAACTGCATGCATTAATAGCACTGATTCTCAGAAGCCTAATATTGAGGGAAGGAAGTATGTCTCAGAAGATAAATATAATATTACTCCCAGTTATATGTTGTCTAAGATACCCAACACTTGATAGAGTTTCAGTTAGAGGTGCATAATTGGATAACAAAGAAGACAGAAAATGTAGGGAGTTATGGGTATGGTTTTCAAGATGGTGGTTGATTTGGGGAGAAAGGAAAATAAGAAGTGGCCGGGAAATAAATCCTGGAAGCTGCCCTTAATGTTCTATTCCTTGACTCAGTTGTAGTATGCAGCTGGTTCTTTTCTCATTCTTTATCTCTATCTAATGTTTTATACACTTTTTGCATTAATTATATTTCACAACAATTTTAAGAGAAATGATTGTAGAGATTTTGTACAGAAGAGTGGATAATGGCTGGATCGTGTAGTAACCATCACTCAGGCTGTTGAGAGGAGAGTATACAGGTGAATACAGATAATAGAGTGTTCTGGCAAGGGTCTTGATAAAGGGTTGTATAGTTAAGACTAGGCAACTACAGTGAGGTCTAAGTCACGGGTGGATTAGGGAGGCACTCAGGATTTAGTGATTCAGAAAATGAAGCAGATCTCAATGGGCAGGGTAGGGAGTAAGAGTGGAAGGTCAAAGGTATCTCACAGGTTTTTAGGCTGAATCACATGACAGACACAGTTGTCCTTTATTAAGGCAGGAAAGCATGCAGGTGGAGTAAAGATCTTCACCAACAAATGAGAAGGTCATGTTCTTGTTGTGGACAAGTTCAATTAGACTTGGCTCCTCCACCAAGCTGGATGGATATAAAGGCTGGATAGAAAAGCTGGGTCTCAGGGGAAGCATTCAGTCAGGTGCATTTTTGAGGCATATCAGTATATAGATCTTGCATGTTTTTGTGGATAAAACAGAGATTTCATAGAAAAATGTAAGGCAGGGTTGCCTGGGTGGCTCAGTCATTAAGCCTCTGCCTTCAGCTTAGGTCATGATCACAGGGTCGAGAGATCGAGCCCCGCATCGGGCTCCCTGCTCATCAGGAAGCCTGCTTCTCCCTCTCCCACTTCCCCTGTTTGTGTCCCCTCTCTCGCTGTGTCTCTCTCTGTCAAATGAATAAATAAAATCTTTAAAAAAAAAATGTAAAGCAAGAAGACAAATTCTGAGGCAGGTATAGAAGGTCTGGGCAAAGTGCACTGACAAGACATGCCCGAAAACTGAGATGACCCGATGAAGTGTTCTGACGCTGGGGAAACAAAAATACTGCCATATATCCGCAGAAGTCACTATTATTACAAATTAAATGGTTTTTAAAAAATTAAAACCTAGGTGATCCTACAGCTGATACAAGCCAGTGGTTTAAAAAAAGCACTTCGTCACACTTTTTTTTTAAATAAAGAAACGCTGTCACTGACAATTTAAAACAAAGATCTATAAATTCATTTCAGCAATGTATAAAACTAAGCATCTGCTACTTACTAGTCAAGAATTTTAAGGAAATGAGAAAACATTAATTGCACAGAACTTTGATGAATACTTTAAGTTCAGGCAAGTATCAACAGATAGGTTTAACAACAGATAGGTATTTACATGGCACATTTTTCTTAAATTATAGAATTTTATAGAAAGCCCTAAAATTTTAACATACCTGGTCTTTTGCTGACATTGTGGAAGAGTAAGCAGGACAGTTACAGTCATTTTCCTTTCAAATAAGAATCCGCGGGGCGCCTGCGTGGCTCAGTTGGTTAAGCGACTGCCTTCGGCTCAGGTCATGATCCTGGAGTCCCGGGATCGAGTCCCGCATCGGGCTCCCTGCTCAGCGGGGGGTCTGCTTCTCCCTCTGACCCTCTCCCCTCTCGTGCTCTCTATCTCTCATTCTCTCTCTCAAATAAATAAATAAAATCTTAAAAAAAAAAAAGAATCCACAAATATTTGAAAGCGAAAAGGGAGGTAGCCTGAAGAATCAGAGAAAATAAGTGGCAATTAGAAAGCTGAACTACCAACTAATGTGATGATATTATTTCGTGCCAGACATTCCTGCTTGAAAAATGCAAAACTTTCTGTAACATGAGCATATTCCCATATTACAGTTAAGACCAATGAGGCTCATGTGGTTTAGATAACTTGCTGAAGGTCATTGACCTACACGAGGCAGTTTAGAACAGAATCCATGACGATCTAGCTATAGGTTCATCACAAATTACGATGAGATAATGTTGTTTCTGGATGCAGAACTGGTCCAAATGTTCTTAAAATACAAAACTCCACTGCTTTCATAATTTTAATTTATTGCCCTAAACTCAGTTTTCCTTCTTGTATACAGAATGAATTCTTAGTAAAATAATTTGTGCAGCTTATCCAAAAGCTGTCTACCACTTTATTCATAGAATGAGCATGAATTCTTTTGTGTAATATTTTGTATTATTCATTCATGATATTAGAGCTCACTTCTGTACCAACAATGAATCATGGATTTCAATTTTGAAACAATATTAATCATTAATGGGATCTAAATCTGTCTACTTTATGGGCATGCACAGATTTCTACAAGATAAAAATGTTACATGCAGCAAAAATAAACAAAATAAACCTAATATTTTATGAACATAAAATGTGTTCTTCATTCTTTAGTAATTATACCAGGTTTTAATTATTATGATTATTTTTATAATCATTGCTATTTACAACTGCACAGAAGTTGATATATTTATTTATTTTCTAAATAACAGAGCCCCATCTCCATCCTAAGAACATTCAAGCCCCTTTCCCAATCTAGCCTGAATTTTCCTTCATAATTTTCTCTTCCATTCCTCCCCTCCGTTTATTTTGTGCTCTAGATATGTTGGACTCATCAAGAGTCCTTAAGGATTAACATATTTTTAGGCCTTTGTTTCTTTTTGTGGCAGTGATCACTGCTCTGAAACCAGCTAATGTGGAAAATCCTCCTCCTTTCTCCACCTCAATCTCATTTTTGTTTACCAGACAAATTGTTGTATTTATTATTCCATGTCCAGCTCAAAAGTGCAGTCTTTCCTGAAACACCTTCTTCAAATGTCCATGGCCCACTCTTCTGCTTGAATTAAATACTCCTTGCTCAGTATTTCTAAATAAACATGGATGCTTGAATTAAACACTCCTTGCTCAGTACTTCTAAATAAACAAGGATGTCCAAAATCAGCCATCAAGTAAGTTAAATTAATAACATAATACCACTATGCAACCAAAAGAATGACTACATTAAAAAGAGAATATGTATGTCAACCAAGGCCTGGAGTAACTGGAAATCTTAAGCACTGCTGATGAAATGCAAATTGCTATTCTCATTTTTCAGAAGGTATCCGCAATACCTACTAAATCCAAACTAACACATACCCTGTGACCCAGCAATTGTGCTCCTGGTTATATACGCACAGAAATATACAATATAGGTACCAAAGGACATACGTGAATGAGGAGATTATAAAGCAAGAGCTAAGACTAGAACAGACCACCACCGCCTATCAAGGCAGAATGAGTGAATGCATACTGGTATTTTCATAAAATGAAATAATAACAGTAAGAATGGAATTAAAAACTCATGCTATGTGGTACAGCATGATTTCTTGAGTAGTATTCTGCTCAGGGTGGTGGATAGGAGAGAGGACGCATATATGACATATAATCAAAATTCAAAAATTGGCAAAATCCATCTCAGGCATTAGAAAACAGGATCGTGGGTAGCTTTATGGAGATGAGAAAGAAGAAAATAAAGACTGGGTGAAGGTCTGGGGGATGGTCTACAGCACTGAAAAAATTCTATTCCTTGATCCAGATGGTGTTTTTGTGGTTAAAATTCTTGAGCTCTCCAGCTATGATGTGTCCTCTGTCTATATATATCACACTTCCAAAAAAAGACTATTAAAATATGAAGGCATAAAGTGCTTGGCATTCTGTATCTCAGAGGAATATAGAATTGGTCTCCAGGATTTATATAGAAGAGCTCTTCTAAAATTCTTTTAAATCGAGTAACTGGAAAAGACAATCACACTAATGGTGTAGATAAGTCAAATGGCACAGAGGGGAAAAGCGAGTAGCTGCTATATGGTGGTCTCTATGCATTCCAAACTATTATTTATTTCAGAGTTGTAGCAGTCAGTTTGAAACCTCAAACAGTACAGTTGTTACAGTGGGAAAACATGTAGGTAGTATCCTCTTGGTATTTTTAACTAAATTTCCATAGATTCAGTCTCAGTTATAACGAAGTGAGCTATTGTTAGAGGGAATTTGATTTTTCAGAATGCTAGTTTGGTATATTAAGGTCAGGGTCAGAGGCAGTTTGTTATATTAAGGATGGAGTTGACCTGACTCTTGTCATCGGTATGTTTACCTTTCTTTGATGAAGCTAAGTCCACAACCCAGTATGCGTATTTTTCATGCATATTTTCTCTGTGTTTGAGAAATGAGAATATTACTATGGATTCATAAAATTATCATAAAACAGAATGGAAATTCGTGGGCTCAAATGTTAACAATGCCAGCATGTATGGTCACATTAGGCTGAACCCATCCACAACAGTTTACATTTTCAGGGACTGACAATCATGAAGGAATAATTGTATTTTATTTCCCTTGAACACGAGGTTGCCAATTTATAATATAATTTAATATGGGGAAGTACTGAAAACAAATTGTTCAACTTCCTATCAACTCTAGGATTTGATAAATGCAGTGTGCACTAATACTTCCTTTTTTAACCTTTAGAGAATTCCTTCTACGCTGATAGCCTGTCTTACAGAGTGAATGACCCGCAGTGCAGCATTGGCCCTGAGGTGGAGATTTCCCCTCAATTTCATATGCTTGAAAATTCTTCCATAAGGGATGATGTAAGTTTTACATGATTAGTAACTGAAACATTGAAAATCTAGCCTCAATTACAGATAAGTCTTTTGTCTGCATGTTTTGTTTTCAAATAGAAACCAAAAGCACACTGTGCATGTTAGCAATGCCTTTCTCTTGGTATTAACATTTGCATGAATCTCTAGAAATTTTGGACTTTTAATAAGCAACTTCAAAAATGTGTGTTTCTGGAAATCTTCCTACTGATGGGTGATGCGTAATCCTCAAAACTGACAATATCACAATAATGCATATGCAGCATGAGTGTTTCTATTGAGCCCTTGCAAACTTGTTGCAGTGACATAGGAGAACCAGGTTGATTTAGCTGCTTAACACTTGAATTTCATTTTGTTACTGAGTCAGTCTTTAGTCTTCCTGAGTCTTACCTGGTCCATGTGTAAAGCAAAGGGAAGAAGACTTGCTACCTGCTGACTCGCAGGAGAACTGGGCTATTCTCTATGGCTGCCATAACAAATCACCTTGTAACAGATTACCATAAACTTAGCATCCTAAAACAAAAATTTATCTCACAGTTCTGGAGGGCAAAAGTTGGATGGGTCTCACTGGCCTTAAATCAAGGTGTTTGGCAAGGCTGCATTCTTTCCTGGAGGCTCTAGGGAGAACCCTTTTTCTTGCCTTTTTTTTTTTGACTTCTGGAGACTGCCTCCTATTCCTTGGCTTGTGGGTTTCCTTTCTCTGGCTTCCAAGCCAGTAAGTCTGCAGTCATCTGATCCCATTTGTGTCATTACAGTTGCTCTCCAATCACAGCTGGGAAAGACTCTCTGATTCATCTGGTCAGACTTGACCCACCCAGATAATCTAGGGCCATCTCCCCATATGGATGTTTTCCACATTAATCCCATCCATAAAATCCCTTTTGCAGATAAGGTAAAATAGCCACTTGTTACAGAGATTAGGACCATTCTATTAGTAGTATTCTGCCTACTACAGCAAGAAAACATTTTAATGTGTTATTTTAGGTTGGGTTTTTTGAAGATGAATGAACAAAATCATTATGCAAATATTTAAAAATGCTCCATGAAAACAGTATCTAGGGACTCATACTGTAAAGTGTCACAGATGATGATCAGTCCTCTCTTCACTTGGTATACAGTAGACAGCACAACCATAATTTGTATCATTATTTGGTAGGAGGAAAGACCCTGAGAGCCTCCATTGTTTAGTACATATTCACTGGTGGTGATTTGTTTTGTTTGTTTCCCATGATCTAAGCTCCTTTCATACATGGGGCTATTTGACATCAGGCAGACTTTTGACTGAAGGGTTTTGCACTTACTGTTATGGGCTGTAACTCCCTCTCTCTACCCTGGCAGCCAGCCTAGGTCCATATAATCTACACTCTGCCAGTTAGATGTGCTCATGCCTAGTGCCCATTGACTGTGTAGCCAGCAGCGCCCCCCAGGCCCGTGTGTCAGCATTAATGCCCTCAGCTGTTTCCTGAGGCATGAGTTCACTGGAGTTTCTATAGCCCAGTGCCCCTTGTTTGCCTGCTTTGTTCCCATTTTCTGAACATGGTTTCTCAGCTTTATGTTGATTCCGTGAGCATCCTGATATCCTTAACATAAATTCCATCTCTGCTTACAATAGCCAAAATAGGGATCTGATATTTACAACCAAGAATGCATAGCTGAGTCTGTTTATTACTTCGAAATCCCAGGAAATAAATGATCTATCAGGGAAAAAAAAAAAAAGACTGGATCTACTAACATGTTTTAGCTGATCTTGAATATATATTCTATGATGTAAACCATCAAAAATCTGGTAAGGAAATTTTCTATAATACAGAATGAGAACTGAAAAATAACTGGGATTTTGAGGTCATATAAGCATGATTTTTAAAAAGACAAAATCAGGGGCACCTGGGTGGCTCAGTCGTTAAGTGTCTGCCTTCAGCTCAGGTCATAATCCCAGGGTCTTAGGATCAAGCCCCGCATCGGGCTCTCTGCTAGGTGGAAAGCCTGCTTCTCCCTCTCCCACTCCTCCTGCTTGTGTTCCCTCTCTCACTGTGTCTCTTTCTGTCAAATAAATAAATAAAATCTTTAAAAAAAAAGACAAAATCATAAGTCTATATATTAAAACACCTTGTATCATGGTGAATTTAATTAAAGGAAAGTATGTGTGCTGGTTTCACTTTCTATTAATGAACTACATTTGAAAGTCAGATTGCTGTATTTTAGGCAGCCAGAAGAATGGAGTCACTGATAATACTGATTTTCTCAGCACCGTGTAGCATAAGAAATTCTCTTGGTGAGGGATTACATTCACACAATAGAATTTTAAATATCATTCTAGAAAGACATCATAGAAGGGTGCTCTTTTTTGTTCACTTGTTCCAAGAAAGGGTTTTTTTTTTTTTTCTTACCACCCCCCCACCTCATTCCTCTGAAATGTTTCCACACAGCTGACTGTCTGAGCCCACACTCACCACCACCCCAACTGAGGACTCCGATTCCCTGCTGCACTAGGTCTCTCTCCTTTAAAAAAAGGCCTCTTTAAGCAAAAGGTGAGAAAGGGGGAGGCAGTGTGGTCGAACACCATGTTTGGAACTATAAAATATGACAAGTGTGGGAAAAGAAAACTTTGTTTTTGTGTTTATGTTGTTTATGCAGATGAGAAGCACATCTCCAGTGAGAGCCCTCAGCTAAGGTCATACCAATGCAGTGCAAGTTTCTTCTCCAGGTTTTTAGATGTGCAGCCAAACAGTTGGAGCCAAACGACAGAATAACAGACTGTGAGTCAAAATGCAGTTCTGCTGTGTGGGTTTGCCAACACATGAAGTGCTGGAAGGGAACAGACATGCAAGGGTGGAGAGGAGTCAAACTAGAAAGAGGAAGAGGGTGATCTGTTCAATGCAGTGGTACCCAGAGCTCCAGCAAGAAGAGGTGCATTTGTGAGAGCAGAAAGCACATGGGGGTTGGTTTAAAAATGTAGAGGAATAAATATTTAACACAGAGATGCAATGGACAATAATCTGGAAGGCACAAATTTGAGAATTAAATGTTTAAAGAAGCATTCTGTTTAAAAGGTGGGAGGAAGGAGGCGATTGACCATTGTGTGGTCAACAATACAAACAGAAGTTGGTTTGTTTTCAATGGGTATTCCCATTAATGTTTGATCATTAACCCATTTAAAAGTGGGTCATTTTCTGTATCACAGTACAGTGACTCTCAAGCTGTCAGCAGCCACTTAATAGAAAGCAAGTTTCATTAGAACATCCAGCCAGACAACTGATATAGTCTGAATTGAAATACAGAATGAGAAGGGTAACCTGACTTAAAAGAATAGATTTGCCTATATAATTTTCTAAGTTTAATGACACAGCAGTACCCCTCAGAGACATCATCTCTCTAAAGTCTCCGAAAACTTAGAATGCCCCAAGTTTCTTCTTAAAGAACCAACAAAAACAGATCAATTTGGTGCCTAGTTCCCATACCGAATGAAGACAATTATTTATGTCTTTCTCCTATTAGGAACAATGATAGTTTAGTATGCTTGCATACATAATCACTTCAAATAATTATTGATGACTAACATTTCAGTAGGGCTAGCCCTAGTTACCTTTCTTTTTAAAGATGTGACTCAATTTTTCTTTAGTACTGAAAGATTCCCTTGGTGAATTCTATTCCAATATTGCTAGGCTATCATGGCTACAGAGATATCGTAAAGCTGCTCTTGACTGCACATCAGGTGAGACATTGATGGAAATGTGATTGGACTCAATACCTTCCTCTGCTTATGGATTTAACTGTACCTTATAGATCTGTGCTCTTTTTTTTTTTAAGATTTTATTTATTTATTTGACAGAGAGAGACATAGCGAGAGCAGGAACACAAGCAGGGGGAGTGGGAGAGGGAGAAGCAGGCTTCCCACAGAGCAGGGAGCCCGATGTGGGGCTCGATCCCAGGACCCTGGGATCATGACCTGAGCCGAAGGCAGACGCTTAATGACTGAGCCACCCAGGCGCCCAGATCTGTGCTCTTTAAAACCAGTTCTGAAAAGTGTGTCCAGGCTTCTCCTCCATGTCTTTTTGCCCAACAATTCATGAGGTGGCATTTGATGGTATAGTTACCTCTTCTCACAATAAGTCAAGACAATGCTCTCTCTGTTGGAGTTGGGTGTACTTAAAAAGTGGGGCAAAGGTATACTTTCCAAAGGTAATGCTTTGTTCTTTTTTTTATAAATGCATATTTAATTTTTTTTATTATATTATGTTAATCACCATACATTACATCACTAGGTTTTGATGTAGTGTTCCATGATTCATTGTTTGTGGAGGTAATGCTTTGTTCTTAAGCTTGTGGACTTCCATTTAGGTGTAGGATTGCTTTTCTTGAGAATTCATGTTAGTGGAAGGGTGCACACTCTGATTTTCAGAAAATACATAATTTGATATTGAAGTACCTGATGACTAAAAACTCATCAAAACAAACCTATGATCCACATACAAGCTGATATGTCACTTACCTCCTTGATATCCCCATTGTTACACAAGTACGTGGAATGAAAAGTGCCTTTAGTCCCATCCAAGCTATTCAGCCACATTAATTAGACTTTTTGGGTTACACATGACCCTTTTATTATTGTTCCTTGGGTAAACCAGAATTTGGATTTTTTTTATTATGTCACCATTCCTTGAGTGTTTTTACTAGATACTGATGAGCTGAAAGGTGCTGGTACACTCTCGTTTTTAACCATTGTTCTTTATTTCTTTTTTAATGCCATATGCCCTAAATTAAAGGACTCCAAAACACTGATGCTACATGTCGTTGCTCTATTTCTACCCTAATGTCTAACTCATTCCAAATTTATGAAATCTCTAATTAGGCAAACGGAGATGTACGTAAAGATCCCTGAGTTTGATTTTATCATTAGGAAAAAAAAATCCTCAATTTTCGATAGATATGCATAGGGGTATATTATTAAGTAAGATACCTGAAGGAGTGAGATAATATGTTGCTAAATAGGCAGGCAGCTTCCTTGTCAGAAAGACCCTATTTTAGTAAGAGATCCAAGATTTTATTTATAATAAAATAACATGCAGATGCCCACGCTAAGGAGAGAGAAAGAGGCAATCTCAGAGCAAAGAAAACGGTTGGTATATTTGAGTTCTAATTAAGAAAGGAAGCCTGGAGCTGGAGAGCTAGCTAAGCCAGGTGGGAGGGTGAGTGGCACTAAGCCCACACAGCACATATCTATGCAAAGAATATGGCAACTGTGTCTGTCTTGTTCCAATTACCGTATATCAAATAAAGGGCTTGATTCTATGGTGAGATGCAGAAGAACGTCAAGAAGGCCTGCTCACCTTTTTCAAAACACAATTACATTTGTCAGAATGTGAACCTGACCTGAAATTCACCGGGTTTTTTTAATTAAAAGAAAAAAATTTCACCAAGTCAGTCTGTCTCAGAAGTGCCAAACCCAATGGTAATTCCAAGGCTACATTCACAAACAGGGCAGGCGTTGCCAATGAAACAGATGCTATCCTTGGAAGTCCTTTCTCCTTTTGCTGGGTAGCATCTGAACCTTCTTCATTACCGAATGATGACAAATAAAAGACAATAGTATTTGCGTTTCCATGAATATTTAAATCAGGAAGGTATGTACAAGGAAAATGTGCATGCCAATACACACCTGTACTCAGGACCTGCACACACATTATAAACATAGGAGGCACATTGGTTGTTCTTATATTTCACAAAGGCATACTCATTTGATTGACTGGCTAGACACAGCAGTATCATTACCCATCTTTACCTCGTGCTCTTAGAGATAATGCCTCTTTGAATCTTACTGTGTGACATGTAAATAGAGAGTTTGATATTTATTCATTGAAGTCAGACCCAGGACCACGTATCCTAAACCACATTATAAGTCATAGGTAATGTCTGCAGAGCTTGTGTTTTATAAATGGACATACCAGGTGCCTGGGTGGCTCAGATGGTTAAGCGTCTGCCTTCAGCTCAGGTCATGATCCCGGGGTCCTGGGATCGAGTCCCGCATCAGGCTCCCTGCTCCTTGGGAGCCTGCTTCTCCCTCTGCCTCTCTTTCTCTGTCTCTCATGAATAAATAAATAAAATCTTTAAAAAAATAAAAAAAAATAAAAAATAAATGGACATACCTTCTATAATGTTGATTTTGAATGTACCCTCTCTGATAGATTTAGAAAGATTTACTTCTTATTGACCTCTTATAAAGAATTAATGGAGAGAAGGGAAAATGTTTCATTACCCCAAATATTTCTACATGTGTATGTATCAATGTACATGTTGATGTGAGGAAAAAAGTATAAGAACTCTGCTTGCCCACACCATAAATTCAGAGACCCATCTGCAAAATAAATAGGATCGTATGTGTGTTTTTGTGTTTGTGTGCACAATTTTTCATGATAATATTAAAAGTTGAAAATTAAATAAAAATATCAGTAACAGCAAATTATTGGGGGAAAAAGGACATAAATACCAAATGAAAAAGTTAAGAAATTAAAGTAGTTGTTTCTGGAAAGTGAGAATTGGAAGTGGGGAGGCTGAAGTAGGGAACAGCTTTTTTATTTTTTTTTAAGATTTATTTATTTAATTTGAGAGAGAGAGCGCGCAACCCGGGGGGAGGAGCAGAGGAAGAGGGAGAATTCTCAAGCAGACTCCCCACTGACCATGGTCCTGACATGGGGCTCAATCCCAGGACCCTGAGTTCATGACTTGAGCCCAAATCAAGAGTTTGATGCTTAACTGACTGAGCCACCCAGGCACCCCACAGGTGGGAACAGCTTTTAAATACGAAAACATGCATTAACATAAAATTTGAAATTCAGTTAAAGAATAAAAGTAAATACCACCAAATGGAAATAAGTAAATAAATGAATATACATTCATAAAATGCAAAGCCATTAAAATGAATGAAATAGATCTAGGTTCTGAGTTCAAAGATGTTCCAGATATGTTATTAATTCAAAAAGTTGCAATGCATGCAAAGCTTATTAGAGGCATTGAGGCAATGAACAGAGACAGTCCTGATTCTCCCAGCCTTACATGTTGTGAGGAATGACATAAAATATACACACATAAATGTAATATTTCAAAGTTCTATATAGAGAGAAAACCAAAACAAACTGCTGGGTATATGGTGTGTGTGACGGTGTGAGGGGCAGCAGTGGCTATTTCCTTTCCTGAGTCTTCTCAGATAATATTGTATAGAAACATAGATTCAAAGGAAGGGAGGGAGCAAGTCATATGGGTATGTGGTGTTGTAGAACTGTATATATCAGCAAAGTTGTGAAACTTGGGAAAAAAACAGAGAGAGGTTGGGAATACAACTTATTTGACAACTTCTTTTCTCCTGGACTTTGTTCCATTCGTGGAGGAATGACACATAAAAATAAGAATGATACTATTATTACTACTAATTCTACTACTAATATGAATACTGTTGATAGCAACAACAGCTAACATCGCTTAAATTACCCTGTGCCAATAATTGTGCTTAGAGCATCTTAGCTCAGGCTGCCATAACAAAACACCATAGACGGGGTGGCTTAGACAGCAGGAATTTATTCTCTCATGGTTTGGGAGTCTAGAAGTCTGAGAACAGGGTGCCAGTATGGTTGGGTTCTGCTCAGAGTTCTTTTCCTGGCTTGTGGATAGCCACCTTCTTGTTTTTCCCTCTAATGGCTTGGAGAGGAAGGTGAGGATGGAGGAGAGAGAGAGCTCAGGACCTCTAGTTTCTCTTCTTTTAAGGGCACTAATCCCATCTATCCTGAGGAATCCACCCTCACTTTATTTAAACCTGATATACTGCCAAAGGCCCACCTCCAAATACCATCACATTGGGGGTTAAGGCTTCAACATATGAATTTTGAGGGGATGCAATTCAGTCCATAGCATAGAACTTTATATGGATTAACTTATTTACTAGTTCACCTCATCAATAAATTAGTCAACTAAGTTACATCATCAAGTTAGTTAGTCATCCTCATTAGTCAAAATCAAATACAGAACAAGAGTTTTCCAAATTCCTTCTTGTGTCTTCTGAGATATAAAAATATAACTGGTGTTTGTGACAAATCAATAGATGCTATTTTCTTTTGTTTTAATTAACATACAATGTATTATTTTTTTCAGGTGTACAGGTCTATGATTCATCAGTCTTACACAATTCACAGTGCTCACCATAGCACATACCCTCCCCAGGGTCCATCACCCAGCCACCCCATCCCTCCCACCCCCCACCACTCCAGCAACCCTCAGTTTGTTTCCTGAGATGAAGAGTTTCTTATGGTTTGTCTCCCTCTCTGGTTTCATCTTGTTTCATTTTTTCCTCCCTTCCCCTATGATCCTCTGTCTTGTTTCTCAAATTCCTCGTATCAGTGAGATCATATGATACTTGTCTTTCTCTGATTGACGTATTTTGCTTAGCATAATACCCTCTAGTTCCATCCATGTCATTGCAAATGGCAAGATTTCATTTTTTTGATGGCTGCCTAATATTCCATTGTGTGTGTGTATATATATATATATACCACATCTTCTTTATCCATTCATCTGTTGATGGACATTTAGGCTCTTTCCATAGTTTGCCTATTGTGGACATTGCTGCTATAAACATCAGGGTGCACCTAACCCTTTGGATCCCTACATTTGTATCTTTGGGGTAAACACCCAGTAGTGCAATTGCTGGGTCGTAGGGTAGCTCTATTCTCAACTTTTTGAGAAACTTCCATGCTGTTTTCCAGAGTGGCTGCACCTGCTTGCATTCCCACCAACAGTGTAGGAGGGTTCCCCTTTCTCCACATCCTTGCCAACATCTGTTTTTTCCTGACTTGTTAATTTTAGCCATTCTGACTGGTGTGAGAAAAACCTCTCATTGAGGTTTTGATTTGGATTTCCCTGATACTGAGTGATGTTGAGCACTTTTTCATGTGTCTGTTGGCCATTTGGATGTCTTCTTTGCAGAAATGTCTGTTCATGTCTTCTGCCCATTTCTTGATTGGATTATTTGTTCTCTGGGTGTTGAGTTTGATAAGTTCTTTATAGATTTTGGATACTAGCCCTTTATCTGATATGTCATTTGTAGATATCTTCTCCCATTCTGTCGGTTGTCTTCTGGTTTTGTTGACTGTTTCCTTTGCTGTGCAAAAGCTTTTTATCTTGATGAAGTCCCATTAGTTCATTTTTGCCCTTACTTCCCTTGCCTTTGTGATGTTTCTAAGAAGAAGTTGCTGCAGCTGAGGTCAAAGAGGTTGCTGCCTGTGTTCTCCTCAAGGATTTTGATGGATTCCTACATTGAGGTCTTTCATCCATTTTGAGTCTACTTCTGTGTGTGGTGTAAGGAAATGGTCCAGTTTCATTCTTCTGCATGTGGCTGTACAATTTTTCCGACACCATTTGTTGAAGAGACTGTCTTTTTTCCATTGGACATTCTTTCCCGCTTCGTTGAAGATTAGTTGACCATAGAGTTGAGGGTCCATATCTGGGCTCTCTATTCTGTTCCATTGATCAATGTGTCTGTTTTTGTGCCAGTACCATACTGCCAGTACCATACTGATGATTACAGCTTTGTAATAGAGCTTGAGGTCCAGAATTGTGATGCCAACAGCTTTGCTTTGCTTTTTCAACATTCCTCTGGCTATTTGAGGTCTTTTCTCGTTCCATATAAATTTTAGGATTATTTGTTCCATTTCTTTGAAAAAAGTTGATGGTATTTTGATAGGGATTGCATTAAATATGTAGATTGCTCTAGGTAGCGTAGACATTTTCACAATATTTGTTCTTCCAATCCATGAGCATGGAACGTTTTTCCATTTCTTTGTGTCTTCCTCAATTTCTTTCATGAGAATTCTGTAGTTTTCTGAGTACAGATTCTTTGCACCTTTGGTTAGATTTGTTCCTAGGTATCTTATGGTTTTGGGTGCAACAGATGCTATTTTCTTTTAACAGAATTAAAAGATCATGCAGAAAGAAATGCATTTTTATTATTTTCAAGTACATATGATAATATAAACCATGCTAAGGAGCATTGCTTAAACCTTTGGGATAATCTGACACATATTTCATATATACACAGTGAAAATGTTTAAAATAAACGTATATATAATATATTCAAATGTATAAATTTATACATATACTTGTTTAACATACTTATCAAGACAACACATTCTTTATATTAGCAATTTAAAAGCTAATTCTCTCCAATGACCTGAGCTTTCACTCATTCATTCAATCATGAGCTTATTTATTTATATTGTGGTAAATCTTAAATCTTATACAGAGTATATTATTGAACACTGTCATGTAAGAATTGCCTCAAAATTTAACATGTTAAAGAAATCAAGCATTCATTATTTGACTCAGTTTATGAGGCTGAGGCATCAAGATGGAGATTATGTGAATGGCTGACACAATAACTCTCCTGAGCTTGTCATCAAACAGTAAGTCTGAGCTGCAGTCCCAACACTTCAGAGTTCTGTTCTGAGCTCAGTTACATGGCTGCTAGCCAGATGCTTCAACTCCTTGCCATGTGGACCTTTACTGCAGATCACAACCCCCCCGCCCCCCCCCGCCGCTAAGTTGTGACTTGAGAGAGAGAAGGAGAGAGCGTGCACTCAAGATGGAAGCCACTGTCTATTTATAACCTGATCTCAGAAGTAGCATACTATCATTTCTGCTATTTCTACTTAATAAAAGTAAGTCACTAAGGACAGTGTACATTTAAGGATAGATAAATTAAGCTCCATCTCTCGAAGGGAGAAGTATCAAAGAATTTGTCTTAACAATCATCTCTAAGAGTACCTCATCTTCAACCCACTTTTTATTTTAAGCACCAGAAATAGTGCACAATTAGTGTATATAGTATATTTTGTTTTCATAAATGTTACAATTTATAAAAACATCTGTAATATTTACATTGAGGATGACAGAGTAGAAAATGCACAGCCTTTATAATTAAAAATATCTGGAACTGAATATCAACTCTTCCAGTTATTAAATGTAACCATGGGCAGATTCCCTACTTCAGTTTTTTACTTCTGTGAATCCAAGACAATAATAACACTTGTGAAAATTAAGTATGCTTATGTATTTAAAGAAATTAAAATGATGACTAACACTTTGAAAAAATTTTGATAAATATTAGCTATTCTGACTACTTTTAAAGTGTTTTTAAATGTATGAATCTCTTTATATTCATATCCCTTAAAGTAATTTTATTATGATGATCAGTAATAAAGGCTTCATTATAGTAAGTAATAAAGGATTCATATTGAGAGTTTACTTAAGGAACGAATCCATATTTGTACATTCACAAGTAGCAGTAAAACTGCATTAGTGATTTTAGCTGACAAGAGCACTGAGATGCACAGTTAGGCAGGAAATGTGCCATATGCCACATACACCTGGATGCTGTGTGGCTGCCCCTTAATCACACTCCTAATGTCCTCATAGTACCTGAGTATTGGAAGACATTTGGTATTTTCCCTCCTTAGTGGTGCTTTACCATCCTAGACTTGGTTGACAGTTATTTACTATTAATCATCTGCCAGCAGTAAATATGAAGATGTAAACAGAAAACTCTTCTCTACAGAAGGACTGACTCTTGGGCATTTTACATGCTCTTGCTTGATTGGCATCGACTTGTGTCAGAAATTCTATACCTGTGCTTTGTATCCCCTTCTAATTAAAAATAGAGTCTTTTGGTATGAATGTAATTTTAAAAAGAAGAAGAAGGAGAAGGAGGAAGGAGGGAGGAGGGAGGAGGGAGGAGGAGGGAGGAGGAGGAGGGAGGAGGAGGAGGAAGGAGGAAGGAGGAAGGAGAAGGAGGAGAAGGAGAAGGAGAAGGAGAAGAAGAAAGAAGAAGAAGAAGAAGAAGAAGAAGAAGAAGAAGAAGAAGAAGAAGAAGAAGAAGAAGAAGAAGAAGAAGAAGAAGAAGAAGAAGAAGAAGAAGAAAGCTATTTAGGTCCTTAGTTGCTTTCCATGCTACATTATAATAAAAAGCTCTCTCCGATCTTTGGATTCCAAGATGTAAAGTGCTAAAAGCAGTTCTTACGTAGAACAAATTTGAACAAATATCTTTTGACAAGTTTTCCAGAATGCAAAAATTAATGGGACTCAGAAAATTATTGTCCTCTTATTTGAAAAAGAACCCTGAGGAAGTTTTAGACAAGATCAGATTCTGCTTGAACCTCAGTCCTCACCTCATGGGAAGCCCACTTTGAGGAGGGCAGGAAGAGCAGAGCCGCCATGTTGCTTCCGTGGTCAAGGGATCAACAAGAGACAAATGCTGCATCTTCCTTAATTTACTGTTGGGTAAAACCTGCCATTTCCAACATTTAGCTTGAGCATCTAATGCCAGTGGGATTAGACAAACAAACAAACAAACAAACAAAACACTGGTTCTAACTCAGAATTGCTTCTGGGGGTAAGACCAGCAGGAGGTCCTAATTCACACCAGTTGCAAAGGTGAACAGGGAAGACTCTGAGAAACAGAGAGGGGGACTGGGGATGGAGGTGGAGATTTCCAGGCCTGAATGTCCTGCGCTGGGAGATGGTGTGGCTGCTGTAAGAACACACCACCCACTGCTGGGTATTGAAGTAATGGCTGGGGGCATTGCCACAGGGACACCAGGACACCACACCATTCAACAGCCTTCCCACACCACCGATAAAGCGTAAACAAACACAAAGCAGGAGGAACAGAAAGCCTTTCCTTCCTCCTCCAGCTCTGCAGTTTCCCCAGAGGAACTCCCTTAGGCCGACTTTCATAAGGAGACAGCAGACAGAGGAAAAATAGAGTTTTGCAGAATCCAGATCTTGCATCACAAAGTAGGACCAAGAAGGGGGTATTTAGAGCAGAGAAGTGACAAATAACTGGCAAATTAAGTATGTCCAGAAATGAGTTGTTCTACTTGACAATATTGTTTTACTGCTATTGCATCTCATCTTTGGTATCTGTGACAGTTACAGTATTTCGTTGTTCCTTATTTCTTTTTGTTTTACCAATGTAGCACTGTATAACCCCTTAAGCCTTTACTACCCATTTCTTTATATATTAAATTTTATTGACTGGAAAACTTTAAAAACATATTCTAAATCCCATGCTCCTAAAACAGAGCACACTAAACCCAATGGCCATAATCATCAATGATGCAGAGCCACCCCATCACATTAATAAAATGTAAGGTATTCTCAAGAACAATTAGCCAGTCAGAGAAGAGATTTTGGAAAGTAGAAAGTTGGTCAGGATATTTATAGAGCCTTACTCATCTGCCTGATCCTGTCCTAGATGCTGGGAAGTGGTGGGTGGAAAAGATAAATCAAGTCTATGTCCTTAAGAGCCTCATCCTAGTAAATAAAATAATTTTTCATGGTGTTAAGTACTGTAAAGAAGTTCAAAGAGAGAACAACTTAGGAAGGAGAGTAGTCAGAGAACAGGTAGGTGCATGAGATTTGGAAAGGTGTTAAATATCGGAAAAAATAAAATTTGAATTTTCGGCTGCACATGAAAGAAGTTAAAAAGTTAAACACAGGGGCGCCTGGGTGGCTCAGTTGTTAAGCGTCTGCCTACCGCTCAGGTCATGGTCCCAGGGTCCTGGGATCAAGCCCCGCATTGGGCTCCCTGCTCGGCGGGAAGCCTGCTTCTCCCTCTCCCACTCCCCCTGCTTGTGTTCCCTCTCTTGCTATGTCTCTCTGTCAAATAAATAAATAAAATCTTTAAAAAAAAAAAAAAGTTAAACACAGGTATATTAAGAAAAAATATTTTTAGAAAGGCTAATTACATGTATATCTACAGGCTGGCCCAGGACGATGGCATGAGGAAAGGTGCCTGGTACCCAGAAGCATTTTGTTTTGGAGTTTCAGGAATAAAAGATAAGTCGTGACTTATACCCCTCCCACAGCTTTGCTCACCAGATTGTAAACTCTACAAAAGCAGAGAACATGGCTGTTTGTACTGAGTAACCATAACCATCATTGGCTGAGAGTCAGCATTCAACACATATTTTTTGAATGACTAAATAAGTAAGTGAATCATGTATACTCTGTGAGTATGCATATATGTATGCATGACATCTCTCTGCAAGAGGTGTGAATGATTTATGAAGAGTATTTTTTAAGATAATGGCCCTGTTTCATATTGTTAAAAGGGACAGAAATCTGACTCTTGCACCTTCAATTCATTACACAATTAACTCTCCCCCCAAAAAGGAAAAAAAAAAAAGGATTGTTCTGGGAACTCTTTTCCAATATAATTCCCAATTTTTATTTGTTTTCATATAACTGAATTTAAAAGTTTAGTGACCGGGCGCCGGGGTGGCTCAGTTGGTTAAGCGACTGCCTTCGGCTCAGGTCGTGATCCTGGAGTCCAGGGATCGAGTCCCTCATCAGGCTCCCTGCTCAGCGGGGGGTCTGCTTCTCCCTCTGACCCTCCCCCCTCTCATGCTTTCTCTCTCTCATTCTCTCTCTCAAATAAATAAATAAAATCTTAAAAAAATAAAACTTTAGTGACCTAGAACTGCTACACATTTAAAGAATTTCAAGAATAATTTTTTCAAAATGCATCATATGCCATTTTCATAAATTTACGAGTCCCATACTGATAATTGACTAAGATTAATTTCTGTCTCTGTTCATCAGACACTAAATATATTTTATCTCCCCTGCCCCCATTCAAAGTGAGGGCCCATTAACTATAATAACTGAGAATTTAAACAGTCATAACTATTGTTTAAAATGCTGTGTTACCATTAAATTAGAATTGTTAGGGGCACCTGGGTGGCTCAGTCGTTAAGCGTCTGCCTTCGGCTCAGGTCCTGATCCCAGAGTCCTGGGATCAAGCCCCGCACTGGGCTCCCTGCTCCGGGGGAAGGCTGCTTCTCCCTCTCCCACTCCCCCTGCTTGTGCTTGCTCTCTCGCTGTGTCTCTCTCTGTCAAATAAATAAATAAAATCTTAAAAAAAAAAATTAGAATTGTTAGAGACAGAGAAAGAGAGAAACAACATGGTGATTGCTTTGAAATACATGGGTTATATACACCTCCAGAAAAACATTGGTCATGATTTGGGGTATATCATTTTCATGCAGTTTCCACCTGGCTGTTTTCCTTTTAATTCCTTAATTTTCTGCATCTCTTTCTTGGGACAGAGAGGAAAAGGACAATTAGTGCTGTGTTTGGGAGTTTGCCTTGAAAGCTGAACTCTGATGCCTTGAAATAAATTTCCATAGCAGCACCTGCAATTGATTTGTACCAGTTAAAATATTAATGGAATGCAAATTAAAGCATTCAGAAAGTTCTCTAGGACACTATTTGATGACTTTGCTAGATGTTTTAATTAAACACTATTAATTATGATTTATATTGAATTATAGAAAACATGAGGTCTAGTCTTTTAAGGGAAGATAGTGTATAATTTATTCTGAAAATCAGCTCTACTCATTTTTTAAAATGTATTACTGTAAAACATGTAAATTCTAATAAATCTAAAAGATTTTTAAAATAGTTGTGGGTAACATTTTATCTATCTTTAAAATTAAAATAGGCTTATATATTTGAATTATTAACCAAATGAAGTTATTCATTCTTGTCCCAGACATTTTCTGGGCAATATATTACATGTTAGTCACTGACTAAATGTTGGGCATAAAAAGTACCTGCTCTGGAATAGCTCACAGTCTCACACAATGACAATGTGGAAGAGGAAGTATGGGGAACGTAAAGGATGGCTTTGGAGAAAATGTGGTTTATGGTTTCCAAATGTTTAACATATATATACTGGCATGACAGAATAAACAAAGCTTTAGTTTAGAATTCATCTCTGCTATAGGAGAGAGAGAACCATCCAGTGGCTAACAGGGCACCTGGACCATAGTACATTCCGAATGCACTATTGTTGAATGAATGAATGAATGACTGAATGAAACCAGCAACCGCCTCGACAAAAAACGGGTTGAGCTCTGTTGTCCCTGTGCTTGACTCTGCCTGCATTTCATGGACAATGCTGGGAGTTGGGTGGGTTGCTGTGTGGATAGGGAACACTTTCACAGACTAAAACACTGATCTTTCCCATGGCAGTCTGAGAAACGGCACTCAAAAATTGTAAGGGGAGAACATTCCTTAAAGAGCATCCTGAGTCCTAGACATTTGAAAAAAAAAAAAAAAAAAGGAGGAACTGGTTGGTACAATAATTCTGGGGGAATTTAAATACTTTAAACCACAAGACTCTCTAAGGAGTTTAACATGATTATCTTTGGTGATCTGCCACTTCCATGAAAAGATGCGAGGAAAATGTGTTAAGTGTGGGATCAATAAAATGACATCCAATCAGCCTAGATGAACTGAAGCCATGTACTATTTTTGATTATACAGACAGTAACTGAAACCTTCTCAGCAGGAGGAAATTTTCCAAAGGTCAAATAATCCAATCATGTACATTGTTGGAAGCATTTGCCTGAAACATAATTCTCATTCAAATAGTATTTACTTCAAGTGCAAAATGTTCTTTTTTTTTTTAAGATTTTATTTATTTATATGGGCGGGGAGGGGAGAACACAGAGGGAGAGGGAGAGGGAGAAGCAGACTCCCACTGAGCAGAGGGCCAGATGTAGGGCTTGATCCCAGAACACTGAGATCATGACCTGAGCAGAAGGCAGACGCTTCACCAAATGAGCCACCCAGGCGCCCCCCTGTGCAAAGTGTTCTTAACTATTTGGATTACTTTAGAGCTTTTTCGTTTATTCTAGATTTGGGTATTTAGTCTGTTTGTCAACTTTCCCTCCTTTCAGGCTAGAAGAGCTACAAAAATCTCTTTGAAGCTAAGTACCAAAAGTATGGGTGTAGGGGCACCTGGGTGGCTCAGTCAGTTAAGTGTCAGACTCTTGGTTTTGGCTCAGGTCATGATCTCAGGGTGGGATCGACTTCCACTTCACCAGCTCCACGCTCAGTGGGGAGTCAGCTTGAGATTCTCTCCCTCTGCCCCTCTCTCTCCCTCAGCCTCTCCCCCACTCCTGTTTCTAATTAATTAATTAACTAATTTTAAAAATCTTTTAAAAAAATAAAGTATGTGTGAAGATCTCCACAAAAGCAGATAATGAAGAGGAAGAATTATATAAGCTCAGTCCATAGGACATCTGTGGGTGTGTGTGTGGGTGTGTGTGGGTGTGGTTATGGTTATTGATGAAGAGAAGACCACACAAGTATCTGAAAGTGCAACATACAGTTAATGAAGTTAAGCTAAGCATAAAAAAATTAATTCTTGAGAAATTCACAAGGAATTTTCATGCTTACTTGTATATATAAGTTTGAGTTTGATCTAAGTGTGAAATATGGTTTGTGCGAATATTATTTTCTTAAACCTTAATTTCAACTTAGCACCCTTCTTTTATTTCTTAAAAAAAAGTTGTAAAAATTAAATGCGTTATTTAAGAGGGAAAAAACTGAACTTTCTAAATTGTGCCCAAAGTAAAAGCAACACTTCAGTCTGCTTTTAACATTCTTCAAAGTGTTCATGGGACACAAATTTGACTCTAAAAGCATCTACTATGCTCATGCACATCCTAACAGCAAATGACAGTTATGGGTGAATAGAAATATACTCCAAACTTGTTCAACCATGAAAATAAAATGAGCTTTTAGGTTATCCTAAAAATGAATGTAAGCAATGCCAAGTGTGGTTAAAAGTGATCTTTTGGGATGCTGAGGCAGGAAAGATTTTGTGATCGTATAGATAATAAATTACCCTACAATTGGCTTATGCTGAAATTGTCATCATTTATTTCCTCATTTCCCATTCAACATATAGATTTTCCTAGTTGCCTACACTTATGATTATAATCATTTTACATCTCTAGATTAACTGTCCTTTTTGCCACTGAATCCGTGTGGTCCATTTTTTTTTTTTTTTTACTAACTAATAGGCCTGCTACCTAATATTGAAGAGATAAATATTCACAAAGCCCATTCCTTGACAAATAATTTATTAAATCAACAGCTTTTGCAAGCACAGGATTTTTTTTAAAGTATAGCTGCGCTTATGAGACTTCAAGGCTAATTAAATTTTCTTCTCACTTGTTGAATTTGATTAAGTGCTATCTCCATTCATTCAGCAAAAATCTAGTGAATACCTATTCTTCACTAAGTGCTGTGGCCCCCAGTAGGCCAGGAAATAGCATTCCTCTTCCTTTGTTCTAAACAAATTAAGAAATCAAGAAGTGTATCACATCATGGCGAAAACATCGGCTCTGTACTTAGAAAGGCTCTGTTGGAGATTGTGGTTTAGTGGGACGGCAGAAAGATGGCCCACTGCTAAGTGAGGCAGTTAGCCATGAAGGGGCAGAGGAGGACCCACTATGGAAGTGGAATGTCCAAGTCCTGGGAACTCCTTGCTCCCTGGAGGACAATGAATGCCAAGCACTGCTCAGGGGATGCCTGTTTAGTCTGTTCTTCCAATGGCCACGGCATAAAGGAGGAAAACGAGGGCAGATTTGGTTTAGGAGCTCCCATCAGGCCTGGGGACAGAACCTTCCCACTAACACTAGGTTTCACGCAACAAAGATGAGGAAGGATCTCATCCTTTGTTCAAGAAGCTCAGAGCCTACAAGGAACGTGGCCAAAAAGAAGAGGCCAATACTGCCTGCGAAAGTGGGCTGGGGTGGCCTGGACTAGTGGTATTGCAATTGTGCATGGCCTGGATCTACGTTTAGTCCAAAAGGATAAGTGACTCTGGCTGGAGAGAGAGTATTTTGGGCAAAAGAATATTCTCAAGTCATCACAATACATGTTAAATCACAATGCATAGAAGATACTATCCTTGATCATCAATGTTCTCCTGTTCTCTGTCTGAATGGGGCATCATGCAATATGTTTATAAGATTAGTAGTTGACATTCATTGAACGCTACACGCTAAGCATTTGACTTAAGTAATATATATGATCTCATTTACTCTTCCCAACAACACTCTGATTACACGGAGGTTTCTATAGGCTAATTAGCTCGTATAAGATTGCACAGATATTAAATGTTAGACATCAGAAATGACCCATATCACCAAGAGCTTGAACATAAAAATATTTCACAAAGCCTTAGAGATCAAGCATGATTATATCTGTGCCTACGTTTCTAGCTTTGCCTCCCTGTGGTCCAGCCTCACTGGCTTTCTTTCAGTTATTCAAACGTGCATAATCTTTCCTGTAAGTGCTGATGTAGGCAGGCCAGGTTCGAGGACACAGAGGGAGGCCACAGGACCAGCCAAGAGGCTCCGTGGTTCCATGCAGGATAGAAATCAAACACGAGCCAGGAGGACATGAGAACAGAGTTTACTGAATAAGGTAAGTGATAGAGTATAGCAGACAGAGTGTCTGGGAGACTTGGAAACGAAGAAGTGAATCTCTCCATCGCTTGGGGTTAGAAGTCTATACTGGAAAGGAGTTCAGGGTATGCGTTCCCTCAGGAATCTAGGGTAGTCTGATCAACGGTTAAGTGTCAGGGTGAATGATAGGTGTTATTCCATAAATCACTGAAGGTGGGATTGTTGGTACCAGCATCGATAGAGGTTTGCTCTAAGATGTTGTTGGGTGTATGGGGGCCAAGAATGACCCTCAGAGAATGATTAACTCTCTTGCCTCCCCCTTGGCGTGGGAATGTAGCTTCTTTGGTTTACTCAGATGCAAGGTAAAATACAGAACGTGAGGAAATGGGGTCCAGTGGAGAAACAGCAGAAATGGAGCCTTTCTAAAACAGAGTCCCTTCAGTTTCCCTATCTCAAGGCCTTGAAGGTATGTGTTGAAAGGAAAACATCTGTATTTAGTAATGAGTTACTTAAAATAAAAGTTCTTTATAAAATTTTTTGATAGATTTAAATTTATTTCTTCAAAATAAAATCTGGCACATTTTATCTTAAACATCATCGAGTGTATTTATGAACAACTCAATTTTTTTTCTGAAATGAAGATTTCAGAAATCATGTTTTTCAAAAATGAAAACATTCTCAGTGTAGTTTTAATTAATTTCGCATACTACATAAATTTAGCCTCCAGTTTTGAACAAGATAATCTCTAATTGCAATACTATAAGCTATCATATGTATCAGTCATGTATTTAGTATTGAGATCCTGCTGTTAAGACATACATTCTCATAGTTTACTCAAGAAAATCTTCACATAACATGAACAGACATTTTTCCAAAGAAGACATCCAAATGGCCACAGACACATGAAAGAGTGCTCAACATCGCTCGGCATCAGAGAAATACAAATCAAAACCTCAATAAGATACCACCTCACACCAGTCAGAATGGCTAAAATTAACAAGTCAGGAGACGACAGATGTTGGTGGGGATGCGGAGAAAGGGGAACCCTCCTACACTGTTGGTGGGAATGCAAGCTGGTGCAGCCACTCTGGAAAACAGTATGGAGGTTCTTCAAAAAGTTGAAAATAGAGCTACCATATGACCCAGCAATTGCACTACTGGGTATTTACCCCAAAGATACAAATGTAGTGATCCGACAGGGCACGTGTACCCCAATGTTTATAGCAGCAATGTCCACAATAGGCAAACTATGGAAGGAGCTAAGATGTCCATCAACAGATGAATGGATAAAGAAGATGTGGTATATATATATACACAATGGAATATTGTGCAGCTATCAAAAAAATGAAATCTTGCCATTTGCAATGACATGGATGGAACTAGAGGGTATTATGCTAAGCAAAATAAGTCAATCAGAGAAAGACAAGTATCATATGATCTCACTGATATGAGGAATTTGAGAAACAAGACAGAGGATCACAGGGGAAGGGAGGAAAAAATGAAACAAGATGAAACCAGAGAGGGAGACAAACCATAAGAGACTCTTCATCTCAGGAAACAAACTGAGGGTTGCTGGAGTGGAGGGAGGTGGGAGGGATGGGGTGGCTGGGTGATGGACCCTGGGGAGGGCATGTGCTATGGTGAGCGCTGTGAATTGTGTAAGACTGATGAGTCACAGACTTGTACCTCTGAAACAAATAATACATTATATGTTAAAAAAAAAAAAAGATAGTAGGAAAGGAAAAATGAAGAGGGGCAAATCAGAGGGGGAGACGAACCACGAGAGACTATGGACTCTGAGAAACAAACTGAGGGTTCTAGAGGGGAGGGGGTGGGAGGATGGGTTAGCCTGGTGATGGGTATTAAAGAAGGCATGTATTGAATGGAGCACTGGGTGTTATATGCAAACAATGAATCATGGAATACTACATCAAAAACTAACGATGTAATGTACGGTGCCTAACACAACATAATAAAATAAAATTAATTAAAAAAATAAGAAAAGACTAAAAAAAAAGAAAATCTTCACATAAACAAATTCAAAATTAAAGTGAGCCTTTGCCTAACAACTGGACCATTCCTCAGGACTATTTATTCTTTTTTAAATTTTATACCCTTTGTTTTCCACAAATATTACTAAGTAATTATTATATTTGAGTCCCTGTACTACATTCTGGAATTACAAAATGATACATGAAGAAAAAAGAACATGAAAGCATTTGGACAGTAAGAAACAGAAGTTCAGAGAAAGGACTAAGGACATTAGGAAAAGTTAAGTGAAAAGGGTAAACTGGTTTTTCAGTGAACAACAGAGAAGTCAGAGCAGAAGGAAAAGGAAAGTCATCTGGGCAAGTTAAAATTCAGAGACAGGAGTTTAATCCAATTCTGTGAAAGCTGACTGGAGAATGAAATCCTTCCCTGAAGGCTGCCTGAGACATCGATGATTTGGGAGGACAAGGCAGTGACATTTCCAAAGACTCCTGTGATCAACTCGGCATTTCTTAGAACCAGAGCTGATGGAGACAGCAACTCTGTTTATCTCTTTTCCAACATGGAGCACCGTTCTGCCATTTAGGAAACTATTTTCAGTCTTTCCCACCCCTTCTTAGAGAATGATTAGAAAGGTTCCCCTTCAATGCGGGAGGAGTCTTTGTGGGGGTGGGGAGCTGGAGCAGTTGTGGACAAATAACCACAAACAGCCTGTATATCCTGTTCTCCAGACACTATCACACTGCCTGGACTATGACGACACTGTTCTGGAAAAGAAATGCTCAGTCTGAGGAAGAAGTCCCTCTGCTCAGAATATCACCCCCTTCAGTTTGCCCTCATCACAACTGCCAGAATGAACTTTCTGAAACCCAAACCTGATCAAGTAACTGCCCAACTCCGAATCCGCCCAGCCCTCTCCTGGTATCACAAGCCAAATTCCTGTCTTCATTAGGGCAGCAGGGTCTGCAAGGTGAGAGAGGAGCCCAGTGCGGGGAGCAGGGCTGGGATGAAGTGTGCTCTCTGGGATCTGCCGGGTTCCAGCCTCAGATCCCACCCCTATGTTCCCCATCCCCTGCTGCTCATCAACTATTCCAGCTTCTTCTGCCCCTTCTCTGCCCTCTCTCTTCCTCTGACCTCTCTTGTTTTCCATCTTTATACATTTCCCTCCCCTCCTCATCAGGATTTTCTCGCTTTGCTAACCAGACTCACTTTTCAAGACTACTGAAAAGTTGTTTACTCTGTGAAGTTTTCCTTGATCTCCACATAAAATATTCCATTGCAGTTTCTACAAACTTACCTCATTGCCCTTAATATATTTTTACATATCATTCTCTCCCACAAAAGCTTTTGACAGCCTTGAAAGTGGGGAATGTGTTACTCATCTTTGTAGTCTCAACAACTAGCACACTTCTTGGCATAAAACTACTCTTTACATAAAAGCTTTTATAAATTGTTATTAAACACAACTAAAAAACAATCTTTTCAGGATTCTCTCTGTTATTGTTTCTAACTGCCAGAGTCCTTTTTTAATCCTCTTCTAAGACAATAATTTTACAAGAAAACTTCATTTTCTTGTTATATAACAAGTACCTTCATTAATAATACACTGCTTGTTTTTTAATGGTGCTTTATAGTTGGTTTGATCCACTGACCTATTTCTCTTTTATGTTTCTTAAGAATAAAAATTGTTCAGGTGTTCCAGAATGAGCACAAACCTGGGATTTTTCTGCTCTCGGTGCCCCTTCCAATAGCTGTGACAATGGACTTATTTGGACCTTAGTTTCCTCATCTACAAATCGAACACATGAAAGGATAGAATCTGAAGCTAATACTCTAGGGACACCTGGGTGGCTCAGTCGGTTAAGCAGCTGCCTTCGGCTCAGGTCGTGATCCCAGGGTCCTGGGATCGAGTCCCTCATCGGGCTCCCTGCTCAGCGGGAAGTCTGCTTCTCCCTCTCCCACTCCCCCTGCTTGTGCTTTCTCTCTCTCTCTCTGACAAATAAATAAAATCTTTAAAAAAAGATAAATCTAATACTCTAGTCTGAAAATTAAGGTAGAGTATATTGTACATATTTTATAGGAACTATATGTGATTATGCACTCATGCATAATTTCCTGGTGGCTTTTTCCGGAATATTCTAGGAGTACAAAAATATTCTGGAGAAATGTGCCAAAGCAGCTGGAAAAATTCCAATTATTAATTTATTATTGGTTTTCTCTCTCCGTTTCTACATTCTATTATTCTAATCCAGTGAATCATTTTGTTTACACAGAAAAAAACACAAATAGTGACTATTAAGTTAATTTCTATTAATAGAATACTTGCATTACTAGCATTTCGAAGTAATTTCTCTTGTCTACAAGGAAAATGGCTTTTTTTTTTGCCAATGATTGCACATTTTGATGATAGCTTGAGCTTTGCCTCCTCTATATGCCAGTGAAAAACACAAAACCAGCTTTGGGTATCTGTGAACAATTTCGCTGCATGTTCTAAATATCTTCTGAAAATGGCACTTTTTTTTTTTATTATGAGCAGAATTATGCCTCCCCATGTGGCCTTATTTGAGATTGTATTATTAAATGTGGCATGAGAGATGAGATACAAAGTGGAATTTGTATGATTTCTAACTGCCTCTCCAATAAAAGCAGCAGGGAGTTATTAAGTCATCCCATTTTTAAAGTATATGTTTGCAGGAGAAATAAGACTTCAATTCTCATTCTCTATAGGCAACTCTGTGTAGGCAAGCTGCAAGATTTCATCAGTGTCATCACTGTAGGTCTTTTCTTCCAATTTCTAGAACTTCACTATTTCCTAGGTATGCACAGTGCTCTAAATAAATAGCTCTGCTTCATTAGAAACACTTTCTTTGGATTCTGACTTCTTTTTCTCAAGATTAGAAACATCCCTTTTCTATCTGTGAACGGTACCATTTTTGAAATATACAGTGTTCTTGTTTTGGTTTTCTCTTCTGGAGGCTTGTGTCTTCCACCATAGTATTTTTGAAACAACATTACAGCTTTTTAATATACGTGTGATTATTTGAGTTTCAAATAAGGATAAACATCGGATTCAATCTTATCGTGCACCCGAATGTATTGTTGAATTGCAGATGCACACTGATCACTAATCTGTCATGATTACCCAGCGTAATATATTCAGTTTGTGTCACAAAGTATACTGGTTAGACTTTCAGATTTTCCAAGGATCTTATTTACTCTATAGCATTCATAGCTCTTCTCTTTAGAAACCTTAAGGAGTCTTGATAGATAGCAAAATACATATTTTTCAAGGAGGAAGGCAGTTCTAAATAAAATAGAACTCCCTGCTGATGATTTTCTTTGTGAAAGATCCAATTGGATGCAAATGACTCTAATTAGCAGCTAGGATTCTCCTTCTCAAAAGAGCCTTCTGTTGTCTCTGCTTATTTCAACTTAATATCATCTTTTTTGTTGTTTTTTAAATTGTGATTTCCTGCAAAGATAAAAACATATATATATTAACATAGCAGAGATCCATGTAATAATTACCCAGATTTAACTAGTATGTGTATTTTCTTATATTTTCCATCTATTATAAAAAAGCTTTATAGATGTACTGCACAAATTCAATCCCCACCCACATGTGTTCCCTCCTATCTTTTGCCAGGGATGCTGAGTGAATGTGTTTTTCTCCATTCATGGTTTTATACGTAACATATATATAATATATATTGTCACTATAAACATATATTGTCACTAATAATTACAGGAGTAATATAGCACTGTCAGATCATTTTGCAACATGCTTTTTATTCACTTGAAATTATGCATTTAAAGTTTATTGATTTTAATAAATGTACCCTTTATTTTTGTTTAATCCATTGTTTGATCATGCTAAATTTATTTATCTATTCTTCAATGGATGAATGTTTGCACTGCTTCCAGAACTTTACTACAAAAAATAATAGTGATTGGAGATCTTTATGTAGTTCTCCTAAAACAGTTTCTCCAGTGCGTATTTTCTCCAAAGTGTATTTTCTCTATTAGTGGAATTTCAGGGTCAAAGGGTCATTACTTTCTCCTTCTGAAGCTTGTAAGTGTGTGTGATAGAGAAAAAGGGACATGTACGTTTTACCTTCACAATACATTCTCTTCTATGTCATTGCAAAATAAATAAATAAATGAATAATTAATTTTGAATGACTTACTAGTAGGGAGATAGTCAACTTTTCTGAAGCAAATTGTAAGCATCCTTCTCTGTGGTTGCAATAAAGGTTATTTCTCTTTTAATAATGTCCTTTCCTCTTGTCTCATGAATAACTAAAGAACAGGGAGGGTTTTGAAGTGTAATGGACCCAACCTGTGCTCCAGCTAATGAGAATTTCTTCACTGCTTCTTAGAGCCACAGATTTCCTCATGCCTCTTCCTGACACACGGCTCTTACAGGGAGTTGCCTCACTGGACTCAGTTCACATGTGTAGGGGATAAAAAACATGCAGAGAGGAGGAAACGGAGAGAGGTTTTCTAAGGTTAGCATTCTCCCTAAGGAGGAACTCTTGAGGACCTTCAGCCTGGACGCACCAGAAACATGGGACCCTGAGAGTAGGTGCTAACTGAGGTATGTGCAAAACCTCCAAAAATCGGTGTTTGAAACTATAAAATTTGAAAGTGTAAAATATGAATAATTGATTTGACTATTAGGTGTATTTGATGATTAAAATCTTCAAAAATATACTGAACAATGATCAATTAAAAATATCACTTTTATCTTATTTCATTTTTTGTGTCTCTTAGTTTTCTATCAATAAATACCATACTGATAAAGAGTACCAGAACAGTGTCCATAACAGGCAGTTATTTATTGACCCATTCCATTGGAGCATACTGCTTAAATATATACTTAAAAATCAAAGGACAGCCATTCGCGATGACTAATTTTATATGTCAACTTGGTGAGGCCGCGGAGCTAAGTTGAACACATTCTTGATGTTGTTGTGAAGGTATTTTTTAGATGTGATTGACTATATGTAACACAGAAACCCTGCCTGGGGCACCTGGGTGGTTCCCTCAGTTTAAAGTCCGACTCTTGGTTTTGGCTCAGGTCATGATCTCAGGGTTGTGAGATCCAGCCCTGCATCAGGCTCTGAGCTCTCTCTCAAATAAATAAATCTTAAAAAAAAAAAAAAGAAAGAAAGAAAGAATAAGAAAGAAACCCTGCCTGAGTTTCCAGGCTGGAGATTTATGACTCAAGACTGCAACATCAACTCTTCCCTGAATTTCCAGCCTGTCAGTTGGCTTGCTCTAGATTTGGACTCGCTGAGCCTCACACATGAGACAACTCCTTTACATAAATCTCTCTCTTTCTTTAGTTTCCATTTCACACCTGAGTTTTCCTCTTATTTTCATGTACTTTATATTTTTCTTTACACTCTTTAGCATAGTTATCTGTTGTGAAAATCTGTCTGCTCATTCCAACATCTGGGTCATCTCATGGGTGGTCTCCATTGATTGCTTGTTCTCTTGAGTATGAATGACGTATTCCTAGCGCTCAGGTGACTACTGATTTTGGGTAACGTGATGGGTATTTTGTTTTTGTTTTTGTTTTTTTGTGATGGTTAACTTTGTATGTCAACTTGAATGGGCTAAGGGATGCCCAGATAGCTGGTAAACATTTTTTCTGGGTGTGACTATGAAGGTGTTTAGGGAAGGAATTAGCATTTGAGTCAATAATCTGAGTAAAGAAGATCTGCCCTCACCTACATGGGTGGGCAGTTGAATGCCCAAATAGAACAAAGGTAGAGAAAGGGTATTCTTTCTCTTCTTGAGCTAGGACACTCATTTTCTCCTGCCCTTGGGCATTGGAGCTCCTGGTCCTCGAGCCAGGGACTTAGACTAGCAGACCCCTTCTGGCTCTTCCGCCTTCAACCTTGAACTGGGAATTATATCATCAGCTCACCTGGTTCTCAGGCCCTTTTGGTACTCAGACTGAATTACACCACTGGTTTTCCTAGTTCTCCAGTTTGCAAGTGGCATTGAACTTCTCAGCCTTCATAATGGACTGAGTCAATGCCCATAATAAACGTCCCCTTATTTATCTATATATATCCTATTGGTTTGTATCTCTGGAGAACCCTGACTAATACAGATTGTACCAATGACATTATGAGTCATATATTAAAGAGACTCTGGATAATATTATTTTCTTCTAAAGGAAATACTTTTCAAACTATGTTTTAAATATTAGCCTGCAGTTAACTTTTAATATTTCCTTTAATTTTATTAAAATTTTCATTATCTTCAATGTTAAAATTCTTGATTATTTTAGATTTCTTGCATTGATTTTTATTTTTAAATTGTGCATTAAAACATGATTTATCTTGATTGCTGGAGTTGTTGACACTCCCTTGCATTTTGCACCCAACACAAGTACTTCATTTGCCTCTCCATTAGTCTCATTGGTTCCCAGAAAGGAGGAGGTGCCTGTTTCCAGCCTGGTAGTTAATGCTGTGTGCCAAACATTAATAATGTCCTGCCCCATTGGTCCTGTTGATGCTAATGACCTCAATATCATGAACCCAGATGATGAATGTTCCAAATATGGGCTGCATCTCTGTCAGCTTATTATTTCTGTAGCTGCCACCCCCTCTGCTTCAATGATAGGCACAGACACATATAACAATAAAGTCCTAAAGATGCTATCACTTTTCTCCATAGACTAAGGAACAGCTAGCTAGCTCATACATGGTACCAGAATTATTGAATTTATCTCCTTGTCAGTGAACATATTTTGTGCGCTTCTTAACCTTATAGAGAACAATTAATCCCTCCATTCTAATTTCTTTCCTCAAAATAACAAGTTAAAAAAACTGAAAATAGTATTTTTAATTGACATCATGAAAAAAATTCTACTCCAGATTAATAGATATGCATATTTCTATGTTCTCAACAAATAAATCAATAAACAGGAAGGTTATTTGCAGTCATCTTTTTTATTTAAAAATTTTAATTAATCAGAAACTAGTAAGCTGAGAGACTTTCTCCAAATGAGAATGGTAGAAATTATATTCTGCCTGTTGCCTTCCTCTCGCCAAAATTACAATTTCATCATTTTTTTCCAGGAATTGTTATGTTTTATTTACAAAGAGAGAATTGCTTTTTATTGAATTTAGTGGGACTTTGTTCTTTTATGTTAGTGAGATATAATTGACATATAACACTGGGCAATTTTTTTTTTAAGATTTTATATATTTATTTGAGAGAGAGAATGAGATAGAGAGAGAGCATGAGAGGGGGGAGGATCAGAGGGAGATGCAGACTCCCTGCTGAGCAGGAAGCCTGATGTGGGACTCGATCCCGGGACTCCAGGATCATGCCCTGAGCCGAAGGCAGTCGCTTAACCAACTGAGCCACCCAGGCGCCCCAACACTGTGCACTTTTAAAGTGTACAACACGTACAGCATGGTGATTATAGTCAACATTACTCTATTATAAACTCCCAAGTTGCCAAGAGACTAGGTCTTGATTGTTCCTCCCGCAAGAAAGAAATGATAATCATGTGACATGATAGAGGTGTTAGCTAACGCTAAAGTGGTGATCAAATTGCAATATATAAATGTATTGAGTCAACATATAGTCATCATTTTTTAGTTAAATCTTAAAAACAATGCCTAAATGTTCACTTTTCTAATATTAGTTGCCTTTGGCATTAACTCTTATTCCATCTATTCCACATTTGCTACTTTTCCCACCACTGTAATTTCCACTATTTCAAATTTTATAGAGAGAGAATTAGCAAAGTGTTTGTGAAAAAGTATGCTTGTCTACTTATTCATTTTTTAAAAATTTTTTAAAGATTTTATTTATTTACTTGAGAAAGAAAGAATGAGACAGAGAGAGCATGAGAGGGGGGAGGGTCAGAAGGAGAAGCAGACTCCCCGCCAAGTGGGGAGTCTGATGCGGGACACGATCCCAGGACTCCAGGATCATGACCTGAGCTGAATGCAGCCCCTTAACCAACTAAGCCACCCAGGTGCCCCATTTTTAAAAATTTTTTTTATGTATTTATTTATTTTAGGGGGGAGGGGCAGACCCTGAGATCATGACCTGAGCCGAATTCAAGAGTTGGATGCTTAACCGACTGAGCCACTAATATAAACATTAATCATTTTGCTCATAAATTCATTGTTTAACCTATTATTTAAGTACTCATATACCAGTCTTTGCAACTATTTCTTTTTAAATTATTTCTTTTTCACTGCTACTAAGACTGTACAAATTTGGCAGCTAGTAGACCACCAAAAGGGATCACATTTTCTTATATTATTTATGGTGTAGGAAAAATGACATCTCTGAACCTCTAATTCCTTGGCTAAAACTCAGACATAATAGAATTATCTTTTATATTTCTATAGAAAATGAAATAAGATAATGACATGAGTGATAATACAAGATACACAGTAAATGTTTATTTTCTTTTGACTATGTACTCTATTCTATTTGGAATTTTGCCATTGTTGTTTATTGACCTATGTGATTTTGCCTCTGTCATTATTTGTACTGTCCAGAAAGTATTTAGATTGATAAATTTATCTTGTGAAATATATAGGTAAGTTGTTGTACACCATAGACTAATTTCTGACCTTCATAATGTAGCCAGGTTAATTACTAATTAATGAAAACCTTTTATTTTGCCTACAATAAGCTGCTCAGCAGGAATTTTCCACCTAATTAATAGTGACATGTTATATGAAGCACATCTGGCATTTTGCACCCAATTCAAGGCAATTTCAAAGACTAATAATCCACAATATATTCAAATATGTCTTTGCTTGTCATGATAATAACTCATGGTAAAGAATATTTCATAAACAGTGCACGGTGATTATTCAGAGTGATTTCAGTTTCCTCATAGGTAGTAAAAATAAGTTGAAAAATACTTCTTTTTCTCAAGAGTAGATATGAAAGCCCTTGTTTAAAAATTAAACTATATTCTAGCCCTCAGTGGTACTCCTCTCTACATTTTAAATATTAATATTTAATTACTGATCTAATTATTTTCCAAATGAACATATAAAACATGCATTAAGTGGATGAAAACTGTCTAGACCATTTCTGCAGAATTAGATCATCATTAAAGATATGTCTGGTTATGACTGTTAAAGAAGTCACATTAAAGGAGTTTACATACAAAATAATTTCAAACTAATGGATTAATACTTTGATGATTTTTAAAATTGTGGGTCACAGAGTACTCATCCTTTAACTGGAACTATGTATGTTAGGGAAGTCAGATAAAACATGTTAACTTTGGAAACATTTCAACCTTTAATTACAGGAAAACACAGCTTTGTAACATCCCTCTGTTATAAATTTCACTAGACAATCATTAGAATTAATATGTAAAATACTTTAAACATTCTGAAAACCCTGACAACCAGTAATCTTTAGTGAGAGTTGTCTACTCATATTCATTCTTCCTTCATAATCTCAGGCCAGCTAACTTTTTTTTGTTGTTTTAAAGATTTTATTTATTTATTTGACAGAGAGAGAAAGAGCACAAGCAGGGGGAGTGGCAGACAGAAGGAGAGGGAGAGGGAGAAGCAGACTCCCCACTGAGCAAGGAGCCTGATAATGGGGCTCCATCCCAGGACCTTGGGATCACGACCTGAGCAGAAGGCAGACAAGACGCTTAACCAACTGAACCTCCCAGGTGCCCCAGGCCAGCTAACTTTTGATAGGGATAAGTAAAGAGGCAAAATGTTGGGATGCAGGGATGCTAATAAATGTACCATATTTCTGGAATAATAGAAATTTCAAGTTGTCTTTTTTTACAAAAAGATTTTATTTATTTGAGAGAGAGAGCATGAGCAGGGGATGGGGGTGGCAGAGGGAGACAGAGAAGCAAACTCCCCACTTAGGAGGGAGCCCAATGCGGGACTTGATCCCAGGACCCTGAGATCATGTCCTGAGCCACCCAGGCACCCTGAAACTTCAAGTGGTCTTATTCATGCTCCTAAAAATCATTAAAATTTCTTGAAAATGCCAATGCTTAGTTCTCCAAACTACATCTCCCAGATTTATTAATCAACGTGGAGTTAGGAAAACCAGATTACCTCAAATATTAGGCATATCACCCATAAGGAGAACAGGCCTGGATGTGAGGAGACAACAGTGAGTGCCCTGAGGAGATCACTTTAGCAAGAATTGGGAAAATTAAATTTGATCTTGACTATTTTGCTTAAACCCAGCTGTGGTTTTGTCTGCATTAAATGTGTTGCCATAATGTCATATTTTACCTGGTCTGTAGGTCAGAGAAACAAAATTACCATAATGCACTTACCTCACCTGTTTTCATTCGCATGCACTTTAAGTTACATGGGTTATACATTTCATGAAATGAGTGTTTACAGAAATCACTAATAAAACTGGAAACTCTTGATGAAGGATAAAATGGAGACGGAGAAGTGAGAAAACATACAACCACAAGCTGTGGTTTTGAGAAAGGGAAATGGAAAGGACCCCATGAGAGAAAAAGCTCTTTTTTCCCCTTTGCTTCTTTTCCAGCTTTTATTCTTGCTAGGACCCCCACCCCCACCCCACTCTACACAGGCCTCCGCATGCAAACAGTGCATGTCTTCCTTGTGAGGGACAAGGAGTTAATGATTTTTCTAGAGTAGATAACATCTAAGAAAGGACTCAAGGAAGCTATCACATGCTTATATCAGACCACCTGTGCTAGATATCTCAATGCCAAGACCCCCTGGCTTCAGGGAACAAGTGACTTATGATAGACATGAGGACCTTGTCCTCATTCCTGATCAGTTTCTGGATGCCTGAGAGGACATGTATGCCAGACCATGATTGGCAATAAAAACCCCAGCCTCCAAGCAAAGACTAGACTCTCTGGATGCTCCATCTGTATCCCTCTCTATATAACCTCAGTCAACTCTGCTTTCACCTCCTGCTAGTTCACATTTGATTTCCATCCTGCGTGAACCTGAAGACCCTCTTGGCTGGTTCTGTGGGACCCCCCCCATCTGGGTCCTTGGACCCAGCCTGTCTGCATCAAATTTTTTATCACAACCTACACATTTCTCTTAACGCTTCTCAAGACCGTCTCCCTTGCTTCTTGATAAAAGTAAGTGATGTAGAGTTTCAATATAATTGTTCATACTATAGCTAAAAAGAAAACATTACTGTAAAATTTACTCTAAATAAACGCTTCCCCTAACTGGATGTTCTATATAAAAATTCCTCTTCGTGTATTTGTGGTGTAAGGTCTAAAGTCAAGGTTCAATAGGATGTGTTGTCATCTGGTAAAATCAAGAGAGGTTCAAATGGCCTAACTCCAAGGTCCCTTCCCATTCTGCCTGCAAGGATGAAGTCCCTAGCCACGCAACGTCCTCACCAGATGTACCAGGTACAGCTCCAGCTTCTCCTGGAGGGTGGGCGTCAACTCCCTGCCAATCCCTGGAATAATTCAACAAGCCCATTATGTCATCACATAGAAGCCAGGGGCACCGCCCGCCCTTGATTCTGCAGAACTTCTCTCCCACAGCCCCTGCTTGTTCACTCTGTTCCCAAGTGCAATCTCCATGTGGCCCTGCATCATTTGGGTCTCCCTCCCCACAGCTGTTTCTGGCCATCCCCATAATTCTAGGGTAGGAATTACTACTTTCTTAACAACAGGCTGAGCAGCAAGCAATTAAAACTATATAGAAATGATAATGATTTATTTTTGCTTGAATTTGCAATGTGGCAAATTACATTAATTAATTTCAATGCATTCCTGTTGAAGGCCAAGTGACTTATGATGAATTATCCTTTGTACATTTTTTACTTTACTAATATTTTGCTTTTTGATAGTATTTTTGTATGAATGTCCTTAAAAGTTATTGGACTTGGGATTTTCCTTTAGTTTGTTGTTCTTAAGTATTTAGGTCCTGATTAGCCTCATAAAATAGAGGAAATTCAGTTATTTTTTATTTTAAATTTGGGAAAGTTTGTATGTGATTGGGATTACTCGTTATACAGATATCTGATAGAATTCATCAGTGAAATCCAACTTTGTGTGGAGTTTTCTATGTAGAAAGATCATTGACTGTTAACTGAATCTGGCTTTAGTTATAATTCAGATTTCTTTTTCGTTGTCCTCATAAGTTTTACTAATATTTTACCAGTGATTTTTAGATTTTTATCTAAATTTTCCTATATATTGCTATTAAGTGGCTCAAAATATGCTCTTATAAACTTGTCTATTATCTCATTTCTCTTGCTTTATTGTCTCTTGGGTTTCTTCATGCTGCCTTATCTCCTTGTATTCATGATTTTTTAATTGAGTTGCAGGCATCACTGAAGAAAAATTGGAAAAAAGAAATTGTCAGGTCCTAAATGTTGCATTTCACATTAGAGGTCAGAGACTCTGGCAACACTGAAATCAGCTTAGTCTACACAATTATTGAGAATTCTAAGTTGGATTTAAATCTTTGAGCTATGTTTATTCCTATTATGCCTGTCTTTAGACAGATCATCCCCAGCCAAAATTTTAGGAGTATTAACAAGATTTCAAAAAAAAAAAAAAGCAAGATATCAACTCATGCCGAGGTATGCATGAACTTCTGTTCCTCTTGTCCCATAGATGTGCAGATGACTCCTTTTTTATCTGGTTTTTCTTCATCTCTAATAACACTTTGTTGTTTTATCGTCTGTTTTGTCTGAAATTAGTATAGCCACTCTCGTTTGTGGTTTCTGTTTGTATATTTTTTCTATCATTTTACTTTCAGTTCGTATTTTTAAAGCCAGTGGGTCTCTGATAGACAACATGTAATAGGATATTGTTTATTTTAACCATATTGACAAACTCTGTCTTTCAATTGGATTGTTTGAGTCATTCACATTTAATGTTCTATATCTGTGTGTGTGTTTGGATTTATGGCTTGTAGTTTAGTTTGTGTTTTATGTTCCTCTGTCCGTCATCAACTGCCTTCTTTTGCATTAAGTGAATATTTTTCAGTATAATATTTTAATTTTTCTTTTTTTTTTATTTATTTGACGGAGAGAGACACAGCGAGAGAGGGAACACAAGCAGGGGGAGTGGGAGACGGAGAAGCAGACTCCCCGCTGAGCAGGGAGCCCGATGAGGGGCTCGATCCCAGGACTCTGGGATCATAACCTGAGCCGAAGGCAGACGCTTAACAACTGAGCCACCCAGGCGCCCCTTAATTTCTTTAATAAATAAGAAGAAGAAATGAAGGAGGGGGAGGAAGAGGAGGAGGATGAAGAGAAGAAAAAGAACAATGATAATGAAAACTGCACATGCTTGGGCTATAGGGTTATTTTCTTTTTCAATTAATTTTGCTCTTTCTTCTCAACATTAATATATTTTTATCCTTAAAATGGTTCAAGTGAATCCTATACCCAAAGTGATCTTGAGTCAATTCATGTGAAAACCCTGGAATTGTTGAAAAAACACAGTTTTGCTGGCTTCACAGTTTTCTAAGGAATAAGCCTCAGCAGACTCATAGAGGACTTTTCTGGAGGCGACGTTGAATGTATTTTGACTTGGTCAATCTTCAAATGACCAAGGAAGCAGGAAAATCGAATAGTTCATAGAATGTGTCAAATATTTTGTTAAGATCAGCAGTGCTTGTGAAGTGGTGATCATGTTTGGTTGTCATGAAGCCTCTTTTCGTCTCCCAGAAAGAGATAATGGATCTGAGGTTATCACAGCATTGGCTCAGGTGCTCAGATAGTAACACTTTACTCTAAAGATCAACTTAAAAGAAGCAAACTCTTAGCCATGGCATATTTCAAGCAAGTATTGACTGTGTTGCATTTTTTCTTAGATGTTTGCTATTTTTTATTTCCACTTATTTTCAAATGCAAATATATTCAAAATTTCATAATTCATATTTAAACTAAAGCTTATTTGAAACCCTTACAAAATGCATCACAGCCTTGATTTAAAAATCAAATAAATATATTTAGAGAAAAATATAAAAAAAACCCTTAGACATACACAGTAGTTAGATTTTGTATTTCTCACTATCAGATACATTGCAGTTATAATCCGAATAGAGTACTAAGGATTAGAAAATAAAAATTGGCAAATAACAAACTGATCTTTGCTTGGTTTAATATTATTAGATACATTAGAATGTTAAAAATCAATCTTATAATGAATCAGCCATAAGGTTGGTCTTAATTAATTCGGTCTCCTGTGAAAGACCATAAATGAAATATAATTCATTTTCATCTCCATTTACCCTCCTCTACCCTTTAAAAAATAAGAAACTTCTATTTTAACCTTCTTGGCATAGTGTTTTAATTCAATGACATAGTGAAAATGTATGGAAATGTGTTAAATACCTTTTTAGATTTTTCAGTGAGCTTTGGCTTCTAACCTGAGTATTTCCTTGTTGACATTAATGCAGTTTATTCAATCAAAAGCTACATTAAATTCTATATCTTCACTGCATTTATCAATTATACTCCTTTCCAGGTCACTAGCTTCTCCTGAATTTTTTATTACTAAATTACTTTGATGAAGTGATGCTTGAATTTCTCTTTAGTACTTCCTAAAGTTATGAGACTGATTTTCATTCAGGCTCACATCATCATCTGTCAGACTATTTCTTGAGAAACTGTTCTAACAAATTCACTCATGTGCTTACACACGTACACAAAGTACCTCAGGCTTTGCAGTATTTCACATAGAGATCCTCAGAGACAGAAATAGTTGGCATTAAGGAAAATGGGGGAGACATTTTCCACTAAAATAACTAAGGACAGGGGCTCCTGGGTGGCTCAGTCGTTAAGCGTCTGCCTTCAGCTCAGGTCATGATCCCAGGGTCCTGGGATCGAGCCCCACATTGGGCTCCCTGCTCAGTGGGAAGCCTGCTTCTCCGTCTCCCACTCCCCCTGCTTGTGTTCCCTCTCTCGCTGTGTCTCTCTCTGTCAAATAAATAAATAAAATCTTAAAAAAAATAACTAAGGACATTTAAAAAATAAACAAGCAAGGCACCTGGCTTGTTCAGAGACACCTGGTAAAGCATGCAACTCTTGATCTTGGGGTTGTGAGTTTGAGCCCCATGTTGTGTGTAGAGATTACTTAAAATTAAAAAACTTAAGCAAGCAAAAACAGTGTTCCCAAGATACAGTTCAAACACAGTGAAGAGTAATACCAACACACAATTTCAACATCTGTAAGAAATTTACACTTAAAAGAAGGCACATGACTTAAATAACTTACATAACAGCATATTTAGGATTTGTTTCATAGGACTC
This sequence comes from Mirounga angustirostris, assembly GCF_029215605.1. Taxonomy (NCBI): domain Eukaryota; kingdom Metazoa; phylum Chordata; class Mammalia; order Carnivora; family Phocidae; genus Mirounga; species Mirounga angustirostris. The sequence goes on along the minus strand of NW_026991722.1, from coordinate 8,367,766 downwards.
AGGCAGTTCATAGCACAATATTAAAATTCTTTGTAAGTTTCCAATTCTTGACTTAGAGACGTGGCATCTTTAACTACTAAAAAAACAAATATTCATCTGTCTACCCTGCAAGAGCTTATTTGCAAAGCAGACAATAATGGCAAATTCTTCTCACACTCTTGTTTTCATTGTTCCTATAATTTCACAGCATTAATTATAATAAGCGACTCCTCAAAAAACAACTATGCTAGGGGCTCCTGGGTGGCTCAGTCATCGAGCGTCTGCCTCCGGCTCAGGTCATGATCCGGGGGTCCTGGGATCAAGCCCTGCATCAGGCTCCCTGCTCAGTGGGGAACCTGCTTCTCCCTCTCCTGCTACCCCTGCTTGTGCTCGCTCTCTCTTCGTCAAATAAATAAATAAATAAAACTTAAAAAAAAAAAGATAAAAAAACAACTAGGCTAAAAATAAAAGGCAGGATGTACTACAAAATAGGTACAAAGTTCAAGAACTTTCTTTCAGTAGCATAAATGAAAGAAGGTTATTGTCTGTTAACAAACAATAGTCTTAAAAGATCTCAATTTTTCAAGAATTAGAAATGAGGAACTATAATAACATTGGCCTCTGGATAAAACAACACTGCATATAAGTGAAAGCAAATTATTATCTTTAAGAATTAAAGGAAAGTTTCTCCAAAAATAGTGTTCTGAAAGATCAAGATGAAAATTCCAGGAATTTATTTGGAATCTTTGAAAAAGCACACATGGATGTGTTCCCTTTAGAGTTAGTGAAGAAAGCTAAGTGAGCACAGACTGAAATGAAAAGGCAATAGGGTGAAACAAGAAAACATTGCAAGGAAGCTAAAAGTTCAAAAGACAGAATTAAAGCTCATCAGATAGTTATATTAACACATTAAAAAATGTATTCAGTATTGTGGAGGCTGAAATTTATTACAAACAGAGGAATAAGAGGAAATAGATGCAACTAAAAGGAAACTAATAAATATTAGTATCAGAGAACAAAATGCCTATATTTCTAGAAATTTGTAGTCCTGATGGAGTGACTAGATTAAATAAACAAAATAAATCATCTCAGACATTTCTGAAGAAAAGTTCTATGCTAAAGAATGCCATTTCTAAGCAAAATGAAGGAATGATCCTTTGTTGATCAAAATTAGATATAAAAGATATATCCAAAGATATCATCAATAATTATGAATTTCATATGAGTTGTCAGCCTTGAAAGTAAAACAGCCAGTTACTTGATCAGCAAAATGGGTCTATTCAGGGATGGCAGAGGAATTGTAATTTCAAGACATAAAAGCCATAGCAAAATCATAGGCAAGTCCAGAAAAGAAAGGAGAGGAATATTACTTTATGGAGAAAAAGGAGGAAGTTGGAGGGGCTGTTTTGAATGAAGGCCCATTGGAGTGTGAAAATGAGAATTCAGGATGGTGACTGTCTCTTCTTTGCTGAGGTTTGGCAGTTTCTCATTGGCTGGGCTGTTTCTGGGCAAGGAGAAAATCTTTCTTTTTCTTACTGTGGTAGTAGCTTCTTCCTATTGAAAATGCCAAGTATGCTTGTTCCTGTTGGGTCTCTAATTGACAGTGAATTGGTACATGAGAGTTCTCTCTTCTGGTCTCCCAACTCTATTTTAAATGAGGTTTCCTTTATTCAGTTTCACAGAGTTTAAAAGAATCCTATAAACATTCTGTTAAATGTATTATTTATCAAAATTGGGAAGGAGGTTTGAGTATACTAATTTCAAAGTTCTCTGTGCAAAACTACATGCCAGAAAGCAATCGATCAAAGTATTCAGTACTGAAGAGGAATAATATTATGAATAAAGAACATAAAATTTAGGAAAACTTTCATAGATGTTGGTGACAAAGAGACACTCTCAGTTGCAAAAATCAAAAAGTAGAACATACATACCACCTTCGAGGAAAAAAGAACCATTAACACTTACTAGCAGTGAGGAGAAAAAGTGATATTTATCAAAATAGGGAAATCATTGTGTACAAAAACTAATTTTGATCACAGAAAACACTTAAGATATTAAAAAGTCTGAATAATTGATGTGAAACTAATCTTGACAATAACTACACAGGTTACAAAAAATCCTTGAATGAATAAATACATAAGAAATATTTAAACTAATAAACTAAACTAAAAACAAAAGTTTCATTGTGTTGAGAAAATAAAGGAAAGTCATGTGGAGAAGAGTGGGCACAAGTGAGATAACTTCCCATATGTTCTTGTAGGAATTCTTTATATGATATATAAAACTGATAAATTAGGAAATGGGGCAGGAGTATATTCTTTAGAAATATGTAATTAGACATGATCACATATATATAATTAAAATACATATAATTTATATTCTCATTGATGTGACCATACCAAATATAGGAAAATGAATAATCTATGTCTGAAGAAAAGTTCTTTTGCAAAACAAACAAAACAAAGTCTAGGCAAAATGAAAGGATGGCCCTTCTTTGATCAAGATGACATATGAAAGTTGCATCTAAAGACTCAAAGATTTGCCTATTAAAAAATCTCACTACTAATTCCTATTAAATTCTACTTTATAGATTAAGATATTCCTTCCATCATAAATATGTGCTAAAGTGGGACGCCTGGGTGGCTCAGTCAGTTAAGCGTCTGCCTTCAGCTCAGGTCATGATCCCAGGGTCCTGGGATCGAGTCCCGCATCGGGCTCTCTGCTCCTTGGGAGCCTGCTTCTCCCTCTGCCTCTGTCTCTCTCTCTGTCTCTCATGAATAAATAAATAAAATCTTAAAAAATAAATAAATAAATAAATAAATAAATATGTGCTAAAGTTGGAAGGGTCCATTACTTGCATATTGATTTTCCTGAGAGGAATCTGATCAACTGATGATGTCAACTGGCATATTCATGCAAAGAAGCTGGCACCTACTTAAGAACAATGTCTGGTAGGAATGAGAGGCATCCTTGATTCCTTGATTTCTGTGTGTGTGTGTGTGTGTGTATTTCGTGGTTACACGTGTATGTGTGTGACTTTGCTCTCGTGCGTATACTTAAGTGAATGTGGCATGGGAAACAAATTGTCACCTCCTTAATTTGGCCTGGAGCAGGTATTTTGTCATGCATGCCTTTACTTTCTGTCTTTTCTCTATAGGAGAGATGAAGGAAGAAATAATATTTACTTTCCAAATGAACCTAAGATGCAATAAAACATGATTCCTACTCTAAAACTCTTCAGTGGTTCCTGAGCCAATATGGAACCTTACATTAATGAACCTTACAAAATGTACATACACTCTGTTGTTTCGTTTTGCAATATTATTTTTTTCAAAAATTTCCTTAAAAAGATACATATTATATATAATTATGTATATTATCTCATACACTTACAGAATTAATATATTAACACTTAATATTTCATTATAAAATAAAAATTTTATTTTTTTATACTTAAAGATGCTTTGTAAAGGAAGAGAAGACTTGCTTTTCTCACCCAAAATGCCACTGTTTAACTTCTAAAAACGCTGAAAAAGAAATTGGGATAACCGAGTTCTCTGACTCATGAAAGTGAAGAATCTACTCCAAAGAAAATGAACAAAACTCTAAATAAGAAACAAAAGTATAATGAAATCTATTCTCCAAGCTTTACATATGTTAAAATGTAACTTGCTGTGTGTAACCATCCTTACAGAGCATTTTTGAGTGGTATTTACGGCCCTAGTTCAGCTATGGCATCATTTTGAGATCAATCATTAAAGAAAAAGAACTGAATTTTTCAAACATAAACGTGACAAGCTCTTTAAGATCCAAAAATTATTTGTTATAGCTTTCAAGCTAGAAATGAAAACGCCATCGCGCATCTTACAGGGAAAGTTATCATACTGGCTGCAGAAGCACACAAGAGCTCAGAAAATAATAAAGCCATACACAGTTGACATTGGTGAATGCCTGCAGGATAACCAGCAAGTAAAATAAGGGGCTCCTGGGTGGCGCAGTCTGCTGAGCCTCCGACTCTTGGTTTCAGCTCAAGTCATGATGTCAGGTTCGTGAGATAGAGATCCATGTCAGGCTCCACGCTCAGTGCAGTCGGCATGAGATTCTCTCTTCCTTTCCATCTCGCTCCACCCGCTACCACTCCCCCCCTCAAATAAATAAATAAATCTTTAAAAAAAAAAAAAACAGTAAGTAAAAATAAACCATGACACTGACACCTTCCACTGTGAAGTAGTTCACTGTATTAAAGATTTAGATACAGACGAGAAGGCTGGGTTAATATCCCACGTGTAGAATTGCACCTTTGCCTTACAAATGGTCAGATCTCTAGCCATGAATTAACTTGCCCTTTTTCTTGTATTTTCGAGTTCTGCACCAACTCTCCAATGAAGGAAGTCCCTTTTATGTGACTACTAAGCCACAGACACAATGGTGATGAAATATTAATAACATTAAGTAAACGTTTTGAGTCTCCACGTTTGTCTTGGAACAACTAGGTTGACATCAGTTCTAATGATTGAAAAGCAATGGTGGGCAAAACTGCTGGTGCCCATCATCAATAAAGGCAGCAGCACCACTTTCAAGTAATAATTATACTCTTCAACTCCATGCAGTCACTGGTAAAGAAAATGCCAGCTTTGTTTAAGAATGTCTTTTTTTTTTAGTTTTTTTTTTATTTATTTGAAAGAGAGCGAGAGAGGGTGCACAAGTGGGGAGGAGAGGCAGAGGGAGCGGGAGAAGCAGACTCCCCGCTGAGCAGGGAGCCTGGTGTGAGGGTAAGACTTGATCCCAGGACCCTGAGATCATGACCTGAGCCAAAGGCAGATACTTAACCCACTGAACCACCCAGGCGCCCCAAGAATATCTTTGACGAAGCAGAAAAAAAGTCATACTTTTATTAAAGCTAATCCATTGTGTACACATCTTTTTAATATTCTGTGGTAAAATGTGAAGTACATGTAAAATATTTCTGCCGCACACCAAATATCAGCACTTGTCTCAAAGATTCAAAGTTTTGAAATTGTTTACATTGCAATCTGGATGAGCCACTCTTTTCATGAAACTCCATTATTCTTTGATAGCACTACTAAAAAAAAATCAGACTTGGGTATCTGGTAGACATTTTCCCCATTTAGTTGAAGTACATTTCTGTTGATTCCAGTTCGAGGTATTGTAAATAAAGCCTCCATACACAGTCATGTGTGGGTTTTTGCATAAATGTAAGTTTTCAGTTCTCCAAGGCAATGCCCAGAAGTGGGTTCACTGGTCACCTGATAATGTGTAACTTCATAAGATATAATCAAACAGGGGCGCCTGGGTGGCTCAGTTGGTTAAGCGACTGCCTTCGGCTCAGGTCATGATCCTGGAGTCCTGGGATCGAGTCCTGCATCGGGCTCCCTGCTCGGCAGGGAGTCTGCTTCTCCCTCTGACCCTCCCCCCTCTCATGCTCTCTATCTCATTCTCTCTCTCAAATAAATAAATAAAATCTTTAAAAAAAAAAGATATAATCAAAAATATGTGATATTAATCATGGTATGTATTTCTTCCTAACTGTGACTTGGCATTTTGTATCTTTCAAATAATCTGTGTACTTCATGTTAATTGTCACATTTAAGGACACACAACTGTTTATAACAGTCCTTTATTATCTTTTCAATGTCTGTATGAGGGATGCTCTTTTATTACTGATGTTGATGATATGTGACTTATTTTTTTATTGATCAGTCTAGCTTGAGGTTTATCAATTTTCTTGATCATTTCAAAGATCAGAGCTTTATACCTGTCTATCTCTACTGTTCTTCTGTTTTCAATTTTATGGATTTTTGCTCTTATCTTTATTATTTCTGTCCTTTTACTTGATGTGGGTTTAATTTGCTCTTCATTTCAAAGTTTTCCTAACTGAAAATTTAGATGACTGAGTAAAGTCCTTTCTCTTCTAAAAGAAGCATTTGAGTCCATAAATTTCACTTAAAGCACTGCTTTAGCTGTAACTCACAAATAATGTCGTGTTTTTACTTTGTTCAATTCAAAAGATTTTCTAATTTCCCTTTTAACTTCTTTAATCCATATATTATTTAGTAGTGTGTTGTTTAATTTTCAAATATTTGGAGATTTTTAAGATATCTTTGTATTATTGATATCTAGTTTAATTTCTTTATGGATAGAGAATATATTTTATATAATTTTAGTTCTTTTAAAATTTGTTTGGGATAACTTTACGGCCCAGAACATGGTCTAACTACAAAATATTCCGTGTGCATCTGAAACAAAGTGATGCATCCATGTTGGATGGAGTTTCCTATAAATAATAGATAAAGTTTGCTGATAATGTTTTTTAGATTCTACATGTTTACCGATTTTTTTTCTTTCTGCTTGTTCTACTGGTTACTTTTATTCTTACTTCACAATTATGGTAGTTATTAGATCTAGTACTGAATCATGTTATTTAAATATTAATAATAACACATGTAAATAGTATTCTATCATAAATTTTTCATATGGTGATAATTCCATTTAAACATAATGAATATTCTTTGTAGTACAAATATATTTTTTTTTTTTTTGCTATGAATATCTTAAACTTCAAATGGTCATAGAAGGTTAACAGGGGTGCCTGGGTGGCTCAGTCCATTAAGCATCTGCCTTTAGCTCAGATGATGATCCCAGGGTCCTGGGATGGAGCCCCGCATTGGGCTCCCTGCTCAGCGGGGAGTCTGCTTTTCTCTCTGCCCCTCACCCTGCTCATGCTCTATCTCTCTCACGCGCGCTCTCGCTCTTTCTCAGATAAATAAATAAAATCTTTTTTAAAAAAGCAGAGTAACGGGCGCCTGGGTGGCTCAGTTGGTTAAGCGACTGCCTTCGGCTCAGGTCATGATCCTGGAGTCCCACGTCGGGCTCCCTGCTCAGCAGGGAGTCTGCCTCTCTCTCTGACCCTCCCCCCTCTCATGCTCTCCATCTCATTCTCTCCCTCAAATAAATAAATAAAATCTTAAAAAAAAAAAAAAAGCAGAGTAACAATTCCTGAGTTTAATTATCAACAGATAATCTCCATTTGTTCTATTCCTTTTAACCAACTAAGCACATAATAAATTGTGCTTTTTAAAAGAAGGATACAGTCCTGATTTTTAGTATCATAAGCAAAAAGAGGCAGCCCCAGAGGATCTCTATCTTTCCACCAAGATAGGATTCAGACATTCCCCAATAAGGGACATGGCTTATTGCAGATGCCATGAGTAGGATTTTCTAGCCTCCTATGTAGCCCTCAAGATAAGTTCCCAAAGGCCACCCTGATGGGTAACAATCCCAGGGCTTATCCAGCAGCCCTTCTTGCAACTCTGTCATTATTAGTCATTATGTGCTATGCATATGTGAATGAAATATGTCTTAAAACCATACGTAAACTTATATATTTAAATATATATGTAAACTTTATGTATACTTTTTAAACTATATTTGTTTGCATATATAAGCTATATATATATATATATATATATATATATATATGCACTTTTAAACTACAAGTATGATTTGAAGTATGTGTATGTAGTTTTCAAACACTGTTTCCCTAATGTTGACATAATCTGACATTTATCCTGAATTTCAAATGACTTTCAGGTTTAATCAATTTAACAATTTGTCACCATATATAACTTCACTGGTCTAAATTTTTGCTATTCCCATAAATAACACTGCTATATTTCCAGTAAACTCAGGTAAGAAATCTCAGTTACCTTTAACTTACTTCTCTTCCACAATTCCTGGAATAAATCCATCATAGTCAATACTTACTAACATGTTTTTAGTTGGGAAGTGATATGAATAATATATTTAAAAACAGTTTATTGCTCTAGAAGTCAATTTAAGAAAAACTGTTTTAAACTCATGAGACATTAAAAAAAAATATTGGGACAATCATCTAAATTCTATTACCTGGGATTACATTTTATTGTATTGCTTCTAGAAATTTTAGAAAAACTAAATCATTACATATTAAGCCAATTTCCCCTTGAGTCAATCAATTCCCCCCTTTTTTCCCTCTTGTAATTACTGTATTCATTGTATTACTCAGTTTTTAATGTGTTTTTAAAAATTTACATAAATTCTATTATTCTACAAGATGTTTTTGAAACTTAAAATTTTCATTCAAATGGCTTTTGAGATAATTCTCATTATATATTTATACAATTATAACTTATTAGCTATTTATATGTGTGTGTGTATTTCACTTTATACTGCATAGAACTGAATCTACCTCTATGTATAGATATAACAAAAAGTCAAGCAAGAAAGTGGATAAATAAATTTGTTATACTCACTGTTATAGTTATCTCTTTGCACTTAAAAAGCTATTCCCAAATTTTAGAGAGTAAAGCAACAAACCCTTATTATCTCACACTTCCTCTGGGTCAGGATTTGGAAGGCAGGTTAGTAAGATGGTTCTGTTTTAAGGGCTCTCAGAAGGTTACAATCGAGATCTTGGCCAGAAGACTTCCCAAATTACTAGTATAGAGTAAAATATTTTAAGCTAAGAGAAAACACAAGAGAGCATAAAATCAGAAATAATATTGGAATAATATAAAATATATGAATTATTAAATATGATCAAGTTGAAATTTTATTCAACTATAGACATTTAAAGATTATTTTAAAAAATAAAATATAGGGATGCCTGGGTGGCTCAGTCGGTTAAGCATCTGCCTTCGACTCAGGTCATGATCCCAGGGTCCTGGAATCGAGTCCCGAGTCAGGCTCCATGCTCAGAGTGGGGCCTGCTTCTCACTCTCCTTCTGCTCCCCTGCTTCTGCTCTCTTGCTCGTTCTCTCTATCTCAAATAAATAAAATCTTTAAAAAAAGAATCAATAAAATATAGCCACATCCTTTATACAGGAATCACTTCTAAAAATAATTTCTAAGAAAAGTTGAATATAAAGGATGAACAGGAGTGTATCAAAGAAAGTGTCAACAAAAGAATAATGGCAATGTTAATATAGGATAATATGAAATTTAAAGTTAAAAATACTATAGTTAAAAATGAAAGAAATGCAGTGGAATACTTTATAATGATGAAAGAATAAATTCTGTTATATTTTCAAAGACTAAAGGAAAATTCTTTTGTAATTTAAAAAAAGGCAAATCTTAATGTGAAAAGATACAAAATTAATGAACCTCATTTTATATTCCAAGCACAGGTGGAAATACATAAAGTAAAAACTTTTATAAATAAAAACACAATCCAATCATGCTCATAGAATTTATGACACCTTGCTCAGATGTACACAAAGAAAATTAATAATAACTAAGATTTAGGAAGATTTGAACAACCAAAAACACCATGTGCTATAATCAATTCACAAATAATATTTATTGTTTTCAAACACTAATGGAACATCTTCAAAAATGAACCAGGCATTAGGCCACAAAGAAAAAAACAAATAATTACACAAAGAAGGAAAACATACGGTCAATCTCTTACCCCAAAATGCATCAAAAAGAGTTGCTAATCACAAAACCTTTGTCTTTCCCATCTTGCCCCACCATCCCCAAGAAATATGCATCTTTGTTTGAAATCATATAAATGCTAGCATTCTTTGAGTATTTACTAAACAAGGAAAGCAAAACGAAAATTGCAGCTACTTGGAAATGAACAAAATGAGGGTAAAAAACAGGTCTTCCAATTAATGCCTTTATTGGAACATAATAAATATCTAAAACAAATGAAGGATAAATACAGCCCAAGAATCAAGAAGTATAACTAAATAATATCCTAAAACTTTCAAGAACTCAATACAGATGAAAGGAGAAATCAATGAAGCACAAAACACGTGGGAAAATGAAACTTGGATCCTAGAAAAGACCAATAGTCTTTGGCAAGTCTGATCACAAGAAAAGGAGAGAGACTGGCATATACAACATTAAGGGTGAAAGCTCGATGTGAAAAAATCAGGAGTAAAATCTAAAAATTAAAAAGGAGTAAAATCTAAAAATTTTATGCAATAATGCATAAAATTACAGTTTCTTTTGGTAACAATGTCCACAGCCAAAATTGTTTCAGAAAAAGTAGTAAAGCTATATAAACGCATAATCATAGCAAAAATGGAAGTCAGTCAAAATATAGAGCCATTCCTGCCTCAGGAAAGAAGGAAAGGTGGCAGGCTTCAAGATTTTCTAAACTATATAAAAAGGAAAGAAGCTCAGAGGTTGCCACTCTGTTGAATAACAAGTAAAAAAGCTGAAACCAACTGAAAAATCGACAAACTTCCCTAGATCCGTAAGAGAAGTGAGGTCACAGGACATGTCGCTGCCCCTAACATTGGGCAGGCAGATTCAGAGAATCACTACACACCAGAGCAGAAATTCCTGGGGCAACCGGCACCTTGATGGGAAAATCTGAACAGTAATTGATGAATCGATAGAATTAATGAGGCTCAGTGTAGACAAGTCTGAGTTAAAAACTCCGAGGGGACCTCATCAATAGGGGAGCCTAGCGGTTTTGTGAGTTTTACCCCCTCCAGCTCTACCAGGTTCTCACAATATACAGTGGAGAAGAATCTCCTTGTGCTTCTGGCAAGAGGAGAGGAAAATGAACCATTTTGAAATATGCCAGAGTATTCTGTCCTTCTTAAGAAGACCTGCCCTCAGAGAAACAGAGCCTGACTAACCTAGGGGCAGGGAAATATTCAACTGTAGTGCACGCTAGCCATCCTATCCCACCTAAAGTGTGGAGGAGGGGCAGGGATTGAGAAGCATTTGTGAAGGTCACAGTCCAGAAGGCGGAGGCTCACTGAAAGACTCAGACCCAATCACAGGGCTATAGAACGCCTCCTTCCTCCCCAAACCTCACAACCACATGGCCTATTTATAGCAGTTCCATTTACAGAGTACATCATACCCAGTGATGGAGAAAAAATTAGGAGACACAGTAAAAGGTAAAAGAACACAGTTTAAATAGAACAAGCATCAGAACCAGACTGAGATACAGCAGAGATGTTGGAATCATCAGATCAAAAATTTAAAGTAACTATGAGTAATATGGTGAGGGCTCTAAGGGATGAACTAGAGCATACAAGAACTGATGGGCCAGGTAAGGCAAGCAAAGGAAATCCTAAAAAAGGACCAAAAAAGAAATGTTGCACTTCAAAGTCACTGTCTAGATTTATCATTTCCATTTTCATATCCAATTGCCCCCACTGAGTGAACTGTCCATCTTTCCATAATGATTTAGGATGTCTTCTCTTTCTGGAATCTGTTTTCTGTTCCATAATGTTCCATTTCTCCATTCTCATGCAGGTACTGCATATATATAATTTTTTGGTGTACATTATAATTATAGTATTTTGGATAACAGGTGGAGCAATTGATCCTCACTGACAAAGAGTTACGTTGAGACAAGAGATTGTTTGGAAAACAAGCAACTTCCTTTGGGTTTTAGAGGTTTAAAAAGAAAACTCAGTGGGCTTAAGGAAGCTGTTAAAATGAGACAGCTTCAGGTCATACAGAAAGAATTCCTAATTAAATTTTAAGTGCCTTGAAACTATAATTTAAAAGACTTATTTAGAAGCCTTTAAATTCCCAGGACAGACAAATTTAAATTTTTATCCTTAGGTGGTTGTAGAAGCAAGAATATCATTCGTTAGTCCAAAATATTTTCAGCAACGATTCCAAACAAACCAACAAATAAATACACAGCACTTACTTATACCTGGTTCGGAGCTGTTTTATGGCATCATTACCTATAATTCCCTCCTGTTTCTACTAGTGAATAAAATAGCATTCTCATGTAGATATTCATCAAATCTTGATTTGGGGCAGGCATAAACATAAAAAAAGGACAGAAGACAAATATTTGCATGTAAAACATCTGCTTTGTCAGCACTAGGATTCTAGCTGTATTAATTTAGCAATAACAATATCGCCTCCAAAGGCTTTATCAGGATGGTTTGTATATTGAGGTTAATGCCCTTGCAAATGAGTTTATATTTACATATTCTACATTGTGGGAATCTTTAAACCATTCTTTAAAAAATATTAGGTATAGATAGCTAACAGGATGTCATAACATTTGAATTTAAATTATATGAAATGTCATACCAATCATTATACTAAATCTGTGTATCAATACAGTAGAATAATGAGTTAAAGGCTGGATAGTAGAAGTGTAATGAATAACACACCCAGCTGGAATTTATTTTTATTTGGACAGAATTCTATAAAAGGCACTGCTTGTCTATTCTTATTCATGACTGATACAGGAAGCCTGGCCATAATGTTAAAACAAATTCTACGTCTACTATGCCTTCATGTCCATGTTCAAAACTACAGAGGTAGGATTTACTTAACCTGTAACTCTATCATGATTACAGTGACATGATTTCCAATAAATGAGGCCAAATTTTGGAAAGAGTTCTATGTATAATTTAATTCATACTACATTAAGCTTAAATATATATAAACATAATTAGGGGCTCCTGGGTGGCTCAGTCAGGTAAGCATTTGACTTTGGCTCAGGTCATGATCCAGGGGTCCTGGGATTGAGCCCCAGGTGGGCTCCCTGCTCAGTGGGGAGTCTGCATCTCCCTCTCTCTCTCCCCCTGTCTCATGCTCTCTCCTTCTTTCTCTCAAATAAGTAAATGAAATCTTTAAAAACAAAATTTTAAAAATAAACATAAATAATACTATATATAACAGAAGAATTCTGATGAACACATCCAATTAATCATCCCTACACAGATGGTGTCGCTACTGTTTTTTGTGATCAAGACAATTGTTACTTTATGTTCCTAGCTGAATATTCAATATTTCCTGGTCTGCGAACCCCTGATATATTTTGCACTAAAATGTTTATTCTTCCTGCACATCCTTTACTATGATTTTATTGTAATAATACTTTCTCAATTGATTAAAAGTACGGTCATTAATACTGTATCTTCTGTTTCCTGCTGAAGGCTTTCCCTTTCCTCCAAAGTGCTCTGCATCATGTCCACTATTGGTTTTTTAACAGAAATATGCCTGTGTTCTTTGTTTTGCCTCTCTGTTGCTTAGTATCGCTTTCTCTGGCACAAAATGTCGGGGAGAGTTTATGGAATTTGTTTTCTTCACAGGAAGAGTCCTTTCCTCACTGAACGGACACGAAACTGATATTAGGTATTTTGTGCGACACAGTTCCACACTTGTCACCTCTGTGCACCCAGTGTCCACACCCGATTTCGTACCATGAGGACACAGCAATAAAGAAACAGCAAAATCACCGGTCCCAGCCCACGTCCAGTCTGGTAGGTAATGAAACACTCCTCTGGCAGCAGAATTTTTGGAGTCCTATTATCTAGATACTTGGGCAATGTATCACAGAGATTCAAGAAAGTCTTAACTGTGGGTAAACCAAAATTTTCAATTACAGAATTAGACTATGTACTCCAAATTCATGCTTGACATTATGAACATGAGTATTGGATCTGTGGATTCAAAGAAGGAGAACCAAATTCCTCCTCTGAATCATTGACAAATATTTTTAAGAACTCCAAAAAAAAGACATAAAATTCATGCTTCTATCAGTCTTTATATGGGATTGCACTCTAGTGTTAACCAAATACTCCACGTATTCATTCTTTCTCTATTACTTGTTCACATAACATTTGACTTTCCTGCTATTTTTTTTCTTTGTACTTATATGGATCAAGAGGGAAAAAAACTCCTGTATTCAATTTTTTCTTTGTGTATTTGCCTGAGGAATCTCAGAAAGAGTTTCATATTGTTTTCTCTGAATAGGTCAGAGGATTCAGTAACAACGGAGATCTCCAAGATCTAGAATAAAAGCCACTAAGTTCAGACCACGCAGAAAAGATGATCTGGCTAAAAAGTAGTTTTATACTTATTCTGAATTTTTTCTGGCTGTATTTCTCTATGAAAATATTTCCATTGGTTGACCCATGCGACTTGAACTTTTCCTTCATATTTATGCTGTAATGTTACATTTCCAAATGTTGGCTGACACTTTTATATTATTTAAGAAGCACACCTGTCATTTTATTTTTAATCCTTTCTCCAGAAGCTCCGTGTGAGGTTAAATCTGATGGTGTTAAGGTTGGGTGTGTGAAAAAGGTTAAAAAGAGTCCTCCGTAGTAAATCGCCATTCTTAAAATAAGATTATCTTATCTCCATATACCATTCCTTTTTTACAAGAAGCTGCAAAGATTTTATTTTGATTTTAATGAACAAGAGGACTTCCTTGAAATAGCTTGAACAACTTAGAGCAATTGTTCTATGACCATTTCATGTATTTTATTGATTTTGTACAAACAGCAATTTGAGTGACTCCTATATTCAATACTATGTTAGAGAAGATAGTGTTTATTTTGCACCTTCAACTTCATATTAATATCCGCTGATAAGAGAGTAGATAACTCCTACTAAGAGATAACATAGCTATATGAAAGTGAGAATTAATGCTGAAACTTTCTTTTGAAAATATGTTGGTAAAAAAGCAAATATCCAATATATAATAGAAAGAAAAAAATCAAGATGATTCAGAATCTCAAATGCAGAGTTAAGAAGGTTATAGGCATTGTCTAGAAAGCTTAGCACCAAATTGCCTTTCCTGGATAAAAACTGAGAGAAAATACTTGGCTTTATATCAAACTATAGTATTTCTGTGAATTAGGAAATAAATGTATATCTCTCTTATTTATAGACAGAAACAGTAATGGAGTATTTAGTTACCATTCTCAAATGCTACCAAAGTGAACCACCTCAGATACGCTTTCTTTTGTTTCCTGGGGCTTTGGCACCTCGAATATATGACAGGCAGAAAAGAAACTTGACATGGGGAAAATCATTTATCAAAAAATACTGAGTGTGGGGCGCCTGGGTGGCTCAGTTGGTTAAGCGACTGCCTTTGGCTCAGGTCATGATCCTGGAGTCCCAGGATCAAGTCCCACATCGGGCTCCCTGCTCAGCGGGGAGTCTGCTTCTCCCTCTGACCCTCCCCCCCTCATGCTCACGCTCTCTCAAATAAATAAATAAAATCTTTAAAAAAAAATACTGAGTGATAAATATTTCCAAAGGGATGAGAAAAGGAATCTTTTCAAGAAACTTCTAATCCAATAAAAAAAATCTACAGATACAATTGGACACATATAATTATAAACAAATAGGTTAAGCAATGGCTATGAGGTACCATGATACTAGAGATGGGACATATAGGAGCTGGAGTCAGAAAGGACTAACAGAAGAAAGTGAGTGTAAACGGCCTTGGATGAGGAAACAATTGGAGGGGGCCATGCAACCACACAAGATGAACCCCAAGGGATGAGAACGTGGGGGTGTTGTAGCAAACTGTACAATTGACCTCGAACAGATGGTCTTTAAAGAGGAATAATAGGGGCGCCTGGGTGGCTCAGTCGTTAAGCGTCTGCCTTCGGCTCAGGTCATGGTCCCAGGGTCCTGGGATCCAGCCCCGCATCGGGCTCTCTGCTCACCGAGGAGTCTGCTTCTCCCTCTCCCACTCCCCCTGCTTGTGTTCCCTCTCTCGCTGTGTCTCTCTCTGTCAAATAAATAAATCTTTAAAAAATAAAATAAAATAAAGAGGAAGAATAGAATATAATGCTGAAGTTAAGAAATTGAGCATTCAAGACAAAACATGGAATGTTAAACTCACTACCAGGTTAAAAAGTTTGTCCTTTACTCAAATACACACACACACACGCACACACACACACCACACACTCGAGGATACTTGAAGAGTTTTTCAAGTGAGAATATTCATGTTGCAGCAGAGTATTAAGTGGGTTGAAATGGAGGAAAGACCAGAATAGAAGAGGCCTGTTCAGGAAAAGTTATGTAAAAGGAGGTTTGAAAGATAAGTGGTTACTTAGTTTCCAAATATCTTCCCTTTGAAAGTGTGGCTACAGGGGCACCTGGGGGGCTCAGTCAGTTAAGTGACTGCCTTCGGCTCAAGTCAGGATACCAGCATCCTGGGATCCAGTCCTGCTTCAGGCTCCCTGCTCCGTGGGGAGCCTGCTTCTCCCTCTGCCAGCCAATCCCCCTGCTTGTGCACTCGCTCTCTGTCAAATTAATAAATAAAATCTTTTAAAAAAAAGTGTGGCTACAGATTTCATACTCCAGGAAACAGAAAAGATAAAGGAAGTACAGTATCAACCATAGTCTTAGAATGTAGAATATTGTAAAAATAGATGTCATTTATTTATAAATAGCAAACTTTAAACCTCGTGCTCTTTTCACACATAAAACTAATAAGCAAAGGAAGTTTGTGCAGTCTAAGTGGATTCAGATTTTCTATAATCATCTTAGTCCAGTGAAGTTACTGGGAAACTGGAAACATTCTCAGCATTCTGAAGACTAGAAGTGTGTTTACATTAACTGTAACAGATTATGTATGATTCTTCAATTTAAGAGAATATGTGCAATCTAAATAATATTTTACTTTCAATTTTATTCTAATTAATTTACTTACCTATTTTTACCTCTTTTGAGGGGAGAAACTTTCAGCAGTTATTAGCATATGCCTGTTTCTGAAAGCTTAGTAATTTGTGCAGTTTGAAAATGGAAATCAGTAAGAAATGATAGGTTCCGGCAGCACCAACTTTTTTATTAACTCTGAAGCTAGATCATGTTTGGTTTAATATATCTTCCAAAATTAAAGTTACTTTCTTGGCAAGTTCTAATTTCAGATTTATATTTAATTATTCTTACTCATTCAAAAAGCTTAAACCAAATGCAATCTATTAACTTATTAGATGAATTACAGAAGTATAATAGGAGGGGCCATTTTTGTTCTTTGTGACACATATACAGAGGTGACTAAGTGATTTGGTACGGGTCAGATAATTATTTTAATAATGATTTTTACCTAGTGGGAAATAGCTTCAAAAATCTGAAACTATTGGGAACATGTGAGTATACTACCTAGACTGAAATCAGCTGATACGGGCAAAAGCCCATATGCCTTTGTGTTCGTTCACACAGTATTTAAAACTTTACAGAGCCAGCTGGCTTTATTTCATAATTTAATTACATATGAAAATGTTGAGCTAAATATTACAAGGCTTGCCAAAAATTGCTTTAAATATCTTCAACCTCCTTAGCTCCATGTTACTGAATTTACATGTTTCATAATTCCTACCCTATACTTCTTTGTTTTTCAATGTCAGTCTTTTAATAAAATATTACTTCACCTAATATATTTTATTCTGCCTAATAAATTAGTGTGGACGTTATTTGGATGATAAAGCAAAATGATTTTTTGAGGGTAGACTATATATATATATATATGTGTGTGTATATATATGGATGTATATACATTGACCCTTGCACACACAGAACGCCAACCCCCTACACAGTTGAAATTCATGTATAAATTTTGACTCCCCCAAAACTTAACTACTAATAGCCTGTTGACCAGAAACCTTACCAATAGCATAAACAGTCAATTAACACATATTTTTTTATGTTATATGTATTATATACTGTATTCTTACAAAGGAACTGTTAAGAAAATCATAATGAAGAGAAAATACATTTATAGTGCTGTACTGTATTTAAAAAATCCATTTATAAGTAGACTCATGCAGTTCAAACCTATGTTGTTCAAGGGTCAACTTATGCATACATATGTGAAGCCAAAAAGACAGGAAGTTCCATATCCCAACATAAGCCATTACAACTTAAAGATACAATATTCTTTGAACAACAACAAAAACTCTGATTTGATAATAAGGGAGATACATACTAATGGAATGTATACCACAGAATTGTTATCCTTTTAATGCATATTCTCAGTACTTATAAAGTATGGCTGAATTTTGGTTGAAGGGAGATGCTCATGTTTGATAGATGCACCTCTGTTGTCTAATCTTTTCTTTTTATTTACCTTTTTCTCAGTAAGAGATTATGCCACACTTTTTAAAATTTTTACAAATCAACATTTTCTGTCCACGTGCTCAGATTCTATGAGTTGTTTTAAAAACAACCTTTGGGAGCATCTGGGTGGCTCAGTGGGTTAAGTGACCAATACTTGATTTAGGCTCAGGTCATGATCTCAGGGTCGTGAGATTGAGCCCCACGTCAGGCTCTGCGCTCAGCATGGAGTCTGCTTATGATTCTCCCTCTCCCTCTGCCCCTTCCCCCGCTTGTGCTCTCTTTCTCTAAAATAAATAAATAAAACCCTTAAAAAATAAATAGAAATAAATAAAAATAATAACCTTTGGCCATGGAAGACAAATGTATTATTAATTGCAAAATGAATGATTTTCTTTGTTTTATTCTCTTAAATATTTGAAAACATTTTCATTTTTTCACAAAATTATATGTTAAAAGAACTCTGGATCCTTAATAGCTTCACACCATGGGAAGAAAAATGCTTTCATACACTAAAGTCATGCATAATTCATTTATGCTAGAGAAAATGATCATGAACAACATTTACAAAATAAATAGAAAATGTTTTAATGAGCATATGAAAATGTTTACTTTATAAAAAACAAAGTTATAATGTTATATTTTCATGATTTTAGGATTGCTTACTTTAAATGAATCAATTATGGAGACAGGAGTAGGGAACTCCCTTTCGATGTACAATCTACATTTTTTTTTTTTAAAGATTTTATTTTTTTATTTGAGAGAGAGAGAATGAGAGACAGAGAGCATGAGAGGGAGGAGGGTCAGAGGGAGAAGCAGACTCCCCGCCGAGCAGGGAGCCTGATGTGGGGACTCGATCCCAGGACTCCAGGATCATGACCTGAGCCGAAGACAGTCGCTTAACCAACTGAGCCACCCAGGCGCCCCTACAATCTACATTTTTTTATATCTAAAATTGCATGTTTTAATTTATGGGGGGAGATATTACAATTTCTGAATTTAAAGAAAAATGCCTACTCTGACTTTGTAGAACACTTTTCTTTTTTTTTTTTTTAATTTTATTATGTTATGTTAGTCACCATACAATACATCATTAGTTTTTGATGTGGTGATCCACGATCCATTGTTTTCGTATAACACCCAGTGCTCCATGCAGTACGTGCCCTCCTTAATACCCATCACCGGGCTAACCCATCCCCCCTCCCCCCTCCCCTCTAAAACCCTGTTTGTTTCTCAGAGTCCACAGTCTCTCATGGTTCATCTCTCCCTCCAATCCCCCCCCTCATTTTTCCCTTCCTTCTCCTAGTGTCCTCCATGCTATTCCTCATGTTCCACAAATAAGTGAAACCATATGATAATTGACTTTCTCTGCTTGACTTATTTCACTTAGCATAATTTCCTCCAGTCCCATCCATGTTGATGTAAAAGTTGGGTATTCATCCTTTCTGATGGCTGAGGAATATTCCATTGTATATATGGACCACATCTTCTTTATCCATTCATCTGTTGAAGGGCATCTTGGCTCTTTCCATGGTTTGGCTATTGCGGACATTGCTGCTATGAACATTGGGGTGCATATGGCCTTTCTTTTCACTACATCTGTGTCTTTGGGGTAAATACCCAGGAGTGCAATTGCTGGGTCATAGGGTAGCTCTATTTTTAAATTTTTGAGGAACCTCCACACTGTTTTCCAAAGTGGCTGTACCAACTTGCATTCCCACCAACAGTGTAAGAAGGTTCCCCTTTTTCCACAACCTCTCCAACATATGTTGTTTCTTTCCCTGTCCATTTTTGCCATTCTAACTGGTGTAAGGTGGTATCTCAATGTGGTTTTGATTTGAATTTCCCTGATGGCTAATGATGATGAACATTTTTTCATGTGTCTTAGCCATTTGTATGTCTTCTTCAGAGAAGTGTCTGTTCATCTCTTCTGCCCACTTTTTGACTTGATTGTTTTTTGGGTGTTGAGTTTGAGAAGTTCTTTATAGATCTTGGATACCAGCCCTTTATCTGTAGTGTCATTTGCAAATATCTTCTCCCATTCTGTGGGTTGCCTCTTTGTTTTGTTGACGGTTTCCTTTGCTGTGCAGAAGATTTTTAGCTTGATAAAGTCCCAAAAGTTCATTTTTGCTTTTGTTTCCCTTGCATTTGAAGACGTGTTTTGAAAGAAGTTGCTGTGGCCGATGTCAAAGAGGTTACTGCCTATGTTCTCCTCTAGGATTTTGATGGATTCCTGTCTCACATTGAGGTCTTTCATCCACTTTGAGTTTATCTTTGTGAGTGGTGTTAGAGAATGGTCGAGTTTCATTCTTCTGCATGTGGCTGTCCAATTTTCCCAGCACCATTTATTGAAGAGACTGTCTTTTTTCCCTTGCATGTTTTTTCCTGCTTTGTCAAAGATTATTTGACCATAGAGTTGTGGGTCCATATCTGGGTTCTCTATTCTGTTCCATTGGTCTATATGTCTGTTTTTGTGCCAGTACCATGCTGTCTTGGTGATCAAAGCTTTGTAATATAGCTTGAAATCGGGCAACGTGATGCCCCCAGCTTTGTTTTTCTTTTTCAACATTTCCTTGGTGATTCGGGTCTTTTCTGATTCCATACACATTTTAGGATTGTTTGTTCCAGCTCTTTGAAAAATGTCATTGGAATTTTGATCAGGATGGCATTGAAGGTATAGATTACTCTGGGTAGCATAGACATTTTAACAATGTTTATTCTTCCGATCCATGAGCATAGAATATTTTTCCATCTTTTTGTGTCTTCTTCAATTTCTTTCATGAGTGTTTTGTAGTTCCTAGAGTATAGATCCTTTACCTCTTTGGTTAGGTTTATTCTGAGGTATCTTATGGTTTTTGGTGCTATTGTAAATGGAATCATTTCTCTAATTTCTCTTTCTACAGTTGCGTTGTTAGTGTATAAGAAAGCAACTGATTTCTGTGCATTGATTTTGTATGCTGCCACATTAATGAATTGCTGGATGAGTTCTAGTAATTTGAGGGTGGAGTCTTTTGGGTTTTCCACATAAAGTATCATGTCATCTGCGAAAAGAGAGAGTTTGACTTCTTCTTTGCCAATTTGAATACCTTTTATTTCTTTTTGTTGTCCGATTGCTGTTGCTAGGACTTCTAGTACTATGATGAACAATAGTGGCAAGAGTGGGCATCCTTGATGTTAGAACACTTTTCTAAAGCCCTCACTCTACTTCCATTGCCTGGAGACCTGAAACCTGAACACTGCTCTGCTACTAAATGTACTATTTTATGATCAGCCAATTAAAATAGGTTCATGGATTAGAAACTGGCTCTTATACCATCTCTTTATTATTCAACTTGCCCAACCTTCAGTTATGGCCCAGACTAGGCTACTCACCATTTTTATATTTCTGTGCTTCTCCATCTACACTTTTCTTTCAGACATGGAAGGTTCTCCTTTTTTCCCAAAAGACTATGCATCCATTTAAACCTATTTCAAGCCATTTCCCTTTGATAAATGTTTTCCATGCTATTTTCCCTTCAGTAATCTCTCTCCTCTTTGAATCCAGCTCTTGTTGTGTCTACTGCTCATTTGGGAATTCCTTTCTCTGTTTGTTATTGTTGGAAGTGGCTGTTACTTACCTGACTGTTTCTACTACTGTCTTCTATCTGCCACTCTTGATATAATGCTTACAAGGTAAAATGTTGTTACTTAATTGCTGGATCCAAATTTCAGTGAATAGTTTTATTGTTCCAATTATACTTAAGTGTATATTTCCCTGCCTAGATGTTGGAGTCATTACATATAGAAGAGTTGATTACCTTTTCCATGGTACCTGCAAATGCAATGTTCCTGAGATTGTCCTTGGAAAACTGGGCACCCATGTGATAGATATCCCAGTGAACTGTCCAAGGAAACTTTGGTCTTATTCTCCATAACCAATTTCAAAAAGAGAGGATTAATTCTATAAAATGATTATCTGTTAATTTGAGACATAATATATTACTAACACATATAATAGAAAAATATCTGTATCTGTAGATATACAGACATAGATATCTATATATAATACATATACATACATATATATCACAGATCCTTATATATAGGAAGAGAGAAAGAGATAGTGTTATGTGTGTAAATAAACATTTCAGATGGCAAATGGACTTGGATAAGAAAACCAAACTAGTTTGGCGATATTTCAAACCAGTAGGAAAATATTTCATTCTTTTCTGAATCTTAACTTAAAAGCATTGCTCCTTGAAATATCTTAAAACAAAAACCCAAATAAACTTAGCTAGAATAAAACATGTAATACCATTTTAAACTATAAAGCACTATAAAATATTGGTTACTATTATTTTCTATTTATCTTTTGTCTAAGGTTTAAGTTGGATACAATGATGATACCCGTACTACCCAAGGTAGGAACAATGTGTTCTGTAACTAAAGGGAGACTCAAAATATTCATAATATCTATTATCCTCTTATAAATCACTTTATCCTCACATGATTTAGTTATAACTGAGAGGCTTAGGGAGATAGTCTCAGGATCAGAGAAAATGAGTGATAGTTTCAAATTCTAATGCTGTACTTAAGTTTAATAAACCACGTAAATCTCTATCTCTTCATCCAGAAATTTTAAGTAAAATCAGCTGGCATGGTTGTGAGACTGAAGATAAGGTATAAAAACACCTGGCAGGGTTGAGTTTTATAAGAGACATTTAATATGTGGGAACTATTAATAGTATTTACATTATCTTTCAAGAATAAATATATTAATTTACACCTCTATGGGGCGCCTGGGTGGCTCAGTTGGTTGAGCGACTGCCTTCGGCTCAGGTCATGATCCTGGAGTCCCTGGATCAAGTCCCACATTGGGCTCCCTGCTCAGCAGGGAGTCTGCTTCTCCCTCTGACCCTCCCCCCTCTCATGTTCTCTCTCTCTCTCTCTCATTCTCACTCTCTCAAATAAATAAATAAATCTTTAAAAAAAAAATTTACACCTCTATGTTTTATCATGCCAAGTATTATATACCATATAATTTTTCCTCTTATCCAATATCCATGACTAAGTCTAATTCATCGACATGTCAGTTTGATCTCTGGAGGTCTTTAACATTGTGGTATTTCAAACTTTATATTCTGCAAATTACATCCTTCTAAATTAAGTGCACTTTATGCTGATTTCGCATATTGAAATTTTATGTAGAAATGATAAACCAAAATAGTCTGTCCAGGAATTATAGAATAATGACTGATTTTATGATTTCATTCAGCTTCCAAATGCCTATGTTCGTTATATGCCAGGCACTCTGGTAGGCAACAGGAACATAGGCATGAAAACCACTGAACTCTTGCCTTTGGGCATATCTCAGTCTTTGGGGGAAGGAAGGGAAAAGAAAATAGTGCAATTTACGAATATCATCTTAAACGTCTGGATAACATATCATGAGGACCCAAAGGAAGGAAGAGGCACATAGCACTAAGGATAGGGCTTGGATGGAGGACCTGGTAGAGGAATTGATGCCTAAGGACCACATATTGTCAATTGGACAAGAAGTAGAAACATTCCGTGCGGTTACAAACCAGCACTAGTAGGATGTGAGGCCTCTCCACCGGATGCTGCAGAAAAGAAATTTAAATGACAATGCAAAAGACAATCTAAAAATAAGAGGGCAATCTGAAAAAAGATAATTTTCTCTTCTAGCATCTCATCCAGGGTAATTGGGACTTAGGATAAGAAAGTTTAAATTAATTTATTGCAATGACATAAAATACTGTCTCTGCTTTTATTTCCCCAACATGATGTAAGAAAAAAGGATAAATCCATATTAACTCCTTTTACAACTAATGTGACATCAGTAATCATCCAAGTGGTTTTGGCCCTTGATAAGTAATAACTATTTTTGAGAAATAAACTCTTATACTTTACGCATGTATGCAAATGTATTTTATTTGTATGCATAAAGTAATTAAAGCCATTCTTTTTTTTTTTTAAAGATTTTATTTATATGACAGAGAGAGACACAGCGAGAGAGGGAACGCAAGCAGGGGGAGTGGGAGAGGGAGAAGCAGGCTTCCTGCAGAGCAGGGAGCCCGAAGCGGGGCTTGATCCCAGGACCCTGGGATCACCACCTGAGCCGAAGGCAGACACTTAACCAACTGAGCCACCCAGGCGCCCCTGTACTGTAACTTTTTTTTTTAAGATTTTATTTATTTATTTATTAGAGAGTGAGAGAGAGAGAGAAACAGCATGAGAGGGGAGAGGGTCAGAGGGAGAAGCAGGCTCCTTGCTGAGCAGGGAGCCCAATGCCGGGCTCGATCCCAGGACCCCAGGATCATGACCTGAGCCGAAGGCAGACGCTTAACCGACTGAGCCACCCAGGTACCCCAATTAAAGCCATTTTGAAAGCAAATTTTCTATATACAAATTTCTCTTCACGGAGGGAAGGACATATTCAATTTGCTTCTTCCACCCAACTTTCCTCTTATCTGAATGTGTGCATACCATGGGCTCTCCTTTTCCTATTCTGTTAACATAGTCAACCACTTTACTATTTTGTATCTATTAATCAGATATTTATGTTTATCAAACACCTATTAATTAAGGTGTAAAACATTCAGTGAGAGGTTGGAGGAGGGGAAGATGGATGACTCAGCCTGGGGGGTTGAAAAAGCAGTTGCTTAAAAATCATGTAGCAAATTAGGAAGTTATAGGCAGAGTAAAGGAGGCCAAATAGGATTTAGAGGAGGACACTATCACTTGGAGTGAAGTGGTATTTTCTGCCTGATCTTTTTATTTTTATTGCTAAGATTTTATCTACATAAA
This sequence comes from Mirounga angustirostris, assembly GCF_029215605.1. Lineage (NCBI taxonomy): Eukaryota > Metazoa > Chordata > Mammalia > Carnivora > Phocidae > Mirounga > Mirounga angustirostris. Next base: position 8,343,115 of record NW_026991722.1, on the reverse strand, counting down.
TGAAAACCATGAAGATGCAATCATTTTAAATCTAATTTTTTCCCTCCCTTTATAATTCTGCAAAACATGGTTCAGTAAGGGAATGGACTATTAGCTGCTACATCTTGTCATGTTACAGGTTTGCATGGCAGTCCTAGGTTTGGTTCCACCCTATCAGGGATGTGGAAATCAGACAGGTGTGCAGGGTTCTCCTTCCTTTTGGATTAGCAGCTACCATCTTTAAAGTGATAGGTGCCCTTCCAATAGGGGCAACCAAAATCCTTCCTCAGCTAAGCAGATGGCAAAACTCATCTACTATGCTGACAGGCTGCAGATAAATGAAAGCCTTCCTGGGCCAATCAATGCTCTCCTGAAAATTAGGATCAGAAAAAGTGGGCGGAGGACCTGAACAGACATTTTTCCAAAGAAGACATACAGATAGCCAACAGGCATACAAAAAGATGTTCAACATCACCAACTATCAGGGACATGCAAATCAAACCACGGTGAGATATCACCTCACACCTGTAAGAATGGCTAGCATCAAAAAGACAAGAAGTGTTGACAAGCATGTAGAGAAAAGGGAACACTCATACACTGTTGATGGGAATGTAAATTGGTGCAGCCACTATGGAAAATAGTATGGAGTTTCTCACAAAATTAAAAATAGAACTATCATACAACTTAGCAATTACACTTCCACATATTCATCCAAAGAAAACAAAAACACTAACTCAAAAAGGCACAGCATTATTTACAATAGCCAAGATATGGAAGCAACCTAAATGTCCATTGGTAGATGAATAGAAAAATAAAATGTCACACACACACATATCCCCCAGAGAATTATTCAACCATAGAAAAGAACAAAATCTTGTCATTTGCAACAACATGGATGGACCTAGTGGATATCTAAGTAAAATAAATCAAAGACAAGTGGTGTATGATTACACTTATGTGTGGAAGAAGAACAGATAGCCACCATCAACATGGTGTAAGGTGAAGGGAGTCAAAAGGTCCTCTCAACCAAAACTATCAAAATCCTGCTTCATTTTTACAAATTCCAACATCATTGGCCTTTTCAGTGTCCTTATGTACTCCTGAGCTAGCTCAAGACATTATTTAAATTTAAAAGGATAATGAATTTTCTCTCAAATTAGAGGAGGTCAGTTTCTCCAATTATTTATAGCTACAATCTGCAGAAGATCCTTGGAGAAATAAGTTAAATAACAAGATAGTTTAGGTGACAGAATAAGATAGGAAGTTTCCAAGAATACTGAACTTTATCGGAGAAGGTAAATGTTCTAATTACTAACCAGAGGAAAGTTTAGGTGAGAAAGTGAGATTGGAAGTATTGATGAGAGATGGATTAATTTTACAGAGAGGACTGGGTGTCAGTCATTGAGTGAAAACTCAGGGTTTTGCCCCTTTTTTAAAAAAAGAGGTGAGTGAATACTGCTGTGTCTAGCACAGCATCTACTTGGAAGAAGGAAGATGATTTCCTATATGCTTAAAATGAGGAAACCTTGAATCTATCCTCAATCCCCTGCCCTGAACCTACCCACATTATTTTACAAATATCACTTGTATATGGCAATGGGAAGCTATATTCCACTGCCACTGGACTTTCCTAACCCAGAGACATGGGGTGGGCAGAGGGAGGCAGAGGAAGTGCTCAGCAAGAGTAAAGAGTTGAACCATAAGATCACCTTTGAAGAGCATAACAGCCAGCACTTCTTAAACACATAGAACTCCATCATTTTTTCTAACCTATAGCATCTGAGGGGAAATTACCTTCTCAAAGAATTACATCCTGCTCTTTATTCTGCATGCAGTGATTGTTTATTTAGTGTTAAATCATGTAAGATAGCACAATAATACATTTACTTTAGTGAGAACTGAAAAGCATTACTTGTTAAACCAAGGGAATGATTTCTAGGGAAAAATGACCGTGGTTTTCTTAAATTAGATTTTCTATTTGCTGAGCAGAACTTTAATTATGTATTTTTTAGTCAATAGTCAGCATTCTTTCATCCAGATTTTTAAGCACAGTTTAAAGATAACAGGATACTTATCTCATGGCAGTGGCATTTTGAGAAGCTTAGCTTTGTGCACATAGATTTTAAGCTAGATATAAATGGAAGGCAGTTTTCGGGGGAAAACATGAGCATTCATAGTTCTTTTGATTCAAATGGGTATTGGTCATGTGTGGAATCATTACCTTGACTTGAAGAGGTTGTGTTAACTTCTTCTTCCTGAGTGAAGTGCTCAAGAAATATGTGGCTATACATGCAAAGTGTTACCCTTGTATAATTACGATGATGATGATGATGATGGTGATACTGTATTTTAAATTTTAACTAACATTCATTCAGACAGGCCTTGTACTAGGGGATGGAAGGATAAAGATAAACAAAGGGGCCTCTGCCCTTGAATAGCCTTACATTCCAGAAGGAATCAGGGACATGAAAATATATCATTTTAAACCAATAATATGCATGAATTATCTGCAAGATGATAGAATTGCCAAGAAAGTGAAAAAGCTAATTCTAAGAAGGATACTAGGAAAGGCATGTGGTATCTATTTTCTGGGCCTATTGTAGAGACACTTCTTAGACATAGTTGGAATATTGACAGAGACAAAAGTGTTAAAATTTATTCAACAAAAGAGCCAATTCCTAAATTAGAAAAATAACTGAAATGGAAACTGTAGGAACAATGTGACAATATCATTGCAGTATTTCTCTTTATAACACAGTAGGAGAGATGGACATAGTAGCAGATGCGCCATGGAATGGAAAGAAAGCAGATTTAACATGATTGGAGAGAAACAAATTTCACATAATGTCCTCAGTTTAGTCTTGTCAGATAGGTTGGGCATGGAATAGCTATGAGTGAAGGCCATCCCACCCCTGCAGGGGAAGCGGGCTTGGAGGTGGGGGAGAGCAGAGTGTGTCGAGTACAATTAGCAGTTTGGGAACACAAAAATGACAAGTGAAGAGTGTCAGGAGATGAGGTTGGAAATGCAGGAGTGTCCTGGTTGAGAAGTCACGAAATACATTTACACTGTACCCGGGAAATTGCACTCCATCTAATAGGCAAGGGGGAGCCATGGACAAGATTTAAACAGGCTGTAATAAATAACCCATCTATAATCAGTCAAATAGAAGTATCTGACCCATTGGTCTGACTCTCCAGCCTGTTTTAATCATGATGGTGGTGCCATGAATTAAGGTGAAAATACAGAGCAACCTCACAGATGGAGATGGCTTCTATGGAGGGGTGTACAGGATTTGTAGCACTATATAGGATGAGGATGTGGCTAGACTAAGATCCCTATTGTATGATTTTAAATTACTAAAAGACAGGCTTCAATTCATGTAAGAAAAGATACTGATATTAAAGATATGTATTAAATATAATATATATCTTATTACATATATTATAAAATATATAATTAAACATTTTATGTATATAATACATATATATTCACTTTAATGAAGTGGAATATTTTTTGATATATTTAAATGCTTAGTGATCACTTGACACAGAGGAAGAGATTATTTCATCACTTTAATGGGCATAAAATAGCTAGATTTATACCTTTAATGTACTCTTCCATCTCAAAAATATTCTGTAATTCTATGCTGGTTTGACTGAATGAAGAGTTGAGAGCAGGTCCCTTAAGAGATACATTTCTAAGAATACCCTTCTGTACCTGGGTAACAGTTCCACTGAGACATGGCCTTTGTGCGATATCAGTAAAACCATGGAGTCTGGCAGGACACAAGATTTGTGGTCAGTCATATGGTGTCCTGGCTCTGTGGCTGACGATGGTCAAAGACAGGGCAGAAATGGGAGGAGAGAGGACATGTTTAATCTTTATGAAGGCACAAAGTAAACAAAATCAGGAAAAACCTATAGTACATCAACAAGTCAGGAGAGAACCAAAAGATCTCTGTAACAACAAGCTTTTCCTGAGAGGGAATTTTCCTAAAATACTTTAGTGGAAGAACTGATCCCTGACAAAATGGAAAGGTTAGTTCCCAAGAAATTCTACCAATTCCTTGCAGTTTTGTGGCTTGAAAAGCAGCAACCATCTGGATTACAGAGACACTAAAGACAGAGACCAAGAACTTATCTTTGAGGAACCCCAGAAATAAAACATGTGGGCACGTGGAAAGGATTTCTACTGGTATTGAATCTTGTAGACTTCCTGGCGCCCCCCTTTCCTCCACATCCCATCCTCGTCACAATCCTGGGTGCAGGCAGGATCGCACACGAGCCCCATCACGTGGCACATAAATCTATAGCACAGAAGCAGTCGGGATGCTGCCAATCACAATGGCAATGACTTAATCTGTGCTAAACCCTCCAGATTCTGTCCCTTTTCTTGTGTGCTATCATACTCACTCCTCCCAGCAATCCTGAGTTAACAGGTTACGTTATTCCCATACAATGAGTGAAAGAAAGTAAGCATTCAAGGGGCTAAGTAACCAGGCTGAGGATATACAACTACAATTAAGACAGCTAACTTAAAAGCAGGAAATCTGACCCCCAAGCTCATACTCTAAGTCATAACTATCACATACTTCTCTACAATCTCAACTGGGAAAGACAAATTTAAGTTACTGTTACAGCAGACATAGCAGGTATTGTATGGAAAACATTCAACAACAGGTAATGATGACCTTTTGTTCAGTAAAGCCTCACCAATCCTGCCAAAGCCTTGTCTCCCTCCAGGAAGTCCCTCCAGGACTACAAGGAGCCTGGGGGTGGGCAGTCATGGGCTCTGCTCCAAAAGAAAAAAGCCCTGGTAGTATCTTGGTGCGTTTTATGGTGGACCATGGCAGTGCCTTCCAGGGGCTTCCAGGGCTGGAGAGGGGAGGTAGGTGGGGGAACAGGCAGGTGTCCCTACAACATCCTCAGGAAGACCCAGTGGCAGGGGTGCCTGAGAAGGGGGAATTTTCCTGGGTCTGACTGACATAGACCATGACCAAAAGGAACAGCAGCAAGCTAGGAGTTGGTCCTCGTTGGGGCAGAGGGAAAGAGTTGGTTAGAGTGGCAAGGGAAGCAAATAGCACAAAGTGGCTCAGCGGCTAGATTCCAACCAGTAACAATTTTAACAACCAACCCAGCTCTCCTGGTGGATATCAGCTGCCCCTCAAGGACGTAGGCTACACGGTAGAGATCTCATAGGAATGTCAAGTTCTCCCTCACCATGTTGAATCCCTCAGCTGGGCTCTTTTCTGATAGAATCAAGATTTCCTTTCTCCTAGGTTTGGCGGATCTTCAGTTTTCTCCCCTCGGACAGGCTGTCACCCCATTCTCTTGGCGCCCTTATTCCTGAGTTCTGCCTTGACACTCGCCCCGCAGTATTGATCTGATCACACAGAGCTAAAGACGCTTTCTGGTACATACGCTGTCCTAACTGCTGGCTTCCTTCGATACTGATTGCTGAGGAATGACTCCACTCTCTTCCTGTTGGACCTGTAGCTTTCTATTTATACATACTTAGCTGGCCTCTTCTTGGCTGCAGATGTAGGGAGATTTAAATTCTGCTTCTTTGGCAGGCTGGGGTAGAAGTAGGCTGGGGGAAGGGTGGCTTCTTATTTACAGTACAATCTAAAAACAGATTTCCTTATTACACAGAAACGTGGCCAGTTGGACACTTCCTATGTCACAGTGTTAACACCGCCCCTGCCCCCACATGCGCAGGGGCTCAGAGATTTCCAAGGGAGTCACTGCACTCCTGCTCGGCCTCGTGCCACCAGGGGAGGTATTTTATGGGACTCAACTTCCTTCTCTCCCAGGAGTCCGGAGAGTACCTGGCTGTGCTCCTTCTAAGCTATCCACCATAATTCCACCGTCTGCCCCTGCCTTGAACTCTTTCTAATCCTCATTGGACTGAGAGAATTTAATATTCCTGCTTTAATAATAAAAATGCTCCTTCTGGCCTATGATATAAATAGGCAGCGTTTTCGTTTTGTCTGTTTCTTTGGCCAGTTTTCTCGCCCCTTCTGTCTCGAGTCCTCCTCCCAGGGGCATCTACCTGTGTGTCTTCCCCCCCACTTTCTTCATCTTGCAGCTTCTCTCTGGACCTTTTTTTTATTCTTCTTTCTCTCTCTTTTATTTTATTACTTCTTTTTCCCTGCTTTTAATATTCCTCTCTCAGGATCTGTGCCTACTGACATTTCATTGCAATCCTCCTTTCCAGGAATTTGCAGTACTGATTTATTAGCCCTCTCTTACTTAAGAATATACTTAAAATTCTCTGCTGATACTTTAATGCAGCTACATCCGGGCTTTTAATCTGGGATTAGGCCACACAACCCATCAGCTTGTTTGGGAGAGTCTGTGGTTTTATCAGGAATGATTCAACAGGGATTTGGCCCCACGGGGGCACCAGGCTGGTCTCCAGGAGAAAAAGCAGACAGGAGCTATTTCTTACCTTACCCACCTCCCTGCACTGCCCAGATGCAGCCCACTTCAGAAGGATGTCTGTACTTTATGTCCCATGTCAGCTTTGGGAGGCTTCAGCAACTACTTGCATATTGGGGTTACATGTCCTTTGATCCTTGGAGGCTAGTTTATTCCCAGTAACCATGGCCCGATGAGTGTAAAGCTTGCAGACAGCTGTGTAGGGAACAGTAATTTCTATAGTGTCTTTAATGTCCCTTCACAAAACTTCCTGTGTGGCCATGTCTCAGCACCAGAGGGTAATTCCAAATGTTTTCCTATCAGTGACTCTATGGTTGAACCCTCTGCATAACCACAAATAAATAAATAAATAAATAAATAAATAAAAAATAAAATAGACCCTTACATGTGAAAAGGCTTTTTTCTAAAGTTTTAGAGGCTCACAGAGTCAGCAAGTTATAAAATACTTATTGTGACATCTGGCCTTCAGTATGACCAAAGAGGAAAGAAAAGGACAGGTTGCTCTCAAAGAGACAGCTCTTTGGCCACCAGGACAGGAATCGTATTCCCACTCCTGTTTTGCTGAGCATAATAAATGTTCTATTAGTCCACAGCCTCCCAAGTGGTAGCATGACAGATGAGAATCTAGGTAGCAGGAAAGAGAACAAAGCCTCCCAGTACACCTACCCCCCCACCCCAATGCATCATCGGAATGCTCGCTCTCAGCCAGGGAGGATGAATCAGGACACACAGCGATGACAGTGGAGCTAAACGAGGTGCACTAAATTATGATCACCTTGCAGCTTTGGAATCCTAGCCCATTTCTCCCTGAGCCGCTGGGGTTCATAACAAAGTGCCACAGTGGTGCCTAATAAAGTCCTTCTCACCCAGGGAATGGTGTGGGACCCAAGTCAGCTGTGTTCCTAGGAGGGACAGCCAGGAGATTGCTATTTTGATGGTTTATTTTTCAAAATACCTCTGGAACTTTTTGGAGAGATTAGAATCCCCAGAAGCTACTGAAACAAAAGTCAGCAGAAGCAAACACTTCTCTAGAATATGGGCTCCAGTGTTTGTCTAGATGTCCTTGGACCTCTGGTTAACAACTCGCACGAATGCCTCAGTCCCTCTGAAGGGTCAGACAATCAAACACCATTGAGGGTGTATGATTTATCAGCTTGGTCTGATGTAATTACCTTGAGGCAATTTAATAAACTAACACTAAATAAAATTAAAACTAGGCAAATTTCAAATCTAATAAATCCAATTCCCATGTAACTCGGTTAGCTAGAACCCCAAAGTTTTATGGAAAGCACTTTAGTCTGACCTCAAAAGAAGATGTATAATAGGAAGTAATAAAAACGTAAAATTTTCTTAATTTGTAGTTCCCCTTTGGTGATTTTCTCTTTGTGAGCACTGGGACATTCCAATTATTGAAAGCTTTTATGAAAATTGAGCATAAAATGTATCAATCTTAATAAACTAAAGCTAGGCAAATTTTTAAAAAACTAAATGTAATTATAACCATATTTTTTAAAGTATCAAGTATGATTATAGAATTTAACAATTATATAGATTTTAGGGGATCCTTATGACATGTGGAATAAAACTAAATGACCTGGAAAAGTAAGATCTTAGAGAAATCATAAAAATTAACAGAAGATTTTATGTCAGATTTGTAATTTATAATCTAGACAAGTGAGTTTTGAGTGACCATGCATGATTTTTTGCCTCTGTGTTATTTTGCTTATTCGAAAGTATTTATACGCAAATTTCATCCCTGCTTTCATATCTAATCCAAACCATTGTGGTCACTTGAAGCTTGGTGATGGTCTTTTAACTGATTATTTGAAGTATACCTACACTAAACTGCTTCTCTTTTTCTGCCTTTTGTCATATACTCCAAGCTTTTATAAGAAAAGAACTGCACTTTCTTAAAGATGATTAGAATGTTCTTGCCATCTAATCACATTATTAAACATATCTTTTAATGTTCTTATTAATTTTATCTAATGTTTAACACATGCTATTAAAATGTTCAGATGTTATCTTTTGTGTATATTTCTTCTCATGAATGTCAATCATAATGACTATGATTACCATAAGTGATTACTTGAACAAGAAGACCAGACATTTTATGATGTGGTTGTGCAAGGGAGTTATTTTACATCATAATTAACACAGGAAAAGACACATAATTTCAAGTACAGAAACCAGCATTCCTGAAAAGATGTAAGTTCTTGGTAGAATAATTTGTAATGGAGGGCTAAATATTCCATAAGCAATTTTAGAGGAAATTTGTCCCACCCTTCCTTATAGAAGAAATGTAATTTTATGCTAAAATTAAAACAAAGTTATTCTGTGCCTGGCTCCATTCTTTTGCTGGACCTCTTCATTAATTTCTTTAGAAAGATTCTCTGTGGTAACAACTAGGCCTTAGTATGTGCAGACCTTGATCTTGCAAGTTCTCTTAATGCTCTTGGCAATTTTTCCATCATAACAAAGGTCAACTTCAATTTGGCAAGCATTAATTAAAGAGTCCCTTATATGTCAGACACCGTGAAAGCTGTTGAGGCTACAAATGAGATCGCTACAAATGAGATCACCTTCCCTGGAGATTCTCTCAGTCTATTCACAACCTGCCAAACAGATCATTTCAGTATGATGTTAAAAGTGGCATGACAAAATTTGTCTAGGAAAATATGGGAGGAGAATAGAATACTTTGCCAAGCTTAAAAGATATCAAGGAAGGCTTCTTGAAAAGAGAGGATGCCTGGTATGAAAACTCTGTTCTTCGGGAATGGAAAACCTTGTGTCACTTGAGAAAAGCAATTGAGTGGCTTATTTATAAGAAGGAGTAAGGGGGAAAATTAATAAATAGATAAGCATATCCTTTAGCAATGAATGCTTAATGATATAAATGGTGTACTAGCCAATAAACTAATTATTTCAGTATGCAGAGTATCTCTGTATGTATCATTTACTATTAGCCAATTTTTATAATTTTTAAGACTGTTCATTAATGAAAATGCACAATAATATTCTAGTTACTTAGAGAATAACATAAATCCAAGTCAACATTTAAAAGTGAGTACCAAAATATTTAATACTGCTTTATAAATATTATCTCCTTAAATCTCATATTATCCCTATGAGGTAGATGTTACTACTCTGCTTATTTTACAGCTAAGGTGACTAAGAAATGGAGTCTAAATATTTCACAATAATGTTATCTATCTAATGTGTGTTAATGGTTGGATTCACACCCAGGTAATCTGTGTCCAGACTCCCTTACCAAACTATGCCACCCTGTCCCTCATGATGGAGCTAGTGTATGAAACTACCTAGTAAAACTGAAAGGCATCGGTTATATTTAATGAAATCATGAGCTGAGGTGATTTATCTTCCTCCTTTTATTATCTTGTTTCCTTTTGTATTTGAACTGCCCAGGGTTTCAGTTTTAAAGCATATTCACTCAATCACCTTAGCATAGGAGGGGAAGGGGAGTCTGGGCAAGGATTCAAGGGAAGAGGTGAGTCAGAAGAAGGAAATTCAAGAACACGGATCCCAGGAATGCCGTACTGCAGCTCCCTAAATCTGTACTTTGAAAACTGGTAGAAACTCTACATTTTCAAAGGCTGAAAACCCTCTCTCCTTTATGATGGTACTGCTTCTTTCCACATATTGACCCCATTACTTTTTCATACCAATCACTTCCTCATCACCTGTTTGCACATTTTCATGAGTTCAACTGACCACCAACAAATAGTCAACTTCTCAGTTTTCCAAATTCTGACTCCCCAGAAAATATTATATTGGGCCAAGCTATCCATGTACAGAAGTCAGAAGTCACTGGTTATTGCCTTTGATTCAGGAGTGCTCCATGTTGGATGCATCATGGTGGCATAGATGGAAGGGGCCATGTGTGAATGGACATGTCAGACAAGGGAAGTTACCTTAAAATAAATCCAGTGGATTGTACTTTCTCATCTGCGTGTTTGTTAGTTTAACCCTATTAAAATTTGCAAGGGTGTTGTATTTATGCAAGGGGTTTAGTGTTAACAAAATTAACACCAGGTTAATTTTTATCATTATATTATTTTTTAACTAAACCTCTTTTAAAGGTTCTGCAGCTTTGCTAGATCTGTGTAGATGCTATATGACTGTCTACCATGGTTAGGGCACTCTTTGCTGATTCCTAAATGCTATCATGAAGCACCTAGTTGCAGGTATAACAATTTCTAATAGATTAGCAGTTTCCACTTGCTGGATGTGAGCTCCAAGCTTATTTTGTAAAATTTTATGTCAGTCAGGGAATCGTAGCTAAGTCTAATGCTCTACTTCTTTGTTATCATATTGACTACCCAGAGTTGACAGTATACCCTTTGATGGCCCTTTGAAGTTCTGATAATGCTGCTTGACTTCTCTTGGTATACAGAACACCAGGAGTTTAAGCATAAAATAAATAAGTAGGATAAAATACTGTGAAATTACAAGAGCTAAGGTTCTTTTCTTTCTCTCTTTCATCTCAAGTTCAATTCCCGAGGTGAAAGTGATGCATTATTCCTTTTTAAGAAAGTTGATTGAATAATTAAATCCTAAAGCATGCATATCATACAACTAATATTCTGTCCTATGAACCAAACAAATCCAGTCTCTCTGTACTGTCAAAAACTGCTATCCTAACAAGTGAAATACCATTTTACTGAAAGATAGATTTTCAGTTTTACCCTGGTCCCCAGTTGCTATTCTGTAAAAAGCAATTTGGGTCACTACTTAGATTCACAGATTTACTTTCTAAGGAACATTTTTGGCTATGCTTGAGCAGCAATAAACACAGAAAGATTCTTTCCTATAAACTGGATTGCAACATATTTGAATTTTATGGAACCTCATTCTCATTTTTAAAATGGAGTTGGACTAGCTGATATTTAAGGTCCCTTCCAGAATTAAAATGCCACGATGGTAAGGAAGATAACTTTTTCTCTGTCCAATTTTCCTCTCTACTTTCATGGACCCTATCTTGGTTTCCCAGTGATCTTTCTCTGTTTTAAATTACTCCTTCCTTCAGAGCTAAGCATTGGTAAGATGAGCCTGAAAACAGAAAAGCCTTCAAGATACCAAGTGATGAATTACCAAAGGTGAAATTTCAGGAAATGATAGGTGGCCCCTCAAGTGACAAAGTGACCATATCTACTCACCCGTCCTGAGCTAAGCTTGAAGTTCTGGAGAATTAAAATGGCTCCAGAAACCAGGTTTTCCCCATTCTAGTTGATAATCAGTTAGTAAAAGAAGTCAAACAATGATTTCGTTTATTAGTCAATATGTCACTGCTTCACATTCAGTCTTTTCTGAAGTTGGTGTAGATGAAGTCTTTTCTTCCAAATTATGAGTATAAAGCAGAAGCAAGTCTCCAAGATTTCTATTAGTCAAAACATGATGCTCCAGAATAAACATATGAGGGGATTACACTATATAAATGTCTCAAGTTTGGGTGGGCCATTAATAGCATGTTCCAATAGTGAATCTAAAGGATATGTCTGTGGCTTCACCATATGTCAAGTTCTGTACGCATGGGGGCTTTTGGCCACAATATCACGGTAATTGATTGAAACTGGTTAAAACTATTTAAAAGTATCAATTAAAAATTTCACTTACAAAGCGAAATTTCTTCAATTTCTAGGATCAAAATTCTTCACTAGGATCTGAATTTTGTCCTGAAATTTCTTCCCGTAGGAATCAAAACAATTCAGCTATCATAGTCTCTTGAAGTTCATACAAAGGCAGGCAGGAAGGCAAATTTTCCTCATGGCCCTACTTTTATCACGGGGAAAATCTTTACTGGCAACCAAACAGCAGACTTCTTATATATTTTACCAGCCAGAGTTGAGTCCATGCTCATCTTAAATCATTTACCATCAAAAGGTAATTATGTTACCACAACTGGTTTTCTCAATCATGATTAATGATCTGGAATTGTATATTTCCACCCCAAATACATGAACAAAATTTAGGTTCTATTATCAAAGGTTAAGAAATACCTGTACATTAATAAAGCTTTATAGGTAGATGATGTGTATCACCAACCAAAAAGGACTGGCCTAGAAGACGTTAGATTTAAACTAAAGAAGAAAAGTTGTAACCAATTTAACATTTTAAAAATAACAATTTATAATAGATGGCACTGTACCATTATCTGATTTTAAGCAAAGCAACACCAGGATTCTGACAAAGAGAGATATATTATAGACAACAAGGGCATTGACAAATCTTCAGACTTTCCACACAGCCTACAATTTCTGAACTATTTATATTAATAATATTTTACCTATACCAATTTAACCTAAAGAGTGTTACCATATCTTTTGACATTTCATTTTTCCATGCCAATCATGAACAGTACCATATCAAATTAACCTAATTATTTATAACAATTCTCTTTTTACAAGTTGAAAGAACAAATCCTTTGCGATTTCCAGGGACCCTTCTAGATAGTTTTAGTTGAAAAAGATATCCTCTGAGGGATTACATTTTGGGACAGAGAAAATACCAAAAGATGTAAAGATATTTGAAGACTTGTTTAAGATAGGATCATGGGTTGTTGAGAAACAAACTGGCTATCTATTGAAAGCAACAAAGATACTTTAAAATTTAATAAAGGGGGAACTTCCAATTTCCAGCTCTGCATGTAAGCAGCTCAAAAGCCACCACTCCATCCTAATAACAAGGAAAACACTAAACAGACTGAAAATCAACAACTCTACTAGGATCCACAAGATGGGTAAGGATACCAAGCAAACTGTTGCTTCCAAGATTGGGGAGACCAACAGGCAAGTACAAAATACAACAACTTACCCAAGCTGAGCCTAACAAGCTGAAACCACCACAGGAACCGGCACCAGGGTAGGACAACCAGAACTGTAATCGATGAATTGCTCGAGGCTCAGTGTCGACAACTCTTAATAGTTAAAAACTCCAGGTGGACCCAGTCATAGGAGACTCCCACAATTTTGTGACATTTACTTCCAGGAACTAGACCAGGTTCATATAGTAAATATCTGAGAAAAACCCCCTTCTTCTAACCGTAGGGAGAGGAGCAGAACAATTTGAAATACTCCAGAGCACTGTTTTTCTTAACAAGGGCTGCCCACAGGGAAAACTAGTTAACCAAAGCTTAGCCTGATGGGCTATCAGAGCCTAAATGGCCTGGGGGAGTGGAAATGCCCGACTCCAGCTGGCTCTAGCCTTTTAAATTGGAGAAGGGAAATACTCAACTCCAGCCCATTCTACCTCTCCCACTCAAGGAGGAGAAAAAAAAAATTAAAAACACTGTGAACTTCACAGTCCAGAGGCACAGACTCACAGAAAGACTAAGAACTAACCCTGAGGGTATAGAACACCTCCCCACCACACACATCTCACCATCATATTACTAAAGGCTTAATTACCTCAGTTCCTTTTACCCAGTACATCAAGGCTGGCTATCAAGGAAAAAATTACAAGGCCTACAGAAAGGCAAAAAGCATAATTTGAAGAGACAGAGGAAGCATCAAAAGTAGACATGGCAAGGATATTGGAACTATCAGACTGGGAAATTAAAACAACTAAAATTAATATGCTAAGGGCTCTAATGGATAAAGTAAACAGCATACATGAGCAGGTGGGCAATGTCAGCAGATGGGAACCCTAAGAAATGAACTGAAAAGAAATTCTAGAGATAAAACACACTGTAACAGAAGGAATAAAGTCTTTGAAGGACTATTAGCTGAGGAAAAAAAATCTCTGAGCTCAAGGATATAGCAACAAAATCCTTGAAAACTGAAAATCCAAGGGAACAAAGCCAAAAAATAACAAACAAAAAATAAAACAGACTATCCAAGGACTGTGGAACACTACAAAAGGTGTAGCATACAAGTAATGGGAATCCAGAAGAAGAAAGAGAGAAACAAACAGAAGAAATGTTAGAAACGATAATGACTAAGAATTTCTCCAATCTAATGTCAGACACCAAATCATAGATCTGGGAAACTTAGAGAACATGAATCAGGGTAAATGAAAAGAAAAACAAAACAAATAAACAAAAAACGATAGGCATATCATCTCAAACTACAGAAAATCAAGGATAAAGAAAAAATCCTGATAGAAGCCAGAGGAGGAATAATCTTTACCTATAAAGATAAGAATTAGATCTGACTTCTTTTTAACAGCCATGCAAACAAGAAGAGAGTGGAGTGAAATATTTAAAATTGATAGGAAAAAAACCACTCAGTTGAAATTCTGTACCCTGTGAGATTTTCCTTCAAAAGTGAAGGAGAAATAAAGACTTTGTCAGGCAAACAAAAAATTGAGGAAATATGTTGCTAGCAGACCAACCTTGCAAGAAATGCTAAAAGAAGTTCTTCAGAGAGAACGAAAATGATATAGATCAAAAACTCAGATCTACCTATGGAAAGCAAGAATATCAAAGAGGGAATAAGTGAAAGTAAACTTAAAACTTCTGGTTTTCTTATTAATTGATCTAACAGATCAATTTGTTCAAAATAAAATACCAACAACATATTTGATTATGTATGCTCATGTCTATGTCTATATTTTGTGTTTATATACATATGCTTATGAATGTTTATATGTAAATAAAATGAATGACATCAATGATATAAGGGATGATAAGGAAGAATGAGAATTATTTTGTAATTAAAAGGTACTTACAGTTTCCATGAGGCAGTGTTATTTGAAAATGGACTTAGATTAGTTTTAAATATATATTGCAAATTCTGGTAACCACTAAGAATGGTCAAAAAAGAAGTATAACTGTTTTGTTAAGAAAGGAGAGAAGTTAAATGATATAAAATGTTCTATTAAACCACAAAAAGCAGTAAAAGAGTGGAAGACAAAAAGAGGAACAAAACAAAGGCAGCAAATAGAAAACAATAATAAATATGGTAGATATTGATCTAACCATATCAATAATCACTTTGAATGCCAATGGTCTAAATGCACTAATTAAAGACAGACCTTGTCAGAGTGAATCAAAAACACAGCCCTACTATATGTTGTCTATAAGAAACCCACTTTAAATATAAAGACCCATATAGATTAAAAATAAATGGATGGAAGAAAATATATTGCACTAACACTAATCAAAAGAAAGCACAATTAGCTCTGTTAATTTCCAATAGAACAAATTTCAAAGCAGCAAAATTTACCAGGGACAAGAAGAACATTATACAATGATAAAGGGCTTAATTCTCTAAGAAGACATAAGAATCCTTAATGTATGCACCTAACAACAGCATCAAACTACATGAGGTAAAACAAGAAATACAAGGAAAATAAATATATTCATCATCACAGTTGGAGACTTGAACACCCCTCTCTTAGACATGAACAATTCCAGCAGGCAGAAAATCAGTATGCAGGTAGATTAACTCAAACACCATCAATCAATGAAACTGGATACAACTGATACCTATAGACTATTTCATTCAACAACAGCAGATAACTTAATGGTGAGAAACTCAAAGCTTTCCCAGTAACACCAGGTAAAGATAAGGTTGTCCCCTTTCACTACTCCTTTTCAACATCATACTAGAAGTTCTAGCTAATGCAATAAGGCAAGAAAAGGAAATAAAGTATACAGATTGGGAAGGAAGATATAAAACTGTCTTTGTTCACAAATGACATGTAGAAAATCTGAAAGAAAAAAAAAAAAAAAAGCCTAGAACTAATAAGTGATTACAGCAAGGTTACAGGATACAGTATTAATATACAAAAGGCAATTACTTTTCTATATAATCAATGAATAAATGGAATTTGAAATTAAAAACACAATACTATTTACATTAGCACCTTCCAAAATGAAATACTTAGATATACATCTAAAAAATACAAGATCTATTTGAAGAAAATTGTAAGACTCTGATGAATGAAATCAAAGAAGAACTAAATAAATGGGGAGATATTCCATATTATGCATGGAAAGACTCAGTGTTGTCAAGATGCTAGTTCTTCCCAATTTGATATATAGTCAGCGTAATTACAATAAAAATCCCAGCAAGTTATTTTATGGATTTCAAGAAACTAATTATAAAATTTATAGGGAAAGGAAAAAAATCCAGACTAGCCAAAACAAATTGAAAAAGAACAAAGTTGGAGAACTGTCACTCTCTGACTTCAACACTTACTCTAAACTTACAGTAAACAAGACAAATAGGTCATTGAGATAGAATAGAGAGCCCAGAAATAGACCCACATAAATACAGCCAACTGAACTTTGACAAAGAATCAAAGCCAATCAAATGGAGAAAAGATAGTCTCTTCAACAAATAGTGGTGGGACAACTGAATATCCACATTAAAAAAAAAAAAATGAGTCTAGACATAAACCTTACTCTCTTCACAAAAATTAACTCAAAATGGACCATAGATTAAAATGTAAAACAGGAAACTTTAAGACTCTAGAAAATAGCATAGGGGAAAACCTAGATGACCTTGGGTATGGTGATGACTTTTTAGATAGAACACTAAAGGCACAATCCATGAAAGAAATAATTGATAAGCTGGACTTCATTAAAATTAAAAACTGCTCTTGGGATGCCTGGGTGGCTCAGGCGGTTAAGTGGCTGCCTTCGGCTCAGGTCATGATCCCAGGGTCCTGGGATTGAATCCCGCATCAGGCGCCCTGCTCAGTGGGAGCCTGCTTCGCTCTCTGCCTGCCTCTTCCCCTGCTTGTGCTCTCTCTTGCTCTCTCTGTCACTCTGACAAATAAATGAAATCTTTAAAAAAAAATTAAAAACTGCTCTGTGAAAGACAATGTCAATAGAATAAGAAGGCAAGCTACATACTGGGAGAAAATATTTGCAAAGGACATATCTGAAAAAGACTGTTTCCGAAACATAACAAAAAAAAAAGTCTTAAGACTCAACAATAAGAGAATAAACAATCTGATTAAACATACAGATGGCAAACAAGCATGTGAAAAGATGCTCCCAACCTCATCATATATCATTAGGGAAATGCAAATCAAAACAGCAATGAGATGCCACTACACACCTACCAGAATAGCCAAAATCCAGAACACTGACACCATCAAATGCTGACAAGGATGTGAAGCAACAAGAACTGTCATTGATTGCTGGTGGAAATGCAAAGTGGTGTAGCCATTTTGGAATACAGTTCGGCAATTTCTTACAAAACTCAGCATAATCTTACTATGGGATCCAGAAATTGCACTTCTTGGTATTTACCCAAACAGTCAAAAACATATGTCCACACAAAAACCTGCAGAGATGTTTATTTATATTTACCAAAATTTGGGAGCAACCCAGATGTCTTTTCATAGGTAAATGAATGAATAAACTGTGATACATCCAGACAAGGGAATACTGTTCAGCATTAAGAAGAAATGAGCTATCAACCCATGAAAAAACACACAGGAACCTTAAATGCACATTATTAAGTGAAAGCAGCCAAACAGATAAGGCTACATACTGTATGCTCCTAAGTATGTGGCATTCTGGAAAAGGCAAAACTATGGATACTGAATAAATCAGTGGTATTTAGGGGTTAGGGGAGGGATGAATAGGGAGGGCACAGAGAATTTTTTTAGTGCAGTTAAAATATTGTGTATGATACCATAATAATGGATACATGTCATCATACATTTGCCCAAACCCATAGGATATGTGGTACCAAGAGTGAATCCTAATGTAAATTGTGGACTTGGAGTGGTTATAATGTATTAACACAGGTACCTCAACTGTAACAAATGTACCACTCTGGTGGGGACATGATGATAATAAGGCAGGCTGTATGTGTGTGAGAGTAACTGTCTATGGGAAATCTTTATCCTTTTCCTTGATTTTGCTGTAAACCTAAAACTGCTCTAAAAGAATAGTGTGAAAATATGGGGGGAAAATGTATGTGAAGAAGAAACAAGTATGGCCTAATCAGGGAAAACTTGAGGGAGAAAATAATACCTAATCTGATACTTGAAGGATAAGTATGAATTACAGTTATTTAAAACCTGGGTCATAAATGTGAGAAAAGCATTCTGCACAGAGTTCATCTACAGTGATTGAAGCATTTTGGGTAAATCATCATTTACTTAAACCATAAAAGTCAAAGTTGTGCGTGGTAAGAAATCAGTCAGGTAAGGAGGGTAGATTTCAGTACAGAGAATGAATTTCAGAGGAACAACAGTGGATGTTGCCATGTAGGAAGTAGCAATAATAATCTATGCAAGGATTTATCAAGAACAAGGTCTGAGAACATCAATTATTAGGGGTCTTCAGAAGTTTCACATATGTAATTTATAGTTTTAGTTTTGATTATATACTTGGGATCATTCTGATGACCACCTTATACCCAAGCACTGACATATAATTTCAGCAGTTGCAACTGGGATTTTGATTAAAATAACAATAATCTCCAAGTAGTACTACTTTAATTGCCGCAAGCTATACAGAAAATAAGATGCACAAAAATAAGGCAAAATATTGTATTTGTAGCAAATGAATGTACCAGTGAAGATATCAAAGAAATTGCAATAAAATGAAATAACTGGAATGAGAATTAAATCAGCCGTCCAATATGGGAAAATGGGTGTGGTGAATCCTGGAGAACCAGTTGATAGCAGTAAAATATAACCTTCACAATGGTGAGTTAATTTCAGCTAGACATCATTCATCAAGGTATTAAAATAATACCTTGAATTTCAATTTTAATTGACTTTATGATTTGATTTCTACTTAATTTGCAATTACATTTATAAATTTTTGCTTTATATAAGTCACATCCATGAAGAGTTCTTTCCTAGACTTATGTTTTCATGTATTTACATAACATAGTAAAATAATATTATTCAATCCTTGAGTTCTCCGAGGATTTATTTTCCTTTAAAAAGGATTTGCAGCTTGTTGCTTTCTTCCAGGTAGGTTAACCTTGTAACTTCCCAGTAGAAGGTCAGAGCTTGGATTGGAAATCTTTGTTCATTAGTGTGACAAAAGAGTAACTTTGTAAATTATTAACTAGGTACCCCTCCCATTTTATCCCTTAGGATGGTCTTTTTCATTCCTTTCTTCAAGCCAGGCTACAGAGTTGGTTACATTCTGAATTTACCTCAATTGTAAGTGTTTTGTTGTTATTGCTAATCTATAAACCTACAGATGTGGGCAATTCACACAATTTCCAAAACTCTGCCAAATTTTTGTAATACTGGTTTCTGGTCTTTAGTTACTGATACTGTTGGGAGATAATGAAAGAAAGCTGCTCTGATATCTAGTCTCCTCTAAAAAATATGCTTAGACTATAACTCAACAGGGGTGCCTGGGTGTGTGAGTTGGTTAAGCGGCTACCTCTTGATTTCAGCTCAGGTCATGATCTCAGGGTTATGGGATGCAGCCCCACATAGGGCTCCCTGCTCAGCAGGGAGTCTGCTTCAGGATTCTCTCTCCCTCTCCCTCTCTCTCTGCCCCTTCACCCCTGTCCTCCCACTCAGGCTCTCTCTCTCTCTCTCTCTCTCAAATAAATAAATAAATCTTTTAAGAAATTTTTTTTTTAAAGACGAGTATAACTTAACAAAAGTACTTGTCTATTCCATTGCTAACATCACCTTTCACAAAGGCTACATGGAAATCATCCTCAAAGATAAACTTACCTTCCCAAGAAGTAGACTTAAAGATGGAATTAAAGGCTAAGAGAGCCTCAGTATCAGTAATTGTTTCTGACAGAGTTGCGACCACATGTGTAAGTTTCTTTCCAGACCCAGTTTCCAGCAGCACAGCATCCAACAAGAGACACCCCAAGTACCTG
Source organism: Mirounga angustirostris (assembly GCF_029215605.1). Lineage (NCBI taxonomy): Eukaryota > Metazoa > Chordata > Mammalia > Carnivora > Phocidae > Mirounga > Mirounga angustirostris. The sequence continues at coordinate 8,322,908 of NW_026991722.1, read as the reverse complement.
CTCTCCACTGATGCCCCTCTTGACTCAACAGGAGCTCCTTGCTCCTCTGTGCTCTGATGAAATCGCCTCCCCACAGACAAAATTACTCATCCTGTAATCTGCTGATTAAACCTAGAAAGTTGGAGTCTCCATACCCTTAAACTTCTTTAAAGATCTTTAAACATCTTAGCACTTTGCAAATTTATATACTTAGTATCAATTAATGTAGCATTTTGAACTTTTAATGACCATAGAATCTCCCTACCCTTTCCTTCACAATCATGGGAGTCCCCCGCACCTGAATAGGCACAGTATAGTCCTTTCTCTGCTGAGTATGGTAGACTGAAGTTAAGCTCAAAGAGCAAAGTAATCCCCCATGCTCGAAGCTGCTTTATACTCAGGAAACTCAAATTTTGGTAGAGATTAAAGATTGAGCTTATCTGTCTGCCAGTGTGTCTTTCTCTGCTACTATTCCCAAATCTCAAATATTTGCTCTTTGGCCTCATAAAAATATCTGCAGTTCCCTGGACTATTCTGACGAACTGTGGGTGGTCCAGTCCAAGGGTCAAGGGTCAAGAAAAGAATCCAAGTCTACTTAGATCAGATTAGATCTGATTTGACCATTATGGTCCATAGTCTATAAAATCTAGAATTGAAATGCCAGAAATAACTAGAAATTTCAGTTATCCATGATGTACTTTTGAGTATAATATCCTGAAATATGGGGGAGAGCGGAGCATAATAGACTCTGCTCTGTAGCCAACAGTTCCTCCTGCAAACCTTGAACAAGTTACTTTGTATTTCAACTCTAAACATGAAAAAAATAGCACCTGTTTTTTAGACTTATAATGAGTCAAGCTGAATATATTCAAAATCTTGTTAAAATAGAAGACATTCTCTAATACATAGTGTCAGGTCCTCTATCATTGTCCCATGGTTTCAGTGGAAAGTGAGTGTCACAAAATAAATTTATTTGCTAAATAAAAAAATAAAAATATTAACTTACAAAGCAAAAGACAATCCTTCCCAGTTTAGAAGGGCAGGTCCCACCCCTTTACTGCCAACTGCAAGAAATTGACACTAATATAAATAATAATAATGTTGCTAGTTTTTAAAAATTAAAAAACACCAAGCTCACGGAATACCCTATGTTGCTTCTAGACATAAACCAAGGCTAACTGTGTACTTTCTTCCCCCAACATTGGCAAGACCTAGTGATCTTTTGGATCACTGACTTCTAACTCCTGCTCTGCCCAAGATCACCTAAAATAACCTCTTTCAAATTCTCATCTCGTAGATGTCAGCAATTCTTCCATCATTATTTTCTCAATGTAAGATTAAGCCCTGGAGGCATTATAATGAAAGTTCTCAAACCAGTAGGAGATATGCCAGGGGTGGTGGGGGTGGGGGTGACGTGGTTTTGGAATCTAGGTGAGGTTCCGTGGGGTGGAGTCCAGAGCCAATGTCCGAGAAAGAATTCTTGAGACATCTTAGGTGTAAAATGGTGGTTTTATTAAAACGGTGGGGACACAGGACAGGTAGGCAGAAAAAGCTGCTGTAACAGGGTCTTGAGGAGTGGTGATTATATACTCGGGAGTTGGGGGAAGTAAGGAAAGGGGAGGTTTCAAAAGAACTTTCATATGCTAAAGAGGACCTACCTATAAGATACCTACAAAATACCAGAGACCTTGCCATTGTCAACTTAAGGTTGTTTTCCCCTCTAGCAAGGTATTGACATTAAGATAGTTGGCAGATTCCTAGAAGAATGTCACACATGTCCCACCGAGGAGTGGGGGATGGGGGGGATGTTGCAAGATGTCAGCTTATGCTTTGTCTTCAGCTTGCCTTCTGCTCCCTCATCGGGGGTTGGGCCTTAAATTCTGCAAAGCTCACCAAATAAAATAAGTTCTGTAATCCAAAGAAGGCCACTGTACTCTCATTTAAAAAAACTGGCCAGGGTGTCCGCGTGGTGCAGTCGGTTTCCACTCAGGTCCTGATCTCAGGGTGGTGAGATTGAGCTCCTGTTCAGCTGTGCAGTCTGCATAAGATTCTCCCCTGTCCCTCAGCCCCTCTCCCTGCACATGAGCACTCACTCTCTCTCTCTCTCAAATAAATAAAAATAAAAAATAAAAAACTGGACAATCCTCTTCCTAAAGCTATTTATATTTAAATTAAATCCTTAAAGAGTGTGAACATTAAAACTGAGAACTTGGAAACAGCAAAAATGGAGAAACTTTCCTTTAAAAAAAAGCCCCGATGATTAAAATGAAAGGTAAAGAAATTGTTTGTATTTGAAATAATGTATACCAATCAAGAAGCATTGGATAGAAACCAAACTGAAAGATCTACAAAGATAAGCAGTTATGTTTTAATATCTGAAGTGCTCATTTATCTTACATTTTAGGGTTTTATTGCCTCCAAAAAGAGCTTAGAAGAATTGTGATTCATACAAACATAATTTTATTATATTAAAAAAAAACTTATTGAGAGGGAAGGAGTAATTCCTTTAAAGGAAGAAGGAATCTCTAAAAAGATTCCTGGAATAGTCAGAGACTTAACAGTGGTGCTGCAATCAAACTAGTATAAGAAAGGTGATATTTACAAAGTTATGATCAGTGAGCCCAGGGATGTTGTGGGAACCCTAGACAAGCAGTGGTGAAGCACTGTTCAGCAGTTACCAGAACAAGGAAGAGGAATGTCACAGAGAGAAGGTCTTGAGCATGCTTCTACCTGGAGATGACTTTGAAAGGATGGGCGAGATAATCGCCCTCAACTCAAGCTCCTTCCTTTCCTGACCATCTGCTGGATTTTCCACGGGCCAATAGGAAGTAAGAGGATCCCTGTTGCTGGAGTTCACAGAAGTCACAGTCCTGAGGCATGACAAGGTAGAGAAGGGCAGAATAGAAACATAATGCCAAACCAAAGATATCAACACAGCTGCTTCTGCAAACAGTTTTTAACAAATGGAAAACAAGATATTCTGTTGGTAGAAATATGAAGACTTGTGGTTCTGTTCTTTGCTTAAATATATTTGTTTCTAGCTAAAAAGACAGAATGACGGTGAATTGTTTTTATGAGGCTAAAAATGGTAAGAATTAAACTTAACTAAAAATGCTCTCTCTTTTTTAAAAGCAGAGTCTAATATTTGGAAAGAAATTTAACTAATGGGGTAATAAGAGCAGGCTGTAAGCCAAGAAAGTGATAAAAGGATTAACTAAGGCTAAAAGGTCTTCATTTTTTCAAGAGCCAGTTTTAAATCTTCTAATAGCAAAAGCCCAGATATTAGAAAGGGATCAACATCTCCAACCTCCATCTTTTGGTCAAACAATTATTTATGAATCTCTTGTTTTCAATAACAGGTTTTCTAATTTTGAAGGTAAATATTAAATTCTGCTTAAATTTGAAAATGTGATTTAAAAGTACACATTGTATAACAAAACCAAAAAGTTTAATGTTTTATCTTACTTGTTCTAGAATATTTTGTGTTTCTTTGTAGAAATGCAAGTAATACAAAAATTGGAAATTTGGGACAAAACATACATTGCTGTCTTTCAAAATTTTTCATTTCTTGACTAAAACAAAGTACATAAATTCTTATGTAAATGTAATAGGAATTTAGGGTTGTCCTTAGAATGTTTTAAAGTTTAACTGACTTAGAATTTTACAGACTGATAATAGTTTAAAAATGTGAATCTACTAAATAATACAATGGAATATTATGCAGCCATCAAAAGGAATGAGATCTTGCCATTTGCAACGATGTGGCTGGAACTGGAGGGTGTTATGCTGAGTGAAATAAGTCAATCAGAGAAAGACATGTATCATATGACCTCACTGATATGAGGAATTCTTAATCTCAGGAAACAAACTGAGGGTTGCTGGAGTGGTGGGACATGGAAGGGATGGGGTGGCTGGGTGATAGATATTGGGGAGGGTATGTGCTATGGTGAGCGCTGTGAATTGTGCAACACTGTTAAATCTCAGATCTGTACCTCTGAAACAAATAATGCAATATATGTTAAGAAAAAAAAAGAAGAAGATAGCAGGAGGAGAAGAATGAAGGGGGGGAAATCGGATGGGGAGACGAACCATGAGAGACGATGGACTCTGAAAAACAAACTGAGGGTTCTAGAGGGGAGGGAGGTGGGAGGATGGGTTAGCCTGGTGATGGGTATTAAAAAGGGCACATTCTGCATGGAGCACTGGGTGTCATGCACAAACAATGAATCATGGAACACTACATCAAAACTAATGATGTAATGTATGGTGATTAACATAACAATAAAAAAAATTTTTAAAATGTGAATCTACTAAACAGAATCTATAGAATCCAGAAAATAAAAATTAATTTATATGATGTTTATGTATATACTTTGTTGATTTTTCCTAACATTATTAATAAATTTATGGAAGTAAGAATTTATCCCAGAAATGGGTATGTATATTTGTCCAGTGTCCTGTGAGATTTTAGATTTTACGGTAAGGATTCTTGAAGTTACCATAAGAATGTTTTAAAAAAAAGAAAGAGGCATGAAATAATGTTGGATTCTGTCATGTTATTCAAAAGGAGATTTTTGAAAAAACTTCCACAGCATAGATTTACATGTACTCTTATCTGCTAGTCATGGAGAATTCCAAGGGAAGAGTCATCTCCCTAATTTCTCCAGAGGAAATTTAAAGACTTTGTTATTGGATCTAAATAATATCACCTGAGATTCATTTGGGGTGATACATAGATATATATATAGCATAATAATAAATAGCATAATACATTAAATGTGATAGTAAAGGGATGTTTTATATCATAATATAAGGAAAAGCTTATGGTTCTGATAGAGAATCAATTTAAAAGCTATAATATAGACAGAATTTAGCAAAGAAAAAATTTAACTGAATATGCAAAAACTTGTAAAATCTAATATTACTAGGAATTAAAGAGTTTGAGGCCAGTTGGCTTGTTCAGTCAGAACTCTCATACATGAGCACTGTAAAACAACTGTATTAAAAAAATTGTCGATGAACTTAAGCGACAAAATTAAAGTCTTGTTAAGAACTTTGTTTTGTTCCAGTTGTCTCAAAGATTATTCACAGAGAGATTCACCTCCCTCTTCCAATAGTTTAATAAACTTATGAAAACCTAAAACAAAAGAAAAAAATAATACAAAAGAATAAGCATATGAAGAGTGTCATTATATAAGAGTTTAGAGCTGGACTCTTTTGGAATATCAACTAAAACTGAAAAAAAAAAAAAAAACAGACAAACTGAACAAAACTAGCCATCATAAGATACTGTTGACAGTCAATAGTAAAAGGTAATTTAAATGCTCATTCCTATGGACAAAAAGAACCTCAGAGAAAATTACAAACTCCCTTAAATAGATTATTTTCTCAAATTATCATTTTGAAACTTCAGGAATATTTGTAATTAAAAAATGAAGCTCACTTATGGAATCAAAACATTTTAAAAGGAACACTATCATATTGAAACCTAATTGAAATTACTAATATGAACTCATGTCTTTAAAGGAATATAATTCTCAGGGCCCCTGGGTGGCTCAGTTAGTTAAGCATCCAACTCTTGGTTTTGGCCCAGGTCATGATCTCAGGGTCCTGAGATCGAGTCCCACATCGGGCTTCATGCTGGGCGTGGAGCCTGCTTGGGGTTCTTTCTCCCTCTTCCTTCATCCCTCCCCTGCTCATGCTCTCTCTCTCTCTCAAAAATAAATTAATTAATTAAATAACAAATAAATAAAAGAATACAATTCTTATGACTCTTCCATCTACTGAAATGGCCTAGGGACAATGTCAACCTAAGGCTCTATACTACTGTCCACAAAAAAGAACAAGAGTTCCTTGAAGACAGAGATAATTCCATCTGTCCAAGGTGAACCTGTAACATGTTCTGGTGCCAGAAAGCAAGATATATTTCCCAGGTTAATGGAATCACATCAAATGTACACGTAAAGGGTCTCCCATTGAACCAAGTGTTGACAATTTCAGCATCCAAAGATGAATAAAAATGTCAGTTAATTGTGAAAACATTGAATTTATGAGTTCATAATGATACTCATAAGAAAGGTAATATAAAGTATTCTAAGTTGTAGGATGTATAACTCTGAGTCTTTGCTTAATCACCTCATGTTACCAACCCATTTAATGTGTTTCTTAAGATACGTTTATAATTTCTTAATGTGTTTATATTGGAAGTTGTTTTATATCTTTTTAGGCTCATTTCCCACGAGATACTAGCATATACATTTTGAAATATACTAGTGGAAGGTCTTTTTACTTTAATCTGTATATTGCTATAATAACAAACACCAATTTGAATTTTACTTCTAAGGTTTTTTGTTTTGTTTTGTTTAAATCTGCCTCATTATTCTAGGTAAGTATCAACAACTCTTTCTCTGTCTAAATCTTCTCCCTTACTTGAGTCTACCTTTCAGACTAATCTTGTTTCTATTTCATTTTTTCCATGTATTTAATTTACTTCTATTCTTTCTTCTTTGTTTTAAATCAAATCCAGACCCTTCATCTCACCATTTCATGCCCCGTGGTCCCTCTCTCAACTTCCTGTTTAATTGTATACAAGTCCAAATCTAATTTCTAATTGACTTAAACTGTTTTTAATGGCTTTGCATATACTTTCAGTCTTTGGCTCATATGGTTCCTTCCCTCCATCCCTTTCTTCAGGTATAACTTATTTCAAATTCTTCAAGTATGAGGAACCTGCTGTGGTCATTTCTCCATGTATCCAATAAATCCTTCTCTAATATTCCAAAAAGTCCTGGACTCTTTCTTTCTGAATATCTCTATTTTGGTTTGTGCCACACACTAAACATTTACTATTTTATTTATATTATTTTGTATGTTTATCATCTCACCTTATAGAGAATAAGGTTGCCACAGCATCTAACACATTATTGATCACATGCTGGATTCTTAATCATTACTTGCTAGTTTCTTTCATTCACTCATTCATGGCTATTGTTTGTATGCATGCCAATTCAAGCTTTGTTTTTGTCATCTGGGCTATTATACTTACTTCATGCTTTGCCTCTAATCCACTTAATGCATACCTGTAGATTCATTCAATCCCATTCTACATTAAACATCAATCGTTTTGTTATTATTATACTACTGGATGCATAAACAGAATCCTAGGTCAATAATTTTCTCATTTAATGACCATATTTTGCTTTGATATTCATAGACTCACTTTTTCCAACCATCTACCAATAGTCAACATTTGACTTATCCTCCCGTGGCTCATCTGAAATGCTGCTGATTTGATTCCCCATGCTTTCTAGAGGTAAACAGCACTTCTCTTCTGGTGCTCGTGTTCCACATGATGGATTTTTTTTCACCTGGATAAGCAAACTTTAAGAGAAAGTAGACCTTATTTCTCTTGACCAGTTCTGCTCTTCCAGTTGCCTAGCAAAATCCTAGTAGGGATGAAATAAATGTCCACTAAACAAGCTAAAGCTTTGCTTATATTTGCACTGAGGCTTTTCTATTGCTTTTTTGATTTGCACTAATTGCAGTCTTCATTATCTACCTGAACAGGTCTGGATTTTGATTTGATTTTGTTTAGGAATTTATTAACAGCAGTTGCCTTCAGCCTGTTCTTTCCACCAGTAAATACCTTGCAATTGACTTTTTTCAGTGTCCAGAGCTTTGGTTTTCAAAAAACACTTAGTTCATCCCATTGTCAACTGAGTCCAATGCAGATACCAACCTCAGTGAGCAAGTGAATGCAGTTGTAGCATAAAGGCAAAATTAAACTAGAGCTATTTTAGCACATTTGCTATCCAAAAATTATATTCCAAGCTCCATCTTGACTGGCCTAACCTTTGAGCAAAATTTAGTTCACATGTGAATTTTGATAATACATTATTACAGCAAAAGTCCTCACATCATCGATCTCCTCATAGTAAAATTTGTTTGAAATTTACAAACGTTTCTCAACTCTACCTTGATCCTGAACTACCTAAGAATTTCAGATTATTATGTTCTCAGAACAAGGTATCTCACATGCTTATCAGTGTTTTTATTTAATCCTAGCATGATTATGTACCTACATACATAATTCTAGAAAAATGTTTCTCTTTTCTGTTTTCTTCTTTTTAAGATGAAGATGACATTTGTCCAAATATATTCAATTCTAAAAAGATCTTCCTGTTCGAGGTCCTTTATGCACAATGGGAACAATCACATTTTCCAAAAATGAATTCAAAAGGTGAAGAATAAATTGGAGCAATGGCATTTTCTCTTTTACCTCTTGAATCCTCTAAGCCTAAAGTATGCACAATAGTAGATTCAGGATTTTAAAATGCTATTATTTGGGGGGAAATGTTAAATCAATTTACATGCTTTTTATGCTTCATTTTATCTTTGGCTACAAAGATATTTCTAAAATGGTTTATGTTCTAAGAAATTCATCCCATGACATTATGACAAGCTTTGCATTATAGATGATTTGGAGAGAAAGAAAGCAGAACAAGCCAAAACAAATAAAAACAAGGGATTTTAAATGCCAGGGGGAAGGAAAGTATATGTAATCTGGGTGTTTCTTTTTAGAAGAAATGTAACTTGTTAGTACTACTTTTGAAAGAGAAACTGTTCAGAAAAAATAAGGACTTAACATTATATTACACTGCCTTATCCTCAAGACCCTTTTTGCTTCCTTCTTGGTATAAAAGGCAAGATTAACTAAATATTTAAATCATTCATTTAACATTAAGCAGCCAAGGATCTAACAGTACCATTTTGGGTTGTCAACACAATTTTTTAAATGATGTTTCTGCATATATTGTGATAACTTTAAAAACCTGTCAGGAAACAGGCATTAGTCTGTCCCTTACTTTTTAAATAGTAAGCCAAGTAGTTTCATACAAAAATTCCCATTCTTAACAGTTAATAACACAAATCTTATGGGCCAATTCAATGTGTTTATATATAGACTGAGATCTCTTTAAGGTAAAACTTTATGAATATCACTTACCAACTTTTTAGCCTACTGGTTCACAAACTTTTAAAGCATGGCAAAGATTTTAATTACTATGGAGTTAACTATGATATGAGAAGAAATGTAACATTTAATTTTTCTCTCCAGTTGGAAATTTTTTTTAAATGATGAAAACACACAAAGTCTGTCATTCTCCCACTCCCTGATGGCATTACTACTTTCTGAAGCTTCTGCCTCACTTAGATTTTGGCCAGTGATGACACTTACAAAGAATAATTTGTGATTTCTCTCATTTAATTGTCCCCCTAGAAAAAAGAACTAAAAGGATGCTTTTTGCACTGGTCAAAGTAGTAATTGCAAATACATTCAGACTCAGTAATTAGTGCTTTTTACTCATTTAGTCATTTTTATTAACAGAATAATAGAACCTATTCTGCCATTGAAAGAGCTTTAATTATTTGGAGGTCAATTATTTGAACATCAACTGTGTGTGTGTAAAATTGGTTTTGTATGTTGGTCTTTACCAAATTGAAAAGTGTGGGTAATCTTTAAGGTTTTTATTTGTTTGGTTTGTCTTTTTACACAACTTTATTAAGATGTAATTTATATGCCATGAGGTTCACCCATTATGATGCAAAGGGTCATTTAACCTCATGCCTGCTGTTGATTAAGACCTTTGTGTTCTGTGAAGAAACCAAAGAAGTGCTAAGATGATAGCATAATGCAGAAAATGGCATTTGGACCACATTCTACAAATGTGTGGCACTGTGACTTTTCACTGAGTATAATATCAACTTGGACAATATTGGTCCATGGTTAAAAAAAAATATATTCACCACTGCAAACACAATAAAATCCTAACTCTTTACAAAGTTCCCAAACAATGTCTGCCAACCTTCCATCCAAGTCTCCAGCCTATCATTATATTTTATATTCCAGTCTTACTCAATTACATTTCATTCTGAATGCACCATATATTTTCCGTTTTCTATAACTTGGCTTAAACTATTTCTTCATTCTTAAATGCTTGGCATACATTTTATCTATCTTCAATTATCCAAAGCTTAAAGCACTCAAATAAAATTCTACCTTCTGTAATTTCTATATTACGTATCTCCATATGAAAATTAATTTCTTTTTTTTTTCTTAACTTCCTTAGGACTTTGGATACCTCTGCTGTTTTTTTTTTAATTTAACATAGCCTATTGATTATAATTGACTACCTTACTATTCTTTAAATATCTTGACGCCACCTACACCTTGTCCCCTGTACCCTAGCTCTTTAATCTTGAACATATTACATGCTAAATTAATGTCAATATGTGAAAAAAATGAATGAAGATATTTAATAATCAAATGTAATGTTATATTCATCATTAATGATTGAATAAGTTGAGACATTCTAGACCCTGAAAGAGGAATATAATAAAGCAGCATGAAATTAGACCAATGGGCAGACACTTCAGAAGATCCATCAAACAGCTCTATGAGGAGTGATGATTTTTTATACATTTTCCATATAGTATCTACAAACATACTAAAGACTATCTGGAGTGTTCTAATGTTTGATCATTATTGACCTAGAATTTTAATTAAATATGAAAACATTTCCTCTGAGCTTAAATGCGAAATAAGTTTCAAATATTAATTTAGTAATTACTTTTCCTTCATTGTCATTTCACCTATTCTTTTCAAATAACTGTGGACTGGAACCAGAAATGAGAAAACAGAAAAATTCAATGTCAGAATGATTTATCATGTGACCTATTTTCAATGGGAAAAACATAAAGAACAAAGATTTGTAAAATACACACATTCTATGGAAATGAAAAACAACAATACTTTAAATTACTATGAAAGAGGAAAAAAGTACTATAAGAATTCTGTGAGATTTTTAATATTGTTTTTCAGTCAGACTTAGGATGAGTAGAACAAGCATAACTATCCCATTTCTATGGCTCAATATAATAATATCACCTCAACTGATTATAAAGTTGTTATTCATCAGAAAGATGAATGGATACCCATTGAAAAAAAGATAAATATAATTCAACAAATAGCCCTTTTAGATTTTATTTGCCTTTAGTTATTTTATATGTATTTATTTTATGTCCTATTAGAACACATTTCATATAAAATATGTGAAAAAGTTTTATATTTACATATAAGTATATGATAGAATGTGTATATTTCATTAACCATTGTCAAAATGCATATTTGTAAATTTAAAACTTTTACCTTTTATCCAGCCATAATCTAAACACTTTAAGACATTTCATTTCATTACCAAAAAGAAAAATAATAATCCCAAAGTAATTTTCCCACAAAAATTGTAATCCAAGTTTTTACTCAGATATATTCTTCCCAATATTGTTTTCTTCCCTTCTTAAAATCCTACCTTAAAAAAAAAAAACCTACCTCAATAACCATATATACTATATATATAGGGAATATAGTCAATAATATTGTAAGAATATTGTATGGTGATAGATGGTGACTGCACTTATGGTAAGCATTGAGTAATATCTGAAATTGTCAAATCAATATCTTGCACACCTGAGACTATTTAACACTGTACGTTAATTATACTTCAGTAAAAAATAAAAATAAATAAAATACAAGACCTGATTCAATTGACTAATAAATTATTTCTCTTTTGCTTTTCTTTCATTTAGTTGAATAGTTATTGCCATGGATTCCTTTTTTTTAATTATTTTATTTATTTTTTATTTTTTTAATTAATTTATTTATTTTTGATGTAGTGTTCCATGATTCATAGTTTGCGTATAACACCCAGTGCTCCATTCAATATGTGCCCTCTTTAATACCCATCACCAGGCTAACCCATTCCCCCAACCCCCTCCCCTCTAGAACCCTCAGTTTATTTCTCAGAGTCCATAGTCTCTCATGGTTCGTCTCCCCCTCCGATTCCCCCCCTTCATTATTCCCTTCCGACTTTTTTTTTTTTTAACATATGATGTATTATTTGTTTCAGAGGTACAGGTCTGTGATTCAACAGTCTTACACAATTCACAACGCTCACCATAGCACATACGCTCCCTCATGTCTATCACCCAGCCACCCCATCCCTTCCATGTCCCACCACTCCAGCAACCCTCAGTTTGTTTCCTGAGATTAAGAATTCCTCATATCAGTGAGATCATATGATACATGTCTTTCTCTGATTGACTTATTTCGCTTAGCATAATACCCTCTAATTCCATCCACATTATTGCAAATGGCAAGATTTCTTTTTTTGATGGCTGCATAATATTCCATTGTGTGTGTGTGTGTGTGTGTGTGTGTGTGTGTGTGTATGCGCCACATCTTCTTTATCTATTCATCTGTTGATGGACATGTTGGCTCTTTCCATAGTTTATTGCCATGGATTCTAAGTTTAAAGTGGGAACACTTTTAGTAAGAGGTTTAAGTAGTGATGACATCGATTCCTGGCCTGATGACAAATTTGATACTCCCAGAATCTGCTTCTAATTCTTACGCCATGGCAGGCATTACTGAATAATGCACTGCATGTCTAGTTTGCTACTGACCTGAATGCTCTGGACTCTCCTCAAAGCCCCATGCTCCAGAGATCTCAGCTGTGGAGGGCCAAAACCATTGACATCTTCTAGTCTCTAACATATCTATGTATTGTACATCCATTTGAGACTTCTCTTCATCTAGAATAATGCACTGAAGACGCCATATTGACATTTCCATTCTATACTGCTTCATCCTGATAGAGCTTTCTCTCTGAAACCCATCTACCATTGTTTATATATACCGTGGGACACATAGAACTATTTCTGTTCCTCTCAGATTCCTCAACCCTTTAAGGTTTATATTACTATGTCTCTTCATTTCAAGACTCAACTCAGGTGGTTAGGTAATGGGTAAAATTTCACACAAACATCTTCTGTGTGTCAAGATAAAATCTTTCTCCCTCTATTTTCCAAGATTTAGCCTAAAAACGGGGAAAAAAGAAACTTGACATCTTTCTTAAAATTATTATACATTTCATTGCTAGACATGTGTTACAGTAATTGCTGATACGCCTGACAACTCCCCCAGGGCTAATGATAGCCCCTTTTTGCAGATGTAACACCTATGTTAGCAGGGTTGAAGAAAGTGACATGTTTCTACTTCAACTTTGCAAGTTAGATTATTTTGTGTTGAAAGGGAAAGACATACTCATATTATCTTAACTGCAATAGGATTATTTATTTATAATAAGGATACTTTAAGAAGCATGAAATCATAAGACACCATCTCATGACCTGTAAAATTCAAAGGCCAACCAAAAAAGAGCTAAGTGGAACAATCGTGCACTGACATGGGAAGTTATCTTTACCTTGAGCATTTGAGTGGAAAAATGCCCTTCGTAATCAACTCATGGTTTATAAATCACCCAGGACTGGGTTTTAAAATAGTTCATCAATATCCAAGAGACAGTAATCAGCACTGCATTGGTGGCAGGCATCTACTGCGTGTCAAGCATTGTGCCTCTTTCCATTCTTCCCACCTCTCCTCAACCATATTTATAGACCTTCCCAGTGAGTAGGTATAGTTCCTGACTGCATACTTACTCACCTTCCAGACAAATTGGACAATCAACATTCTGCCCAAGTTCATGTCCAAAATGTCTTTTCTGAGGTCATGCCTGTGAATGACCCATATACTAAAATATTTCTTTGTAAAGATGCCTATGGACAAGAGAAAAGTATTGTTATTTTATGTCAGGTCTTATAATCATAAGAGACCTCTTTTGAAACTCCTGAATGTGTCTATTTGATGAACTGAGATTTTTAGAACAACAGGTTTATTACATGGGGTGTTTGAGGAATTTTCTAATTTAAGAAATGTGTTTTTGGTGACCCTGGGCACCACATGTTTTTATATAGCTTCCATTTAGTAAGGAGATATTTTGAGGGCATATGTCACTCTAGTGGAATAAATCAACTTTGCTGTAATTTATCTGCCAGTTTAAGGTGTAATTTGGGTTGAAAAATTACATAGTAACACATGGTCAACTACTTAGACTCTAGTAGAATCCTAAAGCAAGCCAATTCTCTTTTCCTAAGTGAAAATTATTTATACATATTTATACATATGAAGAAAATATGGCTTTGCTCCAAATCCCTGAGGTTTTTCTTGAAGTTCTTCTATTAATCTTGGCACAGGTCTCAACTTGCATTCCCTCTGTTTTAGACACTTCAAGCATTACTGAACTTGTAAAGATTTCCCTTTACTGGAGTAAACTGCTTTTCTGGTCATCTGATGAATGAGTTGGAGAAGGTCACCTATTTGGGGGTTATATGTGTTTAAAATCTAAAATGTTACACTGATCCTTCTGCCATCTTCTTAGTGATATGATGTTCAAGATGGAGCTCCTTACCCTTCACTTTCCGGAGGCTATCCCTCTGTGCCCTAAGTCACTGGATGCACAGAAACTTTTAAAATGTAATGGATCTTCATCAAGTTTAGCTCTCTTCCTTTTCCCTGCATAAAGGACTTGTCACTTCATACTTGATGTTATAAATTTAACAGACAAGGACAATGTCCTAGAAGAGAGTAAATCCATCAAGTTGCTGGTGGACAACTTTGGAGTACAGGACTAGGAATTTTACATGACCTTGAGGCAGAATTCTGAAAGTGTGTTGCTGTTATTTCAGATAAAAATAAAATACTTGGTCATTCAAGTGAAAAATTACAGAAAAGAAATGGCTTCACTATATCAATAGCCCTGTACTAATATCAGGGAGGATATGTTTCAATAATAAGGTAATATTCAGAGTAGCTGTAAGTGGAGCTGCTCTTGGCTAGCTTTTGGGTCATATGTTTACATTTCTCAAAGACCAATCTGGGAAACTGAATGAGGAATTCAGAGAAATCACCATATTTGCATGTTGCATGTCTTTAAATGTGTTGTTTATTGAGGTGAATTTAAGAAAGAGATTGAAAGATTGCTCAGGAAGAGTTAAGTGAGTTAAATTCACTTTCCTCCCTTAGGAAACGTAGAGCCAGAGAGAGTTATAAAAAGGTGAGCTTTCAAAGCTATTTAAGTAAAAAGAAAATAATCACCACCACCACCACCATCCCCACCAAATGGATCTATTAGAATGACTGTCACTACTCTGTTGAGATGGAATTTATGGTGATAGTTGGTAGTGGAACTGAGAGATGATTAGAGAAGTAATTGCCCCTCCTTATAATCCCTGGGATATTTCCTTTCCTCAAGTTAATATGGCATAATATGCATAAAATGAAGCACTGATTAACTGAAAAGAGACTGGTCAAAAATGGAACAGATGTGATTGCTTATCCTCTGGAAAAGCATATTCAATTTAGTCTAACTTCACTTGATAGACTAAAATAAATTCCATGTGTATTAAATTAAATTAATAAGTTTTGAAATTGAAATCAGAGGACAATAGGGGAAGGCAGGGAAAACTGAAAAGGAAGAAGTCAGAGAGGGAGACAAGCCATATGAGACGCTTGACTCCAAGAAACAAACTGAGGGTTGTGGAAGGGCAGGTTGGTGGGGGGATGGGGTAACTGGGTGATGGACATTAAGGAGGGCACGTGATGTAATGAGCACTGGGTGTTATATGCAACTGATGAATCCTTGAACATTGTATCAAAACTAATGATTGAATTTAAATCTAAAAAATAATAAAAAATAATTAAAAAAGAAATATATGTCAATAACCAAAACCAGTAACTCAAAAAAAAAAAAAAAGAACCTCAAAGAAATATCTGTACTTCCATGATCACTGCAGCATTATTCACAACAGCGAAGCTATAGAGGCAACCTAATGTCCATGAATGGATGAATGGATAAAGATAAACTGGTATATACATACAAAAATCATCATTTTAAAAGGACAATTAACTCAGCATTTAATTCCCAAAAGATAACATTTCAAAATCTTATATGTAACCCCTAAATTAAGGAATTTCTGATCCTCATTCTCAAGAACTTCCCAAAACACATTGCTATGCATCAGCCTTATCACACTTGGCCAACCTTTCCCAAGAAGACTTATGTAAAAATAACACACACAAAAATCCCGAGCTATTCTTTCCCAGTAAAAACCTTCAAATCATTTTTGGGAGTAAAGAACACATTATACCATTTTCAAATTTCTTGTCACTAGGTCAGAAGCCTATTTTTCTACCTATTTCATGTCCATACCTATCCAGTGGTATTTCAAAACCTTAGCAATTAAACTCTCTGATGTGGAACACAGTTGAATTCATTCTAGAAAAATCAAAATACAGCTCCATCACTTGAACTTCCTTTATTGATCATACCAGCAATATCTCCAAAAGCTTCCCTCAGGCCAGTTAAGCTTGACTCTAAGCAGCCTAGAGTTCCTGGGATTGGTCCTCATCAAAATGTCCTGTAAGTTGTTTTCTCACTCTCTTCTTTACTATTTCATTGCTGACCAACAGACCCAATCTCTCTACAGCATGCCCAATGTCTTTTGCACTCTATAATTTTCTAACAATATAATAATTCTCGACTATCTCTTAAGTCATCCAAAGCAGTTTGGCTAGAATTTAAGTCCTTGATTCTGTGTTTCTCATCTCCAGCATGTCATCAGCGCATGACTGCATGACTGGATTTCCTAACGATGATCTGCAATGACATTAGATGAAGTATCTACATCAGTTTGGGTTGCTATAACAAAAATACCACAGACTCAGCGGCTTACACAAACCAAGTTTTCTTTCTCGCAGTTCTGGAGGTTGGAAGTCTGAGATCAGGGTGCCAACATGCTTGGGTTCTTAGTGAGTAGTACCCTCTCCATGGTTTACAGATGACTACTTTCTCCTTGCAACTTTACTTGATGGAGAGCAGAGAGACGAAGCAAGCTGTCTTGTGTCTCTTCTTCTAAGGGTACTAATCACATCATAAAAGCTCCAGTCTCATGACCTAATTACCTCTAACAGCCCTTACCTCTAAATACCAACCAATTAGAATTTATGGTTTCAATATAAGAATGGGAGGGCACCCAAAAATGCAGTCCATAACAGAAAGCAACATCATCTGAAAATAAAGAACACTGTACAGGAGCCAAGTACTCATGATATAAGAAAGATTTATAAGCCAAGGTAAAATAATGATTCATTCAAGTATTAAGTTTCTCTTAGTTACCTTTTAATAACTGGGGAGCACTACTATCAGTCATCTTTATTCTTTTTAAGATTTATTTGTTTATTTTAGACAGAGAGAGATTAGAACATGAGCGGGATGGGCAGAGGGAGAGGGAGAGAGAATCTGAGTGCAGAGCCTGACGGGGGACTCAATTCCATGACCCTGAGATCACAATCTGAGCTGAAACCACGATTTGGATGCTTAATCAACTGCACCACCACCCAGGTGCCCCATTCATCTTTATTTTAAACATACATTTTCAATCATGGTGCTTATTTGGTATCTATGTGGCAGGTTAACCAGACACCTAAACACATCATTTTGGTCATTCTCAGCCCAGATCAATTTTGCTTAAGTGACCAACTTGAATTTAAAAAAATCTGGGGTGGGCGCCTGGGTGGCTCAGTTGGTTAAGTGACTGCCTTCGGCTCAGGTCATGATCCTGGAGTCCTGGGATCGAGTCCCGCATCGGGCTCCCTGCTCGGCAGGGAGCCTGCTTCTCCCTCTGACCCTCCTCCCTCTCATGCTCTCTGTCTCTCATTCTCTCTGTCTCAAATAAATAAATAAAATCTTTAAAAAAAAATTTGTATTACAGTCCTTTGATAACGACCACATAGGCTTTGTATGTGAGAGGGAAAGTGAGTCTGAGAGAGAAAGAGCATTTAATTTAAAATATACTTATGGAAAGCAAGCAGGATTTGGCAGGAACCCAAGAAAGAAATATAACCACTAACAAGTAAACCTAATTCTATTACAAACTGATAACATAAGCATCCTGAAAGTGGTGGGCAAGAAAAGTACTGAGCTAAGTAATTTTTTTAAAACAGTCCCTCAATTGGATACCGTAAGGCTAAAAACAACAGCTGTACCTAAATGCTGTGATCTAGTAGTAAATCTATTTTATGTGTATATGAGGATTGAAAATACTTTCTTTGTGGGAGAAAGAAGTTACAAGGAAGCAAAGAAGGAAGACCAAAGGACCTGTGGTATTGTATTGAAATCAGAGGTATCAGAATGAGTTCATAGATAGATAGATAGATGTTCATATATAAACTGTCAGACATGTACATGCAGGTGTTAGCACACATAGATGTATCTCGTAGGTTTTTGTGTTGAAATGGCTAGAAGACATGACAATGGGATAATGAATTGATTGAGCCCCAGCACTGCCTTTGACAATGTGAACACAGGGTGAGGATGGGTAACTATCACTGATGTTCAAGTTAGGCGTAAGTACCGGATGCTGCTCCCCAACTGAAAATGGAATTAATCATAGAATTTAGTGCCACTTAAGTTTCATCTATGACTTTAAATCATGTATATGTCTCATGTAAATATAAAAAGACAAACATATGAAAAACCATTATGGAAATTTTGATTTTTACAAGTTTCCTTTAATTATATAACTTGATACTATATAGACTCAAATTATTTTTTAGAAAGTTAATAAAAACAGACCTCTGTCTTTTAGTCTGAAGAAATGTCCAGTAGAAAATGTAAAAGTTTCAGAAAAACAGGCTATAATTGAGAGGTTAACATAAAGAGCTAAAAGAGTCTAGCAGTAAAGGAAACTGGATTCAGAAAAAGTGCTTATTATTTGCTTTTGTTTATTTTATTTACTTATTCATTCATTCATTTGTTCACTCACTTATCCATTCATTTCTAACCCTGAATGTGCTCGGTTAGGTTTAAACAGAGGGCTGCACAGGGTAGAATTTTAACACCACTGCATTTAGTCTCCCCCTCCTGCCATGGTCCATAGTAATTCATTTTAGAAGGCTAGGTCTTTCCTGCTGTTGGACAATAAATAAAATAGCTGCCCATGATTCCTCTAGCTCTTTTCAGATGATAAAAAGGCCTTCAGTTATTTCTAGTAACAAAAATAGTCTCAGATGAATAATATTTCTGTTTCCAGGTATAAATAAATCTTCAAACTGCATTCAGAGAGAACTCCACCCAGCTTTAGCCTGCTGGCAGCCACTTGTGAAGGGGCCAAGGTTGTTCTCCCTCCTTCACCTGATGTTTCCACTCTGCTTTGCAGACTCTTATTTCTGGAACCTTTGGATTTTAGTTTATAAGGAGAATAAGAGAGGCACCCTTGCATATTTTGGTCTTGTGCTTGGCAGTTCTCTACACCTGCCGTTTTCTCCACTGGGCCAGTTCACACAGGTTACTTGGTGATTAGCACACTTCTTCCCTCTATCACCCCTCTATAGGGAGTGTCTGAGCATACAGTACTACTGTTTTTAGCTGCTGTTTCTTCTTCCTATTCTTTCTCTTTCTCTTCCTTATTGTAGTTCCCACTGATCTCTAAGACGCCATCCTGGACAGGATCCAAGACAACTCTATGCTGATTTTCTTCCACTCGGGACCCTTGGGAAGCACTCTTATGAATTTTGACCTCACAGTCAGAAAGGGCACACCTCCAACAACCCACTTTTTCCTGCCATCACAAGCTAGACAGCCAACTTCTTATGTGTTGACATGAATGGAACACTGGTTCACTATTTCTTTGAAACTTGAGGAAACAAATATCAAACAATCCAGGTTATCCCATTGAAGCCCTTCTTCTGGGCTTTGGGCTGGGGGAACTCCCAGCATAGGAACAACTTTCTCAATTTTTTCTCAGTCTCCAACTCTCTTTTTAGCCTTCCTATCCTATTAGTGGAATTTATACAAGTAATAAGTCAGGCAAATATTGACCCTACCAAAAAGCTCAGTAAGAAAATACGGTAGCTGGGGGTGCCAGGCTGGCTCAGTCCATGGAGCACTCAACTCTTGGTTTCCAGATTGTGAGTTCAAGCCCAGAATTGGGTGTAGAGATTACTTAAAAACAAAATCTTAAAAGAAAAAGGGAAAGGAAATATGGTAGCTGATAAAGTCAAGTGTTACAAGATTTTCTATGTCTCTATGTCCTAAAATGATGATGAAGTATTTGACCATTATGACTCACACTAGCCACCTATAATTAGGGAATCACTTGGATGTAAGTAGCTTTTAAAAAGCTTTCTTTTCTCTCCCTTTCGAGTCTTAAGACTATAAATGACTAATTTGGCTTTCGGAATCAATTTTAACATGTTTACTTTAAATAGCCTATAGATTATTTTTCACATATTGGAAGGTGTAATTAATAGTAAATAGGCATAATTTCTAAATTAACAGTTAAATTTAGAAATGATCCAAAATATGAAGTTTCTGTTAGGGTTTCTATGCAATATAAAATTACCAAGGAAAATATTAAGTAATATGAAGATTTTGTTTATGCTATAATATATTCCAGCACTTTTCCTAGGCAGTGAAGCACTGCTACCAAAGAGCAGTATAGAGATTAAAAATTTGAAAAATGACAAAACATTATAGGAGAGAATCAAGAGGTTGAGTGAGCTGGCAAATCTAAAGTGAAATCACTTCAATCTAAGTGACAGACACAAATCTGAGAAAATGTGAACATTAATTCTGAACAAGAACTGTTCATCAAGTATAGTTTTTATGACCTGCATTGTAAAATTGCTTGAGCTTTTGAATTAATTTCATATATCTGCATTATTCTATCATAAAGCCTTTAGCAAGCCCCCTCCCACACCCACACACACATACTTCTTCCTTTCAAATATGTCAAAAGGTATGTTTCTTTGTAGTAAATTATGATAGACAATGACAGGTAACAGAAAATAGTTTTTAGTGGTTAACTTTCATCCTTAAAAGATCTCAACCTGTTTTCAAAATATACTGATTAAAGCTGACAATAACACTGATATTAAAGCACCATAAGAAGGAATTTCATTATAAGATTCATTTTTGCGAAGGCATGATATGTTGGAATTTGCCTTCTTTTCTTACAGTCAAAGACATTTCAAGTCTTGAAACTGATGTGCTGAGTAATAGGAATCACAGAGCTGGTTTCAGAAGGGCGCAAAATATGCTGCTGCCTAGGTGATGAGATTTTAGAAAATTAGATCCCTGGTTCCAAAATGTGCTTTTCTAACTTGCTCAATGATGGCTGAAATTCTTTCTAACATGGCCAAATCCTTTCATCCCAGAGTTAATTGAAAATCTAATACTGCAAGTAACCTGGTAGGCTTAAAGGAGTGATATTTTCTCTGGTCTGGATTTCAGCACTGGAGGAAATCAGTGAGGACAGAGAATTCTAGCCACCTTGATGGAAGATGGAATTTTCCCAGAAAAGGAAAAGAATTCAGAAAGACACCCTGGGGCGCTCATAGGAGCTCCACATCTTAAACATTTTGCATATCTGCATCAGAATTTTGCCTTCTGTTGCAAACAGAACCCTAACTGAAGGATGCTTAATAAGATTGCTATAACCCTGACTGAAGGATGCTTAATAAGAACTTAGCTAAAGCACAATGTAGAAATGGACCATTGGAGCCCATAACTTTTCAGCGAAGATTATGGATATGGATAATTCAAGCACAAACCTATTTTCTTACTTATAGAAGTTGAATAAATCATGTAATTCTATCATTATATCATTGTCAACATCTACCACTTACCCATCTTTTAGGAAGTACTAAGAATGATATTACAGATACTGAAGATGAGAAAGGAACCATGTTTTTAGAATAATCTCAAAGATGGCAATGAAAGAAGTCATTTCAAATAACAATGAAACTTCTTTTTTTTTATTTAAATTCAATTTAGCACCTGCACCCCAATGTTCATAGCAGCAATGTCCACAATAACCAAACTGTGGAAGGAGCTGAGATGTCCTTCAACAGATGAATGGAAAAAGAAGATGTGGCTCATATATACAATGGAATATTATTACTCAGCCATCAGAAAGGATGAATACCTACCATCAACAATGAAACTTCTATTCTCACTTTGTCATTGTACTTTCTCTGCCCTAACCCATTCTTACTACATTTAGTTAAGCTGTTTTAAATACGTAGCTATTTTTGAACAATAAATAAGAACTCTACATAATGCATGCTGCAGAAGAGATGCAGATGAATGAGTTAGAACTGGTCTGTATTTTCAAGTATTTACCAAACTAGTTGGGAAAAGCTGTGACAGACAGCTAACAGCTATTTAAGCTAGATAACTATAACATTTTATATCCGTACAGTGTTTTCAGTTTCTTATCTAACTGCACTGTAATATTCAAATTCATAACCATAAAGAACACAATTTTTATAAATGAGGAAACTGAAAATCAGAGAAGCTAAGAATTTCTTCTGTCTCATAGCCCAGGGCATTTGTCTTATGTGCTATGAGCACAGTCTTCACTTGATCAGTAATTATTTACTGAGTGCCAAAATGTTGCCAAAATTACAATATTGCTAACTTAGAATTGCAAATAATAATACTTCCTGGCCTGATAGGATTCACGATCCTTGGAGAAAATATGAATGTACAAGTCAGAGCACTATAATATGAAGGAATGCTATGTTAAATGTATACACAGCTTCACATATATTTGGGGCACTGTATTAGTTTTCTATGGCTGCCATAGCAAATTACTACAAACTTAGTGTCTTCAAACAACACTGATTAATTAATTAATCAATTTTGAAGATTTTATTTATTTATTTGAGAGACAGAGAGAGTATTAGCGGGGGTGGGGGAAGGGGCAGAAGAAGAGAGACAAGCAGACTCCCCACTGAGCTTAGAGCCAGAAGGGGCTGGATTCCAGGACCCTCAGATCATGACCTGAGCCATAGTCAGATGTTTAACCATCTGAGCCACCCAGGTGCCCCAAACAGCACAAATTTATCTATCAGTTCTGTAGTTCAGAAGTCCAAAATGGAGCTCACTGGGCTAAAATCAAGATGTCAGCAGGGTGCATTCTTTTCTGTAGGCTCAAGGTGGGAATCCATTTCCTATCCTTTTCCCACTTCTGGAGGTTATCCACGTTCCTTGGCTCATGACCCCTTTCCCTCATCTTCAAAGCCAATAGTGTTGAATCTCTCTGAACTTGCTTTCTTTTTTTTTTTAAGTACCTTTATTTTTTTGAGAGAGGGAAAGAGAAAGCATGCGCAAGAGCAGGGAAGAGGGGGAGAGGGAGAGAGAGAATCTTAAGCAGGTTCCACGCCCGGTGTGGAGCTTATGTAGGACTCAGTCTCACACCCTGAGATCATGACCTCAGCCAAAATCAAAAGTTGGACACTTAACCAACTGAGCCACCCAGGCGCCCCTGAACTTGCCTCCTTAGCCACATCTCATCCTGACTCCCCTCTTTTGCCTCCCTCTTCTAATTTCAAGGACCTTTGTGATTATGTTGGGCCCACTTGGATAATATAGGATCGTATCCCTATCTTAAATTTGGAGTTAGCAACTTAATTCCATTTGCAAACTCAGTTGTCTTTTTTCATGTAACCTAACATATTTCTAGTGGGGATTAGGACATGAATATCTTTGGAGGGCCATTTCTCTGCCTACTACAGGTGCAAAGAAGGAAGTGGAGAAGATAGAATTACTTATGAAAAGGTCAACAATGATTACTCTTGAAATATGATTTGGACCAAAGTGCTGTGGGAGTTCTGGACTGTGAAAGACTTGTGTTGTTGATATGATGGAACCGTAAGTATATTGCACCCGACAAGCCCTCCCTGAAGGTGAATCTATACACGTTCTTTCAACTCTCGAAGGGTAGGCAAAGCAGAAAATGTTCAAGACTCAAGAATGAAAAAGCTAGAAAATAATTTGAAGATAAATTCTTTTGCCTTTAACAAACATTTAAATTGAGCAAGAAGCACCTAACATACAAATTTGAAAATCAGCGGGATGGTTCTTAGCAACTTGTCAGCAGATAAAACTTAACCCTTCATTTTGTAATTTATGCATTTCAATTAGTGTTTTATCTCCCCAAATCAAGAGATTCACAATTGTTATCAATTGGAAAAGAAGGAAAACATATGACACTGAAAGTTTGGGTAGATTATTAGTAATTATTTTTCTGTAGAAATCTTATTGGTCATACTAGGTCACGTGTTCAAATAAATTTTGAAAATTATAAATATATATTATGTACACATATATATTTATTATATACATAATGTTTTAAAATATTACTTTAAATAGACTTTATTTTTAGAACAGGTTAGATTTATGGAAAAACTGAATAGATAATACATATACCCTGCACTCATGTTTCCCTATTACTAACATCTTGCATTACTGAGGTTTGTTTATTACAACTAATGAACCAATATTGATACATTACTACTATCCAAGGTCCATATGTTATTCAGATTTCCTTAATTTTTACTTAAATGTTCTTTTTCTATTCTAGGATTTTATCCAGGATACCATATGACATTTAGTCATCATGTCTTCCTGGGGTCCTGTTGGCTTGCAGTTTGTCAGACTTCTCTTGTTTTTGATGATCTTGACAGTTATGAGGAGTACAGGTCAGGTATTTTGTAATATGTCCTTTTACTGGAATTTGATGTCGTTCATCAAATGTTTGGGAGGATGACCACAGAGGGAAAGCACCATTTTCATCCCACTGTTTCAAGGATACCTACTATCAACATGACATCACTATTGGTGTTGACCTTGATTACCTGGCTGAGGAAGGATTTGAAGGTTCTCCACTATGAAGTTACACCTCCCTCTGTCCAGCCACTGTCCTCTTTGAAAGGAATTTATTGTGGGCAACCCATATTTAAGAAATAGAGAGTTATGCTTACCCTCTTCAAGGGCAGGTTAGCTACATAAATTATTTGTAATTCTTCTGTATGGGAGATTTGGACCTTCCCCCCCCAATTTATTTATGTATTCAATCATTTATTGATATCAGAATGCATTTATAGATATGTATTTTGAAACTTTGGGTTATAATCCAATACTACTTCATTTATTTTGTTGCTCCAACTGTTCCAATAAATTTTTATTAGAAGATAATGCTACTTGCAGTTTTGTAATTATCAAGAATACAAAAGCTACATCTGTTCCAATCAAATGTTATATAAAATTGTTTTTTAAGTAGATAAATTGGATTAGGCGTTCTGGGTGTGCAAATTTTTCCTGATCCATAATTATAGTATTTATGATTATAAATTTACTGTTTTAAAATCACAGAGAAATAAATGCATTTCCCAAATAATAGCATAGACAGAATATTTTATTCAGGATCACATATTTGAATAATAATAAGCCTATTTCTTTCCATGTCCTTTATTATTTGACAGTTGAATTGACTAAGTGGATTTAACTAGAAAAGTGTTCTTCATATTTGAACTAAAATACAAGATACTGAGAACAAATAATAACAGAATAATTGCTTTCAGAACTCAAAATTCTCTGCAGGCATATTTTGCAGGATTCAAATGGTATAAAATAAAATTACTCTTACCAAGGAGATATCCAGGGTTCACATCCCAGTTCATGAGTACTTTGAATATATCATATATATGGATTATTGTGAGCGGAAATGCATTTCTCTTTTTGCTTGATCTCATTGGTCAAATATCTGATTTAACATTCAGCACAGCTCTATAAAGAGGGATTGAACTTTCAGTGTTTAATCACTTTAGCCAGTTTCCATCTGTTAAGTTGATTTCAAACCTTTTCTCCAACTTTACAGTACATAGAAATTCCACAAGTAAGCCCATTTCGTGATGGATATTTTGTGCTGACAATTCAACAGACTTAATGTTCACCCTCAAATTCATGGAACCAGCACACTGGCCTTATGTGACCTTCGAGCATATGAAACGGGCTTGATTTCTGGACTCCTCAACCTTTTTCACAGTTGCAAGCCTCATATTTAAAAAGTACAATGTTAAATTGCTTTTCCTGAGTTATATAGTTGTTCAAGTAAAATGGAATGTTTAAGAATGGTTTATGAAGCATATAAGCAAATTGAGGTTGACAAAACTCACTTTGTAAATATCTAGCACTAGCTTGATGAAATCTGTACTTGTTCTTTCTTCCTTTGCAAATGACCAGCCAAAGTAATGGCAATGAAGTTGAATGAAAAAGTGACTGACAATACGACAGTATGCATTTCTCTGCCAAAATTTTGACTCTCTTAATGGCCTGAGTCAAGGCCAAGACCCAGTAGTTGAGAAGAGTGCTTAAAAGGAATTATTTATTTCCATGAAGTTCAAGATGGATTCGGTATTATACAATTTTACATTAGATAAGGTAAAGAGTAAATTGAAGAGCATATTTAGTCCCTTCCCTTACTTTCAAATAAGAATGCCCAGGACCCCATTTAATTTTGTCAAAAGACCAGAGAAAATGAAAATCTCCCCTTCAAAGACATTGCTCAGGATTTCTTAGTGACCTATTCCAGTGTTTAACAGTTCTTAGGCAAGTAAGAATTTTATTGGTTTTGAGCAAAGGTCAATGTATGAATTCCAAACTGAAGAGTAGACACAATATGATCTTTGAAAAAGATTATAAAGATAGAAACTTAAAAAAAAAAAAACAGAAAGAAAGAAAGAAGAAAGAAAGAAAGAAAGAAAGAAAGAAAGAAAGAAAGAAAGAAAGAAAGAAAGAAAAAGAGAAGAAAGAAAGGAAGGAAGGAAGGAAGGAAGGAAGGAAGGAAGGAAGGAAGGAAGGAAGAAAGAAAAAGAGAAGAAAGAAAGAAAGAAAAAAGGAAGAAAGAAAGAAAGGAAGGAAGAAAGAAAGAAGAGAAAAAGAAAGAAAGAGAAAGAAAAAGAGAAAGAAAGAAAAAGAAAGAGAAAAAAGAAGGAAAGAAAAAGAGAAAGAAAGAAAGAAGGAAGCAAGAAAGAAAGAAAAAGAGAAAGAAAGAAGAAAGAAAGAAAGAAAAAGACAGAGAGAAAGAGAAAGAAAGAAAGAGAAAAAGAGAAAGAAAGAAAGAAAGAAAGAAAAAGAGAAGAAAGAGAGAAAGAAAAAAGGAAGAAAGAAAGAAAAGGAGAAAGAAAGAAAAGGAAAGAAAGAGAAAAAGAGAAAGAAAGGAAGGAAGGAAGGAAGGAAGGAAGGAAGGAAGGAAGGAAGGAAGGAAGAAAAAGAAACTTTCCCAAGCTAATCAGTTTCTGGTGCATAAGGCCTCACTGACAGAATTGCAGCCCCTGCAGATTGGTACCCCACCCCTGTCCCTGCCTATCCTACCCACCCACTGACACATGCACTCAGTCATTATATATTCATGGGAACCCTTATGGTTGGTCACAAACCCATTCACTGCTGAGGGTACTGTCAGTGAACCCAGTCTCACAGTTATTTTCATATATTTCTACAACTGATCCCATAAGAATGTCATCTCTCATGACAGTCCCTCACAGGTGGCTGCCAGGGGCCTGCCAGGAAGAGGTGCCAACATCTGTCTCTAATACTTTGATCCTGCTCACTGATGCTACAGCATCCCCTCAGGTGCCCTAATATGGTCCCAAAGTGACTCCAGCTTCTGTAATTTTACTGGGGATTCTGCAGCCCCATAGTTTTATAGTATACATATGGTAAGCAACATAAATATGTGCATGATTTTATGGTAAATTTCATAAAAGAAATGAGATCAACATGTTTCTGTCCTTTAGAAAGATTTACTCAGAAACAAATAAGAGATGAATATGTTTCTAGTCTCTTTAGAAATGAGAATCGGAACAGTATTGGAAAAAAAAATCAGATGTATGAACTTAATTCTGTAGTCAGATAATAGTGATGAGGGTATATGATTTTGTGAGAAATGTCCAGTTCCTTTATGCTTTTTTAAGTATTATTTTCAAGCTGATGTGAGTTTTAATTGAGGAAGAGCAGTTATCTTGCTTTAATTTTACCTACCAGGTTTCTACTAGGCAGAGATTGTGTGTGTATATGCATTTGCCTATGTGCATATAAATGCAAATGTACATCCAAACAGTGTCTTCCTTTTCTCCATTTCCAACAGCATTTAATGAAGTCTTCCATTCTTACATGATTACATAGGTGTCTACATGTCTCTTTGTTTCTAGTCTCCTTGCACTTTGTGTCATGATATTTCTATAAAACTCTTCCAGGCTGTTTGCTGCTTTAATGACTAACCATTTGTTCATGATGACATTCAGACTGCTTACCATGACGTGAAGGCCTTTCTAGCAATAGCACTCACCCTTATACTGTTCCAGACACACTGAACATTTGCTGTTTCCAAACTGACAAGCTTTTCTACAACTTGGCCTCTGTCCCTACCTGTTCTCCCAGTGTCCTCTGGCCCTCGTCTGACCCCTATATGTCATTCTAAATTTAAATGGTCACCTTTTCTCTGCAAGTGTTTCCTGACCTTTTCCTAAAACCATGTGTAATTTTCCTGGCCACAATATCCATTTTGTCATTACTATACATACTATTACAACATTTATCAAATTGTTATGGAGTATCCATCTACCTCATCTACCTGTTTTTCTGTGTTTGTGGATCACAATTTCTCTGATGGAAGGTTATGTTCCAAAAGTTAACATATTACCTGGCATGTGAAATTGCTCAGGAATGTGTTACGTGAATGATAAAACAATTTGAAACTTGTAATATATATTATTTTCTTCCCAACTCCAAACCACAACTACATGATGAATGTGGGTCAACTATGTGGAAATATATGAGGGCTGGCAATTTCAAACACAACCTACTGCAAGAAAATTTCTACATGGATTCTATTATTTTGTTTTCTTTTGCCATTACCCTATTTGTATGTCGCAATTATTATAATATTTTCCCTACATTCTCATCTTAGAACTTAATTTTTGTTTCTTTGTGCTTTGACCTCATAAAGAATAAAACTGCAGTTTTGAATAGAAACCCTCTTCTATTTTTCAAGCTTCCTTGCATCTTTCTTCTCTCAGTTAATCAAATTAAACTTTGCTTTTCCTCTTTACTCATTGAGAATTGTTATTTTTCCCATTGAAAATAATAAAGTTCTTAAAAATCATGAAGAATCTGTGATAATATTGATTTTATATCCTTAATAAATATAGGCAAAGAAACTCAATAATTAGCAGAATCATGTAACTAAGAAAATCTCTCAGTCAATAATTTGTCAATTTTCAATGGTGGAGTAGACCATTTCCAATAAACAAAACTTTCATTTTTCCCCATTAAAATATTTTCAATGGTGTTTAAAACATTGTGAGTTCTTTATTCATATTGTTTGGAGGACAAATGGCAATGCCTTTGTTTATAGATATAAATTGATAGATTTGGACCACTACAAGGAAGAAATGATTATAACACACACGTCTGCACATAGCACAAAGTGTGACAAACAGGTTCAGTAAGTGCTCCTCCAGTATACATAAAAGCATCAATCATTTATATACAATGAAATTCACATTACCACCTAAGCATTTGACATTTCCTGTCACTTAAAACATTTTTAAGCAATCCATTACAAGGGGTATTTTGTTTAGAAACGAATAAAAATGAAAAAAAAAAAGGCTGAAGATCTTATATAATACCTTGATTCAAAATGTAGCAGCAGTATTAAAGGGAATGCAAATCATTTGGTCTCATGAAATCCTCATTATTTTGAAGATATGTGAAATAAAATATTTGCCTTACTTCAGGGGGCTTTTATGTGCATGAGTTTTCATACTTATCAGAGATTACTTCAGAGTAATGAAATTCAGCTTCTAAATCTCAACTAGAAAAAAAATAATTTTAAGTTAATAAAACTCTTGTTTTGAGTCAGATAGGACAATTGAAGAGCCAGAGCGTATTATGGTGTTCTTTATCTGGGCTCTCAAATGAACAGGTCATGGATACATCAGACATGGGGTGTTGGGAATGTCACAACCATCACCAAAATTCTCCTTTTGATTTTTAAGCACTTGACATAGACTCCATCTAGCTTATGCTTTAGCTGCTGTGGTCATTACTGTGTCTTTTTTTTTTTTTTTCTTTTATTATGGACATTTGACCCTGAAGATGTCACAGGATCTAAGGGGGTTTTTATGGGCTACTTTCACAGGGTCACTTGCATAAAACTGAAGTTGTATTGAATCTTTCCCCACATCTCTTTCATTTACTGTATCTCAACTTTTGCTTGGATGTACCATCTCACATAACACTGAAAATATTTCCTAAATGTACATGTAGAATTTTTCCTTCAGATTTTTACCTTATGAAGGCCAGACATCATAGATAATCATTTCAATTTAAAAATTCTATCGCGCAGCTAGTTCGTAAGTATCAAGGCCATGCTAGATTATGGAAATCAAGACAAACAATACACAACACTGGCTCTGAAGGATTTTTATCATCTTGGATTTTTTCATGAGGTTCAGATATGTCAAAGCTACTCTGAAATACGGTGTGTCCAAATAAATAAAAGGAGAGGATTAAGCATTTAGCTCAGTAGAACTTCAGGAAGGAGGAAGTACATGAGCTGAGTGAGATGTCTGGAATGAATCTCAAAGAAACTATATAAATTCAGCAGGCAGATGAGGGAAAAGAAAAGATATCATCTGGGGTAAAAATCACACAGAGGCAGGCAGCTTGTCATGATCTGGTGGCATAAAGAAGGGAGCATCAGATGGTTTTGCAAAGACAGTGTCATTCGGGGCTTGGTATTTAGAATCTTTGAAACTCCATTTCTATCGTTTGTAAAATGGAGATGTGAATTGTAATCGTTGATAATTGACCTTTGAAATGATAACGGATAAAAATATAGAGAAAACACAGTGTCTAGCACATAATAGGTTCCCAAAGCATTTATTGTACTTGTCACAGTGTTTGTACATGTTCATGGTGTTGGAGGCTGTTTGGATGGTGTCATTAGAAGTTCAATATGTTCAGAGTACAGGATACTTGTTAAGGATATTTAAGCAGCATCTGAGGGGACTTGCTGTCTACGAGATTTGTGTTTCAGGATGATCCCTCTAGATGACAGAGTGGAGATACCTACTCAAAAATGCACATTTCAGCAATTATGTCATGTCCTCATTTCCCTCATTAAATTATTAATTTGGCTTTAATCCTGAGAAGTGAATTGAATTCTTCTCTGCCAGCTATCCCTAAAATAAAAAACCATTCAAATATCCCTGAGGCTCAAGAAGAGAAGTCCTACACTCTGAAATAATACTCTTACTTCCCTAAACATGCTTTGCAAGTTAATCTGACAACTACAACAAATCTTTGTTATGTTTTTAGAACCGAGTTTTCAGCAACAGCAAAAGTGAGGATATTTAAACATAACAAATATACACTTAAAATCATAGGATTTATTTCTTGGGAGGAGAGAGAATGAAAAGAAAACTTAATATCAGTTTTTATGATCAATTATGTTAACCTTTTCAAATCTGAAATGTAATCGGCTGAAATCTCTGAGCTGAAACACTGAGGAAATGAAATGAACTAATAAATATTTGTTCCATGATTTATTGAGGGAAAGTTTGAAAGCTGAACTGAAGTCAAAATCAGTGGGAAACAAACACGAACAGGACTTCTGGCCTGAACAGAACACACAAGGCCATGAGTATTGTGAATATTTACTTTGGCATATAGAAGCCAAAGAGAAAAGAAAAATACGATTTCGTTGCATTTATAAATTCAGAAGGAATTCATCTGGATCAAGAACCAGTGGGACTATTGCTCGTGTATGAGTGTGTGCGTGTGTTCCTTCTTAATTAGAAAAACTTGTTTTCTTTCAGTCAAAATCATGAAATCAGAAATACAACTCCAAAATTCTGCAGTAAAGAAATACTGCCCTTGGTTTAATTGCAAGTAGGGCTACAGAGAGGATATTTTATAATTATGGCCTGGATGCTCATTGCCCCCTCACTGCTTCACAGTTTGCTGGTCCTGGGCTGAGAAAATGCCAGGCCAGACCAGGTCTTCCCTCAGGCTCAACAACAGGTGAAAGAATACTGGGGTCATTATTCAGTAACTGACCAACTGAGGCTCACTCTAAGACTTTCCCGGTTTTTTAAATTAAGTTTTTAATTTTAATTCCAGTATAGCTAACATATAGTGGTATATTAGTTTCAGGTGTACAATATAGTGACTCAGCAATTCTATGCATTACTCAGTGTTCATCATTTAAAGTGTACTCTTAATCCCCTTCATCTATTTCACCCATCCCCCACCCATCTCCCCTATGGTGACTATCAGTTTGTTCTCTGTAGTTAAGAGTTTATTTCTTGGTTTCTCTCTCTCATTCTTTTCCTTCATTCATTTGTTTTGTTTCTTAAGTTCCACATGTGAGTGAAATCATATGGTATTTGTCTTTCTCTGACTGACTTTTTTCACTTAGCATAATACTCTGTAGCTCCATCCCTATTGTTGCAAATGGCAAGATATCATTCTTTTATGGCTGAGTAATATTCCATTATCTATATCTATATCTATCTATATCTATATCTATATATCTCACATCTTCTGTATCCATTCATTTATTGATGGACACATGGGCTGCTTCCATAATTTGTTGTAAATAATGTTTCAATAAACATGTATCCCTTTGGAAAAAAAAAAAAAAAGAAATACAACTCCATCCATCTACCATATTCTTGCAAATCATACACCACTGCTACTTAATAAGGCAGGTAAGCACATTTTGACAAGTTATTCCAGATAAATTACTACGAAAATGTATACATTTTTTACAAATAGTATTTGTAAGTTAAAGTTGTTAGAATTATAAAACAAAGAAAGAAGCTACTTAGATCTTTGCAAGAACAGATAACTAAATAACTTTAGTTTCAGCGGGGCTTCATTAAAATTAAAAACTCTGGGGTGCCTGGGTGGCTCAGTTGGTTGGGCAGACAGCTTCTGATTTCGGCTCGGGTCATGATCTTGGGGTCCTGGGATCTCACCCCACATGGGGCTACACACTCAGTGGGGAGTCTGCTCCAGATTCTCTCTCTCTCCCTCTCCCACTGCTCCTCCCCCTGCTCATATTCTCTTTCTCTCTCTCTCTGAAATAAATAAATAAATAATTCTTTTAAAAAATTAAACTAAATTAAAAATTCTGCTCTGAAAAAGACAGTATCAAAACAATTAGAAGACAAGCCATAGACGGGGAGAATAATTTACCAAAGACATATATGATAAAGGACTGCTATCCAAATTATACAAAGAACACTTAAAACTCAACAATATGAAAACGGACCACCTGATTTAAAAATAGACAAAAGATCTGAACAAATGCTGCTCCACACAAGATAGACAGATGGCAAATAAGCATGAGAAGATGCTCCATATCATATGTCATCACGGAAATGCAAATTAAAACACTACACACCTATTAAAATGTCCAAAATCCAAAACACTGACAACACCGTTGCTGGTAGGAATGTAAAATTCTACAACCACTTTAAAAAACAGTTGGAGGTTTCTAACAAGACTAAATATACATTTACCATATGATTCTGCAATTAGACTCCTTGGTATTTACTTAAATACGGTGAAAACTTAGACCCACAAACACACACACACACACACACACACACACACACACCTGAAAGTGAATGTTTATAGCAGCTTTATTCATAATTGCCAAAACTTGCAAACAACCAAGGTTTTCTTCAAGGTGTGACTAGATTAACTACAGTATATCTGTACAACGGAATATTATTCAGAGCTGAAAGGAAATGAACTATCATGTCATAAAAAGACATTGAGGAAACTTAAATGTATATTACTAAGGGAAAGAACCCGTTCTTAAAGAGATTCACACTTACGATTCCAAGTTTATGACATTTTTAAAAAAAGACAACTCTATGGAGACAGAAAAAAAAAAACTAGTGGTTGTCATGGATTGGAGGGAGAGAGGAGGAAACAGGCAGAGCTCAGAAGATTTTTAGGACAGTGAAACCATCCTGTATGATGCCATAATTAGGTGGATACATAACATTATACATTTGTCAAAAACAACCAGGATGTACACCACCAAGAGCAAACTGTACTATAAACTGTGGGTTTGGGGTTATAACAACCTAACAATGCAGGTTTATCAAATTTAAGAACTACACTACTCTGGAATGAGATGTTAATATTTGGGAAACTTTTGTGCCGAGTACGGGGAGTGGTGGCAAGGGGTTATATGGGAACTCTGGACTTTCTCCTAATTTTGCTGTGAACCAAAAACCACTCTGAAAACTAAAACCCTATTTAAAAATGTCTACTTTTGAAAAATGCAGTGACATTTGGCCAGATGTATTAAAAAATAATTTATACATTTCAATTATAGAGTTGGAAAGAAATTATATAAAGATCATTCGGATTCTTAATTGTGCACATGTTACGTGTCTTCAAGCTGAACTGCATTGTTGTTTCAAAATGTTTTTGGTTCTTTGAGTTATCCAATTTATCTTCATAAAAATTCTTCACAAAAAC
The DNA here is from genome assembly GCF_029215605.1 of Mirounga angustirostris. NCBI lineage: Eukaryota > Metazoa > Chordata > Mammalia > Carnivora > Phocidae > Mirounga > Mirounga angustirostris. The sequence goes on along the minus strand of NW_026991722.1, from coordinate 8,288,559 downwards.
TGTGCTTCCTGAAGGCAATACTTTATAGAAGTTTTAAAGTCCTAACTGCAAGATTGGGAAATACAACATAATGTAACACCACTGTTTATGAACAATGTATATTACCATTTTAAAAACTGTGAAAGGTTTGCTGTACGTAATCTTTTACCCTTCTAACCATGCCTTTCCCAAAATTACTTAAACATGAAACTATTCTCACGAAACACCTGCTTCTTGCAGTTCAGTGTTCCATGAGCCACAGTTTGGGACAGGGCTGTTCTAAAGTGCCTAAAAAAAAGACAAGCAAATATAGAAAATAGACTGTTTTGTGCTAATTATAGGGGAGAAATTGAGGCAATTTCCCAGTTCTTCCAGTGGAAAAGCTATCTTTTCACAATAAAGACAGTTTTAACCATAGGTATTAGCAGCATCTACCTCCCAGGAGAAATGAGTGCAATTCACCACCCTAGAGATTTATTATAGCAGGAACTCTCAGGGAAGCCATCTCAATACACAGGAATCTTAATCTGCTGAGTTATGTGGGTGTCCCTCGTATCCTGTGATCCTTTTGTGCCTTTAGTTAATTCATTACAAATAATAAAAAATAGATAGTCTCTCTACTTCCAAACAGTAGAGAAGTAGAAATAAAAGGAAATTTACAGCAGTAATACTTGGCAAATACTGCCAGTTTATCTCCGATCATCAACAGAGATAAACCGTGGTGATAGTGGGCTCTTGATATAATGTGGTGGCCTTCTGCCCTCAAACACATAAACCCTGTCTGATCATGAGAAAGACGTCAGACAAAACCAAATGGAGGAGCATTCTACAAAATATCTGGAAGTACTCCTCAAGATTGCCAGGGTCATCAAAAATACAGAAAGTCCAAGAAACTTTCATAGACTGGAAAAAACTTAAGACATGACAGCTAATGGAAATATGGTGTCCTAGAACAGAAAAAGGGCTTTTGGGACAAACTGAGGAAATCTGAATATAGTTAATAGTAATGCAACAAAGTTGGTTTCTTAGTCCCCAAAAATGTGTCATAGTAATAGAATGCATTAACAGTAAGGACAGTTGATGAGGGATATTTTAATATCTTTGCAACTTTTCTGGAAATCCAAAGCTATTCTGAAATTAAAGGTTTAATTATTTTTAAAATCACTTAGCCCTTTAGATAGAAGCAGCAATATTTTCTCTAGAGATAAATGTGTTATTAAGGGATGTTGTATTCCTTGACATTTATGAGGGAAATAGGCTCTGAAACATCTCCTTTACTACCATTTTTTCAACTTGTCTGAAATTGCTCAGATTTCATAATTTTTGAAGAGTGGGCGAGAGTAACCTTAGTTATTATTTCTTCATTTTCCTACTGCTTTTATCAATAGGTGTATTCTCCGAATCACATCTGCTCTTGTCATGGAAAGTGCATCGCTCATTGGCTTCCTTCCTGACAAACTGACACCGCTTGACTAATTGCCTCATGTTTTCCAGCAAGTTGTGAGACCAACACTGAGTAAGGATATATATCAAAAATGGAAGATAGCAAATGCACTTTAGTAAGGTAACCTGAATAAATGGAGAGGAGTCAGGAGAAGTAAACAGTAGTCCCCTTACCTGTGACACTTCACCAAAGGTTATCTTAATAGTCTACCCAGCAACATCAGTGACTGATTCTAGTGCCATAGTTGTGATTGTAAGTGATTGCAACACAAGAATGCAGATGACTTCTTGGAAATGGACGGCCTTAATTTCTTTCACCGCATTAAAAATCTTGTTTACTTTTATAAGCGGTATCTTCATTATCTGAATTTCACTAAATATAGAAGGTAAGTAAGAGTGATAGACATTGGGGTGCCTGGGTGGCTCAGATGGTTAAGTGTCTGCCTTTGGCTCAGGTCGGGATCCCAGGGTCCTGGGATCGAACCCCACATCGGGCTCCTGGCTCAGCAGGGAGCCTGCTTCTCCCTCTCCCTCTGCCTCTCCCCCTGTACACACTCTCTCTCTCTCTGTATCTCTGTGTCTCAAATGAATAAATAAAATCTTTTAAAAAAAAGTGATAGACATTTATGAATTTCGTATGAACTAATTCAGAGTACAGTATTCAGTAACACTTATAAAACTATAAAAATATATATTTGAACAGCACCAAATGTGAACAAATCATGTAATATAATCAACTGGCAGCACATGACCTGGGCTTCAGACCTATTTCCTTCATTTATTGGCTCTTTGGCACATGTCTATAACTTTGATTTCTCACTTTTTCTCTTTTCATCCAAAACTGGATGGTCATATGCTGATCTGAATATACCTTAATGCCTCTGCCAGGATCAAATATCACATAACATCTTCAGAGGGGAAAGATGGAGCCTGGAATACCTACCTGAGGGTCGGCAGCACCAAAGCTGTATTCAAAGCCATGGCACTGCTGGGTGAAAAAATTTAGAAAGTATGTGTAAATGGAGAAGAGAAAAGTTACAAGAGTCAGTACTTGCTTCAGGCCATTTCTTCAAGTCAGGAAGAAGAGAAGAAGCAAGGAAAACAGAAGGAGCTTTTTGTGAGACAGGAGCTGCTGCCGAGAGAAGATTGCAATATAGGAAATGCTCAAATGAGAGTATTAAGAAAAGGGGCGCCTGGGTGGCTCAGTCGTTAGGCGTCTGCCTTCAGCTCAGGTCATGGTTTCAGGGTCCTGGGACCAAGCCCCGCGTCAGGGTCCCTGCTCAGCTGTGAGTCTGTTTCTCTCTCTTCCTCTGCCTGCCCCTCTGTCTGCTTGTGCTTGCATTCTCTTTCAAATAAATAATTTTTTAAAAGGGTATTAAGAAAGGGTGTGATTTTGACTACATGGAGGTTTTGATGACTTGTACAAGTACCGTTTCAGTGAAAAAAACAGGAAAGAGGGTAGTTTGAGAAGTGTGTGAGTTGGGGGATTAATGTACCAAGTATCCACAGCTATTTTACTTTTGTTATAAAGAAGAGAGAAGAGTCAGTAGTGAGTGGAGGGGCATGGGATATACACAGTTTTGGTTGGTTTTTTTTTTTAAGATTTTATTTATTTATTTGACAAAGAGACAGACACACAGTGAGAGAGGGAACACAAGCAGGGGGAGTGGGAGAGGGAGAAGCAGGCTTCCCGCTGGGCAGGGAGCCCACGCAGGGCTCGATCCCAGGACCCTGGGATCATGACCTGAGCTGAAGGCAGACGCTTAACGACTGAGCCACCCAGGTGCCCCAGGATATACACAGTTTTGATTTGATTTTCTTTTTTTTATAAAAATGTAGAGTTACACTATAACCTGATATATATAACTTGATACATCTCTACTTACATCTTTTTATATGCATATGTTTAGGTGTGTACAGATGTATGTAGCTACATCTATCTATACCTGGACCTATACCTGTAACTTCTATAGATAGATAGATAGATAGATGATAGATAGATAGATGATAGATAGATAGAGTTGATAACATAGGAGAAAAAAGGGGGAAACCTTAAGAGCAAATCCTCTGAGAACCAGGGGAACTGATGGTTTAAACCCCAGTCCAAGGGCAGGAGAAGATGAAACGAGATGTCCCAGCTAAAATAGTGAGACAGGATAAAAGGGCTGAATTCCTCCTTCTTCTGCCCTTTGTCCTAGTCAGTCCTTCAGCCGATTGAATGATGCCCACCCACAGTGAGGAGAGCAATCCGCCTTATGAGTTCACCTATTCAACATGCACCATTCTGGATGTTTCTCACACCTTGGTTCCCCAATGCCCATTCAGATCGACACATAATATTCATTGCCATGGATCAGTTCCAGGATAAGTGATCAGGAAAGTAAAGACAGAGTCAGATAATGTGATAATTGAAACCAAAAAAAGGGGGGGGAGTGGCTTAGGAGCTTAGGAGTAGGTGATAAAGTTGGGTAGAGAAAATATGGTCAGAAGTTGGGAAGTAAAGAAACCAAAAAGCTAGGTTTCTGTTGCCATTTTGTATGTTTCTGTGTTTTTGTACAAATAGGTACAAATGCATTTTCCCTCCCTCTCCCTTCCTCTCTCTCTCTCTCTTTCCTTGCCATTGTTTTTATAGTTTCTAAAGAGAAAAAAATATTGAACACAAAGTTTGAAATATTTTCAAAACAGAGTTGTTAATATCTATCATACCTGAAAAGTGATCCTTTGCATTTGGCTTCCAGGGATTTCCTTAGTTAACCTTTGATGGAGGTATTTTGCGATAGAAACAGTTGTGGAAGTTATGAAATAGAAAACTCGCAGTGAATATACTAATACAAAAAGCATAGTAATCCAAAGAGTCACCATGTTGATGTGAACTTTAGTCTGATTTACTAATTTGTTAATGACAGAAAAGATTTTGCTATCATTAACTCATATATAAGGACTTTATTCTAAAATGAGGCACTAGATAAGTATAAAATTAACTAATTGGGTTACCCATGTCAGCTGATGGCAGTTGCAGGGCACAAATGAAGACGTTTAACCTTGACTGTAAGCTCAGCATCTGCCAAACTGCCTGAGGCCACGTGTGGAACTGGATAAAATAATAGGGCTCCTGAGCAGGAAAGGACAGCCCAGGGACGACGAGTCCCCACATAAGACATGACTCATTTCTCTACTCCCATATCCTTTAAATACCTTAGTAATTAACAGTGAGACCATCATATATCATGATACAACAAGCATGTAGGGACTAGAGCACCATTTTAAAGAGAGATGATCTCTTAATTCATATTGAGGCATTAAATTTACTCCTTTTTCTCAAATAAAGACATTATTGATATCGTATAGAATGATATTTTAAAGTTGTATTCTACTACGAGATTAAGCCTCAGCCCTCAGGGATAAACTCCATGATTCTCTAAAATTAATTTATTTTCAAAATCATAATTAACAGTTCACTAAAATCTCCAGGACCATTATAGCAATAGAACAGCTCCTAAAGTTCCAACTACATGCTCATAAAATTTTGATTACTTCTTGTAATCGTGCCATCTGGTAGCTTGGTTATAGCTACATCTTAAACTTATTGGGTACTGGTTGATTTTTGAAGTTTTTTTTTTCCCCAGTATTCTGATAATTCAATACCTTAGGAATATAAATATAGTTTTTTCATCTTTAAAAATTAAACTATAAATCAGTTGTTCATATATAAAAATGATAATTTAGCTGGTTTTCTTAATATCAAGTACTATAAGTACTGCTTTTAACATTCATTAAATCACTATTGAACTTAAACAAAAACTATGCATCTAAGATGGAAATAAGGGCATTTAGAATATTACATTTTACCTTTCTGTCAAACAATGTAATTGTAAGTAAACTTAAACCTAAATGTCTTATTTTTAATTGTATACACTCTCAAAAGTTTTATGCAATCTCATATATTTTAAAATAATAAGAGAGAAAAGACTACCTTTAAGAGAATCTGGAATCCATCTACCATTCTCAGATCAGGATCTTGGTGGAGCTACTAGGCAAACAAGGTTAGATGAATAAAACTCTGGCTACCTCTGAGGGGTGGCTGGGTGGCTTAGATGGTTAAGCTTCTGACGCTTGATTTCAGCTCAGGTCATGATAACAGAGACCTGAGATTGAGCCCCGCATCAGGCTTCACGCTGAGCATGGAACCTGCTTAAGATTCTCTCTCCCTCCCTCTGTCCCTTGCCCTGCCCTTTATGTGCTCGCTCTCTCTCTCTCTCTCTCTTAAAAAAACAAACTCTGGCTACCTCTGTAAGGACAACTGCAGATGTTTAGCTTGGGTAAGCATCTAGGAAGCAGCATTTGAGGGAAAGAAATGGAATGAGAAAATTGGTGATTGGCCCCCAGAGACCTATAATAGATGCCCTGACCACCACAACTCCTAGGAGGAATCTGACATTGCTTGATTTTTCTGGCCTCTGTCTACTGCAGGGGAGTCAGACCCCGCTTCTCAAGTATTCCTGATCAGCAGAGAGGTATCCTCGTCTTGTTCCAACTGACCATCTGTGAAAATACCAGCACACAGGGAAACCACATCCTAGCCCTACTCATCAGCCTCACTCTTCATTATGGGTCCGGCAGGTAGACCTCAGTTCCAAGGAGCAAACCAAGGAAAATGACCCATCTATGGGCCCATCACAAGAGAATACAAGATGAGCTCTTAAATCAGGCTACTTGTTAAGATAGATGAAGGAGGGACAAGATAATTTGCCATTCAGAATTAAAAAATATCACATAAGTTCATCCATTAGGTTTTTTGGAGTACAGGAGGGTAACTGTGAACCCCAAGTTAGCTTAGAATGCTGAGTGAAAAAATGCCTTAAGTGATAGAAAAAACATGTAAAGAAAAAATAGAAGAATAAAAAGAAGGAAAAGACCTATCTGGAAATAAATAGGCATGGCCTGATTACCATTATTATTAAATATTATCTAGGAGAAGGTAAAGTAACCAAGACATTTTTGAGTATGTTGTGTTTTCCTCCTCTTCAGGTCTAGCTCCATAAATAATTTAGGAGAAACATTTTTTAAGGAGAAACATTTAATATGTCCAGGTGTTAGGCTAATGTGCCATTACTGTTTTAGATTGTTGGTTTTTTTTAAAGGAAATTAGGCACTTTGAGATCTACATTAATAAATAGGCACCAGTATCCCAAGAAGATGTGAAATACTTCCCAATAAATAGAAATAAAATCAGAAGAGATGTGGGTTCTGAATGAATGCAATTCAAGCTATTTAAGTTTTTCCTATTTTCCTACCAAAAGCATCCAGACAGAATACTGGATATAGTTCATGGAAGTTAAAAATTCTCTTAAAAAATGTTACATTGTTGCATAATTTACTATTAGAATAAGTATAGAATGTCTATTTTGGTTTTAAAAGATATTTAGGCAAAATAGTAAGGAACACAACAACAATTTTAAATAAAAATTCCTTCATGTACTTAAAATTAATTATAAACCCTTACATTTCTTCCTGAAATCTCAAGATAAGTAAGAATATTAAAAGGAAAACAATGACATGATTCAATGAATGACAACTCTATTCAAGGCAAGCTACTATAGTTTTTTGATAGCTTAAAATGTGTACTTAATTTTAAAAAGATGCTTTTCTCATTTGAAAATGATAAAAATGTGTACTTTTTGCCTAAAAGTTATAAATTTTTAAAAGGTTGACTATATTAGTGGAAAGATGTGATAAATCATGATGATAAAAGACTATCATTACAGAGCACCCTAATTCATCATTTTAAATAGATTCTACATTAATCATCTACTTAAATTTGAATGCTCAAGTAATCATAATTGATTATGAATTTTCAGACCAAAAATAAACATCAACAATGTGGGCTGCATTTGCAGGACAACATTAATTAGGTATAGAAACTACCCTTCACCCCAAAATGGTAAACCTAGTATCAGACATAACCATATTCCATGCAAAGCACATATATTCCAAGAAGAAGTCCTATTGCTCCAACAGTTGGGCTAGCTTTGTTAAAACAGATTGACTAATGTCGATCAAATATAAAGACTCATTCAAATCTCAGTTATGACATGGACAGAGCCTAGATCACATAACATTTATGTATCTGTTTCAATTTGATATTGCATAATTAAATTTCACAACTTAATTTGGAATATTCTATAGAAAGAATCTATAAACAATGCTTGCAACCAGGATTTTGCAACCTGACTAATTACGCTGTGACAAATTTACTCTCTTATGGTTTCCCCCTGTATTTTCTAGAGTTCTGTTACCAGCTATCATACAGAATGTGCTGAGGGTAAAAACAGAAATAGCTTCCCTTCCCTTTCCAGTAAAAACAATACTATTGTTTAATTTCTTTTATATATCAAGGTTTCATGTAAAATGGCATTTGACAGAGTTTTGTTGTAAATGAAACAACGTAAATTTGTAAAATAATCCCATCGTAAAGTAAATAAGTAAATAAATAAACGAACAAATAAATGTAAGTATGTGTGTGTGTTAAAGTCACTCCCTCCAGGCAGAATACCAAGGCAACAATAAAGTGATCTTATTCTATTTCTCATTTCTCAGTGATTACAATCCTAAAGAATTTGTTATCCAATATCTGGAGGGCGGAGTGAGAAGGCTGTTTAATCTATTTTGTCCAGTGTTTAGTTGCTTGTGGTGGGAGTTCATCACGTCTCTGATCCTATCATGGCCAGAAGTGGAAGTAAAATTAATTTTTGTAAAAAACTACATTGGACGATACTGAGGGATAAGCTTAGCAAACTTTAAAAAACTATAATCAAATATTACCAAGATTGAATAGGCTATTTATAAGTATATTTCTTATTTTAAAAAAATATAAAGAATATAAGTTACTTTTGCAAAAAAATACATTCTAGATCTGACTCTGTGATTAATATTCAGTGAGACATTATGAAAGCTCTTTATTTCTGTTTTACAATATCATTAAAATATGAATAACATAAATATTCTCATGGAAAATATTTGTGCTATGAAATTGTTAAGAATGATATAAATATTCCTTTTTTGGCTTAAAAATGGCATAAAAAAGAATGACATAAGGACTCTATACACATCAATAGCTGGTGGGGTATTTTTATATAGAGATACTCCACAAAGTTCTAACTCATAGTTAAAAACTATTTACTATATACTAGGTATATGTGTTTAGTTACATATTCGTTAATATAATACCTAATGAAGCACTGTCTTATTTCCCTCACTATTAGGAAAAATCCCACTCTGCTTCTACTTAGGACTAAGTCCATACTCAAATTTCACTAGATATTAGTTCATATTCTTACTTCTCAGAATGGCACAATAAGACAGTATAAAATTTTTAAATTTCCTCATGTTTCTCAGGTAATTTGTGGTATGAGAATGTGTATTTCCCAGATGATTAGATACAGCTTTTCTATCACCAGAACCTCCCATACACCAGACTTTGCTCTCACCCAGCCTTCAAATATAACCTCATGTTACCACAAAAATGGTATGTGTGATAACTTGCTCTCTTGTGAGCCAGAGAAAGAGATTCAAAGTTAAAGAATAGTTTAAAATAATTAGGCATACACCCATCGAAGACTCTGATGAACCTTGATTTCTAATCTATGCAGTTTGGTGTAACTTTCTCCAGGAAAAAACTCTTGGTTTACAGGTTGGCAATTGGCATGATTCATGGAGAAATTTGACTTCTAAGTCCAATGTGTATAATTTACAATGAGGAAGAAATACTGCTTGGTTTTAAAAGATCCTTTTTAAATGGTGCAAATAACAAAGCAGGAATAACTTAGAATTAGTATCCGGTGAAAAGATGGGAAAATTACTATCATGTGCTTGTTTAACTTTATTTAATTTGCCGTGTCTCAATTTAAGGTTAAAATGACTTATTTTTGGAGATTGTCACTTCTTCATATAACAGTTTAATTAAAATGATGTTGGAGTAAATGATCCTGCACTTGACAAAATCTGATTCATTATGAGAAGAAAGATGATGAAGTTGGGGAGACAGACTCATCTGGGCCCCTTGAATATACAAGACTCATATGTGGTGTTTGTGGTGGTGGTGAGCGTATGCCTTTGTGTTGATGAGAAATTTGCTCCTACCACTGGGTGAGCTGATCTATTTTATGCTTACTGCAGTTTCATTTGCCTGCTGCGCTAATGTTCAGATAAAGCATATTGTAATGGCTGAGTCTAGATATGATAAATATGTGGAACATCAAGGTTTATTTATCATCTTGACAGCAAGAATAGTCTTCTGGCTTTCAAGAACTGGACAAAAGTACTCCGGGTTACTGGAATGGGCTTGAGATATGTGCGCTATGATTCCAGGGTTTATATTCTCATTTCTTCCCTCTCCTACTGTGATGTTCTAAGGAACTGGCTGCTACTGTCCATGCACAGTTCGACTGTATTCAAAGGCCAGGATGGCATGGCTGAGGGGAAGTCTTTGGGATCTTCTCTGATGTCTTGCAAATGATTTATTCTCCTACCAGAGCAATAAAGCAGCTATATAGGTCTGCATTTCTTTTCTTTAATCAAATAAATAATTATGAAAAAACCCAGCAGTTTAATTATGAACTGCCAGCTTGTATTCTAATGGGGTTTGAACCAATTAAGATAAAAAATGTTAGAAAATGAATGATAACCTAAAGGCCACATAGATGAATGTGACCTCAGTCTATTCAATTTTCACCTTTTACAGTGTCCTCTACAAAGGTTTCAGCTCAGTTTTCTAAAGCACAGTTCTGATTATAGCACTTCCCAGCTCAAAAGTCAGCTGATCTATCCTTTTTTTTTTTTTTTTTTTCACTTTCTTTTAAGTAATCTCTACATCCAGCATGGGGTTTGAACTCACAACACTGAGATCAAGAGTCACATGCTCTACTGAGAGAGGCAGTCAGGCACCCTGATCTAGCCCCTCTTGAATCAACTCTGAGTCCCTAGGACATATAGAAGATTGAGTTCTTCCACAATCTGATTCCTCCCTAAATTTTCAGTTATGTTCTTTATTCCCTTTAAAACGTGTTTTCTCTGCGGGCAGCAGTGGTATGTCAAAGTTATCTATCTTTTTTTTTTTTAAAGATTTTATTTATTTTTCAACAGAGAGAGAGAGACAGTGAGAGAGGGAACACAAGCAGGGGGAGTGGGAGAAGGAGAAGCAGGCCTCCCGCTGAGCAGGGAGCCCGATGCGGGACTCGATCCCAGGACCCTGGGATCATGACCTGAGCCGAAGGCAGACGCTTAACGACTGAGCCACCCAGGCGTCCCTGTCAAAGTTATCTATTATGTGGTACCTATACAACCTTGGTTTAGTATTTTCCCCATTTTCACGTTGGTCTTGGATCAGGTTTCTGTATCTTAGCACACTTCCTCCTTACTGTTTTGAAGAAGTTCAAACATCTCTACAAAGCCTTTTATTTTTTAAGATTTTATTTATTTATTTGACAGAGAGAGACAGAGACAAAGCACAAGCAGGGGGGAGGAGACAGAGGGAGAGGGAGAAGCAAACTTCCCACTGAGGAGGGAGCCCAAGGTGGGCCTCCATCCCAGGACCCTGAGATCATGACCTGAGCTGAAGGCAGAGGCTTAACCGACTGAGCCACCCAGGCAACCTCTACAAAGCCTTTTTTATTTACTCATCATCGGTCTTCACTTATTTTTTTTCCAATTTTCCATACTACTTTACTAATACACCTCTCATAACCCTCATTACTTTACACCTTACACCATAATATAATCAAAACCCTTAATGGGAACAGAATCCGCATCTGTTTTCCTTTATATATTCTCCATCAGCCAGCACTGCAAACAGAATAAGCTAAATAAAGAAATGCTGGGAAATCTGGCTGTTACCTCAGTCATCAAGCACACAGGAGATTGTTATTTTTTATTTCATACCCTGTAGTTAGGTACAGCACTCCCTATTGTTATTATATGATTTGGATTTTCCTAGATTTGTTTAAACTTAGTCATCTGAAATGTTTTTGCTGAGAACAATCATTAAGATGTTCGACTACGGACCACTTAGGAAGTTTGCACTGAAAGCCCCTGAAAGGAACTTTCAATACTCACTAGTTGGTTCCCCATTCCCTCTGGAATCATTTAAAGATAAATATTTCTGGACACCAGAAATGTTCAATAAGAGGATGTAGTGAAAAAAAAGTCTAAATTTCATATGAATAATAAAAATGGAACGCCTCTCTAAAAATATAAATGACAAAGCCACAATTCTTAGAGAATTTTTAGCTTACCAACAAATCTTACCCATGAAAATGTGTCTTTTGATTATGACTCCCAATTTATAACTGGGTATCTTTTTTTTTAAGATTTTATATATTTATTTGACAGGGAGAGACATAGTGAGAGAGGGAACACAAGCAGGGGGAATGGGAGAGGGAGAAGCAGGCTTCCCGCTGAGCAGGGAGCCCGATGCGAGGCTCGATCCCAGGACCCTGGGATCATGACCTGAGCCAAAGGCAGATGCCCAACAACTGAGCCACCCAGGCGCCCCTATAATTTGGTACCTTCTAATTAAAGGATGTCTTTACTGGGGCACCTGGCTGACTCAGTGGGTCAAGTGTTGGACTTTTGATTTTGACTCAGGTCATGATCTCCAGGTTGTGAGATCGAGTGCCCAGCCTGCTTAGGATTCTCTCTCTCCCCTCTGCTCTTGCTCTCTCTCTAAATAAATAAATAAATTCATGCTCTCTCTCTAAAATAAATAAATAAATAAATAAATAAATAAATAAATAAATAATGTCTTTACCACTATACTATATGAATAAGAATTTCCTTAAAATTGTTATCAAAATTAAATTTTTCCTCCAGAAGATCCTCTAAAAGAAGGAATAATACTATTTTCTTTTCTTTTATGCTTCTAGTACTAATGAAACACGCACACTCTTTCAGTAATGCTTAATTCTAAGTAAAATTAACAAACCAAAATGTACAGTAAAATACAGAAAAAAAATGCATTTCACACATCAGGCTTTCAGAAAAAAAGATGTAAATCAAAGATAACTTGATAATTTAAAGTCAGAGACCCTGACTAACAAAGACATATTTAACATGCAGAGGTGAACAAGTAATATGATAAGCCATGATTACAACAAAAGATTTATGAATGAGGGATAGCACTTACCAAAATGACCATAAAGGAGAAAAGATAGCTGATTCTGCTTGGTGGGTCATAGAATATTTGTTTTCACCGTAGAAAGATTATTTCATGCACATAAAAATCATCTTAGCCCATACCAAAAATTGTATATCTGGTTTGATGTATTTAAAATTTCTTCTAAATGATCACATTCTAGAGATAAATAAAAGAAATTGCATGCCTCTACACAGTGACAGAGTAATAAAATTTTTATTACAACCATAAGATTATATTTAGTTAGAATCCACTAAAAATAAGAATGAAACAAACAGAAGGCAGTACTGACATCACTTCCTGTGGGACAACATCCTTTTTGTCAAAAACAGTTTCTTCATTACATCAGTAAATTGGCTTTTTTAAATTCCTCTAGCTGCATATCTAGAGTTTTTGAAATAACATCAGTGTCAACATCCCCAAATCAGCTATTTCTTCCATGACTCATTGTATGTTTCATTTGAATTTCACTCTCAACATTATATCGCTTTTCATTCTTTGCTGCACTTCCATCTTTGTTGGCCAATTTCCTCTTTTGATTATCCATTGTTTTAAAATATCAGATAGGTGTATTGCTGGGAGACACTGGGAACACAAATGCACTTTTTTTTTTCTGTGTTTGAACTGAACGACAAATGCAGTGTCATTCACCCGCAGAATTTGAAATCAGTGATGTGATTGAACACCAATCATGATGCATATCTGTTATTTACATAGTTATACGTGTATGAAGAGCTAGAAGCAATATTTGCACCTTATGAAATTACTCAGTATACTGTGGTAACTGAAATTGTAAGTGTGTTGGTGAAAGACGTGTTATCTAACTAAACTGTAGTAACTGAAATTCAGGCATACAGGCAACATTTTTCAGCTACTAAAAGAAAGCTGGAATTGTTAACTTAGAATTCCTTACCGGGAGGCAGTATCTTTCAAAGACATGGGTGAAATATTAAGTTTCATGATTTTCAAACAACATGAATTATTTTTCAAGCTTTTATTAAGCTCAAAAGACTATGAAAAAATATGTTGTATAATTATTAATATGCCCAAGATTTGATGATAAATAATTCCAAATTAATGCTTCATTTCAATGCCTATTACTTAGTTTTTAAGTCCAGCTTCTAAATTTAGTACCATTAACAAGAGATAAGCTAGCAATTATGCATTTACCAAAATAATTTTAAAATGTCTGATGCCTCAATAAATTACAAAGGTAGTAGTCTTTAGCCTGCAGAAAATTAAGTGTAAAAATTAGGTTTTAGAAAAGCAGTCTTTACTTCTTATTATATCTGAATCAAAATGTTTGATTGTGAAAATATTCCCCCTTCTCTGAGATCACGGAAAATAGGATTGTTGCAAGTTATCTTAATAGCAAGAATTAGAGGGCACCTGGGTGGCTCAGTGGGTTAAGCCTCTGCCTTTGGCTCAGGTCATGGTCTCAAGGTCCTGGGATGGAGCCCTGAATAGGGCTCTCTGCACCTCGGAAAGCCTGCTTCTCCCTCTCCCACTCCCCCTGCTTGTGTTCCCTCTCTCACTGTGTCTCTCTCTGTCAAATAAACAAATAAAATCTTTAAAAAAAGAAAAAGAATCAGTAATAAGATATCCATGGAAAGTATATGAAAAAAAATTCTAAAGGAAGATTTTTAAAATAGACATAAGAAGGTAAATATTTGCATTATAAATGTATCAAAGCTTCTCAAGTTCATCGTTTATTACATTAATTACAAACAAAACCAATGTCACCTTCAGAGGAAATTTTACAACATATTCTTTTTATCATAAGGTTTTTCTGAAAGAATAAGAGGGCAAAAAACCCCCCAAATTAGGAAAGATATATAATTAGTGATATGTGAAATGGCTAGATCTAACAGATATTATAAAGTATTATAAAGCACAAATAGCCATTTTACACATCAATAATAGATATGTAAAAGCCAAAAATAGCATTTGTTGCATGGGAAAATTGATATATTACATATAAGTCATTTCAAATCAATTGGATTGAGAGCTGCTTAGTTATTGCTATACAAACAATTAGATTGATACTTAGGAAATAAATCCAGTTGATCTCATATTACAAGTGAATTAAAGAATAAAGCATGAAAACGTACACAAAGTCAACAAATACCCAGACACTCTTTGTTTTAGTCCTTGTTTGTGATTCTCTTGGCTATCCCTAGACCCCCAATTCTGGTGTTCCTTCCTCCTTTTGCAGTTGGAACTTGTGATAACAGAATTCTAAGATGGCCCCCAGGATTTCTGCACCCTGGTATATATGTTCTGTATAATCTCCTCCTTTTGAGTCTGAGAAAGAATCAAGAATAAATTAGGATTTGACTGCTGGGATCTGTTGACTTTGAGTTAATCAAAAGGGAAATTGTCTTGGATGAATCTGAACTAATCAGCCCCTTCCTGAAAGAAGAGATTCAAAGCAGGAGAAAAGCCTTCTTTGGGGCCCTGAAGAAGCAAATTGCCATGGGATGGAGAGAGACACATGTCAGGAAATGTTAAGCCATCTCTAGTTGCTGAGGACCTCAGAACTACAACTGCCAGGAACTGAACTCTGCCAACTGAGTGAGCTTGGAAGAGGACCAAGATGAGGATCAAATGGGGTCATAGTCCCAGCAGACTCCTTTATTTCATCCTCTTGAAACCCTGGGTGCAGCACCCAGCTACCCTGGGTCTGGACTTACTATTCAGGGAAAGCCTGGGATAATGAAATCATGTCACTTTAAGCTGGTAGGGTTTTGGTAATTGGTTACACAGAAACATAAAACAAATATAGGACTGTAGTTTCCTAATCTAAAGTAAACTTCTCTGCTTTTCAGAAATTTGTAAAAATTTCTAATCCACCCAGAATCCCTTCTTATTTATGAATATATTTCCTCTGATATTTTTTCTTTGATCCGTTGGTTATTTAAGAGTACATGTTCTTTAATTTCCAAATATTTGTGATTTTCTCAAATTTCTTTCAATTATTGATTTCATTCGGTTGTGGTCATAAAACATACTTTGTATTCCAATTATTTTAAATTTATTGAGGCTTGTTTTATAGCCTAATGTATGGTATATCCTGGACAATATTCCATTTGCCTTTGAGAGGGGCAATATTTAGTTGGAATGTTTCACAGAATTCTGTTAGTTTTAGTTGACTCATGTTCATTTTCAATACTTACATTTCCTTGTTCCTCTTCTGCCTAGTTGTTCTATCAGTTATTGAAAGGTGGATATTGAAATCTTTATTATTGTTCAATCATCTATTGATCTGTTCAATACTGTCAGTTTTGCTTAGTGTATTTTGATGACATGTTCTCAGGTGCATATAGGTTTATAAATTTTATGTCTTCCCGATAGACTGACATTTTAATCATTATAAAATATTCTTCTCCAGTAATAATTTTCTGTAGTAACAATTTTGGTCTTACGATCTATTCTGCTTATATTAGTATAGCCACTCTAGTTCTCACTTGGGTACTGTTTGCATGAGATATTATTTCCTATCCTTTTATTCTCAACCTATCTGTATCTTTGAATCTAAAGTGTATCTCTTGTGGATAGTATGTAGCTGGATCACATATTTTTTTTATCAGTTCTGCCAATTTCTGCCTTCTGTTAGATTGTTTAGTCCTTTTACATTTGAATTTTTTAAGTTATTTTTTGGCCTATATTTTAATTAATCTGATACCTTTTGACTCCCCATGAAGCCTTTATAGACTATATGTCTCTTAGCCTATCTGCTCAAGTTTCCATGAACCATGGGTTGCTTTTTTTAATGTGCATTTTATAAAAAATGCCAATATTTTAAAACATTCTATAATTTAAGTCTATTATAATGCTTATTTCTTACTTTCTTTTGTCCTGTTTTTATTATAGATTATATGTTGTTGTATCTACAGTTTTCCCTGATTGCTCCTCACAGACTATATTTAAAGCTATTGTAGCTTTTTCCTTAACACTAAATAAATATAAGACACCCCTCTCTTATTTTCAAGTTTTTGCAAATCATTCTTTAGATCTAGCCTTTCAAATTTCATCTAAAGTAAAATCCATCTGTGCTGGACTACTTTGAGATTTCTTTCATTTGAATGGCAGGGTTTTCTAACATTGCTAGAAAAACAGATGTGCCCTATAGGTCTTTATTTGTAATGCCAGCCTGGTACTTCCTTTAAGTATATCCCTATAATTTGGATATGGTTTTCATGTAAGAGAAAGCCTATGCCTGATTTTTTGGCTGGACCATGAATCCTCAGAGACTATAGTTGGGTAATAATGTATTCTACATATTCCTACTTATCCTTAATTTATTATTTCAGAGAGGAAAGAATATGTAAAACACAAATATGTTGCTTGTCCCAATCCCATCAAGACTGGATTGCAATGCTGGATTGCATTGTTTGTTTATACCAAAGTTGCTTTGTCCATTCATCCATTGATGGACATTTGGGTTGTTCCCATGCACATGTACTACTTTGAGTACTTGTTTTAAGTTCTTTTGGGAATATATCTAAAAGTGGGATAAAGGGTCACAGGGCAATTCTACATTTACTTTTTTGAGGAACTGCCAAACTGTTCTCCACAGTGGCTGAACAATTTTGCACCCCCACCAGCAATGTAGGAGTGTTCTAATTTCTCCACATCATTTCCAACACTTGATATTTTCTTGGTATTATTATTGTAGTAGTACCATAGGGGATGATAACTCTTTGAGGTTTTGATTTACACTTGCATTACCCTAATGACTACTGATGATGAGTATCTTTCATGTATGTGTTGGTAATTTGTATATCTTCCAGAAATGTCTATTCAAATACTTTACCTATCATTTAATTGTCTTTTTTTTTTTTTTTTTGCTGAATTGTAAGAGTTCTTTCTATATTCTGGATACTAGACTCATATCAAATATAAGATTTGCAAATATTTTCCCCATTCTGTAGATGGTCTTTTTAATTTCTTGACAATGTCCATTCATGTAAAAACGTTTTTAATTTTGAGGAACTCCAATTTTCCTTTTGTTATTTATGCTTTTGTTTTCTTTTGTTATTTATGCTTTGGGTATTATATGTAAAAGTCCTGCCTAAGAGCCCTTCAGTTTTACTTTGCTATTTGACTTACAGGACTCTAAGTTTTCCTTAAATTTTTTTTTCCATCACCACCCAATTACCAAAGGGTGTATCTTCTTTTCCTTTTGCCCTTTTTTCCCCCTAGAAGTTATGCATTTCAAACATTCCTCATGTCATTATTCTTGTCCTTTAAAATCATGTATGATTTAAAAGTTGGGCCTGGCCCTTTAAATGAGTTGACTTTTAAATTGAGCACAGTTAGAATTATTTCCCTCTGTTCTATGCCTAGGTCTTCCTGAACACTTTCACAATTTTTGTTTTTTTGGTGTTTTTTTTCCAGATAGATTTCATCTTTTCGGTGTTTTATTTTCCAAATCACAATGAGATCCCCTCATTAGCCTCCTTCTTCTGTCACCCCCAGTCCTTCACAGTCTGCCCTTGTTTACCACAAAGCCTGAGGAATGGATGGAGGTAGCTTTGCAATGTGAGAAAAAGCGTGATGGGATGTGGTGATTTTTGTTTGTTTGTTTTACTCAGTTATTTTGTAGTTTCAGCAGTCTTTGTCTTCATGCTATGCTGAGGGTGTAGTTTTGTATAGAATTTACTTTCCTCTTGGTTTTATTTATGGTTTGGGAAAGATATTTTTGGAGATGTGTAGTTATGCTGACCCTATTGTCCTCAGCTACCCAGAAGTCTTTCTTTAGATGCATTTTTGTGATCTTTTTGCAAATGAGATGGAGAAAATATTAGTTGGGGGATATTGTTGTCATCTGAATTCCTAGCTTTGTAGTCCAGGTTGTATTGTTTAATTATCTATTTCAACCCAGAAGTACAGAATTGAAAAATCTGAATTGAAATATAAGTTTGGTTTACTCTACCAGGGATCTCCTGAACGAAGGCAAATGATATGTGAAAGTGTAGTGGGAAAAACAAAAAAACACAAGTTAAAATATCCACTACTATCTCATCCCAAGTTACAGAAATACAGAATATAACAGCATATTTTTCTCCTCAAATGCTATGCATGTGACCATCCACTATTTTCTTCTCTTTTCTTCCTCCTGTTACTATCTTTTATAATGTTGTTGTTAACAGTTTAGATTTTAGGTAACTGAATTTTAAGCTGGGACTATGGCTGAGTTTTAAGAGTAATTAACATAACCTGGAAAGACAATGCAACTCTGTCCCAAAGATGGATGGAATTGCTAATTGGTACCTTTCATGTCCTCAGTTCCAGGAGAGAACATCTTGATTTGTACAAAAGATGGTATCACACTGGGGGGCCTGGGGGGCTCAGTCGGTTAAGCATCCAACTCTTGATTTCAGCTCAGGTCATGATCTCAGGGTCATGAGATTGAGCCCCATGACAGGCTCCAGGGCTCTGCAAGGAGTCTGCTCGAGATTCTCTTTCTCTCCCTCTGCTCCTCCCCCTGCTAGTACGTATGCTATCTCTCTATAATTAATAAATAAAATCTTTTAAAAAGATGGTATCATATAGTTAGATGCAGGCATAGAGATGTTTTTATTGTTTTATGAAAATTCAGATATGTGTAAATGGGTATGCGATGCTAAATAGCTTTAAGAACGTACACTGCCCATTTAGTTAGTATTTCTAAGCTTCAAGTCCACTATTCTATGCCCACTTAGTGAAATGGGGGCTAAAATGTGACTGGATCAGGGTGAGGACAGGGAAAAGAACAGGAATGAGGTCAGTGGGGTACCATGAGCCCAGATCTTGTAGGACCTTTTGGATCACATAAGGAATCTGGCCTTTACTCAAGTGACATCAGGAACAATAGGTGAGTTTTGAGCAGAAGAGTGGCCTGATGTTAAACCTAACTGTGCTTTTTATGGTCCACCTACAAGCAGAAATCTCTATCCCTAAACCTCCCAACCCCCACACCTATATTGATGGCATCCAAGGCATTCCTTCTTCAGGTTGCTCTTTTCTAATTGGCTTTTCCATCACTTTGGCAATGACTCATAGTTTCTCCATGAACTTGGCTCAATGACTTACTTTTTACATAATTATTAAATGTTTTTTTAATTTTTATTTAAAAGATTTTATTTATTTGAGAGAGAGAATGAGCAGAAGGAGGGGCAGAGAGAGAGAGGGAGAGATAGGGAGGGGAAGACTCCCCACTGAGCAGGGATCCCCATGCCAGGCTCAATCCTAGGACCCCGGGGATCATGACCTGAGCCGAAGGCAGACGCTTAACCTACTGAGCCACCCAGGCGACACACTAAATAATTAATACTCTAAGAAACTACATTTTATTCTACACCAACTATCTTCCTTGATGCTATTGTTCTGTTATTTCCCAGTTACAAATGCCTTGGCAATAGTCCACTCTAAGATTGCCAATCTCGTCTCCAGAATTTGTAGATAGGGGAGAATTCATATGTCTCAGAACAGACATAGAACCAGTGACCCAGAAAGACTATGCTGGATTTGTGGCTTCCAGCTGCAATAAAAAGGAAGGGCTCTTACCACATTCCAACCTCGATTTGACCATCATTGAAGTGTTCACTGCCTTTTCACAAGACCTATGTAACAAAGCTTCCTGTTTCTCAAATTTTTATTTCATTTATATTTTACTATGTAAAACTAAAACCATAATGAATTTTAATGCATCATACAATTATACCCATCCTCATTTTAGACATATTTGGCATGCTTTTTGCAACAGATTAAGGTAAAAGTTGAGAATCTTAGCAACGAAAATGTTTTTTCCATTTTTCTTCATCCACCAGCCCTGGTGTCTCCTTCTTACCATGGGAATTAAGTAATTAATCATTTACAGTTTCCGATTAGCTCTCCTAAACTAATGAAAGAAAGCCTGTCATAAGTCCTCTAGGCAAAGAGTTCATAAATTTAACTGAAGCAGAAAATTTCTATTATAGTCTTTTCCCCCATACCTTTCAAAATGCTTTTATTGTTTCTTTATGTGAATTATTATTAAAGACAAATTCTGGACTTCTTTGTTGGCATCTTTCTAGTTTCTTCATGAGTATTGGACAAAGTGTCTTTAAATATGCAGGCATTCGGAATACGAAAAATATTTTTAAACTTCTCATATGCATAGTCTTGAATTTGGAAACAATAAGTAATACTATAGGTAAATCCGAGTATAGATAAAAATTTTTAGATCACATTAAGTCAAGTGATAAAATCCATAATAAACCATATTCAATGATTTGCAGAAATTTCACTCAGTATTTCCTGTTATCACTGGGACAGTTTTTATATGTTGTTTATAAATTATAAACTACTATATGAATGTTATTATTTTGTTTTAAGGAAACTAGAAAAGAGATCTTTGTAAATTTTCTTTAAAAATCTGTATTTTATTAAAGGTGAATATATTTTAAATGTTTGTTAGTGGTAAAATTTTGTATTATATTTAAACACAATTTCTAGAATATCTTCACTGGAAACGAGAATTTCTGTTGTAATGAATATTGTATCTTGATGAAGATAGAAAAACAAAGAGTATGAATTCTTTTCAGAATCTTAGTAGAACAGTGGTCTTTGATAGTCTTACTGTGCTATAGTGAAATGATCACTCAGACTAAAAACAAAAAATTCATCCTAAGAGCCAGAGAACCATCTGTGCCGCTGTCTGTGAGAGCAAAGAATCTAATTACATCATTTACTAGCTATACTAGTACACACAAAAGAATCAAAATATTAGATTTCTTATTCAGCATCAAGCTTTTCTAAAATTCAAGATACAAGCGAAAGACAGAGGGGAAACAGGGAGGGGTCCCAGAGGTCAAGGGCACTTAACTCTTTAGGCCAGAGTAAGAGATGAGACCTTTAAGAGAGATTTTACCTCTTAAACCAGGATACATTTAGATTATCAAACATCTTTATTTTATACCCAGAAACCCCAGAAACATGCTTAGCTTATATGGCATTTTCCAGGGTACTAGGCCTCATAAATCCATACATTCTAGTTTTGTTTACCAGAAGCAATCTTAAACCAGGGACATCTTGAAAGAATCATTACAGAGGTAGCAGATTTCCTCCCAGTGGATATCCTTAGACTATTTTAAGGAGTTCTTGTTGTCAGTGGATTCACAAGGAAATTAGGTAGATTTACCTGCCTTCACTCTTTCCCTGAGTAATCAACCCCTAGTAATCAGGGGAGAAAAGGGTCCCAAGCCAACTTCTTTAACTCTTTTTTTTTTCTGTCTAGAGGTGTTAGCTAACTAATCATACTGCAGTATAAATGTGTCCAATCAACACCCTGTAGCCCTTAAACTTACACGTGTTATATGTTAATTATATCTCTTAAAGAAAGGAGAGAATGCAAATATTTAGGTTAACAGTGTTGAAAATTTATCAGCTAAGTATACAGAAGGCAAGAGAGTTGAGGTTTTCTAGAATGGTGTGCTAATAATCATGAACGCTGAACTCTAAGACAGGCAAGGAGCAAAGAGAAGGGATCTGGGAAACATATGGATAGGAATAACCCTATCCAGTTCTTATCAAGGTGAGTACCCTCATAAAATGAGTTAGGAAGCTTTCTATTTTCTCCATGCTCTGCATCTATTTAACTAAGCTACAATGTTCTTGACATGGCGTCAGAATTCAACCTGTTAAAATGATAGATCTGATGTCCTTTTGGAGGACAGAATTTGCCTTATCTTTTCAAAATTTTCTTTACTTTTTATTTCTATTGTTCCAATAAGTTTTCTGCCTATTTTTTAAACTCTTTGCCAATCTTTATTTGTCCTAGTTAGTCATCCCTTTCATCTATAATTTCAACTGAATTGGTATGAATCAGTTCAAAGTGATTGCTTAGAATTATTATCTATAGTTTGTCTTCTTTTTTATTCCTTTTATTTGCCTAGGTTTTTGTCTCTTAGTCCCTCCCTATCAAACTTGCTAAAATTCATTCTTTCCTTTTTTTAATTATCAATGACTTTACTTATTTAAAATTGAAGTATAATTAACATACAGCGTTATATTAGTTTTGGGTGTACAATATAATGATTCAACAATTCACTTATAAATTACTCAGTGCTCACCACAGTAAACATATTCATCACCTGTCACCAAACAACATTATTACAATTGACTATATTCTTATTGACTATATTCCCTACACTTTTCTATTTATTTATTTCATAACTGTAAGTGTGTACCTCTTAATCCTCTTTATGTATTCCCCCACCCCCATGCCTCTCCCCTAAAATTGGTCCTTTCAAAGAACATTTTTGTGGTTGTATGATGAAGTACATTTTTTTATTTCTATTTTATATTAATTCCTTCCTCTTATTATAAAATTACCTTATTATTCTTCTCCTAAATCTTCCATTTAAAGGTGTTTTTACTTACCATCAGTCTTTTTGCTTTTTTTAATTATCATACCTAAGTTTTTAATTAGCCTCTATAGCTTTAAGGTCCATACTTTTTTTTTTTAAGGTCCATACTTTTTATATTTAATGCTTTCATTTACCTTTGTTTATAATAGAACCGATAACTCAAAATATTTAGATTTTATTTTAACTCACAAGTTTAACAACCAGAGGGCAAGTTATTCTATTCCATTTTTTTTAAGATTTTATTTATCCATTTGAGAGAGAGAGAGAGCACAAGCAGGGGGAGAGGCAGAGGGAGAGGGAGAAGAAACTCTCCACTGAGCCGGGAATCAGATGTGGGGCTCGATCCCAGGACCCCAGGATTACGACCCCAGCAGGAGGCAGACGCCCAACCATCTGAGCCACCTAGGCGCCCCTCTATTCAATTTTTTGATAAATTTTATCTCAGATTCAGAGAATGGATCTGTATGATTTCATCTCTTTAGACTTTCTTCTGTTTTCTTCTTCCCATGTCTACTAAATGGTCAGTTGTTTTAGATGTTTATGGATATTAGAAAAATGTGTATTCTCTGTTTAGCAGTAACTTCTTGAAAGATTAGATATTGATTTCTTGGTGAATAGATAGATAGATATCCCATGTCACTTCAAACAATATATAGTTGTTATTTTTACTGTTTTGCATTTTTAAACAAAGCTGGTAAGATCTTTTGTCCTCTGACCAGAAGAAATTTGCACATTTCTGATTCCTATTTTAATTGTGAGACAGTTGCTTTTGTTTCTTCTTTAACATTTCTATTTTTTATTTGCATTAAGTTAAAAAGCTGTTTTTCAACAGTAATTTAGATTTAATGACATGTTTTTCTAATCTTTTATATATCCCAAAGCTTCCTCTTCCGTGGACTTATTTTGCGTATTAATGAAATAAGTCCTCTGTCACCTTTTTCCAGAAATACTACATAATGATAAATTTCTTTATCTTGTATACTTGAATAAGTGAATTTCCCTCACCATCAGATGCTTAGTCACAGAATGTTAAATTCGACATTCTTTGTTTTCAGAACAACAATATTTTCCTCAATATCCTGTTTTACAATAAGAACAAGAATGCAATATGTACTGAATATTAAGAAAACACTGAGTTTGTGAATTTGAGTTAATGTGCAACCCTACTATATCCCAAGCTATACTTTCATTCTAATATATATACACATTCCTACCAGCTCATATTTCATCCAGATTTCTTAGGGGATTTCAGCACAGAGTGATTTTGAAAACTAAAACCCCAACAGGGATAATACATCATGTGTGTCTTAGCGGCTAACAGGGTGGGCAGTTGCCAGTGAGTCCGGGTGCCCTCGCCCAAACAACATAATGCTGCATAAGACAACTGGGACCTAAATATCACCTCAGTCACTACAGTTTAAAAATAAGATTCCTGTCACATTTGCAATAATTTTTATAAATTTATTTGTGTTATTTAATATTGGTGTTCCCTAACAGACTCTTACACTTCATAAGATGTTGATTATGATTATGACTATTTCCTATTATCTTGCTACCCTGGAACATAGTGGGTGTTCGGAAAATATTTATGGGCTTTAATTGAATAAAGTGAACAGAACATTTTGTGAATGGCTTACTTGAGGGAAACACGGTGATACTCAAAAACCTGGATTCTCCACATCAGGCAAAAAAATAAAATAAAAATCTTTCCAAGACCATGGCTGAACAAGGTAAATGTTATAAATGTATTTTCATTGGACAAATTACTGTGGTTTTTTTTAGCATAATGAGTGTTATAAATAGGCTCTGATTGAAAAAATAAAGGTTATCGAGGTTTGTTTTTTTTAAGATTTATTCATTTGAGAGAGAGAGAGAGAGGGAGGGAGTAGGGTGAGGGGCAGAGGGGAAGCGGACTTCCCCCTGAGCAGGAAGCCCACAGGGGCTCCTGAAGACCCTGGGCTCTTATTCCATTATCTTTTTGTTGTTGTTGTTTTTGGTGACAGTTTCAGAAACTGAACTTTTCACTAGGGCAATATAACATAGTTGTTAAAAGTGCAGACTCTAGAGTTAGGATTCCATGGATTTGGGTCACTCTTTATCTACTTATCTGTGTGATCTATACATCACAATTTCAACTACTCAGTGCTTCTGCTACTTTAAAATATGGATAATTGTACTTACTGTCCAGAGTCTCCCCAGGAAGATCATACAATAAAATCACCAGATTCTAAACAGTTTGAGAATAAATCACCACTGTGTATGTCAAAACATCAATTTATTACTGAAGGAAAATTGAAGTGTGCAGCTTGATAAAAGACAGGTGTCAACTAAACCTCAGAATTATGAACACTCACCACCTACTTGGCAGCAAAACAAACATGTCCTCATTTTGGGCAGCTGATTCCCAAAAGGAAAAGTGAGGACAGAGCTGAGCTATGTGCACCTAGTTATTTTTCCCAAGGTTACCGAATGACTAAGTTTGTCTACCTGTCTATGAGGGAAGAGAACAAGGGTGCTGTGGCTTTAATTTGCCTACTGAACATCTCTTTTCATGGAAAAGGTGTCTCCCCTGTCACACTGAGGTTGGCATCCAACCAAGACAATTTTGGTTCTGAGAATTCTTTGTGCCTTATCGCTATTTCTGCTGTAAAGAGGGATGTGCATCTCCTGAGGTTAAGGGTGAACTGTTTATCAAGACAGTTCTGCCTCCACCTTCAAGAGGCTGAGTTCCTTTTATGCCAAATGGAGGTCCCCTGACTATCTTTCTGGGTCTCCTGCCACGCAGATTGGATTCAGTGCCTCTATGGTGAGAAAAATAACTGCTCAGTCGTTGCATTTCTATTCTATTCCTTTTCTTATCCAAGATCATGTCCGGCCACGACGTACTGTGAGATTAGACGCCAACATAATATGAAATGCATGAAACACAATACATAAACTCCAATTAAATGTGTCAGCTGAAATGGGCTCCTGATTTTAATCCTATGAATTAAAAATTCCCAGTAAGAAATTAAAGTTCAAATACATAAACCCTTTCAAGTTAAAATCCAAAGCAATTAGAATCAATTATTTTACTCTTATAAGTTAAAAATGCTAAATCTAAAATTCTTAGGTTAAATTTAAGAAAAAAATTCTCCTAAATTTCTTATTTAATTTCATTTCATTCAGAGACATTCTTGATGACTCCCTAGAAATTCCTGACAGCAGCCTGGGACAGCTTACGTTGTCTCTCTAATGGGTGTGGTGACTTCAGAGCCTGAGAAATTACATGTGTAACAAATCTCTCAAGAGCTTCACTTTTATTGACTTAAAAACATTCACAAAACACCAAATAGTATCAATTTGCTGTCTCCTTTCCTATAAAAAAAAAAAACATGGACCAACCATTAGCCCTTATAACAGTGATCCCAGGTAAAAGTATATTCCCAGAACTCAGTATATTGTTTTACCAAAATCCATAGCAAAAACCAAATCAGGGAGGGTGCGTACAGATAATTCTCATGGAGTTACCCTGACCAGAATGACAATCAGTCCATTTCTGTTATTCAGAATCCATTCCCTAAAAATTTGCAGTTTGTGGGGAAGCAATAATTCTGCAAAGTATTTTTTGCTACTAAGCAATTGTTAAATCTGGAGGAAGCCTTCACTTATGCATCTATATTATATCACATACACTGGCATTGAAATACTGCTAGCATCTTGGATGTCTAGAAAATTCCAATGAAAAAAGACAGTCGATCGGTTATTTGAATGTCTTCCTTTTAAAACCAAGAGTAGTCACTGCTACTTACCCCAACACGACTTCCATCTCTCTCACCCAATTGTTGTGTCGAGTTTAGCGTCTATGTGAGTCAGGATCTATTAATTTTCTGAGCAAACTTTCGCATTCCTGGGGCATAGTGGCTAATTCTATTGCTTCTTATTATGGAATAGTTTACATTACATCATTCCTCTATCTGTTTTAGTTGGAAAATCACCTTCAGATTCATGATCTAGAACTGCTATTTGATGCTTCTGAAACTTCTGCAAAAAGAAACCTAATAAGAACTGATATTTCTGCCTGTTCCCTGAATATGTGTTCCTTTTATCTACTTTTTGAATAGTCCAAGCATTGAAGCAATAATTACTCTACGTGGCTTTTTTCCCTGCAGTTATGGAATGTGCCTCTCATGCTTAATTCCCTCTGCCATTGTCTTATCCCTTTCAAGAATTTTCAGCTGGATTCCCAAGAATTCAACCTTTTTTTTTTAATTGGGGTTTTTACCCCTTCCCTAATGCATATAGGATATTTTTATATTTGTTTGTACTGTTAGAATTGAGTACTTTCAATCCCTTGATGTTTTCTTTATTTTATGCCCCAGAAATTTGTTTTCTTAACATAATTCTTCATATTTTGCCCTCACAGTGAAATGGTTGTGGATCTTCCAAAAGTTTTTGGGTGGTGAACCTCTTTCCAAACAAATTGGGTCTTCTTTTGTTGCCCTGAGTGAGATAATCTCTTCACATCATCTTCTGTTCATGCCTGGACTCAATTTGACATTACCTGCCTTTTTCCCTTTAAGATGTCTCATCTGGTGTGTATTTTAGAGTATTAATTCCATAAGTTTATTGGCCAGCTTTCTGAAGACAAAACTATATGTCTGACTTCAATGACCATACCACCTTGAAATTACCTACCAATACCTTGACTTTTTTAAAAACAGCTCTATTGAGGTATAATTGACATACAATTTTAGTGTTTGATGCATTTGAACATATGCAAACACCCATATTATCACTACGATCAGGTAATAAGCATTTGCTCCAAAAGTCTCCCTGTGTGGCTCTTTTTTTATGATAAAAACACCTATCATGAGATCTACCTTCTGAACAAAATTTTAAGTGCACAATATTTTGTTGTTAATTACTAGCACCATGTACAAAAGATCTGTAGAATTTATTCATCTTGCTGAAACTTAATAATGATTGAACAACAGTTCCCTATATCACCCCTCCTACAGCCCATGAAAACCCTCATTCTATTATCTGCTTCTGTAAGTTTGACTATTTTATATACTCATGTAAGTAGAGACATACAGCATTTGCCTTTTTGAGACTGTCTTATTTGACTTAGTATAAATCCTCCAGGTTCATTCATGTCCTCACAGATGTTGGCCATTTTTTAAGGCCGCATTTTCTTTATCCATCATCTATCCCAGAAGTAGAATAATAGCTAGGTCATATGGTAGTTCTATTTTAATTTTTGTAAGTTTTTTTTTTTTAAGATTTATTTATTTGACAGAGAGAAACACAGTGAGAGAGGGAACACAAGCAGGGGGAGTGGGAGAGGGAGAAGCAGGCTTCCCGCCGAGCAGGGAGCCTGATGCGGGGCTCGATCTCAGGACCCTGGGATCATGACCTGAGCTGAAGGCAGACACTTAACGACTGAGCCACCCAGGCGCCCCGATTTTTGTAAGTTTTTATTTTAATTCTAGTTAGTTAACATACAGTGTTAGTTTCAGGCTTACAGTATAGCGATTCAATAGTTGTGTACATCACCTGGTGCTCATCACAGTTAAGTGCACTCCTTAATCCCCATCCCCTATTTCACCCATCCTCCCACCCACCTCCCCTCTGGTAACCATCAGTTTGTTCTCTATAATTAAGAGAATTGGTTTGTCTCTCTCTTTCTCTTTTTTTCCTTTTGCTCATTTGGTTTGATTCTTAAATTCCACATAAAATCATATGGTATTTGTCTTCCTCTGACTTTCTTCTCTTAGCATAATACTCTCTAGCTCCATCCATTCTTTCTTATAGCTGAGAAATATCCCAGGTATATATGTACCACATCTTCTTTATCCATTCATCAATCACTGAACACTTGGGCTGTTTCCATAATTTGGCTATTGTAAATAATGTTGCTATAAATGTAGGGGTGCACGTATTCCTTTGAATTAGTGTTTTTGTATTCTTTGGGTAAAAACCCAGTACTGTGATTGCTGGATCCTAGGGTAGCTCTATTTTTAACTTTTTGAGGACCCTCCATACTGTTTTCCCCAGTGGCTTCACAAGTTTGCATTCCCACCAACAATGCCCATAACGGTTCTTTTTTCTCCACATCTTCACCAACAGCTGTTGTTTCTTGTGTTGTTGATTTTATCTATTTTAAATTTTTTGAGGAAGCTCCATCTGTTTTCCACAGTGACTACACCAGTTGGCATTCCCACAATGTACAAGAATTCACTTTTCTCCACATCATT
The DNA here is from genome assembly GCF_029215605.1 of Mirounga angustirostris. Lineage (NCBI taxonomy): Eukaryota > Metazoa > Chordata > Mammalia > Carnivora > Phocidae > Mirounga > Mirounga angustirostris. The sequence goes on along the minus strand of NW_026991722.1, from coordinate 8,259,316 downwards.
GGCCAGCACTTGTCCTTTGTTTTTTGATAATAGCCATCCTAACAGCTGTGAGGTGATACCTTATTACAGTTTTCACTTGCATTTCCCTGACAATTAGTGAAACTGAGTACCTGTTCATATACTTTACTGGCCTTTTGTATGTATTCTTTGGAGAAATGTCTATTTGAGCCTTTTGCCCATGTTTTAGTAAGGTTTTTGGTTTGTTTTTTTCTATCCGCTACTGAGTTGTATGATCTTCTTATATATTTTGGATTTTAACCCCTTAGATAAATGATTTACAAATATTTTCTGATTGTGTAGTTGCCTTTTCACTCAATTGTTTCCTTCACATAAGAGATTTTTTAGTTTAACAAAGTCCCACTTATTTATCTTTGCTTTTGGTGTCATATCCAAGAAATCATTACCAATACCAATGTTATCAAGTGTTCCCCCCGCCCTTGGTTTTCTTCTAGGAGTTTTATAGTTTCAAGTCTTATGTTTAGGTCTTTCATCCTTTTGAGTTGATTTTTGTGTAAGGTGTAATACAGAGGTTCAATTTCATTCTTTTGCGTACGGTTATCCAGTTTTCCGAACACTAACTGTGGAAGATACTGTCCCTTCCCCATGTGTATTTCTGGCACCATTGTCAAAAATCAGCTAACCATATATATGTGTGGGTTTATCTCTGGACTTTTTGTTTCATTGGTTTGTATGTTGGTCTTTATTCCAGTACAATACCATTTTAATTACTGTAGCCTGGTAATGTATTTTGAAATCAGGAAGTGTGATGCCTCCAGTTTTGTATTTCTTTCTCATAATTGCTCTATTTGGGGTCTTTTTGTGGTTACGTGTGAATTTTAAGATTTTTTTAATCTGTTTCTGTAGTAAGTGTCATTGAGATTTTGATAGGGAATACATTGAATCTGCACATCACTTTGGGTAGTATGCACATTTCAACAGTATTAATTATTCTAATGCACAGACATGGGATATCTTTCTATTTATTTGTGTCTTCTAAAAGTTTCTTTTATCAGTGTTTTACAGTTTTCAGTGTACAAGTCTTTTACTTATTTATTTATTTTTTAAAGATTTTATTTATTTATTTGAGAGAGAGCACATGAGAGGGCGGAGGTCAGAGGGAGAAGCAGACTCCCTGCTGAGCAGGGAGCCCAATGTGGGACTCGATCCCGGGACTCCAGGATCATGACCTGAGCCGAAGGCAGTCGCTTAACCAACTGAATCACCCAGGCGCCCCGTACAAGTCTTTTATCTCCTTGGTTAATTTCATTTTTTTTTCTAATGTTATTGTAAAAAAATTGCTTTTTTAATTTCCTTTTCAGAGAGTCTATATATAGAAATCTAACTGATTTTTGAATGTTGACTTTGTATCCTGCAACATTACTGAATTTGTTTATTGGTTTTAATAGTCTCATTTTTGTGTTTGTTTTTTTTTTGTGGAATCTTTATGCTTTTCTACATATAAGATTATGTCATCTGAAACCAGAGATAATTTGTTTCACCCAATTAATGCAGTTGTCTTCTACATAATTTTTTTTTTTAAAGCATAAGTCCTAAATGAAACTTAGGAGTAAAAAAAAGTTAGCTCCAGAATGGAAGTTTATCATAATTAGTTACACAATTATTTTGGATTTTTTTATTATGTACATAGAATTCAGTTGTAAAATCCTACTAATGTGTTCAACAACATTTCTAATTAAAAGGAAACTTGTCATCCTTCCTCTTGAAATTCAGAGAAACAGCCATGAGTAGAGTTTTGTTGTGTTTTGTTTTTTTCTTAACTGCACTGAAACTTCAGTTGTGGAATGCAAATGGAGATCTGCAAGCACGGATGAGGCTGACTTTTGGAAAGTCTAAAGAGAGTTGAATTTTTCCAGCATAAAAATCAGCAGAAGCCTTAGAAAATTGTCACAACAAATACTGTCAGAGGCCTCTGTTGGCCTCCAAACAAGCTGACAGAGATCAGTCTGTCTGAGCCACAATTCTGACAGGACTTTCTAGACACTATGCTGAACTCACAAAAATAAGGCCTTCCATACCCCTGCCCTTTATCTTTGGAATTGCTCTGGTAACCTTCTAAACTCTAATTTTAATCTTAGGATAGTCTATCATTATACAAATTATCAAATTTGAAGCTGTATAGCCCTCAGCCAGAATCACTGGCTGAATGCCCAAATGAAACTTCATACCACATATTCAGATTTATGAAGAAAAGAGCAAGTTTACTGGTAAGAAGAAAAGAGCAAGTTTACTATCTAAGCTAACTATACACTTGTGTGTAATCTACCCCACTTATATTTTATCTAAACTATAATCCTGGCTTCATTTATTTATCCATGAGTTACCACATAGAGAATTTTAAGCCATATTTTACTTTCTTTTTCCTTTTGAGTTTAATAAGAAATATATCTTTAAGCTACTCTAACACATGTCTCTCTTACTCAACTAATGTTCCTTTTCTGACTCAGGTTATTTTTTTATGATTTCTCTCTTCCTTTTCTCCTTTTCCTTTCCATGCCTTTTGATTTCTTGTGTTCTTTATTCCTTCTTGTCTCAAGACCTCAGTAGCAGCTACCACTAATTATTCATAATGAATCTAGAGTGTACTCAAGCTTGAATTTCACCCTCCTCACTAGCTCACATTCAGCTTGGCTAGCAGGGAAACTCTTAGGAAACAGTGGAGGAAAACCATGGTTCTAGTTGATATGGATCAGCCAGAAAGAAATTTTCTCATTTCCAGTGTGTCAATTCTAGTCTACCATCCAGAATCAGATCTTTGCCCTGATGAGCTCCTTCCCAGATATCTGTAAAAATGCATTCTAAAATCAATATTAAACAGTTGGCAACAATGGTTTCCTTAAAACAACGTTCCAGGGTCTCACAAACTGATGAACATTAAGACTGTTTTCCAGATTTCTTTTGGTTTGTTAACTGATTTTTACTACAACGAAGAATTTTTGCAATAAACGTCCATGTACATGGCATTTATTGTCAATTGCATCATTTCTACAATTCCATAAGTGAAATGGTGGGTCAAAGTGATTCTGTAATTTTAATTTTAAGATATGCAACCAAATTGCTTTCTCCAAATGTTAATCACATTTCCACTAGCAGTGTATGAGAGGAAATGGGACGGTATGATTGGAGGGAGAGGGACCATATCATAAAAGATTTTCTGTAGTCCTCAAGAAGGAATTTGGGCTTATTCTAAGTTCACAGTAAAGTGTTCAAGGGCGTCAAGCAGAGGAGTGACATGTTTTTAAAAACATTACAGGTGCGCCTGGGTGGCTCAGTTGTTAAGTGTCTGCCTTCAGCTCAGGTCATGATCCCAGGGTCCTGGGATCAAGGCCCGCAAGCCTTCTGCTCAGCAGGAAGCCTGCTTCTCCCTCTCCCACTCCCCCTGCTTATGTTCCCTCTCTTGCTGTGTCTCTCTCTGTCAAATAAATAAATAAAATATTTTAATTTAAAAAAATTACAAAAAAATCTGTGATTTGAAGGCAAGGGTGGAAGCAGAGAAAAAAGTACAGTGAAAAATAATGTAAGATTTTTCTCAATTATTTGGATTGTAAAGATATTTTGAAATGAGTTCATAATATTATAGGAGTCCTCTGAAATTTCTACTTCAAGCAGTTACACTAACAGTTCTGTTTAATCTGTGTAGAACATAGCCCATATACATGTTTCTAATAATGGATTCCAAAATACATGTCCATGAAATATAAGAATGTTAAGTTAAAATAAATGGACAATGAAAAAAAATGCATTAGACAGCACTTCCTTGGAAAAGACTGCTCTGGTAATCCAGTCTGAAATAATTATTCCTTTCTGTTACTCTCTTTCAAGCATCCTGTTTTTTTTTTTTATTATTATTATTATTATACTACTTCACTGATTTTATAATTACGTATTCATTTGTGTTTTTATCAGTGCAAAATCTATCTTTCTTTCAGACCCACCTCCATGTCTGTCTTTCCTGATGTATTCACAGGATGAAGCACAGTTCAGGTGCAGGACAAACAATACACAAAAACAAATGTTTGTTAAATTAACAAATCAGTATTTATATCTTAAAGACCAAGGAGCAATACCTATTTATCTTCATTTCCATAGCTCATACAGGAAGACATTAGTAGACATCTGGGGGACCTAAATTTAAAAATTACAAAATCTGTCAGTTTAGGAATATATTTTATGCAAATTAATGTATCATTCCTCTATTTCACATGGTTCAATACCAGCCCTGGGGAATTATGAATGCATATGTATTTTATTTTATTTTAAGTTTTTATTTTAATTCTAGGGAGTTAATATACAGTGTTATATATTAGTTTCAGTTGTGTAATACAGTGTTTCAACAATTTCACACATCACCCAGTGCTCATCATGACAAGTGCACATCTTAATCCCCATCAGCTATTTCACCCAAACCCCTATCGCCCTCACCTCTGGTTAGTAACCATCAAATTGTTCTCTAGAGTTAAGAGTCTATTTCTGGGTTTTTCACTCTTTCCCTCTCTTTGTTTTTCCCTTTGCTTTTTTGTTTTGTTTCTTAAATTCCACATATCAGTGAAATCATATGGTATTTGTCTTTCTTTGATTTATTTCGCTTAGCATTATACTCTCTAGCTCTATCCATATCACTGCAAACGGCAAGGTTTCGGGTTTTTTTGGTTTTTTTGGCTGAATAATATATATCACCACTTCTTTATCCATTCGTCAACTGATGGACACTTGGGCTACTTCCATATCTTGGCTATTGTAAATAATGCTGCTATAAATATAGGGTTCCATGTATCTTTTTTAATTAGTGTTTTGTATTCTTTATGTAAATACCCAGTAGTGCGATTGCTCAATTGTAAAGTAGTTCCATTTTTAACTTTGAGGAACCTCCATACTGTTTACCAGAGTGGCTGTACCAGTTCGCATTCCCACCAACAGTGCACAAGGGTTCCTTTTTCTCCACATCCTCGCCAACACCTGTTGTTTCTTTCTTGTTGATTTTAGCCATTCCGACAGGTATGAGGTGAGATCTCATTGTAGTTTTGATTTGCATTTCCCTAATGATCAGTGATGATGAACATCTCTTCATGTATCTGTTGGCCATCTGTATCTCTTTTTCAGAGAAATGTCTCTTCATGTCTTCTACCCATTTTTTAATTGGATTATTTGTTCTTTGGGTGTTGAGTTTGATTAAGTTCTTTATGTATTTTGGCTACTAACCTTTTATCAGACAGGTCATTTGCAAATATCTTCTCCCATTCCTTAGATTGCCTTTTAGTTTTCTTGATCATTTCCTTCACTGTGCAGAAGCTTTTTATTTTGATGTAAACCCCAAATTTTATTTTTGCTTTTGTTTCTCTTGCTTCTGGAGACATACCTAGAAAAAAGTTTCTATGGTGAATGTCAAAGAAGCTACTGCCTGTGTTCTAAGATTTTTATGGTTTCAGGTCTCACATTTAGGTCTTTCATCCATTTTGAACTTATTTTTGTGTATGGTGTAAGAAAGTGGTCCAGTTTCTTTCTTTTGCATGTTGCTGTCCAGTTTTTCCAACACCATTTGTTGAAGAGACTGTCCTTTCCCCATTAGACATTCTTTCCTGCTTTGTCAAAGACCAATTGTCCATATAGTTGTGGGTCCATTTCTGGTTTTCTATTCTGTTCTACTGATGTATGCATCTGTTTTTGTGCAAGTACCATACTGTTGTGATTACTACAGCTTTGTAATATAATTTGGAGTCCAGAATTGTGATGCCTCGAACTTTGCTTTTCTTTTTCAAGAATGCTTTAGCTATTTGGGCTCTTTTCTGGTTCTATACAAATTTTAAGACTGTTCTAGTTCTGTGAAAAATGCTGTTGGTTGATGCTGTCCATTGATGTAAGTAGGTGTTAAAGTTCCCTATTATTACTGTATTACTATCGATTAGTTCCTTTATGTTTGTTATTAACGGTTTTATGTATTGGGTCCTCCCATGTTGGGTTCATAAATATTTACAATTGTTATATCTTCTTGTTGGATTGTCCCCTTTACCATTATATAGTGTCTTTCTTTGTCTCTCATTACAGTCTTTGTTTTAAAGTCTATCTTGTCTAATATAAGTATTGCTACTCTGGCTTTCTTTTGATGTCCATTTGCACATAGATGTTTCTCTATCCCCTCACTTTCAATCTGTAGGTGTCTTTAGGTCTAAAATGAGTCTCCTGAGGGTAGCATATAGATGGGCCTTGTTTCCTATCCATTCTGTCACTCTGTGTCTTATGTCTGGAGCCCTTAGTCCATTTGTATTCGAAGTAATTACTGAACGATATGTATTTATTGCCATTTCATTACTTGTTTTGTGGTTGTTTCTGAAGATATTCTCTGATCCTTTCTTGTCTTTCTCTCTTTCATAGTTTTCGGATTTTCTTTAGTGATATAGTTGGATTTCTTTCTCTTTATTCTTTGCATATTTATTAGTGGTTTTTGATATATGGTTACCATTAGGTTTGTATATAACCTCTTCTGCATATAGCAGTCTATATTAAGTTGTGGCCATTTAATTTTGAACACATTCTTTTCTCCTTTCTTCCCCACATTTTAGGTATATGTTATAATATTTTATATCATTTTTTAGTGAGTTCTTGACTGATTTTTAACAGAAATATTCATTTTGATGGCTTTTGTGTTTCCTGCCTTTATACTATCACTTTTGGACTCTCCTTTTCACTCAAGGTGTCCCTTTTACTATTTCTTGCAGGGGTGGTTTAGTGGTCATGAACTCCTTTAGTTTTTGTTTGTCTTTATCTCTCCTTCTATTCTTAATGATGGCCTTGCTAGATAGAGTGTTCATTGGCCACAGATTTTTCCCATTCAGCACTTTGAATGTATCATGCCACTGTCTTCTGACTTGTAGAATTTCTGTGGAAAAATCTCCTGCTAACTTTAGGAGTTTCCTTCTAAGTCAGTGACTTCTTTTGTCTTGGCACTTTTCAAATTTCTTCTTTATCACTATATTTTGCCAATTTAATTACAAAATGTCTTGGTGTGGACCTGCTTTTGTTGATTTTGATGGGTGTTTTCTGTGCTTCCTGGATCCAGATATTTGTGTCCTTCCCCAGATTAGAGAAGTTTTCAGCTATTATTTCTTCAAATAAAATTTCTGCCCTCTTTTCTCTTTTTCTTCTGGGACTCCTATAATACAAATGTGCAGTGCACATTTGATGGAGTGACTGTGTTCCCTAAGTCTATTCTTGTTTAGCATAATTCTTGTTTATCTTTTGTTCAGCTTGATTAGATTCCATTACTCTGTCTTCTAGGTCACTAATTCATTTCTCTGCTTCTTCCATTCTGCTGTTTATTCTATCAAGCATATTTCTCATTTTGTTTATTGAGCCCTTTGTCTCTGCTATGTTATTTCTTATCTGTGTTAAGGGACTCATTCATGTCTTCCACTCTTTTCTCAAGTCCAGTGAGTATCCTTATGATCATTGCTTTAAATTCTCTATCAGACATGTTACTTATATCTGTTTCACTTAGACCACTGGCCATGGCCTTGTCCTGGTCTTTCATTTGACACAAATTTCTCTGTGTCCTCATTTTGTCTGCTTCTCTGTATCTGTTTCTGTGTATTAAGAAAGTCACCTTTGTCTTCTGCTCTTGAAAGTAGTGACTTTATGAAGAAGAAGTCCTGGAGTTCCCTACAATGCTGTGTCCCCTGGTCACCAGAACCTGGCACTTCAAGAGAGTATCCGATGTATGTTGCTTATGCCCTGCTGTTATGTCTGAGTCACTTTTCCTTTCAGTGCAGTCATTCTTTGCCTGTTGTGAGCTATGCTTGACCTCTGTGGTGTTAGTGGGACCCAGGCAGGCCAGCTGTAAAGGAGTATGATGGGCAGAGACCTTGGGAGTGGGGGTGGGGGGATTATTAGCAAAATCTGTGCAGGGGATTAGTCCTATGTCAGAAACCCTGAAGTGCTACAGGTACCGGGGGCTGGGGTCCAGGCCATGGAGATGCATGGCTAGACGCAGCGCATCAGATGGGTGCAGTGCACAGTGGCAGCGTGCACCTAGTGGCTGGGTACAGTGCACATGATGCTGTAATAAAATTTGCCCTGAGCCCAGGACCAAGGGGCTTGCAGTGGGCAAGTCCTCCAGAGAACTCTTGGGCATAGCACACTGCTAGCAGGTTAGGGAGCAAGAATCTGTGCAGTACCACCTCCCACAGGTGTCCCTGTGCTTAGGCTGGGGGAGGAAAATGGCGCCTGCCATCTCCCTCGTTTTCAAAGACCCCCAACACACTCCAAAATCAGTATGAACGGATCTGTCTCCTGTTTGCCCCCAGGGTCGTGTAAACTGCTTTTTTTTTTTTTTTTTTAATGTTGCCTCTCCACACAGGCTGCTATCTATCACTCGCCCTCCAGCTCACCCTGTGCTGAGTCAGCTGACTTTTAAAACTCCAATTTTCAAGTCCCACTGGTTTTAAAAACTCACAGAATTCAGCCCCTTTGGTTTTTAAAACCAAACTTTACAGGAATTAGTCTTCCTGGTGTGAGCTCCCTGGTTCGAGGGCCTGTTTCTCTGCCTTCTCTGCATGCACAGCTTCCTTCTGCCTTCCTGACCTTCCTAAGCTTTCAGAGACAGCTTCTTCTCTATATTTAGTCCTGTAGTTTGTCCTGCTAGTCTCCAGATCGCTCTCCAGTTTACTGACTTGATGTGGATGATATCTAGTTGTAAACATAAGATGGGGGAGAGCACAGGGTCTCTCTACTCTACCATCTTCCCAAGTTCTCATGAATGCAGATGTATTTTAAACTGACAACATATTTATAATATAGAGTCATTCCTTGATTATTATTTGAATATAGTTTGTCTATCAAAAAATAATTTATTTTCTAAATGACTTCTGCCTCCTGTCAGCATTCTTCTAAACAGCTTGTCCAAATGGTAATAGGGAGATAGGAAATTATTATAGCATTTGAGAAGTAATTAGAAATTAAAATATGTTGGACATGGTACACAATAGAATATGAAGGTGAGCAAGGAGTTCAAATAAATTTCTGATAAACGAAGTTCAATAGAAAATTTGGGAGTAGAAACTTTGACTAATAAATCTGTAGGTAACAGTTTGGAAAAGTTTGTAATATTGATATGACTTGGCTGCTTTTCGATACTTTCAGATACTGAGAAAAATGAAAAGGAATGAAATTTTACTAAAGGAAGCTGTCTCTGCTAGGGACTGCCATTTAAATTGACTTCGAGTCCAGCAGTTTGCAGCTTTACAGGATTGGAAAAGCCAAATGTGTGTGTAACCCAAGAAACAAGAGAAATGATTTTCTAAGAGTTAGCCCAATTGTACCAGTCAAATCAAGGGTGTCTCCTTCTTCCCCATATCTACTATGTCACATTACCTCAAGGTAATTTCCATTAAATCAAGGAGGAGAGAGATGTGCAAACACAAGCAGTAAACAAAAGCAGAGATCATTATATTTGAGAACCACATATATGATTAACTTCATGTGGAGCTTATTGAAAGCAAATAGACATGAAGCCTGCCAAAGCTTAAGGAAGTTGTATTGCCACAGAAATTACAAACCTGTACAAAGACGATAATGGTTTAATTCTTAAAGTTACCCTCTGCCCCATGCCTGTACCAGCCCCCATGAAGTATCTCTCCATCACTGACTTCGTATTAGACCACCGAAAATCACAGCTAAGGAAGAATCTCCCAGAGTCTAAGAAAGACGATGCACAAGCAAGTCATTCACACCAGAAGAATACGAAGCCAGAAGGACTAACCAAGGAAGCAGTGTTTGATAACTACCATGACTATGGATTCTTTCTCAATCTTGCAATTTCTTTTTTTTTTTAATATTTTATTTATTTATTTGACAGAGAGAGACATAGCAAGAACAGGAACACAAGCAGGGGGAGTGGGAGAGGGAGAAGCAGGCCCCCAGCCGAGCAGGGAGCCCAGTGCGGAGTTCGATCCCAAGACCCTGGGATCATGACCTGAGCTGAAGGCAAACACTTAATGACTGAGCCACCCAGGCGCCCCTCAATCTTGCGATTTCTAACACCTTACCCCTTCTTTATACCCATTGCTTTCCATTTCTTACTCCTAATATCTTGGTCTTTACAAAACTATAGATGTTTTCTACTAGAATGACATTATAATAACCTTTCTTTCTCTTTTCATTAATTATTTGTCCAATCAATTAAATTATGGGATTGGTTTATTTTTTTGCATGTACTTTCCAATCAAAATGTCTCCATATTTTCTTCATTCTGGTACATGAATTCTTCCTTTATTCTTTAGAGAACACTAAAAATAGCTTAGCGTAAAAAAATACATTATTTGCTTGATAATACATGTTTTTTCTGTTGCTTTCCCCACAAAGTGCTTCTTACGGGCTCAAGGTGATATGAAATATAAAGTGAGTTCAATTTCCTCTTAAATCTTGGTCTCAGGACTTTTATTCAACACAAATACCTATTGCATAAAAATACTTTTTAATGCATTTATAGTACACAAAGATGAGTAAAATTATTGTTTATGGGAATAATGTTTGTAATCCAATATAACCAGACACATAATTTAAAGGCGATTATGAGGGGCGCCTGGGTGGCTCAGACGGTTAAGCTTTTCCCTTCGACTCAGGTCATGATCCCAGGGTCCTGGAATTGAGTCCCACATCGGGCTCCCTGCTCAGTAGGGAGCTTGCTTGTCCCTCTCCCTCTGCCCGCCGCTCCCCTTGTTTGTGCTCTGTCAAATAAAAAAAAAAAAATCTAAAAAATAAATAAATAAAGGTGATTATGAGAAATTTCCTGCACCCAAATATTCGTCCCATAATAAATATATTTTGTTACATTGCCTTTGAGGAAAGAGGTGGGGCTTTTGTTCTGGTGGTTCCCTGACATAAGAGGATTTATATAAGGAGAGCATGGATTCAGGGACAGTTGAAAATGATTTGAAATGGCACATAATTTTAATATCGTTGTGAATATAAACACCTACTTCACAATTTACCCTGATCTGAAAGAGTCTACCTTTCTTTCAGGACCTCGACTGAACTCTTAGTTCAATAACCCATTCCCTCACCCATATTCCAGTGTTCTTTATCTTAACATTATTCTTCCATTTGTTGTAGAGTAAGAGTTGCATGAGAAAGCATATTGTGGAAACAACTTTAGTTTAAAAAAGCAAGGTGGCATTTAGAATTTATTTTCCACATTGACTCTAACCAAAGGACAATTCCTGATCTTCATCATAAACCAAAAGATGAAATGCCTTACTCTTTTTTATCATATTTTCATTTGGAAGAACAACAAGGCTAAATGCATTCACAATTTACTGCTCTCTTAAAGAAAGCAGTAATAGGCTTTCAGAAACAACCTTCAGAGCACACTTAAATATTTAGCAACATTAAAGCACTCTGTTTTTTCCACTATAATTTAATGCCTCTAGTGTAAGAATTATCCACACACAAATGCATAAATGTTGAATACCTCTATATTAGTCATTGAAAAAAGGTTCAATTAAATAAATGTTTATGGAATCCCTAATAGGGGACAGAATATTCTAGGTGATAATTAAAATGCACTGAATTCATTTGTAAATGCCAAAATTTTTAAAAGAATGAAAAATAGGAGGAGGAAGGTAGGTCAACTCCTCTCCAGCATCACCATCCCCAAACTCTCCACTTCTTGCCCTAGCTCATTACTACTCTTCATCAACATCTTGGATTCTTTTTTTTTTTAAGTTTTTTTAAAGATTTTTTTTTTTAAATTTATTTGAGAGAGAGAGACACAGCGAGAGAGGGAACACAAGCAGGGGGAGTGGGAGAGGGAGAAGCAGGCTTCCCTCTGAGCAGGGAGCCCGAAGCGGGGCTCGATTCCAGGACCCCGGGATCATGACCTGAGCCGAAGGCAGATGCTTAACGACTGAGCCACCCAGGCACCCCAACATCTTGGATTCTTAATCTTCATATCCGAGAATCTAGACATACCATTTTCCGGTCTCTGCTCTGACCACACAGCCTTGACCTGTGAATTGGCCCCTGTGCCACACTGAATGTCACATCCATTTCTGGGAAGTTTTCCCAAAGGTGCAAATGTTAATGCATTTTCTTTTGTCTGGTTTCAAATTTCCATGCTACACTTACATTGCTTTTATAATTAAAAATTAAACTTGTTTGAAACAATTAAGTGTTCTGGGAGGTCATATTCAGTAAGAATTATGAAAAAGGCAATGAACATGATTTCTCACAAAATATAAAGGATATGATAAGCACAGCAACAAATTCTAATATGTTGCTTAGAAAGGCATTGTGATATGAAGGAAACCATCTCAGTATGCAGTAAGGTAGACAAGTTGAGACCTTAGCCAAGTTACTTTACCCAAATTCAGCTTTCCTGCCAATTAGTTTGGAACAATACCACTTTTCTTATGAGATTTCAGGGATAGTTGAATAAGAAGGCATATGTGCAGTATCTGGAAAAAGTAGGCAGTCAATGACTGATGGTTTCTTTCCCTTCCTCACTTCCTTAGGGAAGTAATGTTAATTCCATCTCTTGCTCTATGGGAATGGACTGAGTTGCCAGCAAAAACAATGAAAGGAAAAAGAGGCAGAAAAACACTGAGACAAGAAGGAACAGCTTGAGGCAACAGGAAAGGCTGCTGGTTAGATATTTGAGCCTCCACTTAATGGTATGTGAGCCACGATGCTGGGAAGCAGGTAGCGCATCCACCATGGAGCAACATACTGTGGATTAGAAATGTGGCCATCCGCTGAGAATTAGCCGTGTTAGTGATACCCTGAGGCACAATGTCAGCGATATGGCAACCTCACATTAATAACGATATAAAGTGAGTATCAGGGCAGGGAGAACAGAACTGAAACACACAGACATGGGCAGTAACACATCATCCTACATCAGTAATAAATGTTATCTATGGTGCAGTTTCTGCAAAAGACCAGATGTGATGGCATGGGGGGTTCCCAAAACCACTGGACTTGACAGAAGAGTTTTCAATCTCTAACATGTCTGATGAAGCTAACAAAGAGATTCGAGGTCATTAGAAATCACTTAAAAACCATTTTTGTGGCACGTTGCCTTTACTCAGGTGAGATTTTAATTGGGAGAGATTATAAGGTACATTTTTGTTTCTAAACTAGGTATTTGTCAGTTTCTCCTGCTCACAATTCACTCCCCTTTTGTAAGAACATGCCAGTAGTTTGGAGGGATTTTTAAAAACTCCCCCCCTATTATATGCAAATTCAAGTGCTTCTCTTCCTCTATAGAAAATGAATGGTTTTCCTTAAAATATGGAAAGGGAAAGAGTCAGGCTGTGTGCCATCTCCATGTCTGGCAAAACATTGAATCTTGACATTATGTTGCTAAAACCAAAGGAAAAGTACTAATGGGAGGAGGAGGGTTTGAGGAGCCTGTTCTTACTAGAGCAGTCCTATGCTTCATCATCCCCAATCACCTTGGTTCCTAACCATTACCAGGATACCCAGAATTGATGAGCTCTCAAGATGTTTCCAATAAATCATATTATGCTTGAGTTAGCAAGACAGAGTTCATGTTGCTTGCCTTCAGTACACCTTATCTGATGCATCATCCAGAACACACAGTGGGGAGAACCCTTCCCAGAAGCAGATAAATTAGAGAAGGGAGCTTACATACATTACCATACAGTAGTAATTACATACATCCCATACAGTGTTTGGAAAATCACCGCCTCACAATGCAGCCAATTCTATGTCTGGGTTTATCTAATTCTTAAAAGTCTCTTCCTGATATTACACTGAATCTTCTGCCTTGTCACATCTTAATCAGTGAGAGATTATATAACTGAAATTAACAAGTCATTTGTGATTTAAGAGAATAGATTTCATTGAACTTCTGAGACAAATCAAATTGCAAAGAGTTGGGGTGAGTGAGTGATGTGGATTTGGCAGCAAGTGAAGGGGGTCAGTGAAGGAGGAGTGAAATGCTAGCCTGAGGTAGTGGCCAATCTCAGAGAAGGCTTTCAAAGGTAGTTGGAAGCCAATATATTTTTAGGTGAATTAGCACGAGTTGATAGGATTAAGTTGAGGAACAGCAAGTAGGGGGAGGGATGAAGAGGGTAAATGAGGAGTACAGATGGGGAGAAAAAAGCTCTGATAAGAAAGTACCTTTGTTCAGCGGGGTTAGGGAAAGATGAGTGAAGATACAAGATAATCAAAGAGATTTGAGAAACCCGTGTGAAATGTCCTTGATTTTAGGAAGATGTTTCATAAATTCACAGGCTGTGAGTGTTCTTAGAAGCATCTAAACAACCTCCTGGTAAATGTATGCATTTCTTCTTCAAAATTCAAGAGAAAGAGTCAGACAATTTCTTCTTGAAACTTCTTGTGGTAGGAAAATACTATCTCATGAGATATTATAGGCTGTTCCTGAATAGCTCAAACTATAAATGACTGTAGTAAATTGAGAAGAAAAACCCTTTCTTATACCTTTCATCTATCTATGCCAGTTTTATCCTCTAAGACCACAAAAATTCCAATCTCTTTTCAAACACTCACTTCAAATACTTACTTGAGGATAATTATAATTCTTAATTTAGTAGAGGAACTCATCCACACATATCTTTAAAAATATAGCCTTCCCTATCACAATCTGTTATCAAGACACATCATCTGTTCATATCATTTATTCTTTTCCATTTTCCCATCTGACTGGAATAGCTTTAGCCTCTCTCCCTTCCTCCCTCCCTTCCTGCCTTCCTCCTTTCCTTTCCTTCTCTTGCCCTCTCCTCCCTGCTTTTTCTCTTCCCAGTCTTTCTCTTTTCCTTTCTCTTTCTCCTCCCTGCTCCTCTCTCTTTCCTTTTCTCTCTCAGATCTGTAATCTCTCTCTCTCCCTCTCTTTCCAACTCCTTATTTCTTTATGTCTCTTCATTTCTCTCTTCTCCATTCACATGTACTCTATTATGCTTACATTCTCAAGTACATGAATGTGTACCTTATTAGTTGCCTTCCTAGACATGGCAGTTGATAACTGGCACATTTTCCATCAGACATGTTCCTGCTGAACAGTGTACATTTTTTAACATGCCTATATTTTAGGTCTCAGGACTTAGTGATATATTTGCAATTATGTTTTTCTACTTGGATTTGAATCTCAAGTTCATGTTATCTCTGATCCATATGTTGTGCCATCCAAAGTCATGAACATGATTTCTGATATACTTTATAATAATTCCTCCCAGGAACTGCTGAGACTTCCTTCTATTGATTTTCTTTATCCCTTGACAGACAAGATTTCCTGCATTCTACCAATATTACAGACATATCATACCCTTTTTTCTTCCTCTCCTTTTAAGCTTAAATTCCTTGTCGTGAAATCAATGAAACTCAAGGAAAATAATTTTTTTAATAATCTTCACATGACTCATCTGGCCCTGCAGCAGAATTCATGTCTTCTACACTAAACTATGTACCAGAAAACCAAGTCCTATTGTTCACTTTACTTTTAAAACTTTGTCAAATGTCAACTTCACATGAAAACAAGAAATTAAAGCCCAACATTTATCCCCAGAACTTTCTGGTTCTTATAAAGATTTCATAGCCATATTTGATATTTCCTTTGTATTGCTTAATCTCTTGACTATAAAATTTGTTACTATATTGATTCATTCTATACATTTTTATTGAGCATTTATCATCTTCAAGTTACTATGCTAAATTATATATATGAAAAGGCAAATAAGACATTGTCATTTTTCTAGTGGAGAGCTCAGTTTATTACACTGGACATGTAAGCCAATTATTACATTAGAAAATATTCAATCTGTGCATTTTTAAAGAATATTATTTACTTTTATTCTAAAGGATAAAGAAATTACTGATTTTTGTCTGAAGGCATAGAGAAATTAGAAACAGCCTCAAGAAGATATATTTTAGTTGAGATCCCAGGAAGAAGCAGTAGCTAGATTTTTTTATAATATTATAGATAGGCCATCTGGAAAGAAAGCATATATTTGAATTGGTTAGGTCATGTTTTTTTGTTTTTGTTTTTTTGTTTTTTTAAAGATTTTATTTATTTATTTGAGAGAGAGAGAATGAGATAGAGCATGAGAGGGGGGAGGGTCAGAGGGAGAAGCAGACTCCCCGCTGAGCAGGGAGCCTGATGTGGGACTCGATTCCGGGACTCCAGGATCATGACCTGAGCCGAAGGCAGTCGCTTAACCAACTGAGCCACCCAGGCGCCCAGGTCATGTTGATACACAACTAATTTCCATATCTTCAATAATGATTCTCCAACCATCACAATATACAGTATTTCATGATCCTATAGACAGGATCACAATGTCTTCATAATTCCTAAGACCTGCTGTTCCTCCTTGCCCTATATGAACCTGTTCCCTGAGAAAGGTCAAATTCATCCTATATGAGGAAATACTGAGTTCGGTATAACGCAAATATGGTATACTTTAGGCTTTGCTCTCAGATACTGAGTGTTGAATCCTGCATCACCACTTACTGCTGACAAGCAGGGTGTCCTCCAGGAGCTATTTAACCTCTGAGTCTAATTTCTCATCTGCTACATAATAACAGTACCTACTTCATGTCTCTATCAAGAACCACCTAGCACACCCTATAAAGATACTGGAAGAAATGCTTTGAATGCTTTGCCTCCTGTTTACAGTTAAATTTAGGATTTTCACAGTTTAAAATACTACATATTTGAATGTTCTTGTTTGTTTTGTTTTCTCACTAAAATACCAATTCTATGAGAATAGAAATTTTCATGTGTCTTGTTCACTACCGTTTCCCTAAGTGCCTAGCTTGCCCCCATTAAAAGTGCTCCATAACTATTTGTTGAATGAATAAATGTGTGACTGAAGGAAATAATGAACAAGGGAGATGGGTGGGCCAGTAAGGGTAAGGGAGTATATAAAAAAGGTTAGTACGAACACTATGGGGAATGAGATATCAATTAAGTAGTTCATTATATCAATAAAATTACCCTCCTATAGTATTTTGGATGCAGCAAAAATTAAAAGCACATTTGAGAAGTGCAGTAGTAGTTGTCCTCCCTATGGTCAGCAGTCCTGAGCTCAGATTGACTTAGGATCTTTGGGACTTGCACTGTGATGCTTTCATGACCTTCATACATTTAAGGGATTATCCTTTAAGCAGACATTACTGTAAATATTTTACAACTGTTTATAAAGATTTAGGTAAATTAGTCTTCTGATAATTTTCTGTTTGTTTTCTGGATTTTCTACAATAAGTATGGATTGCATTTATTATAAAAATAGGTGAAAACTGAAAACAATTCACAAGAAGAGACTTTGTTGTGTAAAAAAGAAAAAAGCCCTCCTTTTATAAAGGATTGTTTGTTAAACATATAGACACTGAATTTTACCAAATAGATTTCATGATCTATTGAAATGTCTATGTACATATTCTATTTTGACTGATTGAGAATATCCTAATAACTTATGCTAAATTTCTTGGATAAAAAGAAGTATGTTCAATATCTTATTTTTGTAATTCAGTATTAATTTAACAGTTTATTTAGGAATTTTATATTTATTCATTAGTTGGTATTCTTATTTGGAAGTAACAAAACCCAACTCTAGATAACTTAAGTTATGAGGAACTTGTCAGAAGAATATTGGAGACAAACATTCTGTTCAGAAGGCTGAAATCAGACCATAAACAGAAACCAAAGGAATTCTAAAGGTGAGATAGAAAGTCGTAGCCAAACAGCACACAAAGCAGCAATCTTGTCCTTCAGCCAAAGAACTCTCTTCTTCAAGATACTCCCTCAAGATGCAAAGTCCCTGTAAAGAATATCTTACTAGCCCAAATTTAACATGTGGCTGTCTCTTTCATGACAAAGTCTAGTAGACTGGTAGGTCGGTCTGGAACCTTGACTTTTCATTGAGAGGCATCCCCTGGGAATATTAAGTTTATTAAAACTATCTACAAGGAGGAATTTTCCTAAAGGGACACAGTTGGAGACAGGATATCCATTCTCACTGTGGGTTTCTGTTTAATTATCTTTCTCACTATTTTTTTCCCAGATTGGCATAAAAGTTATGTTAGCTATATAAAATTAATTTGAACACTTCTTTTTTTATCTAATGTATTATATAATATATAAATAATCTGTTCTTTAACATGAAAGAATTTATCAACAGATTATCTGGTCTTAGAACTCTGTTGGTCTCATCAACAACTTATTGGGAAGTAATTCCAGGATAACTTTCTTTTTTAGCTTTTTTTTTTCTTTTCTTTTCTTTTTATTTAAATTCAATTAGCCAACATATAGTATGCCATTAGCTTTTGATGTAGTGTTCAATGATTCATTAGTTGCGTATAACACCCGGCATTAATCACATCACGTGCCCTCCTGAATGTCCATCCCCCAGTTACCCCATCCCCCAACCCCCTCCCCTTCTGCAGCCCTCAGTTTGTTTCCCAGAGTCAAGAGTCTGTCATGGTTTGTCTCCTTCTCTGATTTCTTCCCAGGGGAACTTTCTCAGTTTTATCCATGATGGTTGATTTATTCCCTCAGATTGTATGTTAAAAAAATGAGGGCTGGAACCATGTCTGTCTTTTTTATAGCTATAGTCCTGCCTAGAAGAGTGGCCAGGGTGTAATTGTTGTGCTCATTAACAATTTGAGTGAATGAATAACCTTGAGGCAGTTTTTATCACCTATTTTTAAGGAAACATTTCCATTCATTAAATTGTTCAGCATTACTTTCTATACAATACTATTTTTTCATTAAAAAATTATGTATTTTGCTTTTGCTCATTTCCAATTTTATTTATAATTTATCTCCTTTTGATAAGTACATCAGTGCTTCAGAAAATGAACTCCTGCACTTAACCAATTTTACTATTTAGTTATTTTTAGTTTATAAGTTCTTTCCTTAAATCTGGTATAATAATCCTTCTATTTTCCTTAAATTAAATTGGTATTTTGGCTGGATAGTTTCTTTGTTTCTATTCTTTTTTTTTCATGTCTTTTTATTATGTTATGTTAATCACCATACATTATAAACTTACAATAGTAAAAATTGCGAGTTAACGTATACAGCAACTTTGTATTTAGAGTAGATTGCTTAACCTCTCTGTGTTTTAGTTTCTTCATGGATAGAATGGTGATAATGCCTTGCAGGGCTTCTGTAAGGATTAAATTAGTTAGTATAGACACAGTGCTTAAAAGAGTTCCTGATACATAAAGTACACTCAACTTGTTACATAAAGAAGGCTTAATATGTTATATACCCTTTATTATCTTTTATTTTTTAATAATGATGTCATTTACAGCCATGGATTTATATCTCAGTAAAGCTTTAAGTACATGACTCATATTATTTTTATATAGTGTCCTTTCATTATCTATTTTAAACAGTTGGTTGAAATTTAATCATTTATTTGATCAAAGCTGTCTTTGATTATTGTAGTGGTCAAAAAAAAAGAGAGAGGAGAATGAATTATTGGGATTTGTTTAGTATTTGACAATGTAAAGTTTTATTTTAGTATTGTTATTGTAAAATGTTATTTATTTTTCTTTGCTCTTTGCAGATTTACTGAAATTTGATAGTTTCACATCATATGTTATTATACATTTTTTGCATTTTAAAAATTTATTGAGACATTTAACATTACCTAGAATATAATTAAATTTGAATTACAAAGGTCTCATGGTTCTATTGTGGGTTTGCAAGATATAAAATATGACTCACTATGAGTTTTCTTCTAATTATAAATACGTACATTTTATTTAGTGAAACAGTCTACATTATCACTTTTAAAGCCATCACTTTTGTCATTAATACTTTCTATCTTTTAAAAATGATTCTTCTTTTTGTGATTCCTTGTCATTTATTTTTATCTTCTGTTTTTGCTGTATAAACTAGTGGGTTTTTTAAAAGATTTTATTTATTTTGAGAGAAAGAGCATGAGCACGCATGTGAGCAGGGCAAAGGACAGAAGGAGAGGGAGAGAGTCCCACACAGACTCCTTACTGACCTAGGAGCCTGATGTGTGGGGCTAGATGACGGGCTGGATGCAGGGCTGGATGCGGGGCTCAATCTAGGACCTTGAGATCATGACCTGAGTGAAACCAAAAGTCTGATGCTCAACTTACTGAGGCACCCAGGCACCCCCTGTATAGACTAGTTTTAACCTCTTAACACATTCAGAGAACTGATATGATGAAGACCTAAAATTAATCTTAAGGAAATCTAATATTTAAATTGTACTGAAGTAAATTCAAGAAAGCAGAAAATTTTGAGTTTGTTCTTTCCCTAGTTATCTGTCATGAATCTGATATTATGGCATAAATGAAGAATATTTTTGAATGGTCAGATAGTTCCTTAGAAATTTCCACTTACACGTTTTCCTTTATGTTGCCTAAATTAAATATCACATAATGCACCTGATGTTTACCTGTGTTCTGACAGAAACCTGCTTGAACTGATATCTAAAATTCAGGGAATAGGAGCAAGATAAGCTCTGACACCTTTTCTGACTCTCTTTTAGTGGTTTGAATTGGCGTGGTAATGAGAAGGGACTGAAGAAGGAAGACACTGATGAATCACTGGGGTTTGTGAAACTGTGGTGAGAAATTGCCTCTCTGAGTCATGACTGACCCAGAGGCTTGTCTGGTCCCCATGTGTGGTCTATAAAATCTATGACTCATAAAGCCAGATAGCCTGTCTGTCATTCAGCCTTAGGGAATGTTGGGATATCCTCAGAGGAAAAAAAAGACTCCTACCGTTGTCTTTTTCCTATCCATTCTTCGAATGCTCCACAGGTATAAATTTATCACTGATCTGAGTCTTTTCTGATGATACTGAATATTCTTTCAGATGAAGGTTTTAGGTTCTGATCTTGTGCCTACATTTTTCCTTAATTTATCCAGTTCTATTTAAGTACAATAGATCTTCTCTTTATTTAGAATCAATATTCTTTTTATTTTAAAATTCTGTGCAGAAATAAGACCCTAAATGAGAGCATGTGACTTCAAATCCTATAGTCTTTATTCAGTTTCAATACATTGTCATTTTAAGCATAAGGTAGCTCTATGGTAAACTATGATATTAAAAGTTTTATTTATTATACTACTGTTGGTAAATACTGTATATATGATATTAAAAGACCTGAGTATAAAATATCTGTGAATCAGCTAAAACACCATTTGACTGCAATTAATAAGTTATACACTTTGCCTATCCAATTATACTTAGACTAGTCATTAGATGGAAGTAAAGAAGCTGCTTAAATTAAACAGTCTATTTCTCTGAGTTAAATAATTACTATAGCAGGAATACATGTAGATGGCATTGATTGTGATTCAAGATATAATATTCCTAGAAATATGGAGAGGATAAACCCTTATGCCAAATGATTCTTTAAGACAGAAGAAGACAATTGATATTCACTTTATAAAAACTATGTGATGGGCACTATGTCAGAGATGTCCTATCCCCTAATATTAACAGATATCTCTAAGTTTTTGATATTCACCTTTGTAGACTGGGAAAAACAGAGCTCATGCAAGTTACATTTGTCTTGCCTGATGGTCACGCTATTTCTACAACAGATAAGATTTCAGAGATAAAACAAGAGTGGCAGAAATTAATGATGATTTGAGAAACAGAAAAGAAGCTGAACATCATATATAAGAGCTAGCGTCAGAGATTTTTAAAAGAAGCTACAAGAGACAGACAGAAGTGCTAAAATGTTTAGAGTGGACAAGACAGATCTATAATTACAGTGTCTACCCAGTCCTAATGGGAAGCCAGCTCTCAGGGGTTGTGGGACTCCAACATAAGGGCTTCCCATCTCTCCATCCCGTCCATGTTTTCTGTTCTATCTTACTTTCTGAGAAATAACTTTCCCTGATTTTGGTTCCCTTATATCTGCTACACTTGAAAATATCATTCTAGGGGCACCTGGCTGGCTCAGTCGGTTAAGCGTCTACACTCAGCTCAGGTCATGACCCCCGGGCATCGGGCTCCCTGCCCAAAGGAGAATCTGCTTCTTCCTCTGCCACTGCCCCTACCCCTGCTCAGGTTTTTTTTCTCTCTCTTTCAAATAAATAAATAAAATCTTAGGAAAAAAAAAAAAAGAAACTATCATTCCATTATAGAAAAATCTCTGTATTAAAATAAAAGTTCCTAGAGAATTAAAAATAAGCAACTGGTTTTATGAAATTGAGCAGGTCTCACTAAAATCTAAGGAGCAGTTTCTGCAACTACAACTGACTAAATAATTTTATCTCTTGAATTCTGTGTCTTGTAGGTATGCCAGTCAGTACTGTGTATTAATGAGTATGCCGACTAATTGAAATTTTAAACTTCCAAATTAAATTTAATAATTAAATATCACTATATTTAATTTAATTTAATAATTAAATATCACTATATTAACACCTTGAACCTACTTCCTTGTTTTAATGGGAACTAGAAATGAGATTTCCAAATGTTTTCTTCTATCATTTAAGAAGAATGAATTATTTTATTTATGCTTAAATAATATCTCAGATAATAAATTTAACAAAATGTCAAATATATATTTGAAAAAGAAAAAATGTGTTAGAAATAACCAATTCATCCCAATGGATATTTGAATCCCTTGTTAGGAGAGGGCAGAAACTAGTAAAAAGTCAAACTCTATGTTAAGTGGGAGAAAATCGTAAGGTAGTGTTTTAGTTTATCTCCTTTATTATTAAAATATATACCAACATGCTTTTGAAGTATCTGAAATAATAACCTGTTTCTGCATATCTAGCCTACAGGGAAGAGAACACTTTGCTTTCTGTTAGAACAAGAGTCTTACCATTTATCAATCTCCAACATCTAGACAGGAGTCATTCAAAAAACATGGACGTGTCCAGAAGTCAATGAGATCGGGGGAAGCAATGAGAACAAAAAGATAAAGCACAACTATTAGAGGAGACTCATGGATTATGAATAAAACAACACAAAGAACACTTGAGAATATCCAAATGACAATCTTCTGAACTCAGACAAAAGACTTTCAAGAGATATAAACTTGATTTCCCAACTTAATATTTAGAAGATGACTTAAAGAGAGCAAAATAATGATTATATATGGGTTTATAGTCCAAAAGATCAAGTTCTGGGAACGTCTCAGAGGAGAGAGCCAAAGAATGAAGAAATGGGAAAAAATAAGGGAAAAAAAATAAGAACCAGAGCCTAGGTCCAAGATATAATAGAAATTCCAGAAGGAGAAATAATATAAGTAGCAAAAATTAAACAAATAATGGATATAATAATAGAAAATATTTCTATTACATTAATAATAAAATAAGAGTATTAACAAATTCCAGGTCATCTTAATGAGAAAGTACGTAAGGCATGATCCTAGTTATTCCTGAAATTTAAGGATGAAGGGAAATTTTTATAAGCTTCAGGTAGAAAGAAAAAGTTACACACTAAGGAAAAGTCAAATTGGCCTTACATTTCTTAACTGCACAATGTAAATTAAGGACTATGGAATGACATATACAGACCACAGAGATATGGGACTGAAACCCAAGAAACCATACTATAATCAGTGCAGAATGTATCATCCACACACCTACTTCAGGAAAATATTTAAGAAGAGCCTCTATCCAAAAACAGGAACAGGAGACCAGGAACAGAAAAATATCTAAATACTAAGGGCGTTGGTGTCATGGAGTGTCCCCAAATGTAATGCTTTAGTTACAGTTTTTCAACTGGGAATCCTGTTCTCAAACTGTACACCTTTGAATCTAAAGAGACAATCTGCCCACCACAGTTCCAACACACAATGGTGAAACAAGCAGAGTACAAGTAATATACACATTCCGGCTCAAAAATGGACTCAAAAAGACACACAAAATCAGGGGTCCTTAACAATTCTGAAACTCAAATGGGAAATTTGGGGCATTCTTGGATTAGTTCTCAAGGTCAAGGAATGCTTCTCTATGATTCTTGGTTCTTCTCTCTAGGC
The DNA here is from genome assembly GCF_029215605.1 of Mirounga angustirostris. Taxonomy (NCBI): domain Eukaryota; kingdom Metazoa; phylum Chordata; class Mammalia; order Carnivora; family Phocidae; genus Mirounga; species Mirounga angustirostris. The sequence continues at coordinate 8,235,329 of NW_026991722.1, read as the reverse complement.
TCTTGGTTCCTCCGTGAGGAACAAAGAATCATCTTTACTTTTAAAGGTACCGCATTTTCTTGCAGCCGGGCTGTTCTCTCAGCCTGCTTCCTGCCAGTAGAAGACTGGGAGTCCCAGGGCATCTCCTTCTCAGTCTTTGCTTGATAATGCTTCTCACCTTTGCATCTTTTGAGAACTCTGTGGGTTTCCTGTGAATCTTTTTATTAGATCAAATCCAGAGCACTGCCATGAAAATTTGATCTAAAGATATAGCCAAAGATGTGACCATAAAATGATTGATTTCCTGAAATCTTAAAAAAATAAAACAAAACAAAACAAAAAAAACACAACATATCTTATAGTCCCACCTTTGGCTTTTATCTTTAGACCATATGTTCACAGTGGTGCCCAGGATTTATCTTTGTTCAGAAGTCATTTCGTCATTCTGGCATTGTTACTCTTTGGAGAGGCCAAGGATATTTAAAACCATCAATTCTTGAGTCCCCTGGGTGGCTCAGTAGTTTAAGCATGTGACTCTTCATTTCGGCTCAGGTCATGATCTCAGGGTCGGGAGATTGAACCCTGGGGCGGGTTCATCGCTCAGCGTGAAATCTGATTGAGATTCTCTCTCTTCCTCTGTCCCTCCCACTGTGCACGCACCCCTCCACCCCTGAAATAAATAAATAAATAAAATCTTAAAAACAAAAAACATCAGTTTTTGGCTCCTTTTTGTTTAATGATCCTCTCCTCAATTTATCCCTCTCCACCCGCATTTTACTAAGCAACAAGAAGAAGGCTGCATCACTGACACTTTGCTTGGAAATCTTATCTAGATGACACAGTTTAGTGGGTACATATTTTAATTTCCACAGAGCTGCAGGAACAGTTCAGCTAAGTTTCCTGCCTTCTCATAATCAAAGTGCTCCTTCCTCCAACTTCTAATATTTTCCTCACTTTATTGTAAGATCTCACTCACAGTGTCCTCGATGTCCAAAGTTTTGCAATCTGTCTCAAGGTTGCAAACCTTGAATCCCTCACTAGCATCCTTCTCATGGTCACTGATGGATTCCAAAGCCAGGCTTTGGAATTTTACAGTTTTTGGTATGGCAAGCACCTTATCTCCACATAGCAAAATGGATTTCAATTACACATTTATGCATAAAAAATACCCCAGAAGTTAGCATATGGAAAGATGAAAACAAACTTTTGTTATCTTACAGCGTTCATTATTTAGGAGCAACCAACAGCAGCTTAGATGGCTGGTTATTGCTCAGGGTCTCTTAGTGTAGGGCAGGGTGAAAGGCTTCACCGGGGAGCATCCCTGTCTGAGCTTCCTCACAGGCTGTTGGAAAGCCTCGGGTGATCTTTCTCATTCACAGAGGTTTCTCCACAGAATTGCTTCATATTGTGGCAGCTAGCTTCCTCCAGAGCAAGCAATCCAATAAAGACCACCCATATTGAAGTTACAGTCTTTTTATAACCTAATTTAGAAAAGGCACTCCATCACTTCTGCCATTCTATTCCCTAGAAGTTAGTCAAAAAGGTCAGCCCACACTCAGAAGGAGAAATTCTAGGGGACGTTATGCCAAAACCTGAGGATCTTTGGGGGCCAGTTTAGAGGCTGTCTACTATAGTGATAAGATTATGAATGGTATGCTATTTTTGTGTGTGTAAGAAAAACAGAAATAGAAACACATATATATCTTTCCTTAAATCATCAAAATGAAACAATGTAAGGATAAAACGAAAACTAATAAAAATGGTTTCCAGAAAAGAGAGGTAGAAAATAGAGAGGAAGGGACAAAAGTCAGAACTATATCTCTTCACGTGCCTTGTTTGGTAGGTCTGATTGTTGGAAACATGTAACTATTTTACATAATGAAAATCTCAAAGGAAAAGAAGCAATCCCTTAAATATGAGATCTTTGTTTATATACTTCAACAGTAGTATCAACAGTAAATGAATTGGAGATATCCATAAAAACTGAGAATTTTTCTCTTTTGAAATATATTTCTAAAATAAAAGTATTTCATGTCCTTGTAACTGAAGAGCTTAGAATCAGTAGCAAGAATAATACCCTAGTAACCAGATTATGGGAACTGAATTTTATTTCCCATTAAAAAAACCAAAAGTTCCTAGGGGAAATAATGGATTCCAGGTCTAGAGCTGGAAATGTGCAAGATGAATCTGGATATCTTGTGATTGATCACAACAAAGCTATTAAGGTCCATGGGTACCTGATAAGAACACAAAATGTCAACTGAAGCAGCTCCTTCTGGTCAAAGATTGGGCAATTAAAATTCCAAAAAGAATAATGACTCTGATGGATTGAAATGTATCACATATACAGAACTCCATTTTTTTATTCTCTTTCTAACATAAGAGGGTGTCCTTTTGTGTTTGCTAGAACACATTCAATATTTCTGAACAATGGTTGATAAGGGTTAAGAATCAAGCATATTCCCTGCCTTTCCTATAAGGAATCGATTTCAAAACAATCCTATGGTTTTGAAAAATAATAGTTTATAAATTCAGGAATAAAATTAAATTAGAAAATGACAATTTTACAATCCCTAATGAAATAATGCATCAATGCAATGATCACCCAAGGCTGAAAAACCGTTAGGGAGACGTTTGGTGGGGAATTTTATAATGGATGTATCGGGCTGACAACACTTGAACCCTCTAATCAATGGAGCAGTCAGACATTTTGTTCTTCTTGATGTGATTTAGTTGAATATATACAGCACTTCTTATGGATTACTCTGGGGGAAAAAAAGAATGTACTCAAATATCTAAGTCACGTTACTAGTTAACAGGAAGTTTAAGGCTTAGGCAACTACAATAAATGATGCCATGAAGATACAATCAATTGTATATACACACACAATACGCACACACATACACACACACACTGCTCTATCAGAAATTTAAGAATCTAAACTAACTGTAGGAGAATATTTAAATCATATCAGGGTGTTATAAAGACCTACATAAGTATATAAGCAAAGGCATAATCATTATATAATTATTTAAACCCAGATTTATGAAACCCTTAAGTAACTACTGAGATTATTATTGAGAAAATTAATCTCTGACTTCAAATACCTCATTTATAGAAACACATTACTGTATAAATGATGGAGAAAGTTAGTGGTCATGGAAATTACTATAGACCCAAACCAGTCTAGAAATGGTGTCTCTACAACTGAATGTCTGCCTCAGAGCCTCTGTTTCCTAATCTATTAAATGGCAAGTTTTTTGTTTATGGTTTTTTTTTTTTTTTTGCTTAACACATGGCACTGCAAGAGGACTGAATGGAATAAGGTATTTAAAGCATCTGCAAATCTAAATCAGTCTTCACATAAAGAAATCATAACCATGTAGGATACGTAATCGCAACAAGTGAATGGAACAGACAACATGCCCGAGGTATTTCAAGGGGGGGGAAATCACACCATGTCAATAGGGAGTTTATGCAAATTTTCTGGGAAGGTCAGAGTTTGAGCTTATTTATTCCAGAGTGACAGCTTAAGGGATCTTGCCAGGTTATTCTAAATATCTGCCTCAGCATCTGGTACTATGTGCGGTGGATAGTCCAAACAACTGTTTGTTACATAAATGAACGAAGAGGAAGAATATGCTGTTAAGGCAAGTTAGAGTGTCCGCTGAGTTGTATGGGCTCTAGATGAAGACTCCTAATAATGATGGTACAAAAATCACCTTTGGTTGGGGTAAGTGGCATGCTACTTTGTCCCTTAAGCTTTCATATTTTTCTTCCCTTCAATCAAGTAGTTTCCTTTCTCTCTTAAAATGATTATGTTCCCAAAAGGGCTAAGAAATTTTAACTGGAGGGACGCCTGAGTGGCTCAGTCGGTTGGGCGTCTGCCTTCGGCTCAGATCATGATCCCAGGGTCTTGGGATCAAGTCCGCATCGGGCTCCCTGCTCTGCAGGGAGCCTGCTTCTCCCTCTGCCTCTGTCTCTCTCTCTGTCTCTCATGAATAAATAAATAAAATCTTTAAAAAAAAAAAAGAAAGAAATTTTAACTGGAAACATGGGAAGATACTGCTCGCTATGGTAAGCAAGAAAAGAAATAAACATAATCTTTTGAACTTTTATCAAATTTAAACTCTTTATAAATGAACGAGTCATTTATAAAATTTTCAATCTTTATACATTTTTTTTTTCTTAAAAACATCCTGACCTGCTAGGCACTAAATAGTCTTGCCTATAGCAAAAACCCATACATTGCCTCCAGCTAAAATTCAATACTCCCTATTTCTCCTTGCATCTTATAAACATGATATAATTTTTAAATTAAAATTTCTTTACACTAGGGAATAGCCTACTTCTGAATGTCATGAGTTCCTGCGTTAAGGGGGGGGAGTTCCCCATTGTTTTGATTTTACAAGTTGAACATTTCAATGGGTCATTCGCATCCACCAGTAGTAGCTTTGGTCTCCATTCCGCCTGGGAGATGAAAAGCCAGGACCCACTCTTAGGCCTAGTTAACTGAAACGCGTGCATAAATCAGTCCACTCCGGTCCTTCTCGCTGCTGCTTCGCGAGAGGACGTCGGCGAAGGGCTGCCTCGCCTGACGGCTCCAGTCTCCTCAGCAGCAGAGGGACTAGACACATGCGCACCGTTGGTCTCTTTGTGTGCACCAGGAAGGGCTCGGCGTTGATTTACACTTCCTGATGGGGCAAGGACCTGGAACGCGAACGTGTGCTTAGGGACAAAAATGCACGTACGCAAGGCCACTGAAATAAACACTTGTCTCGCTCCAGTTTGCCTTTGCCTCTTTGGGAGCATCCCCACCGCCCTTTCCCCGGTGTCCAGCTGGGGAGCGGACACTGAGCCCCGGAATGAGGAGCCGTGTCCTCTGGGATCCCACACCCGGGAGGGCGATGCGGGCACCGGGAGCCGGGGGGGCAGGACCCTGGACCCGGCGCGCGGGAGGAGCTCCCCGCCCGGGCCGCGAGGGACGGAGCGCGTCCTGCGAGCCTCTCCGAGCGCAGCCCCCCGGGGGGCCGGGGGGCGGGAGCCGGGCGGGCACCGTGTCCTCTGGGATCCCACACCCGGGAGGGCGATGCGGGCACCGGGAGCCGGGGGGGCAGGACCCTGGACCCGGCGCGCGGGAGGAGCTCCCCGCCCGGGCCGCGAGGGACGGAGCGCGTCCTGCGAGCCTCTCCGAGCGCAGCCCCCCGGCGGGCCGGGGGCGGGAGCCGGGCGGGCACCTGGGCCCGCCCCCCGTCGCCTGCCCCTCCCCCGCGCCGGGGCGCCGCGCGGGTGCGCCCCGGCCAGCTGTGCGCCGCCGAGCGAGGCGCCAGCCCGCGGGTGCTGCCGGGGGCGGCGGCGCGGAGGGGGCGCCCGCAGCTGGCGGCGGCGCGGGCCCGGCGCTCGGCTCGCGGCTCGCGGCGGGGGGCGGAGGTGAGGACCGGAACGAGGAGGGCGGCGCTGCTCGCGGCGCCGGGCCGCGTCCCCTGTCCGCGGCCGCCCTGCCACCAGCCCGCGTCCCCGCCGGCGGGGGCTCGGGGGCCCGGGCGGCGGCGCGGCTGTGGCGGCGACGGGCTGGATGCGAGACCTGCGCGGACCTGGCGGCGCACGGCGGCTCTCGACTCTGGGAAGCCCATCGCGGAGGGGACGAGCCCGAACGTGCTGGCCATGGCCTCCAACTTTAACGACATAGTCAAGCAGGGCTACGTGAAAATCCGCAGCAGGAAGCTGGGGGTGAGTGGCTCCCCGGGCTCTCTCCTTCCCCTGCTCGCGTTTGCGCGGCTGGCTGTTGTGGGGGGCGTGGGGGCGGGGAGAGGCGACACGCGCGGGCAAAGAGGGACCCGGCCCTTTCGCAGACAGCCCGCTTGTTGCTCGGCCGGCGTGGGGCCCGCACGTGCCTCGGGGGGTTCTGCACACGAGTTGAGGGTTCCGGGAGGGCCCGGGTCCCCATCGTCTCGTGCGCGGTGCTGGCTTGGACCAGACTGAGAAGTCATGTAGACGGAAGGTATCGCCAGTTTTGAGATGAATGTGCCTCGGAGGCGTTTTATATATAGTGCTAAGCACAGTGGTCTGCTCTCGAAAGTGTGCGCCTTTCGGGGAGAATTGCTCGGTGTGCGGGAGGTGGGCAGGCGCTCCGGTGTGTGTATTTGCAATCACCATTTTCTAACCCCGCTCCCAAGCCCATTTCGAAATTCTCTTTTGATGCCCTCCCAGCGCCGCGCGTCCCCGCCGGCGACTGCCAGCGACTTCAGTGCGCCCCGAGCAGTTGCCCCAGTGGCAGGCTCGCTGGCCGCGTGCGCGCCCGGACAGGTGCACCTGCGCCCGTGTGCAGGCAGGTGTGTGCTCGCCGCCGCGGACACGGCAGGCTTTGCGACAGCAAAGTTCATGGAGACCTTGCCGTAGTTCTTTCGTGGAAGATAGTCTGCCTGACTTGGGAGAGAAACAGTGTAGGCCCCCGGGGGTTCAGAAGTTCTCTAGTGACCGGACGAGGAGGTAAGAGGGACGCGCTGGCGGTCTCGGAGGACCTGGCTGTGCAGCGGAGAGGCAGGAGGCGAGGGGCGGGCGCTTGGAAACACAGCTGCCCCGCTGGGCGGCCCCGGGGAGCGTGGGGGCGACGCGCAGGGGGGCGCGGTGGCGGCAGTGGGGCCCGCGCGCGCGACGGGTGCTGGGCAGCCTGGGCAACCGAGAACGACCCTGGCCGGCAGGTCCAGAGCAGGAAGGGAAGCTCGGCGTGGGGGCGAAAGTGCCCCTTCCCGAATTCCCTGGGTGTTTCTCTGCCTCACCGTTCTCAGAGTTCCAGTTCTGCGAAGCTCCGGGATCCTGGGGCAGAGCGGCCGCGAACAAGAACATTCCCCGCGTTCCCTGCTGACTGGATGAATCCTCCAACTTGGAAAGAAAAGGAGGGAGAAGTGCGTTTATTTTCTCACTCAGAAAGAAAGAAAGAAAAATGGGGCTAAATGTAGCGCTAGAAAATTGAACGAAGGTAGGGCAGAACCCCTAAAGCCCCTAAAAGAGGAAGGGTCCCTACGCACCCAGAGGTCGCCGTGTCAGGAGTTGGTGGACGCAGGTGTGGGCGGCGGGAGGAAGGGAAAAGGCAGACTTGTCTGTTTTGTGCTGCCTCGGCTGGGCTTCACTTTGAAGGTGAGGACTGCACCCCGAGGAGCCGAGAGGCCCACCCTCTGGAACTTCAGCAGCTCCGTAGCAGCGGGGAGGAGAGGACCCGGTGAGCGCGAAGCCGCCCACCTCGCGGCCCGGCGCCTCCGCGCCCGCCGCGCGCCCTCGCAGGGCCGGAGAGCACGCGCGCGGCGCAGCCCCTCGGCCGCGGGTCCAGGGCTGCTCTTGGGCAGAAAATTGCGCCTCGTGCTTTTCCGGCGAGGTAAGGAAGAACCCACGTGTAAAGCCGCAGCTGTCCAGGAGGCTGAGGGCATCTCTCAGCCGGGACGCGCTGCTCAGATCTGTCACCCGCGCTGCCCAAGCAAGAAAGAGCTGGAGGGGAGGACCGCTTTAGGCACTTGACCTATGAAGCCCTTTGCTCTCGCACCGGGTGCTTGCTCATCCTTCTCGCTCTTTCGGTCTTCTTGCAATCTCAGTCGTGTCGGGCAGCTCAGACGTTACAAGCTAGTGGATGATTCAGGTCCCCCGGGGAGATGTGTATCTGCTTCCACAGAGTCATTGTGTACGTGAGAATGAGACTGAGCAATGCAACCCTGGGAACCCCCGCTCCTTGCGCTGTTGGTCCTGGGGTCTGTAGGATTCCTCTCCCGTCCCCAGCTTTCCAGGATTTCATACAACAAAAACTGAATATGGCACCCAGTTAAAATATAGGATCCAAGGAAAGAGCATTGCCTGCTTCTTGGCTAATCATGGTGTTAACAGCCTTTGAAATGTCCTTTTAAAACACCATTCCTCCTAAAGATGTGTGCAAATGTATTTGCAATCCCAAGGCGTCTGTCTCTTTCCATACTCACCGTTTAGAGATATATGCCTTTGTAAAGGACACCCTTCAGAGAAAATAAAAGCATGTTTCCATATAGATTAATTTTATGTGTAGATTAATTTTGTCTTCCATTTCTACAACTTCAGAGTTTGGTGTTGAGACAGTTTTGTTTTGTTTTAATATTAAATTGAAATATTAAGCTAAACTAACCTTGATTATTTTGAAGAATTTTAATTATCAAAAAGAACTTTAGAGACTTTCTATTCAGAATATTCTACTATTCAGAAGGGTGACTTCACATGACACAACTTCATCTACATGTTTCTGTGAAGCTGAATAAGTAAGTGGGTCTCATTAGATAGTAAAACTTTAAGCAAGTAAGGGGTGCCGTACACGTGAAAAGTCATATCCCAAATCATAGAAACATGATTTATCTAAATATTAAAACTTCATTTTCATAGTTAATAGTACATAATACTAATTTTGTGGACTCGGAACTATGGATTTTTCCAAATAAAATATGGATTTTTCCAAATAAAATAATTTTAATTCAGAAGACACATAATGATTCTTCTATGGTTTATGTTCAGAACTAAATATCAAAATAAAAATTCTAATGAAATATGCACAGGTATTTGATTTATCATGTACAGAACTCATGCTTTCAAAAACCAAATTTTATAATATTCTAAAGGGGGAAAAAAAACCCTGGGCATGAGGCCAGTGGTATCAGAGATTATTATGACGTGAAAATATATTTTGAGATGAAATGTTCTACCATACCCTTTACTCCTTAAAAGTTAGTCTTCCCTATTGTCCTGAAGGAGGGCAGAAAAGTGCCACTTGCCCTTTGGGCTGGGGGACAACCCTGATGAAGGTGCTTCCAGGTTTAAGTGGTTGAAACAGCCCTTGCCAGTCTTCTTAGGGAATCTAGTGCTACCTGTTGAGGACGCTTCTTTAGCCAGTTATTTGGGCGAAGTAGTAAGTGTTAAACAATGTTTAGAATGTTTGCTTTGAAATTTGTCTTGACACATTAATCAGCCTGTCTTTTATTCAGGAAAATAATTTTGAAAAAAAATAGTAGTATCCTGGATTTTACCCTTGTCCTTTAAAAATATGTGACATGACTGTTACAGTCATTTCTTCATAGTCTGTGTTAATTTTTCATTATAACATGTCACTGTTTCTATAGATATACTGTTTTCCTTTTGCTTGATTTAAAAGCCCTTACAATAATTCAGTTCCTTTTGCCATCTTATCTGTTGCATGATTGGTATAATTTACAAGGTACCATGGTAGTCAGTATTTTGTTTTTAACAAAGGGTTACTTCAAACACTAATTAAAAAAAAAAAAAAAGCAAAAGCATGTTGGTCAAAATTGCTTATCTCGGGGCACCTGGGTGGCTCAGTTGGTTAGGCGACTGCCGTCGGCTCAGGTCATGATCCTGGAGTCCTGAAATCGAGTCCCACAACGGGCTCCCTGCTCAGCGGGGAGTCTGCTTCTCCCTCTGACCCTCCGCCCCTCATGCTCTCTCTCTCTATCTCATTCTCTCTCTCAAATAAATAAATAGTCTTTAAAAAAATTGTTTATCTCTTAGCCTTTATTATCTGTTTCCTTCTGAACACTGATAGGTTAAATTTAGTCAGCAAGGCATATGTTGTAAAATATCCAACGTATTCTTGGTTTGCAGATAAACTAAGAACTCAACCACTGAAACCATTACTAGAACTTTATACATGGCTATTGACTCTATAATGCAGCAAAGGTAAATGCAGCATATCATCATCATCACTAGCATTAACCTCACTATATAAATTCCAGACTGCCATAGTATGACTAATTCTAGACTCAGCCCTCACATCATTGTTTTTAAGGAATTCTGTTCAAATATAGCAGTGTGAATATTCACAGGCACATTGTACACAAATAGTATTTTACACAAATTGTTTTCTCTTTCTTTCTTAAAGTCAGGTGAAGGATTTGTATTGGTTTGTGTGGGTATCAAAGGAATGTCTCAAGATACAGTTGACGTTTGCACATTCAACAAATGATCAAATAATTATGGAGCATCTACTGTTTATCAGGTGGTGTGTGTGTGTGTGTGTGAGACAGAGAGAGAGAGAGAGAGAGAGAGAGAGACTGTGAATGTCCCAGAGTCATGTTGTATTGTCAGGGTTAATAACAATAAATACCTCCTACATCACTACTACTCATAGTACATTAGGCCAGTAATAGTCACTTTACCCCAACCTGGCTGTAAGGGAAGCAGGGAAATGTAGAAGATCACATTTGGAGTATGTGATGAGCCCCAACTTTATGAGCTGAACATCTATTCAGGAAATGAGAAATCATTTGCATAATCTCCATTTGTTTCAACAACTTACTGTGGATTCATCTACATCTTGCCCTCTCTCCCTCCTTTTTTTTGTTTTTGTTTTTTCTCCCTCCTTGATTAGAACCTTGAGACACTTCCATCCCTGGCTTGATGACTCTTGATCTTCTTCTTATAAATTCTTTGGGTTTTCCTGTCCTCCCACAAACAGCTTTCTTCTGATGATGGAAGAGAGTAGTTTTTCATGAGAGAGATTTATGAAAATTTACCCCTTTACAGAAGCTCATTCATTAATATATATGGGAATTTGTGTGTGTGCATTTGCATATTTTGGTTGATTAGAGCAATCAAAAATTTCTCTGGTTTCCCAAATATCTAGAAAGTATTTTACGAAGAGTGATTTTATCTTGTATGACATGCATTACCAGTTTACCAGGAATTAGATGCATTAAATATATTTAAGATAAAACATATAAATAACTTAATGATTTTGACCGTTCAAAAGTTCAAAAGAACTCTTAGGATCATTACTTCAGCTATGAATTCCTAAATCTATGGATTTAAAACAGGGAAGTTGCATATCGGGTGTACTTAATCTTTTCTCTTTCTAGAATATTCTGTATCCTGGACATTGCTTTCTGAAAAGGATCCATTATATCCATGGTTATTTATCATTTATCTCTTTCTTATTAAATATAGAATTTAGAATATATGAAAAGTAATTATTTTAGCTATTTTCATTTTTGATTTTTGTTTATGGTGACTATTATGTATGTGTTTAACACTGTTAAACATTCCACTTAATTATTAATAATAACCCATGTGAGTTATACTGAGTAGGACTATTAAGTATTCATGTGTTTGGTCTGTTTCTAATTACATCCACTTCATTTTAGAAACTATACAAAGATAAAAAGCAAGCAATACTAACAAAATAAAAATTACCTGTTTTCCCACTATCTAATGATCTTTTCTAGATTTCTTAAATTTTGAAGTTTTAGCTTTAAGGAAAAAATAATTCTATCAAATGGGACAAACTAGTTAAAAGAGAAAATACTATAATTTCTTTACTTCAGTTTTATTGCTTTTGTCACGTGACTCATAGTATTTTCTTTTCTTCTTCAAGCTCTAGTAACTTTGTCCAAAGAGCTCAAGAATGTAGGTAGAGAACATTTTCATTAACTTTCTGCATAAATCTCCACTGGTTTTATTTTAGGATACAGAACAGGATTATCCTTTGAGTACTTCCTTTTTTTTTTTTTTAAGATTTTATTTATTTATTTGACAGAGAGATAGAGAGCACAAGTAGGCAGAGAAGCAGGCAGAAGGAGAGGGAGAAGCAGGCTCCCCGCAGAGCAGGGAGCCCGATGCGGGACTCGATCCCAGGACCCTGGGATCATGACCTGAGCCGAAGGCAGCCGCTTAACTGACTGAGCCACCCAGGCGCCCCTGAGTACTTCCTTTTTATATTATAACACTACTCCTTAATGAGAGTATTGCACCTGTCAGTCAAATTGAATGGAATAAGGAATGATATTTTGTTATAAGTAGAGAACAGAATCTCATTTAATAAAGAAATGTTCTCATGTTGTTTGAAATAAATGGTGGTTGTAATACTTGAACATGTGCAAAGTATTTCTCCTGTTATTGTACTAAATTCATTGTAAGATTGTCTAATATTTTGGCTTAATAGTAAAATGACTGAGAGGACAAACACTTTGAAGTTTGATTTGAGGCTTCATAATAGTAACATAATCATTTTGCATTTTGGTGTACCATGCATTTTACAGCTTATAAAGAATTTCCACATGTATTATCTTACATAATTTTCCCAGGATGCTGTTGAAAGTATATTTAATTTTACCTTTTATACATAAACTCAAATCCAAAAGAAGTAAAGGGAATCAGCCAGAGTTACAGAGAGACAGATTGGGTTTGTGTGTGGATGTGTATACTCAAATCTAGGTATCCTAACTTGAGGTGCAGTATTATAAATACAATGCAACAGTTTCCATTTCCTAAAATATGTAGGCAGGGAGCAACACAGCTATGTGTACTATTCAAAGTAAATGTGTTTTCTTCAGCTGGTTACTTAGTGTAAAGCTAATATTATCATTCACTTGACTCAACCATAAGTTATTTACATTGCAGATGAACGTGCTACTGGCAGGTGAGAGGTGGTGGAAATGGCTGAAGGTGATCAAAAGACAAAAAGACTTCCAGTTGTAAGCTAAATAAGTTCTGGAGAGGGAATGTAGAGCATGGTGACTACAGCTAACAATACAGTATTGTATTTTTTAAAGTTCCTAGGAGAGTAGATCTTAAAAGTTCTCCTCGCAAGAAAAAAAGTTGTACCTAGGTGAGGTGATGGATGTTAACTAACCTTAGTGTGGTGATCATTTCATAATGTACACATATATCAAATCATTATGTTGTATACCTTAAACTTATACGATGTAATATATCAATTACCTCTCAATAAAACTGGAAAAAAGTGTTACTTGGTGAGAGAATTTATGCCACAATAAGGAGATACTATGCAGATATTTTTCCAGGCCACTTTGAATGGACGTGATTTCATTTTCATGTACCATCTAAAAACTGGCTAATTTCTCCTTTTAAGAATGGAGAACAGGCTCCAAAATGCAGCTGATATCACCTGTGTAGACTTTAAAATGTTTTTGTTTATTTGTTTTAAAGATTTTATTCATTTATTTGAGAGAAAGACATTGCTACCCAAATCTGGACACACTGAGCCGTGCTGAACCAGACCATGACCTCTGTCTGCGAGGCTTGGTTGTTTACTTGTTGTGTTGCTTGCTACTTTTAAGGGGAAGGAATTGAAATAGATACACTTAAATGACGTTCCCATTTTTTTTTTTTAGTTCTCTTATTTTAAAAATGTCTATATGCCATTCTGTTACTTACATGTAGGTATTTATATAAGATATATAACATGGGTAAGCATGTGCAATTGTTTTTCTCATGATTTTTTCCTTGTAAACATGAAATTAGTTTTCTTGGACCATTCAGTATCCTTTAAAATATGTATATGTGTGCGTGTGTGTATGTGTGTGCATACATAGATAGATACATAGATACATGCATACATACACATGTGTTATATATTAAATAGAATGGTATATATTCCCAAATGACATCTAAGCCCTCACACACACTGAATTATATACAAATATAATAGGAAGGTTAACAGGAGAAGAAAATGTACATAAAATGTCTTAATAGCATACAAGTTAAGTTTTTATTATATAAATTATTACATGTTCACTTTATTCTTTGAAAAAAATTTTAATATTAGTCTAAAATTGAAATTTAGGATGTCTTTCAAAAACTATGGATTTTAAAGGTTCGCAACCAGTAAGAGAAAATTCTTTATCTCTGTTTACATAATCCTAGTGAAATTTCTAACATCGTATTCAAGAAAAGGAATGAAAGCATACTTTTTACATATTTGAACTTGCCTTGAAAAGTATGCCTTCTCATTTAACTTACTAGGAAATAGGAATACGTCTCCCTGAATGTTTTAAGGGCCCTGGGGCTGTGCTGTAGAAAGCATCCATGTCATCATTTTCCTGATGCTTTTATAGACTTCATTACACTTTGGAATCTTTAAGTATTTGTTCTGTAAGTCTTCTAAACAAAAGCACATCTAGTGCCAAATCATGATGCTGAGTTTAACTGGAAGCTACCCAATTATGTATAAGTATGAAATGTGTTTTTCTGTACATTTAAAGTAACAGCTATTTAAAACTCTGACGACTGCTTAACACACATACTGTTGCTTTCTGATACTTTACATGATTATCTAAATTACTTAGACCTCTATTTAAAGTGATCCTCAGTTATGACTGCTTTGGAGTTACTTACAGAGCTTGCGCTTTTCCTCATTGATTTGGTCTGGCTGGGTTTTGAGCATGGATATGCTTTTGAAGTCCCCCCAGGGGCTTTTACTGTGGTGCTCTGGTTGATATTCATTATCATACAGTGAGGATTTGGGGAGAAATAAGGAAAATATGAGATCTGTTAGGCCACTGTAAACTACTAAAAACACTGTCATTAGTGCTGAGACTTATGAATTGGCATTCCCGAAATATAAAGTTAGTTATCCAGTAAATCAGTCACGTAATGCTAATTACTGACAGTCTATAAGCCTTTATAATGTGAATACAAAAATGATAAAGTAGAAATTTCTTCGAGGGACAGAAATTCACTTCTAAAACAATGTGGTGGACATAACTCAAATTTTCTAAAAACTCTGGATCATTCTTTCTGTCAGTCATATTGATGCTCAGCTGAGGCTTCTGCTATTAATATGGCTACTCACGAAAGACTTCCTTCTTTACTTTGTGTATTCTAATCTAAGTAATTGCAATACCATGGCAGTTTAAATTGTACTTCATTTAAAACTCAGTAAGTTCTGAATGGTGCTGTTTTTCTTATTGGAGATTCAGTGCTTCAGACTATTAAAGAAAAGAAACCTATATCTTAGAGTCTATTTTATATTCTTCATAGATCTGGGTTTATGGTTATGCGAGGCAGTCACTGCTATGTAGCACCTCATTTTTGGTGTCTCAGAGGTTTCTTTTGTTCTGTCTTTTGTTCGTTGTCTCCTACTTGAGGAGAGAGAGCATGAGTGGATGGGTGGGAGAGAGAATTGGGACAATATATGGCAAAAACCTACTGAGTACACATAGACAGTATGTACTTTATGGCTTGCTGAGAAAGTAACACCAAGCTGAGAAATCATGAATAAAGAAGGCTTTGTTGTGAGTTCCATGCAGAAGAAATAGCATACCTATATAATGATATGTGCCTGGATGGGTGAGTAGCATTGAGGTAAAGGCCCAGAATAAAGGGCTTATAATGTTCTAAGATCCCACAAAGTCACTGATGTATTTCATAAAAAGGGTTAATGTTCATTCTCAACTTAGCAACATCCCTGAATCTTGAGTGCATAGAATTCATTGTAGTAAAGTAGTATTTGGGCAAGAAGACCAATGAGCGGTGAGTATTATTATCCAAGAAAGGCCTTTCTCCTTGTAGTAGCTAGCCGTAATTGAGAATCACTGACATAGAAGTATTTTTTTTTTCTTGCACTGCAAAGAAGTCTTCTAACAATCACTGTTTGCAATGAGAAGTTAGCTGTCTTATTGTCACCTTTTGAAAATCATTAGACTTTTCCCCTCTGCCTACATTGAATGCCCTCATTTTCTGGTTTTCAGGAATTTTGCTATGCTATGTGTAAATGTAGTTTTAATTCTATTTATTATTCTTGGGTTTATCGTGCTTCTGGATTTTGTGGCTTGATATGTTTCTTCAGTTCTGAAAAATTATTTGCTGTTTCCCCTTCTGTCATATCAATTCTGTCCATTCTTTTCTCTCCTTCCTTATTCATATGCTAGATAACTTATACTGTATTTTCTGTGCTTTTGTGCTTTTTTCTTTTTCATTCTTTTGTCACTCGAAGCTTCAGGATATTTCTTCTCATTTCACTAATTTTCTACTCAACTGAGAATAATCTACTGTTAAATTTATTCATTGTATTCAGTTTAATTTATTTTTTCAGGTCTACAGTTTTCAGTTGATCCTGTTTTCTTAGAACGTCCTAAAGAAATAAATTCTCAGTTTTATCTTTGGTAGGCTTCAATACCTTCAAGTAGATGACTTTTGTATTTGTCCAGCTTTTCTAGTTGTCAACATGCAGGCTTCCCTGAGTTACCTAGTACACCACTAACAGGAATGGAACATCCTCAGCTGGTTGAACTTTGTAGTGATTTCTTTGTGGGGAAACCGAGGCCTTGTGGTCCTCCAGAACTCCACTGAGAGCCAAGAGAGTTAGTTGGCTGTAGCTCTTCCTTAGTGGTGAGCCCCTCTTTCTGTGGTAATTTTGTCTTTGGAAATTTTCAAACAGGTTATCTATCTCTGGAGGAGAACTAGAGTTCTAGTGAAATTGAAAAAGAATGAAGGTATTTGAGTGATAGGACTAAACATGACTACCCCAGGTAGTGTGTGTGTGTGTGTGTGTGTGTGTGTGTGTGTGTGTAACCTGCCTCTGCATAAAAATGGGAGGGGGGAATGAAGCAGTTAGAAGGCTCCTCTAGATCTAGAACTAATGATGTAATGTATGGGGATTAACATAGGAATAAAAAAATTAAAAAATTAAAAAAAAGAAGGCTCCTCTAGGATTTGACTTAATGAACAAGGCCAAATATTTCTGTCCCTTTCAGCAGTGGTTTTTTAACCTGGGCACATATTACAATCACAGGAGATGGTTTTTAGTGTTGTTGGGTTTTTTGTTTCTTTAATGACAAGTTCTGCTTCCAGAGATTCTTATTTAGTTGATCTCTAGGCAATAGAATTGTTTGTTCATTTGTGTTTGTTTCATTTGGTATTAATCTACCCAAGGGATTCTACAATAAATGACATACTTTTCACCAGAAAAGAATTCAGGACAAGTTGTTTATCACTATATATTACCACAGAACCCTACTGAACTAGAATAAATTGGTATAGTATGCCTCTGTAAGTGGTTAAATGAATTAACAATATGAATCAGATATTCATCATTTAGTTTTTTATCCAGCTTTTCAGTCTTTTTTCCATATATTTAGACAGCATCCCCCTAATATCAATATTATGGATGTTGAAGATAAGAAATAATACCTCACATTATAGAAGATGAAATTCCAAAATATTCTTTCCTCGTATCTTTTGCTGTTAGGGCATGAGAAATGAGCTAGGTATTATCAATTACATGACCAGACGTTGAGTTAGTGATAAAAAAGGCAACCCAGGACAGGGATCTTCACAAGGGACAACAGAGTAATTGTTTCCATTGGATTGATTTATTGATGCAAAATTATAAGCAATGTAAACTGTTGTACCTACTGTCCAAAAGCAATAGCCTCATCAAGAAGCCTAATGATTTAAGAGATCACTTATTATCGTTGTTTAGGCTTGAACCTGGTTCTCCAGCCCTCTATTCCTAATTTGAAGTAATGAAATATTTAATATATTTCCTTCTATCTAAATCAGCCAGTGTCAACTTCTGTTACCACTGATAGCAACTAATACCTCTGACAGATAAAATGGCATTATTGGAAGTGACCCAATTAAATCTTAGAATACACTTAAAATAATTAATTTTTAAAGTAATGGGTATGAAATGTCTTTCCTTACCAATATGTAAACCGTAGAATTCCTTTTCTATTGTAGTAATTGCTAGTTTGGACATTTAGCACATCATTAGTGAGTTATTCTGTTCACCCACGGAGAAATGTAGGAGCTTTGATGAAAGCATACATTCAGACCATATAATTTTTAATTTTTAATGTTTGCTTTTAAAAGAGGGACGCACACAAATGTACCCAGTGAATTTTTGACAGAAGTGCAAAAGCAAAACAGTGAAGGAAGGATACCTTTTCAACAAATGTTGCTGGGGTAGTTGGACATCCCTGGGCAAAGTAAGCGAACCCCAACACAAACCTCGCACCTTGTAACTCCAAATAGATCATAGACATAAGTGTAAAAAGTAAAACTACAGAATTTTTGACAAAATGTATAAGAAAATCTTTGGAAACTGGGTCTGGGCAAAGAGTTCTTGGACTTGACATCAAAAACATAAGCTGTAAAAGGAAAAATTGATCAATTAACCTCCTCAAAATTAAAAATGTTTGCTTTGTGAAAGAGCCCATTAAGAAGATGAAAAAAAATTGCTATAGACTGGGGGAAAATATTTACAAACTGTGTATCTCTAACAAAGAACTAGTATAAAAAAAAACTCTTAAAACTCTATGGTAAAATTTTAAAAAACAACAACAATTCAATTAGAAAATGGGCAAAAGACATGAACTGACACTTCACAGAAGTTGCTATGCAGATGGCAAATAACCAGATGAACAGATGTTCAGTATTATTAGCCATTAGGGAGATGCAAATTACAACCACCGTGAGCTATCAATACATACCTACTGGAAAGGCTAAAATAAAAAACAGTGACAACCCCAAATGCTGGCAAGAAGGCAGAAAAACTGGATCCCTTGTACATTGCTGTGGGAATATGAAATGAGGGTTCTGATACTCTTGAAAACAATTTGGCAGTTTCTTAAATAACTACCATACAACCCATCAACTGCAGTTCTTGGACATTTGTCCCAGAGACGTGAAAACTTTGTTCATGCACAGACCTATACACGAATGTTCATAGCGGCTTTATTGGAAACACCCCCAAACTGAAAACAAACCAGATGTCCATCACTGGGTGAATGGTTAAGTAAACTATAGTGTATGCATATCATGGGATACTGAGGGATCAAAAGGACTACACTATTAACACGCACAATAATGAATCTCCAGATTATGTTGAGTGTGCGGGAAAAAAAAATCCCGAAAGGTTATAAACTGTGTGATTTCCTTTATGTAGTATTTTTGAGATACAAAATTGTGGAAGTGAAGAACAGGTTCGTAGTAGCCAGAGGTTATGGACAGGGAGGCAGGAGTGGGGTTTATGTGTGGCTGTGCTGATAAAAGGGCAGCGAAAGGCATCCCTGTGGTGAAGGAAACGTCCTGTATCTCGACTGTGTTCCTGTGGAGATCCCGGCTGTAATATTGGATTAGAGTTTTATCAGATGTTCCCATAGGGGAAAATTGAGTAAAGGCTCTGCAGGGTCACTCTATATTACTTCTTATAACTGCATGTGGAACTACAATTATCTCAAAATAAAAAGGTGTAATTAAAAAATGTAAGAGAGGTATCAAAATGTAGCCCTATTTTGCAAACAGGATAAGTGATCTTTTGGGGCCCAGTTATTATGGGAGTAGTTTAGAAAAATTGAAAGAACACAATCTTTAGCATCAATCAACCTGGATTTAATTACTAACTCTGCCAGTTAGAGCTGTGTAACCTGTGGGAACCTTCAAATACCTTTGAGGCTCACTTTTCTTATTTGTAAAATGGGTTATAAGACCTCATTATGTTTTGTTAACATTAAGTAGATAATATCTTACAAGATATGAAACAGTGCTTGGTCTAGGAGGTACAAAACCCTTGAAAGGACTTTTAAGCAGATGGCATAAGCTTCCTGGGACAGCCCTTTGAAAGGGAACACACATCCTTGCAGCTCTTCTGAACTGGGGTTCCCTGAGCAAAGAAAGCTTATTGTGAGTAATGCTGCAGTGAACATGGGAGCACAGGTATCTCTATGAGATTCTGATTTTAACTTCTTTGGATCTATATCCAGAGAAGGGATTGCTGGATCATATGGTATGTCTATTTTTAATTTCTTGAGGAACATCCATATTGTTTTCCATATTGGCTGCATCTGTTTGTATTCTAGCCGACAGTGCCCAAGGGTTTCTTTTTCTCCGCATCTACACCAACACTGGTTATCTTGTCTTTTTGATGAGAGCCATTTAACAGGTATGAAGTGTGAGGTGATACCTCATTGTAGTTTTGATTTGCATTTCCCTGATGATTAGAGGACCTTTTGTATACCTTTTGCCGTTTGTATGTCTTCTTTGGAACACTGTCTATTTAAGTTCTCTGCTCATTTTTTAACTGTGTTGTTGGATTTTTTGCTATTGAGTTGTAGGAATTCTTTGTGTATTTTGGATATTAACCCCTTATTAGATATATGTTTCACAAATATTTTCTCCAAGTCTACAGGTTGCCTTTTAATTTTGTTGGTTTCTTTTGCTGTGCAGAAGCTTTAGTTTGATATAGTCTTCCTCTCTCTTTGAATTGTGAAGAATATAAATGTTGATCATTTTTCAGTTGCAATTTAGTGTTCTCTGTGAAATGAGGTTTATATAAGCTACATTTGCCCACAGGACACCTTAATTACTAGGAGCCAAGTGGTTTGAACACGCCATTGACTCCAGAAACAAACAACAGTGCAAAACCTCTGCCTTTGATTTTGAGCTCTAAATGAGCCACCTTGTCCAAATTTTAAAAAACATCATTACTTAGAAGAAGATAACATTCAGCAGTATTTCAGTGAAATTTCATTTTGTGTCTTCAGAAAAAGATCATTTGGCTACATTCCCATCCAAAAAATGTCATTAGCCATTTTGATGCTCAAGGTGATACCTAGTTGCAGCTCCTTTTGAAATGATAATAAAACTGTCCAGAATATAAAATAAATAAAATTCCAAATGAAGCATCTAAGAAGAAGTTTCAAATATTATGCTCTCTGCTGATAGGTTAATATCAATACCTGAATAGAACATGAAGGGGGGAACAATACAATGACTTTAAAAAAGGTAAACATAACAACAACTGAAGTATTTGGACATCCGTGAGTCATCTAGGATTCAGAATCAATGGTGAAAGAAATAATTCCTTTGCTATGCACTTTGAATCTGTAACATATTTAGTACATCTTTTCAATTAAAAATACCAAGGATTATTTATATATACTATGTATTAACTAGGGATAGATTACCGTGAAATTTATCAAGGATGAAATGGTAAAAAGAGCCAAAAGAAAAATTGGTATGTGCCATACATAGGGGCTACAATGATAAATAAACCCTGATGCAGCCTGGCAAGAAAGAGGGCAGTCAATAAATCTTTGCTAAATTGTTAAATAAGTTCACATTCAGAACTGTGCTACCATGGTTTTGATTGGCATGTACAGGACTATGGGCAGTGCCTTCCTAGGCACTTTGTAATTATAGCCTTAGCAACCAATCGAATTGCAATACAAAGGCTGTAATTGGAAATATATCACCCCAAAGATGTTTTCTATCCTTCCTAAAATATGCTATTCGGTGCTTCATTTTTACAAAATATATTTCTTAACTTCCCCTAAAAATATTTTCTGAAAATTCTTTGGTAAAGCACTAAAATTTAGTTTCCTCTTAAGGAAGAATCCATATAACAGCAAAAAAACCCGAAGTGCATTAGTTTTTTGGAGGAAATAAGTTTTGGTTTAAAGGTTACCTAAATTAAAAAAAAAAAGCCCTGCAAAATTATCTTTAAATATATCTCTCATATTGTGATGTTCTATTTCAGTTGCTATTTTGACTATTTTTATGTATATATTTATTTTTAATATTGGTTGTGAACTTCCGAATAGTATAGAATTAGGACCATGTGTTAACTGTTTTCCACTTTCCATGAAGAATCATACCAACAACTTGTGTTTTTATAGTATTTTACAGCTTAAAACCTGCTTTTACATGTAATTCTCCATTGAAAGAGCACACTCCTCAGTGTGCAGGTCAGATATCATCTTCACTTTATATAGGAAGGCTGTGATTTAAAGGGATGTGGGATAACACAGCCTAAGTCTGAAGGCTCAGTTCTTCTACACAGATGTCTAGTACCTTCTCAGAATACCTGTTCTAATCACTGCACAAATTTTGATGACAATGTATTCCTCTGATATGGCATTCTTGACTAGGACATGGTATACTTTTTCTTAATAACCTAAAGTAATTATGAAGCTCCTATCTTCCCAATTTAATATCTCTGTTCCAGTGCTTCATTTCTGCTGAGTGTTGCAGTTCCTAATCTCAGAGGTAATGCATGAATGGTTCCTTAGATCTCTTTATCACTTTCCCTGTGATGTGTGCAATCTGCCAGCCTTGAAACCCTAAGATATATGCATGACTTGCAATGCTTTTGAGAATTAAGAAATTTTCTTACCAGCCTTTATTCTTTTAACATAAAGAAACATTACAGAAGTCGTCCTCTATGCAAAAGTATACACAGTCTGTAATAGGCTTTCTTCTATCTCATTGATGTTAATTTTTTATGACATGTGATTTTATGACCTACAGGGAGTTGATGGGTCCCCAAACTCCACCTACGATTACATTGTTTTTGTCTCTGAAACAACTCTGCACAGACCTCTGCCTCAGGAAAACCCAGTATTTCAGATGATTAACGTGATTTAAGCCTCAGCTCAAAGGTTCCAAGCTCTGAGCATCAACACACTATAGTGGAGAGAACAACCTTTGGTTGAGTCCATTGACTTTCTGGCTCTGTATCTCATCTATAAATTCACTGCTAAGTGCCAAAAGGCTATCCAGTAGGATTATCGTAACCTGTAAATAAGATGAAATATGTCACATGCCTGGCATATGGTAGACCCCACACTCTTTCACCTATTGGCACTGGTATTTCTAAACAACAAGCACTGATTTGACTTGCCAAATTAAGGAGTATCATCATTTTTGGGTATCTTATATTTAATATCACATCCTTGGGACACTTCTCTCTGCCTTGGGCAAAACACTTCTCTGGGTTTTATATCTGATACAAAGTGAGGAGGCGTGGTAGGACTTTAGTCCAGAGCAATTACTTGATTAAGGTGTTTTAGACGTATTCTCCTGCTAAATGACATGCGTGGATTCGTGTCAGTGAAGGCATGGGAACCAGTGTGGAGTTTGCTAGGGTGATCGTATCTTGGCCACACCTGCATTGGGGCTGCCATGCTTCCTCACCTCTGGTGTTGGGCCTTCTGGTCTTTTGCCTGGTTAGCTCTCCTCTGTTATTAAATTTTTTAAAAAGATTTATTTATTTATTTTTAGAGAAGGGGAGGGGCAGAGGAAGAAGAGAGAATCTCCAGCAGACTCCCTGCTAAGCATGGAGCCTAATGCCAAAGGAGAGCATGACTTGAGCCAAAACCAAGAGTCTGTCGCTCAATCGACTGAACCACTGGGGCACCCCATCATTCAAAAAAATTTTTAGATGTTACTTCGATTTATGTCCGCTACCAGAAGTACAGATGGGCAGCCCTACCTTCTTCTAGACCTTTCGTTATATATATTTTAGCAGTTTCCAGCCCTATTGCACATCCTCTGCTTCTAATACCTGCAGTCACATCTGTGTGGAAGGCAAGGGATCCCTGTGCCGATGCCTCCCTCCACGTTTCTGGCACGAAGTCTTTCCCTGGCTTCCCCTCCACCTCATACCCTCCCAGTGACCACCATTGCAAGAATTCTCTCAGTGGTCTATTTTTAAAATCCATCTTCTTTCCCTTAGAATCCTTAGGTAGTGCTGAGCCCTACAGTTTTATCTCCATTTTTCACAAAACTCCTCTAAAGTAGATATTTTAAACTTTAATCTCACTTCCAATCTCCAGATTTGCATGTCCCAATTTTTAAAAAAAGATTGATTGATTGATTGATTGATTGATTGATTGATTTTAGAGAGAGAGAACGAGCACATGAGCAAGCGTGCATGTGAGCTGGGAGAGGGGCAGAGGCAGAATTCCCGTTGAGCATGGAGCTCAGTGTGGGGCTGGATCTCAGGACTCTGAGATCATGACCTGAGCAGAAATCAAGAGTCAGATGTTTAACCAACTGAGCCACCCAGGCATCCCTGCATGCCCAAATTTTTACAAAATATATCCTGCTTGATATCTGTAGTGCACTCCAAACCAATGAGTATGTAGAACGTACTATTTTTTTCTTCCCAAACCAGCCACTTTGCCACATATAAACATATTTAAGTAGATATTTCTATTAGCACTGCTGCTTATTTGAAAATAATTCAGTATCAGATCTGAGAGACAATATTGGCTCCTCCCCATCTCTGACTCACTACAAACAACCAAATGTCATGTCTTATTGGTGCTGCCTAGGAATGTCTGTCATCTATGGTCTCTTTCTAATTGAAATTCTGCTTCTATAACTTTATTCTGAAGTGTTGGTGAGACTTCCCAATGGTTCTTTTTACTGCCTGCTCAATTATCCTTGTACTCCTGCCAGATTGATTTTCTGAATTTCAGTTTGAAACCTATAATTCCCCTTTTTAAATTTTCCCAGAGTTTCTCATTACGTAGAGTAATAATTAAATTTAAACTTGTAATTCAAATCTACCCACAATACCTACCTTTGTTTCACTTAGGTATTTTTTATTGTGTAATATTTCAAGTGTACTGGAAATTACACAGGATAATATTACAAACCATATATGAACTACCTATATTTTACCAATGTTATCAGAGTACTTTTTCTTTCTGCTTTTGGTTTTCTAAGATAGGAAAATGTTGAGAGTTGAAGACCCATTTGAAAATCTTGACATTAACACACTCAGCAGTCCTATTCAGTATTTAACTATGTTACTACATAGATCTAGTTTGTTCATTTCGATGCTTGTATTGTTTTCTATTGCATAAATAAGCTAATCTTACTCGGTTAATAGGCATTTATGAGGTTTTTTTGGTTTTGCTATTATAAACCATGCTTCAGCAAATACGTTTATATAATTCTCCTTGATCACATGTATCCAGGTTTCTGTAGGGTTTGTGGGTAGAAGTAGAGTTGCTGCTTTTTGACGTGTACATCTTCCCTTTACTAGAAGTTTTCAGCTTGCCCACAATAAATTGTTTCACTATATAAGCCTGGAACCAAGGAAACAAGAGAACTTTAATCACATTCTCAGCAGCAGTTGATATTGCCATATTTCTTTAAATTATCAAATATTTCAAGCATACTGAGAACATGTATGTTTTCTTTAAAAACAACATTTTGCTATATTTTCTCCAGATTTTTAGAAAAGAAATAAAATAGATGAAGTTGAAGCTTTTGTGTATCCTAACACACCAACTTCAGACGTAAACTTATCTCTATGATTCTATGCATTTTTCCTGCGTTTATTATATATTTACATTTAAATAATATTTACTGTTGCTTTGCTTAGTTTCAACTTTATATAATTAGTATCATATACTTTGTTGGGAGCCTGGGTGGCTTGGTTGATTAAGCATCTGCCCTTGGCTCAGGCCATGATCCTGGGATCAAGCCCTATGTCCAGCTCTCTGCTCAGCGGGGAGCCTGCTTCTCCCTCTGCTTGCTGCTCCCCCTCCTTGTGCTCTCTCTCTCTCTTTCTCTCTGTGTCAAATAAATAATAAAATCTTTTAAAAAAATCATATACTTTGTGACTTCCTGAAACATACTTGTTTTTGCTCAAGATTGTTTTTGAGATTTAAGCATTTTGGTGGAGTTCCAGTTTATTGCTTTTACTTCTGTATACGATTATTTTGTAGAAATACTCCACAGTTTGTATTGCCTAATACAAATGTGCAAGAGGTTTCTTGGTTGGTGTGTTTGTTTAGGTTACATGCTTAGAAGATTTGCTGGGCATAGGTTGGCACATACTTACTAGATATTGCCAAATTGTTTCCAGATGATGTATCCAAATGCACCCTCCACTGAATTTGAGTACCCTTTGCTCTGGCTTCCTCTCCAACACCTGATATTTTCAGGTGAGACTTTTTTCTCCTTTAGGTAAATGGGTGTTTAAGTTATATTTCTCCGCAATTTGAACATGTTTTCGTATATTTATTGACCAGTTGATTTTCCTGGCTTGTGAATTATCTCTTCAGCTCCACTGATCATTTTTTTCTGTGATACATTTTCTTAATGATTTATAGGAGTTCCATCTATATTTCAAATACTACCCCTTTGTAATTATAAATTATACAACTGTCTTCTCTCATGTTATGGTTCGCCTTTAAATTTGTTTATGGTCTCCAATGTCTTACTGATATTTTAAATTTTAATGAAATCAAACTTATCTATTTCTTTTATGGCTTGTACCTTTTGTTTCTTACTTAAGAAGTCACTCATACTGTAACATAAAACTGCTATTTTCTATTTTATTCTATTGTTTTCATGTATTTCTATATATGCTTAGATCTTTAATCAACCTGTAATTAATCTTTATTTTAGGATTTAAGTTTGGAATCTTTGTTTCCATATGGATAGCCAAATTTCAACTCCATTTATTAAATATTCTTATCCATGAACTTTTTAGCTTTCCATCAGCTGTATGTATTTATCATCAGCTTTTCAGGTTTCATGTATGTA
The DNA here is from genome assembly GCF_029215605.1 of Mirounga angustirostris. Lineage (NCBI taxonomy): Eukaryota > Metazoa > Chordata > Mammalia > Carnivora > Phocidae > Mirounga > Mirounga angustirostris. Next base: position 8,209,240 of record NW_026991722.1, on the reverse strand, counting down.
TTTCCAATATTTTGTTATATTTACTCTTATGTATTTTAACATTTTTGCTATTGTTTTGAATGACTTTTTTGTTTGTTTGTTTTAAATTAGATTTTCTCATTGGTTGCCATTTGTTTATATGAAAGCTGTTGTTTTTGTATATCTTGTATCTAACATTGATTTACTCATTGAATATTGAATATATGGAGGGCTTCTTCGGTGCCCAGGTTACAAACTAAGAGCATGAAACCTGCCCCCAAGGAGCACATCTAATAAGGGGTCAAAATGTAGAGGCATACGTGCCTTTGGCAAGGGAAGATGATGAGAAAATATGAGGGAATTGTGATACTGGGAACCATGAAGTGTCCAGAAACGTGGAGGTGTTTGAATTAGTTCTGATGGAGGAGCAGAGGTTCATTAGGTGGGTGTGCGGGAAGGCTGGGTGGGTAAATGGAGTGACCTGGGCAGGGCAGAGGGTCATGGAGCATCCATGGCTGTGCACAAGAAGTATGCCAGTAAGCCGGCCAGGGTAGGGTCAGAGTTTAGAAGACATCCCAAGTTACAGGAATTGGAACCTTAATGCGTAGTCACAGGGTTTTTAGAAGAGGAGTTTTAAACAAGGGAGTAATGGGCGCCTGGGTGGCTCAGTTGGTTAAACGACTGCCTTCGGCTCAGGTCATGATCCTGGAGTCCCGGGATCGAGTCCCGCATCAGGCTCCCTGCTCGGCAGGGAGCCTGCTTCTCCCTCTGACCCTCCCCCTTCTCATGTGCTCTCTGTCTCTCTCATTCTCTCTGTCTCAAATAAATAAATAAAATCTTTAATAAACAAACAAACAAACAAACAAACAAGGGAGTAATACAGTCACAATGGTGCATGTGAAGTTGGGATTGGCACCGGGGGGTTGGAGACGGATGCTATATGGAAGTTAATCCCCAAAATGCAAGAGAGTCAGCATGGACAGCAGAAGGAGAGAGGAGCTTTACTGCCACATTCAGAGGAGTGTCTTTTGTGTATTGTACCATTATATAAAAATGGATGAATAATTGTCCCCCTTCTGGTCCTTTGAATATATATACTTATTTTATATAATATTTTTTCTTCTGCTCCCACTATCATGACTTGTTACAGGGCTGCATGTCATTTAAGACCATTAAAAAAGTCACATCACTTTCAAAGCTTTTTCTAGAATTTCTAAAAAGTACGTGGCTCTCTTCTTCCCCCTTGCAGTTATTTATAGTGCTTTGCTCGTACTCTGTTTACCTTTATTCCTGCATTTCATGTTATTTATTGATTCATGAAATTAATTTTTCAAGTATCCCGCCATCATATTTATTATATGAGATCTAATATTAACTTAAGGGGCGCCTGAGTGGCTTAGTCAGTTAAGTGTCTGACTGATTTCTAATCAGGTCATGGTCTCATGGGTCATAAGATCAAGCCCCACTTCAGGCACCACACTCAGCAGGGAGTCTGCTTGAAGATTCTCTCCCTCTGCCCCTCCCCCAACTCAAGCACCAGCTCACGCACAAGCGCGCGCTCTCTCTCTCCCTCTCAAATAAATAAATCTTTAAATAAATTCTTTAAAAATAAATAATTGCATTAATAATGATGCAATGTGGGCGCCTGGGTGGCTCAGTCGTTAAGCGTCTGCCTTCGGCTCAGGTCATGATCTCGGGGTCCTGGGATCGAGCCCCGCATCGGGCTCCCTGCTCCTTGGGAGCCTGCTTCTCCCTGTCCCACTCCCCCTGCTTGTGTTCCCTCTCTCGCTGTGCCTCTCTCTGTCAAATAAATAAAATCTTTAAAAAAAAAAATAATGATGCAATGAATAGTTGTTTTAAAATAAATTCAAATTTTAAGTTAATTTATTTTATTTTTTAAATTGTTATTTATTTGAGAGAGAGCAAGAGTGGGGAGAGGGGCAGAGAGAGAGGGAGAGAGAGAATCTCAAGCAGATTGTGTGTGCTGAGCATGGAGCTGGCTGAAGTGGGGCTCAATCTCATGACCCTGGGATCATGGCCTGAGCTGAAACCAAGAATCAGATGCTTAACCAACTGAGCCACTCAGGCGCCCAAAGAAGAATATTTTTATTTTTATTATTTAAAAAAATTTTTTTAAATATATTTATTTATTTATTTGAGAGAGAGAAGCCACCTAGAGAGAGAGAGAGCATGAGCAGGGGGAAGGGCAGAGGGAGAAGCAGGCTCCCCGCTGAACAGGGAGACCAATTTGGGGCTCGATACCAGGACCCCGGGATCATGACCTGAGCCTAAGGCAGCTGCTTAACCAACTGAACCACTCAGATGCCCTGAAAAATATTTTTAAGTCAAATATTTAAAATATTTATCTAATCTGTCCAATTGTTCCTTTACATATAATGAGTCTTGATATCTGCCCCTACCCTCAACCACTTTATCTTTCCTCTCCAGAATTGTCTGTGATCTTTTAATCCTTTATTTTGTTATTTGCATTTTAGGATTTGTTATTAAGTTGCATCAAAAACTTTGCTGAAATTTTAATTCAAATTTCATTGAGTTTTTAAATTAGAAACACAATTATAAATGAGTTTCAGACATTAGATGGCTCGACTTCTTGTTATAGATATGGAAATGGAAACCCAAAGGAGTGAATTCAGATCACCCATAAAAACCATTTTAAGTCTAAATTTCTTGGACAGATTAAATGACTAAAATTTGGACCATGTTACTAAGCACTGTAGATCATAATAATACTATTAAAAAATAACAAAATGGAAAACAGGAAAATCTATGAAAATTAAATAAGCAGTGAGAACAATGAATTGTTAAAAATGTCAAAGATTATAATTTTAATAGACATCTATACCAATGTATTCACTTTGTAAATTACAATATATTTCACATTTAGACTATTTAATGCTCATTTCTAAATCTAGTTATTCTTAATCCCCTCCAGTCTAATGTATTTACCCTACTTTTAAACCTGTTTTCACTTAGTTCATAACTCTTCATGGCCATTAGCTGTTCATATCTCTTCATGGCCATTAGCTTAGTCTGCTTTGTATTGTACTAATGATTAGATTATATAAAATATAGAAACCACCACTTACATATAGAAGGCAATATAGATTATAAAATATAGAACAGACCTTTATTCCAGCCCAGTAAATGGCACAATTGATATTTACACTCCAGGGTAATTTTTACTTTCTTACAGTAAAATATAGGCACCCACCATTTTCAATGGGCATGATTTATGGATATTACATAATTTGTTTAATGAATCTCCTACTGTTTGATTCCCCTTACCCCTTAGATAATGTCTTAGAAGTGTAATGTTGGGTCAAAGTTCTATATTTAGTAAATTTAAAATTTGAGATAATTTTACATAAAAGACATATAAAAGTCACAAAAATAATGCAGAGAATTCTGTATACCCCTCAGCCAGCTTTCTGTTATGTCAATATCTTATATAGCATAGAATAATTCTTTCTTAATCTTTTTTGTTTCACTACTTATATTAAAAATAGCAGCCTATGTTTAAACATTAGGTTTCTTTAAAGCCCAAGCCATTTATGATAACAACCAAAGAAAAGGAAACAAAAAAAGAGAACTTGAAAATTTATTACAATTAAACACTGAGGTATTCCATAATACAGTTTATAATTAGTGAACACTTTCTCATTAAACTAACCAAGTTTATCATTATAATTCTTTTAAAATGGATTGAAAAATACCAAACCTATAAACTCAATGAAAAGGGAAAACTAGTTTAAGCTGATTGTTCACACATAATACTATTTTGAGGGAAAAGAAGGCACAGATATGAATATTTCTGATTTCAACAAGGTTTCTATGTGTAAAATTAATCTTATTCACAGTTTAGCTGATTTAATTAATTAACTACCGAGTACTGGCAACGGTCATGCATTTCTTGGTGTTAATGCCTACGTATTAGTGTTCAAAGTTTGCAAGTTTGGACTTTCTCCTCCAAGAAAAGAAAAGAAAGACAAAAGTCACTAATGGAAAAAATTAAGATTTTATTTGAAACAAATTAATACAATTTTTAAAATATTTGATTAAGAAATACTTATTTGTGTTGTGCTTGCAATGTATAAAATGAATTAATTAAGCTAAAGAGTAGTTCTTTAGGATTTCATAATTAAAGGTAAAGTGAGGGGGCATTATGTTTTCTGGCCAAAGAAGTGCTATTAAATCAAGGCTTTAAGGCTGTGGACATGTCTGCTTGACCTCAAAATACAGTGCTTTGCTTGTTTTAATGGTTCTGATTGTTGCAAAGTCATAGATGTGCCAGCTTGTGAAACTGTGATACTAAGTAAATACATAGTTGCTGTCCTCACTGAGTTTTATTTAAAGAGCTTGATGCTGTGCACCCCAATGGGTTTGGATCTAGCTTGTCAATATGTTAATAAAATTTGAATTCCTTTTTAAATTGAAATAGAATGCATCCAGAGTTTCTAGGAGATTTGCTAGCACTAGTTTTACTAATGCTAATTGAACACAGCTTCTGCTTGACGGACAGGTAGTAAAATACTCTTGGAAAGCAGGTTTCAATTTGCCACCCTGATTTTTTTTTTGATTCAGTAAGGTATTTTTAAATATTTTATTGTGTGATTGAATGGCAAGAACATAATAGGTTTGACATCTGAGCTTTCACTCAGGTATTTTGCAAGAACATCACACTGTAATAGAAATGTCAGGGAAAGTTAGGGATGTCTTTTAAGTGAGCAACTTTTTTTTAAATGCATCAAATTTTGTAACTTAATTATAATGTAATAAAAATATATTTTAACCAAAATAGCAGCCAAAAAATTACCCCAGAAAGAGATAAATCTCATATACGTGTAAGTCTCACGTTGTACTTGCAAATGTAGTGCAGTGAGTCACATTTACTGGGAAGAGTTCCCATGCTGGGTTCGTACTCTGTGAGTAGGACTGAGCAACGCTAAGTGTGCTCACAGTTTTTGAGGATTTGCTCTGTCTGTATACTCTGTATACATGGGAGAGAAGAAAACCAGATATTCTTTCCTTTTTAAAGACCTGGATATAGCAAGTTTGGAAAGAAATGTGGAGTGTTTCTTTTCAGGAACTAGTTAAATATATAGTTGCTTGTGTGACGTTAAAATAACTAGAAAGAACACAGAGATGGAAAGAACTGCAGGAATTTCACATTTGGGATTTTGTCACATATATTCCTATGTACTTTCTCACCTCAGGTTTCCTATATACTGTGAAGTTTTGCCAAAGCATGACCGATGCCAGCAGAATACTGTGTGCACTAGATTACGGCCTCCAATCTAGCCACATTTTCTGTTTGCACACGGTTTTTCCACTGGGGAGAGTCAGTCTCACTCTTCATTGTGCCTTTTTTTGTACTGACTTTTGAACTTCTTTTCTGAGCATAAGCGTGTGAGGTTATATCCACTTGGTGTGGAAATTTTGAAGGATCTGAGAGTCTTCTTGGAAAGAGGAGAAACCAAGTTCATAGCCAAGTAAAGCTGTGTTTCATACAGGTTTTCCAGTTTTCATTCATTCCACAGATACTTGCTGACTTCTGGCCCTCCCAGCATTCTTCATTAATGTTTCTGCCAGGCATAGCCTGTGTGATCTTTGGCAAACTATCAGACACTGCACTTTGAACCCCTCGTGGGAAAAACAGAATTCTTCCCCTTGTGACAGTGGTGAGGCTCAGGTAAAATGAAGGGAAATCGCATACACCTCTCAAGTAGAGTGGGAGGTTTCCTGGGGATGCTCTTGGGAGAATCACGTGGAGAGTGGTGAAGAAAGTAGGACTGGTAGAGGGAGCAGCGGATCCCAATGGGCTCTGATCCTGGGATTGCCCCAGAGAGCTGTTGCAAATCCCCATCCTGCATCAGCCAGTAACTGGCCTCAGCTTGTCTCTCTCATTGGTAGCCAGTGATCCTTAAGTCCATGCAATCATTCATTTAGCAAATATTTATTTATCTGCACTCTCTTGGAGATAGACAAGACTCGCGCCCTTCCATTAAGGAGATCACATTGAACTGGTGGAGATGGTCTAGTAAACTAATAATTTTTGTGGGATCTTGTAGAGCTCATAATAATAATAATAATAGAGATATGTTCCATGCTTACGGGCATAGAAAAGAGTGTTTCTAATAGACTGTGGACATGGAGTGAGAAAGAATTCCTTGAAGACGTGGATCTTTCACTGTGGGGCTTATATCTGGATTAATGTTGAATGGTCAGAAGTTCAAGTTGCAGAAGAGCATTAAGTATTATCTTTGCACTTTAATAAATGTATTTAAAATATTTTATTTGCGGGGCACCTGGGTGGTTCAGTTGGTTAAGCGTCTGCCTTCAGCTCAGGTCATGATCCCAGGGTCCTGGGATCAAGTCCCGCATGGGTTTGAGTCCCACGTCAGGCTCCCTACTCAGCAGGGAGTCTGCCTCTCCCTCCACGCTTCCTCCTGCTCATGATCTCTCTCTCTCACTCTCTCAAATAAATAAATAAAATCTTTTTAAAAATCAATAAAAATAAAATTTTTATTTGCTTATTTTTCTCCTACAATATTTCCATCTATCATTTTTTTTTATTTTCAAAGAATACATGTCATTTGCATACAAGGAAAGCTGTATAGATAAATTTTTAAATGAGTATTTTCCTCTCTTCTTCAGTTTTATCCCCCTGAGGTATATTTACTCTTAACTGTTTTTATATGTGCTTTTCTTTAGATACATAGAGATACTATTTAAGATCATATTCTTTTTTCTCTGCTCTGAAAATTAATGAATTTAGCACACTTATAATTCTCCTCGTCTTCTTCCTAATTTTTGCATAGTACTCTAACTTCTTCGGGTTTTTAATATTTACATTCTGTCTTAGACTTACAGTTCTTACATCTTTTGAAACTTTAGTTCTGTATTTAAATATGTGTGGTATTCACCACCATAGCCGCTCTGTTCTTGAGTGCTTTATTTTGATACATATCTGGATTAGCTAGCTTTCATTATTAAATAGTTGTTTTCAGGAAGATATTAAGAATAGTCACGACATGGGGTGTCTGGGTGGCTCAATGGATTAAGCACCAAACTCTTGATTTTGGCTCAGGTCATAATCTTAGGGTTGTGAGATGGAGCCTGTTGATGGGCTCCCCGCGGGCAGGGAATCTGCTTGAGATTCTCTCCCTCTCCCTTTCCCCCTCTCCCTGCTGTCTCTCTCTCTCTCTCTCTCTCTCTCTCTCTCTCAAATAAATAAATACATCCTTAAAAAAAAAAGAATAGTTATGACATGTTTTCTGACTTATGGTATACCTATGAATATCTGCCTGGTACTCTTACACTTGAAAGATAGCTTGACCTTGAATATATTTCTTGGGTTACAGTCTTCACTGAGACCCTTGTAGAGATTGTGTCCACTGTCTTTCAGCACTGATCATTTCTGTGGAGAATTTTGGTCTTTCGATTATCTAACTTTTTTTCACAAATGGCTTTTTCTTCTTGGATTTCCACTCTTACTAAAAATATATATTTTGGGGTGCCTGGTGGCTGTTGGTTAAGCGTCAGACTCTTACTTTTGGCTCAGATCATGATCTCAGGGTCATGAGATGGAGCCCCAAGTGGGGCTCTGCATTCAGCCGGGAGTCTGGTTGGGATTCTCTCTCTCCTTCTGCCGCTGCCCTGGCTCGTGCTCTGGTTCTCTCAAATAAATAAGTCTTTAAAAAAATAAAGAAAAAATATATTTTGTTTGCCTTGACTCTTAAAAACATTGAACATAAAACAAAAAAGATGGACTTTATGTAAGGTTGCAGTCCTTGAAGACAAGAAAATTGTACATTGTCTAATTAAAACTTGAATACATGTACTGAGTGAATGGGTAGTGAAATTCAGCAGTTTCTTGCAGTATTTCAAATCACGCTATTGAATTCTCAATAGGCTAATTAAAAAATTAGTTGACTACTTTAAGCTTTGATATTACAATAGAAGACAGAAAAATACTAAAATACAACTTTTCAAATTAATTCTCTATGTTTCCTTATTCCTGCTATATTTTGTGTGTATTTTTAATTTGTATTAAATCAGTCCTAATAGCCAACAAAAAAAGCACCTTTATATCAATAACAGATGAAATTACAGTAATATTTCACTGTAGTTATTATAATACTGTGTTACTGTCAAAAATAGTATAAAAGGATGACAAAGATTCTCTTATAAGAGTGTCTAACTTTTGAAATTCAATAATTACATTGTTCCTTTTCTGTCCATCTTTCTATTTCATGGTAAGTACTTCCCTTTCAGGATCTCAATTCTTTCCTGCTTTTTGAAACATTTTTGCAACTTGAAGACATTGGAAGACAAGAAAAAAAGAAATGTAATAGGACATCTTTGTACATAATGTCTACGGCTTTATAGTGTAGTATAAATTGTTTGAACTTTGTTTCTTATACAAAAAAATTTTCAAAGCTACACCACATCTACCCGTAATGACTCATGCAAACATGGCTAGCATAGATAACTTAAATTTACAAGTTATTTCTGAATCAGAGAAGTATATTCTTTGGTCCAGCAGAATATGCGTTGGACAATGTAGTAATAAGTGTAGATACAAATCTATTATTCTTTTTTTATAATAGAAATATCAACAGCCAAGGGATGCACAGAATAATTGCTCATTCAACAGCTGTTGCATGTGAAAAGCCCTGTAGGTGTTCTGTGATATAAAGAGATGGCCCAGGTAGAAGTAAAATACCAATATGCATAATGCAACACGGAATGTTTTGAGTGCCTTAAGAAAGACACAATAAAATATTTTGGATATTGAGAGAAAAGAACAAATTGTCCTGGCTGGAAGGAGGGCAGAGTTCAGAAAAATACTTTAGAAAAAAGATAACATTTTTTTTATATACTTCATTGTTTTTCTTTTTTTTATTATTATGTTATGTTAATCACCATACATTACATCGTTAGTTTTTTATGTAGTGTTCCATGATTCATTGCTTGCGTATAACACCCAGTGCTCCATGCAGAACGTGAAAAAAGATAACATTTAAGCTGGGGATTAAAATATGGTTACCCTGGGATATGCTGAGATGGAGTAAGAGAACAAAATAAGAATCCTGAAGATTTGGATAATCCTAAATTGTGTACGAACCCTGCATAATTAGTCTTTCTTCTGCCTTGTGTTGTATTTTTTTTTAAATGTCACCTTTAATGTTATTTTTGACTTTTTTACTCTCTTTCTTAAAATAGGATAAATTTGCTCATCTTATGAATATTAACAAAATTATTTGAAATTATCTTTTATATGCTTTTTGTTTTTAAGTATCTTTAAGAATTCTTAATATACTTCGAAAGTTATTCTTTAGCAATAGAAGTTTAATATCTGCTTGATACTTTCTACATGCTGATTATTGTCGTGAAGCCACTGTATTTTCCCCTCATAACAAATATCACAATTTCAAATTATGTATCTGTGTGATAATTATATTAGTGGTTTTCTTTCCCACTAACTGTGAGTTGCATGAGGTCAGGGACCACTTCCATTTTTTCTCACTACATTCTCATAGCACAAGGCTGACCCATAGCAAGTACTCATAAATACTCGCTGAATTGATACACAAATAAATGGGGGGGGGAATGAATGTTGCTTCACATTCATTGTATCTAAAAATAATGAAGATGACTTTCATTTGGTATAAAAAGGATATATATAGGGTAGTCTACCTCACGATAAATGCATCAGTAGATTCAGGGCCTGAATTAATTCTATAAAGTCAAAAACCATATTCATATTGGAGCTATAGTGTTCTGAACATAATTCTCACATGCTGATTTTGGAAGATCTCTATATTTATAGGAAGATTTTAGCGTCTGAACATGAAATTTGACTACCTGCTGAATGCATAGCTACTTTCTTAGCAGACAACTAGAGACAGAAGTCCTAAGAGATCTTGGGAAAATACCACAGCTTAGTGGTTAATTGTATGGATTCTAGAGCGTGACTGTCTCCGGTAGAAACCCAGAGCCAACAATTATGTGCATTGCAGCCTGGGGAAATGTATCTCTTCCTTGTTCTCCACTTTCTCCTCAGTAAAATGGTATTGGGGGATGATTAAATCAGTTAAATCATTTAGAAAAATGATGCAAGTCCTATGAAAGTGTACGTATTATATGATTATAGGTAACAGGGACCCCACTCTTCGGTCATGGCTGGTTAAGACAGAGGTTAAGCTCGAGAAATCTGAATCCATATCTGCTTTTTGCATCGTGCAAGAGAGTAACTAACAGAGGGCTATATTTGTTCCATTTGTTTTCAAATTCTATTATCTGACTTGACTGTTTTGGAGATGGTCTAAGCTCCTTAGTGTGACTTCAGGACCATTGAGAATCTGTTCCTTGCTATATTCTCCAGCATTTTACTATGCCACTTTCTATCCCTTGTACTATTTGCTCCCGCCACACTCTGGACTCTCTTTTGCTTCAAGGAGTTGCTGATATTTCTCTCTAGACATAGACCCTCAGCATTCTTAGTACTGCATTTTACCAGTTTAAAAATCTCAGATATCACCTCCTCTAGAGGTGGTGATCCCAAGTCCAAGGTAGAGGTCATGTCTGTGTGCTCCCATAACCTCCTGTGTACATCTTATGTTTGTGCTTAATGTATTCTACATGTAATCTTGCTTTACTATGCTACATCTAGATGGTTTAGTTCCTCCCGCTTTCTCTCTTTCTTTCCCCACATACACATGCATGCGCACGTGCACACACACACGTATACATAATGAACACACACATATACATATGCATACATATGCACATAAACACAGATTTTATAATACTTATATTTATATTAATATATATATACACATATATAATCTCTCTACTTACAAAGCAACCAAGGAAGGATGTCAAGCAGCATATTAAAAATGTAAATTTTAAGATGGCTTTAGGTGACTTTAAGGAAATGGCTGAGCTAATGGAGAATCAAGTTCAGTAGGCAATTTGGAATTGTTACAGAACTTTGATGTTTTGGAGAGCATGGTACTCATTACTGCTGCTCAATAAATGATCATTGGAGATGTATCATGATGGCTGGATATTTGAAGAGAACCACAGAACAGTTGTGAATATGTGATGCCAGGACCTCATTACCTTAGCAGCTATGCAAAAAGGGCACCACATGGAGTTAATTCAATTTGTGGTCATTTTCTAAGAATGCATTTTCTAACACCCAACCACACATGAGCTATGCCTATTTCATAATTGTTTCTCTGAGGTTTTAAAACCTCAGAGGGAAGAATTTGTCATCTTTATCACTATCTCCTCCTGAGTGCTGTATGCCATATTGCTGCTTTTTTCCTGAAAAAAAAAAATTATTACATACTATATATGTATTATATATATTATTGAGACAAAATCCATGTAGTATAAAACTAACCATTTAAAGTGTATCATTCAGTGGAATTTAGTATATTCACAGTGTTATGCAACCATCATGTTTATCTAGTTCAAAGACATTTTTATCATCCCAAGGAAAACCCTATCCCATACTCAGCACTACCCATTGAACACTCCCCTAGCCCCTGGTAATCACGAATTTGCTTTCTGTCTCTATGGCTTAACTATTCTGGATTTATAAATGGGATTATATAATATATGACCTTTGTGTCTAGGCCTTTCACTTAGCACAATGTTCTTGAGATTTGTCTATGTTTGAGCACGTATTGGTATTTTATTTCTGGCTGAATAATATTTCATGTATAATTATGCCACATCTTGTTTTCCCATTTATCAGCTGATGGGCATTTGGTTTATTTCACCTTTTGGTGCTAGTGAATCATACTTCTATGAACATTCTTCTGTAAGTTTTTAATGATACCTTTTTTCAAAAAGATACATTTATTTTAGAGAGAGAGAGAAAGTGCATGAGCCAGTGGAGGGGCAGAGGGAGAGGGAGAGGGAGAGAATCTCAAGCAGACTCCATGCCCAGCACAGAGCCCAACATGGGGCTGTATCCCATGACCCTGAGATCATGACCTGAGCAAAACCAAGAGTTGGATGCTCAATTGACTGGACCACCTAGGGGCCCCAATGATACCTTTTAAAATTCTTTTGAATATGTATGCATGGGTGGAATCATTGTCTCATACGGTAATTTTCTGTTTCACACCTGGAGGAAACTCCAAACTGTTTTGCACAGTGGCTGCTCCATTTTACATTCCACCAGCAATGTGAAAAGATTTCACTTTATCCATACCCTCACAACACTTGATACTTTCTGTGTGATGATGATGATGATGATGATGATGGTGGCCATCGTAATGGATGGTATCTCAAGTGGTTTTGATTTCATTTCTCTGATGACTAATATGCTGAACATCATTTCATGGGCATGTTGGCCATTTGTATATCTTTGGAAAAATGCCTACTTACGTCCTTTGCCCATTGGGGGAGAGTTAGTTGTTTATTTTTGTTGTTGTTGTTGACTTGTGAAGTTTTTTTATATATTCTGAACACTAGACCCTTGTCATTTATATGACTTTCAGTGTTTTCCTGTATTCTGTAAGTTGTCTTTCCACTTTCTTGGTAATATGCTTTGATGCACAAATAATTTAATTCTAATGAAATCCAATTTTATCTATTTTTTCTTTTTTGCTTGTGCTTTCACTGTCATATCCAAGAACCCATTGCCAAATCCAATGTTATGTAGATTTGCCTGTATGTTTTCTTCTAATAGTTGTATAGTTTTAACTCTTACATTTAGGTCTTTGATTCGTCTTAAGTTAATTTCATCATGTGGTGTGAACTTCACTTTTTTTGATGTGGATTTCCAGTTGTCACAGCACCATTTATTGAAGAAACTATTTTTTCTTCATTGAATGGTCTTGGCACCCTTGTTGAACATGAGGTGGCCACAGATGTATGGGTTTATTTCTAGGCTCTTTGTTCTATTTTTTTTTTTAAGATTTTATTTATTTATTTGAGAGAAAGAGCACAAGCAGGTAGAGAGGCAGAGGGAGAAGCAGGGTTTTTGCTGAGCAGGGAGCCCAATGTGGGGCTTGATCCCAGGACCCTGAGATCATGACCTGAGCCAAAGGCAGATGCTTAACTGACTGAGCCACCCAGGTGTCCCTCTTTGTTCTATTTTATTGATCCACATGTCTATCTATTCTTATGACAGCATTGCACTGTTAAGATTATTGTAGTTTTCTATTAAGTTTTAAAATTGGGAAGTGAGTCCTTTAGCTTTTTTCTTCTTTGGCTATTTGAGGTTAATTATAATTCCATATGAATTTTGAATCATATGAATGTTTGTAAGAGGCCAATGGGATTTTAATTGGAATTGCATTGGTTATGTAGATCACTTGCAGGGGTGGGATATTGCCCTTTTAACACTATTATGTCTTCTGAATGATGAACATTTTCATTTATTTAGGTTCTTTATTTTTGCGATTTATTGTAGTTTCAGTGTACAAGTCTTGCACTTCCTTGGTTACATTTATTATTAAGTATTACATTTTTTATGCTATCATAAATGGAATTGTTTTCTTTTTTAAGATTTATTTATTTATTTTAGAGAAAGAGCAGAGGGGAGAGGGAGAGAGAATCTTAAGCAGACTCTGCACTGAGTGTGGAGCCCAACACAGAGCTCCATCTCACAACCCTGAGATCATGACCTGAACCAAAACCAAGAGTCAACCACTTAACCAACTGAGCCACCCAGGTGCCCCTAAGTGGAATTGTTTCCTTAATTTCATTGTTAGATTATTCATTGCTAGTTTACAGAAATACATATAAATATACAGACATCCCATGTTCATGGTTTGTTAAAATGCCCATACTACCCCAAGCAATCTACAGATTCATTGCAATCCCTATCAAAATCCCAAAGACATTTTTTACAGAAATAGGAAAACAAAAACAAAAAACAGTTCTGCAATTCATGTGGAACCAGAAAGACCACAGATAGCCAAATCAATCCTGAGAAAAACAAAGCTAGAGGCATAACATGTTCTGATTTCAAAATATATTCTGAGGTTGCAGTAATCAAAACAACATGGTACCGGCCTAGAAACTGACATATTGACCAAATGGAACAGAATAGAGAGCACAGAAGTAAATCCACACATATGTGGTCAGTTCATCTTCAACAGTGATGTAAGGTATACACAACAGAGAAAGGATGGTCCCTAAAAACGATGTTGGGGAAACTAGTACGTATGCTTCTAACAATAATTGTAATGCTTCACTGGGTTCCAGTAGATCCTTGAACTCCATGCTTCCTGGATCAAAAGTCACTTGATCTACTTTCTCCCTTAAATCAGCAGAAAACCTTTGCTACATTGAGGGCCTGTAAAATAATTGTGTGTGTGTTTTAATATATAAAGTGAACATATCTTAAACTATTTTAATATAAATATGTATTCCTATATATTACATATTTATATATGCATATATTATTTTTATATATGAAAAATCATACTGTGAAGTATCTCAATGGGTTCTTTTCCAGGTGCTTTCTCTTTTTTTTTTTTTTTTTTGGTGTGTGTAAAATATGCATTAGAACTGTGTGGAATCACAACTCTATGTTGGGAGATATTTGACATGGCAATTTGTTTTTATGTAGGGATGTGAAATAGCATCCGTTGAGACTTGAGATTTTAATTGATAGCAGATGAGAAGAATAGAACATTTTGGGGGTAAATGCCACAGCATAAAATGTAAAATATTGGCAATCCTTCTCTTTCAGTAAAATTACCTGCAGCTGTATTGGCAAATGACTTGTCATTTATATTCAAAAAGCTAAATTATGGGCAATTTGAACTCATTTATCTTTTTAAAATCCATGAAAATAATGACAACATTAATCTTTTTTTTTTCCCTAAAAGAATGAACAACTAGTTTGAAATGCCAATTCTCTAAAGAGATTTCCACCCATTATAGCATACCCAGATTAAAAACCAGAATTTAAAGGAGGGATTCAGGACTTCAAATTTGTTTGAAATAGAGGAGACACAAGATTTCTATATGTAAAAATAAACATTTGTCACTCAAGCATTACAGCCATGAACCATATCGACCATCTCAAACATGCTTTTTTTAAAAAAAATCATACTGAAGCATTGTTTTTATTCAAGAATACATTTCAAAACTAAATTCTTTTACTAAAGTACCATTTAATTTATTAAATTCCAAACTCAATAAGTGAAACTTCAGTAACAACAAAAATTTGCCTTTATACTCTCTAGGGCTCATCAGTTTTTCTGAATGATGTGCACTTTTTCTTATTTTACATCTCCTCTCCAAGTTTCTTCTTGCCCTCTTAGTCAGTCCTCATGTTACCGAGTTTGTAACACCAATAATAATTAATGGTCAACTTTTACTGAATATTGAATGTGTGTCATTGTTCTTGGCATTTTACCTTATAAATAATTTAATACCTCTTCTTAACATTTGAGGAGAGTCAGGCATCTGGTTAAGGACTAGAAAAAAAATTTTTTTTAAGATTTTTTATTTATTTATTTGACAGAGAGAGAGAGAGCGAGAGAGGGAACACAAGCGGGGGAGAGGGAGAGGGAGAAGTAGGCTCCTCGCCCAGCAGGGAGCCCAACGTGGGGCTCGATCCCAGGACCCTGGGACCATGACCTGAGCCAAAGGCAGACGCTTAATGACTGAGCCACCCAGGTGCCCCAGGACTAGAAAATTCTAAAACAAGGTTAAAGCCCAGTCAGACTTGTCTCTGGAACCTATGCTCAGAACCATTCTATTTACTGCTTTTTTTTTTTTTTTTAAAGATTTTATTTATTTGACAGAGAGAGACAGAGTGAGAGAGGGAACACAAGCAGTGGGAGTGGGAGAGGGAGAAGCAGGCTTCCCGCCGAGCAGGGAGCCCAATGCGGGGCTCGATCCCAGGACCCTGGGATCATGACCTGAGCCGAAGGCAGGCGCTTAACGACTGAGCCGCCCAGGCGCCCCCTATTTACTGCTTTTGATAAGGATTATTATACAGGTGCTGTCTTCTATTTCTGTATTTATATTCTCCATGACTAAGCTTCTGCCACTGGGGCTAGAACTTTCCTGTCATTGAGCATAATGAATGATACTTCATAACTCACATTCAGAAAAAAAAATCTTAATGAGAAACATGAAAGCAAGATACTCGTTACCTCTGATACTTGGCTGAAATATATATAATTGGTATGAAGATATACACTTCAGGCAATTTTTACTGAAGAATGTAACACGATTTTGATGTATCTTTGGGTAAAAGTCACTGAATAAAGAAGCTGGTTTCCTATTAGTATGTTATTTGTGGTTGGAAATGAACGTTGCTTATTTCTTCAATATCACTTCTGGACTCTTTAAAAAAATAATTTATAATAAATTTCTCTTATTATCCATCTCGATGTTTATATTGCTGCTGGTGTGGCCAGTGAGAGCCTCTTTCAACTACTTTCCGTGTGTCCTCTTGACAATTCCCCATTAGCTCTGAAGCACTTCTTACTTCCTGGCACAAAATATAAGGGTTGTTGGGGAGGGGAGAAAACTCATTTTTACCAAAGAATGGCCAATAAAAATGCAAAATGAGTGATAGAAAAAAAAGTATTCTTTTACAATCACTGAAGTAATAATTGAATCACTCAGGCATCATCAATCATTGGGTGAAAACAGGAAAGCAGATATTCACAATTTAAATGGTAAAAATATCACCAACAATGGGTGAAATGATATAATCATATCCTGATATGATGCAGTAACAAGGAGTCATAAGTGGTAATACTAATATATAAATAACATAATATATTAATATAACAAATATCTTGACATAATAGATGTATATATTATATATATAAGCACCATTAAGAAAGATACCAATAAGTTTATGTATGTACAACTAAATATACATGTATGTTTTATATAAAGTAGTGGATGGGCATAGTCAATATATATGTACATAAATATATTGTTTCCATATACATAATACGTATTTTGAAACAGTAATTAAATATGAAGTCATTTATACCTTTTCATGGGCAGTGAAAAAATTGTAGCAAACACAGGTATCTGGCAGACTCATTGGTATGAGAAATTTATATTAACTGACATTTTTGTGAATTTATTATTTTATTTCTTTCTGCATTTCATAAAAATTGTTTTAAAAGCCCACTTCTGTCTGTCTTGAAGTCTCATGTCAAGCCAGACCATGCTCACTTTTGAATTCCCAGAGCAGCAATACTTTCTGCTGCATACCTGGTTCTTTTAACTTGCCTTATGTGTGTGTGTGTGTGTGTGTATGCACATGCACAGAAAGAAATAATATTATGTTTGAGGAAAGCAAGGAAAAGTCTTAAATTGACTTACACTTCCCAAAGTGCCTTCCTCAAAGCTTTGCTGTCATTATTACTATTATTACTAGTAATAGTGCTGGTGTATTGCAGGTGCAAGCACTTTCTTGGCTTTAATGAATAAACATACTTCTCTCTCTGTCTCACTCTCTTCCTCTCTCTCTGTTTCTCTCTCTTTCACACACACACTACGAATTTATAAATATTTTATTGGAAACTTCTTCAAGCTCCTCTAACCCAGAAATGCCTCCAGAATTACTTTTATATTTTACTAGTTTGGTTTCTCTCATTTTCAGTCTTTTATGTCCTTTGTCTTCTCACCTACTATCTTTCTCATCACTCAAAGCAAATAACCTCACCTCCCACTCCACCTTGAGAACATCTAACAGGGGCTTCTCAGCATCCTTATAAATGCCTGATACTGGTATCGAAATACCTCTTTACGCATTCCATTTGATTACGGTAGAACACATATCCCTACTTTGATCTAAATCCTTTCCAGCTTTTCTCTGAATAATATCCACTCTTGGGGATCCTATTTAATCCATTGTTATGCTTTCTCACAATTGTTTTCCTCTCCAATCTTTAAATTATCTCTGTCCTCAGGGTGCCTGAGTGGCCCAGTTGGTTAAGCCTCTGACTCTTGATTTCAACTCAGGTCATGATCTCAGGGTCCTGAGATTGAGCCCCACATCAGGCTCCACGCTCAGTGGGGAGTTGGCTTAAGATACTCTCTCTCCTTTTGCCTGGCCTCCCTCTCAAAAAAATACAAATAAATAAATAATCTCTGTCCTCATTTATATTCCCACAGCCATAAACATCTTTTAAAAACAAAATTAAAAAACATTTTTGATCTCATATACCCCTCCAGTTGTAGTCCTATAAGCGATTTTTCAAAGGGTTTCACATTTGTCTGTGCAAGTGTATGTATGTCCTAAGAATGTGAGGTAGAAATGACCAAGCAATTCATCATCATCTCCTGTAGTCCTCTCTGACCATCTTCCATCTGGCAGACTAAGTCATTCTGTTAAACACAGGTCTGCCTTCTCCCTTAAATCCTTTAGGAACAGTTCAAAAACCTTAATCCTTACTCTGGTCTATATGGTCTTTTCTGATTTATCTCCCACAGAGCTCAGTTCCAGCCACAATGAACTAATTGTTTCCCAGTGGCTTGTTGCTTGCTCTTCGTCATCTCTAGATGCCTATATGTGCTCTTCATTCCATCTAGAAAACTTTTCTCTGCACCTTCTCCTTCTCTCGTCTGGTTAGCTGCTAGTCATGTTTTATCTGCTAATAATTTTTCATGTAGGTAAGATACCTCTTCCTCTAGATCGTCTTCCTTGGCATTCTGAGACCTGTCATGTCTCCCGTTTACTCCCATATCACTGGTATTACATTATACTACGTGTTATAGTAGATCATAGTACATATTATATTAATTATTAAATTAATTGTATATTTGTTAGTATTTCCCTAACCGTAAGGTTTGAAGTATCCTGTGCATTTTTTAACCATGTGTTCTCACGATCCAGCACAAATCCTGGCAGATAGAGGTCACTCACTAACTATCTGTAAATAAAATACTAGTTATTGGTCTTCTTTATAGACTGTTGTGCATATTTGTGTGTGTGTGTGTGTGTGTCCTCAAATCTCCCCTTGTGCTATGATGGTTAAAAGTATTTACAAAATGTATCCTCAGACATCAGCTTTCCATGAATATTTTTATTATATTATTGCTTCTTTCCATTTTGGTATTAAAAATTCTGAATGTCATGGGTATTTAAAGGTATATTTATTCAACACATAGAAAGACCCTGTCCGGGCGCTTGGGTGGCTCAGTTGGTTAAGCGACTGCCTTCGGCTCAGGTCATGATCCTGCAGTCCTGAAATTGAGTCCCGCATCGGGCTCCCTGCTCAGCAGGGAGTCTGCTTCTCCCTCTCCCGCTCCCCCCTCTTGTGCTCTTTCTCACTCTCTCTCTCAAATAAATAAATAAAATCTTAAAAAAAAAAGAAAAGAAAAGAAAAGAAAGACCCTGTCCTATTTGTGCTCGATTTTTTGGTCTTTATTTTTATTAGAAGCTTCGGTGATTGCTTTGGCTTTAAAAAATGTTTTTATAGAGCATTCTTGTAGGGTATTAACTGATTAATCCTTCTAGAAGATTACAAAACCCTCAAATCTGTGCACAATTCAACAAATCCAGATTAATAGCATTTAAGCATTGGAAAGGTGGTTTCTCTTGGGAGCTTGAGCAATTATTTCAACTTTATGCCCAAGTAACTCAAGCCATTAAGAATTGTCCTGCCTTTTAAATTCTCTGAGCCAGGAGGGATGACTGGCAGCTCTGCCTGTTTTTCATTACCTTCATCAGTGATTTCTTTTTATCCTGATTCTTGGAAGTTAGTCTATGGCTAAATATTATGGAATCCTTGTGGCCATGCCCACTCTGGCTGGCTCTCCCTCTCCTCTCGAGATTGTAGCACTTGGCATTTGGAAATGGGACAGCCGGATTTTGGTATGGCTGCTTAGTGTTAGCCACTCCTGATCCCTCTGCCCCTTAGGATTGTTTTCTGTGATTGAAACACTAAAGTTTTGTCATCAAAATAACTGACACATTTAACTAACTTATCCCTGAATAAGAGTCTGGATAAGAAGTCCACAGAGCACTTTGCAGTTCCATGTGCTACAAGTAAATTGCCTTTCACTGGCTTGGGGGGTGTGTGTGTGTGTGTGTGTGTGTGTGTGTGTGTTTTAATATCAGTTGTGTCCTCTCTCTTATTTAGATTTCATGCTTCTGTGTCTGTATCAGCAGGATGGTGCTTAGCATCCTATTGACACCAAATAAAGCTTAAACTGTAATCATTGTAATTACATCTTTTGTTTGAAAGTAATATTTACTATAGACTTTTGTCAATATTTTGTTATCTAAATTGCTTCTTCCTGTAGTTCTAGCATTCTGTACTATGGACCTAAAAGCATAAAGATCCAGGCCGTCTAAAGATTTGACCATTTTTAAACTATGTAGTGAGTCCTATGTTTCAAATGTAATTGTAAATTGTAGCACACTTAATGAGGATAATAACCTAACAGCATGAGTGTTGTTTCCATAAACATGTTTGCGTAATGATAGACTCACATCTGAAAAGAAATCATCTAATCAATGTGAATTCCAGTAATTTGTCACCTATCCTGATGTGGGATTGACATTCTCTAAAAACCTGTTTAGTTGAAAGCTTGTTTCAGGAGATTGTAAACAAGATGTGCGTTACAGTGGAGGGGTATGTTTATTTTTGCTGATTATATTTTAGTTATTACAGTCCACTTTCCTATTCTTTAAGGAGAAACCTATTCCCAGAGTTGTCTGCATCTTCATCTTTAAATGTGCTTCTGTCAGTTTGGTGACAACAGTTTGATATTTTGTTTTTAAATGGGGCTTTATATTAGATTGAGAGCCTGAAGCTAATATGAAATGACGTCTTGATCTGATCATGTCCAGCCTCAAAGATGTTTAGTGAAGAATTTTGCTAGGACAAATTAATGATAGAAAATGATCTGTGAGATATTATAGATACATAATCTATAAAATTCTGTAGCTAATACACTCCAGATGTCTTATATTTGTCAAAATTTTTACAATTTGGGCTTCTCATGAGTAAAACCACTCTGAATCAATATACAATGTAAACTGTGTAATGCCTTTAAAGGTATATATTATTATTACACAAAATTAATCAGGGCCTGAGAGATCTGCTTTAGGAACAATAGCAAAAAAAAAAAAAACCCACAAAAATAGCTCTATTTTTAAATTTCAGATCACACTTGTTAAAGTAAATGCTCTTCAGATGTATTTCAAATTAACTTTTATTTAAAATTATTAGTTTCCTTGTAGCATCTTTATATAACTTAATTGGCTATTAAATGCTTTTGCTCACTAAAGAAGTTAAACTTGCCTGCATTCAGTGTGATCCCATGTTACTGAAATCTAA
The DNA here is from genome assembly GCF_029215605.1 of Mirounga angustirostris. Lineage (NCBI taxonomy): Eukaryota > Metazoa > Chordata > Mammalia > Carnivora > Phocidae > Mirounga > Mirounga angustirostris. Next base: position 8,187,956 of record NW_026991722.1, on the reverse strand, counting down.
AATTTGTTAAACCTAAATATGGGAAAAAAGATTGTAAACACATACCCACACACACATGTTCATAACAAAACCAATTCATTGGCCTTATTGTTTGGCGTGTTTTGTTTCTATTCTGGATTGGAGGGCCCTAATTTTCTAATAATATTAAAATAGTGGAAAGTAAATATTGATGGATTTATATCTTCATTTAAGGTAGAAGAAAATGAATTTACTTTCTGTATTTTTGTGATATAACTATAAAAGAATAAGCAAAATTGGGGCATCTGGGTGGCTCAGTCGGTTAAACGCCTACCTTTGGCTCAGGTCATGATCTCAAGGGTGCTGGGATTGAGCACCGAGCCCCGCGTCGAGCCCCGTGTAGGGCTCCCTGCTCAGTGAGGAGTCTGCTTCTCCCTCTCCCTCTGTCCCTCCCCTGCTTGTGCTCTGTCTCTCTCTTTCTCAAATAAATAAAAACTGTAAAAAAAAAAAAAAGAATTAAATTCCTAATAAAATTATTCTATTGGTTCTTAAATTTAATACAAAATTGTACACATTTTTCCTCCCTTTGAAGGTTTTTAAAAACAAAGAAACAAAAAAAATGCAAGAAGAAGAAGGAAGAATCCTCAAATTAATCAATGATTAGTTAAGAACATAGGTAATGTAATCATATAATCTCAAATGAACAAAGATCTCAAAGATCCAAGTGGGGGGTGAGGGACAGAGGGAGGGAGGCGGAGGGGGGGAGAGAGAGAGAACAAGATAGGAGAAGGAGAGGAAGAAAGGCAGGCCCTTTCTCTTCTGTCCATAATGAAATATCATTTTCTAACAAATAAGGTATTGATCCAAGTTACTTTTATGTTGATACCAGGGAAATATGGATTTCCTTTGCTTTTGTTCTTAAGTAGGAAGAAAGAAATACTGTGAAGTCATTCAGTGGCTAAGATAGTAGCTAGCAACATCAAAGAGGTCATGACTAATTCTAACCTTACTGACTTTCGGCGGGGGGCAAGGACCTACCCTGTTTGTATACTGTAATACAGGCAAAACGTTAGCCAGCCCGGTATCTTATTTAATAATGTTATAAATAAAGAGGAGGGTGAGATTCATAAATGTTTGAAATTATTAAAATACACCAATTCTGTTATAGCTGCTAAAAGAGGTCATGTGGCAATGAGAGTAATTCCTACAGTGATTGATAATTCATTCATAAGATCAGAGTACCATTTTCAAAAGATGAATTGGGTGTAATAAATAAAGGAAGTATTTACTTTAACGTGAGTAAAAATTGCTAATAAGCTAAGTAAGAATTTGTCTTGAATCAGGACTGCTACGTGGTCCTGTTCTGTAAGAAGTAAAATACATTAAAACATGAGTGGTTTTTTTTAACAATATTTCATTGTTTTTCAAGGAAATGCAGAGTTTTCTTTCCTAGTCTATATTCAACAAATTTGTATTTGACTCATAATAGTGTATAGTTTTATAATCTTGCATGTGTTTTCTGTAATGCTAGATATTATCAAATCCGTTGATTTCTTATATCTCTTACGTAATGGCAAAATCGGTACTTTTTACCAAAGAAATTCTTCTCTGTGCCATCAGATAATCAAACACTTGCTATACTAGAAATACTCCCAAAAGTCTGTGTAAATGTGCAGTTTTCTGTATCATTTGTGTTAATTATTTTATGAGTTACACATTAACTGTTAGTCTTGGTATTAACTACTATTATTTTTGTTGTGGTATCTGTATCAAGAGTGATGGACCACATAAATAGTTACCAAAAGGATTTAAAGACAGAATGATAGTTCCCTAATTGTCCTGTGAGTAACAGTATGGAAAAACGGCTTGTAGTTCTGAAAAGCATTATGCCGTGCAATAGTGATTTAATTTTGCAGTTATTTTATTACATTTTCAAATGAAATGAAAATCCCCCTTGTTTCTTACTGTGAGTCTCATTATTAATTCATAATTTATCCTCCTTAGGTGATTATCATGATTCATGTATCATTCCTGGGCTTGTATTATATACACAGTTGCCATTATATAAAGGTGACAATTTGATATTTCTCATTACAGTGGAATTACTTTCCTTGTATACAGTAAAGGAGGCGTCTGTATTTCAGGAAGCAAATTATGAATACTTATTTAACAAATAGAAATGTGTCACTGAGCATATTCTCCCATTAAATTCTGCTCCACTTAGAATGTGAAACTCAGTTAAGCTCAACACACTGATAACACATGCAATAAATTTCATATGCACCAGGTCCTTTCCTTTGAAAGGTGATAGGCACTTTCTATATTCTTAAGGAATGTATGGCTCCACAAATGGGATTTCTACTGTGTTTTGTGTGTGTGTGTGTGTGTGTGTAGTAGAATGCAATAGAAACTATATACTATGTATATGTTATATATAATTATTTTATGTATATATGTATATACTATACAAAGTATATATATTATTTTGTTTGTATTATAAGTGCAAATATTGTCAATATATATTTGTAATTTTTTTTCTATACACTGTGTTGCTTTGACATATAAAACACCTTTCTGGTTCAGAGATACTATACCCACTAGCTAATCAGTTTTCAGAGATAGCAAAGGACTAGCCTGGGGCATGCCTTACCTGCTCTATCTGATCTGTGCACCCCTGGAGGCAATATTTCTATGCTTCATTTATCTCAGGGCCAGGTGCCAGACAAACAGGGACTACTCCTGGAGCCCAGAACTCACCCAGATTATTCAGACTAGACAATCCTAAACTGTTCACCCTGCCTGGCCTTACCTTTCCTGCTGAAACCACAGTGAAGCATCTGGCCCAGTGTTTCCCCTCACCCGTCTTCTGCCTCCTTACCACCCTTGTGCTTTCCCCATGTAGCTGTGTGTGTATGCCATGTCGGCTGCCTCCAGGACCTGTGAGTATAATGAATCTATTCTCCCGAGCCTCTCCTCTGTCTCCTCTCATGCCACACCTGACAGTCTCATAGAGGAACACAAAATACCCACATATTTCTATCACTTTGCCTGTCCTCCATTTACTGAGATCTGAGAAGCAGAGAGGAAGCTGGAGAGAGAATTAGAAGCTGAATGTCTCATGTTTAATCGGATACACAGAGAGAGAGGGAACACAAGCAGGGGGAGTGGGAGGGAGAAGCAGGCTTCCCGCTGTGCAGGGAGCCCAATGGAGGGCTCGATCCCTGCTTCTCCCTCCCACTCCCCCTGCTTGTGTTCCCTCTCTCGCTGTGTCTCTCTCTGTCAAATAAATAAATAAAATCTTTAAAAAAAAAAGGAACAATGAGTTGGGTATTGTCTCTACTGACTTCAACTGGAAAAAGAAAACCAGTGCAGAGTGGCACCCAGAAATTGTGGGACACGAGCCCAAAGAGTCAGAGCTAAAAAGACAGATGTAAAAATCTACAGTATCTGCTGAGTACTGAGAATTTCATAAAGCAAGTAGATTTTACTTTATTTGCTTTCTTATTTGCTTATTTTATTCTTAGTTTTATACAAGTCTAAATTATAAAGCATTTTGTCATTGTCGTTAGTTTAAGTAATATGGTAATTTAAAGTCAAATCATTTTAATTTGTGTGTTTGCTTTGAAGGATGGGGAAGGATAATTAAGAAATTAGTAGAAATGTTCATCTAATTTGTGGGGGTATTTTTTAATACATATAAATTATGGGCTACTCCAGAAAGTTGCATGGTAAGATGTTAATAAAGGAGTAGAAAACAAAGTATAAGACATTTTTCCTAATGGTTGTTGATGTTGACTTAGATGCTGAGGCTGGAACATTTGAGTTCTGTTCTCATGGAGCTTTCATTTTTGAGGATGGAGACAGCAAATAGATACTTAACAGATGAACAAAGAAACAGATGAAGATAAGTGCGATCTAAGAATTCTTTTCTTTTTTGAAGCGTGATGCATGAAGGGCATTCTGAACTTAGGGAACAGACTTGATATATTTGAAAAACATAAGTAAGGCCAGTATGGTGGGTAATGGGGACAATTGGCAGGAGGTTAATCAAGTGGAGCTCGTAAGCCATGGCACGCTGTTGGGATTTTATCTGATGTCCCCTGAAAAGACGCTGGACAGTTTCAAGCAGGAATTTGTCCCTCCCTGGTTTATATTTTTTAAAGATCACTCTAGCTGTTACATTAAAGGAGGATGGTAGATTGAGGGAACAGGAGAGAAAGGAATTAAGAAAGACCATTGAAGATGCTTTTGCAATATTATCATATCTGAAAGAAAATTCTAATCAATAAATACTGGATGAATGAATGAATGGGCTTTTGCTTCTGGTATCTCAATAGAGACTAGTTCTTGGCTGTGCAGGAAATATAGAGAAACTTTCAATTTGCCTGTGCTCTTACTGATGAATTCTGATTTACCCCATTTTTCATGGCAGGTTTCATGCAGCCTGGTTTCTTATCTGCATAGTGCTTGCATTTCACCACAGACCTTACCTTACAGTGTTGATTATGAAGTAATAATAACAGTAATAGTAATAAAGTTACTAGTTTACATTTATTTACTGAGCAGGGACTGTGATTGGTGTTTTACTATGTATGATATCATTTCCCCAGAAAACCCTTTCAGTTAGGCAACATAAATGCCCCCATTTTACATATAAGGAAACTGAGGTAGAATTTCATCTGAGAAATGGTTTCTCCAGTTCCTAGTTAGGAAAAGCCAGAAGTCAACATCAGAAGACCCAAGCTTCACTTGAGGCCAGGGAAACAACAGACACAGATGGTATTGAGGGTCAGATTCTGAGCAGGACAAACAACCCAGGGAAGCGACATGCCCACAAGACGCTGTTCCCTCATTCAACTTGAGTGTCCTATACTGAGAATATTCTCAGAGACCCGAAGTCCTTAGAAGAAAAGGTGGCAGATAATATTCCTGCCTTTGGATGTAAGGTTTCTGCAGAAAAGCAACCCTAGATTACATTGGTTTGGGATTTGCATTCATTCGTTGTTGGCACCTGGTCCTTCTGCTCATCCCCAGTACTCACATATGCCCAGGAGGAGAAAGATTTTCCAATTATTTCTAGAACCTCTTTTTCTTCGTTTTCTTTCCCAGTTCTTCAACAAGAGAAATATTTTGGGGAAAAAAACCACACATGTCTGATCCCATTATTTCTTCAAAGAAACTCCCCCCCCCATTTGTCCATAGTCACAAGTCTGGCCTAGAGGCAGACAAATTATCCAATTCGAGAATTTCTTCTTCCTAAGAAACAAAGAATTTTAAACACAAGTTATTCATATTGTGTTGTTTTCAGCCTGTTCTTATCTGTGTTGAAGAATCACATAGTATTTGAAACGTCTTCAAAGAAAAGTGCTGGCATTTACTTCTTTTATTCCATAACAATGTTAACATTTAAATCAGAGGGAAAAGCGTATTTTATGTTTACCTCATGTAGAAGAATAAAAATTTGACAAGTACAGACTGGGGTGGGAAAAAATTCATATTCCTTATTTTATGTAACTAATATAATCATGCTTCCTAAGTTGGAGAAAAAGTTCAAACTGACCACTTATTTACAGTGAGGCTTGTCAGATGGAATACAGCGTACACAGTTAAATTTGAATTTCAGATAAATAGTGATATTTTTTTAGTATGAGTAAGTCCCATGCAATATTTTGTATTTTTATTTGCTAAAGCTAGCAACCCTAATTCTAGCCTCAATTATAAAACCACTTTTAGTTAAAAGTTAAAAGGCCAAATGACAAAAAAGGTGCTAAAAGGTTCCAAATTACTTCACATAATCACAGTAATGGAATGATGTTTCCTGCTATAGTCCCAGTAGATAGAATGATTCCTGTCATGGCCACATCCTGGTCCCTGTTAACACAGATTCACCTAAGTTCTGACACCACTGAGGACCCCTCCATATCACCCTGTTTTGCATCTGGTCTCTGACCTCGACCCACCACTGTAAATCTCTACTCTGGGGTCAAATCAGCCCTCACTGAGGTGGCTCTGTAGCAGACCCTCCCATGTCCTTGCTGGGTAATATACAGGGATTTGAGGTTCCTTCCCCCTTGCCAGCTTGCTGAGGGAAAGAGCCTCAAGAGTACTGTTCCATGCCCTTTCTCCACCTGAATATTTGCTGGAACTATTTTAAATTGCTTTGGCCACCGGCTTGCTGAACAGTCCCCTGGAGGGTTACTGCCTCCCATAGTTACAAATGGATGCAGGATATGTGCCTATCTGTCTTGCTTTTAGCTCCTACTCACCCTTACTGGGTTTTTCTATACCCCCCTTGAAGTACGCACCTAATGAGGATCAGGGAAAACAAGAGAGCCGACTTCTGGAATCCTGCTCTTATTTTTCTCTCTCTGTGTTGTCTCTTCCTCCCAACAGGCAGAGCAGCTTCCTGTCAGGGGTAATATAGCCCTTCCATTTTAGCCTCCTTCTTCTCTGACATTGGCTTCATGCTTTGCTCTTGAGTGTAAAATGGGCTTCTAAAAATGAGGAATATTTTTTTCTTTTCCAACATACCCAGGCTTTTAAGACTCAGTAAAGATTCAAGAAAAGCCAAGACTCAGTGACCCTTTTATTTCAGGTAGTATTATTCTTCCTGTTGAAGGGATGAAAGCCATGGAAAAAGCATCATTACAATAGGATTTTTAGGAATTGAAAGCATATTGCAAAATTACTTTTAAAATCCTCCATAATACAGCCTTTATTATGCAGGTGTGGATGGGGGAAAGTGTTCTTCCGTCTCCTTCTCTGTCTCCCTCTCTCTCCCTTTTTCTTTCTCTCTCTCATGTGTGTACATGTGCCTTCTCTTCTCTCTTCTTTCTTTTTTTGAAACTGTATAATTGTGTGAGCAGAATTATAAAATCAACATGGCCTCCTGAATATTGGAGAAGCAGACAGTCCTCTGAAAGAGTGAACCACCCTGATGCTGAATTTTGAGATACAAGGCAAATTCAGGATGCTTTATTCTGATATGGATAAGAAAAGTTCATTTTATTTAGACTCATCAGAAAATATGTGCTGAGATCTTAAAAATAAAATTTTTACCACGAGGAATTTGAATTTGACTCTCCTGTAGGATTTAATATATTCCAAGGGCCTAGTCATTAGAAAATGTGTTGAAACTCTTTAATGACATTTTTCATTTTGGAACCAACGTATATGTAACTCCCAGAGGAGCTGTTTTTGCCTATTTGTCAAGAAAATCTTTCTCGTCATAGGATAGCTAACAGAATTCCAAAGGTTTCCCAGTGCAACGTTTTAGAGTCAGTGTTTTCGGAACTAAGGGTAATTTTTGTCAAAAACAAAAGCTAATAGTCTTGTAATTCTTGTCAATAACAAAACTAAAATAATCTCTTCAGAAATACCACTGCCAATAATGTTAGTTATTTGTAAGTAAAAACTTAAACCAAATCAAAAGGTGTGGCAGAATGTAAGGCTTTATTAAACACCAATGTATCCATTCCAGATATTTTTTAAAAAATGTTTATCTTAGATAAAATTTAAATATTGTAAAAGTTCCCAAATAAAACCTGAACTAGGTAGATATTTCACTTTTGAGTTCCAGGTGGGAACACTTGTAAGGATTTTTATATATTAAGGAAAAGTTGAGTAAATCACTACTGAATAAATAATGTGGTTAATGAATAGCAATTATATACTGTAATATTTTAATCTACTTTAGCACAATAGGAAACTTATTTGTGTAATGTATTCCACCATTTTAGAAAAAAAGAAAGAAACTGGTTAAGTAGAAGATAATATTGGAATCTTATTTTTACTGGGAAAGGTGGAAAAACAAAAGTATTGATCTTACCAAGAGTGAGTAGTTTTTAAGGCATAAAGTAAAACAAAGCATTAAGATCAGGCCCTGTGGAAATGCACTTATATTGATTACAAATACCTACTTAGTATTTCGTTATTTGCCCGTAATGAAATGGTAAAAAAAAAAAAAAAAGTACTTTGAAATTAGAAGTATGAAACAGAGGGGAAAAGAGGGGGAAACATTTATCACAGAATTGACAAATAGTTTTATATTTTGAAGAGAGAAATTCGGCATTTTCTGCGCTGCTGAACATTGCCTTTGACACTTCTCTAAGAAAGCTCTCATCTCAGTTGTCCCAGGTTTACCGGAAATTGTGTTCCTGAAAATCAGAAGGCTTGATTCTTACTGGCATTGTCCTGAGCTATCTATCTGCTTGAAAATTCATTGTTTTCCTTTTAACTTACCAGGTCTTTTAGTAAATATGTAACAGCTATGCCTGTCTTGTTTTTCACTTGAAAAACTTGATTTTTCTCCCTTCTCTTTTGTAAATGCTGATCTTCTCATCCTGCCAAACAAGCGTTAAACCGTAAGAACTATTTATCGTAGTTACCTAACATTTTAAATGCAGTTCTCCATAGGCAGTTCTTTGAGACTTTAATATTATTAATTTGATTCATTTGTCAATTATAAAAGAGAGTTATCATATTTTGAACTATTTTTCTTTAGCACATAGGAAGACGTCTTCTTCTAGATACCCACACATGCATGAATTTTTCAAATATGAATTATGTATATAAGCAAGAAATTTTCTAGATATTCCCAAACTCTTTGTCTCATTATGAATATAAGTTCCTGAGAACTCATGATTTTTGTTTCTATTTTCCCAAGAGTGGGACTGCAATCAGAGGAATTCTTGGAAGACACACATGAACTGTCGCTTTGTCAGTCAGGTTTTAGAAAGAAACAGCACTCTCAAAAAGAGTGACTGGAGAAATCTGACTGCAGACAAGGCAGTTAATGGATGGGTTGAGGGAAACCAGCAAGAGACAGGAGAAATCAAGAGTCAGCCTCTGCCAGCCTTAGGTCTGAAGGATAAGTGGAGTCGGCCTCCAGGAGAGGTCCCTGCAGAGGCCAGGGAGAGGAAATGAGAGACCAAGCCATGCAATCCACTTCTCACCCCTCCCATAGCTCACTGGAACTTTCCTTCACCAGAACCCAACTGGAACCAGCTGGAGGTCCTTACAGATCAGCCTCTGGGACACAGCAGTCAGAAAGCAGTGAGCGTAGGGAATCCGGAGGGACCGTGGAACATGTATCATGATTCCCATTTTTATGAACACAATAAGAGAATACTTATTCTCTTAACCTCAACCAGTTGAGGTTGTGATTATGCAAATTCCATTAAAGAGCTTATCACTGAACTTATTTGCATAGCAGTCTTCATAAGTAGGCTATTTGTAGTGTGGGAATAGTATTATACTTAAAGTTGGATTCAGAATAATGACAACTCTGCGTATTGTGTGTTTCATAGAGTTCATGATAACCCTATGGTGACAATGCTGTTTGAAATATATATTGAAAGTTTGAAAATAAAGTTTAGAAGAACTTTCATCTTTTGGAAGTTCCTCTTGTAGGCTTTACCAGTGAGTGAAGAACCTGGAGGTCATGTCTTAAAATGTTTTGGGCTGAATGGTCCTTAAGTTTTGTCCAGATCTAAAATTTTATGGTTTAACTTTCTTCTTATCTGGACCACTTTGGTCCAGAAGGGTTCCAGTTAGAAGTTAAAAATCTGAGAATGAAATTCAATAAAGAGTTCCAGAAAAACCCAGAGAGGATAAGATAACATAAGTACATATGCAAGTTAGCAATATATAGTACATTAATAGAATGAACTGGAGTAAGTACGGAATGTGACTCCCACACCTTACCTTCAATGTATAAGGGACGTTGAGCTAGTTGATAGATAGCAGTAAATATATAAGCAAGTTTTAAAGGTGATGGGATCATAGGAGTACATTTTTTCCCCACTTACATTTTGCTGCAGATATGTTTTCTGTAATATGGCCACTGTAATTAATTTTGGGAGATTTAGTTGTGAGTTGGAATAAAAATCTCCATTAATACAAGTTAATATATGTAAGTTAAAATATCCTTCACCAGCTAACTTATTCATTAACTTTGGCACATTTTTACAAAAAAAAAGGAAATACCCTTTGTCACATATGGTCTCAGTTAGAATGGAATTATAATTTATTCTCATGAGGAAAAAAAAGTATTAACACTCAAGTAGAGATATAAAAATAATATAAAGAAATGCTTATAATTCATAAAGTATTTTGAATGAAGGAGGACACTAATGTGATTAAACATTTCTTTTGCACCCGTTCAGTCTCCTGTGAGTACGTGGTAGTGACCCGATATTATTTTTTCTACTTCCTTCTTTATTTTACTTTTTTTAAATTTTATTTTAATATGTTATGTTAGTCAACATTCATTACATCATTTGTTTTTGATGTGGTGTTCCATGATTCATTGTTTGCATGTAACACCCAGTGCTCCATTCAATACGTGCCCTTCTTAATAAACATCACCGGACTAACCCGTCCCCCCACCCCCTCCCCTCTAGAACCCTCAGTTTCTTTCTCAGAGTCCATAGTCTTTCATGGTTCATCTCCCCCTCCAATTCCCCCCCCTTCATTTTTCCCTTCTTACTATCTTTTTTTTAAACATATAATGTATTATTTGTTTCAGAGGTACAGGTCTGTGATTCATCAGTCTTGCACAATTCACAGTGCTCACCATAGCACATACCCTCCCCAGTGTCTGTCACCCAGCCACCCCATCCCTCCCACCCTGACCCGATTTTAATTTAATTATCAAAACCACTAATAAATTTAGACATAAATCAAGAGGGAACAGGTCAATTCCAAGAGTTATTAATAAATTGGCACACTCCACCAAACTCATTTAATTCTTCAGCATCTAAACTAATGAGATGTTACAGTCTATTTGTTCACATATTGATATAGCTGAATGCATTGCTACTAATCAAATATGCAACACTGGAATGGTAAAATATATTTTAATAGTAGTGATAATTTACCTCAAAATAATTTTAACTCATTTGAAAATAAATCATACAGTTCAGTTTTAAAATAATAGCTAATGGACTATACTATCATTTAAAATATGCTTATTGATGGGAAATTTGTAAGGTTAAACCTGATAAATAATACTCGTGAGAAACTATGTCTTTTTTTTTTACTCAATTTTTATCTAATTTTTGAGATGGTAGAATGAGTGTCAAATATATGAATATTAATAGACTACAATGGTGACAAGAATCTAACACATTTTTCTTTGTTAATTACAGATTCTTGACTAAATTATTTTATGGAAATGAGGTAGCTAATCTAAAATATTTCTGTAGCCTCTTCTATAATTAATATAATTGTCTGAGTTTATATCATCAAACTAAAGCTAGTAATACATCTAATCTGTTTGAGTTAATTAAAATATATTTATCAGTTTTATTTACAAATGCATGATACTACATACACATATCGATGTAAAGAGATATGATCTTTAACTTCAAAGGCTTTGCTTTAAAATCTGGGATGTAAAATATTAGTGCTTATAAATAGGCAAACGACATGAAGGTAACTAAAGAGCTCAACAAACAGCTTCATAGGTAAATAAAGGCTCTTTTTTCTTTGGACGTTTGCCCTCAAACATGTTTGTATTGGACTGGACAGTACTTTATATTGTTCTGTTTGAGAGCATTCTGTTGTGGTAAGAAATGTCTTTCACACAAAACACGAGTGGGGAAGGGGATGTGACTTTGATGTAACTGAGGTTATGGTACAGTGTAGGGATTTTAAAAGAAGCACAGGATTATAGACTGAGGGACAATAATGTTAGGGCAGGTTTTGTAATTTTCAGGAATTTGATTTGGGGAGAGACGGTCCCAGGTGAGGGAACTGAGATGCAAAGGCTGCAGGGCCCTCTAAAAGACACACTCATGGGCTCAAGATAGTTGAATGGCCAGTCAGCCTCAGTCAGGGAAGCACAACTTATGTGCCTCTAAAGTGGCATTCATCCTTCCTGTCCTACATCCCCTCCTGATGTTCAGCACTGGAGCGGTGAGGCTGTGGGAGACCACTGGGAGGGCCTAGCCCTCACCAGAGCACACCTTCACCCAGGAGGTGGCCCCTCCTCCTTCACTTCCCTCGAGACTCATGCTTGAGAGAAGAGAGGTGAGATGAAGACTTTAAACTGTGCTGGACTCAACTTTTCATGACTGAAAATTATCTGAAATTTGGCAGTCCAGCCAAGTGCCCTAAGTGGAATGGGACACAAAAACTTTAATATACCACATTTGGGGGAATAGATTGAAGAAAAATTAAATTCATGTATGTTTGTATGCCCTGGGATTGAGAGCATTCAACACACCCATTACATACATACATACATACATACATACATACATACATACATTACATATACATAGGTACACGCATTACGTGATAGGGAGGAGGATCCCATTCTTGGGCTGAAGAGCATTCCCCACCGCCAAAGAGGGACACAGAGGAAACATGAAAAGGACACAACATAGCAGTATGAAAAGAATCCGTTTGAAAAGTTTTGGTTGGCTTAGCATATGCATATCTCTGCTAGCTAGGATCGTTCTGTTTTAAAAATTATTCTAGAAGATAAGGAACATTATGAAAAAGGATGAAATCAAAGAGTTGCATAAGAAATATGAATAATTTAAAAGAACCTCTTAACATCTATTTACTAAGTGCTGTCCTTTAATGATACAGTCAAGTAGTCTTGAGGCCAACTTGATCTGAGGGACTCCTGTTTACAAAGTGGAATCTTGGGAGGGACCCCAGGTGGCTTGGGTGAAAAGGACCTCCATCCTTCCATAGAATTTTAGCATACTATGGAGCAGTCACTTTCCTGCTGATTTCTTCGGATCTTTGCTTCTGTTGGCTGCCCTTGTCTTGTGAACCTTTGTACCATGAGGTACAGCTCCTTTCTCCTCAGTGACTGCAGGTGACATTCAAACCTCAAGAAACTCTTCCTTCCAGATCCCGAGCACAACTTGTGGAGTTTAGAGTTGCTTAATGAAAATAATGCCTTAGCAGGGTAGGCTTTACTCATACTTCACTGAACAAAATTTAGGAAAAAAAGATGTTAAAAAGTTACGGGCCTTCATGTTTTACTCATACTTGTTATAGAACCTCCTTTCCAAAGTTGATTGCTTTCCTATAATTGAAAATAATTTTTCTGCCCAATAATCTCCATGCCAAATTGGGTTTGCTTACTTGATTAAATAATTAACTTTTTTGTTTTTCAAATAAGCAAGCGTATTTAACTACTTAAGAATTAATCCTAATGTTTTCTTTATCTACAATATGAGAAACCTCTTGGTTTCTGCTTTTTGCTGACATCCTGTGACCTTAATATATATGGAATTGCTGTTTGCTTAATTTACTCAAAAGGTAAGTCAAATGCCCAATAGGTCCCTAAAACCAGGACTGGCTAAAATAGTATTTTTGTAAAACACTTTGATGAACTGATTTCTGTGTCATATGTGTATGCTTTTTTAAAAAAATGCAGTCTCTGCTGTAAGCAACTGAAATATTTATTTTATAGAAGGAATCCAAATAAATGTCACAGCTTCATAAGTATGCATAGATATACTCGGTTGATTTATTTTTGGTGACGGGAACAAAGCCTAAATTTAGAAGCTCTCTTTCTTTTACAGAAAAGCCCTAAAATACTTCCAGACATTTTCAGTTTCTGTATTTCGTTTTTGTTCTATGAATCAAAGAATTAATATGGACAAATCTAGAAGAATTTTAAGCTTTGTCTATCATCGGATAATATATTTTAAAATATTTGTGTTTCTTCCTGACCCATTAAAAACTAAACACATAAGATATGTATTTTTAAAATACAAATTTAAAAGTTTCTAAGATTACTTGAAAAGAAATGATGTTATCACACTTACATGAGGAAAAATTTGTATCTGTAATTAATTCTCATTATTTGTAGTAATCATATTCTGTGACGTCACCAAGAACATTGTATTAGCTAACGCGGAACCACTGCTCCTTCTAGAAATAGAGTTGGATCCTGCCAGCCTCTAGTCACATTTTTGTCAACCAATCAATACATACATGTGTTTGAAGTGTATTTCCGTTTAAAGACATTGTTTTTTAATATATATTGTCAATTCATTAACACTGAGCTCAGGACCAACATCCCTGTAACCCATGGTTGAGTGAAGCTTAGCTAGCGTGGGTATCACCTTCCTAAGACACGTCACAGCCTTCTTGTACTTAAGAACACTGGACGGCCCTTCAGCACTACACTTGGGCCCATCTTTACCAGTGAAACTACCAACAAAAAGCACAAAAATGTGGAAAATGTGGCTTATAAGTAGACCATAAAGAAGAAAGCTGAAACATGATGGTGGAACATTGCCTTGCAGGGCCTCAGCTGGAAATGTGCACATTGGGTGACTCCAGTTAATCTTGGGCTTAAAAAAGGTCTTAATGAGTAGATGAATTCACAAATACAGAATCCATGAATAATGACTGGCTGTATGTCACACGTATCCTTTACACATTCTTCTGAGATTTGACTTGGGACCGTTTGAATCATCTGTTTAGCACATGATGTCCAGTGGGACTATCCAGATTCCCAGTCTAGATGAGCTAGGGCCAAAAGTAAGAATTTAAGCTTGAAGGCTTTGTAGTGATTTGATGTGATTTTTGATCTGTTGAATTTAATTGCATTTAAAAAATGGGTTTCTATAATGTGTGTATGTATTTAAGAGATTCATTTTTAATGTACTTTATAAAGTTTTTTAATGGATAAGCAAGAAAAAAGAAAAAAAGAACCCTTTCCCCAGACAGTTGGAGAGGTAGAGCTTTGTGGTTAATGCTGTCCCACAGGTCTGGACTGTGGTGCAAATAGGGCAGTAGATGTCTTTATAGTCTAATTCCCTCACTGTCTGGCAGCCCCTAGTGATCCCTCCCCCAAGTCTGTGCCTTTGGCATCATTTACAAACTAAGATCCTTCAGAAGAGTGAAGAGAGGTCTAGTTGGTTACTGGATCATCTGCTTTATCCTTCTTAGGAAGATAGAATTGGTAATGCTGTAGGAATGAGAACATTTTTCTGATCTGGTGACAAGACAGCATAGTCTGATTCTATTGAAAATTTTAAACCAAAAACATATCTTTCCCTAAACATAGAAGATATCATTATAATTATTTTCATCCTCAACCTTTTCTACCACAAAAGAAAAAATAATTCTAATAATATAATTTTGGGAAATATTCCCATGAACAGTCTCAGACTTGTTCTTTTTCTTGACCTCTAGCATGAAATAATCACAAATGTTATTTTATATATATGTATGTACGTATTGTTTTTATATATATATACATATATATATATATACACACACACACACACACACGGTCATAAGCCCAAGATCATTTCCCCAGCACTATTACTTATTAATTTACATCTAATGACCATCTTCTGTGTTTCAGGAATTGTTCAATATATATTTGTTGAATGATTTTGTTAATGATTCTTCAAAGCTGGTTTTTAAATTTTAAAAGATCAGTTTCCATTAAGGTCTATAGTCAAAACATATATATATATATATATAAATATTTTCTATTGAAAAATAGAGAATTTGTGCAGCACCTGGAGGAGGAAATAGAATGTCTCCAAAAATGATTAGGTAAGGCACATTCTTGAAAAGTGCTCCTAGATAGATGGCTGATTATCAATCTACATGACACATTGTCAAAAGTAGTTAAATAATGAGAGACTGTAATTAAGAGAGAAGATCATTCCTCTGTGGGAAGAATTGAAGGACATATGTAACGTAAACATCTGGTTGACTAGGGGTCCTGCTCCCTACGTTTGTCTGGGAGGCAGCTGATGAAAGTGCCGCCATGTTGTGAATGTACCGTCTGAAAGAAGTTGTCTTCTTGGTTGTTATCACAGAATATTAAGAGACTGCAAGATCTTGCCTGGGCTTTTCACTAACTGAGTTGAAGGTGACATAAGTTGCTGTTACTAATTAGTCCTGATGTGGCGCCTCAAGTGCGAGGGGCCAGGAAATATGGAGAGCAACTGGAATGCTTGGTGAACTACCTCTCCCATGTCAAAGGAGAGGTGATGGGGACTGGACACTTTATAACGTAAAAATGTTTGGCACCTAGTACTTAGGTCCGTGTGTGTCCCTGGGACTTGCTTGCAGGCAGTGGGCAAGTATGGATGCCTTTTTTAGATGACTTTTTCCTTAAAACCATCATTCACTCCATGAAATACATTGATTTTTATCAGTGATACTAATTGATCCAGTAGTTTTCAAATGGTGTGCTTAGAACCCTAAAAGTCTAAAAAAGTGCTTCAGCAGTGATCTTGGCAGTAAATGGAGAGATCAAGTGGGCAGGATTTTGGTCAATCGATAGCCTCAATCCCCTAGAAAAGAGATATTTTCATCTGTTTTATCCATTACAAGTATGAGGAAGGTTGTGTTATTAAAAAAAAAAACATTCTGCTCTTGAGGAATCACTTGAAAACCAATGATTATTTTATAGAAAACCACTTCATATTTATCACTAAACTGATTTTAAGATCTATAGTATAAAAAGATGAAATTTGAGGTTCTTGACCAATAGCCTCTTTGAAATTTCAACAGAAGAATGTATATATTTGAAAGGCTATTCTTAGCAATTAAATCCACTTATGATAAATGTCTTCTTGTTTACTTGAGGTTTGAGTATTTTAATCATATAATTCTTGTCTTAAAATAAGCTTGCTAATTTATAATGTCATATACTTATATGTATATATGAGCTGGATTTTTCATGATGAAATCAATGGTGAGAAGACTTAATTACTAAAAAAGCATAAATTATGATAGTTTAACAATTTCATAGTAATATATTACCATAGTGAATATGGAAAATGTAAAATTTTATTATATAAAATATCATAGTTAATACAGGAATTATAAAAATGTGGAAATGCCTTTCAGTAGCATGGATCAAAGAGTTGAAATAATGAAACCTCATTAAAGCATCTATAATAGATCTAGGATAAGCTCTTAAAGAGAATTATCCTTTTGAAAATGCCACTTCATTCATTCCAAATGCATGATTTTTACTTTCATTAAACTGTGTTTATGTAAATATTTGACAGTGTAGTCCAAATCATTGACAAAAATTACTGTATTGTTTGAGCTTTTGACATTTATTTCCTTTGTGAAACACATTTGTTTCTATTCTTTAATATTTAAGATAAGCTGCAGATTAAAAGTCTAAAGATGGATGAAAATCAATTGATAAATAAATAAAACTGCCTCTGACCTTTGAGGAAAATTCTTCTACATTCAATATCTATTAGAATTCTTTTATTTTCCCCGAGTATGCATTGAATATGTTGTACCACAAAAAATGTTTAGAAATAAACTCAAAATATATTATTATAAATGGAAATAGTGTGTAAGAAGGTAAAATAAATATTCAGATTTTTAAATATTTTTCTTCTGCGTATTGTCTAATAAGCAATTGCCTGCTGCCTTTGCTTACCTAACTACCAGGCTCCTTTGAGCCTCGGACAAACTTTTTGAAAACTAGGAAAGGGGCATATAGCTGCTAAGCCATGTGCCTTGGAAAATTCACCCACATGGAGCCTTTTCATGCCCAGACAAATCATTCAGCCCTTTGAAAATTAAGATAGCCTCAAATAACATAAAATCATTAGAAACAAAAACAAAGACATTAATGTTTGCTTTGCTTATTTATCACGGTGACATAAATCACCCCACAACTTAGAGGCTAGAAACAGTGATCTTATTTTATTCAAATTTTACCAAGATTGGATAGGGTTTTGCTGGGTGGCTTGTCCCTGATCAGTGGGATGTGTGCTGGAGTGGCTGAGACTGAAGGATCTATTTCTAAGATGCTTGGTTTCTTCACTCACAATTAAGGGTCCTCATGGCTCCTTGATCTCTTGGTGGGTTCTCCTGGTGTGGGATCAATCTCCAGGGTTTCTCCCTGTGACTTGGGCTCCTCACAGCCTAGTTTCCTGGTATGGTCACACCTTCATATCCCAGCTGGCTTTCAATTACAGGAGCAGGAGTGGTTCTCAGGCCAGTTAAGTGCTGTACCCAGGATTGGAACCACTTCGTTCCATCCTAGGCTGTTAATCACAGCAGTCTGAGGGTCTGCCCAGATTCAAAGTGAAGAATTAGATTTCTCCCCTTGATGGGAGAGAAGGTCACATTGCAGAAGAGCATATGGGATCGGGGATGTTACTGTCACCGACATTGTAAAAGAAAATCTGCCACAGTTCTTAATCTGAAAAAAACAAGTATTTTAGAAATTGAAATTCTCCAGAATGACATATTGAATCAGATCTACTGAGATGCAAAGAAGCAAATAACTATTAGTACCATTTAATGAAACTTGCCTAACTACCATATACACTTCTCACTGTAGCATTGAAGAAATGTGTGCTCATCATTAAAAATACAGGCATTCCAGAAATGAGCTTGAAATTAAGGTTAGAAAATGGGATTGATACATTCAAATGCATCTTGGTTTGAGGAGAGATGATATTTAGGTCTAAGGGACTCTAGAATGAAATGCACATTGGTAGGAAATTGTGAGAACAGGTTTTCTAGGAAGAATTTTGGCACAGACATTTCCTTTAGTATAGACAGCTCTCCCTAATAAAAAGAGAAGTCATCAAACTACTTTGGATATACGCATCTGTCTCGTTACAGACTTCAAACATTTTAAGCTCACGTAAACATACCAATATCACCTAAACCTATTTAAGCTTTCCGTATTAACATATGTTCTCTTTATTAAAATATGCCTGGTCTGTAAATATTTACTCATCCTCTGTTGGCGTTTAAATGTCACGTCTTGGATGAAAAACAAATGTAAAGCAGAGAATACAGGATATCTCATAGATAGAAGATTTGAGTTGCAATAATAAGTATAGAGTTACTTTGCAGAGTGTAGGATATTTCTGATTCCTGACTTGTAATGATTTTAGGTATTTACCTCTTCTGCTGGGGAACATCAAGAAATGTTTGTAGGACTTATGCAAGGGAACTTTTGGATGGATGGAGTCAGGAAGGAAACCTTGAGAAGTAGGTAACAAGATTTCTATCTCATCAGCTGGAATAGCCCTTGTCCTCTAGAACTTTACCAACTGTAGAGTGAGGAAATCTCAGCCTCTCCCCACTTTACAGGTCTCTGCCCTGCCTGGCAAGTTAGAGGGTTTCAGGAAGCATTTACCTGTCCCATCCATTTCTTGAGTCACTAGCCAAGGTGTTGCCTTAACCCACCTTAGGGGCTTGTTGTCTGTGTTGGCAGGCGGTATTGCCTGCTCTAATGAAACCAGTCCCGCTAGAACCTCCTGACCACTGCTTCCCATCCCCTAAGCTACTCTCCAAATGCTTTCACCAAAACTCCTTCTGCTTCAGGCATACTCTCTGCCCCCTTAGGTCCAGAAACAGCCTCATGTTCTACTCGTATAGAGCCCCTGTGTCTTAGTCGGCTTGGGCTGCCGTACTGAACACCACAGACTGGGTGGCTTCCACAACATAAATTTATTGCTTATAGTTGTGGTGGCTGGCAAGTCCAACACTACTGTGTAGCAAGGCAGGTTTCATCCTGAGGCCTTTTACCTTGGCTGTAGGTGCTGCCATCTTCCTGTGTGTTCACCTGACTTCTTCATGTTGTAGGGGAGAGAGAGGAAACTGAGCTCTCTGGTGTTTTGTCTTAAAAGAGCACTAACACCATCCTGAGAGCCCCACCCTCATGATCCCACCTAATCCTAATTCCCTCCCAAGTGTCCCATCTCCAAATACCATCTCACTGGGAATTAGAGCTTTCATATCAGTTGTTGGAGGTGCACGCTCAGGCCCTATCACCATGCTTCTGCTTCCTCTCCTTTGGCCACCCACCTCACCAGCAGTGCCTCCACGACGTCTAGGTCTCAGTGCTCCTGTCTCCATCTTCCTGGTTGTGATTCCCTTACACTCTTCTCCTGTGTCGCCTCCCTCGATGCCGTAGCCACCACCACGTGTACCAGCCCGGTCCTTTTTAGCAAAAGGAGTAGAACACTGGGCCTGGGTCTTTGTTTAGCCCTCATCCATGTGCTGCTGAGTGATCTATGCAGCAAAAGGAGTAGAGCACTGGGCCTGGGTCTTTGTGTAGCTCTCATCCATGTGCTGCTGAGTGATCTATGCAGCAAAAGGAGTAGAGCACTGGGCCTGGGTCTTTGTGTAGCTCTCATCCATGTGCTGCTGAGTGATCTATGCAGCAAAAGGAGTAGAGCACTGGGCCTGGGTCTTTGTTTAGCCCTCATCCATGAGGCCCATGGGGTCCAAGGTGCTAAAGCTTTTTAAGTTTTGTACACATAGAGCTTTTCTACTAAACAGAACACAGACTGCCAAGGTGAGCGCATTGAAAGTGGTTCCGTGAAGAACCACCACTGAACTCAGAAACACAAGTTCATTAGGTCGGATTGTCTCTAAAATCATTACAATGCCTTTCGTTGTTTGGTTGTTAGTGCACCAACCACCCCCACATGGATGCTTAAATATTTACATAGTTCTGGATCCCACGTTTTCAAAATCATTTTCAGAAAGCTTCTCAGACTCTGTAGAAATTAGTCAATACGGATACTGAAGGTCCATCAGCTCATCCTCATCTTGCTCACATAAGGGATAGGTGATGTTCAGCAATATGATGCTCATGTAACACGATGCTCAACCAGCTGTGGGCAGGGGAGGGAAGATCAGCCCCACCTACCTCTATGGTGCTGTGAACTTTCAGTGACTCTTGCCAGGTGAATTGGGGAATCCCTAGGCCCTGGGCCTTCAACCTAACCAGACCTGAACAAGTCAACTAACATTCTTGGTCTTGTCACAAGAAGGATGCCAGGGCAGACACATAGCACAGTGGATGAGTAACACAAGTAGGAAAGTATATTAAAGAGAAAAGTATACTCTTGACATAAGAGAGTGGGTGAGCTCAGGAGGGAGAGAGAGCTGTGGGTCCTGGGGGCTGGATTTCTTTTATTGACAGTTGTTAACTGCGGGCGGAATATTCACTACTTGGGGTGGGAAACAGGATTTCTCGCTTTTTCTTCCTAATTTGGCCAGGTGTTTCCTGTCATGGCACCTACCATCTTGGGCTGTCTGGTTTGATCCGGCTTTTGGTGGAGTCCTACCAGGACAGACCTCTGACTTTCCTGATAGCTGGCCATGACTTCCTCGTTACGGACCTTCTGGTTTCCTGTAACCTAACTGCCTGCTCTAAGGACTTGACCTCTGTTGCTTGAAATCAGCCATGGTGGTGGAAGTATTTACACCAGGCAAATTGACAAATGCTACAAATCTGGGCTTTTTTTTTTTTTTCCTGAAAGCCAGAACACCAGTACTTTTACCATGACCAATGTCAAGCTTTCAGTGTTTTAACTGATACAGGAATTTGACAAAATTCCTAAGAACTTAACAACCAGCTCTCACGACCCACAGTCATTGGGCTGCAGCATCCCACTTCTGTTCTCAAGAGATGAGCAGGAAAATCCTCATTGATAACACAGTTTTCTTGGGTGTTATTATTTAATAGGCAGATGTTTGGATATGTCTGAAGCTAGGGAATTTATGTTTAGGCTTGCAGCATAGAAACACAACCAACAAAAATTAATGTGGCTGAAAATTAGTCAGCACATTTCATATTATTCTTTAGTTATAATTAACTGGCTATTCTTAATTGTCGGTGATTAAGTATAAACTCATGCCACAGCCCATCTGTGACAAAATTGACTAAAATTTTCTTCTGTAAAATACAAAATTTAATTTAACTCACTAATGGCCACTAACAAAAGTCAAGTAGGAGCGATTACTTGTCCATAGTGCCAGTTTTTGAGAGATTCAGTGGAATATGAAGATCATGGGGTTTGGAAATCATGAGATCAGCAGACTGGACGTGATGGAGAGCAGAATGATCAGGATGGTGGGTTGAAGAAGGGCTAATGAGACTTAGAAGTGAGTGGAAATAGCTGGGGTAGATTCCTTTTTCCTGAAATTTAGTAACATTAAAAATGAGATAGGATGGAATTTAAAGGTGGAAGAGGATCAGAGGGTAGTTTTGAGGAGGGATAAGAAAACTTGTTATATTCTGTAGGCAAATTGGAAACAGCCAATCAAGAGAAAATGTGACTGAAGAATCCAGAAAGTTAGATGAAACAAGACCTGGAGTGAACATTCTTGACAAGAATGCCGAATATTTCTCCTTCAAGGCAGAAGTGGAGTGAAGGAAGGATGGATAGAGGTCTGAGGAGAAAGGTGATTCAGGGAATTTGGGAAGTGAAAATGGGTTTGCTATTAATATATTGTCAGCATTTCTAATATGAGTGAAAGGAATCACGACTTTAAGGTTTTGAAGAAAACAGAGAATGGTTTGTTAGAAAAACTCAACTAGGAAGTGAAACAATTTATCAATTCATAAATACCATTTAATTGGTTAACATAAATTATATTCACCAAGTCATGGTATACACTAAGCACTCAGTAAATGTTAGCTCGTAATAGAAACTATAAACACAATGAAATGGAAATTATTTAGACCAGCTAAAGAATGTTATCAGTGCAGAACATCTATGGAGCTTATTCAGATTAGTAAATATTTCTCTTGACTGATTTCTAGAGAAAATGCATAATTTTTGTACTTTGCTCTCTTGATGGGTTCAAATGCCCTTTACAGCAGAAGGAAAGCCAACTATGGAAGAACTGTATTTCTCATCATTTCCTAACCTAACAAATCCATTATACAGTAGTTTTTTTAATGTGGTATTGAATTCTTCTTGAAAAAAATAGCTGTAGGCAGGGACAGTGTTTTCTAAAAATTCAGTAAAACTACATAGGGTTAAAGTTGAGATTCTGAAACTCATGTCAGTAACACATTGTTATATGTCCTTTGTATGATATAACTATGAATTGGCAAAATGTTTTGTTATCAGTGAACTTTCTAAAGAAAAACTAAGAATTTGTGTTTAAATATTAATTTTAGCCATGACTGAGGATTTTCTGAATCACAATCATTTAGCAGATTTTTATTTTGCACAAGACTTTGGACTTGGAGGGTGCGTGGGTGGCTCAGTCATTAAGTGTCTGCCTTCAGCTCAGGTCATGATCCCAGGGTCCTGGGATCGAGCCCCACATCGAGCTCCCTGCTCCACGGGAAGCCTGCTTCTCCCTCTCTCACTCCCCCTGCTTGTGTTTCCTCTCCGGCTATCTGTCTCTCTCTCTGTCAAATAAATAAAAATCTTAAAAAAAAAAAAAAAAAGAAAGACTTGGACTTGGAGGTTGTTTATTGTGTCTGTTGAGTTTGAGTTTGTATAGAATATGTTGCTCAGGCATGATTCAGAAATTTTACCAGGCTATCTAAATATATAAATCATCTTCTTTTTGCCAACTGGCTAGAAATTACCACTCAGTAAATAGCAATCAGGACACAGAGAACCAAGGGAATATTAAGTATGGGCATCTCCAAATTGAGAGCTCAGATAGATTGATTATGGCTATATTGTTGGAAAGTGTTCATTCCCAGACCTATCTTTTTTTGCAGAGATAAACATATGCCACTGACAGGTAGAAAACTGAAGAGAGGAATGGTGTGCATCTGATCCTAATTTTCTTATTTGGAGAAAAATACAGCATGTATAAAGAGTAATGCATTTCCTTTATTGAAAATACGCAATAGGAACTATAAAAATCACAATATTCTTTACATGAGAGTGTGGTGACATACAACTATTGATTTTAAGCTTATGGATATCATACACAATGGAATATATTGTGAGACATGTTACTTCCTTAAAGCCAAGAACAATAATGATGCCAGACAGCAGCAATTAGCATCCCAATGAGAAGTTGTTAGAGATGCAAATTTCCAACCCCACCCAGACCTACTGAATCAGAAACTCTGGGAGAGAAGCACTAAAATCTGTTTTTCAGTTAGCACTCTAGGTGAATTTAACACGTTAAAATTAACACTGGACAAAGCAGCCAAGGATAATTGTTAAAACGTGAGCAGCAACCTGTTGATAATGATCGGTTTTGTCAAATGCATGATATAGATCCATTTTACTGCCTCTCAGTTTTCTCACCCGCCTTATGTGTCCTTATAGCCATAATCACTACCTGATGAATACCTCCTCTAGAATATACTTTAGAAGAGAGCAAGAACTCTGTCTTCTCTGTTTACTGATTGTTACTCCCACACCCAAGACAGTGCTTGGTACATAGAAGGTAACTTAATACATATTTATTGGATGAATAAATTGCTGAGAGTTCAGTAATTTAACTAAACATTAAAATATGATAATGGATAATATTAGCACCAATTAATTTTTAAGATAGATACAGTTATATAGATAGATGAGTTCACTTTTATTAATAACATGTAAATCTTATACCACTCTGGAATGTAAATTAATTTTAGCAAATATAGTTTGACAAGTATAATAAAATATAATTTAATATTTAAAGTCTGTGTAATGGGAAACCACCTTGTTCATAAATTTACCAGTCACCTTCAAGATATGTGATGTGATTATTTTAATGCATGTGCTTTGGACTTAGTTTGTAAAATTTGAAATGTTATCAAACTTCTGGCTTGCAGAGTGTGTGTTAAAATGTGTGAGAGTGTTGCATTCCCTGTATTTTTATGATAAAGATCCTCATGAGAGAAAAACAGCTTTAAAAAATGAGATATTCAACGAAGATGAAAAAAAAAAGAAGTTGAAATAATTGTGGTTAATAGCACTTCTATACAATATCCAAAGTGTCATATTTACTAGTAACAGAATTTAATACTTCGGACTTGTGCCTCTCTATTTTTTAGAGCTAATTTCACAGTAGAGTGAATTTATCACTATCAAGTGTTCTTGAAAAATGTATATTTCATGCTAATGTTACTCTACTGATTTACCTGGTTAGTGATCTAATCTGTGAAAATTTTTCACTAGATGATAGTCAAGTTTAGAAGAAAAACTTGCAATTTTCAAAATGTATATTACGGTGGAAACAAGTACAACATATCAGAATGTAATATCCTCATATTATTTTCCACCTAAGGGTGTAATCTCAGCATCCCTGTCAAGACCAAGTCAACACTGTTTTCTCTCAAGGAATGGTACCCCTTGGGAGTCCTTACTCACCATATAATCTTGGATTTCCATGCACCTGTGTGTCAAATGGATGGTAGTTTAATAGCACTCCCTTGAATTTGCAGAATTCATATGTAACAATTTGCTGCAAAATGCCTAATTACAGTTAGGGTACATAGGACCTCTTTAGCTTTTCTAACAAGTTTGTAAGCATGCACATCATCATAAGATGAAAACGAAATTTATGTCAATTGATGTTATAACTAATCTTAAAAATTCCCCACTGAAACACAGGATGTTTTAGACTTATATTGGATTCTTAAAATATATTTTTATAAATGTTAGAATATTAGAACTGCAATCCAGACTTTAATAAATACAAATTTATGAAACTCTGGGTTCATTGTTAATATAATCAAATCCCCATTGTATTTATTGTGGGGGAATGAGAAATAGGAGATTTGGAACAATTATCTAAAACAATGGAATAACATTTTTCCCTTGATATCTTCAAAAGAACCAATCTATTATTCAGAAACAGTTGCTTCTGTTTAGTATTAAAATAGTTTGTTTTGGGCGCCTGGGTGGCTCAGTTGGTTAAGCGACTGCCTTTGGCTCGGGTCATGATCCTGGAGTCCCGGGATCGAGTCCCGCATCGGGCTCCCTGCTCGGCGGGGAGTCTGCTTCTCCCTCTGACCCTCCTCCCTCTCATGCTCTCTGTCTCTCATTCTCTCTCTCTCTCAAATAAATAAATAAAATCTTTAAAATATATATATTTAAAATAGTTTGTTTTACTAAAATTAATGTCATTAGATTGACTTTTCTAGTGGTAGGTAGTGCTTACGATGGATTGGTAAAGTACTAAATAAAAAGCTGTGTTATGGGGTGCCTGGGTGGCTCAGTTGTTAAGCGTCTGCCTTCGGCTCAGGTCATGATCCCAGGGTCCTGGGATGGAGCCCCACATTTGGCTCCTTGCTCCACAGGAAGCCTGCTTCTCCCTCTCCCACTCCCCTTGTTTTGTCCCCTCTCTCGCTGTCTCTCTCTCTCTCTGTCAAATAAATAAATAAAATCTTAAAAAAAAAAAAAGCTGTGTTATTGGCTAATTTCTTTGAAGTCATAGCATTGTCATTTGTCATAGCTGTTTTGGTGGGAGAAGATAATTGCATTAGCAAAGATGTTGAATTTGAATGCCTTTGGGAAATTTAGTCCAGCAGATGAAGGCTCAGGACTCAACCCAAGAAAACTATGAGGGGAGGAGATAACCCAAGGAAAGATTATTGAGAGGAAAACTGTAGGCCAGAGGCAGAATGAATGAGTCACTAGCATTTAAAAAGTTGAGAATGGGGTGCCTGGGTGGCTCAGTTGGTTAAGTGTCTGCCTTTGGCTCAGGTCATGATCCCACGGCCCTCAGCGGGCAGCCTGCTTCTCTTTTTCCCCTCTGCCTGCCACTCTCCCTTCTTGTGCTCTCTCTCTCTGTTTAAATCTTAAAAAAAAAATTGAGAACGGAGAAGTAATTCAGAAAGACAGAGATAAAATAGCAAGGAAATACAAAGATGCTCAGAAGAGGGTGTATTCAAGGATTCCACTGGGATAGAGTTTCAAGAAGTAAATGATTAGCAGTGTCAGATGTAAAGGAGAGGCTGTTATAGTATCTGTAATTTACTACAAAATGCTGAAGTACTGACATGTGATACTCTGCAGTGGTTACTTTAATCTACAACCTTAGGATTGGAACAGTGGTCCTATCACAACCCCAAATTCCACATTATTTACTGTGGAAAGATGAATCCCACACTCTGAAGACAGCAGCTACATGTGGTTGACCTGGCCATTTATCAAAATATAGACTTTATAAAGTCCTATTAATACTATTATAAATTAGTTTCATTAGTGAACATAGTGGTTTTCAAGAGATGTTAATCTGGCTAAAATATTTTAAAGGTACTCCTTTATACAGTATAAGAAGATAGATGGTTTGAAAGTATGCAATGTTGTGGGTTGAACACATGAATTGATCTCTAAAATTGCCCTGTGTCTAGCTGTGAATTTCAAGGATTTGGCTTGCTAGTTAGTCTTAACTAAATCTTGACTAGAGCATATTGTCACCTTTTTCTTAAGTGAACCATTCAAGCAAACTAAAGTTTCTGGATTGCTGGAATTCCCTTGAATCTGCAAAATAATTTGTATGATTTTTTGTGTGTGTCTGCTTGCTAAAAATATCTGTATAATAAATAGCTATGTGTGGGAGAGATTTTGATCTAAGATATTCTTTTATTTAACCTGAAAGCATGGTTATAGGGACCTCCAACATGAAAGCAGAGGTAATTATCTTCTGCAAAGAAACTAAAATTGTGCATAGGCAAAAGATTCCCAGTTCTCAGTGGAGACCCAGGGAGCTGAGGACAAATTGACCACTGGAATTTTCAGTGTGGAGCCTGTTGTTAATCTGTGCCAGGGAAGTTTCAGTGTTTTGGGGAAGCATCAACCTACCTGCAATCAACTGGGGAGAAAATGAGTAGTCAGAAAGTGCTGAGAACACCTAAACTGAAAAAGTCCACTTTCCCATGGCCCAGTGTATTCTCCTTTTCTGATAAATATAAGTATGTTGAATTTTCCTTCATTTTAAGTTTGAAGAGGGCAACAATATTTAGAATCATAGACTTTAAAATAGTAAAATTGTTAGACTGTGTCTTAAAATGACACAACTATTTGTTTTTCAGTTCAATCTATATGGTACCTTTAAAAATGAGAATTCATTTTCTCTTGGTTTATATATTATCTGTCCAAATAAAAATGTTACCACTTTAACAAAGAATATAACATTTTAATTCCAATTACAAAAAAAATTTAAAATATCATTTGACAAATGTCATTTTGTATCGAATAACATTTTTTAAAACAATGTTTCTGTTATTCAAAGACAGAAAAAAGAGTGAATAATAGAGTCATTATTCTTCCAGAACAATGGAAGAAATGCTGTATTCACACATCTAAAACATTGTTTCAAGAGAAAGACCTTTTGAAAACTAAAGAACTACTAAAGGTTCTCAGTGATTCAGATAATTTTTTATAATAGCATCTTTAGTCATATCTTCCACATGCATTCACAATGGAAAATTACAATACAATAGGTTTCCATGTCAAATATTAAGCTAATTACTAATCTAGGTGATAGTCACCTGTCTACTCTGAGAGGTAATGGGGTAAGTGTAATACAGAGAACTGTCATTTCATCTAAGGAGCTGGATGAGTAGGTACTCCCCCCAAAAAGTCTTTCAGAAATATAGGAGGTCAAAAAGATCATTAAGTTTAAGTCTCTGTGTCTTAATGGAAACTGTCTGAACTACCCTACTTTATCTACTGCACCATGAGCAAGGGGACGACATTAAATTGCTTAAAACAAATACACCAACTCTTTCCTCACAAACACAAGTTTTCATGAAATTAACATAAAGTATATCAGTAGTTTAATATTGAAATTTGTGCTTGATATTTATCTGATCTTAGCTTCTGGTTAGTGCTTATTTTAGTGTTTGCTATTATATTTCTATACCTTGAGAAAGGTATGTACAAGACACACTAGTAAACATTTTGCATCCAATGAGTATTATAAATGGAAAGAGGATATAATGAATAATATTCAAATATAAAAATGTATTTATATAGTTGAAAATGAATATTCTTTAATGGCCTATTCAAAAGAAATATATTTTTCCTTTCTTAAATAAAAGTGACTTATCTTTTTTATAAGTAGGCTCCACGATGGGCGTGGAGATCAAGACCTGAACTGAGATTGAGAGTTGGATGCTTAACCAACTGAGCCACCCAGGCACCCCCACAATGACTATCTTTTTAAAATATATTTAATATATGATGTTAATAATATATATTAAATATATGATGGTTTATTACCACATGCTATCAGGACACAGAAGTAATTAATATGAATTTTAAAGATTATTTATAAATCTTGTAATCTAGGACTTTGAGATTCCACCTGAGAAATATTTAAATCTTTTCCCCATTTTCCCAATATCTCTATTTTATTACAATAAAAAGTTGAAGACTTTGAATATAAAATTACATAATAGAGACTGAAACAAAATGTTTTCATATTTTCACATAGAAATGCTTGATTAAAACATATTTTAATTTTCCTTTTCCCCAATAACACATTCCGAAACAAATTGTTCACTTAA
Source organism: Mirounga angustirostris (assembly GCF_029215605.1). Classification (NCBI taxonomy): domain Eukaryota; kingdom Metazoa; phylum Chordata; class Mammalia; order Carnivora; family Phocidae; genus Mirounga; species Mirounga angustirostris. The sequence continues at coordinate 8,158,783 of NW_026991722.1, read as the reverse complement.
TATGTAAACTCATATTTAAATAAATTATGACTGCTCATATTGAATAAAACAGTCCCTACAGAATTCTATACATGGGTGAACATATCCAAATTGCAGTTATGCCATTGTTGAGATTCTCAGGGTGCTGTGTATTTATGCAATAGCAAATGGATGTGAAATACTGGCATTATATCCAATCTTCAAAAAAAAAATAGCAGGACAGCAGTTTTTCTGCTTGCAGTGTTCAATTTGATCAAACTGCTCTGTCTGGATGGTAGTTTTATTAAATCAATGTTGTGGCACACAAGTCTAATGAAGAATGGTGGTTCCATATAAATTTTACCCTATAATTACTCTCCTAGGAGATTAAGACTTTAATTTGTGTTTCATGAGCTTATTATTATTTTAGAATCATTTTGGCTAAAATTTGAAAATTCTTCGAAACAAATGAATCCCAGCCTCTTATTAAGCACAGAAAGTGATAAAATGTAAATTTATTACACTGAATTGGACCTGCTGGGTATTGTCTGTTTATTTCTTTATTACTTGTGTATTTCTTTTTGGTGTTATTGGAATGGTACAATATTGCTTTTAGGTAATATCAACCATTAAATAATGAAAACATCTTCAATCACTTGACAGAATACCTTTCCTCTCACTGATCATATCATCAATTTTGCTTTTGTGAATGTGGACTACCGTTTTTATATTTTTTTCACTAATTGCTTTTAAAACATTCATGTCAAGTCTTTTTTTTTTTTTTTGAATGAATGAAATGAGCAGGAGTTTTGTTGTTTAGCCTATTACATTTAAATGCCAAACCTGAACCGATTATTTTTACATTTTTCTATGGTTTTCTGAATGGAAATTAGCAAAGTGAATGTCACTATTTATATTATACCCAAAGTGATCTGTGTATCTTTACATTGGCCATAATATAAGACATTACCATGTTTAATACTGTCTTTACTGTAACATATAAAAAGTGTTATGATTCTAAGTTGGCAAAAAAGAGAAAGGAAATCAGATTCATTTAGTCCATTTGGTCAGTCATTTTGGAAAAATGTGCTTAACAGCTAATTCTGACTCAAGGAGTTATTTTAGTAATTTCAAAGATTATTTTAGTTTTAATTTATTTTTGCTTTTTCTTCTCCAGCTTCTCTCTCCTTTTCCTTGGTCTTTATCTTCTCTCCTTCTTCCCTACTACCTCTCTCTCTCTGGCTAAATTATTATGTATTTTGACATTATAAATGTTACCAAATCATAGAAGAAGTTAAGTAGGTGCGTTGAGGAAAAATCCAAATGATTCTGGCAATACTATCTTATTTACAAAGAAAAAAGGTAGAAAGTACTCTTTAAACTTGTTATCAAAGAAATGTATTTTGAGAAGAGAGATGATTTGAGCAAACAGATGGCTCCATCCTTGTTACTTTCTTCATATTAAAATTACTTCCCTCATATCTTTCACATCCTATTATTACACTGTTATCTGTTTGTAGTTATATAACTCTATAACCTTGAACCACTTTTCTCCCATATTTCCTGTGTATATCTTGGGAAGTTGCTCTCACACATTATGATATTTCTTTTTTTTCTTTTTGGAATGCATTGTATCAAATCAAGAACAAGGTACCTCATTTGTAATATTGTGATTGTATGTCTATTTCTTTTGACTCTCTTTCTCTCAACCTTACTTTCATTTGGCAGTGAGGGTCTAATAACAACTTGCCTCAGAATTAGGGGCAAACACTTGAAGGACTCAGGTAATACTCAAGGAGTAAGTAGTAAGAGATCTTCAAAATCCACAAAAACCTCAGTTTAATCAGTATTATGCAGATACTCATTAAGCGAGATGGAGTCGTATACACATAGGCACATTGTCATTTTTTAAAATTCATTATTATTTATAGCACAGTAAATAGTAGTAATAGGTGAATAAGATGCATGGTAATATTATTGGCAGATTAAAGGTTTTTCATTTATTGATCCTGTTAATGGTTACCACAGACTGATCTCATCAAATTTAACATTACAGTTAGCAATATACTTTGCAAAATATTGAACAATTTGGCTTGTTAATTGTAACATACAAGTAAGTACCTTAATATCACCATTGAAACTATAGCTCTTTCATTATTAAGCTCTACTAGAATCCGGTTCGCTTAACTTTAATTCTAATTGACTTTAATCCAGTAGACTGCAATACCGGACCTATAATGACGCATACCAAAATGTTAGATAAACCTGAGAAATATGCTGGGTTGGTACAGTATGACTGTACAGTGGAAGAGAGATTTGTTTGATAATAGCAGTTGGATTTTGTTTGGGCACATATTTGGATTGATCCTGACAATCACGGTACTGCTGCTTTTAGTAGATAGGAGTTGTTTTATCTGTCCCCAGCCCCCACCCTGCAACACATAACTCATAGTCTTACAGTTTAAAAAGCACTCCTTTTTATGGAAACCACTATTCTTTATTTTCAGATAGGTCTCCCCTGCCTCAGTGCTCCCCCCTCACCCTCTGCAAACAAAGGCATGAACATGACTATCAAGCCTTGCCAATCAAAGTATTCCTTTTCTTGGGCATAGTGTTTTATTCTAGTGTGAGCATTTACTCCTAGCCCACCTATTAGTCTCCCCTTGGGCTTTGCTCCTTAAGCCATCAAGGAAGAGTTTGTTTTGATAGTTGGGGGAAAGAGAAAACTGTAATGTAATGGATATAAAACTGAGCCCTTGCTGTATTAACAATGGATACCTTCTTTGATAAGTCAACCAATTTCTCTATGTCTCAGCACCCATCTAGGAAATTGAGAATTTGGTCTAAGTCAATAGTTTCAATGATTATTATCCCTTAAAAATGACTGTTTGGGGGGCATCTGGGTGGCTTAGGCAGTTAAGTTTCAAACTCTTTTTTTTTTTTTAAGATTTTATTTATTTATTTGACAGAGAGAGACACAGCGAGAGAGGGAACACAAGCAGGGGGAGTGGGAGAGGGAGAAGCAGGCTTCCCGCAGAGCAGGAAGCCCACGCAGGGCTCGATCCCAGGACCCTGGGATCATGACCCGAGCCAAAGGCAGACGCTTAACGACTTAGCCAGCCAGGCACCCCAAACTCTTGATTTCAGCTCAGGTCATGATCATGGGTTCCTGGACCCCCCTGAATCCCATGTGGGGCTCCACGCTCAGGGGGGAATCCACTTGGGCTTCTCTCTCTCCCTCTCCCCCTCCCTCCTCGCACTCTCTCTCTAAAATAAATAAATGAATCTTTTTTTTAAAAAAATGGCTGTTTTTTTGTTTTTTTTTTTAAAGAACTGGTATGTGTATCCCAACTTTCCAAATTACCTTTTGGTATGTCTCATATTTTAGGTATCTTATATCTATTATTTCTACTGTGAATGTGTGTGTCCATGGGAGTAATGCTAGGTATATTTTTAACCTTATTTTCACTACACATCACAAATACCTGATTTTGTGAAATATGTGAAGTAAAATAATATGGTATTATTGAATTTAATTTTGAGATTATTTTTTTCATTTTTATAACTAAAAATACAACAATAAAAGCTCTTCACAGAATTTAATGCATGATTTAGTGTAAATATTTTGTATTTGAACCACGGATGTACTCATTTCTTTTCATTTGTCTATATTGAAAAATGATGGCAGAAAATATTTTTGGTTTTGTCCAAAAGAAAAAACAGGAATAAGTTCTTTTTTTTTTTTTTAAGATTTTATTTATTTTTTGACAGAGAGAGACAGTGAGAGAAGGAACACAAGCAGGGGCAGTGGGAGAGGGAGAAGCAGGCTTCCCGCTGAGCAGGGAGCCCGATGTGGGGCTCGATCCCAGGACCCTGGGATCATGACCTGAACCAAAGGCAGGCGCTTAAGGACTGAGCCTCCCAGGCACCCCCAGAAATAAGTTATTAAGATTGTATGATTGTTGCCTTGTTTTAGACAGCAACTATATTTCTTTCCCTCTGTCAAATGTTTGAACTTATTATCAGTTCCTAGCCTCACTGCTAATATGTAACTCTGTCAGACATATACATTTGTATACACATGGACACACACACACCCACACATGCCAACACCCAGGTACAATCTACCCCAGTACGTCCTGTTATACTGTGCTTATGGAAAGTTCCAGACACCCCAGAAAATGGGAATTTCCAGCAATAAGTAGTCTGTAAAGAAAGAGAAAATCCTTTCTTTTCTAACCAACCTATTATTGGTGAAGAATAGCTATTTCCTTTTGAGTTCCAAACTGCATTTCACTCTTTGATAAAATACATAGAGACCTTTATACAATTCGAAAATCTTGCCGTAACAAGAGAGATTTTTGGCAGTTTGTGTATTATGGTAAAACTCTGGGGCAGCAAAGCAATGTAAAGGTAGTGTAGAGTTCATTATAATGAGATTTTAGTTGGGCTAAATTGTTTAGCAATGAATAAATGCCAGGAATAAATAGTTCTTACTTGCCAAAAGATCAACATATTTCTTGGTATTTTAAAACTGCAATATTACAGTTTTATTAAAAAAAAAACTAAATCAGTGAAAATACAATGTATAATTAAAATGTTAATGTGTTATTTCCTAAAAACTAAGCTCTCTTTAATAAAATCTATTTTTCATTTCACATTAATATTTGACAGATTAAAATTTCATAAATGCTAAGTCCATTTTAAGATTTAAAATACATATTATCTCTGGTTAGATTTTATTTGAATGCTGTCAGTGCTTATAACTTACTGAATATATATTTAAAGATATGTAAAAGTCATTCAAGAGTCAATATATGCAAAATGGATGAAATGTAAGATCTTTTTAATTTAAATTTTTCCTGTTGAAATCTTTTTGCAATTATCTGATTATTTCCCCTATGTAACTACTTGAAGTAGGTATGTGTGCATTATTTTGGTATTGATTTATCTATGTACCTTCCATTGATCACTTTGAGATCAAAATATTGATTCAGATACATGGTAAAAATACAAAAGAGTAAATGGGGTGCCTGGATGGCTCAGTCCATTAAGCATTTGACTCTTGGTTTCCACTCAGGTTATGATCTCAGGGTCATGAGATCAAGCCCCATGTCAAGTTCCCTACTCAGCAGGGAGTCTGCTTGAAGATTCTCTCCCTCTGCCCCTCTCCACTTGCGCGCACGTGTGCACTCTCTCTCCCTAAAAAATAAGACTTTAAAAAAAAAATAGTAAAAAGAAAAAAGTAAAAAAAAAGTAGAAAGTAAAAAAAAAAGAGTTAAAAGAACAAGTAAGAAAACAAGAAAGAGAGAGAGGGAGGAAAGAAAGAAAAAGGAATATTTTAAAGCAGCTTCTTCCTTTGCTATCATCTTGAAAAGTTAATAATAATAATTGTCTAATGCGCTGCATCTATTTTCACATCTCTACATGCTAAATTTCCAATGTGGGAGAAAGTGACATTTCTGAAAAATTTTAGTAGGTTATTATATTGTAAAATTGATTACTGGCCAAATTAGTTGAGTGAATCCTGAAATGTAATAAGCCACGTAACATATGCAGAAACTTTAAAATGAAAACACAGAATCTGTGTAACTCACATAGATGCCTTTGTTGATAATAAATAGAGTTCATTTTATTTTGTTGTGAACAAAATCATGATTGACATCATTTGACCAGCAAGTTATATTAATTTATCACACATCTTTCATCTCAGAAAATTAAGGTCATAGCCCTTGTTGGCAAGAAAGATGCCCCAGCCCTGTGTAATTATGCAATGGGTTTCCTCTCCCTCTGAGAACCACTCAGGGCCAGAGTTCCCATTTTCTTGGAAGACGCAGATCGTCACTGCTTGCCTTTAGGCTTTGTAAGCAAGGCTATTCAGCACAACACACAGTTTTGTCTTCTGTCCATAATCTCCAACTAATTAGAAGTTCTCCTCAGTTAATAAGATGACATGGTGGAAAATTGCCAAAATGACTTACAGTGAATAGTTAATGCCCTCAGATCGGCTGTCTATATGTGGGATGCTCTTGTTAAGGTTAGGATGATGTCAGCCTCCTATTCTTTTTTTTCAAGTGCTTACCCTATTTGCATTATAATATTTAAAACACATGAGATGAGACAGATATTTTTACATCAGAATTATCTCACCCAGCATGCTTAATCGTGTACAATTCATTGTGTCTGTCATTCCTTCCTTTTGAAGGCAAGAATGGAGGCATTGTGTAAATATGTGTAACTAAAGAGACATTTCCCATATGTTTGTGGTCATATATGGTCCCATATGTGGTCCCATATGTATGTGGTGTTATAACCTTTTTAATGCATATAAAAGGAATGATAAACTTTTTTTTCTGATTCTAAGGTGAACTTGATAATAAATTCAGCAGCCTGTCAGCTTTCAATGCTTTCTGATAGCACTAGATAAATTCCTTTTTTGTTATTGCTTTGGTCAATCATTCGTCTTGTTTCCCTTTGTTTTTGAGCCATCTGACAGTGTCATTACCAAAAAGCCAGTAAGACTGAATAAATGAGGGATCCAGGCATGAGCTAAAAAACATAAAAGCTATTTTTAATATTCTTTGTTTCTGCTATAGCTCAGATGAAACAAAAATAGAATGGATTTGAAAAAATAAACACATGTCTAAAAAGAGACACACGGAAAGAAATCGGAGAAATCTATGGAGAAATAACTTGGAAGTGAGGAATATACAAATGCCATTCTTTTCACTCTTACTTACCCTGACTGAGTAATTTTACCTATGTTGGCATTTTAGGGGGAATAAAACTCTTTTGTATAAAACTATTTTCATAGAATAATAATAGATTCTCTCTCTTCTTCTCTCAATCTATGATCAAATAAGTTCAGGAAGGCTTCCAATGGAGGGGATGTTTCATTACTGTAAAGCTTCTCAGAGTCTTCAAGCATACTAATACAAATTATAAAGTTTGCACACAGATAAATGGTTCTGCATTTCTAAACTCTTTAGACCACTAATTAATTTTTACCAGCGCTCACTTTAGCATACACTGTTTTGTGTTTCTTTACTTAGAAAAATATTGATCAAGGGGCGCCTGGGTGGCTCAGTTGTTAAGCGTCTGCATTCGGCTCAGGTCATGATCCCAGGGTCCTGGGATGAGCCCGGCATTGGGCTCCCTGCTCAGAGGGAAGCCTGCTTCTCCCTCTCCCACTCCCCCTGCTTGTGTTCCCTCTCTCACTGTGTCTCTTTCTGTCAAATAAATAAATAATCTTAAAAAAAAAAAGAAAAGAAAATACTGATCAATCCTTACTTTTCTATAGTTTTGCAATTCCTAACATGATTTAAATTTCTATTCCAAAGAAATTTGCAAAGGTACTGAGAGCAGGGGCTATGTCTTGTACATTTTGGTGTGTCCATAATGTTGTATAATGTGTACTTCACTGGAGAAACTTCTGTATTCTGGGCATTGTACAGCATGCTGGGGATTAAGTAGTTACCTTTTCTGAATTTAAAATAAGACTTGGTCTAGTAATAATGGCAGAAATACAAACACATAACTGTCACTTAAGAAATTCATGGTATAACACAGGTACAAATAAAATCCCGAGTATTGGTTCAGTAAAGTTCTGAATCTTCCACAGATCACACAGGGTAAACCACAGAAGCAGTACATGGAGAGAGCCAACACCTGAATCTAAAAGAATTGTTTTATGAAATATGGATAAGGCATGAGATAAAGCATAATAATTGAAATATTTGATTGGAATTTTTATATTGATGTATTTTAACGTTTATGCTCCATGAGTGGTTCTCAATTATTTTTTAGAAAATAAAACAATAAGCAAAACATAGACCTCATTTGAAAAATAATGTATTGCCTTGTTTATCATCTGAAGAAACCAGTCTAAATTTAAACCCTCTAAAATTGGTGTAGTGTAATACATGTCATAGAAATGATCTATTGGGTTTATCCAAGCTTTTCTATTTTGATTTCAAAACAAATGTTTTATTTGATGGTGAAAAATATTTTTACTTTAATAGTTTTTTCAGACACTGTAGATATTGAGCTGCCACCAAAAAAAAAAAAAAATTTTTTTTCTCTACATAAAGTTTTTTTCCCCCCATCTCTTTGGTTTTATTTGTTTCATTTATGTGTTTTTGTAACTGAGCCAAGAAAATACTGCTTTGTCAGCACCAGTAACATTTGTGTTGCTGATAACGCCATAAAATGTTTTTCTTACAGTAATGGTTACAGTCATCTGACCTACAGAGAACATATGAACATAATCTGCAAATGCATTAAATGAACATGATCTAAAAGCAAAATATTGACTTGGAAATTGATCTCAAGTTATTCCCACTTCCTGTGTTTACCGTCCCAAGTGTTTTCCCAACATCCATCTTGGGTTTTCAGCAGTTGGGATAGTGAAGAGATGATGTCTACAAATGTGTAAGAGCAGAAGCCTATTCTATTACAAGAAATTTTATCCACACCTGTGTGCCTTCAGAGGTAACTTGTGTGTCCTGGAATGTGGGAAATCACTGGTGTTTCAGAAACACATTCATTTTGTGACTTTGTTACATTTTAGTCAAATTGGACAAGTCTGCATAAGAATTGAAGTTATGGAGTGAATTAATTATTGAAAATTAAGAACTTGAAAATTCTGTGAGATTAAGCAAACTAAACATAACAATTAAATGAAAGAAGCCATACTTTCCAACTATGTGGGTTGTCATGACCCCTTAACAGAAAGAGTATTTTATTAAACATTCTCCTTTCATGTGATATTTTCCTTCACTTACAATAATGTTTGCAAGGTTCATCAGTGCTGTAGCATGTGTCTGTATCCCATTTCTTTGTATTGCCAAATAGTACTCCATTTATGGATATCCCATATTTTAATTAGCCATTCATCAAGTGATGGGCATTGGATTGTTTCCATGTTTTTGGCAACTATGAGTAAGGCCACTATCAACATCCATGTACAAATTTTTGTATGGATATAGGTTTTGATTTTTCTTGGGTATATCCTTAAGAGTGGAATTGCTGAGTCATATAGAAATTTGCCAGATTTCTTTTGTTCGCGATTTCTAATTTCATTCCATTCTAGTCTTAGAACATACTTTGTATGATTTTTATTCTCTTAATTCTTTTAAATTTATGATGGTTTATTTTATGACTCCATATATGGTCTATCCATATATGGCATGTGCTTGAGAAGAATGCGTATAATAAGTTTCTAACAGAGCAAGGAAATATATATATATATACTAATCCACATATATATGCCTGTCTATAAATATTTCTATATGTAACCATTTATATCTGTTGAACTAAAATCGAGTTCCTACTGATACCTCCAGATTTCATTCATCATGACATGGATCATTCTAGCCTCCTATTTTTGCATATCTGTAAACTTCTCCAATAATTAGAAAACTGGCTCCTGCCATCCACCATCTATTACTTCATTGTTTATTTCCAGGATCCATGTATGGTGGTTTCAGAATTAACCTGTACTCTTGCGGGAAATGTCTTCATCAATTAGATTTAGTGCACGTGCATAGTTATTTTTGTTGTTAGTTTTATGGTCTCCACTAATTCCCAAAGTTACTTACTTCACCACCTATTCCCTCACCTGTCTCAGAGGGTTGTCTCATGCTTTTGTAATAGAGTTAGATTATTTAGTCACATTCTGAATCCCATCTTGGATAGACATACTTTTGACTGAAAGTCATTTGGCTACTATTGATCTGTATAAAAAGTGAGTCTACTTTAAAAAAGGCAAATGCTGAGCTTTTGTTGATTTGACCTCATATTTATAAAAACTAGTGATTCTGTTTTATATGCCTAAATAACAGTCGTCATTAATGAACTTTATACTTGGTGATAAGCATAATCATAAACGTTCTCTGAAGGACAGGTGCTTCCTCTTACAGGTGCATAAACTGAGATGCATAAGGGAAATAATTAGTATCAGAGGCTAGCATTTAGACTACTCTAGGAAGGGTTTCTTTTCACCATTCTTCTATATTGTCTCAGGTACAATGATCATAAACATAACTCTGATACTCTCTAATCCTATTCTTCTCAGAATTCAGAATTTTCTAAGATACTGAGTGTCAATATAAGGAGGGAAATAACTTTGATATAAACAATACTTACCTCCCCAGCAGGTTTTGACAGCATCTTGGACTTCGGAACCCAGGTGAATTAGTGCAAGGAGAATTTTGATTTCTGTGTTCGGCATTTGTTCAGGAGTTTGCCTGGAGTATAGCCTGACCCTCACTGTTGGTAAGAATACTTCTCCCAAGGAAAGTTTTAATCTTGCCTGTTTTTGCAATGCTGAGGAACTCTAAATAGTTCTCCATGCCAGCATTTATTTGGTTTAGATTTCTATTTAAATGTGAAGTGTAATAAAGCCGAACCTCTGCGATCGAAGTGCCCATCATTCATGCTGTAGCTCCACCTGGGCCTCATGTAACTAAGCTTCTGCACAGTCATGACGTATGTAACATCCCTCAACATATCTCTCCATTGGGAATTATTAAAACAGCATCACTTCAGAGCTACTGGGAGTGGTGGCATTGTGTTACTTGCTGTCACCTCTTTCCAGGAAAGGAGAAGACAAAAGTGAATTTTCGTTGCCCTTACAGGTCCAAACAGCGTAGTAGTAAGTAGTAAGAATCTAGCAGTATAAAGGGATCAAGAAGGCACCTGGGTGGCTCAGTCGGATAAGCGTCTGCCTTCGGCTCAGGTCATGATCCCAGGGTCCTGGGATCGAGCCCCGCATTGGGCTCCCTGCTCCACGGGGAGCCTGCTTCTCCCTCTGCCCATGGCCCCCCTGCTTGTGCTTTCTCTCTCTCTCTTTCTCTGTCAAATAAGTAAATAAATTAAACCTTTAAAAAAAATAAATAAAAGGGATCAAGAGCTGCATATACCACCTGACAGGTTATCACCTGCATTTCTGGGATTTTGGCTCTTTTGTAGTCAGATCTGATTTGTTTCTCTCTTCTTTCTGTCTGTGTGTGTGCCTACTCTCCTTGCCATCTACAACAAAAGAAAATTATATAGTCAATGAGATTACTGTTAGCCTATATACTGAATCGTAGTAACACACCAGGCATTACTGAAAGCTGCATAAATCCCATACTCGTCTTTATTTAATAATCGTAATTCCTCGTTGGTTTCTTTCTCCTTCACTCCTCTATCCAATTAAGCAATGATTGTTTTCATTGCTTTATGACTTTTTGGATTGGCTACTTCTTGTCAATTCCCTTAGTCACCACTACTTTATACCTTCATCTCAGACCTTGGTTTTCATGTTTCAGTGAACTCCAAACTGTGTTCTCCAGAGAAGGTTCCTTGTCTGTAGCCTCTGCAATCTTCATGTATTTACACAACTAACATTAATTTAAGGCATTTGACATCGACTTGGGAAGGAGTACAAATATTTGCTGAGTCTCAGCTCCTGCTATGTAAAGCAATAATTGCAAGGGATCATGTGGAGTAATCCACAACATAGTGAGTGTGCTCGCTGCCCCAATTGTCCCTTATATTTTCTTCCACTGAATCTTTGCTCAAGTTATCCTTACTAAACAGGAAAGATCTTTTTTCCTACTTAGCTTATTAAAATCCAATATATCCATCCTTTCAGGTTTAGTATTAATGTCCCTCTATTACATGGACTCTTCAATGATAATCCAAACTGAAACTCTTACTCTTTAACTTTGATATTATTTAGTTTTGGCACTCCTATATTTCATATATCACACTTCTCTAAAATGTAGTATAATAACAATATGCTTAGACACTTCAGATATGTTATCTCATTTTTGCAGCTTCAGTATACCAAATTTGTAACCAGGGAGGCTTGAGTCTGTGTCTTGTCTCTGGTATTTTCTGGCTGAGTAGCTTTGGGTAAGTCTGTTAACTGTGACTCATTTATCAAATCAGAAGAATTATGGTGCCTCATAATGTTATTTTGAGGATAAAATAAGGTTATGCATGTGATCATTTAAAAGGCACTCAAAATTTTAATTGTTATTATTAATATGATTACCACTTCACAGAACACTAAATTGATGCACAAAAAGCACAGTAAGCTGAACAAGATCACCCCATTAATAAACAGCTGAGCTCCAGTCTCTGATTCCAAAGCACTCTGCTTCTAAGTAGTACGGTGTGCTGCCTGTCATACATACTGTTTTCCTGTGACTGAAGAGTTATCTTTTAAATTGTAAGAGTTGGGCAGACACCAGCTGTACCTTTCCCCGGAATAACACTCCGTGTGACCAGTAGGCTTTGTTTTGAGTAATATGACATACCACCAAATGACATCTAAATCTATCTGAATCTGAAGCTGTGCCTAAGCTTTGAACAGGTCAAGTGTGGTTGTCAGCAGGATAACCTGGAAGCAGATGCTGCTCTAAGTGAGTCACCAAAGACTGGAGAACCAGGAAGGATGAAAAGCATCAAAAAAAAAAAAATGCACTGGACAGAGTTAAACAGCAAAGAAAGACATTATTCCAGATTATTGCAATAGGGGAAATAGATTGAACTCCCCTCCGGCACAGAAACGGAAGGATTTTTAAGCACTGGCGTGGGCTAGAAAGAAAATACTCAGGGTTTTAGAGAGGCAGTTGTTGGTGTGATTAGACCTGTGTTTGCTGATTGGTGCTTATGAAGTTCAACCCCTACCCTCCCATGGAGATTGGAGATAGGGTCCCTGCCTTTCTTAAAGACCGCCTTTCAAATGGATGGCCCCTAGGTCCTTGAGAAAGATGCCTGGTTGTACAACTGTCAAGACACTGGAAGAAGATGTACAGTTGAAAGAGACTGAGAAAGAAATTGCAGTTGAAAGTTTTCTAAGGCAAATGCTCTAAGACAGAGGAGGTCAGGGACCTATAGTCAGAAAGAAAACCATCTGAAGTTTAGTCAAGCTGAGGGGAATGTTATGGTCATTTTGGTGAGAAGTCAACCCTGGTCCAAAACACTTCCTTAAACCAGTGCATTTCGTTTGTTTCAGAATCAACTGGAGGGCTTGTTGAAACACATGTTGCTGGACCTTCATTCCACAAAGATTCTCATTCATAATTTGTTCCTAGATGATTCGGAACCTCTTGGTCCATGCACTACATTTTGAGAACTACAGCTCTAGAAGGTTGTGGGTCATGAGAGTTGGTACTTAGCTTACACTCACTGTGAGGGATCTCAGTGAGATTCCACTTGGACTGTTGGAGCTTACCCAGTTATTCACAGATAAATTTTCATTGGGGAGCCAAGTTTTGTCAGGTAGTACTTTTGTAGGCTCATGGTGTTCATCAGGATTAATCTGCTGATAAGTTCTTTATATATTTTGGGTACTAACCTTTATCAGATATGTAATTTGCAAATATCTTCTCCCATTCTGAAGGTTGCCTTTTAGTTTTGTTGGTTGTTTCCTTCGTTGTGCAGAAGGTTTTTATCTTGATGAAGTCCCAGTAGTTCATTTTTGCTTTTGTTTTTCCTTGCCTTGGGACACCTGTCTGTCTAGTAAGAAGTTACTATGGCCAAAGTTAAAAAGTTTGCTGGATCATAGTGTAGCTCTATTTTCAACTTTTTTGAGGAACCTCCATACTGTTCTCCAGAGTGGCTGCACCAGTTTGCATTCCCACCAACAGTGTAAGAGGGTTCCCCTTTCTCCACATTCTCACCAACATCTGTTATTTCCTGTGCTATTAATTTTATCCATTCTGACAGATGTGAGGTGATATCTCATTGTAGTTTTGATTTGTAGTTCCCTGATGATGAGTGATGTTGAGCATCTCTCATGTGTCTGTTAGCCATCTGGATGTCTTCTTAGGAAAAATTCATGTCTTCTGCCCATTTCTTCACTGGATTAGTTGGTTTTTGGGTGTTGAGTTTGATAAGAAGGGAAACATGCTCCCTTATGGCAGTATTATCAACATTAGCCAAATTAGGGAAAGAGCCCAAATGTCCGTCCACTGATGAATGGAGATATATATATATACATATATATATATATATATATCCATTCTTTATATATATAATATATATTTAGATATATATCATATCTGTATATCATATATATAATGGAATATATAATGGAATATTACTCAGCCATCAAAAAAATGAAATCTTGCCATTTGCAATGACGTGGATGGAACTAGAGGGCATTATGTGAAGCAAAATAAGTCAGTCAGAGAAAGACAAATACCATATGATTTCACTCATATGTGGAATTTAAGAAATGAAACAGATGAACATGGGGGAAAAAAGAGGCAAACCATAAAACAGACTCTTAACAAGAGATAACAGAGGGTTCTGGAGAGGTAGTGGGCAGGGGGATGCATTAAATAGGTGATGGGTATTAAGGAGGGCACTTGCGATAAACACTGGGTATTTTATGTAAGTGATGAATCACTAAATTCTACTCCTGAAACCAATATTACACTATATATTAACTAACTGGAATTTAAATAAGAACTTGAACAAACAAAAATGGATTAACCTGCTGATTTTATAGTTTAATATTAATTTAAGCTGAGGCCATTGAAATGTATGCCAAATTTTGTTTCTTAGTTGGCCACTAATAAGCTCAATATTTTGCTCTTACAATAATTTGGTAAGGAAGCAAATTTTCTTTGTTTGAGATGTAAACATTTTTTTTTGTAAAAAATTATTTGTAAAAAAATAATTTTTTTTTCAAAGATTTATTTATTTCAGAGGGAGAGAATGAGCAGGAGGGGCAGAGGGAGCAGGAGAGAGAGAATCTCAAGTAGACTCTGCGTTGAGCACAGAGCCCAATGTGGGGCTTGAGATCATGACCTTAACCAAAACCAAGAGTCAGATGCTTAACTGACTGTGCCACCCAGGTGTCCCCAAAATTTGTTAATTTTCTTAGTGATTTTTATCCAGGCCGTACTATTTGTCCCAGACTTAAATAGGTTAAACTGCAGTATCATCTACCCAAGTACATTTAGTCAATAGAAATTACATGGAAATTTATCCTAGATGATTTGAGATTAATCATGTAGTCATTTCCAGTTCAGAGTTTTGGCTTATGATAAAATAGAAATGGAGAGTATTACAGAATTTAATTTTGCCTCTGCATATGCTAGTCACTTTTCTCATTGGTAGGAAAGGAGGTAGTTTCTCATCAAGATAATGATGAGTTCAGTATGTCTCCCACTCCTTATTTTGCTTCTTGTATTACATATGTTTTCAATAGCAAATAGACCTCATGACTTCCAGCACGTACAGATCAATTTGGTTCTCCATCTGCGCCCCCTTCCCAATATTATTCTCATTCCTTTTGTTCTCATGAGATCTCTTCAGTATTTCATAATTTAAACCCCTGAATATCACCCATCTGTATTTTTCCCCCTCTTCTTCATTCATATCATAGTACATTCATTCTCAGTCAAATATTGTCATTATGTTGAATGCATTAAGTTGTTTCTTTTAAAAGTACATCTCCTAGATTTCTATTAAAATTTGGTAATACTTGAGAGGACACTTTTGTATTTGACCCCTTCTTCCAATTTATAGTCAATGCCATGACTGCATTTATTGAGCATTTATTGAGATGTATTGGCAGAATTCTTAATATCATTTCAGTCTACATAGCAATACTTTTATGATTCTGCATGAGACAATATCTGTTAACCAAAAAAGACCATTTTTTCATTTTATAAAAAAGTAAAAATAAAATTTTTCCCTGCCAATGCTGGTCAGAATGTATTTAACTATACAAAAATCTAATCTAATAAGTTTAGATAATGGTTTTCTTAACAAATTAGACAATGTTTTGTACATGAGTATTCATTGTTAATAGCCTCAAGATATTTATCGAAATAAAATTGTTTAAAAAATCAAGTTTCAGTGGTCGTTAGATATTCATAAATATATGCATTGTTTTCTCAGCAAACAGCTTTATGAGAAACCATCAATTTTAATGTCTGTTCTTTTGGGATCAAATGAACACAATTACTTTGAAAGATGACATTCGTGACACTGAAGAAAATTAGGAGAAATAACAGTATACGTCTGTTCCTTAAAAAAAAAGAGGTATCATTTGCTTAGTTACATTAACTCCATTTTATCCTCCTCCAGAAAAAAATGATCAATTACTGAAACAAAACACTCAGTTCTCTACATTATGTGCAAGCTGCTTCAAACTTAATATATATTTAAATGATATATGTTTAAATGAACTTACATATTAATATTGTTCATTACTAACATAATTCCAATGTTAACTCAAAAGGTATTCTGACAGTTTTCCTTCTTTTTCGGCCCTTTTCGTTTGTGTCCTCATCATCCTCTAAAAAATTATTTTTAGAGTGGCTTACCATGTCTTCTATATCCAGAGTAAGGCATAACTAACATAGATTTTTTTTATTTGGTCAAATTGCATAAAACTAAGGGACTGGGTATTATGTCACAGAAAGTATAAAAAGGGGATAGATTCATATTATGCAAATATAATCATTAACTTGACAACTACAGCAAAAGAACTTCAGTAATTGTTTTATTTAAATGATGAATTTGAGAAGTCCATATTAGAATGCATTCCGTATTTTGTTTTTAGTACCCAATAGACAAGTAAAGTACTTAAATTTAAGTCGTAGTGGATTCTAACCTTCTAAACTTATAGCTTAGATTGTAATAAAATAAACTGCTTCATTTGTATCCTTTATTTCTTCCTTGGTTTGAAAGTCAAGGAAATTATCTTCCTTTTATAATTCCTACATCATTGGTTCTTATGCTTTGATAGAAATGTTTGATTACCAGCAGATGCTTGGAGACCAGAGGATGGGGGGACCAGTGAGAGGTTGGAATAAAACTTGTTTTTTTTTTTTATATGAATAACAAATTTTCCCAGTACCATTTATTGAGTAGCTTTTATTCCTTTGGTCTGAATTCCAGCTCGGTCATGTATCAGTATTCCACATGTGTGTATTCTAGCTTATGCGCTCCATAATAGTTTCTACTTGTCCCTTTATCTATCACGGCATCAATACTACAGTCTTAATTATTACAAGTCTTCATATCAGAAAGGGAAAAACCTTTCCCTCGTTCTTCTTCAGCATCTGCCACAATTTTAGAGTTGCAGAGTTGCACAAAATACTTCATGGGGTTTAGGTTGAAATTACATTTATAGATTAGTGTGAGGAGAATCAATGTGAATCATTACATTGCTCATATATCTCATTTCCTTAGGACTTTAATGTCTTTCCAAAAAGTTTTTCTCCATAATGGTCTTAATTCCTTTTCTTAGATTTATTCCTGTTTTATATTTTCAGTGCCATTATAAGACATATATTTTACTCTCATATTTTCTCCATCTTGTTGCTGGTGAATTGGAAAGCAGTTGATTACCATGTATTCATTTTATGGTTGGTTGACCTGTTGCAATCTCTATATTGTAATAATTTGATATGATTCACTTGGCTTTTTAAGCGTAGACAATAAAATCTCCATAACTAATGACGATTATGGTTTCTTTTACATTTTTCTAACCCTTATATAGTCTTTCTTTTCTTCTTGATTAATGAACTTGCTAGGAAGTTTATATATATTACATATATAGTAAACATTCTCATCATGTTCCTGATTTTAACAATATTACTTCTATATTTTGTTATTAAATATAATACTTCAACTTTTCTTAAATATTATTTAAAAACTAAATATTTGGAGTGCTTCAGATTTCCAAACAGAAAAGAAAATGACTTAGAATGTGATCATTCAGATAAGCCTCATATATTTTAATAAATCTCTGGATTCCAGAAAATAATTTATCAATACCTACAGAGTTCTGAGTGATAGGAAATGCTCCCCAAAAAATATCATGCTTGACCAAATCTTCATCCAAATATCAGTGCAACAGACATACCTTCCGAAACATGAAAGATCTTAGGATTTATAACACCTCGAAAGAATTCTTGAAAGATAATAATGAAATACAAAATCCTGCCAAAAAATAAATGGAGATGACAGGGAAAGGACCAGTGCCAGACTCAATATCTGCATAATCAGCACAGTGTCTACAAGGTCTCCCAGAATCAAGCATTTACCAAGAAACTTAATTCAGCCAAATAGTCAGTGAATATAAAGAAGACATGTGGCCGTATTTAAGGATGTAAGAACTCACGGAATACACTGCAAATGCTTCTTAAGTAACTTGACGATGAAGTCTGGTCCACTGAAACGTGTGAATCTGATAACCTCAGGAATAGAAAATCTGTGCTAAAGGGACTTGGTAAGTAAGCATCGAATCCATTGATCTTTAGATCATTTGGTCAGTTAGGAGCAGAATGCAAACAAAATGCCGTAGCAGTTGATATGTACAAATGTGACTAATAGAGTACAAATTGCTAAATATATGATGTTAAAATGGAGGAGTGAAATAAATATTTTGCTCTTATAAAATATAGATTTACTAAATATATCTCATTTTTATAAGATTAACTCTGACTACCCATCCATTTATCCATGTACATGAAGAGAGAATCTATATAGAATGTTGGTTATTTTAATAATTATTAGTTATTTCCAGTTGGTGGAAGACTTTCTGTCTTCTTTGCACTTTGATGGCATTTGAAGTTTTTATGGTTAATATAGATATCATTATGTTTGTAAAAATTATCATATCATTATTCTTACTTATTCTTAAATTTGAACAACAAAAGGTAGAGATGTGGCCTCTGTATTCAAATGTATCCACAATACATCACAATGATTTTTGTTTTAAAGACTTTTAATAAAAAACAAATTGAAAAGGACTCTTAATAGTGATTTAGTTCAATTCCATTTTACATTTTACAGGAAAGAATAAGAAAGCCCAAGTGGTTCAGAAAGCTATCCAGTATCATTTAGCTGGTTAGTGATTGAAGAAACAAGGAATTAATTTCATATACCCTTAATTAATCCATCAAAATACCATGCAGACAAAAGAATATACACACTAACATAAAAGAAAGAAGCATTTAAATCCTATTCAAGTAATGACAGATAAAATGATTCATAAGGGGTATCTCATTTTGAGTGTATGGAAGACTTTGGAATGTTGGACTTGCTTCTGCTTTCTGACTCTGATGTTGCCTTGTTAACTCAATCTCCCTTCCTTCATTCAGCCTTGCCTCCCCAGGCTCTGTCAGGTGCCCCTCTTGGTCACAGACCACCCTGTGAGTATCGCTATCATGATGCTTTCTTCAGAGAAATTTATTTTTTTGTGTGCTGGGCTGCCCCACTAGGCTGCAAGGTCCTCAAGTCCAGATTTACTCACTGTCATATTTTCCAGCATCTAACATGGTGGCATCTATCAAGTGCTCTGCTGATTGAACTGCAATTAGGAATCTATGCAACCAGCTAATTATTGAGCACTTACTAGAGTAACACATATTAAGAAGAGCTGGATTGTTGCTCTGTGTCTAGGAGAGGGTGAATTTTACACAAATATGGAAACTTCTACTCCTGATTTTATGTTTTTGAGCAAGGAATAATTTATGACCTATATCTGGTAAACACATTTCAAAGATATCATCAATATTACCTGGCCAAGATGCTGATAAAATCTCTTTTGCAGAGGAGATTCTCTCTGCTTTTATATGATTTTTACAGCAGTATGTCTTAAAAGTGCATTGACGTTATAGTCCAACGTGTCCAAGATGTATCAGAGATATGGCTTCCAGTAAAAATAAGCTCCTTAGAAAGCTTTCTGTATTATTATTTTTTCCAAAGACATGATTGAAAGATTTTAAAGAAGGACTTGTATCTAAGCAGAGATTTTAAAATAAAACTGTCATGTTCAATTTGATGTTTTATGATTGTGACATATGAAAAATACCATAAAGTTACAGGGCTATCATTATTTTATTGAAATACTAGGTAGGTAGTCTCTTTTCCCATGTATCTTCTGAGTCAGAAAAATGCATTTTGAGAATAGAAATGTTATTTTGATATATGAGAACATACGTGAAAGATAAATATGGAAAAAGTGAGGAGAAACAGAAGCCTTATAGCAAGTCCTGTGGCATCTAGATTGCAACAGAGACCACCATGGACCTGGTGTCTCATTTTTAGTGTCATTTTTTTTTTAAGCAGGCTACATATTGTCTTTAATTTTCTCCCTTAGGAATACTTAAAATCTGCGTCCTAGATAATTCATTTGTCCCTTTCTAGGCCATTCTTTGTATTCCTACTCTTAATCACTGGGATCCTTCACTCTCTAGTTACCCTGTTGCCTTTCTGATTGTCTTCTTCCGAATCCTCTCTCTCCATTTCCTTTAAATGTCAACCCTCCCCCTCCTTCCTTCTGCCCCCACACCGGACCCTCCCCCATGCAGATGCTGTCCTTGGTCCTGCTAGGCTAGTAGTTTCCCTGAGCCTCAGTTGCATCATCGGTAAAATGGAAATAATAAGAGTAGCCACCGCAGTGTTGATGTGACGATTAAGTGAGAGAGTGATTGACATTCAAAGCTGTTTAATGTGTATTAACTGTTATTAAGAGCAAAGAGAGCTAAGGGATCACGCTGCCTCAGGCTTTTCCTCATTAAACTACTCTACACCCCACCGCCAGAGTTAACCATTCTAAAACACAAATGTGACCAAGAATCTTTAATGGCTATCCATATAAATTTTCTTTTTTTTTTTTTAAGGATTTTATTTATTTATTTGAGAGAGAGAAAGCAAGAACCCACGAGTTGAGGGGGGGGAGTTGCAGAGAGAAAGGGAGAAGCAAACTCCCTGCTGAGCACAGAGCCCAATGCGGGTTTCGATCCCAGGACCCCAGGATCATGACCTGAGCTGAAGACTTAACCAACTGAGCCACCCAGGTGCCCCTAAATTTTCTTTTAAGGGCAAAAATATCTTTGTAAAACATAAAACACTTGTTGGTCACATTTTCATATTCCTTGCCAGACAGGTAAGGAATATTACTGGCACATAATTTATAAATTGAGAAGCTTCTCTTCTACTCTCATCATTGTAGACCCTACTCCTCAGTCCTATAGTAGAAACCAATTTTTAAAGTTCTTCTTTGTAGTGCTAGTTTGTAGTGCTAGTTACAGAGATCCACGAAAATATGGCTATATATTTTGAATTTTTCTCTTCTCACCCAAAATGTATACCTACAGATATTTTCACATCAGTACCTAGAAAGCTTTCTTATTCCATTGTGTAGATGTATCATAGCTTAACAATTACCTTATAAATGGGTATTGGTATTACTTCTAATATTTTGCTCCTATCAGCAATTCTGCAATATATACCTTACTTACACACATAACATTGTTATGAATGCAGATGAATCTGTGGATCAAATTTTAGAATGTGGGAATGATGGGTCATATTTTTGTAATTTGAAGCCAAGGCATTATGATGAACAGATAAGGTTGATCTACCCAAAATTTCCTTCCTTGAAAACTAAGTATTACATTGATAGGAAAAAGTTATCAGCTTGTCCAGATGTCAGGACATCTGGAAAGCACAAAGAAAAGTTTTGAATGTACAGAATAGCAACTATGGTTAAGGATACTGTATTGTATACTTGAAATTTGCTAAGACAGTAGATCTTAAGTGTTTTCACAACAGCAACAACAAAATAGAAGAAAATGATCACTGTGAGGTGATAGATATATTAAGTATCTGGATAATAGTGATCATTTCACAGTTTATACATATATATCAAAACACGAAGTTGTACGCCTCTGATATATACAATTTTTATTAGTGATACCTTAATAAAGCTGTTTAAAGAAAAAAAAAAGAATGTTGGCAAGTCATTGTGAGTCCCTAGAGGGTTTGGTTTGAATAAAAAGAAGTGGGGATAGGTGGAGAAGTTGGGGTAGGGATTGTGTGGAAGGTTTTGGATGCTAGCCTTATGTTGTTAGAATTTACCTGTATGCCAACAGAATCCGTCAAATGTGTCATGAAATCGAGAAATTGTTAGTATGGTCATTTTGATGGCAGCGTGCAGAATAGCTTAGAGAGAAAGTAGAGGAAGGAAGTCAACTGAGCAAACTATAACCATATTTAGTATTTAGTATTGTGCCAAACTTTCAGTAAGTTACTTAACTTTTCCACCTGAGTGTCCCATTCTGTAAAGAAGGTTAATTCTATTGCCTACCTCATTGGGTTTGGGTGTGTTTTAAACTATGTTAATATTTATAAATCCCTCAGAACAGTGAGGGCCATAATAAGAACTTAAGCTGCTACTTATTATTATTCACATCTGATAGAAACAATGCCCAGAATGCTGACCCAAGAGAAAAGGTCAGGTTAAACCATCAAATTAGAATAATACTACAACAAACCACCCAAATTGGATTATGTAGCTCTTAAACAGAAAGCCAGTACATTTTTTAAACAGTGGCCAAAATTAAATTGGGGGAAATGATAGGAAAATTGTAAAATGAAGAAGAAATACTGTGTACTTTTTGCAAAGAAATTCACTTTCTTTCTGAGTGAAAACTCTTGCTGAAGATGGTGCATTTCAAGGGAGCTTTAGACATTTGAATGCAGTCATCCTCTAAGCTTGTTCTTCTCTGCCTTTGGAACTCCTGGAGCTTTCAAGTCTTTTTCATGCTAGGAGGTGAGACGCTTCTGTCTTGCTACTGAGTGCGGATTAGGGCCTTGGGCTTCAAGGTGCCCATGCTCACAAATACCATTTAGTTTAGATCTTGACATTTTCTTTTACTCCTGTTTTTTTTTTAATCACTTACTACTGCACAAGATTTGTGTATTTAAGATGAAAGGATACAAAGCTTGTTCAAAAGGGTACTTTGGGGGTCCTGTTTTGGATTTGTTTGGGGGCAAGAATTTATTTATAAATAAGCACATGGATAAAAGATCTCTTTGTGGGTTTAATCACCAACAAACCCAGTGTTGGCCTTAGGTTCCTGAGGTTTCAGAAGGAGCAAAGTAAAGTTGCAAACCCTCTCTTTTTCTATTTTGGTCTCTTCTGTCTACTGAGTTTTAGGACTTGCAGTGTTGCAACTGTGTTGAAATTTTCAGTATATCAGAATAAATGGGTGATTCTGGTTCACTGTCTGGTTTCCAGTTCTTGAGAACCATGACTTTCTTGTAGATACTTAAGACATGTTTCTGTATGATTTAGGTGAACAAAAAACAAATGGGAAGGGGTGTGTGAGCCAAGACTGAGAAAGAGGCATTTCCCACACATAGGTGACTTAAAAAAAATTAATAATAATACAGAAACAAACGTATAGTACCTCTCTTTTAGCCCTTTTCTTTGTTTTTAGCATCCCTCCCCCTCCCCCCCACCAACCCTGCCAGGCCCAGTCGTTTATCCCTGGAGAAATTCAGCCTGTCTTCCTATCTTGGTGTAAGTTTTCCCATCTTTAAAATCAATACATTGATACCTTGCTTGTTTAAGACTCAAAAGACATGATGCATGAGGAGGTAATGTAGTCATTACAAATATAGGCTCTGAAGCTAGATTATTAGGATTTGGTTCTGTATCTGTCAGTGTCTTTTTTCTTTTTAACATTTCTGTGCCTCTGTCATGTGTAACACAATGCAATGGTAGAGCCAAAAAGCATTGTTTTGTGGATGAAATGAGTTGATACACTTTAAATATTTAGACCAATGTGTGGTCTGGAGTAAGTGCCCACCTTGGAAATTGTAAGACTACAGTAGTCCCCCTTAACCAGGGGGATACATTCCAAGGCCCCCAGGGGATTCCAAAACGACGGATAGTATCTAACCCTATGTATATTCAGTTTTTTCCTGCAATGAAGTTTAATTTATAAAGGGGCACAGTAAGAGATTAACAACAATAACTATTAATAAAATATAGAAATTATAACGGTACACTGTAATAAAATTTATATGAATGTGGTCTTTCTCAAAATACCTTATTGTACTATACTCACCCTTCTTCTTGTGATGAGGTGAGATGATAAAATGCTTACCTGTTGAAGTCAGGTGAATGACGTAGGCATTGTGACATAGCTTAGGCTACTATTGATCTCCTGATGATACGTCATAAGGGGGATTACCTGCATCTGGACCGCGGTTGGATAACTCAAATCACAGAAAGTAAAACTGGGGATAAGGGGGACTACTGTGTATAAATATAAGGTATTGATTTATTAATCCAACAATTTTTAAGTAGTCTCTTTGCTATGAATGAGTTTAGGGATGGGAGAGGAATACCGTGATACATAAGGCATTGCTCGTTCTCTGAAGGAGATTACAATCCAATAAGGGAGATTAATTTTCAAAAGACAGTATAGAATAAATTATAAAGGAAAACAGGGTAAAGAGACATCCTTTTTCACTGGTTTGATCTAGGAAATGCCCATGAGAGAAGTAAGACAAGATAGGATTCAAAAGGTAGGTAGGATTCTAAAGAGCATGAATTGAAAAATAAGGGGATTTCAGATAAAGAATATGATGCAAACAAAGAAACAAAAGCAAATATATTCAAGGGGGTAATGAGTAAACCAATGCAGTTTAAGGAGAGGATTTTTTTTTTAAAGATTTTATTTATTTATTTGAGAGAGAGACAGAGCATGAGCAGGGGGGAGGAGACAGAAGGAGAGGGAGGAGCAGACTCCCCACTGAACAGGCAGCCAGATGCGGGGCTCAATCCCAGGACCCTAGGATTACAACCCATGCTGGAGGCAGACGCTTTACCAACTGAGCCACCCTGGTGCCCTTAAGGAGAGGATTTAATGGGAGAATTGACAAGTATTTCATTAGACTTTGTGATCAGTTCATGAAAGTTCTTGAATGGCAAGCTTCAGAATTCAAGATTTCTTTTATAAGCAGTGAGCAGTGGTGAAGCATTTAAAGGTTTGTTGTTGTTTTTTTGGTCCAAAGAGATATATGGCCAGAGCTGTGCTTTAAGACATTTCCTGTGCAATAGTGTATAAGTTGTAGTGGAATAAAACAATGTGAAGGTAAGGATCAGATGGGAGGCCACTAGAACAGTACTTCTTAAAGTGAGATCCCATCAGTTTTTAGCAGAGAAGATGAAAAGTAAGGGAGAGATGTTGTGTATGAGTGATTAAATGTATTTGTCAATTAGATGGATATTTGTAAGGAGTGGGATGAAAAGAGTTTCCAAGGCTGCTAAGGGAAAAAGGAGGAGGCACTCTAAGAAATTTTACTAATCCATTACAAAGTAGGAAAAGAGTAAATTATTAAAAAGGGAAACAAAAAAATGAGATGGTGAAAAATTCAAATGTATCGGTAACCACATAAATATAAGTGGATTATGCATTTCTATTAATAAACAAGTCATAAACATACCGCTGTAAAGGAAATAAATGACAAATTTGACTGTTAAAATTAAAAACTTTTTCATGAAAAATTAAACTATAAAAATGAAAAGTCGAGCTACAAAACGTGTTTCCAACTCATCTACCTGACAAAGGACTTAAAATTAAAATACATTTTTAAATTGCTACAAATCAATAAGCAAAAAAGTACAGCATATCAACATGGGTAAAGCTCAATCGTATAATTGGAAGTGAAAGTTTTTGTAATGTTATACATGATGTTTTATACTATGGATGCAAAATTTAAAATTTGAAAATTAACTGGATATTGCTAATTCAGGCAAAAAAACGTATTAAATACGTTAAAGTCTTTGATTGGAAGGATGCACAGTTATGGTGTGTAGTACATATATTAAAAAAGAGAATTTCATTTTAGTGACTACAGACCCTATAAGCTCTATAATTTCTTTTAGATCATTACAAAACTTTACTTATAATTGGTATTTTTGGTAATTCCTTAAACTAATTATCAAATCTGTCATCTTCTTATGGCCTACTGAAATAAGACCAGTAACTTCAGTTATAATCAGGTTTATTACCAGAAAACTCTCATCAATCAAAACTGTAGTATAAGTCCCTTATTTGAGACCAACACTTGAATATTATCTTTACATTTAAGAGCAATGGATTATTAGGGGCATTGGATAATCTATTTTAGGTTGATGTATTTCACTCAAGAAAATTCAAAAGATATGTAGACTTAAGCCAACTTGATAAACCCATTTGAAACAGAAGTAATGGAAACATGTTTGCTGATTTGATATTTTAAATATAGTAAACTTTATAGTTTTAAAGCGAAAACGTACTAAATGTTGAGTAGCAGGCAAGGAATCAACATTGGATGAGTCTGCAAATTTATATCAAGAAACTGAAGTAAGATAATGGTTTCTTGAGGAGGATATAGTTAATAAGAGGTAGACTGGAAAGCATTCATTTTACAGGAAGGCTGCAGTTTATAGCTTTGTCCAGAGCAGTTTTCATAATGCAAACGTTTAAATGTCCTATCGAACTCAACAAACCTACAACTAAAGTCATTCCTCAGGTTTTCCGACAATTGCGTAAATGCCATCATTCATTTATTCATGAAGGTATGAAAATTTAGATGGAGTTTTAAACCATTCCCCCTCACTCATATTTAGTTGATTGTGAAGCTGTAAATTTCCCTTGTAATGTTTTTCATCTTGGGCTCATGTTCTTTGTTCCCACTGTCTTCAACCTTGGCTGAGTTCTAATCTCTTTGTCTGGTGGGAATGTACTAATTACCTGAGGATATTTTTGTATTCATTGTTAACCCTGTCGCTGCTCTGGTATTCTTTAAATATTATTTCTATAATACCGCTCCCTTAATTAACTGATATTTGGCTCCCATTTTCTGCTGCAGAAAATAAAAGCTCCATCAGAGGTATGCTAAGTGAAATACGTCAGTCAGAGGAAGACAAATGCCATAGGATCTCACTCATATGTGGAATTTAAGAAACAAAACAGATGAACATAGGGGAAGGGAAGGAAAAATAAAATAAGATGAAAAATAGGGAGGTAAACCATAAGAGGTGCTGAACTCTAGGAAACAAACTGAGGGTTGCTGGAGGGGAGGGGAGTGGGGGGATGGGGTAACTGGGGGATGGGCATTAAGGAGGGCCCTCAATGGAATGAGCACTGGGTGTTATATGCAACTGATGAATCTCTAAATTCTATCCCTGAAACTAGTAATACAACATATGTTAACTAAATTGAATTTAAATAATTTTAAAAAAGTAAAAGAAAACCCCTTCTGATTTGTAAGGACCTCTACCATTTTTATTTTTAGTCTTTATTTCTTTCCTAGATGTGGATTGTTTTTTTTTTCCCCCTCAATTCAAGTCATTCTCACGGTATACCACAGGGGCATCTCTCTTCTGGGTTTTGCCCATAGATTTGGGGATGATTTAGATAAAGGAAGGGAAGTCAACGGCAACACCAAGATTTGAAGCTTGTGTGACTAAAAATATGCTTACCAAACGGAGAAAATAAGAAACCCAGGAGAAGTAAAATGAAAAGGAAATATGTTCAGTTTTGATTTGGACATTTGACTTTTACTTACTGGTCAAAGCATCCGTTTGAAACTGTGATCCCGAAACTCTTGGCATGATTGAACCATAGACTAACTGGGTCCATAAAATAAAAACAAACTGGTTGTTCATGGAATACCACTCTTACTGATTATTGAATTACACCTGTCCAACTGACTGAAGAAAGTAAAATACCATGAATTTCAAAAAGCACACATTGATAGAGAGCCAAAGAATATTCTGATTGTGGAGGAACTAAAACTCAGAACACATGGTTCTTTCCTGGCGATGTGGAGCGAAGGGAAAGGATTTTTGTACTCCGTCATGTCAGTGTTGGGTTGTCTGAAAGCAAGGATCTGAAAGAGTATCATTGTGAGAATCCTTCCAGCACTGTGATTGTTTCCCAAAACAGCCACCTGCTCGGGGTAGTGCTCAGCAGGTCTGATGTACAACTTGCTTTCATTCTCATGATAATGATGACAATTTCACACTCTCAACCTAAAACTGGCTACTGCAGTGAAGCATTTCATATCTGGCTGGGACTCTAAACCATGTGTGTATTCTCTCCTGGTATTTCATCGATGGCCCAGTAGATAAACGCAGTCAAGAGACCTATATGCATTCAGGCAAAAAAAAAAAAACAAAAAAAAACATTTGGCCTCCTCACAGACTGCCACTGTTGAGAACTGTGGAATCATCGTTTGCCCTTGTGAATTTCATGATTTTTGGGGGGATAATTTCGATAAAGTGGAAATGAGATAGTAGAAATGGAAAAGACTAACACATTCATTTTGCTCACTCCAACTACATGAAATGGGAAAAATCGGGATTTAGATATTGCTCTTTAAATGTCATCTCAATGTTAATACAGCGGTGTTTATATATTGCATTAGACAATGTGAATTGTCTAGAGCTCTTCCCTTACAGAGTTGGTGAGAACTTTCTCATAAAGATGAGCTTAAATTATGCCCCAGTGAGAAAGGAAAGTTTTTAATTTTTTGGTCCTGTGATGTATAAATAAGTGTGTTTACACAGGGAGAGATGCATATATATTTATGTGTATTATTTATATACATGCATAAACTGAAATTTTAAAAATCTAGTTGTACGTACATGTGCATGTATGCATAAATATAAATGGACAGCCATATACAAATGTGTCTCTGTGTCCTCTCATCCTCAGTGTCTCACTTCTGCCTCTGCTTTTTTCAGTTACAGATTAAACCTAAAACAGAAATGGACAGTAAAAATATTTTTATGACACTTAAAACCCTTGAATTAGTGACAGGGATTCTTAGACCTTATGAGGTATTAGTTAGTTTTCTGCTAAATTAAGTTACTAGATAAAAAAGTGTGTTTAGACTTGTAGACTATTTAAGAAAATCCATATACATTCCACATCCCCAGCAATATGCTCTGCTTTTCTGCCTTTTTACACTGTGGACTGCTTGGTGCCCTTTATAACACCTTTATAGTGTTACCTTTGGCTTGTTTATTTTTCCCCCCTTATCTTTCATACTCTTAAGTATTTCTTATTTTTTTTTTAAGATTTTATTTATTTGAGGGAGAGAGAGAGTGAAAGAGAGAGCACGAGAGTGGGGTGAGGGGCAGAGGGAGAAGCAGATTCCCCACTGAGCAGGGAGCTTGATGTGGGGCTCAATCCCAGGACTCCAGGATCATGACCTGAGCTGAAGGCAGACACTTAACTGACTGAGCCACCCAGATGCCCGTAGGTATTTCTAATAAGTATCCATGAAGAGAAAAACATTTTGGGTTTTACATTTATCAGAGAGCCATTGCATTTATTTCAGAGAACTCAGCAGACTGAAATAGTCCAGAGTTGCAAGTGTGTACGGAGGAGGACCCACAATGGATGTATCAAATTCTAGCAGTCTACACTCCCAGTTTGGGGAAATAAAAGCCACAGAGCATAGACATTGCAACGGCAGCTTCGAGTCTTTACCGTTTAGAGAAGACAGGGAACTTGAAAAACCTATGCATGTAATAGAAGTCAACCTGAAATACCCAGTCACCCAACTGGTCTGGCATAGTCTTGACCCTATACAGTTATTTTAAAAAATTGATTTCATTTGTAACTTTTGCTTAATCTAAGAATCCTAAATTGCTGAGGTTTCAGTTTACTTAAGAATGTCTACCTTAGGGCGCCTGGGTGGCTCAGTCATTAAGCGTCTGCCTTCGGCCCAGGTCATGATCCTGGGGTCCTGGGATCGAGTCCCACATCGAGCTGCCTGCTCAGCGGGGAGCCTGCTTCTCCCTCTCCTTCTGCTGCTCTCTCTCTCTCTGTCAAATAAATAAACAAAAATCTTAAAAAAAAAAAAAGAATGTCCACCTTAACCCCCTATAGAGTTGATACTTCACATTCTGAATCTGATTGTAGTCTCAAAGCCAAGATGCTTTCCTGGCCTGGATCTCCCATATCTTTCTGCTCTGATCTCCTTCCGGCCTTACTCTGGTTCACTGCCCTCCATATTGGCCTTCCTGCAGTTCCTGGAGTAGTTCAGGCAAGCTCGCATATCTGGGATTTGTGCTTGCAGTTCCCTCTGACTGATGTTGTATCCCCAGATATTCCCTGTCACTCCTCTTCTTTCCTCTAGGACTGAATGGACAGCTCACCATCCTTGTACTATGATTCCCTGCACAGCACTTAGCCCTGTTGAAAAGACAACTTACAAATGCACTTCTTTATCTGCTATCACCTGTCTATCCATTGGGATACAGAAACAAAGCAGGAATTTTGTTTCTGTAAGGATAGAAACTTGGTGGTTGTTGTTATCATTTACTTTATGTATGTATTTTGTATTTATTTATTTGTATTACTGTATCCACAGAACATAAAGCTCTCCAGTATTTTTTGAATGAATGGATGGGAGTGACTCTGGTATTGGTGTATGTTTAACAGCAATTAAATTGAAAGATGCCAACGTTCATGTCTATGTTGAAATGATAGCCAAAGCTAAATTCATCAGTGCATCACAGCGTTAGGCTGCATAGTAACTATTTTTTACAAAAACAAAGTGTGCCTTTCACTAGTACCATGCATATTTTGTGGGAGGACAGAGACCCAGGATGATGCACTTGCAATTGCTCATAAGCCTGCAGTAACTATTCCTGGCTGGGCTTTGCTTATTTGTTTTTGCTTATTTGTTCATCTGATACAAGTTATAAATAAATAATTGAATTCTATATCCCAAGTTATCATTCATATGGTATCTTAACTTTAAGAAGGGAATACAAATATAAGCTGCTCCCAGATATGCCACTTCTATATGCTTTAAAATTTCCAGAGATGAAATTTTTGTGACTTCCTTTAGTGCAGTGGACCTTCAGGTTTAACAGTGTCTACAATCAGAAATTCTTCCAAGTTTCTAACCCAATCTTATTTGAAGTGAAGAGGTCAACATGATGGAAAAGGTCCATTATATCTGACTTCGGGTTAAGGTAGAGCTTGTGAATGAGTCCTAGCTAAATAACATAGTTATGGCTATGAACTAAAGCCAAGAAATCACCATTTATTTCACAGTGAGTCCTAAATGGAAAAAGGATGTCCTTTGTGTAAAATCACCTTGAAAAAAGAAAGCACTAAGGAAAAAGGATTGCTATGAGGTAAAGGGGTTTCCATCAGATAGAAAGGAATTAAGAGGGTATTTAAATTATGGCAAGCTAGCCAGCTGGCTCATGCAGTGGAAAAGTGAGGCTGTGGTACATCTGGGGATCATGGGGATTTCTGGAGTCCTGGCAACAACGTGGAATTTTCTAGAAGGAAACCCTGAAGCATACCCAGGACCTGTTTGGTGAGACAACGGGCATGTTTGGGAGATAACTCTGAAAGAGAAAGTGGAATCAGTCAATCCCTCAGGAGAGAGTGAAGCAGCTTCCTGAGCAATGATGGGGACAGGCAAGAGTGTCAACAGCTAAGGGACAGAACAGGAGGAAAGTGCATCTTCTTGCAAGCGGTAAGTTCTGTTGCTAACCAGACAAATGGTCCCTGCATCTTCAGAAGAGACTTCACCATCCCCTCCCACATACTGCTTAATGAAGGGCATTTATTTATTTTGTCTCATGGGATAAAAATAAAAATAAGGTACCTAATTTCATTTATGTGATTCTTTTTCATGCACTTGAAGAATTCATACCTTTCACTTGTAAGCAAAAATAAAACCTACTCCTTTATTATTTTTTTCTCTCTCAGAAGCATGATTTCCTGGGTTCAAACAGGCATTTTTGCTGCTCTTCCCTGGAATTTCTCCAACATGCTTATTATATAAGGCATCACTTCTAGGGCCTAAAGCAGAACATAGTTCACTATTAAAATCCTGTGTGATGAACAGTAACAAAGAAGTGATTCCCTCATGCTTCCACTGATTTATGCTGCTAGTATGAAGGTTGTTTTTAGAATGCTGATTCATGCTGAATTTGACTTCACGTTGACACACAGTGATATTCACAAAGTCTCAGCACCAGGGCCCTTTTTATTATTTACTCTGATGACAAAGCAAACGTTTTGAAAATCTACATCAAACAGGAAAATAAAACGAAAAACCTCTGCCTTTATTAGCATTTATTAAATTATTCTTTTAGTACTTTAACAATTCAACTAGATCTCTAATCAAAATAGAACTAGTCCAAATAGCTATGATGCGTTTATGTTATTTTTCCCAATAAACGATTTTTTAATCGCTTTACTGTGAGATTTTCATTAGACTTTTGAAATATCAAAAATAACTTATTGAGACAAACATAAATTGAGGAACTTTGTACTGTTGACCATGAAAATGAAACAGCCAGCCATTTTACCAGCAAAATGGGTTTATTTGGGAATAGTAGAGGGATTGCAATTTGAGACAAGCAAGCTATAGTGAACCACAGGCAAGTCCAGAGAACAAAGGAGAGGAACACCTAGTTCATAGAGGAAAAGGGGCTGTTTGGAGGGGCTGTTATAATAAACAAGTCCATTGGAGTAAACGGAGAGTTCAGCGTATAGTGGCTCTTTATTGGCTGAGTTGTGACCTCTCTCACTGTCTGGGATGTTGCCTGACAAGGTCCTCTGCTGGGGTAGTAGATACAGGCATCTTCCTACTGGAAATGCAGGGTTTCTTCTTGTTGAGTGGTAGGGTGTGAGAGCTCCCCCTACTGGCCTTTGACTTCATTTTAAAAGAGGTTTTTTTATTCAGTTTCACCGCAGGTACAGATCTGCGGATATGTCGCTGTCCACTTTAAAAGTAAGACAGCCAGTTATTTTACCAGGAAATGAGTTTATTTGGGAATGGCAGAAGATTTGCAAGTCAGGATAAGCGA
Source organism: Mirounga angustirostris (assembly GCF_029215605.1). Classification (NCBI taxonomy): domain Eukaryota; kingdom Metazoa; phylum Chordata; class Mammalia; order Carnivora; family Phocidae; genus Mirounga; species Mirounga angustirostris. Next base: position 8,126,163 of record NW_026991722.1, on the reverse strand, counting down.
GCTATAGCGAAAGCCACAGGCAAGTCCAACAGCAAAGGAGAGGGACATTACTTTATAAAGAAAAAGGAGGAAGTTGAGAAGAATTGTTTTGAGCAAGTCTACCGGAGGGTCCAGGGTGATGACAGTTTTTCAAGGGCTGAGTTGCCAGGCAAGGAGGAAATGTCCCCTCCTTCTGTTGGGAGTGGTAAAGCTGTATTGGCCTTGCCAGGTGGTGCATCTCTTCCTGGGGAGGTCTGTAACTGACTGAGAATGGTAGTGAGCGAGGGCTTCCCCTTCTGGCCTCCTGACTCCCATTTTAAGTGAGATTTTTGTGTATTAATTTTCACACTGCAGAATATACCTGGTCAGTAGTCTTCAAAATTGTTGAGATCATGAACAGCAAAAAAAGACTAGGAAACTATCAAAGATCAGAGGGGTCCAGCGAAACAGGACAACTAAATTCAATGTGGTATCCTGGATTGGATCCCCAAACAGAGTAAGATATTGGTGGAAACACTGGCGATATTTAAATAAACTCTTTACTTTAGCTGATAGTATCTTACCAATGTTAATTTCTTAGTTTTGAAAAATGTACCATGGTTATTTAGAATGTTAATATTAGGGGTAGCTGGATAAATTCTATTTAGGAACCCTCTGCACCATTTTAGCAAGTATTTTATAAATCTAACATTATTCTAAAATAAGAAACTAATAATTTAAGGGCCTCTGCTTGGTAAACAGTCCATTAAATCAAGTCTTCAACAATAATTTTTATCTTTATGTGGTTGTTTCTTTTAATGTAATAGCAAATGGATAATATATTAATGAAAATACCCCCTCTTTTTTCTTTATTATCCATTATCAGATTTATTCCATAGTAATACTGAGTGCCAAAGTGGAAACACTTATGCTTTCCAACTTATATTTAACTCATTTTGACATTTTAATAGAAAATAACTGTAGTCACACAAAAGGGGTATTACAGTCAGTGAGTGTGTTTCTGTATTTCCATGAATATTACAAGGCTTCATTTGACATCATCCTGGTTCCTAAGCTATGAGCAATGAAGTGCTAAGTGCATAGGAGAAAGCATTCTTCTGTAGGAACAAACAGAAACCGTATTGCCAGGGATCTGGTCTCAATACCATTCAAAGAGAGTCTTCCTACTTCAACTAGGATTCTAAATCCACTAACAAAAAGGAGATAAATATTGAAAACCTATATACATCCCACTTTGCAAATGATACTTTATCTGCTCCAACCCCTCAAATTTCTATTCCCATTCATGTAACTTGTTTTCACCTAATATTACTACTACTACAACTATATCCACTACCAACCACCACCATTTCTGCTAATAATAACAAAATCTAAAAGTATCTGTCTTGGTCAGCTTGGGCTGCCATGACAAAATACCATAGGTCAAGTAACTTAAACAACAGACACTTCTCTTCTCATAGTTCCAGAGGTTAGAAGTCCAAAATCAAGATGCCAGCCAAATCAAGAAGTCAGGGTCTTGGTAGAGCTGTCTTCCCGTCTTGCAGATGGCCACCAGCTCACTGTGTGCTCTCATGACTCCTTTTGTGTGGGGGGGAGCACAGGGAAAGAGAGAACGAACTCTGGGATTTCTTCTTCCAAGAGCGCTTATCCCATCCTGAGGCCCCACCCTCATTACCTCATCTAAACCTAATTACATTCCAGAGGCCCCATCTCCAATACCATCACATTGGGGGATGAGGAATCCAACATGAGAGTTTAGGAGGGGCACAATTTAATCCACAGCCGTGTTCAAAATGCAAGAGTTTCGGAAAACAGTGTGAGGACTATACTTCAAATACATATTCTAGATACTTTCTGTGAGCTACCTTATTAAATCCTCAAATAGCAACTTCATGAGGTATATTGATCTGAATTTATAGAAAAGGAAGTTAGGTCTTAGAGAAGTTAAAATAACTTCTGCAAGACAAGGCATTTAAAACATGGCAGACTGTGCACTGAAAATCAAGATGTTCCGGCTAAAAAACTATATTCTGTATCCTTAGGCATTACAATAGAATACTCTGAATTCCAGTACAAATGTGTGGGATTTATACTAATGACTGAATGAGATGATTCATCCTGGACAAAAATTAATTCACACTGCTTTGTGGCAGGAGTAATTTTAGAAAGAAAGTAAACTGATGCATTTTTTTCTGTGTTTTTCAGCTGCATATTAATAAATGTAAATAGCCATATTGGTTAAGAATATCCATTGTGAAATTAACAGGAACTCACTTGTGTTCAACAGAGTATTTAGACAGTTTGTCAATAGTATATATAACATAATTCCCATAATTATTGGAATTATTTGAAACCTTTAGAAATATGATTTTCACAATATAAGTAAATATCCGTAATGGCTATGGATGTGCTGAACAAAGAGTATTTTATCCTCTAAGAGTATTCTGTCTATTTTGCATTGTACTACTGTCATGATTCCTCTGTAATTACAAAGCCATGAGCTTTGTATATTTTATTTCTATTCACTGTCACAACAATCCTATGATATAGGCATTATTTTCCACAAGCTAAGAGAAGGATCCATGCTCAGAGGGTTCAAAAAAGGGTCCTTACATATGATTTTGTCATGTGTGGCCAATTGCACCTACTTTGTAATTTAAAGGAGCTTGGGAGAGGAGCTGACTGTGTGAAGAACCTACTGTGCACTAGGATGTGGGCCCATCTTGATGACTCTTCTGTCTGTCCAATGAGGTACCCTTCTCCATGAGACATTAAATAATTTGTCTAAGGTTGCACAGCTAGTAAATGGCAAAGCCATGATGTAAACCCAGATGTTGGGTGAGGTCATTGTGAGGAGACCACCATCAGTGGACTGAGAGCTGGACCTCACCCTCCCCCATCCTTGGAAGGTACCTTCCACCCACGCGGCCTGTAGACAGAACTGTTTCAAGCACACGGTCTGGAGAGAGCAATGTGTTGTTGAGATCATCTGGACTGAATGTGACCGAACCCCGTTAAGGCTTCGCTATGAACTTTTAAGATTTGGCGGGGGTTGGGGGGGTGTGAGATGTACGTGCCTTGTGGCTTCCCAAGACAAGTCTTGTATGTGAGTTCCCTTGGTCATTAAACTTGCCACCCACCAACCTGGGGTGGCCTGCCTCATTCTTGGGTATCTCCTTGCCCTCTATGTAAAGGGGCCAGTTTCAGATTTCTCCCAGGGAACTTCCAAATTTGCAAACTAACACAAAGCTTTATTCATTTTCCACCTACCAAACTTCCTTTTCTTATATGTTTGTGTTTTCAAAATTTATTATCTTGAATTTACTTAAAATATAAATACCTTTTTAAAGTTTAAAAAGCAGAATCTATAACACTAAATAAACCCATGTAGAATTGAGTTAAAGCCAAACAAACCATATGCTGATATTATATCATAATCAGTATTCACATGTGTTTTTAATAATATTTTACTGTGGGAGTGGAGATCAGTAAGGAGCCAACAAGTAAATAACTAACTAGAACACAATGTGCTAAACACAAATGTGTAGGAAGAACACCAGCAGACCTGAGGGGGTAATTTAACACCTTATTTCCAGGTGTGTGGTTAGAAATCGTATCACGGAGGAGGTGCATCTCAATCCAGGTAGAGGAGAGACACACAGACGTGAGCCAGAGCATCTTTCAGATGCTTTTCGAAGCTAATAAGCTAAGAAAGGCATCAAGTGTAAAGTGAAAGTGAGTGCATTGTTATTCTGTTTATTCTGTTTTTATGAGAGGTCTTCTATGTAATTATATGAAGAGTGCCTTTTAACATGGGAAACACTGTCTTCTAGTGAGTAATAAACAATGAACACTCCAAAGAAATTATATAATCTGGCCAGTATTAAAGGAAAGAAGGAAGGAAGGAAGAAAGGAAGGAAGGAAAAGAAAGAAAAGAAAGAAAAAGAAAAGAAAGAAAGAAAGAAGAAAGAAGAGAAGAAAAGAAAGAGAGGGAGGAAGAAAGGAAGGAAGAAACAAAGTAGAGCAACTTTGCAGTTTGAATAAAGAAATAGAAGAGAAATACAACAATCAAGGTCTCTGAGTTTCCCCTCAGTGCATTTGTTTATGGCTACAGAGAATGTATACTCTAGCAAAACTGTGCTAAATGTTGAAATTTAAAATTGTGGCCAATTTGCATTTCTAAACCTCTCCAATGACTGAAAGGAAACTCATTTTATTACTTTTCCTTAAACGTACATGGGGAGGGAGGGTGACAGAGTGGGGGCATCAGGTGACAAGCTGAAGGTCCGATATTAATTAGTCCTATGAAACAAGGACAGAGTCCAGGAATGATGGTGTGGGGGTTGGGGGTGGAATTAGGGGTCCTGCTTCTTTACCAAAGGTGAAGAGATATGTGTTCAGACAAAGGTGTGTTCAAATCCTAACACAGTCACTGTCTTTATCCTAAAATGGAGATAAACTACCTCATGTTGTAGGTATGAGGATAAAATGTGTATATAAATATTTAGATGTATTACATATAAATAAGCATTTAACAAATGCTAGTTATTGTAAAGTATAAAAGGGTAAAGCAGATATTTCCATTATAAAAACACCTATCTTCCTGCTTTCTAAATTAATATATGAGCATTTGTCTTTTGAAGTAAATTAATCCTACAGATAAGTTAATTTTTAAATGTGATGATTTTTGAAAGATAGAAAATTGAGCATTATGAAAGTGCTTGATCTTATAAATTGTAACTGCATTATCATGGAAAACAGAGAAGCGCCCTGTCACTGGCATGCTGAGATAAATATTTTATATGGTATTGACACCAGATGATTTAATTAGATTAAAGACCACTGAAGCCAGCACATTGAAAGCCTCATAACATAAAATCTTTTCAAAAAATGTCACTTTTATATTAAATACTGTGTTTTTTAAATTTTTTATTGTTATGTTAATCACCATACATTACATCATTAGTTTTTGATGTAGTGTTCCATGATTCATTGTTTGTGCATAACACGCAGTGCTCCATGCAGAACGTGCCCTCTTTAATACCCATCACCGGGCTAACCCATCCTCCCACCCCCCTCCCCTCTAGAACCCTCAGTTTGTTTCTCAGAGTCCATCGTCTCTCATGGTTCGTCTCCCCCTCCGATTTCCCCCCCTTCATTCTTCCCCTCCTGCTATCTTCTTTTTTTTTTTTTAACATATAATGTATTATTTGTTTCAGAGGTACAGATCCGTGATTCAACAGTCTTGCACAATTCACAGCGCTCATCATAGCACATAACCTGCCCAGTGTCTATCACCCAGGAACCCCATCCCTCCCACCCCAACACCCACTCCAGCAACCCTCAGTTTGTTTCCTGAGATTGAGAATTCCGCATATCATTGAGGTCATATGATACATGTCTTTCTCTGATTGACTTCTTTCACTCAGCATAACACCCTCCAGTTCCAGCCACATCGTTGCAAATGGCAAGATCTCATTCCTTTTGATGGCTGCATAATATTCCATTGTATATATATATACCACCTCTCCTTTATCCACCCATCTGTCGATGGACATCTTGGCTCTTTCCACAGTTTGGCTATTGTGGACATTGCTGCTATAAACATCAGGGTGCATGTACCCACCCCTTCGCATCCCTACATTTGTAACTTTGGGGTAAATACCAGTAGTGCAATTGCTGGGTCATATGGTAGCTCTATCTTCAACTTTTTGAGGAACCTCCAAACTGTTTTCCAGAGTGGTTGCACCAGGTTGCATTCCCACCAACAGTGTAGGAGGGTTCCCCTTTCTGCGCATCCCTGCCAACATCTGTCATTTCCTGACTTGTTAATTTTAGCCATTCTGACTGGTGTGAGGTGATATCTCATTGAGGTTTTGATTTGGATTTCCCTGATGCCAAGTGATGTTGAGCACTTTTTCATATGTCTGTTGGCCATTTGGATGTCTTCTTTGGAAAAATGTCTGTTCATGTCTTCTGCCCATTTCTTGATTGGATTCTTTGTTCTTTGGGTGTTGAGTTTGATGAGTTCTTTATAGATTTTGGATACTAGCCCTTTATCTGATATGTCATTTGCAAATATCTTTTCCCATTCTGTTGGTTGTCTTTGGTTTTGTTGACTGTTTCTTTTGCTGTGCAAAAGCTTTTTATCTTGATTAAGGCCCAATAGTTCATTTTTGCCCTTGCTTCCCTTGCCTCTGGCAATGTTTCTAGGAAGAAGCTGCTGCGGCTGAGGTTGAAGAGGTTGCTGCCTGTGTTCTCCTTTAGGATTTTGATGGACTCCTGTCTCACATTGAGGTCTTTCAACCATTTGGAGTCTATTTTTGTGTGTGGTGTAAGGAAATGGTCCAGTTTCATTCTTCTATTTGTGGCTGTCCAATTTTCCCAACACCATTTGTTGAAGAGACTGTCTTTTTTCCATTGGACATTCTTTCCAGCTTTATCAAAGATTAGTTGACCATAGAGTTGAGGGTCCATTTCTGGGCTCTCTATTCTGTTCCATTGATCTATGTGTCTGTTTTTGTGCCAGTACCATGCTGTCTTGATGATGACAGCTTTGTAATAGAGCTGGAAGTCCAGAATTGTGATGCTGCCAGCTTTGCCTTTCTTTTTCAACATTCCTCTGGCTATTCGGGGTCTTTTCTGGTTCCATACAAATTTTAGGATTATTTGCTCCATTTCTTTGAAAAAAGTGGATGGTATTTTGATGGGGATTGCACTGAATGTGTAGATTGTTCCAGGTAGCATTGACATTGTCACAATATTTGTTCTTCCAATCCATGAGCATGGAACGTTTTTCCATTTCTTTGGGTCTTCTTCAGTTTCTTTCATGAGTATTTAATAGTTTTCTGAGTACAGATCCTTTGCCTCTTTGGGTAGATTTATTCCTAGGTATCTTATGGTTTTGGGTGCAATTGTAAATGGGATCAACTCCCTTAATTTCTCTTTCTTCTGTCTTGTGGTTGGTGTATAGGAATGCTACTGATTTCTATGCATTGATTTTATATCCTGCCACTTTACTGAATTCATGTTTGAGTTCTAGCAGTTTTGGGGTGGAGTCTTTTGGGTTTTCCACATAAAGTATCATATCATCTGCAAAGAGTGAGAGTTTGACTTCTTCTTTGCCGATTTGGATGCCTTTTATTTCGTTTTGTTGTCTGATTGATGTGGCTAGGACTTCTAATACTATGTTGAATAGCAGTGATGATAGTGGACATCCCTGCTGTGTTCCTGACCTTAGAGGGAAAGCTCTCAGTTTTTCCCCATTGAGAATGATATTCACGGTAGGTTTTTCATTGATGGCTTTTATGATACTGAGGTATGTACCCTCTATCCCTATACTCTGAAGAGGTTTGATCAAGAAAGGATGCTGTACTTTGTCAAATGCTTTTTCTGCATCTGTTGAGAGGATCATATGATTCTTGTTCTTTCTTTTGTTAATATATTTTATCACATTGATTGATTTGTGGATGTTGAACCAACGTTGCAGCCCAGGGATAAATCCCACTTGGTCATGGTGAATAATCCTTTTAATGTACTGTTGTATCCTATTGGCTAGTATTTTAGTGAGAATTTTTGTGTCCATCTTCATCAAGGATATTGATCTGTAATTCTCCTTTTTGATGGGGTCTTTGTCTGTTTTGGGGATCAAGGTAATGGTGGCCTCATAAAACAAGTTTGGAAGTTTTCCTTCCATTTCTATTTTTTGGAACAGTTTCAGAAGAATAGGTATTAATTCTTCTTGAAGTGTTTGGTAAATTTACCCAGGGAAGCCATCTGGCCCTGGGCTTTTGTTTGTTGAGAGATTTTTGATGACTCCTTCAATTTCCTTAGTCTGTTCAGGTTTTCTATTTCTTCCTGGTTCAGTTTTGGTAGTTGATACATCTCTAGGAATGCATCCATTTCTTCCAGGTTATCTAATTTGCTGGCATAGAGTTGCTCATAATAGGTTCTTCTAATTGTTTGTATTTCTTTGGTGTTGGTTGTGATCTCTCCTCTTTCATTCAAGATTTTGTTGATTTGGGTCATTTCTCTTTTCTTTTTGATAAGTCTGGCCAGGGGTTTATCAATCTTGTTAATTCTTTCAAAGAACCAGCTCCTAGTTTCGTTGATCTGTTCTACTGTTCTTTTGGTTTCTATTTCATTGATTTCTGCTCTGATCTTTATTATTTCTCTTCTCCTGCTGGGTTTAGGCTTTATTTGCTGTTCTTTCTCCAGCTCCTTTAGGTGTAGGGTTAGGTTATGTACTTGAGACCTTTCTTGTTTCTTGAGAAAGGCTTGTATTGCTATATACTTTCCTCTTAGGACTGCCTTTGCTGCATCCCAAAGATTTTGAACAGTTGTGTTTTCATTTTCATTGGTTTCCATGTATTTTTTTAATTCTTCTTTAATTTCCTGGTTGACCCATTCATTCTTTAGTAGGATGCTCTTTAGCCTCCATGTATTTGAGTTCTTTCTGACTTTCCTGTTGTGATTGAATTCTAGTTTCAAAGCACTGTGGTCTGAAAATAGGCAGGGAATGATCCCAATCTTTTGGTACCAGTTGAGACCTGATTTATGACCTAGGATGTGATCATTTCTGGAGAATGTTCCATGGGCACTAGAGAAGAATGTGTATTCCGTTGCTTTGGGGTGGAATGTTCTGAATAGGTCTGTGAAGTCCATTTGCTCTGGTGTGTCATTTAAAGGCTTTATTTCCTTGTTGATCTTTTGCTTAGACGATCTGTCCATTTCAGTGAGGGGGATGTTAAAGTCCCCCACTATTATTGTATTGTTATCGATGTGTTTCTTTGCTTTTGTTATTAATTGCCTTATATAATTGGCTGCTCCCATGTTAGGGTCATAGATATTTACAATTGTTAGATTTTCTTGTTGGATAGACCCTTTCAGTAGGATATAGTGTCCTTCCTCATCTCTTATTACAGTCTTTGGTTTAAAATCTAATTTGTCTGATATAAGGATTGCCACCCCAGCTTTCTTTTGGTGTCCATTAGCATGGTAAATGGTTTTCCACCCCCTCACTTTCAATCTGGGGGTGTCTTTGGTTCTAAAATGAGTCTCTTGCAGACAGCATATCGATGGGTCTTGTTTTTTAATCCAGTCTGTTAGCCTGTGTCTTTTGATTGGGGCATTTAGCCCATTTACATTCAGGGTAACTATTGAAAGATAGGAATTTAGTGCCATTGTATTGCCTGTAAGGTGACTGTTACAGTATATTGTCTGTGTTCCTTTCTGGTCTGTGTTGCTTTTAGGCTCTCTCTTTGCTTAGAGGACCCCTTTCAATGTTTCTTGTAGGGCTGGTTTCGTGTTTGCAAATTCCTTTAGTTTTTGTTTGTCCTGGAAGCTTTTTATCTCTCCTTCTATTTTCAATGACAGCCTAGCTGGATATAGTATTCTTGGCCGCATATTTTTCTCATTTAGTGCTCTGAATATATCCTGCCAGTCCTTTCTGGCCTGCCAGGTCTCTGTGGATAGGTCTGTTGCCAATCTAATGTTTCTACCATCGTAGGTTACAGATCTCTTCTCCCGAGCTGCTTTCAGGATTTTATCTTTGTCTCTGAGTATCGTAAGTTTTACTATTAGATGTCGGGGTGTTTTACTATTAGATGTCAGGGTGTTTTATTGATTTTGAGAGGGGTTGTCTGTGCCTCCTGGATTTTGATGCCTGTTTCCTTCCCCAAATTAGGGAAGTTCTCTGCTATAATTTGCTCCAATACACCTTCTGCCCCTCTGTCTCTTTCTTCTTCTTCTGGGATCCCAATTATTCTAATGTTGTTTCATCTTATGGTATCGCTTATCTCTCAAATTCTGCCCTCGTGATCCAGTAGTTGTTTATCTCTCTTTTTCTCAGCTTCTTTATTTTCCATCATTTGGTCTATATCACTGATTCTCTCTTCTGCCTCATTTATCCTAGCAGTTAGCACCCCCATTTTTGATTGCACCTCATTAATAGCCTTTTTGATTTCGACTTGGTTAGATTTTAGTTCTTTTATTTCTCCAGAAAACATTTCTCTAGTAACTTCCATGCTTTTTTCAAGCCCAGCTAGTATCTTTAAAATGATGATTCTGAACTCTAGATCTGACATTGTACTAATGTCCATATTGAGTAGGTCCCTGGCAGTAGGTACTACCTCTTGTTCTTTTTGTTGAGCTGATTTTTTCCATCTTGTCATTTTGTCCAGAGGAGAATAGATTAATGAGAGAACAAAATGCTAACAGGGTAACAATGTCCCCAGAAAATATACTCTAAACAAATCAGAAAAGACCTGAAGCTGGGGGAAAAAGAAAGGGAAAGAAAGAAAAAAGAAAAAGCAAAAAAAAGAAAGAAAAAGAAAATGATAAAAACAAACAAAAACAGAACAAAATAAAAAAAATAGAATATGATGAAATATGATCAGGCTGGTGTATAGATCAGTGCCACACACTAGATTTTGGGTGTATTTTGGTCTGTTAGAAGATAGTACCTCCCAAAATTTTAAAGAAAGAAAAACTTATATTTGTACAAAAATAAGGGTTGATATGGTGAAGGGATGGAATATGACTGTAAAGATGAAAATTATAAAAAAATTTGATAAAAAGAATTGATAAGTTGTTTGAAAAAAGAAAAGAGGATTAAAAAAACAAAAAAAAAGGGGGGAGAGAATGTGATCAGGCAGGAGAGTAGAACAAAACCATACACTAGAGATTTAGGGTATATTTTGATCTGTTAGAAGAAACTATCTCAAAACTTTGAAGAGAGAACAACTTATATATATATGCCAAAAATAAGGGTAACAACTATGAAGGGATAGAATATGACTCTAAAAATGAAAAATAAAATTTTTTTTTAAAAAAGGGATTGATAAGATGTTGGTTGAAAAAGGGAAAAAGAAAAATTAAAAAAAAAAGACAGTTAAAAAAAAATTAACTTTGAAAGACTAAAGAATCATGGTAAAAAAGCCGTGATTTCTATGTGCAGTATTCCCCTAGCGCTGGAGTTCTGCCGTTCTCATTGATCGGTAAACTTGATCTTGGCCGCTGTTCTCGCTGATCTTGGGGGGGGGGGCCTGTTGCCGTGGTTTCCAAACGTCTCTGCCGGAGGCGGAATTGCCCCGCCCTTGCCCCCTCCCGGCTAAGTCATCTGCTCGGTTTGCTCTCCGGGGCTTTTGTTCCCTGCGAGCTTCCCGTACAGCTTTGGAGGCGGAGAGTGAAGGTGGCGGCCTCCCAATCTCCACCCCGGAGGAGCCGAGAACTCGGGGCCCCGCTCCTCAGTTAGCCCCCAGAGAAAAGCCGCCAGTCACTCCCGGCTCCCCGGTCTCCGCCGCACTCCGTGCTCACCCGGCCTGTGACTGCGCGTTTCTGTCTCTGGCACCCGACTGGGTGTGGAATCTCCAAACCCAGCAGATCCCTGCGGTGCGCTCCCACACTGCTCCTCCCAGGGGAGGAAGGTGAGTCTCCCTGGATCTGCCGCTTGTAGGGTCCCTGCTGGAGGAGCAGGGGCCCAACTGTGCCGCGGATCACGGTCTATGACAACCCCGAGCTGAGAGCCCGCTCCTCCGCTCCGTCTCTGCAGCCGGCTTCCCCGCTCTGATACCTGGGAGCTTTGCCACACTTTGTCTTTCTGTGACCCTGGGGGTCCTGAGACCACACTGTCCCGCGAGGGTTCCACCCCCCGCTTAGCCACTGGAGCAACGTCCCTCAGTGGAGCAGACTTCTAAAAGTTCTGATTTTGTGCTCCGTGGCTCTATCACTTGCCAGAAGCGGCCGACGGAGGCCCCCTCCCCCGTCATCTATCCTCCGAATATCGCCGTGGATTCACTTCTCCGCACGTCCTACCTTCCAGAAAGTGTCGCTTTTCTAATCAGAGAGTTGTTGCTCTTCTTTTCTTCGATCTCCTGTTGAGTTTGTAGGTGTTCAGATGGTTTGATCCCTATCCAGCTGAATTACTGAGACCAGACGAAATCCAGGTCTCCTACTCCTCTGCCATCTTGCTCCGCCCCCCCTTAAATATTGTGTTTTTAAAAGTTTGGTGTAATTTTAATGAATAACCTGGTTAGGACTCAAAAACTTCTCTCTGTAAGTACATTTAAAAAAAATTCTTTCCAATAGATTAATTGAATAGATAAGTTCCTGGCATTACAAAACTCATGTGAAAAGATAGATAATCAGATTCCTTCATTTGCTTTCAGATTTTCAGACGATGCTGGTTGGTTTTCAAGAAGGCTTCTAGTAAAGGACCCAGAAGGCTGGAAAAATTTCCAGATGAAAAGGCAGCATATTTCAGAAACTTTCATAAGGTAAGTCACAGTGTTTGGAATCCCTAGGGAATAAGTGGACCCTTGGCAACAACTCGTGGAGACATTTCTTTTGATAGATGAAATATGCAGAGGCAAAAATGCATGACCAGTATAAAATATCCCTGTTCTGATAAAAATGCAAAAGTTATTTTTCTCCTTTATTTTAATCATTTGCTGCAAATGCCAGTGGTACCTATTGCTAGTTTGCGAAATGAGATGACTCATAATTCAACCACATCTTTTCCTAACATGCTGAGTAGACATTTTGCCTCTGTTCAGGTTAATTGTGCATTTGTTACTTTGATTTAAACTGTGGGCAATATTTAGGAGATAAAACTTTGGAGGCTGGTGTTAGCCGTGCTCATGACTCTGCTAATGTGCACGTAGTTGCTGTTTATAGCTTTAACAAGAAAGGGTCATCAAATACACTGATGTGCAGGATGTGGCCATACATTCTACGAATTTTGATTCATTCTATGAATCAATTTACTAAGGATTAAAAGTACATAGGAAATACCCCTAGAGTGATGTTAAATATGCCGCCTAAAGTTGTCTTCAGTGATAAGATCAAAATGCAGTTAAGTGTTTGATAATTAGGTAGAGAATTCATGGTCAGAACTCAGAATTGTGAACTGTTGATGAAATGCCTCAATAAGCTCAGTGAAGAATCTTAATTCCTCACCATTGGTAATATAGAGTAAGTTACCATGAATAATGTAGTGATTTTGTGGGGTTTATTTTATGTGACATGTAGTCTAGTTCCTCCTTTTATTAAAAATAGAGTGCTTGCCAGGGGTTGGGGGGTGGGAGTGATAAATAGATGTAGCACAGAGGATTTTTAGGACAGTGAAACTATGCTTTACAACACCATCACGGTGGATGTGCGTCATTACACATTTGTCTAAAGTGGTAGAAGGTACAATACCGAGAGTGAACCTTACTGTAAAACATGGACTTTGGGTGATTATCTTGTGTCAAAGCAGATTGATTCATCAGCTGTAATGAACGTCCCACTCTGCTGTGGGATGTGGATAATAGGGGAGGCTGTGCATGTGTGGAGGAAGGGTATAGGGAAATCTCTGTACCTTCTGCTCAATTGGGCTCTGAACCTAAAACTGCTCTCAAAAATAAAGTTTATTTAAAAAAATAGATTTTTCTACAAAATGTACTAATTCTATTACACAAATACCTAGCAATCATTTATATTATATTTGAGACTCTCTCTGAGGGCTTAGCATTTGAATTTCTTTAACTTTCTTTGAGGTAGTCTACATATTAATATAGACTTACTATCAGAGATTCCAAGTTCAGGTTCCTGTCCAGCCACTTAGTAGCTCATGGGAGTTTGGTTTTCTCATTAGTACATGTTATATTACATGTCTCATTTGAAGACTATTTGAGATAGGGTATCAAAGGACAACCAGCACAGTGGTGCCTATTCTAATTATATGAAGAATTATATGAAATCTAAATTTATACTGGTATTTTGTATTATGGTTATGATCTTGGCAATATTTTTAAACCTGATTTAATTTAAAACTGCAAAGTTGTGAAATGTGAGTCCGTGACCTTTAGTTTGTGAGTAAAATTTTGAAAGACTGAGCGCATGGATACTCTGGATTCCTCATGAGAACCCCTGCCCCCTGGTCAGTGCTGGCTGGATGCTGTCCATGCGCTCATGACTCAGGCACAATCCTCAAGAAGGAAAAAGATCATCTTGGAAAATAGATTGTTGAGAAAGATCAAGAATCTGAATCACTTGTGTGTGTGTGTGTAATGAGAACATTTAAGATTGACTCTCATCAACTCTCACGTGTATAATACAGTATCATTAACTATAGTTACCATGCCGTACATTAGATTTCAGGAACTTACTCGTCTTACCCTCTAACCAGTGGTGATGGAGATGCTAACTAACCTTGTTTTAGTAATCATTTCACAATGTACACATGTATTAAAAGATCACTTTGTATACCTTAAACTTACATAATGTTATATGCCAATTATATCTAGATAATAAAGATGGAATAAAAAACATCTTAACATTACACAGCGGATAGGATTGTAGGCTCTGGCATCTAGCATCCGTATTTAAGGGCTGTGTACTTGCATACGCTCTTTAATTTCCATGAACTTAATTTTCCTCCTCTGACAGATTAAGATTATAATAATATAACAGATTATAACACAAAAAGGGTTATTGTAGGGAATAAAATGGTACTATAGGCATATAATGAGATTAAATCCAACAAGATGTTATTAATGAATTAAATTTTATAGCTAAGTACATAACTACTTACTTGGCATATAGTAAATTGCAGTAAACGTTAACCATTTTTAGTCTAGGCCAGATGTGATGGTGACTTGGGTGAAGATGTTAGTGTTGGAGCTAGAGGTGGAAGGACACGTTTTGGATATGGTTGGTGAACACTGACAGGATGTCCTTTGGGATTAGATGCGGGGTGTTAGTGAAAGGTAGGTAGGACTCATGGAGATTGCTGAGTTTGGATTTGAGCAACAGAGAAGAGGATGGTGCGATTCATGAAGATAGGGAAGACTAAAAGCAAGCTTTGAGTAAAACTCACAAGCCTTCACTGATTGGATGTAGAAGAAATGGAAGAGAGAGGAGTAAGAGTTGCTGTCTTTTCCAGACTGGGTGACAGAGGAGTGGTCATGCTGTTACAGAGACAGGGACCCTGTGTGGAGGAGCAGTTTTCAGTGATGAAGAGAAGAAGGCATTCTTGGCATGTTAGATTAGGTTTCTTTACGGTACATTCAGATAGATGTTTTCATTCAACGGTTAGAACTGCAGCCAGACTGTAGTGCAAATACCCAGGAGATCTACCGAATGGTGATGTTAAGGTGGGTGTATATTAATGCCTCTTTGTGAAAGCTTCGTAAATGCAAAATAAAATTCTTTCCTCTAAAAGACATGGACTTCGGTACCAGCCTTACGGTGACATTCAGGGTGTTTTGCAGGTATTTCAATTCTAAGTTTAGCAAGAGTTACAAATCAAAAAAGTTGATACTTGACTGAAATAACAAAACAGCTAATCCAAAACATGACAGAAAACTATGAAAAGTGCCCTTAAAGGAAATGCTAGTGGAATAAATGTTAAAATACTAAACAGTAAGATTTATAGTAATTATCAAGACTGCTTAACTGGAACTTCCCAGCTGAAAGTTTTAACAATTCTAAAGAGAGAAATGTTTATGTTACCAAAAGGAAAACTGTGAAGAATACTGAAATTTGAAAAGGGGAGAGGAGACAGGACCTCAGAGGCTGTGTGTCCTGCTCTTCCCCGAGGCTGCCCCTTCCTATGAGAACACCACCCCAGAGGTCAGAGGGCATTATTTTGTCCCAGCTCTAAACAACCAGCCATCAAGGCAAAATAGCAATTACAAATGTTCATGATATTTTTATCCTGACATATGAATACATTTGCTTCTGCAAAATCAAAAAGTGAACCATCACTTCCCGTGGCTTCTTCCATTGGTAGAATCATGAATCCTTTTTTTGGAAAGCTGTAAATTTCTCAGCTCCCTCAGATGGTCAGGTAAATAAAGGGAGATCTCTTTATGAAAAAGGCTGACCTATTTAAAATCTCTCTTTTCCTTTGAGCAATTAATGGTCAGTTCAAATCTTGGATCCCCAGAATTGGAAAAAAAATCTTAATTTTCAAGATAGCTTAAAATAGACTAGTGTGGATTTCCCCAATTGTTCTATTTATTAATTATTAGGTGCTTTAAACTTGTGATTAGTCAGTTATTTTGATACGACCTAAAATCTGCTATAGTGCTCAATAGCAGTAAATCAAAATAATCAATCAAATGAGTGAAATGTGTCCAACCTTAGTGGGGAACTTATGAAAAATAGCTAAGGACAGAATTATTTCCTTGCCAACTTTAACTTTGTGCTATGCTATATCTGGAACATACATATTGTAAAGCTTATGAGTATTAATGGTCCCATTTAGACATTTGATATGTTTACTGTAAGAGAGATCTTGCTGCATAAATCAATTTTTATATGAAACTGCTATAAAATGGTATAGACTTTTTTTTTAATTCTTGGTAGAAAGAAATTTGAAATTCAAATCACTAGCTGCTAAAGGAAGTTATTAAAAATGCATTAGGGTTGAAAGTATAGCTGTATATAATTGTCATAACAGATATTCAAAACAAATTTATCCTTAATGAAAACTGAACTAAAGCAACTTACATAGAATCAGCTAATAAATTTTCCTTAATTTTCTAACAGGTGAAAAGGAACAGTTCATAGAAATTTTAATAAAATAAATATGAGTGCTGTCTGTAGGGAGGAAAGTATAAATAAAATCCCTGAGAAGGATGAATGAAGATGGAACGATGTGAATTTCCTATAATGGGGACTACATGAACTAGAAAAGCAATGCCTGTATTGGGACCGATCTTATTTCTAAATCCCCTACAACCTGACATTGAAAACATTATTTTGTTCTATCTGCTTTACTCTTTCTTGGAGTTGTCGGTATTTATCTTTCTGTAAAGCAAACATCTGAGAAACTTAGGGAAAAGATGAAGACATCCTTATGAAAAACAGCCACCTGGAAATATAGCATATCCTTAAAGATAGGAGCAAAACCATGGGTTAATGTGTAAACAGCAATGTGAACAGTGTGTTATGTTGAACGCTTTCATTTTGATTCCAGTGGCTCTCTGCTTGGATGAGCACACACTTGGTGTGATGTGAAGGGTGTTCAAAGGTTTGGTGTCTCATTAAATGTCTGCTGGAAGGTCCCAGAATGATAATCATTCACATTAGGGTATCTTATTCATTTGTTCATTCATTCATTCATTCATCCATCCATCAGTAATCTCTTATCTTGAAGAAGTCTCATTTTTTTTTTTAACATAAGCTCCTATTAACACACACATTGGTTCCTGGGACAGTCACGTGTTAACCCATGATCATTTATTTATTGTTTTATTCATATTATCTGATCACATGCTAATGACTCAGAAAAGATTCAAAGAAATGGAATATGAAAAGTTGGTTGGTTTTTTTGTTTTTTTTTTTTTAAGATTTTTATTTATTTATTTGACAGAGAGAGACACAGCGAGAGAGGGAACACAGGCAGGGGGAGTGCGAGAGGGAGAAGCAGGCTTGCCCCAGAGCAGGGAGCCCGATGCGGGACTCGATCCCAGGACCCTGGGACCATGACCTGAGCCGAAGGCAGTCGCTCAACCAACTGAGCCACCCAGGCGCCCGAAAAGTTGGTTTTTATGTAGGATGAAAAGAAGGGGTAAAATGCCCACAGCATGATGCATCACCTATGTGGTGTCTCTGACAGAGATGGGTGGGTCCTGAGGACGGACCGTTCTATAGCCAGAGACGAGCAAGAGCCATCAGGTGAGAAGACCCTCACATGGAGGGCATTACCAAAGTTGTGATTTCAAGATAAGAGTTAAACTTGATCTTTGTAATATTTGAATCAAGGTCCATTACAATTTTACAAAATATAAGATATCTCCAGTAAGAATCAGTTTAAGAATGCGACGGAAAATAGATCACTCGGCAATCAAAATTTTTGTTTATAACCTGTTGCTCCATAACAGATATCTGTTCACTGAGAAATAAGGAATCAGAGTCTTAGAAAATATCCATAAGACTGATCTGGGCTTGACTTAGAGTATATAGAAATATGATTTATGTCAGCAAAATTATTGTCTTTATTTGACTTTTTAAAACTATCCAGTTGTGTGTGAGGCAATCATCCGTAATGGTGCTGCTACATCAGAAAAAATGGTAATATGACTTAAACAATATCTTTCTCTCACTCTACTATCTGTAAAAGGCAAGTAATAGCAGAGCTCACAACGTGAGGTGATAAGATCATGTGAGATACTACGCAACCCGTAAAACAACTATGGTTGTACAACTCATTTCTGCCTCAGATTTTGCATCTTTGAAACCAGGGAAATAATTCATACCAACTTTAGCACAATTTTGAGACCAATTTGCTTGATAAAGTAACTTGTAACTTCAAACATGTCCTTTTACATGGTAAATCAGATAGTAACTTGAGAAAGACTATTCAATAGCACAACCCCGTTATGACTATTTCCATCATTTCTGAAGATTTCTACATTTATTTAATGGATTTAGAGCCAACGCTCTTTATTATTTCGGAATACCATCAGTGCACTTGGGGTTTTAAAAATCTCTCTTTTACCCAGCATCTGGCTAATTGTGCAGTATCTGACAGATGCAACATTATTGCATAATGTTCACTGAGGATAAATTGTTTTTCTATCATTAATGGAAAATTACATATTATTCCACAAATAATGAATGCATATTAATTTACGACTTACAATTTAAAAATATTTCAGTGAGAATTCATCCTTGAATTAATACCTTTACCTCACCATAAATATCTATCTAGAAACTTTTATAAATAGCAATGCTATTTCATATTTACTAGATTTACTAAATTTATATAATATTTAAAAATATTAAAGCCTTTATACTGCTAATACTTCTACAAAAAACAAAGATAGAATTTGAATATGCTATCAATAATCCAAGATTACAAATCAGTAGCAGCCACTAAACTGATTTTATTGATTAGCAAACAGGTCCTTAATCTAGGAAACCAGGAGTTTTGAGGTTCAGTGGAATCGCTTGTTTTGATGGTAACTGGTGCATTTGTTCTACTCATTGTCACACATAATGTGACCTCCTGAAGAAATGGTGGAATTCTTGCTATCTAGTGTTCAGGGAAATAAGAGGTTTTTTTTTTGTTCTTTGGGTTTGGTTTTTTTTTTGACACAGAATGAGAGATCGTGTTGGCTTAAAAATGCAACTATTTTCTCCTACTTCTCCTTTTCTCTCATCTATCTTTTAATCGAGTTAATCGTATTACAAATCCAGTGTACTAGAAAATTAAATTTTAACCGGATTTGCAGTAGCCTGGAATTTTCCACTAATCCTTTCTATCCTTTTGCGAGAGGATTGTCTTGGTGTTCGCTTGGGGCTACCATGATATTCTCCTGGTCTTAGAGCTGGTACAGCCAACTCTGATAGTCGTCCAGAAAGTCAACTTTTCTATCTTTTATTCCAGTTCCATTTTGCAAATAAACCAATGTGGATGGACCCATCATTATTCCCAAAGGTTGCAGTTCCATCACTAGCAATAATTATAGTACAGTTTTCATTTTCTGTTGATGTGCAACAAATCACCACAAGTTCAGAGGTTCTAAAAAACACCTGTTCATGAGCTCACAGCTCTGTAGGGCGAAAGGGTAGAACGGCTGGTTTCTCTGCGGGGGGTTTCAAAGGCCCTGAAGTTAGTTGCACTGAGTTATCTGGTGGCTCTAGGGAAAAGTCCGCTTCGAAGTTTCTAATATAGTTGGTGATTTTAGTACCCTAGAGCTACAAGACTGACACCCCTGTTCCTTTGCTGGCTGTCAGGAAGGGGCTGCTTTCAGCACTAGAGGCTACCCGAGATCCTTGACATGCTTGGTTCCTTCTCTCTCTAACACAGCACAGGCATACCAGATTTTTTCAAGCTTTGACTCTCTGCCTTGTCTTCTGTGACCAGCTGGAGAAAAAAAACTCTGCTTTTAAAAAGTTCCTGTGACTTGGTCGGGTACACCTGGAGTCACTGTGTTGTGATCTAACTTTAGTGGTGTATCATTTAAATGTTTGGGGTCTTTTGTTTTTGGAGTTTTTTGTTTTTGTTTTAATTTTATTTTATTATGTTACGTTAATCACCGTACATTACATCATTAGTTTTTGATGCGGTGTTCCATGATTCATCGTTTGCGTGTAACACCCAGTGCTCCATGCAGTACGTGCCCTCCTTAATACCCATCACCAGGCTAACCCATCCCCCACCCCACCCCCTCTAGAACCCTCAGTTTGTTTCTCAGGGTCCATAGTCTCTCATGGTTCATCTCTCCCTCCGACTCCCCCCCTTCATTTTTCCCTTCCTGTTATCTTCTTCTTCTTCTTCTTCTTCTTTTTTTAACATATAATATATTATGTTTCAGAGGTACAGATCCGTGATTCAACAGTCTTGCACACTTCACAGTGCTCACCATAGCACATACCCTCCCCAGTGTCTATCACTCAGCCACTCCATCCCTCCCACCCTCCCCACTCCAGCAACCCTCAGTTTGTTTCCTGAGATTAAGAATTCCTCATCTCAGTGAGATCATATGATACATGTCTTTCTCTGATTGACTTATTTCGCTCAGGATTTTTGGGTTATTTTTAATTTGGGAAGGAATTTCTTAGGTTGCTAAAGTGAGCAGCCACTTTTCCCTCATGGTGTGTAGGAGGTCTGTACATTAAAGGCATTGTATTTGAAGTGAAGCATCATGCAACTTCGACATTTCAAGCATGGGGTTTAATTTCATTAACTGCTAATTCAACACCCATTGTAACTCACTTCTTCCTTTCCCATCTCCACCATAGAGGTCACTTTTTTACACATGATCACTTTTTTACACTTCCTGCAGTTAGACAGGTACATTTCTGGCTAATGAAATGTAAATTTAAGCCTGCTAGAAGGGATAGAAAGGATTTTGTGTTCTGATATGGCCAGCAATGTCCCTTATTCCTTTTCCCTAAATGGAAAGCATGACGGTTAGATGTATTCTGCGCCCACGAGGAGATGGGCATAAGAGAAATGTGAAGAGAAGGACAAATATTTCGGCTTGAGATGCTTCCTCTAATATCATCAAGCCACTAGACCAATACTAGTAACTGCCTACTTCAGAGTTCTTGTGTGGAAAAAATAGGTCCTGTTTGTTCACATCAGTGTCTAGCAAACTTTTATCTGTAAAGGGCCAGATAGTAAAAATTTTAGGTTTTACAGATCCTGAGGTCTTTGTTGCAATTCTTCAACTCTGCACTTTGTACGTTAAATAGCCAAAGACAATATGTAAACAAATGGCTATGGCTGTGTTCTGATAAGAGCTTATTTACAGAAACAGATGGAAGACCAAATGTGGCCCAGAGGCCACAGTTTACATCCTTACTTGAAACTATGTATTTTTTATTTTCTCTTAACAAAATATAATAATGCTAATATTAATAATTATGTCTAGACGCTATAAGTGTGTAGATAAAACCTTATCTAAACATGATTGATAGTTAACTAATGGATTACACCTAGAATTGGTCTCATAAGCTTAGGAAAGTAACCATAATCTCCTTCAGCTCTTTTATATTCTTTGGAATAATGTATATTAATGATCATACCAATACTCTTTTCCACTCTGTGTCCGTTACTGCAGGAACATAATTGGGCCCATTAGTTATGTTAAGTGGTATCATATACCAAGCCACAGACAGCCAGGCTAAGACTAATTCAGAGCATGGGTAAATTGTGATAGGCATGTAATTGTTAACAGTGGTTGACTTGTTAGAATTTCACACATCATTTAGTTGACTTTTTTGGGGGGAAGGGGGTGTATTTTCTTCCCTCCATCCCTCCCTCCCTCCTTCTTCTTTCTGTGTCAGGTGTAGTAGAACTTAGCTGCAAATTGAGTTAATTGTATTACTTGATGGCTGCTATTACCATCCCTTTCTGTAATATCTGATCAATCTATTTTGTTCCCATCCTTAACCCCATTTATCCCCCCTCCTCTATAGGTAATTATTATAAGAAGTTTGATGGGAAACTGTAGGATTCTTAGAAATGTGCACTGTTGATTTCTCAAAGATGTACTGCATTGTTAATTCGCTTAAGTATGGTTGTATTATAACTTTCTGTGTTTCTTTTTTTTTTTTTTTAATGTGATGTTAGTCACCATACAATACATCATCAGTTTTTGATGTAGTGATCCACGATCCATTGTTTTCATATAACACCCAGTGCTCTGTGCAATATGTGCCCTCCTTAATACCCATCGCTGGCCTAACCCATCCGCCCACCCCCCTCCCCTCTAAAACCCTGTTTCTTTCTCAGAGTCCATAGTCTCTCATGGTTCATCTCTCCCTCCGATTTCCCTCCCTTCATTTTCCCCTTCCTTCTCTTAATGTCCTCCATGCTACGTATGTTCCACAAATAAGTGAAACCATATGATAATTGACTTTCTCTGCTTGACTTATTTCACTTAGCATAATCTCCTCCAGTCCCATCCATGTTGATGTAAAAGTTGGGTATTCATCCTTTCTGATGGCTGAGGAATATTCCATTGTATATATGGACCACATCTTCTTTATCCATTCATCTGTTGAAGGCATCTCGGCTCTTTCCACAGTTTGGCTATTGCGGACATTGCTGCTATGAACATTGGGGTGCATATGGCCCTTCTTTTCACTACATCTGTGTCTTTGGGGTAAATACCCAGGAGTGCAATTGCAGGGTCATAGGTTAGCTCTATTTGTAATTTTCTGAGGAACCTCCACACTGTTTTCCAAAGTGGCTGTTGTACTAACTTGCATTCCCACCAGTAGTGTAAAAGGGTTCCCCTTTTTCCACAACCTCTCCAACATTTGTTGTTTCTTTCCCTGTCCATTTTGGCCATTCTAACAGGTGTAAGGTGGTATCTCAATGTGGTTTTGATTTGAATTTCCCTGATGGCTAATGATGATGAACATTTTTTCATGTGTCTGTTAGCCATTTGTATGTCACTTTCTGTGTTTCTTATTTTTATTCGTGCTGCATTTTGGCATTCAAGACCTATTTGCATTTCTATGTGTCCATTTTGCCAGTTGCTTCTGACTTCTACATGATACCCCATAGTTTGCATCCATTATATTTTACTTTTCCATTTTCCTAGTGACAGAAACTAGATTGCTAGAACTTCTCATTATCTCAAAGAATACAATAATTAAGATTTTTGTACTGTGTTTTTATGACCCAAGGTGAGAAATTTTCTGGGATATATAAAAAGAATGAGATCATTGTGTTAAGGATACATTTTTTTTTTTTTTAAGATTTTATTTATTTATTTGACAGAGAGAGAGATAGCGAGAGCAGGAACACAAGCAGGGGGAGGGACAGGGGGAGAAGCAGGCTTCCTGCTGAGCAAGGAGCCCGATGCAGGGCTTGATCCCAGGACTCCGGGATCATGACCTGAGCCGAAGGCAGATGCTCAACGACTGAGCCACCCAGGCGTCCCTGTGTTAAGTATACTTAAATATGTACTGCCAAATGACTTTCCAGAATGCATCTCCATTCTTCACTTCCAATGGATGTGTGACGGTTCTGTATTCTCACGTTCTCATTGACACTTTCCATTATTTATTGACGTCTCCATATCTGATGTGTGTAAAGTGATATGCAGTTGTGTTTTAACATGCATTTTTCTATTACTAATTAACTGAAAAATTCTCCTTATATCTGTCCGCTTTTGGGGTTTATTTTTCCAGGAATTCCCCAATCATATCGTTTGCCTACTTTCCTACCAGAGTTCCTGCATTTTTCTTGCTGTTTTGTAAGGTTTCTTTGTCTATTCTAGATATTAGATTAATTTACTATTAGACATTGTAAATAATTTCTCACCTCTGTCATCTGTCTATAACTTTATGGAGTCCTGCACGAAACCAAGATTTGCAAATTTGGATGTTTTCAATTTTTCATGAGTTGGGCTTCATTCGGTCCCTTCCTTAAAGAAATCCTTACCTACCCCATACATCACGAAGACATTATCCTACATTTTATTCAGTTAGCATTATAGTTTTACCTTTAATATTTTTGCCTTTCATCTATCCAGTATCCAGATTTGGATATGGAATTAAGAATTCCATTTTTTAAAATATTTAGAGGGTCAGGTTTCACTAGTCCATCTATTAAACTTTCTATTTTTTGTTATTTTGGAGGCATACATAACACACACATTTTTCTCTGATTTCTCTATTCTGTGCCACTTGTTTGTTCTAGCACCATCATGCCTCTTGTTTTAAATAACCATGGTATCACACTATGTTGGGACATTTGGTAGGGCATTTGTTCACCCCACACACTCGGCTCTCATTTTCTGAAGTTACTTTAGCAATTTATCTCAGAGCATGTAATGCCCTTTTTTTACTCAGCTTCTCTTTTAAGGTTTACATCTTTCTCCAACAAAATCTCTCAATACTTTATAGTTTTTCTTGTTCTTGTGAAGGTATTATTTTATTTTATTTTCTAATTAATGATTACTAGTGTAGAGAAATCCTGTTGGTTTTTTGTGTTTACTATAATTGACAATATTGTTGAATGCTTTTGTTGTTTCTAATAGTGTGTTTTTCTGTTGACTCTTTTAGTGTTTATATGTCTGTAATCATTGTGTGCAAATATTGGTAGTTTCACTTTCTGATGTGAACTATATTTTTACTCCTGAAATAAGCCTCACTTGCATGTTGGGATTTGTTTTTCATTAATAAGTAAAATGTACACATATGACTTTTTTGTATTTTTCATATCTTATTTTGGAATCAATATTAGCCCACACTCAGAAAGCAAAAACAGGTTTTGCTTTTATTTTTCTCCTGGAATACCTTGCAGAGGATATTGATTAATCAAACCTTGCAAGTTTGGTAAAGCTCAATTATGAAGGAATCTAGAAATGGGCTGTTAGGAGATGAGTATATTTTTTTGTTCAAGTTTTCTAACTTTTTTTCTGCCACCATTTTGGCATTTTATATTTTTCTAGATATATATCCTTTCATCTGTGTTTCCAAACTAATTAGTATTCATTTGTTTGCAAGCTTCTTATTAATATTTAGACTTTTTTGTTTGTTCAATTTTTCCCTTTTCATCCTGTACTTAATTCATCTCCACCTTCTCTCTTTTTTCTTTCATCTAACTTGCCACAAGTCTTTTTATTAATCCTTTCTCATGGACCTTTTGCTTTCGTGAAACTTCTCATTTTTTTCTTCATTTCAGTGATTTCTGCCATTGTCTTTATTATGTCTTTATTTATTGAAATTCCCTGTTGCTTTTCTTTAACTTCTTCAGTTGAATGCCTGAGTTCATTCTTTTCAACCTTTTGTATTCACGAAAAATATTTTTAAAGACATGTTTTTTATGCACTTCTTTTTCAGTGTCTCTCAAATCTTAATATGTACTGTTTCATTTTCATTAAAATGTATTTTATAATTGAACTGATAATTTCCTTTTTATGTTCTTAGAAATATGTTATTTACTTTTTATATATATGGAATATTTAATCATTTACTATAAATTTTAGTTATATTGTATTATGGGTATATACTGTAATTTATATAGTTTGGGTCTTTTGAGTTTACTAATACTATTTTATCATCTGATACCTGTTCAATTTTTATAAATAATCCAAATGTGCTAGAAAAAAAAAAACGTGTATTTGTTTTGTCATTGATAGTAGGTATGAGTGTGTAGGTCTGTACAATGTAAAATAACTTGACTCTATTAATTTTATTTGTCAGAACTTCCATATCTTTGCTTATGAGTGATTTACTATTTAACTCCCTTGTGAACGGTCAGATAATTTTGTCACCTGTGATTGTAATTTGTCCTTTTTTAAATTGGTTTATATATATATTGTACATTGTGGAGCTGTGTGAACTTTTAATTAATCACAAATTAAAAAAAGAAAAAAGAAACACATATTTAATAACTTTAGGTAGGTCATGATGAACAGTGAGGTATCCTTGCTTTTTAAGAAACTATTATCTTATTAGGGAAATTGGGCTATATACAAATTTTTGTGATTTTTTTGTCATTTTTATCTTCAATTAAGGCTACTAACTTTATAACAAATGGAGCTATTTATCTTCAAATAATTCTGTATATTTTATTAGTTTCCTAGGGCTGGCCTAACAAACTGCCACAGACTGGGTACTTAAAATGACAGAAAGTTATTCTCTCACGGTTGGACGCTGGAAGTCAGAAATCCAGGTGTCAACGGGGCTCCACGCCTACAAAACCATGACAGAGGCAGCCTTGCTTGCCTTTTTTAGCCTCTGGGGGCTCCGGGAGCTCCTGGGCTGTGGCAGCATCATTTCAATCTCGGCCTCCAGCTTCACATGTCCACTGTGCCCTTGCCTCAAAGCTCCCTCTGCTCTTCTCCTGTAAGAACACATGTAATTGGATTTAGGGCCCGCGTTGAGTCCAGGATGATCTCCTCCAAAATCCTAATTCAATTACATCTGCAAAGAACCTTCTCCCAAATAAGGCACATTTGAAGGTTCTGGGGGTTCTTTAGGACTTCGAGATATCTTTTGGGGACCACTATTCAACCCCCTACGATAACAAGAGATTTAATTTTGTATATCTGCTAAGAAACGGTGTCATAGCCGGCTAGTTGCTGTTACGTCTGTGTAGTAAACGTGTAGCTCTCAATATAAGAATGGTTTTATAGCTGACTGAGCTGGTTCATGCCTTTCTGTTCTTAGAGTCCGTTAAACATATTGTTAGACATGCTAAATTTATACTGGGGAGAGAGGGGAGAGGTTGAAAGGGGAGGGAGAGTAGGAGGAGGAGAGGAAGGGGGACGGAGGGAGAAAGGACAGAAAGAAGTACATAGATTTCCTGTTTTAGTGCGTATTTTCTTATGTATTAATTTTCTGCATTTCTTAGACCTGAAAATAGATTATCTTTATCTTTTAAAATAGGCCACCTGAAAATAATTTAGGGGTAATAAGGTAGTGAGTTTTCCTGTTACTCCTTTTGTCATCCTTACAATTTGAGTCTTTTGTAGTTGTAGTCAACTTCCTGTAGTAACTTCTTGGTTAGCAGTTATTTGCCATTAATAAATTGCATAAATTGGTGAAAAGAGCACTAGTCAGAGAAGTAGGAGGCGTGGCCCTGATTCTGGTCATCACTTTAACTAACCAGTGTGATGGCCATCCAGATAGGGATGGCCATTTTCCATTTTTCCATTGTTAAATGAAGAAAGCTCAGCAATAGGTTTACTTTCTTAGCTAGAATGTTTTTGGCTGCAAATAACAGAAAACCCAGATCAAACGACTTACAGAAGAGTATTATCACATATGACAGCATGTCTAGAAAAAGAAACCGGCTTTAGGGTTGGTTGATTCAGTAACTCTTGTTCAAGAATGAAAATTAAAGACGTGTTTTCCCCCCATCTCTACTCTGCTACCTGAGGATTGCCCTCATCTTTAACTGGTAGAATAATAGGTGTAGCTTTCCTGAATTATGACATCCAGACAACATCCACAGGAGGAGGGGGATGGCTTTAGCCTGATGCTACCTCCATTTCAGAAAACATTCATCAGAAACCACCAGAAAGGGGCGCCTGAGTGGCTCAGTCATTAAGCCTTCTGCTCAGGTAATTATCCCAGGGTCTCTGCTCAGCGGGGAACCTGCTTCTTCCTCTCCCACTCCCCCTGCTTGTGTTCCCTCTCTCACTGTCTCTCTCTCTCTGTCAAATAAATAAATAAAATCTTAAAAAAAAAAAAAAGAAACCACCAGAAAACTTCTTGCACATCTCATTAGTCATATTTCGGTCATATCCTCTTTCCTAAGCTGATCATGAGCAAGGAGACCATAAGCCGAAGAATAGCAAGTTCTACCATGGTACATGGGGTGAGAGATTCCCACCAGGGCACTTGAGCTGCATGATGCAAGGGCAGATAGCTGAACAAAATCAGGTTCTGGTAAGAATGAAGGAGCTGGAATGGGATGCTGCGTACACAACCAATGGTGACCATTATAGTTAATTCCGGTTCTACTATAATTCTATCTATACTCACTCTTTTCTAGATGATGCATTTCATAATGTGGTTTAATATTTGAGAGACACATTTTTCAAAGGCATAAAAAACAAAGCTTGTAAGTATTGATAACAAATATGCTGCAGTAGTCAAATAGCAAATGTTGGAGGACTATATCGCAGCACATAATATCAGAGCACAGAGACACGTGGAGCTTAAAGAATGCATTATATTTTTTTAATGTTATACATTCATGATTTTCAGTGACAGGAGACTAATATAAAGAAGCAGCTACTGGAAAATTGATGTAAATTCTACTAGAATCAATTATAAAATTTCTTTGCAAATGATACACTGTATTAGATACAATGTATAGGGTAATACCAACATTTAAATTCTTTTCTTTTTTTTAATTTATTTATTTGACAGAGAGCAACACAGTGAGAGAGGGAACACAAGCAGGGGGAGTGGGAGAGGGAGAAGCAGGCCTCCCGCCTAGCAGGGAGCCGATGTGGGGCTCAATCCCAGGACCCAGGGATCATGACCTGAGCTGAAGGCAGATGCTTAAGGACTGAGCCACCCAGGTGCCCCAACAACATTTAAATTCCTTTTATGAAAGCTTAGGACTTAAGCATGGAGAGATTAAGATTTATTAATTGTAATAATTTTAAAATTTAGTAAAATACTCATCTCCTTTTCTTACTAGAAAAATAAATATTCTCTATTCTAATAAAGTGATAGTGAATAAAGTTAAATAAATAATAAAGTTAATAAAGTAAACATTTTATTAAACCAATTCCTAAAATGTGCCATTTTATTCTCAAAAATAAAACCTTTGACTTAATTAAAACAGCCATAGAAGATTAGCAAAATACCAGGATTAATAGAATTATTAGTAAATTAATAAGAAAGGAGAGTGCAATTTATTGTCTAATTCATTTTAATCTATTTTTAATAAGTCTGAATGTTAACTTTCTTTCATTTTTCAAAATGTAGTTAGATTTATAGAAAGAAATTGAGCACTTAAATACACAGGTATCTAATCTCAATTGTCATGACAGTAAATTGGTAAAAGTTACTTTAAAACTCAAAGTAATTTCAGTATATATGCTTTTTTCACCTTGATCCTTCACTCATGTTTTAATTGGGTTATCTGGGCATTTGCTTTTGCTATTGAGTTACACCCTTGTACATTTTGGATATTAATCTCTTAATTGGCTTGCAAATATTTTCTTCATCTGTAGATTGCCTTTTCATTTGTTGATTATTTCCTTTGCTGTGCAGAAGCTTTTTTATGAGTACCATATGATTTCACTTACATGTGGAATCTAAAAAAAAACCAAAAAACAAAAAACAAATGAATAAACAAACAAAAAGTAGAATCAGACCTATAAATACAGAGAATAATTTGATGGTTGCCATAGGGGACAGGGGTGAGGGGATGGGCAAAATGGGTGAAAGGGAGTGGGAGATTCATACTTCCTGTTACAGAATTAATAAATCCCAGAAATAAAGGTACAGCATAAGGAATATAGTCCATGGCATTTTAATAGGGGTGCATGGTGATAAATGGTAGCTACACTTCTGGTGAGCATAGCATAGCATATAGAGTTGTTGAATCACCATGTTGGATACCTAAAACTAATGTAATATTGTGTGTCAACTATACCAAATTAAATAAATAAATAAATAAAAACATAAGTAAAAAATGCTTCCAAACTCACTTCATAAGTCCAACATTACTGTGATACCAAAGCTAGACAAAGACACCACAAGGAAAGAAAACTACGAGCTAATATCTCTGATGAACGTGGATGCAAAAATCCCCCATGAAATACTAGCAAACCAAATTCAACAGTACATCAAAAAGACTACATACCATGTCCAGGTAGGATTTATTCCAGGCATGCAAAGTTGGTTTAACATAGGTAAGTCAGTCAGTGTGATACACCACGTTAACAGAATGAAAGATAAAAAACATACAGTCATCTCAATAGCTGCAGGAAAAGCATCTGACAGATTTAACATCCAATCATGATTTTAAAACAACCTCTCAACTAAATATGTATAGAAGGAAATTTCTTTAGCAAAATAAAGATGTTTATGAAAAGCTCACAGCGAACATCATAATCAGTGGGGAAAAACTGAAAACTTTTACTCTAAGATCTAGTACAAGGCTGGGATGTCTACTCTGACCACTTCTATTCTATTTTTCTTAGAGCAATTAGACAAGAAAAGAAATAAAAGGCATCAAAATCGAAAGAAAGAAAGAAAAGAAAGAAAGAAAATTAGTTCTGTTTGCAGATGACATGATCTTATATGTAGAAAATCCTGAA
Organism: Mirounga angustirostris; assembly: GCF_029215605.1. NCBI lineage: Eukaryota > Metazoa > Chordata > Mammalia > Carnivora > Phocidae > Mirounga > Mirounga angustirostris. Next base: position 8,095,933 of record NW_026991722.1, on the reverse strand, counting down.
GACTCTATTAAAAAAAATCTTAGAACTAATAGGTGAATTGGAGTAAAGTTGCAGAGTACAAAATCAACATATGAAAATCAGTTGCATTTCTTTATACCAACAGTGATCTCTCCAGAAAGGAAATCAAGAAAACAATCCCATTCATAATAGCAGCAAAAAGAATAAAACACTTAGAAATAAGTATAACTCAAGAGATGAAAGATCTGTCACTGAAAACCATAAATCACTGATGAGAGAAATCGAGGAAGATACAAATGGAAATACCCTGTGTTCGTGTATTGGAAGAATTCATATTGTTAAAATGCCCATACTACCCAAAGTGATACACAGATTCAATACAATCCCTATCAAAATTTCAGTGACATTTTTCACAGAAACAGAAAAGAAACAATTCTAAAATTTATATGGAGCCACAAAAACTCTGAATAGTCAAAGCAGTCTTGAGAAAGAAAAACAAAACTTTAGACATCGTGCTTCTCCATTTCCAATTATTTTGGAAACTGTAGTAATTCAAAGCTATCATAATTAAAACAGTATGGTAACCGCATAGAAACAGACACATAGACCAATAATAGAACAGAATAGAGAGACCAGAAAAACACATATATATTTTTATATACACATGCAAAGGGATGAAACTGAACCTTCCTCTTACACCATACACAAAAATCAACTCAAAATGGATTAAAACCGTAAATGTAAAGCCTGAAACCATAAAATTCCTAGAAGAAAACACAGGGGACAAGCTACTTGACATTATTCTGGGAAATGACTTTTTTGTTTTGTTTTATTTTTTGTTCTGTTTTGCATTGTTTTGTTTTAAAATGACATCAAAACCTCAGGCAACAAAAGCCAAAATAAATAAGTGGGACTAAAATCATTGTATTCTTTACCACCATGGACTCGCCCATATAAGTAAATATACAAATACATATGCTAATTTTATTTTTATTTTACTTAAGACCTTGATGAGACAGTAAAAATGGTTACTTTTATGAAATCTAGATCCTTAAGTACATTTTTTTAGTATTCTATTGGGAAAAAATAGCCAGAACTCCTAAAAAACACTTCTGTTACCTACTGACGTGCAGTGGTTATCCCCAGTAGGACCGCTGGTGGGATTGTTGAAGTTACAAGCAAAATAGTTCATTTCTTTTCAAAGAACACCTGTTCTAGCGATAGTCCTTGACAAACTATGGTCATTCAGATTTGGGCGTCAGACATTTTCTCAAAAATGAACAAGCCAACCTGTCTTTAGGGAAAACAACTGGCAATATTAACAATGCTAAAATTTAAGGTTTCAAGTGATAATTGGGGAACCTTGTGTCTGCATTTTTGAGCTTGACAACTCAGAACTTACCAATTTTTCTGTGGCAATTAAGGTTGATATTAACAAATATTTTTATGTTAATAGTGAAATATGGCAATGTAAGATCTTCATAACTCAGCAAACCAATATTTTCACAATGACCAAAGTTGAAAAGAGTTCTGTGGATTTTAATGCAACAGAGTGTAAATGTGTATGACGTGACGCAAGACAATAACCTTCAAGAAAGCATTTGTCAGGTTTGGAGATAGAATCAAAGAAGAATATCCACGATTGGCTAAAATGCTCTTAAATTATTCTTCCCTTTTACTACCTCATGTCTGGGTGAGGACTTGTTTTCTATGTATGCTTAATCAAAACAATGTATTGCAACAGACTGAATTCAGAAGAAGATATGAGTTTCAAACTGTCTTCTGCTAAGCCAGACATTAAGAGTTTTGCAAAAATGTGAAAACATTACCATTCTTTACCTATTTGAGGAATTTTTTATTTTAAATGTTATTCGTGTTATCATGCAATGAGTTTATGAGTATTTTAAACACGCAAATAAACATTTAATAATTTATGTTTTAATTTCTCTCATGGTGATCGTTAATAGATACAACCCACGTGAGTAGAGTAGGACAGGCAAGTAAGGTTTGGGAGGTGTCTCTATATAGAGAGACAACTTTAAAATCCAGGTGCCATGTCCACAAACTGGTTGTAGAAATACAGATGTGGTTCCTCCATGCTTCTTTAGCTCTGTTTTTAATTCTTTCATAGGGTTCGTCACTGTTATTTGTGATCTTATCACCTCAACTAAATTATGAAGTCCTACAGAAAAAGGTTATGTGTTTCATCTTTGAGCTCTCTGACTTTATCACCGGGAATTCCTTAGGGATTACTCTTTGAAATGAAAATTAAATAGCACTAGTTAGCAAAGTCACCATTTAGGTATGCTTGAATTTGGGTTTTAATTGTATTACTTAATAAGACCTTTAAATTGTTGACCATGGCATTTATTGACTTAGACCTAAGCAGCCTGAATCCTTTGAAAGTAATTTCCCTCCAATTAAATTTTGCTAATTTCATATTTATTTAAAGTAATTAACTCTTTTATTAAACTTCGATTGTATTTTGTGCTTTTATAGATATGTGAATAATCAGGATTTAGAAATATACATTGTTAAATGATGCAATAATTTATTGATACACATTATTGAAATGCTCTAGGATTTCAAAATTTTAATAAATGTTGATTATTTTTATGTCACATTGACAGGTTTTAGACTAATAAAAACATTTTTATTTTAAAAATTTAAAAATATTTTAGAAGTTCTTTTCATCTAAGAAAATACAAAATTCCTTCCTGGGTGGTAAATCCGCACGATACTGAGAGGGAAAAGTGAGGGTAGGAGATTCAGATATATTAGATCTTGACCTAAATTGTTGTGATTCACAATACTTTTTAAAGTGTATTTTGAATTAAACAAAAGCAGTTCTGGAGATATACAAACTTCTTAAAAAAACTTCTAGTGTGATTTTATTACATTTTATAATTTAGTGTAACACTTGAATGTTCTAACCAAGACAACGTGAGAAACAGAATTTTATCCCCCTCATAAGTATTTTGCTTTCCTGGCATCTCTTTAATGTCTTAGAGCACTGACTGAAGTGCATAGCATCACACTATTGATCAACAACAAAGAGTCTTGCACTATTCTGGAAACCAGTGTAACAATGTCTGTTTGAAAAGGTTGCCTGCATTTCCAAATGTAAATTTTACAGAAGAGCAAACACGGTGTTCAAACTACATCATCTGACAGATTGCCTATGGTGCAGAAGTTAGAAAATCCCCAGTGCTTGCTACATTTTGCTAAGCTACCCATTAATATGTTTTGTTGATTTTTGCTATGAAAGGACAGAAAAGATGGGACCCACAATATCTGTTCTAATATTCTTTTATATTATTAAATAAAATATTTGGGAATGGCCCTTGAGCAGAATAATAAATGCTTTTATGATATCGTTTTGTACAACTAGATGTTACACATGATGTAGCTTAGATAGTGTAATGCTCACCTGCCATAAATTGCATGAATTCTTGGACAACACATAATCTTCATTGCTTTTAGACTCTACTTAATTCTGGCAAGATCCTTTGTTTAGCTAAAATTAATAACACTTGAGAATAATAACTCTTTTTCAAATATAACTTCAGTGTGCTATGTTAGAATAAAATTCAGCTTAAATATTATGAGTCACTTATCAAATCATTTAAAAATTAAAGAGTTTAACTTTATTTGAGAATATGCTTTAGGTACTTTAAATACAACATGTGAATCATTTTTCCAAAAGAAGCATTCTCATCTTTCTCTCCAAGGTATAAATCCTCAGAAAGTGTAAGATATTGGTGTCTAATTTTTCTTTCCTGGAAGAGGAAATGAGTATTTTCAGATTCTTAGGTATGTAAATAGATACAAAAAGTATATATAGTATATGTATGTGTACAAGTATTTGTATATATGCATAAATATGAAGCAAATGTTTTGTAGGTTATTTTGCTTAAAATCACTCATCTTACCAATTATAATTTTGCATGTTAATCTTAATGAGATAATCATAAGAGAAGAACAAATGTCAAAAAAAGGGATATATTAAAATTAGCTTCTCATCATTGTGACAGAACTGTAAATTCGTTGTAACAAGGAATAAAAGGGCTCCTGTGGACAGCTTACACAGCAACCCCGAGTAGTGGGTTTGTTATTTTATGATGCTGAAAGTCTAGGTCACCACAGATTTTAGAAGGGAATGTGACAGGTAACAGCAGGCTCTTTAAAAAGTATCCACATAGTTTTACTTTACAGACATTCTTTTATATGACATGGGTACAACTTCTGGTCACGAATTGATACTTTTAACTATTTTGATATTATCGTGTCCTCATCAACATCAAAGGTATCATCTTCAAAAATGGAAGACTAAAATTTTAAAAAATACATGAAATATATCTGTACATTTTTCTCCACCTAGAACACTAGTTGGTGACTGATGGTGCTTTTAGGATGGCTTTGCAAGTCATGAATGGAATTAAGTCTTTTCCCTTCAACAAAATCCTTCATTTGCAGTTAGAGCATGTGCCCTAACGTAACAAGCACTGAACATGGATCAAGCAAGTCAAAACTAGTACTGTTGTCAAAGACAAGGGAAATGCCAATTCCTGCCCATGCTAGCCATCCTCTCCCACCTCAGGTGGGGAGGACTGAGAAACACCTTTGAAATCCAAAACCCAGACTTTACCCTGGGGCTGGAGAACGCTTCCCCTCCCACCACACCTCATCACCTCGCCACTAAGCACCTCATTATAGCAATTCCTTTTACCCAACACATCATGTCTGGCTATGAAGAAAAAAATTACAGGAAAGGAGAAAAAGTAGAACCATATAAAATGCATAATTAAAATAATAAAATGCAGAAAAAGAGTAGAAGGCAAAATAGGAACAAAGAGCAAGGGCAACAAACAAAACAGTAACAAATATGGTAGATATTAATACAGCTATATCAGTGATCACTTTGAACATCAATGGTCTAAAAAGACAGAGATTGTCAGAGTGGATCCAAAAACAAGATCCAACTACATGTTTTCAAAAAGAAACCCACCTTAAATATAAATATAAAGATTAACAGTAAAGAGATATTGAAAAATATACTATGCTAACATTAATCAAAAAATAAAATGTAAAAATTCATTAAAGGGGCACCTGGGTGGCTCAGTCTTTAAGTGTCTGCCTTCGGCCCAGGTCATGATCCTGGGGTCCTTGGACTGAGCTCCTCATCGGGCTCTGTGGGAAGCCTGCTTCTCTTTCTCCCACTCCCCCTGCTTGTGTTCCCTCTCTCACTGTGTCTCTCTCTGTCAAATAAATTAATTAATTAAATAAAGGGGTGCCTGCATGGCTCAGTCATTAAGCGTCTGCCTTCGGTTCAGGTCATGATCCCAGGGTCCTGGGATCGAGCCCCACATCAGGCTCCCTGCTCAGCGGGAAGCCTGCTTCCCCCTCTCCCACTCCCCCCCCCGCTTGTGTTCCCTCTCTCGCTGTGTCTCTCTTTGTCAAATAAATAAATAAAATCTTAAAAAAAAAAAAGAAAAGAAAAGAAATAAAAAATAAAAATTCATTAAAAATATAACACTAACATTAATTTAAAAAGGGGGTAGAACACTACATCAAAAACTAATGATGTAATGTATGGTGATTAACATAATAAAATAAAAAAATAAAAAGGGGGTGGCTATTTTAATTTCAGACAAGACTTTGAAGCAAGGAAGGTTATCAGGGATAAAGAAAGTCATTACATATTGATAAATTGGTCAATCCTACAAGAAGGCATAACAATTTTTAGCGTGTGTGCACCTAACAGAGCATCAAACAACGTGAGTCCAAAACTGATAGAACTAGGAAGAGAAATAGTTGCATGCACTATCAGAGTTGGAGTCTTCTATACTCCTCCCTCACAAATGGACAGGTCCAGCAGGCAGAAAATCAGTAAGGACATTGTTGAACTCAACAGCACCATCAATCGACTGTATATAATGGACATCTATAGACAAAGTCAACAAACAACAGAACACGTTCTTCCAGCTCGCATGGAACATTCACCAAGATGCACCACACTCTGGGCCATTAAACATATCTACACAAATATAAAAGAATAGAAATCATACACTATCTGCAATCAGACCACAATGGAATTAAACTGGAAATCAATAATGGTATGATAGCTGGAAAATCCCCAAATATGTGGAGATTAAACAACACACTTTTAATCAGTACATGGGTCCAAGAAGAAACCTCAAGAGAGATTTTTAAATATTTGAACTAAGTGAAAATGAAAATGAACCTGTCAAATCTTTTGTGTTAGAAGAAATAGCATTCAGCATGTTGACAAGTAGATTAAAAAAAATGTCACTCGTGTAATGTTATTATTGCAGTAGGTTTGCAGAGTAGTTGAGAGAGTACACATTTGTCCATTTCTCTGGACCGTGGAGAAAAAGTAAAGGGGCACGAGTTGTAGCAGAAGAACTTGTGCCCACAGACAGTTTGGAGCTAGAATAAGTAAGTTTATTAAATATTTATTAATTGCCAAAAGAATAAAGTATTGCTAACCTGGGTGCATGAATCATGGATGGGCCTTGGTGGAAGAACGGGCTGAGGTAGTAGTAGGTGCACGGGCTTATGAACACCATGTGCATTTTTCTGGGAAGCAGGTCCATTGCTTATATTTATGACCTCTGATTTTGAGGTCACGTTTTCTGCCAGTTGACCGGTGTCGGTTGCGTCGTGACTCTCGTCCCACCAGGAACTTGCACAATGGATGGGAGTTAGGAGAAAAGAGAGAGATTGAATCCAAGGAGTATTTAACAAAAATGTATTGAGAATCTTGAGTGTGCCACACCTCCTCTTGTTGGCAGAAGATACAATTTTCATAAAAACACAGAGTCCTTGCTTTCATGGAGTTATTCTACATAATTTTTAGAATATTTCAAAATTCAGCAAATGCCCAACATTGAGGGCAGAGGAGAAGACATGCTTGTTCCGTTCTCCATCGTTTTTGGCTACAGTTAATTGGAAAAGGGTATAAATATGCAGTGGAAAGTGGCTTAAGAGAGTAGTAACTGATCATTTTGTTTCACCACTCCCGTATACAGCGTCTCCTGTACACTAAGTGAAAAATATTTTTCTTTCAAGGTAACGGAACTGCACAACATCAAAAATATAACCAGACTGCCTCGAGAGACAAAGAAGCATGCAGTGGCAATTATCTTTCATGATGAAACGTCAAAGACGTTTGCCTGTGAGTCAGGTAAGCAATTATAGCCCTGTCTACAACTTGTGGAAATTGAACTGCTTCAGAGACAATGGCCCAGATGGATTAAGTTATACCACTGAATAGGAAGGCTTATTGTGATAAGACTGTGCTGTGGAAAACTTTAGGGAGAAGCTCAATGTATTGATTTCTACAGATGTTTTGGGTGCTTGTTTATTATCTGTCTGTGTCTGGATTTTGCTCCCGGGTGGTCTGAGGACTCTTGAGGTTTCTATTCAAGCTTGAAGAATTAAGTAAACAGTGCCTGGGAGATGTTGTTAGGGCAAGCTTGTGACTTGTATTCTGGTTCCTGCCGGGTGCAGCTGTAAGCGTTTGGTGGGAAAATAATAGCGCTGTCATGGGAAAGTGTGGGGCAAAGCACAGCTGAAGTCCCCAGACATTCCAAAACTGAACTTTGAGCAATTGGTTGCTTTCATGGATTCTCAGTACTACAACTAAATACATTTCAGATTGAATTTTAGCATCCCAACCCATAAAGCACTCTGACATCATTGAGACACACGGCAGTTTATAGTTTGAACCTGTAGTATTTTTCATTTTGAAATCCCTGTGCTATGCAATGTATTAGTTGGCTTATTATAGCTTTTTAAAGATTTTGCTCAATGAAATGGTGCATTCATTTTATAATGGATGGAAGCAAAAAGCACCAAGGCTTCGAAAGATGTGAATTTAAAATTATGGTGAAGTCCTTAGTAGAAGCCTTACTGAGTACTTTTTTTAAGGAAGTAAAGCTTCTGGATTTATAGTTAAAGTTTATAGGTGTAATTAATACCAGATTCTATTATTCTAAACTTGATAATATCACCTTGCCTAAATAAAATTGTTCACACCTCCCCACCTACACTTTTCTTAGTTTTGCTAAACTGAATTGCAATTTGTCAACGTGTTTTTCCTTGGATGCCTTTAATCCCTTTTGCCATACTTCCCTTCGCTCATCATCTGCCTTCACTTCATCATTTAAAATTGACTTTTGGCATTGCATAGAAGTCTGTTAACTGGTGATATCAATTCCATTTCATAAGAGAACCTGTCCCAGCCTTGCTGGTATCATTTATTAACATCCAAAAGTATTTGTGCCTTCTTGTTCACTGTCTTAAAACTGTCTCACCACTTCACTTTGCTCTGAGCTCTTAGATAATGTGTCATATTAAAACTAACAACCAGAAAATTGGTTTTCCAAAAAAGATAAAAGATAATTTTCACTATTGTTTGTATACTTCAATTTTCACTACTGCTTTACAGTTTTAAAATTATATTGAGCCATGTTGTGGGTACAAATGCAATAGTCAAGTCTGTTACTTCAGATAAGAATGATACTGAATTATGTTTCTGAAATTCAGACACAGAGTTGTACCCCACAAGTCTAACATTGGAAGCTTTTTAAGATTACAAGATTATTTTTATTTTTTGTGTGTGTGGTGGTGTTGGTTTCATGGGTCATGTAAGATTTTGGAGAAACAAAGACTCCTTCCCTAAAACAAAATGGCCTTAATTTTCAAGAGAAGAATTTCCAGACAGTGAGGCTGAAACTAGATCCAAATGTAAAAATAAAAGAACAGGTTTATTTGAATTCCTGGCAAAGAGTTTTCAACTCATTTGAATTATGATTTATTCGAATTATTGGTGTTTTAAATCACTTTTGTGTATGTAGATATAGCAGTCTGCTTGAAGCTAGTAGTAAAAGTGCTTAAGAAACAATGGCACGATTTTATTAAATCTTCTTAACTTCATGGCATATGACAATAGAAAAAAAGAAAGGAATTGAAACACATAAACAGGGAATTTGAGTACTTCTAGCAAATTATATTTTTAGATCTATGTTAAGACCAATAGTCCATGTCTGCTGATAAAATGGCAAAATCATTTGGAAAAAAGACTCCAACTGTAAAGCAGTCACAGATGTGAAAATCAAAACAGCGATACAGTTAAAGCCAAAATTAGAAGGAGCTCTCACATTTAAATGCGAATGCAGATCAAAGTGTATTCTCATGATGGCTAGTGAGTATGCGAATTGCCTCAATTTTTTTTTCAAGAAAACTGGCAACTGCTATTAAATAAGTATGCACTCCCTTGACTCACTGAGCGTCTTTGGGAGCATATCCCGTAGAAACATACGTACCAGCACATGAGGTCATAGGTTTAAGCAAATTATGTGTAATGACAACAAAATTGGAAACAAATGAATGGCTATCAAGAAAATACTTGAACAAATTATGGTACATCCTTATCGTGAAATATTATGCAATATCCAGAAAGAATTCTAATTAAGCCAATTAACTGGAAGACATTTCTATGAATTTTAGTACTTCAAGCAAAACAAACCAGCAGAGAAGTGTATGCTGAATAATCACATTTGTAAAAGAAACAACGCGAGAGATAGCATGTGTTTTACCAAGAGTTACCTGGGGTAAGAGGGGATAATAAGGAGGTGGGTGGAAAAGGAAGCTGGGAAAAAAATGCAATAACAAAAAAGGAGAAGAAAAGAAAATGAACAGAAGAAAAAACCCAGCATATAAACTATCCCACCTATATGAAATTATGATATGTGAACGTGTGAATGAATGTATCCAATTTTTTTAAGTCAGTCAGTCATCAGGGAAATGCAAATTAAAAACCACAATAAGATATCACTGTGCACTTATCAGAACAACTAAAAATTTTTTTTTAAAAGATTTTATTTATTTGACACAGAGAGACATAGCAAGAGAGGGAACACAAGCAGGGGGAGTGGGAGAGGGAGAAGCAGGCTTCCCACGGAGCAGAGAGCCCGATGCGGGGCTCGATCCCAGGACCCTGGGATCATGACCTGAGCCGAAGGCAGACGCTTAACGACTGAGCCACCCAGGCACCCCCAGAACAGCTAAAATTTTTTAAAAAGTACCACCACCAAATGCTTGTGAGGTTGAAGAGAAACTAGATCACTCATACATTGCTGGCTGAAACGTAAAATGGTACACACTCTGGAAAGTGGTTAGCAGCTTCTTATAAAATTAAATATGTCATCATTACACAATCCAGCAATTGCAGTTTTGGACATTTATCTCAGGAAAAAAAAGGAAACTTGTGTTCACACATACACGTACACACATACAAAAAGTACTCATAATAGCTTTGCTCATAATAGCCCCTAACTCGAAAGAACCCAGATGTCTTTTATAAACTGTGGTACACTCACACCATGAAATCCTCAACAATAAAAAGGAACAAACTATTGATAAAAGTAGCAACCTGGATAAATCTTGACTGAATTATGCCAAGGGGAAAAAAAGCCAATCCCAAAATATGTATTCGGGATTCCATTTACATAACATCTGTGAAATGACAAATTTTACAGATGGAGGACAGAGTAGTTGCAGAGGTTAGGAATGGGATTGGGGGTATGGGGACTCAGGGGGACGTATGGTCATGAAAGTTACATGAGCTTGTATTGGCACTGGGCAGTTACCCTGATTGTAATGGTACATAAACAAACCTACGTGGGTGGCAAGTTGTATAGAACTTACACGTACAAGTACAAGTACAACTGGGGAAATCAGAATAAGATCAGTACACTCTCAATGTCAGTATCTTGGCTGTGATATTATACTATAATTTTGCAAAATAGTACCATTGGGGGAAAGTGGGCAAAGTTTACACAGAATCTCTCTGTAATATTTTTTATTACTACATGTGAATCTACAATTATCTCAAAAAAACCTTGCAGTAAAAAATATATCTAGGCTGTCTCTAAGGTCATCTGTGATATATATATATATATATTTTTTAAGTTAAAAACAGGGTAGGGAGGGACTTGCAGGGGAAAAAAAGTGTTTGGTATATTCTAATATGGTAAAAAGAAACTGACAGCAGTAAGGACAAACAACGAAAATCATCCTAGATGTGTGCCTGTATAGCTTGTGTATGTTTTATGAGCACAAAGAAACATGGGCAAGGGTACATATGTGTATGCTGCCCCTTCTAAGACGGACTCCTTGCATGAGCTCCTCCCAAGCCTGTTGGGCCCCCTGCACACACACATCTCCCAACCACCTCCCCATTGGCTTCCATTTTGGCCCCAGTATGTGATGCTTCTTGCCCCCTCGTCTTACTTAGTGCCTCTGCTCTCCACATCCACAGCACCCTGACCTCGGACTTCACACAGCCCGTTCACAATCTCTGTCAGATTTAAGCTCAATGAAGACATGACCATATTTTCTTTCTCACCTCAGAATACCCAGCAACATAGTGCTAATCAAAATTTGTTGAATTAATGAAGTAATGAATGTGTAAAAATTTGTATTTAAGTTTGTTATAATGATATATTTATCATTCAGCTTTTCCTAAGAGATGATTTTTTTAAAAACGAGTTTGAGAGGCTAATTTGGCAGCCCCATTGGGAAAATTGTTTCAATTGCCAAATAACAGATTGTTGTGTGTTTTTGATGGTGTGCAGGGGGAGTAAATGATCATTGTGCTCTGTGTGTGTGTGTGTATGTGTGTGTGTGTAAATTTCCATGGCCCACCAGGTCTACTGCAATAACTCTATGAGTAGAATATTGTGGAACACAAATAAGAATTTCTGGAGTTTGCCTATTAATTGAAAAGAGACCCGTTGATCCTCTTTTTGAGTATGTTCCAATCTCAAGTCAATGCCTAGAAAATGAAGGAGCAGATGGCTTAGATGTTGGAAACCTAAAATCTGGCTAATAGATTCTGCTTACCTTCATTAAGGAAAAGAGAGAAAAGGAAAAAGAGGCTCAACTATGTCTAGCAATACTTTAGAAATATTGCAGGTTTGGTTCCAGACCACCACAATAAAGTGAATGTTGTAATAAAGTGAGTCAAATGAATTTTGTAGGTTCCCAGTGTAAATAAAAGTTATGTTTATACTACCCTGTAGTCTATTAAGTGTGCAATAGCATTATGACTAAAAAATGTACATACCTTAATTTAAAAATATTTTATTGCTAAAAAATGCTAACCACCATCTGAACTTTCAGCGAGTCATAATCTTTCTGCTGATGGAGCATCTAGCCTCAGTTTTGACTGATCAGGGTGGTGGGTGCCTGTGGCTGTTTCTTGAAATAAGATGATGAAGTTTGCACATCGATTGACTCTTCCTTCCACAACAATTTCTCTGCAGCATGCAATGCTGTTTGATAGCATTTTACCCACAGTAGAACTTCTTTCAAAATTGGACTCAATCCTCTCCAAACCTGGCTCTGCTTTATCACTAAATTTATGGGGAGTATTCTAAATCCTTTGTTGTCATTTCAATAATCTTCACAGCATCTTCAGCAGTAGATTCTATATCAATAAACCACTTTCCTTGCTCATCCATAAGAAATCACTCTTCACCCATTAAACTTTTAGTATGAGATTGTAGCAATCCAGTCAACCTTCAGGCTCCACTTCTGATTCGAGTTCTCTTGCTATTTCTACCACATCTGCAGGTCATCCATGAGGGTTGGAAACAGCTTCTCCCAGACTCCTGTTGTTGTTGATACTTTGACTCCTTCCCATGAATTAATGAATGTACTTACTGACATCTAAAATGGTGGATTCTTTCCAGAAAGTTTTCAATTGACTTTGCCCAGATCCACCAAAGGAACCACTATCTGTGGCAGCTGTAGTCAAAATATCTCCTTCATGCATGAGCTACAGAATGGATGTTGTGTTAGCAGACATGAAAACAACATTGATCTCATTGTACATCTCTGTCACAGCTCTTGAGTGACCAGATGCATTGTCATAGCAGTAATATTTTGAAAGAAATCCTATTTTCTGAGCAGTAGGTCTCAACAATGGGCTTAAAATATTCAGTAAACCATGTTGTACACAGATGTGCCATCATCAAGGCTTTGATGTTCCATTTACAGAGCATAGGCAGAATAGATTTAGCATAATTGTCAAAGGCCCTAGGATTTTCAGAATGACAAATGAGCACTGGCTTCAACTTAAAGTCACCAGCTGCATTACCTCCTAACAAGTCAGCCTGTCCCTTGAATTTTTAAAGCCAAGCATTGACTTCTCCTCTCTAGCTATGAAAGTCCTAGATGGCATCTTCTTCCAGTATAAGGCTCTTTCTATCTATACAGAAAATCTGTTGTTTAGTGTAGCTACCTTCATGAAATAGCTTAGGTAGATCTTTTTTTTTTTTTAATATTTTATTTATTTATTTGAGAGAGAGAGAATGAGAGACAGAGAGCATGAGAGGGAGGAGGGTCAGAGGGAGAAGCAGATGCCCTGCCGAGCAGGGAGCCCGATGCGATGCGGGACTCGATCCAGGGACTCCAGGATCATGACCTGAGCCGAAGGCAGTCGCTTAACCAACTGAGCCACCCAGGCGCCCGCTTAGGTAGATCTTCTAAATAACTTGCTACAGCTTCTACATCAGCTCTTTCTGCTTCACCTTGCACTTTTACGTGATGAAGAGGGCTTCTTTCCTTTAAACCTTATGTACCATCCTCTGCTAGCTTCAAACTTTTCTTCTGCAGCTTCCTCATCTCTCAGCCCTCACACACTAAAGAGAGTTTGGGCCTTGCTCTGGATTAGGCTTTGGGTTAAGGGGATGTCGACAGGTTTGATCTTTTCTCCAGACCACTACAACTTTCTCTGTATCAGCAAGAAAGCTGTTTTGCTTTCTTATTACTCATGTCTTCACTGGAGTGGCACTTTTAATTTCTTTCCAGAACTTCTCCTTTGCAGTCACAACATGGCTAACTGGTGCAAGAGGCTTCGCTTCTGCCTATCTCAGCTTTTGACATGCCTTCCTCACCAAGTTTAACCATTTCTGCCTTTTGATTTAAAATGAGAGATATGTGACTCTTGCTTTCACTCGAACACTGAGATGCCATTAATTAATAGGCCGAATTTCAGTATTTTTGTGTCTCAGGGAAGAGGGAGGCCAGAGGAGAAGGAGGAAGGGGAACAGCCAGCCAGCGGAGTGCTCAGAACACACACACCATTTATCAGCTGAGCTCGCCATCTTGTATGGGCGCAGTTTGTGCCGTCCCAAAACGATTACAATAATACCATCAAAGATCACTGATCAGAGATCAACATAACAAGTATAATAATAACAAAAAAGTTTGACATACTGCCAGAATTACCAAAATGTGACCCAGAGACACAAAGTGAGCAAATGCTGTTGGGAAAACGGTGTCGATAGACTTGTTTGATGCAGGGTTGCCAAGGAACCTTCAATTTGTAAAAAAAACTCGACATCGGCTCAGCACAATGAAGTGAAGCACATTAGAATGTGGTTTGCCTGCATATGAAACCTGAAAACTTGTCTCCAAATAATTTAAGGCAAGTTGTATTTAAAGTCTGAGCAACCTGGTTAATTTCCGAAATAATTATTTGAAGCATTGAATTTATTCTGTAATATAATGAAGTTATTTTTATAGTTTCTTCCATCCAAAATATGTAATGGAATATTCATGAATTGAATATCAATTCTCACATATTAAAAATGAAAAATATTTGAGTAAATCCCAAGCCCCAGTATATCCATATATTTATAATTAAATTTTAAAAATATTTGTGTATTACTTTGTACCCAAAATACCTGGGTATCAATTTGTCCACATTGTATTTCCCAAATTCCATATCCTTATTTCTAAGAGATCATTACTCTCTAAAATGACAGGGTCCTGGGATCGAGTCCCGCATCGGGCTCCCTGCTCTGCAGGAAGCCTGCTTCTCCCTCTCCCACTCCCCCTGCTTGTGTTCCCTCCCTCGCTGTGTCTCTCTCTGTCAAATAAATAAATAAAATCTTTAAAAAAATAAAATAAAATAAAATAAAATAAAATAAAATAAAATAAAATAAAATAAAATAACATATTCCCCCCATAACCTTTTGTATTAGTCAATAAAATATATTTGTGTCTTACGTTATTATTGCTGATTGTTTTAAGAAACCATTTTTGCCCCAGAGGATTTTCTATGTTTTTCTGCTTCTCATGCTTCAAATGATCTTTCCTACCACAAATAAGTTCAAAAGGGATACAGTCAAAAATCATTCTTTAATTCAAAATGAAAGGTAATAGGAATGCATCGAAGTCTTTATTTTGATTAGCACTTTTACTACATAGGCAATTACAAAGCTGTGTTGGCTCTCACCTCTGGCACAGAACCTGTAAACGTAAATGAACTTAGGCCTCTCTGTTAAAGATTTAGACACTACACAAAGAGACTGTTCTTGGAGTTAGGCAAATAGGACCCACTATAAAGTCCAATCATTATTCATGAATGCTATAATGAAGAAAACATGCATGTATGATTTCACCAAAAGTGTTTTTTATTTGATTTTTTTAAAGCATTTCTATTTCCCAATTAGAAAATCCTGTGAATCACATAGATTATTTAATTTTGGAAGGGTTCAACTTATGTTTATGAATGAAGGAAAGGTCCCTCATATAAAGGTTCTATTTTTTTTAAGATTTATTTATTTATTTATTTATTTATTTAATTTGAGAGAGAGAGAGAAAGAGCACACAAGCAGGGAAGGGGGCAGAGGGAAAGGGAGAGGCAGGGTCTTCAACACAGGGCTCGATCCCAGGACCCTGGGATCACAACCGAAGCCAAAGGCAGACGCTTAACTGACTGAGCCACCCAGGCGCCCCTAAAGGTTCTACTATTTGAGGTACTCACTCATCCCCGATTGTACAACTTCTCACGTTTGTGGTAATAAAGCTAATTTAATAGAAGCAAGCAAGTAAAACAACTAGTAGATTTTGATAATTGTTCAGTTGTGTCGTCAAATATGACTTTAAATTGTTGAAGTTTGGTTTATAGAACCCAAAGTAACAGCTGGTGTATATCCATACAAAGGACAAAATCAAATATATTGCATTTAAGAAGTCAAATTTGGGTGTGACATTAAAAAAATATTCACTTCTGCTGCTTGGAGTTACATGGTCTGTGGATAAACATAATACTTCAGTTTAAAGTGATGTCAACCCAGCACTTTTTATGAGCAGTCCCTTTACTTTGGGGATAATGGGAGACATTTCTGTTTACTGATTGTTCAATACAAAAGACAACTTGAATGAAGTTGGAACAACTTCTATTTCTAGCTGACTCAGTCACTGTGGAATTGAATGGCTGGTTTATAACCATCTGGTTCTTAGCTCTCCTGCTAAGAGATTTGGAAGAAATCATTTAAAAAGACAGCATCTACTGGCCTTGTGCGATCTGAAATGTGTTGGGATTTTGAAGTTATTTCTTTAGAGAAAGTGAAATGCTGTGTAGCACTGTCCATGTAATGAAATTAAATTTTTAACGTTCTTCGTAGACTCATGTTGAATAAAAATACCAAACCTTAAGTTGCACACTGTCATAAAAAGACTAAATTAATTTGATAAAATTTGGGCATGGTTTTATAAAGTTGGCATGATAAACAAATCAGAGACGGAAGTGATTGGAACAGCATTTTATGACTTCATTCCCTTGCACTGTCCAGATGCTAATGTGTAATGCAAGTGAGTGAAATGGTCTGTAGATTTGGTTGAGACCAGTCCCTACCTGGGCACCAAATTCATGGCTGAGGTGAGTTGACCACTTAGGATGAATGTGGCCAGTGCACCAAACCTGAAAGAGGTTCTCTGATTTGGGGCCTTGGAAACAAAGAGGAATTGATTCACTGTGACAGAAAAATGAATAAGCTAATGAACAATTAATTTAAGGGTATACCATTAAATGTAACACATGTAATACTGATGTATCGTGATTTAATCACTCACTAAAGACTGGTAGACTCTGGAAATTAATGTCTGGAGAATAAAATCCAGTACAAAACCTGGAATATCTCTTTATGCCCCAATTCCAGTGGTTTGCTGTTTAAGTTTCACCCAGTCCTCCTTTAGATCCCTGCCTTTGAACTTTGTGAACAGTGGAAGGAGCTACAGCTTATCTGCCGCACTCCATCCTCATGTCTAACACGCTGCCCTTCCTGCCCACTGCTTCTGTGGGACTTTCACTTTACACAATGAAGCACTCGCTAACTCGTGTGCTCCTTCTATGAGCCAACCAAGGTTTCCCCCAAAAGTCAATCAAGCTCCGGAAAGTATCTCTGGAACTAGCTACTATCTGTGCAAGAATTTACCAAATACTTTTCAAGTTTTATAAACCATGAACAGAGAGTGTCAGCTGGAAAATCGTCAGATAGGGTGGTGTCATTGTCATGCCTTATTCCTGTACATTAAGAAAATGTACTCTTGCTTTATTTTCAGTATTTACATAAAGAATATTACCTTTGATGTGTCACTCTAAAATTGTACCATATGCCACTCTGTTATACAGAACTGTTCTTTTCTTAAGAAATCAAACCATCTATAATTGGGTGCCAGACTTTTTGAAATCTTTGAAGCAGAAAAACGGTTTGAATATTTTTATGTGGAAAAAAAAAACTTTAATTTGAAATGTTGAATAAGGATTTAAAATTTGAGTATATTTCTTAAAGTGGCAAATCACTCAGTAAACTAACAAAAATATGTAAGATTTTCTTACTTAAGCTTTCTAGAATTATTTTAAATGGTTAACATTCAATAGTGCAATAGGCCTCAAGGCTGTTTTTGTTTTGTTTTGTTTTGTTTTGTTTTTAACCAATCTTGTCCCTTATATATCCATGTATTTGTAAAAGATTCACTACAAACAGATTAGGAAGAGGTATTAATACAAAATGCTCTAGTAGTATAAAACTAGGTTGATCTAATAAAAAGAGCTTGTGATGGGTTGAACTGTGTCCCCCAGAAAGATATGTTCAAGTTCCAACTCTTGTTACTTTACTTGGAAATAGGGTAAACGTTTGCAGATGTGGTCATGTCAGATGAGGTCATAGTTGATCAGGGTTGGTTCTACATCCAAATGACTGGTGTTTTTATTAGAGAAAAGAGGGTAAGATTTGGCTATGGAGATACAGAGGAAACAGAAAGAAGCAGGCCATGTGAAAATGAAGGCAGAGATTGAAAGAAGCAGCCACAACCAGGGAATGCCAGGGATTGCCAACAGGACAGGAAGTGGGGGGACAGGCATGGCCCAGTTCTCCCTCAGAGCCTCTAGAAGAAACCAGCTTGGCTGTCACCTTGATGTCCCGCCTACCCAACTGTTGAGAGTAAATTACTGTTGTTTTAAACCACCAAGTCTGATAATTTGTGATGCCAGTCCTAATACTAGCAGATCGCTCTTTCAAATCAGGCTTTAAAAAATATATATATCATTTGTGGAGGGCTTTAATGGGGTTCAACAGGTAGGTGGAGAGAA